>NC_137261.1:8543182-9990695 GCF_053477335.1 Acartia tonsa | reverse complement strand
TACTAAGTGTTTATTGTTTATACTTTATTGTTGATTAAATGTGAGTATCATAGTTTAGTATTGTATTCTAACATAAGTACAATAATGTTTTTTAAGTTATTTTCAATTATTTTATATAAGGTTAAATATGTTTTATGACAGTTAAAACATATCTTTGGATTTGCAAAGTGTAAACCATAAGTTCTTAATAAGAAAGTAAACTTTAAACTTATAATATTTGATTCTTTAAGATTTTCTTTACACTTGACATGTAATTGTTTGTTATCCAAATACTTTGAAAAATAATCATCAAACTTCATTATGTTTTGTAAATTTACAAGTCCAAAGATATAATAGTTAAACTTAGATAGATTTGCTAAAGATAGATTTTTTTTAAGCAGCATAAGTATATGATTTTTCAGAACTTAGACTATTTCCCTAGTTTTGAGCTTCATTTGATTTTTACAAGTCCCAACAGGGAACTTGTAAAATTTCTATAAATCTCAATAAGAGTAAAACAGAAATTAAGATAAATGAAAAATTGATACACATAAAAATAAACACCATCCTTATAAAAACTAACAGAATGGTTAAGAAAAGAGATAGTATACAGATAAACACATTAGATAGATTAAACATTAAGAGATACAGAGGTTAAATAAAAGGTTACGAGTGAATGAGTGTGCAAGGCTCATTGAAAACCAGATACTTTGCTGCTCTATTTATACTGAGATCTTAGAATGTTCTAGAATTTAGTTAATGGCATAATCTGATGCAATCCTAGCTTTTTTTGTGCAGTAAAAAGTATAACAAAAACTTCTACATCAGTTTTTGTCATATAATAAAGAAGTTTCTAGAAATTTACACATGATGCAATACTAGCTGTTTATGTATTAAAAAGCATAATAAAAACTTCTACCTCAGTTTTTGTCATATAATAAAGAAGATTCTGGAAACTTACACATGATGCAATATTAGCTTTTTATGTATGACAAAAACTTATTCATTGGTTTTTGCTTGTATAATTAAAGTGTTTCTAAGAACATTCTAGTATCTATATACAATTACATAATACAAAATAATGATGAAATTATTGAATCACAGTAAATAACTATACTCTTGTTTCCTACAAAAAGTCTAGAATATTCTAGATATAAAACACAATTATATAACTTTGAATTGTTGTGCAATCCTAGTTTTTGCTCTTGTAAAATTGTAGCAAAAACTGCACTTTCTGTGGGAAACTCAAAATATACTAATACTTGGTTTTTTTTATTTATTTTAAAACTACAATTCTTTTTATGTTTTTTTTTTAATTTTTTAGAACTTTTTTATTTAATTTACTGGACGTTAGTCAAATTGATTTTTGTGTATTTTTTAATAAAAGTAAATCAGACAACGGTCTTACTACTACCATGCACGATGTTATAATCATTACTCCTATGAAAATTAAATCATTATTTTCGTATTGCGTGTAATGATCGAATATGGTCTTGTAAAATGTACAAGAAAAAATGTAAAGGTATTTGCGTTTTCCTTTCTTTAATCTCAAATAATTCTAAAAAGTAATCATCAATTTTTTAATCAGTGATTTTTTAAACCATTTAGTATAGGAATTTTAAAATGGTCTATACAAAAAAGCCTTTTATATGAACAGTTGAAACCAAAAACCAACTTTTTATAAAATGTTTTTTGGAAGCTCTACAAAGTGTCCAAAAATGAGTTGTGTGACGTCAATAGATCCATTTCATTTTAAGGGGTTTCATTTCCCACTTCTCTTCTAATACCTCACTTATATGACGTCACACGGCTCATTTTTTCGGACACTTTGTAGAGCCTCTATTTTTTAAAAGCGAAGCTTTTCTATAATTAGGGTCGGTCCGTACGTCCGTCCGTCCGAGATAGATAGCTTTTATTCGTTAATTTAGGCATGTTAGAATTGTCCTATCGATTTCAAACTTTGCATGATGATTCCTGTAGTAGTTGGGTACGATTTAGAAAGCGTAGCAACTCTATAATCATTACCAGAATGTCCGTACGTCCATTTTAAACATGTTGATTTTTTTACTTTTTTTAACAACAAATTTTAAGTGTTCTATTTATCCGTTTGATCTGATTTTTGGTATATTGATTCCTGGGACAACAAACAACAATATCATAAGCGAAGCAACTCTATAATCAAGTCCAAAATGTAAGTATGTCCATAAGCATTATCCTGTTTTTAAGCAGTTTTTCAACAAATTTACTTACAATTTTGATTTGACATTTATACATTTATGTTCCGATTTTCTAGTTCAGATACTATACAAGTGTTAATGTCCGTTTGTCCTACCGTTTCAGTGCTTCGCTTTTATGGATGTTGTCATCCTTGTTTATTAGAGAAGTCCCTAATAAGTTAATATCCCGTAAGGATGGAGCAGGAGTAGGTGTTGTTGGTTCATTTAAATGTAGGAGTGAAAGCACCCAGCCTTTCGATCAAATTAAGAAGCTCCTTTTACAAACAAAATACTTTTTTACCTTATCTATTGAAACTACAATTTTCTTTGGTTTTATACAAGCACGTTCTCTCATTCGTTTATAAAATTTTGTTTTCTGTATACGCGTTAAGTATTTCAATAGATGTATCATTACTTGGATCTTACACCAGTTCTCCATGTTCTCTAATAAAGTGAAACTTGCCGCGGGCTAAAATAACGAAGACTCCCATCCACTCCCTTCACAGTTTACACAATCCCTCCTACTGGATGAACGAACCAACCAATAAACTAGTTCCATGTTAGCAAGCTAAATTGTCCACTATTTTTTTCATGTCATAATATCCACGTATATTTTACATCCATTATTATTTCAGCTTTACGTGGAATGGCCGTTTATAAACTTTTAAAAGAATAAAATAAATTTCTTACCAATAATACAAATATGGACTTCTAAATATCCGAGGCATTTTTACTGTAAAATAAACAATTCAAAAGTATGACAACATTGAAAAGTAGCGAAGCACGACAAATTCTAGATGCAATAACGGAAAAAATGATGTATAGAACAAAGTTTCAGTTTTAAAAACAAAATCAGCAGTTCATCTTAAATAGCCGAGAAGTTCACATATCCCCCTAACATTTTTTTTACATACGAACTATTGAATATTTCGAATTTTAGAGTAGCTTAGCTACCAAAAAAGTTTATTAGAGTACATCTTTTCATATGTTCTTTTTAATACATGTTATTAAACCTTCTTAATAAAATTATTAAGTAACAAATGAAAATAGAGTTATATAATTTACATTAGCAATGGATTTGCCCATACCTCTAGAGACAAAGATTTACCAGGTGTAGGTTGGATTAACCCACCACCCATTTTTGAATTGGTAAAAAGTTATTTTTAAAAACTTTAAATTAAGTAAAAAAAAGTTTTGTTTATAGTAGATTTGTTTCATTCAGATCAGCAGTTACCGAGATCTTAAGCTTAAGACAGACCTACAGACGAACTGACAGACATCCTTCTACTTTGCACTACAAATATGTTATGGGATGATTAAAGGTAAACAGAACCTAGACAAGAATTTTTTACAAGCCTCAAAAAGTCGACTCTCCACTTTCTATTTTAGTTTTGAACGGCCAATTAATAAATGGGGAAATTTTATTTTTTGGGAACAATATATCTTGGAGGTTGGAGGTAACCTCCACTAAAATAGCTATATTCCTTCTCTGGACAAACTAAAAATGAGAAACCATATCGATAAAGAAATTATTCGTTACAGACACAAACACGCACACAGACATTTACACACATCCTGCAACTTGTAAATAAGGATTAAAAAGATAATATGAATTTTAGGCTGACACTTGATTATTTATTTTATTTTTGTTTTGTATTCATGAACACTTTTTACCACAAATATTTACTGATAAACTAACAATGCACTAAAATAATCAATGTATGAAACTACTATCTAAAAGGAAAATATTTATACTGATTTAATCAGGGAGTTTTTTTTATTTTTGTTCGTTTTTTACGATCAGCTGTTTTGATATCGTATTGAATAAAACATATTTTTGTGTGTAAATTGCATTTTTTACTAAACAATGAATTATAGTACTCAGCTGCTAGGTTTTGGAAAATATGCTGACAGCTGCCGCAGCTGGTTGATTATGTCTAAAAGAATCTCAAACATTGTATCACCATCAAAACCGCTCTAAAAATGTGTGGCTGTGAAATCCTGATGAAAGGACATTAGGATCTTATTAAAAAAGTAAATCTAAGTATGGTATTTAACCTATGCCCTATCTGTTAAGGAGTGAGTGGGTTAGAATCCCCAATAAATTAATGAATTTCTTTAACCATAAATAGTATATCTCGTACAGCTTTAACTTTAATACAAAGGTCGTACAATTAAAGTGTTGGTTGTCTGGAAAGTCAGGGGATCCATAATGGGACCAATTGCTGACTAGTGCGGATTCTACAATGAAAAAGATTTTCAAAATTACATCTTTTTTTTTAAAAAAAAAAAGGTCTACTCAACTGGCTATTATCATCGTTATTTTAAACTTTTTTTTAATAAATGTAAATTACTTTTTTCTCGGAATTTAACAAGAATTATACTGTTCAAAAATTATAACGTTTACATCAAAGTCTCTTGTGCGAAAAGCATAGGTATCAAAATTCAAAGCAATTTTATGCCTTTGCAATTTAATTAAAAATTTAATTTAAATCGACATTTTGGTATTGAAAAGTGATCTTGACTGGCGCAATGTAACTCTATCAGAACCAGGGACGTCCAAGCTTTTCATTTTGATGGGTGTAAAATGAGGGGTTTCAAAGGGTGATTGGGTAATTGTATTTTTTATAATTTTGAAGAAGGTAAAATATTGGGTTTCAATGTTTGAGGGGGTAAACAAACACCCCTCTTTACCCCCACTATTGGACGTCATGATAAGAATTACATATGTTGATATAGTAATAACACGAAATTTTTACGGTGTAAATAAGGAAGATGGAAATATCTTAATCATAGAGTAGCTCCAATTTTAATAAAAATATTTCATTATTTCTATGAATATATTTTATTCTATTTAGGTATCAAATCATGCGTATAAACAAATTATTTATAACATATCAGATATTAACAATTCTTAATAACTTCATTCTTTTTATACACATATTCTTCTTCTATAGCTCTCTAAAAATTTAATAATAGTCATTTCTCGCATCGTATTATAAACAGCTTTCCGCGGATATAGAATGTACAATTATAAAATTAAACCAGTTTTTTAGCCCAAAGATGCCGAAGGCACGGGCTAAAAAAAAGTGGTTTTAATCTTATTTTTGTATATTTTTATATTCGTAGAAAGCTGGATGCAATACGATGCTAGACATGGATGAGAACCGGTTCCACCGGATTCGAATGAATACGAGAATAGTTATTTCTTTCATTGTATTATAAACGGCTTTCCGCGGATATAGAATGTACAATTATAAGATTAAAACTAGTTTTTTTAGCCCCGAAGTGCCGGAGGCACCGGCTAAAAAAATTGGTTTTAATCTTATGATTGTACATTTTTATATTCGTAGAAAGCTGGATATAATACGATGCTAGACATAGTTTTTTCGTATGGATGAGAACCGGTTCCTATCCATTCATAGACAGCTTTCCGCGGATATAGAATTGAAAAATTATAAGATTTAAATCAGTTTTATTGGCCCAGGCTAACAAAACAGGTTTTAATTTTATTATTTGTTTTTTTGTTATTCGAGGAAAATTGGTTAATTTCTTATGACATCTTATTTTATTATTCACAAAAAGCTGTCTATAATACGATTCGATAAATAACTATTCCATTGTTTTCCAGACATGATGTACTGCTGTATGATGACGTTCAATACGGGGAGGGACTTACAGACCAATAGATACATTTTTTTTGTTTCAACAAGGATGACAACATCCATAAAAGCGAAGCACTGAAACGGTAAGACAAACGGACATTAACATTTGTATAGTGTCAGAACTGAATAATCAAAATATAAATGTATAAGAGTCGAACCAAAATTGTAAGTAAATTTGTTGAAAAACTGCTGGATACAGGATAATGTTTATGAAAATACTTACATTTTTAGGACTTGATAATAGAGTTGCTTCGCTAATAACATCATACTTTGTTGTCCCAGGAATTATTATACCAAAAATCAGATCAATCAGATGATTAGATCACATGAAAATTTGTTGTTAAAAAAGTAAAAAAATCGACATGTTTAAAATGGACGTACGGACATTCTTGTAATGATTATAGAGTTGCTTCGCTAATAACATTATACTTTGTTGTCCCAGGAATTATTATACCAAAAATCAGATCAATCAGATGATTAGATCACATGAAAATTTGTTGTTAAAAAAGTAAAAAAATCGACATGTTTAAAATGGACGTACGGACATTCTGGTAATGATTATAGAGTTGCTACGCTTTCTAAATCGTACCTTACTACTAAAGGAATCACCATGCAAAGTTTGAAATCGATAGGACAATTCTAACATGCCTAAATTAACGAAAAAAGCTATCCGTTACGGACGGACGGACGGACGGACCGACCCTAATTATAGAAAAGCTTCGCTTTTAAAAAGTAATCGACTAAATACAACAACTGTATGATAATGTGCAAGCGGGTTAACGACGTATTGACCAACTGACAAACCATATGTATGTATACATTGTAGAGTAGCTTCGCTACAAGTTGGACCTATACAAAGAAAAGTGTTCTCAAGGACCATCTAAGGCTGAATTATAATATACAAAAAGGTTAGTGACGTATTGACCGACTGACAGACCATATGTATAAATTGTAGAGTAGCTTCGCTACAAAGTGAACCTAGACAAAGAAGTTGATACAAGTGTTCTCGAGGACCATGTAGAGCTGAATGATAATGTATAGGAAAGACCAGCCAAGGAAGATTCCCATGAGACCGCCCAAACCAGCTGTCAAGTCCCAAATATCGTAGGCGAAAAATTCCGTCTGAAAAGAAGATAACATTAGTTGAGGAAGGGTCTGTTTAAAAGATTCAAAATGTAAAAACACATATTTTTAACTCTTATTTTTTAACATCATAATTGGAACTGATTATCTGTTTATTTAATCCCATAAATAAAATGAGAAAAAAGTTGTGTTTATATAGGTATGTATTTAGTTTGATTGAGGAATCATGGTAGTTTCCAAGGCATTAACATCCCAACTTTTGCAAACAACCTTCCTTTTAATTGCACGGATCTTCTCTGTAAGTCCTAGCTTATAAGGTATATATTCTAACGCCGAGATTCGAACTTCTACCCTGTCCAATGACGAGCGGATGCACAACGTGTAACGCAACAGTTGCGGGTTTCCACTCCCTGTTCGGACGAAGCCACTATATTTATGTACTAGCTGCTTTCAAAGGAAATCTTCTACAAAGGACCAAGGTTATTTCTTACAAAAAAAAAAAAAAAATAGGGGGGATTTTTTTGTTTTTAGGGGGGTTGGGGGTGTCCCACCCCCCAAGAAAATAGCTTAAAACCACCACAGGACCAATAGGTATATACCCTGAAGAGTAGAATCCAATCGGTTCAGTGGTTACCGATGTCTTAAGGGACAGACAGACGGACAGAAGGACAGACGGACAGAAGGACAGACGGACAGACATCAAGCTACTTTGTATTATAGACTAGCGGATACGCCACTAGAAGCCCCTAGGTGCACTTAAGGTAGGAGGGGGAAAAGTCCACCTCATCCCATTTTAAATTTAAGTTTCAAAGGAGTAAAAAAAACATTTTTGAGGGGGGAGGGGGGTGAAACACCCTCCCAAAAAATAGTTCAAAACCTTCCCAGGACCAATATGAAGCTTCATTGTAAAGGAGAACAATATTGGTTCAGCGGTTAGTGAGATCATTCAGGACAGACAAAAAACGCTTACTACTTTATATAATAGGATGAGGATGATTGTCAGAAACGTCCAAGATTTGTTATTTGAGTGGAGGTAAAATGAGGGATTTCAAAGGTATTTTTATTTTTATTTTGAGGGGGGGGGGGTATAAAGAGGAATTTCAAAGTTTGAGGGGGGTAAACACACCTTTACCTCCGCCCCACCCTTGGACGTATCTGTATAAGGTAGTGAAATAGAATTATTAGATCAAGAAGTGCAATGTATAGTAAAAAATTGTCATGATGAAAAAGGAGCTTTTAGATGATTTTTAAAAGGTTTAATCATCTTTTATTCAGGATTAACTAAAACTATTTTATTGGATTTTTTTAGTGATAATGAATAAGAATATAAGTATTCATACCAATACCATCATTATTGAATTATTTATGGATCTATTTCTTGCTTTATTTAACAAGATATTAGAAAAAATATATTTACGTTGCAAAAATAAAAGTAAAAATAACAGTATATTTGTATTTGGGGGCCTTAAGGGACACTTGACTTTTTTGTGGTTGCGGTATCCTACACCTAAAATAAATGTAAACCTTACTTGAGCATTACTATAAACAGTTAATGCGTCCATTTTAAATATGTTGATTTTTTAGACACAAAGGCATGTAAAATGTCTGTCTGTCTGTCTGTCTGTCTGAAGTTTAAGATCTCATTAACCGCTGGGCTCTACTCTTCCGAGAATTCGGCTAATTGTATTGAGTTGGTCTTAGGCTATTTTCTCGGTGGGTGAGATACCCCTAACTTCCCCTAAAATAAGAACCCCCACCCTAAAAAAAGATATTAACATTGTAGAAAATCTGATTTTAAGCATGAATGATATAGAAATAAGTACCATAGTATGACATAATATGTTTATTGTTTTTCAGATAACACCAGCTATTTGTGATACCAAAACATTTTATCTAAAACTTCCTTTTTTAGCGGCAGCCCTTTTTTACAAGCTAACAGTGTCGGTCAATCTATAAAAATATTTCCTGTATGGCTTCAAAAATGATTAATATCCGCTGGTTTATAATTGAGCTATATTTTAAAATTATGTATTCTTTCTTATTCCAAGCAATTTTCTACGAATAATATTATTATATAATTTAAGAACCATTACCAAGAATAAAAGAAAGCCCGGCTACTTTTGAATATTATTGTCTTTGTTTGTTTACAAACTAGCGGCTACGCCCATATAGGCCTCTAGGGGCACTTGAGGAGGGGAGAGTCGAATTTCATAACCCAATTTCTTATTTTAGATTTTAAAAGAAAAAGTAAGAAAATTTTAGTTAAAAAATTTAAAAAAAAAACATTTTTTGGGGGGGGGGTTAATTTTTTGGGGAGTTGGGGGTGTCCCACCCCCAAGAAAATGGTTATAAACCTTCCCGGGACCTATGAGAAGCTACCCTGTTAAGGAGAACCCGATCGGTTCAGCGGTTAGCGAGATCCTTCGGTACAAACAAACACACAAACATACAATCACACACACAGACACACAAACATCCTGTTACTTTATTATAAGGATATTATGTATTCTTTCTTATTTCAAGCAATTTTCTACGAATAATATTATTATACAATTTAAGAACCATTACCAAGAATAAAAGAAAGTCCGCCTACTTTGAATATAATTGTGTTTGTTTGTTTACAAATATATCCAATATGTATTTGCAGAGATATAATGGAATTGCACGATCCTCTTTATTGCATTTCAATACTTAATTAAAAATTGTTGGACTTTTCCTTATATGTGCAATGATAGGTATCTTTTATAAATATAACTTCATATGTTACAGAGATACCCTTTTAGGGAAATAGATATACATATATAGAAAAAAAAGCGAAGATAACAAAATGCAAAATACATAACTTCAGTGACTCACTGTAGAAAGCCCTTTTAGGTTGTTCTTTGTATGTGATTTATGTATGTGATCACAAGACGAGTGTGTCAAATTTTCAGCAAATAAACCTTTTCTCACATTAAGATAACATTTCAATGATTAGAAACTCCCCCCCCCCCTTCTATATATCTAGAAAAAATATCCCTTATACCTAACAGATCCCATGCTTTAACCTGCGATTCCCTAACCCTGTAGGACTAAATACTGTACTAACTACAACCTAACCTGACCAAATATTTTTTTTTTTAAATGTAACCTTCCCTAATTTCCAATACTTTTCAAAATAAGGGTTAAGGATTTCAATGCTTGAAAGGAAAACTGCCACGATATTGTATGGTTTACCTGGTGGGTATAGCTGGAAGTTTTGACATCCATGTAGAAGGAAGCTGACCAGTTTCTACCCCAATTCGCCTCCTCTCGACTTTTCTCAACCAGCGAGTAAGATCTGAAATAACAAACATGACAACATCCACAAAAGCGAAGTTTAATAAATCAGACATAGAAAGAAACAGTGATAAATATGAAGAAACAATGATATCAATTCAATATTTAACGATATCTAACATTTAAAAAAAATTCCGTAAAATCTTATCCTAAAAGTACCTTATTATAGGATGTTTAATACGGACATTTTAAGACTTGGTTCTAGATATTCTTCGCTTATAAAAAGAATTGCATAAATTTCATAAAACCTTTTGATTGCAAGATCTGTGTATGGAATTCTATCTTTGCACTTAAATCAATTGTACCTTTTTGGGGCAAAGGGATTTCCCCTACTGTACCTATTTCTGTCGTACAGTAGCAAAAACCAATTTTAACGTCTTTATTTATTACACGAAATTGGTCTGAGGTTAAAAACTGAAACCTTTTCGACATCGAGAGGATGCTACAAAGTAACGGTTTCTACACATTTACCTTACAGTACATTTGGGAATGCAACCAGTCATATTGGACAGCTGGAGCCATCTAGCTTGCAGGGCTTTAGTTAAACTCTCGCTATATTTCCCAATTTGCTCCCTAGATGAAATAAAAAAGATTATTTCTATTTTTATAGAATACGCATGTAGCATTAAGGGACTCTGTCTCTTAGTGCTTTAAAAAAAGAAAATTAATAAACTAAAAAGAGCTATTGACTCCCTAAAAGCAGAACCCAATCGGCAAAGTAATTATTGTTTGAAAGGACAAATAAACGCTTATTTTTTTTTAATACTAGCAACTTCGCCCCTTGCATCTAGCATCTCTCAAAATGAAAGGGTAGTTAGAAAATAGCCTAAAACCATTCCAAGGCATAGATTTTTAAAAATTGGCTAAAACCTTCCATGATCCTATGTAAAACTTCCCAAAATGGATAACTTTAAACCTTCTGTAGGTGTTGAAATCTTAAGCTTCAGACAATAAAAACTTTACTAATTTATAAAATAGGATTTGTTACAGAAACTAAAATTCACCTTTTATAACAGCGTTGTGCTTTGCCGGGAGGTTGGCTGAACCAGTCCAGATGACAGCCGGCATCAGCAGCTACCCAGGTCAACACACAGTCACGGAAACTATAAGATGGATCCTGCAAACAAAGATGTTAACATTAAAAACTATGCTAGATTCTTAATTATATCAAGAAAAGGGCAATAAGTATTTATATCAATGGATACAGGATATACGGTTAAATTTTTAGTTAATTTAGCCTGTTGATAGAAACTTGGTCAGTTCATCCATCCAGTAGGAAGGAAGGGGATGGGGTAAAAGGGGTGGATGGGAGGTTTAGCAACTGCAACTTTCACTTTATTAGAGTACATGATAATCTGGTGTAACATTCAACTAATAATATATCCATTAATGTAACAGTGTCCAACTTTGTTTATTTCTGTTTGTATTAAATTTCCTTGCTGTGAAAAGGAATTTTAAATTGGAATTAAAAGAAATATTTAATTTAGTCAAAAAATAGAGGTGGGTGCCCTTTAATTGCACCACAATTATATAGAAATTATTACTATGTAGAGTGTAGGCTAGTCAGTAGTGCCTGTTTATGGGTCATGGCATTACCTCTACTGATTCAAAATCCATTTATAGTAGCAGTAGGTATTATTTTTTTGTTTTTAGAATAGCATTAAAAAGTTAAGATTCGAACCCTACACCTCCCTGACGGCCAGCAGACACCTTGATACCCAAAACTGTACTACATACCTCTGAGCAGGGTATATCATCCTTACTGATCTGTGTTTTCTGTTGCATGTAGAAGCTTCCCTCCCACTCAATATTTTTGGGCAGGAAGAACTGGTCACTCAGTCCTATACGTCCCATCTCAAGGCCAGGCCAGAATTGACCTAATAATTAGGCTTTTTTTAAGTAGCGCAACTATTCTTTAATTCTAAGGGGTGCTTTCACACAGGTTCCCTTGGTAAGCACTGATAAACCCTCCTCCCCCTATTTATGAAATATATTGAAAATAATGGGAGTAGTTTTTTAGTATTCATAACCTCTGCAGGAAACTTAACGCTGATGAGGGGGAATTAACCTTGCGTGGGACTAACCTAACGGACGGACTGACTTAGATAAATTATAATTTAGCTTGGCTATTAAGAATTTTTATGCTTTCATTAACATTTTTTCTTAATTTTTATCTTAATAATATTTTACCCTTTGATTGTATGATCCTTGGCTGTAAGTCCTGTTTATAAACAGGTTTCAAGCTCTAGTCGCGGGTTAATGTTATTTATTACAGACAGCTTAACAGGGACATTTAAATAAAAAATATTGAAACCAGTTTTGTTACATTTTTTTCAAAGATTATGGAAAATTGACTGTAATACGATGCTATACTTGATTTTTCAGTATGGCTGAGAACCAATTCCGACTGATATCAATCGTTTTCGAAGCCATACTTGAAATCAAATAAATTTTCAACTAAGGTATTTTTCTTTGTTTGTATAAAAGTTTACCTCTATCGTGTAGATAAATATTATATCCCAGGAACCTCATTGGAGCAAATATCTTGTCTTTATCTCCTTAATGTAAACAAAAACATTGCGGGAACAAGTTCCATATCTTACAAGTTGGTCTAATTCTTCAATTTATCATAATGAGTACGCAATTTTCTGTATACAATTGCATTAATCGGATAGTCAGGTGTTATCAGACATTGCAGGTAGTCGATCCATAATTTGTTGTAGTCTGATTTGATGTGTAGTCCATTGTCTTTTTTCAAGTCTAACACATATTTCAGTATTATTTTTTGAGCGGTCTTATTCCCTCCTAGATTTCGGAAAGAGAACGAGAATTTCCTTTTGCACAGTGTTTTCAAAAATTCCATATCTGCACAAAATATTTCGTCTATGTCTAGGTTGATTAGTATGAAGTTGGTCCAGTGGCGCAATGGCACCACTCGGACTATTGGTACATTTGCTATAGTAAAATGATTTTTTAAATTTAATTGCATTGATGACACTGTATCATGGATTGTTTTTAAATCTTGTGTGTGGTGATCAGGATCTTGGCAACACGTATAGATAAATCTTGGGGAGGTTGGCAGAATCACGATTCTTTCTTTCATTTCTGACCATTTCATCCCTCTTCTCTCGAGATTTTTAATCAGAAACCATAGTAGATTCTTCATACATTGTATGTAGGACGTTGTTTTGTCGCTGTCGAAACCGGTTGTATTTTCTGGGTTGTGGTGGTCCTTTTTACATTGGTTGACAAATAGAGAGTTTCCTGTTAAATTTAACAGTATTAGTGTGTTTTTATTTAATTCTTTTCTTACGGATTTAAAGAAATTTCTTTTTATTTCTCTTTTTCTGGGGGGTAAGTTTGATGAATATAACATCTGTACATTTGTTAGAAAAACAAAAATAAAACCTGCCTTTTCAAGTTCGAACCTTACTCGTTGAAAGTAACTTCCCCCTATGCATATAACTTTTTGCTTTTTATATGCACGCGCCATCTTTTAATCTCTGATTTATGTGCTGTGCTGAAACATAAAAATAATATAATTGCTTTTTGAAATGATATCAATTAATAGATTTATTGAGTATTGGTCCGATCTTTAAAAGGTTTATCTTAATTTGTTTGTAATGTTTTATTAATTTGATTTATTTTCAGTGTTGCCTAAGGACAAGTTGAAGGCCTTCTCTCGACGTTTTTCCCTGGTGTTTGGCCAGGTGTTTCATCTGCGGTCACGTCCGGGAGGGGCCACAGACGATTATCAGCTCCAGGACATTGAAGCTCCTGTGACCAACGCCGCTGTTGAGCGTGACGCTGTTGCTGCGGAGGATGCTCCCCCCGCTTATTGTTCTATTATGTGGTAAGTAACTTTTTTAAGTATCGAACTTATTTTAATAAAGTGTTCTCAATAACCCGCTAATTTTATCTCAATTTTAGCGTTTTATTATCTAAAGACATTTAACAAGAGTTTTTTAATATATTTTTTTGGTATTTCTTTACTAATTTATTTATGTTATTTTCAGATTTTTCTGTCTGTTTTTCCCAGATCTACCTGGGGTATTCTTTGGCCATTTGGCTGTATGCTAATTTACCATCTATTTATCTGCTGTTTAGCAGATTGCGAGGTAATAATTAGAATTTTGATATATATATTGCTTTTTTATTTAGTCAGTGAAATTATACACTGAAATCTTACAGTTTTTGATTAGTTATTGTTATGGATCCCAACTACGTTTACGACGAAGATAGTAGTGAGGAGATTGGTGTTGATCTCCATGATCGTTCGTTGGATTATCATAAAGACTTTTTACGTTGTCTTGAGCCTTCTGTAGTTAATGTTATTTGTAGGTAATGATTATTTTTTGTACTTTTTTAGAAGTATTTATTAGAGGAAGAATAGTATTATTTATTAATTCTATCTTTTTCTTTTTTAGTCGCTACCAACATCCAGCGCCGCCTCCTGTTTTGTTTAACTGTTCCGAACCTGTTTCGGCTTTGAAGGAGGTGCCCGTGAGCGGCCTTCGGTCCGCTTGCCCAGCACTCTTGCTGGTTGGGGCTGGCGTTGTGTGTTTTCTTTTGGTTATTGTGGTGAGTACCTTTTATGTTTTTTAAGTTTCAATATATTTGGTTTTTTATAACCTATGGTGCTTTCCTCCCTGTTTTTATTTTAGGGTTTTTGGAAAGTTATTTTTGGTCTATGTTTGACCTATTGCCCCATTCTTATCTGTTTATAAGTTTGGAAGCTAGTTGCCCTTTTTGATTTGAGCTAAAAGACCTCTTTTTTCTTTTATTGAGGAATAAGGCCGTATGCATACTTTTACCCTTATTTTATTTGAATGAAACTTTAAATATTTTTTATTAACCAAAAGATTTAATGTTATTTGCAAAGGCAAATACTCTCCCCCTGTGGCAAAAATTACCTTTTAGGGGTATTTTGACGACATATATGTAGCTTTTATATCTCCTTTAATTATTTAAATTCCAGGGATGTAGGGAGGGAGGGTGTATTTTGTTAAAAATTATTTTCTATCTATCTTATAAGTGATTATTTGTTCAAGACTAGTAGCGCTGTTTTTACTGACATTTTAGAATTTTGACTGACTGAGTATTAGTGATATAGATTTAGTCGAGAGAAGGATAGATAGGAACTGCTATTTTATTTTATTTGCTGCTTTATTCGGACATTAGTTTGTTGCTATTTTATGTTCCTCTTTGTCTGAGGTTCGGTTATGGCTGGTTGTCCAATAGGAATTCGTTTTAAAGACAGGTTTAAGAGGTGTATTCGCGAGTTAGATGCACGTGATTTGTTTATGCGCTTGGGTATTTGGTATAAAAATAGTTTGCTGTTGTTTTGGTTTTATTAGTTGTGGTTTTTTGTTTGAAAATGCCTTTAACAGAGGAGGAGAAAGTTGAAGCTTTCGAGCTGAATAATAGTCAGTTTGAGAGTTTGAAGTTGAATTTTATTTTCCTTTTGGATAAATTTCAAGATGAGGCCCGTTATGCTAGTTTTACTAGATTAAATGATCCAACGTTGCCTATAAGAATTAGGGAAGAATTCTGGGTTTCTGGATTCTTTGGTCGTTTGGATAGCCTGTATGAGAGATTTCTTACTCTACAACCAGTATTTGGTGTTGATCGTGGATCTTTTGTTGCTAATATTAGACCTATTATGGATGGATATAATCAGCTGCGCGAAGAGTTTTATGCTAATATGATTATAAATTAGTTTGTTCTTTCTTATTAATAAATATGATGTGTTTTATAATTTGTATTTTATTTTTATGGTTGAGTGTTGTGAGGTTTTAATATTCGAAATTAATTTAATTTGGTTATTATGGTTTAAAATCTACGTATTTTGCTAGTGTTGAAAAGTTTTATAGCAAGGGTTACATTTTAAATGCAAGCTTAAATGTTATTTTTAATTTTGCTATTTTTTCTATTGCTGTTGTGTGTTAACGCTATAAGGATTATAATTTGTATTTAGAAGTTTCATTAGTTTAACGCTTTTTGGAACAAAATTTTAATTTTACCTATTTATTCTAAGGGTTAGATTTTTTGTTTGTTATTTTGAATTTTTTGATATCGGTGTGTGTGTTTGTAATCTGTATGTGTGTTATTGACAATTTTAAGTATAAATATAAGTTGTGCTTTATGAATTTATCATTCTCTATTGAACTTTGGAGTAATAATGTCTGAGAAGGATTCTACGGATTCGGATGTTTGTTATGAATATGCGTATGAGAGTGCCTGTGAAGATTGGGATTTCATTCGAGAATACGAGTTTGGTTGTGTTCGACAGCAGTTCGAAGCATATTTGGAATATCCTGGTGATGGTATCTGTATCTTGGCTAAAGAATGTTTGCGTGAATTGGATGTACAGTTCAACTATTTCAGCTTGAGCCGCCCCATATTTGGAGAAACCAAGGGGGCTTTTGTTCGAAAGATGAAGCCTATCTTTAAAAAGGTTGAACAACTGGATCGATTTTTCCGGGATGCTATGGGCTTTGTTGGCCAGAGTATTTATGATTTTTGGCAAGAATATTAAAATTTAAATTTGTAGTTTAGTTTCAGTTTGTAGTGTTTTATAAAATTTATTGTCATAATTTTATGAATAAATTTTGTAATATTTATTTATTTGTTGTTTTGTGTGCCCGAAAATATTTCTGATCTATTTTATTTTGTTCTATGGATGGTTTATTTAGTTTGCGCGCGCGTATCCTCATCTGGTGTGCTCAGAGTTCTAATGTTTTTTGGATTTGGTTTTACTTTTAGTTTGTTAGCGAATATTTAAAAAGAATGGCTGTAAGCGAGACTGTTAGATTAATTTGGGAGGATTTGACTAACGTCATGAGGAATGCACATAGATATCTACAAATGAGGGTTGAGACCTCTGACCCTACCGTTGATAGACAGGAGGTGGTTAGACTATTGGGTGTCCAAGAAATTTTAGTCGCAAGGGTCTTGCTCTGTCGGCCTTTGCCAGGAGAAACTGAGGCTGTTCAACTTGCTAAGTTGAGATCTGTAGAAAATGATGTAGAGATTCACCAGCTCCAAGTTTTTTATGTTTAAACAAATTATTTGTGTTTCAAATATACATTAATAAATGTGAAAATTATTTTATTTATTTTGTTTTATATTATATTTTCTAAGGTTTGTTTTGTTTTAATAATTTTGCCGCCTCTTTTATTGTCTAGCTGCCCGCAGCTGTTGTGTAGATTAGTTATTATTTTAATCGGTTTAAAAAGGGGTGTTTTTTATTTCTCCAGGTGTGGTAGCTATTAAACCTTTGTTATTTGGCGCGTTTAATTTGCGCGTGAATTGGTTTATCTTTGTATTTTAGTTGATGTTTGCTTGGTTTGTTTTGTTTAATTTTAGTTGTGTTTGGTTGCTTATTGCGAAAATGCCTACATTTGCTAGTCGCGAGGCTCTAAAAGTTATTTATGGCGATTTCACTAGAAATATAGCCAAACTTGTGGTGGGTTTACAAAACGGCGAATTCGGAGATTTAGCTTCTCAAACTGATCGCGATAATTTTAGAAGAGAGTTGCTGGATCTAGAATTTGAGTGGGTCAGCCGTTTCACACCAGATGATTCTAAGCCTGCTACTTTTGCGGATGATTTTATCGAGTATTCGAATGATTACATTGCGTATATCCGTCGAAGATTCGATTCAATTTCCAACAGGATCTGTGAGAAAACCAGCGGCAGCTTTCCTTGATTTTGAAATATTTAATGTTTCCAAATTAATCCTTCAATAAATTGTGGAAAATTGTTTTTTATTTGTTTTAAACGGCGTAATAATTTATTAATAATTTTTATTAAAAGGTTAGATTTATTTTATATTGTAAAATTTGTATTGGAAAGAATTGTAAAGTTAGGCTTGCCGCTGTAATTTAGCGCACTATTATGCATCATTTTGTTATCCAATAGAAATTAGTTAATGGCAGGTTAATGAGGTTTACTCGTGAGCTTTATTCGTATCCCTAGCTTTACGCACCTGGTTATTTTGGTATAAAAATGAATGGTTACTTGGTGTTTGAATCATTTATATATTCTGTTTGAAAGATGTCGTTTGCAGAAAATGTGCTGGAAAATTCTCAAGCCTTACTTGTAAATGATCTTAATTTTGATAATTTGCAGACTCATATTAAGATTTTATTGGATAGAGTGTTGGATGAAGTTAAATACGAGAGTGTGACCAGGTTCAACAATCCTGAACTGCCTATGAGAGTTAGGGAAGGTTTCCTTACTGGATTTCATGCACGTTTGGAACGCCTATATAGTGTCTTTCTCTCCCAATATCCCAGCTATGGTGACGATCGCGAGACCGTTGTCTTTCGCATGAGACCTATTTTTGATGAATATTTACGCCTACGCGAAGAATTTTTTATTAATATGATTATAAATTAATTTGTTACCTTTTTGTTAATAAAGATTGTATTTTGTATGTTTGATGTTTTATCTAGGCTAAGTGTATTTGTGTGTGTGTGTGTGCAGCACGGGTGGTGTGTGTCCCTTAGTGACCTTCTGAGATGTACTTTACTGCTAATTGGCCTGTGTGTGCGTATGCCTATATGGCACTAGGGTGTGCGTACCCCTAACTGAGTTGTGTGACGCACACACACCAGTAGACTAGGCTGTGTGAGTGTGTTTCAAAAATTCGCAAGTTGGATTTTCTAAATAAGCAAGTTGGCGTCATACTTATTCAAACTTGCATTGTTTGAATTAAATTTTAAATAATTTTGATCTGTTTTATGTTCAAACTTGACATGTGTCAACTTTTTTCAATCCTTTATTAGTTCTTACAAAAAGGATGTTCATTCATTTACAAACGAAAATAATTTTTTGGAGCGAAACTTTCCTTAAAATTAGCTTTTTTCGTTCGTCTATATAGATTTTTTGTAGTAAATATTTTTAAAAGTTATTTTTCTTGTTTAAAAACCTTTTTTATTTTAGTTATTACATTTTTATAGAAACCTTTTTTGGATCGGTCCCTTTTCTAGAGTTAACGTTTTACTTAAGTATTAGCGTATAATTAAGATACACCTATCAACTAAATTTTTTTGGGAATAAGCTACTCTAAAAATTTGCGTTTTCGTTTTAATAACAATCCTATTTTTCTGGGAGCGAAGCTTTTCTAGGCATCAGCCGCACATTCTATTGCTACAATTTTAATTAATTTGAGGCAAAACCTACTATTGTCGCTTAGAAACCTTTTTATAATTTTTCTCGTTTTACTAAATATAGAATCAAAATTTCAATTAATTTTTAATTAACTTATCCCTATCTTTTTTAAATAGAGTTTATTAATCTTTCATAATTATTTTTAGACGACACATTAACTCATTTTGTGCTTATTGATTATAATATATTTTGATTAAATAGAGATTAACATATAATGATTATAATATTAATATGGTTAAATAAGATTAAATAAGGATAATATGGTTAAATATAGGTATCATGAATAAGGATTAAATATGTTGCTACTTTAGACTACTAACTAAGCTGATGGGTGCTAATTTTCTTAGCTGTCGTGGCTTCTAGGGGCGTGGTCATAGCGTGGCACTGGTTGAACCGAGGCACAGCGGCGACGTCCCGCTACTCTATCAAGTTGTTGGCGAAGGTCGCCACTAGTTGGCCAGGCTCTGAAACCCCATGCTGCTAGTCCACTAGGCCTCTGTCGCTGCTCCCTGGGGTATTCTCCAAGTATGTTACGAGTGTCATGCTGGTAATGGTTAGCACGGCGTTCTTGTAGGTGTTGGTAACGTCTATCTCGTCTATCCTGGTTGCGGTGAGCGCGGTGATCTTCATGTTGTCGGCGGCCGAGGCTTTGGAGTCGGTTTCCTTCGTGATGGGGGAGCTCGTGTCGCTCTCTCTGAAACCGGCTAGGTTTATCTCGTCCCTCCCATACGGCAGAGTCCCACTCCCTAATGGCTAGGTGATACTTGTTTATGGAATGATCTATGCTGGCTGCATGGTCAAGGAAGATTTTAGGCAGCCTTTCACTCCGTGGAGACTCACGGAACCAAGCGATCAAATTTTTCAAGAAGGCTTTCCATTCGCCGTTCTTTCGAATTTGATCGCTCAGCTGGTCATGAAATATCTCATCGGAGGTGGCGCTTTGGACCCATCTCAAGTCCCTGAACATTGCGTTGAAGTAGAAGATGTAATCATAGCAAAGTACAATCACATCCTCCGCCTTCATGTCATCATGTACTAGTTCTATGAGTTTTTTCTTAGGGAAGCATCTAAAAAGTTCTGGTGAATTCACAACCATCATTGTTTTTCACTTAGTTTAAGTATTGTCTTTATTTTCTGATTTTTTACTGAAAATAATTTGTGTAGCTTATTTAAGTGAATGATTGGTTAATTACTCTAAAGAGTTTTGTTGCCTTAAATTTAACCTAAATTGTACGGCTAAACTTAGAATGATTCTTCTCAAATAAGGACGCGTCAAACGTTGATAGCTTGACTCCATGTATTGATAAAGACGTGCTGCTGATTCCTGAGTAGCTTCGCTCTGTTTTAAGTTCTTACAAGCTCTGCATTGACAGATTTTGGCTTGGATGACAGCGTTGTACAATAAATCCAACTGTTGAATTAATCTTACTAGCTCCCAATATATACTCATGCGATCAGGGGACACTACTTGTTTGCTTTTTATTAGATCTATTGTTTTTGAATGACACATATTACATTTATTCTAACAAATGTGTTTTTTTATTCACTTATTTTATTAATTTGTATTTTTTATTTTCAGGTGACCTGTATTTGTAACTCCCTCAGCCTTTGGTGTGACTTGAGGAATGTTCGCCAGCTGTTGAAGAGATCTAAAACCGAAGAGGAGGAGTTAAAAATTCGCTATAAAACCTTGAATGCAAAAACCCAACGCCTGAGAGTAGAATGTTTGAGACTGCGTACTGAAATGCATAGCTACCAGCGACGTTATGACGTGGCTAAACAAAAGATGGATTTTATCCCCTTGTCGCTGCGCAACCCCACGTCAAGATCTCTGCCTTATTTGTATCCCATTGGAACCCGTAGCCTTCCTACCTCGCTCCAGGATATCTGCCTGTCCGGCTCGTGGTTGGAACTTGACGTTTACAGCGAAGTGCAAGATGCTGTTACAAGACAAGGAACTGATGGACAAGCTTTACCCTTGGAGTCCGACGAGCTCGAGCTTTCCGAAATTGGCCGCAATGACGAAAGGTGGGTCTTTTTAAATATTAAAGGAGAATAGCTACTATATAACTAGGATATTTGTCTTTCTTTAATTTAGCTAAGATTAAATACTTGACAGTGAATCTACTCTAGAACTAGATTTGTCGTCTGATATACTTCTCAATATCCTATTTGCTTTATTTATTTTGTTAAATTTTCGGATGTCCCGCAAGGTCAACACCTTAAAGTGTTTAGCAACCTTTCTGGGTAATTGATAGTCGCCTATTAAATCCTCACGCAGTATTTTTACTTGCGTGGGGTTCACTTTCCTTGTAGAAGTGCTCCAGATATTTTTTATGGTAATTAAAGGTCTTCCTATATGAAGTATGACCCATACCATTAAATCAAAAACTGGTTTATTTTTTGCGTAGTATTTCTTTTTTAGACGGTCACGGCGCAGCACGCAAAACTGCCCCACTTTATAGTTATGGTCATGTCTATTTTTGTTAAGTTTTTTCAACAATTTTTCTTGTCTGTTGAAAATAAATTCTTGTGTTTCATCATGTAATTGCTTAAAAGGAATCTGATAATCCTCAAATCTCTTGGACAGAGATTTGGGGTCGAATGAGAAATTAGGTCTAAATAAATTATCATTTTGCACTATTCCACCTTCAAAACCGTACAAACTAAGGTAATGGAGGTTATAAGGACTTAGTTTTGTCCCTATTAATTTTATGGTATTCACTATATGTATTACTGTGCTTAATGCTGTTTTAATTTTTACATCTGCGGCATGTGCCCTTGCAATTCGTACTAAATTTTGGATTACTTTAATCCTATTTTCGATATTGCCCCTCGAGGCACTTTTATAAGCAGCACTATCCAAGAATCTTGAGCCTATTTTTCTTAAAAATAATTCACTTTTAGAATTTCTGATGTTTTTGCCGTTATCGGCCCAAAAATTTTTGACATGCCCATGTAATAAAATGTATTGGCTTATGCCATTTTCTATATCTTCATAGTTTAGATCTGGTAGGTAATGCAATGTAATATACTGGGTGGCTACATCCATAAAAACCAGTATTCCTTTTATTCCATCTATTTTTGATTTCTTACTAAACTCCAGTATATCCATTGCTACTACCGTGTTTCTAAATTTATTATTTCTATTAATTGAGGTCAATCTTTTTAATCTTAAGTGATTGTTTTTGGATTTTATACATGTACAACATAAACCTATATGGGCTTCAATTATTTTCCGCAATTTTGATTTATACTGTACATAAAATGTGGATGTTATATTATCACGAACCCTTTTCACCCCTGCATGTACCATATCACGGTGCATGCTTCCAGCAATATAGCCGTAAAGAGGGTAGGGTAGAATTAATAAATTTTGTTTATATTTTAATGTCGTTGGATCGACGTCATTTGACAAATTTTCCTTTATTTGTAATTGTATAAAGGTAGATTTTTCAAAAATTCGCAGCCTTTCAAAAGTAGCATTTGCATTTGGTAATAATATTATGCTTTCTTCATATTCGGTGTGACTTTCGGTTTTATTTGACAAATTTTGTTCATTATCATGGGGTTGATTTAGAAATTCATTTACTATTTCTTTTCTCATTTTTTCCCTTTCTTCCCTGTCAGGTTTTTTATTAAGTTGCTGTTCAAAATGTGCCATTTTATCTGACATAGCTTTATTTGAGCTATGTCCTACTGTACTATGATCTTGTGTATTTAATAAGATCTCAGAAAATGATTTTTTTGTATCTATGCTTATCCCTAAATCCTCGGTAGTTTCAATATTTAAATTTATGTTTGAGCTCGTGTTAACATTTTGTTCAATAGGGTCAGGAGTCAAGGGATCTATATTATTAAATTTTATTTGTTCATTATCTGGAAGACTATTTATTGGATTTTCTATTATTTTTTGTTCTTCGTCAGGAAAAATTGGAATAGGATCATTAATAATAAATTGTTCATCTACGGGCACAATATCTATTGGATTATTATCCTCAATTGTTATAGGAATTGGGTCATTAAAAAGTTGTTGATTTTTATCTAAATTTGTATCTTTAACCCCTGAATCAAAATTAACATTTTGGTCATCAATTTTATTTGAACTCTTTTCAACATGTGTCATATTGTCTGATGTCTCGGGGACAGGGATAGATTTACTTGTACTTTCCTGCCGCACGTTAATATTTTCTTCGGACGGATTTTTAGCAGGGACAGGAGGCAAAACTTGTTCTAATAATTTTTCTGCTAAAGCTTTTGATTCTTGCAATTCCTTTTTACTAGGTTTTTTGGTTTTATCCTTTTTTGCCCTTTTATTGCGGGTTGTTAATTCCTCATATTTCTTAAGAACTTCGTCAGCTTTGCCTCTAGTTACTACCAAAATTTGTACATCCGTGTCCTTGTTTATAAAGTTTTCTTTGTCCCGTATAATGGGTGCTGCATCAAAAATAGCAAAATTTTCCCCTTGATATACAGGCTTTATTTCCTCCACCTGAAAGTCAAGTCTTTCAGTAGCATGGGGCATTAAGCGGCTAATAAAATCGGCCAGCTGTTCGTCTGTCCGAATAGATAGAAAGGAAACCATTTTTCCAAACCAATAGAGAATTTTTTGACTCAAGTAATCAAGCTTACTCTTACGATTCTCAATTTTCTTGTTTCTAAGGATCTTATAACAAGCCACATTGTCTGTCAGTATTAATGTCCTTGTACCTTTGATCTCCACCTCAAAGAAGGTGAGGCCCTCATAGATGGCCAGGATCTCTAGGTACACTATACCTGTGGTCTCCATAACTTTGGGGGCCACAGTTTTTGAGAAAAACCCTAGTATCTTTCCTCTCACATTAATATCATTTAAGTTATTTTTCATGCTTTTTTCGAGGAACGTATAAACTTCTCTGTCACTGACGTCTAGATTCTGAACTGTCTTTTTGTATTTTCTCTGTTTTATTTCAACATTTTCTTTTACTCCCAAATAATAAAAATTGTCATTATTAACAAATATTATAATTTCAGAGTTGGAGGATTCGGTGAATCGCTGGTAGAGCAAGTTCTCGAGGATGGATCCGTCTTTGCTTGACAGGTAGATTATTCGAAGTTTATGTTTCGAAAAAATTGAAAAAGAGTAAAATAGGAATGTCTGTACGTATGGATTATTCAATGGTAGGGCCCCTGCTCTAAGTTGATTTATTTTTTCTACAAATATTTTATTCATTTCTTGTTTAGTCCTTACAACATCGTCAGATGTGACTTCCAAGAGATAGCTTAATTGTGAATACATTGTAAAATTGTTTGAAAAAACTTTATACCAATTTTCATATGAATTTGAAAAATCTAGTTTTAAAAAGATAGTTATCTGATAAAGTAAGTTTAGATAATCTGATTCTTTAAAAAGTACCCCTATCTCTTCATGGTCATTAAAATATGCTTTTAATTCAGCAGGCGTGTCCATAAAGTTAGGCAGCTCGGATTGAAAAAGGTCTTTAAGTTCGAATCCTAGCAAGCTGGAACCTATGGCAAGCTTGCTGGCGTCTGTGTATAACATCTGAAAATCTATATTTCTTGCTGATTCATTGCTGAGATTATCAGACGCAAGTATTTCTTTGATTTTATTGAAGTGGAAATCTGCTTCTGAATTCCAATCAAAATTCCTTACTTGGGGGAACAAAGCATTCATATGTCCATGGATAGGTAGGGGT
This sequence comes from Acartia tonsa, assembly GCF_053477335.1. Taxonomy (NCBI): domain Eukaryota; kingdom Metazoa; phylum Arthropoda; class Copepoda; order Calanoida; family Acartiidae; genus Acartia; species Acartia tonsa. The sequence goes on along the minus strand of NC_137261.1, from coordinate 9,965,561 downwards.
AAAAGTGACCTATAATATTGAAGATTTCCTATAAATGATTGAAGTTCTTTTAATGATTTTGGAGCTTTTAGTTGCATTATATATTTGACCTTTTTGTCCGGGACGGTAATCCGTCCCTGGCCTATTTCATAGCCCAATACAACTACTTTATCTTTGCTTAAGTCTGTACAGAAAGTGCATTTGTCCAAATTTAATTTTAGATTTAGCCTATTAAGGCGGGATAGAAAAGTTTCTAGTTTGGCGAGGTGTTCTTCGATGTCTTCTTCATACCAACTGAAAATTGAGAGGTCATCGAACCAAACTAGTAACAATTCTATTATGTCATTAATTTTTAAATCATTTAAATGAATATTTGATAATATATAATGCAACAATAGGCTGGGTGTTCCCGCATAGCCGGTGATGGCTCTCTTGAAGCGGAAACACCCAAAGCTAGTCACAATGCAGGACACTCCTGAATCAAGAACTTTTTGAGATAGTTTAAGATTATAAAATGCATTTTTAATATCTACAAAAGTCCCATATCTTACTTTAGGTAGCAGATTTTTTAGCGTATTCATCGGATCCATTGTGATCGATGATACGCTGTAAGGAATACTAGCATTTACCCCCCTAGAGTCAATGATTATGCGTGGTGGCGCCTGTTTATCCTTACGGCTCGTAAGGAAAACAGGTGACCCAAACTGCTGGCTGGGTGGGGAGCATTCTATTATGTCCATTTTTAAACATAGGTCTATGAAATATCTAAGATGGAGCGTATCGGTTAGGGAGAGATTATATATTTTAGTATTTTTATCATAATTTTCAGGGCAAGGGAAATCCATTTCTTCAATGCTTTCCCCAATATCGAAGTTGTGGGACGCCCCACTTTCAAATTTAAATAAAAGATTAGCCACTCTTTGTTTTACATTTTGGTCCTCTATGTAACTTAATTTTCCTAATATTTGTTCTAAGGTTAACGGTGGTGGGGGTAATGGCGCAGTCAACTCAATTCCTTCTTTATTATCCCCAAAAATATCTGCTATTTCTTCAAGACTTAATTCATTTTCTGGTTGTATTGTATTTACACTATTTATTTTAATAATCTTATCTATGTTAACATATGTTTTATCTTTCTTAAAAACATCAACATTAGAGCGGGGCTTTATACGTTTTTTAGCACTATTTTAAATGGTATTTTATCCAATAATTTATTTACAATATCTTTTACTTTATTCTTAACGTATTTTATTTTATTTAGGATGGGTTTAATTAGATAATCGCGCGTCTTTGACAGAATATTGGAACCTTTTTTTATTTTATTAAGCTGCTCTTTGATTCCATTGTTTCCTCTCAAGACAGCGATTGATTTAATTGAACCCATTTTAGGTGCTTTAAAACCTTTTAATTCTAAATTTTTGTCTTTTTCAGGTTGGCAAGGCAGGAGAGAGATCAGAAACCCGCCTGGTTTGATTATAAGTGGATTTTCTCCTACATTTTCAACGTACACCGCGAGTTTATTTTCCCCTGTCCTGGTTATTGAATACATTTTGTATTTTATCTTAATTTGAGTATACATGTTTGAAAGGTGTGGGATAAAGTGTTCTTGTTTTGGGTCTTTATCTTTGACTTCCAGTTCTATTAATTTTTCTTCTCCCTTTGCTAATTCTAATTTTTTGATATTGACTGCAAAAGGGTTTTTTACCTTCCTTCTGTTAGGATTTATTTCTATGTGGACCTTTTGCCCTTTTACTTGCATGCCTATATTGCAAGTAATCAAAAATGGGCGTCCTAATAGGCAAATATTCTTTTCTTTAAGTACATGGAAGTCCAAGAACACTTTTCCCACCCCTTCAAACTCGCACCCTAGGCGTCGGGCATCAATGACGCTAATTGCTTTGCCTTCTACTGAAGACAAACGGTAGGCTGAACAAAGCTCCATCTCGTGGTAATTAGGCAGCACTTTTAGTAAGATATTTTCTGATACGCAGTTTACTGCGGCCCCAGTGTCTAGTTCAAAAATTATTTTGCTGCCATTAATTGCCACGGGAATTTGGATCTTGTCCAGCACGCCTAGGTGGCTTTGAATTGTTTTTATTTCCAAATTTGTTTCTAATTTGTCTATGTCAATTATATCGGTTGTCCTCTCAGCCAGCAGTTGCAAGAAATATCTCCCATTGGGTATATTGACATACAGGAAAATTATCGTCAATAGCCCATATGGAGCAAGATAATTTCCCAACAACATGGCTGTGAGCACAATCATAATAATTGTCATAAGTTTATTTTGGTTTGGGTATTCGTGTAGATAACTCAAAAACGATATTGTTTTTGCTATTTTTACACGATTCTCCAATGATAATTCATTTTTAAAATAATGTTTTTTATGTTTTATTCTGCTTTCAGACTCATCATCAGATTCTAAAAATGACTGCTCTATTTTTTCGGCTTTATGTTGTTCCCTGGCAGATTCCGCATTATCAAATTCGTCCAGGTAAATACAGCCGGTAGCGATAGTTTCAACTTCAGTCTGTTCATCTGTTTTTATTTTGTTTGCAAGATCTACGTTAGCTATGGTTTGATTGATATTCAATAAATGTTCCTCTACAGATTTTTCTCCCCGGTACTCGAAATTTTCAAATATTTTTTCCAATCCGGATTCGGAGATTGATGGGGGATTTTTTTCATCCTCATCTGAGCTAAAATCGCTACTATCTAAGTCACTTAAGTCTGATATAGAGTCTTTGTCACTGTCTAATTCAATTTTTTCGATTTCGGCCATGATTTCAGCCCTAGTTAATCCTGTGATATCTGTTAATAGATCGTTTTCATCTATATCATATTCAGGGGTATCTTCCATTGAAGGGTTTTCTTCGGAAAGAATTTTTAAGTCATTTTCTTCAATAGATTGGGTATCATCAGAATTACTATTAACATTTTTTATTTCTATTTTAGGATATAGTGTTGAGTGTTCAAGTATGGTGCTATTGGCTTTATCTTCGCTCGGAATGGGTAAGTTGCTACTATTGCTGTCATTAATTGGTTCGTTTTCTGATTCTTTAAGCTCTTGTAGTTTTTCGGATATACCCTTTTTTACAATTTCTTTGACAGGTATGGTTTCTGTCAAATTGATATCTAATATTTGGTCATTATTTATATTATTATTATTTACAATATCACAGTGGTCACCTTCATTTAAGCTGCCAGGGGCTGCTGATTTATTATTTACAAGTTCATCTTGAATATCATAATTAAGTGGAATATTTACAGGGTTATTTTGTTTGTCATTATTGGTTGAACATTCCAGTAGTTTAATTTCTTGATTTTCATTATTTATTTCTGTTTTTAGAGTGAGTGTAACCGCCACTGGGATGGATATTTGATGTTTGTTTATAGCAGGTGAGTTTTTCCCTTTTTCAGGGGCGCCGGGTATTTCCCAAGAATCCGTATTATGTATTTTATTGATTTCTTGAGAAGTACTCGGCGGCCTTAGCCGTTTTTTTCCGCTGGCAGTGGTAATGTACACGCTGCCAGGGGATGATGACGTCTCGTTATCCCATAATGTAGGCATCTAGGGCATTGTTCTTGGGCCGGTGTCACATTGGGATACCAGTGACAATCGGCACTACCATGGGTGTCAGAATTACATAGAAGGCAAACTATGCGGTTGGCTAATTCCTTCTCTTTTTTCTTTTTGTCCCACCATTCCCCATTAGCTTTCCTTATAGCTGGGTCTGGGTGTTTAAGACAATGTTTGCTATAATGTCCTTTTTTGCAATGTTCGCAAACAGGTTTAGGTTTTGTAGATACATCTTTGGCATTTTTATCATTCTGTTGTCCTTTGTTTTTGCCATTATCTTTTGGTGTCTCTTTTTTGGCTGTTAGGGAATTTAGACGATTTTTTCCTAATTGATTAACATTCCCGTTTTTCTGTTTTTCTATCCTTCTTTTTCTGTCCACAGCTGCATGGTAATAGCTGCGATTGTTGCTAAACCAGTTTAGTATTGTCTCTTTTGTGCAATTTGGTACATTTGTTGTTGCCAAAAATGCAGATTGCAAATATTGCGGTACCAGATAAAAACACACTTTTTCTCTAAGTTTAGCCATTTGATTTTCGTGGGAATTTCCCGTTTTTTGCAACATTGCGGCTAGATTTATGACAGCTTTGTTTGGTCTGTCTTCGTCCTCTGTCGTTATCCTATAGGTGTGGAAGCGCCTTTCATAGTCCTGTGGCCCAAGTATTTCGGCACCTATGGTAGTTAGGATGGCTTTTACAAAATCCTGTGCACTTAGCACATTAGGATCTATTTCTAGCATGTCCAATTTGTTCCTTGATTCTGGGTTAAAATAGTGGATTATTATGTTGTTGTAGGAACTATGGGTGAATGGTTTTATATATTGTTCTAAATATTTAAAAGTGTTGAAAAAGGTAAACGGATTGGTTTGCTCTCCGTATAGATTTGGTATTTTGCCAAGATATTTTATTTGGCGGAAAATGCGCTCATGCTCAGCGGTACCCCATACTAGATTGTTTGGGATAAGTTTCATAATTTTTTTAATGTTTAGATCTGTATGGCTGGGCGAGTCTTGGAGGAGAAGCCTCAACTTATCCATCTGTTCAGAGGTTAGTTTATTTTCTAATATGTTCATTTCGATCATTTCCTCTCTATTTCTATTATCTCTATTGTTAGAGGATGTTCGTCTGTCCCAATCTGATTCCGTATCAGATGAACTGGAACTTGAACTTGATGTTGGACTACTACTGTCTCTGCGTTTATTCATTCTCTTTGGCATTGAGAAGTTTTTATCGTCTTTCCTTCTGTCCTCTTTGTCGCTATCGCTTTGTTTGTCTTTTTGTTTGTGACGGTGTTCATGATGTTTATGATGTCGCCTATCCTCGAAGCCATGAGGATTGAGAGGATCATAGTGTCTGTATTTTTTATTTGTATGTTTTTTATTTTTTCGTTTTTCTGAGTAGTCGCTAGATTCAGATTCATATTCTGGTGGATCTGATGATGGTTTATTTTCTTTTTTAATTTTAGGCTTTGTGCCTGTTTGTTCTTGTTTTATTGTTTGTGTATTATGCTCTATCTCATTTTGGGGGTTGAAATGTAATTGTGGCCTATGCAAGGTTCTATTTCTGCGTCTGTTATTTAAAACAAACATGGCTGGTATAGTGTGAACCTCAGGCTCAGTTTGAATTCGAGGTATTTCCTCGATTTGATCATTTATATTTTCTAAGTGTAAATACTGATCTTCAGTATTATCTAAGTTAGGTTGGTAATCAGGGTTATATGGTGGAGGATTTAATACATCCTCGTCTATATTATCAATAATATTATCTTCCATTTTCAGGACATATATTCGAGGCTAGAAGAATACGATGTTAATTCTGACTATGGATATCTAGCGGTAAGACTTATTTAGTGGCTTTGTAGCCCTCTCCCCCCCTAAAGGAAAAGTTAAATCTTACCTGGGTTTATCCGGTAACGGAACCAATTTTATGGGTCACCTCCGGGTTCCAGGGACAAATGTAATCCTTTATCACTACTTCACAGGACTACAATCTCTCACCAATGTCTCCTTTCCAGATCAGTGACGCATTAATCTCTGTTCGGCAAATATATCCAACCTTAGAATGGTGATATTATATTACACCGATCCTAAACCCAGATACGCTTAAGAGATAGCCTTTTGTTTATAAGCCCTATTCCGAAAAACGGTATTACTGATAACTTTATACTGTTATTTAGTCTAAGAATTTTTTATTCCTAGGTAACTAACTTTGCCAACACTTTTGGACTGGAAGTATCTATTGTGATTACTAGAGTCATGCGAACATGACTACAATATTCCGTTCGACTGCCTGTATCCCCGTGAGGCGTGAAGTTCTTTGTTAGGTACCTTTGTCAGGTAAGAAAATCACTAGGCTAGCTCCGAACCGATCTTCCAGAGTATTAGCAAAGTAAAACTACCCTTAAGACGTGAACTTATTCAGAGTTCTAATCCGAAAATGTTAAATTGTCCGAATAAATAACGATCTCCAATTTTCCTGGACTTCAGAAGCTTGGGGAGGATCCGGTTGTTAGTATCGGCCGTCAGATAGCGAGCTATCATCAACCGTTGGTAGCCGAGCCACCACCGTATCTTCCCTGTGTTATTCCTATTTAGCCCCGTAGTGACTTGCGACTTGGTGGTACCGTGTACCGCGCTATAGGAGTTCTCTTCAGAAGAAAACTTGGAGATAACTATTGGTTTCAAATTAGTTTTTCTAGTAATGTTTTTTCGATGCCCTCTTTAATTTTACAAATTTTCATTCTTTTAATTTAGTTTTTTATCACGAAACCTCTAATTTTATGATTCTTGTGTTGTTTTACTAATGTTAATTTATATTGACAATATTTGCTAATAATTTTTTAGCTGTACTATGACCATTCTATTAAAAGGGTTATTGTCTCTAACATTACCTTTTAGGGTCTTCGTTTTATAGATCTTATTTCCCCATTTTAATAAATAGGTCTTTATACATGCTTTTTTACTTAAAAATTATATTAAATTGTTTTAAATTTGTCTAATTTTGATAATATTTTTATAGTCTTTTATTTTCATTAGAATAAATACATAATTTAAAGTATGGGTTGGATTTTTCCCCAGTAAAGCTACTCTACAAGTTATTCATAGAATCGGTTTAGGGGAAAAGGACGAACCAAATTACATATGTTGATATAGTAATAACACGAAATTTTTACGGTGTAAATAAGGAAGATGGAAATATCTTAATCATAGAGTAGCTCCAATTTTAATAAAAATATTTCATTATTTCTATGAATATATTTTATTCTATTTAGGTATCAAATCATGCGTATAAACAAATTATTTATAACATATCAGATATTAACAATTCTTAATAACTTCATTCTTTTTATACACATATTCTTCTTCTATGGCTCTCTAAAAATTTAATAATAGTCATTTCTCGCATCGTATTATAAACAGCTTTCCGCGGATATAGAATGTACAATTATAAAATTAAACCAGTTTTTTAGCCCAAAGATGCCGAAGGCACGGGCTAAAAAAAAGTGGTTTTAATCTTATTTTTGTATATTTTTATATTCGTAGAAAGCTGGATGCAATACGATGCTAGACATGGATGAGAACCGGTTCCACCGGATTCGAATGAATACGAGAATAGTTATTTCTTTCATTGTATTATAAACGGCTTTCCGCGGATATAGAATGTACAATTATAAGATTAAAACTAGTTTTTTTAGCCCCGAAGTGCCGGAGGCACCGGCTAAAAAAATTGGTTTTAATCTTATGATTGTACATTTTTATATTCGTAGAAAGCTGGATATAATACGATGCTAGACATAGTTTTTTCGTATGGATGAGAACCGGTTCCTATCCATTCATAGACAGCTTTCCGCGGATATAGAATTGAAAAATTATAAGATTTAAATCAGTTTTATTGGCCCAGGCTAACAAAACAGGTTTTAATTTTATTATTTGTTTTTTTGTTATTCGAGGAAAATTGGTTAATTTCTTATGACATCTTATTTTATTATTCACAAAAAGCTGTCTATAATACGATTCGATAAATAACTATTCCATTGTTTTCCAGACATGATGTACTGCTGTATGATGACGTTCAATACGGGGAGGGACTTACAGACCAATAGATACATTTTTTTTGTTTCAACAAGGATGACAACATCCATAAAAGCGAAGCACTGAAACGGTAAGACAAACGGACATTAACATTTGTATAGTGTCAGAACTGAATAATCAAAATATAAATGTATAAGAGTCGAACCAAAATTGTAAGTAAATTTGTTGAAAAACTGCTGGATACAGGATAATGTTTATGAAAATACTTACATTTTTAGGACTTGATAATAGAGTTGCTTCGCTAATAACATCATACTTTGTTGTCCCAGGAATTATTATACCAAAAATCAGATCAATCAGATGATTAGATCACATGAAAATTTGTTGTTAAAAAAGTAAAAAAATCGACATGTTTAAAATGGACGTACGGACATTCTTGTAATGATTATAGAGTTGCTTCGCTAATAACATTATACTTTGTTGTCCCAGGAATTATTATACCAAAAATCAGATCAATCAGATGATTAGATCACATGAAAATTTGTTGTTAAAAAAGTAAAAAAATCGACATGTTTAAAATGGACGTACGGACATTCTGGTAATGATTATAGAGTTGCTACGCTTTCTAAATCGTACCTTACTACTAAAGGAATCACCATGCAAAGTTTGAAATCGATAGGACAATTCTAACATGCCTAAATTAACGAAAAAAGCTATCCGTTACGGACGGACGGACGGACGGACCGACCCTAATTATAGAAAAGCTTCGCTTTTAAAAAGTAATCGACTAAATACAACAACTGTATGATAATGTGCAAGCGGGTTAACGACGTATTGACCAACTGACAAACCATATGTATGTATACATTGTAGAGTAGCTTCGCTACAAGTTGGACCTATACAAAGAAAAGTGTTCTCAAGGACCATCTAAGGCTGAATTATAATATACAAAAAGGTTAGTGACGTATTGACCGACTGACAGACCATATGTATAAATTGTAGAGTAGCTTCGCTACAAAGTGAACCTAGACAAAGAAGTTGATACAAGTGTTCTCGAGGACCATGTAGAGCTGAATGATAATGTATAGGAAAGACCAGCCAAGGAAGATTCCCATGAGACCGCCCAAACCAGCTGTCAAGTCCCAAATATCGTAGGCGAAAAATTCCGTCTGAAAAGAAGATAACATTAGTTGAGGAAGGGTCTGTTTAAAAGATTCAAAATGTAAAAACACATATTTTTAACTCTTATTTTTTAACATCATAATTGGAACTGATTATCTGTTTATTTAATCCCATAAATAAAATGAGAAAAAAGTTGTGTTTATATAGGTATGTATTTAGTTTGATTGAGGAATCATGGTAGTTTCCAAGGCATTAACATCCCAACTTTTGCAAACAACCTTCCTTTTAATTGCACGGATCTTCTCTGTAAGTCCTAGCTTATAAGGTATATATTCTAACGCCGAGATTCGAACTTCTACCCTGTCCAATGACGAGCGGATGCACAACGTGTAACGCAACAGTTGCGGGTTTCCACTCCCTGTTCGGACGAAGCCACTATATTTATGTACTAGCTGCTTTCAAAGGAAATCTTCTACAAAGGACCAAGGTTATTTCTTACAAAAAAAAAAAAAAAATAGGGGGGATTTTTTTGTTTTTAGGGGGGTTGGGGGTGTCCCACCCCCCAAGAAAATAGCTTAAAACCACCACAGGACCAATAGGTATATACCCTGAAGAGTAGAATCCAATCGGTTCAGTGGTTACCGATGTCTTAAGGGACAGACAGACGGACAGAAGGACAGACGGACAGAAGGACAGACGGACAGACATCAAGCTACTTTGTATTATAGACTAGCGGATACGCCACTAGAAGCCCCTAGGTGCACTTAAGGTAGGAGGGGGAAAAGTCCACCTCATCCCATTTTAAATTTAAGTTTCAAAGGAGTAAAAAAAACATTTTTGAGGGGGGAGGGGGGTGAAACACCCTCCCAAAAAATAGTTCAAAACCTTCCCAGGACCAATATGAAGCTTCATTGTAAAGGAGAACAATATTGGTTCAGCGGTTAGTGAGATCATTCAGGACAGACAAAAAACGCTTACTACTTTATATAATAGGATGAGGATGATTGTCAGAAACGTCCAAGATTTGTTATTTGAGTGGAGGTAAAATGAGGGATTTCAAAGGTATTTTTATTTTTATTTTGAGGGGGGGGGGGTATAAAGAGGAATTTCAAAGTTTGAGGGGGGTAAACACACCTTTACCTCCGCCCCACCCTTGGACGTATCTGTATAAGGTAGTGAAATAGAATTATTAGATCAAGAAGTGCAATGTATAGTAAAAAATTGTCATGATGAAAAAGGAGCTTTTAGATGATTTTTAAAAGGTTTAATCATCTTTTATTCAGGATTAACTAAAACTATTTTATTGGATTTTTTTAGTGATAATGAATAAGAATATAAGTATTCATACCAATACCATCATTATTGAATTATTTATGGATCTATTTCTTGCTTTATTTAACAAGATATTAGAAAAAATATATTTACGTTGCAAAAATAAAAGTAAAAATAACAGTATATTTGTATTTGGGGGCCTTAAGGGACACTTGACTTTTTTGTGGTTGCGGTATCCTACACCTAAAATAAATGTAAACCTTACTTGAGCATTACTATAAACAGTTAATGCGTCCATTTTAAATATGTTGATTTTTTAGACACAAAGGCATGTAAAATGTCTGTCTGTCTGTCTGTCTGTCTGAAGTTTAAGATCTCATTAACCGCTGGGCTCTACTCTTCCGAGAATTCGGCTAATTGTATTGAGTTGGTCTTAGGCTATTTTCTCGGTGGGTGAGATACCCCTAACTTCCCCTAAAATAAGAACCCCCACCCTAAAAAAAGATATTAACATTGTAGAAAATCTGATTTTAAGCATGAATGATATAGAAATAAGTACCATAGTATGACATAATATGTTTATTGTTTTTCAGATAACACCAGCTATTTGTGATACCAAAACATTTTATCTAAAACTTCCTTTTTTAGCGGCAGCCCTTTTTTACAAGCTAACAGTGTCGGTCAATCTATAAAAATATTTCCTGTATGGCTTCAAAAATGATTAATATCCGCTGGTTTATAATTGAGCTATATTTTAAAATTATGTATTCTTTCTTATTCCAAGCAATTTTCTACGAATAATATTATTATATAATTTAAGAACCATTACCAAGAATAAAAGAAAGCCCGGCTACTTTTGAATATTATTGTCTTTGTTTGTTTACAAACTAGCGGCTACGCCCATATAGGCCTCTAGGGGCACTTGAGGAGGGGAGAGTCGAATTTCATAACCCAATTTCTTATTTTAGATTTTAAAAGAAAAAGTAAGAAAATTTTAGTTAAAAAATTTAAAAAAAAAACATTTTTTGGGGGGGGGGTTAATTTTTTGGGGAGTTGGGGGTGTCCCACCCCCAAGAAAATGGTTATAAACCTTCCCGGGACCTATGAGAAGCTACCCTGTTAAGGAGAACCCGATCGGTTCAGCGGTTAGCGAGATCCTTCGGTACAAACAAACACACAAACATACAATCACACACACAGACACACAAACATCCTGTTACTTTATTATAAGGATATTATGTATTCTTTCTTATTTCAAGCAATTTTCTACGAATAATATTATTATACAATTTAAGAACCATTACCAAGAATAAAAGAAAGTCCGCCTACTTTGAATATAATTGTGTTTGTTTGTTTACAAATATATCCAATATGTATTTGCAGAGATATAATGGAATTGCACGATCCTCTTTATTGCATTTCAATACTTAATTAAAAATTGTTGGACTTTTCCTTATATGTGCAATGATAGGTATCTTTTATAAATATAACTTCATATGTTACAGAGATACCCTTTTAGGGAAATAGATATACATATATAGAAAAAAAAGCGAAGATAACAAAATGCAAAATACATAACTTCAGTGACTCACTGTAGAAAGCCCTTTTAGGTTGTTCTTTGTATGTGATTTATGTATGTGATCACAAGACGAGTGTGTCAAATTTTCAGCAAATAAACCTTTTCTCACATTAAGATAACATTTCAATGATTAGAAACTCCCCCCCCCCCTTCTATATATCTAGAAAAAATATCCCTTATACCTAACAGATCCCATGCTTTAACCTGCGATTCCCTAACCCTGTAGGACTAAATACTGTACTAACTACAACCTAACCTGACCAAATATTTTTTTTTTTAAATGTAACCTTCCCTAATTTCCAATACTTTTCAAAATAAGGGTTAAGGATTTCAATGCTTGAAAGGAAAACTGCCACGATATTGTATGGTTTACCTGGTGGGTATAGCTGGAAGTTTTGACATCCATGTAGAAGGAAGCTGACCAGTTTCTACCCCAATTCGCCTCCTCTCGACTTTTCTCAACCAGCGAGTAAGATCTGAAATAACAAACATGACAACATCCACAAAAGCGAAGTTTAATAAATCAGACATAGAAAGAAACAGTGATAAATATGAAGAAACAATGATATCAATTCAATATTTAACGATATCTAACATTTAAAAAAAATTCCGTAAAATCTTATCCTAAAAGTACCTTATTATAGGATGTTTAATACGGACATTTTAAGACTTGGTTCTAGATATTCTTCGCTTATAAAAAGAATTGCATAAATTTCATAAAACCTTTTGATTGCAAGATCTGTGTATGGAATTCTATCTTTGCACTTAAATCAATTGTACCTTTTTGGGGCAAAGGGATTTCCCCTACTGTACCTATTTCTGTCGTACAGTAGCAAAAACCAATTTTAACGTCTTTATTTATTACACGAAATTGGTCTGAGGTTAAAAACTGAAACCTTTTCGACATCGAGAGGATGCTACAAAGTAACGGTTTCTACACATTTACCTTACAGTACATTTGGGAATGCAACCAGTCATATTGGACAGCTGGAGCCATCTAGCTTGCAGGGCTTTAGTTAAACTCTCGCTATATTTCCCAATTTGCTCCCTAGATGAAATAAAAAAGATTATTTCTATTTTTATAGAATACGCATGTAGCATTAAGGGACTCTGTCTCTTAGTGCTTTAAAAAAAGAAAATTAATAAACTAAAAAGAGCTATTGACTCCCTAAAAGCAGAACCCAATCGGCAAAGTAATTATTGTTTGAAAGGACAAATAAACGCTTATTTTTTTTTAATACTAGCAACTTCGCCCCTTGCATCTAGCATCTCTCAAAATGAAAGGGTAGTTAGAAAATAGCCTAAAACCATTCCAAGGCATAGATTTTTAAAAATTGGCTAAAACCTTCCATGATCCTATGTAAAACTTCCCAAAATGGATAACTTTAAACCTTCTGTAGGTGTTGAAATCTTAAGCTTCAGACAATAAAAACTTTACTAATTTATAAAATAGGATTTGTTACAGAAACTAAAATTCACCTTTTATAACAGCGTTGTGCTTTGCCGGGAGGTTGGCTGAACCAGTCCAGATGACAGCCGGCATCAGCAGCTACCCAGGTCAACACACAGTCACGGAAACTATAAGATGGATCCTGCAAACAAAGATGTTAACATTAAAAACTATGCTAGATTCTTAATTATATCAAGAAAAGGGCAATAAGTATTTATATCAATGGATACAGGATATACGGTTAAATTTTTAGTTAATTTAGCCTGTTGATAGAAACTTGGTCAGTTCATCCATCCAGTAGGAAGGAAGGGGATGGGGTAAAAGGGGTGGATGGGAGGTTTAGCAACTGCAACTTTCACTTTATTAGAGTACATGATAATCTGGTGTAACATTCAACTAATAATATATCCATTAATGTAACAGTGTCCAACTTTGTTTATTTCTGTTTGTATTAAATTTCCTTGCTGTGAAAAGGAATTTTAAATTGGAATTAAAAGAAATATTTAATTTAGTCAAAAAATAGAGGTGGGTGCCCTTTAATTGCACCACAATTATATAGAAATTATTACTATGTAGAGTGTAGGCTAGTCAGTAGTGCCTGTTTATGGGTCATGGCATTACCTCTACTGATTCAAAATCCATTTATAGTAGCAGTAGGTATTATTTTTTTGTTTTTAGAATAGCATTAAAAAGTTAAGATTCGAACCCTACACCTCCCTGACGGCCAGCAGACACCTTGATACCCAAAACTGTACTACATACCTCTGAGCAGGGTATATCATCCTTACTGATCTGTGTTTTCTGTTGCATGTAGAAGCTTCCCTCCCACTCAATATTTTTGGGCAGGAAGAACTGGTCACTCAGTCCTATACGTCCCATCTCAAGGCCAGGCCAGAATTGACCTAATAATTAGGCTTTTTTTAAGTAGCGCAACTATTCTTTAATTCTAAGGGGTGCTTTCACACAGGTTCCCTTGGTAAGCACTGATAAACCCTCCTCCCCCTATTTATGAAATATATTGAAAATAATGGGAGTAGTTTTTTAGTATTCATAACCTCTGCAGGAAACTTAACGCTGATGAGGGGGAATTAACCTTGCGTGGGACTAACCTAACGGACGGACTGACTTAGATAAATTATAATTTAGCTTGGCTATTAAGAATTTTTATGCTTTCATTAACATTTTTTCTTAATTTTTATCTTAATAATATTTTACCCTTTGATTGTATGATCCTTGGCTGTAAGTCCTGTTTATAAACAGGTTTCAAGCTCTAGTCGCGGGTTAATGTTATTTATTACAGACAGCTTAACAGGGACATTTAAATAAAAAATATTGAAACCAGTTTTGTTACATTTTTTTCAAAGATTATGGAAAATTGACTGTAATACGATGCTATACTTGATTTTTCAGTATGGCTGAGAACCAATTCCGACTGATATCAATCGTTTTCGAAGCCATACTTGAAATCAAATAAATTTTCAACTAAGGTATTTTTCTTTGTTTGTATAAAAGTTTACCTCTATCGTGTAGATAAATATTATATCCCAGGAACCTCATTGGAGCAAATATCTTGTCTTTATCTCCTTAATGTAAACAAAAACATTGCGGGAACAAGTTCCATATCTTACAAGTTGGTCTAATTCTTCAATTTATCATAATGAGTACGCAATTTTCTGTATACAATTGCATTAATCGGATAGTCAGGTGTTATCAGACATTGCAGGTAGTCGATCCATAATTTGTTGTAGTCTGATTTGATGTGTAGTCCATTGTCTTTTTTCAAGTCTAACACATATTTCAGTATTATTTTTTGAGCGGTCTTATTCCCTCCTAGATTTCGGAAAGAGAACGAGAATTTCCTTTTGCACAGTGTTTTCAAAAATTCCATATCTGCACAAAATATTTCGTCTATGTCTAGGTTGATTAGTATGAAGTTGGTCCAGTGGCGCAATGGCACCACTCGGACTATTGGTACATTTGCTATAGTAAAATGATTTTTTAAATTTAATTGCATTGATGACACTGTATCATGGATTGTTTTTAAATCTTGTGTGTGGTGATCAGGATCTTGGCAACACGTATAGATAAATCTTGGGGAGGTTGGCAGAATCACGATTCTTTCTTTCATTTCTGACCATTTCATCCCTCTTCTCTCGAGATTTTTAATCAGAAACCATAGTAGATTCTTCATACATTGTATGTAGGACGTTGTTTTGTCGCTGTCGAAACCGGTTGTATTTTCTGGGTTGTGGTGGTCCTTTTTACATTGGTTGACAAATAGAGAGTTTCCTGTTAAATTTAACAGTATTAGTGTGTTTTTATTTAATTCTTTTCTTACGGATTTAAAGAAATTTCTTTTTATTTCTCTTTTTCTGGGGGGTAAGTTTGATGAATATAACATCTGTACATTTGTTAGAAAAACAAAAATAAAACCTGCCTTTTCAAGTTCGAACCTTACTCGTTGAAAGTAACTTCCCCCTATGCATATAACTTTTTGCTTTTTATATGCACGCGCCATCTTTTAATCTCTGATTTATGTGCTGTGCTGAAACATAAAAATAATATAATTGCTTTTTGAAATGATATCAATTAATAGATTTATTGAGTATTGGTCCGATCTTTAAAAGGTTTATCTTAATTTGTTTGTAATGTTTTATTAATTTGATTTATTTTCAGTGTTGCCTAAGGACAAGTTGAAGGCCTTCTCTCGACGTTTTTCCCTGGTGTTTGGCCAGGTGTTTCATCTGCGGTCACGTCCGGGAGGGGCCACAGACGATTATCAGCTCCAGGACATTGAAGCTCCTGTGACCAACGCCGCTGTTGAGCGTGACGCTGTTGCTGCGGAGGATGCTCCCCCCGCTTATTGTTCTATTATGTGGTAAGTAACTTTTTTAAGTATCGAACTTATTTTAATAAAGTGTTCTCAATAACCCGCTAATTTTATCTCAATTTTAGCGTTTTATTATCTAAAGACATTTAACAAGAGTTTTTTAATATATTTTTTTGGTATTTCTTTACTAATTTATTTATGTTATTTTCAGATTTTTCTGTCTGTTTTTCCCAGATCTACCTGGGGTATTCTTTGGCCATTTGGCTGTATGCTAATTTACCATCTATTTATCTGCTGTTTAGCAGATTGCGAGGTAATAATTAGAATTTTGATATATATATTGCTTTTTTATTTAGTCAGTGAAATTATACACTGAAATCTTACAGTTTTTGATTAGTTATTGTTATGGATCCCAACTACGTTTACGACGAAGATAGTAGTGAGGAGATTGGTGTTGATCTCCATGATCGTTCGTTGGAT
Source organism: Acartia tonsa (assembly GCF_053477335.1). Taxonomy (NCBI): domain Eukaryota; kingdom Metazoa; phylum Arthropoda; class Copepoda; order Calanoida; family Acartiidae; genus Acartia; species Acartia tonsa. The sequence continues at coordinate 9,949,241 of NC_137261.1, read as the reverse complement.
TATCATAAAGACTTTTTACGTTGTCTTGAGCCTTCTGTAGTTAATGTTATTTGTAGGTAATGATTATTTTTTGTACTTTTTTAGAAGTATTTATTAGAGGAAGAATAGTATTATTTATTAATTCTATCTTTTTCTTTTTTAGTCGCTACCAACATCCAGCGCCGCCTCCTGTTTTGTTTAACTGTTCCGAACCTGTTTCGGCTTTGAAGGAGGTGCCCGTGAGCGGCCTTCGGTCCGCTTGCCCAGCACTCTTGCTGGTTGGGGCTGGCGTTGTGTGTTTTCTTTTGGTTATTGTGGTGAGTACCTTTTATGTTTTTTAAGTTTCAATATATTTGGTTTTTTATAACCTATGGTGCTTTCCTCCCTGTTTTTATTTTAGGGTTTTTGGAAAGTTATTTTTGGTCTATGTTTGACCTATTGCCCCATTCTTATCTGTTTATAAGTTTGGAAGCTAGTTGCCCTTTTTGATTTGAGCTAAAAGACCTCTTTTTTCTTTTATTGAGGAATAAGGCCGTATGCATACTTTTACCCTTATTTTATTTGAATGAAACTTTAAATATTTTTTATTAACCAAAAGATTTAATGTTATTTGCAAAGGCAAATACTCTCCCCCTGTGGCAAAAATTACCTTTTAGGGGTATTTTGACGACATATATGTAGCTTTTATATCTCCTTTAATTATTTAAATTCCAGGGATGTAGGGAGGGAGGGTGTATTTTGTTAAAAATTATTTTCTATCTATCTTATAAGTGATTATTTGTTCAAGACTAGTAGCGCTGTTTTTACTGACATTTTAGAATTTTGACTGACTGAGTATTAGTGATATAGATTTAGTCGAGAGAAGGATAGATAGGAACTGCTATTTTATTTTATTTGCTGCTTTATTCGGACATTAGTTTGTTGCTATTTTATGTTCCTCTTTGTCTGAGGTTCGGTTATGGCTGGTTGTCCAATAGGAATTCGTTTTAAAGACAGGTTTAAGAGGTGTATTCGCGAGTTAGATGCACGTGATTTGTTTATGCGCTTGGGTATTTGGTATAAAAATAGTTTGCTGTTGTTTTGGTTTTATTAGTTGTGGTTTTTTGTTTGAAAATGCCTTTAACAGAGGAGGAGAAAGTTGAAGCTTTCGAGCTGAATAATAGTCAGTTTGAGAGTTTGAAGTTGAATTTTATTTTCCTTTTGGATAAATTTCAAGATGAGGCCCGTTATGCTAGTTTTACTAGATTAAATGATCCAACGTTGCCTATAAGAATTAGGGAAGAATTCTGGGTTTCTGGATTCTTTGGTCGTTTGGATAGCCTGTATGAGAGATTTCTTACTCTACAACCAGTATTTGGTGTTGATCGTGGATCTTTTGTTGCTAATATTAGACCTATTATGGATGGATATAATCAGCTGCGCGAAGAGTTTTATGCTAATATGATTATAAATTAGTTTGTTCTTTCTTATTAATAAATATGATGTGTTTTATAATTTGTATTTTATTTTTATGGTTGAGTGTTGTGAGGTTTTAATATTCGAAATTAATTTAATTTGGTTATTATGGTTTAAAATCTACGTATTTTGCTAGTGTTGAAAAGTTTTATAGCAAGGGTTACATTTTAAATGCAAGCTTAAATGTTATTTTTAATTTTGCTATTTTTTCTATTGCTGTTGTGTGTTAACGCTATAAGGATTATAATTTGTATTTAGAAGTTTCATTAGTTTAACGCTTTTTGGAACAAAATTTTAATTTTACCTATTTATTCTAAGGGTTAGATTTTTTGTTTGTTATTTTGAATTTTTTGATATCGGTGTGTGTGTTTGTAATCTGTATGTGTGTTATTGACAATTTTAAGTATAAATATAAGTTGTGCTTTATGAATTTATCATTCTCTATTGAACTTTGGAGTAATAATGTCTGAGAAGGATTCTACGGATTCGGATGTTTGTTATGAATATGCGTATGAGAGTGCCTGTGAAGATTGGGATTTCATTCGAGAATACGAGTTTGGTTGTGTTCGACAGCAGTTCGAAGCATATTTGGAATATCCTGGTGATGGTATCTGTATCTTGGCTAAAGAATGTTTGCGTGAATTGGATGTACAGTTCAACTATTTCAGCTTGAGCCGCCCCATATTTGGAGAAACCAAGGGGGCTTTTGTTCGAAAGATGAAGCCTATCTTTAAAAAGGTTGAACAACTGGATCGATTTTTCCGGGATGCTATGGGCTTTGTTGGCCAGAGTATTTATGATTTTTGGCAAGAATATTAAAATTTAAATTTGTAGTTTAGTTTCAGTTTGTAGTGTTTTATAAAATTTATTGTCATAATTTTATGAATAAATTTTGTAATATTTATTTATTTGTTGTTTTGTGTGCCCGAAAATATTTCTGATCTATTTTATTTTGTTCTATGGATGGTTTATTTAGTTTGCGCGCGCGTATCCTCATCTGGTGTGCTCAGAGTTCTAATGTTTTTTGGATTTGGTTTTACTTTTAGTTTGTTAGCGAATATTTAAAAAGAATGGCTGTAAGCGAGACTGTTAGATTAATTTGGGAGGATTTGACTAACGTCATGAGGAATGCACATAGATATCTACAAATGAGGGTTGAGACCTCTGACCCTACCGTTGATAGACAGGAGGTGGTTAGACTATTGGGTGTCCAAGAAATTTTAGTCGCAAGGGTCTTGCTCTGTCGGCCTTTGCCAGGAGAAACTGAGGCTGTTCAACTTGCTAAGTTGAGATCTGTAGAAAATGATGTAGAGATTCACCAGCTCCAAGTTTTTATGTTTAAACAAATTATTTGTGTTTCAAATATACATTAATAAATGTGAAAATTATTTTATTTATTTTGTTTTATATTATATTTTCTAAGGTTTGTTTTGTTTTAATAATTTTGCCGCCTCTTTTATTGTCTAGCTGCCCGCAGCTGTTGTGTAGATTAGTTATTATTTTAATCGGTTTAAAAAGGGGTGTTTTTTATTTCTCCAGGTGTGGTAGCTATTAAACCTTTGTTATTTGGCGCGTTTAATTTGCGCGTGAATTGGTTTATCTTTGTATTTTAGTTGATGTTTGCTTGGTTTGTTTTGTTTAATTTTAGTTGTGTTTGGTTGCTTATTGCGAAAATGCCTACATTTGCTAGTCGCGAGGCTCTAAAAGTTATTTATGGCGATTTCACTAGAAATATAGCCAAACTTGTGGTGGGTTTACAAAACGGCGAATTCGGAGATTTAGCTTCTCAAACTGATCGCGATAATTTTAGAAGAGAGTTGCTGGATCTAGAATTTGAGTGGGTCAGCCGTTTCACACCAGATGATTCTAAGCCTGCTACTTTTGCGGATGATTTTATCGAGTATTCGAATGATTACATTGCGTATATCCGTCAAAGATTCGATTCAATTTCCAACAGGATCTGTGAGAAAACCAGCGGCAGCTTTCCTTGATTTTGAAATATTTAATGTTTCCAAATTAATCCTTCAATAAATTGTGGAAAATTGTTTTTTATTTGTTTTAAACGGCGTAATAATTTATTAATAATTTTTATTAAAAGGTTAGATTTATTTTATATTGTAAAATTTGTATTGGAAAGAATTGTAAAGTTAGGCTTGCCGCTGTAATTTAGCGCACTATTATGCATCATTTTGTTATCCAATAGAAATTAGTTAATGGCAGGTTAATGAGGTTTACTCGTGAGCTTTATTCGTATCCCTAGCTTTACGCACCTGGTTATTTTGGTATAAAAATGAATGGTTACTTGGTGTTTGAATCATTTATATATTCTGTTTGAAAGATGTCGTTTGCAGAAAATGTGCTGGAAAATTCTCAAGCCTTACTTGTAAATGATCTTAATTTTGATAATTTGCAGACTCATATTAAGATTTTATTGGATAGAGTGTTGGATGAAGTTAAATACGAGAGTGTGACCAGGTTCAACAATCCTGAACTGCCTATGAGAGTTAGGGAAGGTTTCCTTACTGGATTTCATGCACGTTTGGAACGCCTATATAGTGTCTTTCTCTCCCAATATCCCAGCTATGGTGACGATCGCGAGACCGTTGTCTTTCGCATGAGACCTATTTTTGATGAATATTTACGCCTACGCGAAGAATTTTTTATTAATATGATTATAAATTAATTTGTTACCTTTTTGTTAATAAAGATTGTATTTTGTATGTTTGATGTTTTATCTAGGCTAAGTGTATTTGTGTGTGTGTGTGTGCAGCACGGGTGGTGTGTGTCCCTTAGTGACCTTCTGAGATGTACTTTACTGCTAATTGGCCTGTGTGTGCGTATGCCTATATGGCACTAGGGTGTGCGTACCCCTAACTGAGTTGTGTGACGCACACACACCAGTAGACTAGGCTGTGTGAGTGTGTTTCAAAAATTCGCAAGTTGGATTTTCTAAATAAGCAAGTTGGCGTCATACTTATTCAAACTTGCATTGTTTGAATTAAATTTTAAATAATTTTGATCTGTTTTATGTTCAAACTTGACATGTGTCAACTTTTTTCAATCCTTTATTAGTTCTTACAAAAAGGATGTTCATTCATTTACAAACGAAAATAATTTTTTGGAGCGAAACTTTCCTTAAAATTAGCTTTTTTCGTTCGTCTATATAGATTTTTTGTAGTAAATATTTTTAAAAGTTATTTTTCTTGTTTAAAAACCTTTTTTATTTTAGTTATTACATTTTTATAGAAACCTTTTTTGGATCGGTCCCTTTTCTAGAGTTAACGTTTTACTTAAGTATTAGCGTATAATTAAGATACACCTATCAACTAAATTTTTTTGGGAATAAGCTACTCTAAAAATTTGCGTTTTCGTTTTAATAACAATCCTATTTTTCTGGGAGCGAAGCTTTTCTAGGCATCAGCCGCACATTCTATTGCTACAATTTTAATTAATTTGAGGCAAAACCTACTATTGTCGCTTAGAAACCTTTTTATAATTTTTCTCGTTTTACTAAATATAGAATCAAAATTTCAATTAATTTTTAATTAACTTATCCCTATCTTTTTTAAATAGAGTTTATTAATCTTTCATAATTATTTTTAGACGACACATTAACTCATTTTGTGCTTATTGATTATAATATATTTTGATTAAATAGAGATTAACATATAATGATTATAATATTAATATGGTTAAATAAGATTAAATAAGGATAATATGGTTAAATATAGGTATCATGAATAAGGATTAAATATGTTGCTACTTTAGACTACTAACTAAGCTGATGGGTGCTAATTTTCTTAGCTGTCGTGGCTTCTAGGGGCGTGGTCATAGCGTGGCACTGGTTGAACCGAGGCACAGCGGCGACGTCCCGCTACTCTATCAAGTTGTTGGCGAAGGTCGCCACTAGTTGGCCAGGCTCTGAAACCCCATGCTGCTAGTCCACTAGGCCTCTGTCGCTGCTCCCTGGGGTATTCTCCAAGTATGTTACGAGTGTCATGCTGGTAATGGTTAGCACGGCGTTCTTGTAGGTGTTGGTAACGTCTATCTCGTCTATCCTGGTTGCGGTGAGCGCGGTGATCTTCATGTTGTCGGCGGCCGAGGCTTTGGAGTCGGTTTCCTTCGTGATGGGGGAGCTCGTGTCGCTCTCTCTGAAACCGGCTAGGTTTATCTCGTCCCTCCCATACGGCAGAGTCCCACTCCCTAATGGCTAGGTGATACTTGTTTATGGAATGATCTATGCTGGCTGCATGGTCAAGGAAGATTTTAGGCAGCCTTTCACTCCGTGGAGACTCACGGAACCAAGCGATCAAATTTTTCAAGAAGGCTTTCCATTCGCCGTTCTTTCGAATTTGATCGCTCAGCTGGTCATGAAATATCTCATCGGAGGTGGCGCTTTGGACCCATCTCAAGTCCCTGAACATTGCGTTGAAGTAGAAGATGTAATCATAGCAAAGTACAATCACATCCTCCGCCTTCATGTCATCATGTACTAGTTCTATGAGTTTTTTCTTAGGGAAGCATCTAAAAAGTTCTGGTGAATTCACAACCATCATTGTTTTTCACTTAGTTTAAGTATTGTCTTTATTTTCTGATTTTTTACTGAAAATAATTTGTGTAGCTTATTTAAGTGAATGATTGGTTAATTACTCTAAAGAGTTTTGTTGCCTTAAATTTAACCTAAATTGTACGGCTAAACTTAGAATGATTCTTCTCAAATAAGGACGCGTCAAACGTTGATAGCTTGACTCCATGTATTGATAAAGACGTGCTGCTGATTCCTGAGTAGCTTCGCTCTGTTTTAAGTTCTTACAAGCTCTGCATTGACAGATTTTGGCTTGGATGACAGCGTTGTACAATAAATCCAACTGTTGAATTAATCTTACTAGCTCCCAATATATACTCATGCGATCAGGGGACACTACTTGTTTGCTTTTTATTAGATCTATTGTTTTTGAATGACACATATTACATTTATTCTAACAAATGTGTTTTTTTATTCACTTATTTTATTAATTTGTATTTTTTATTTTCAGGTGACCTGTATTTGTAACTCCCTCAGCCTTTGGTGTGACTTGAGGAATGTTCGCCAGCTGTTGAAGAGATCTAAAACCGAAGAGGAGGAGTTAAAAATTCGCTATAAAACCTTGAATGCAAAAACCCAACGCCTGAGAGTAGAATGTTTGAGACTGCGTACTGAAATGCATAGCTACCAGCGACGTTATGACGTGGCTAAACAAAAGATGGATTTTATCCCCTTGTCGCTGCGCAACCCCACGTCAAGATCTCTGCCTTATTTGTATCCCATTGGAACCCGTAGCCTTCCTACCTCGCTCCAGGATATCTGCCTGTCCGGCTCGTGGTTGGAACTTGACGTTTACAGCGAAGTGCAAGATGCTGTTACAAGACAAGGAACTGATGGACAAGCTTTACCCTTGGAGTCCGACGAGCTCGAGCTTTCCGAAATTGGCCGCAATGACGAAAGGTGGGTCTTTTTAAATATTAAAGGAGAATAGCTACTATATAACTAGGATATTTGTCTTTCTTTAATTTAGCTAAGATTAAATACTTGACAGTGAATCTACTCTAGAACTAGATTTGTCGTCTGATATACTTCTCAATATCCTATTTGCTTTATTTATTTTGTTAAATTTTCGGATGTCCCGCAAGGTCAACACCTTAAAGTGTTTAGCAACCTTTCTGGGTAATTGATAGTCGCCTATTAAATCCTCACGCAGTATTTTTACTTGCGTGGGGTTCACTTTCCTTGTAGAAGTGCTCCAGATATTTTTTATGGTAATTAAAGGTCTTCCTATATGAAGTATGACCCATACCATTAAATCAAAAACTGGTTTATTTTTTGCGTAGTATTTCTTTTTTAGACGGTCACGGCGCAGCACGCAAAACTGCCCCACTTTATAGTTATGGTCATGTCTATTTTTGTTAAGTTTTTTCAACAATTTTTCTTGTCTGTTGAAAATAAATTCTTGTGTTTCATCATGTAATTGCTTAAAAGGAATCTGATAATCCTCAAATCTCTTGGACAGAGATTTGGGGTCGAATGAGAAATTAGGTCTAAATAAATTATCATTTTGCACTATTCCACCTTCAAAACCGTACAAACTAAGGTAATGGAGGTTATAAGGACTTAGTTTTGTCCCTATTAATTTTATGGTATTCACTATATGTATTACTGTGCTTAATGCTGTTTTAATTTTTACATCTGCGGCATGTGCCCTTGCAATTCGTACTAAATTTTGGATTACTTTAATCCTATTTTCGATATTGCCCCTCGAGGCACTTTTATAAGCAGCACTATCCAAGAATCTTGAGCCTATTTTTCTTAAAAATAATTCACTTTTAGAATTTCTGATGTTTTTGCCGTTATCGGCCCAAAAATTTTTGACATGCCCATGTAATAAAATGTATTGGCTTATGCCATTTTCTATATCTTCATAGTTTAGATCTGGTAGGTAATGCAATGTAATATACTGGGTGGCTACATCCATAAAAACCAGTATTCCTTTTATTCCATCTATTTTTGATTTCTTACTAAACTCCAGTATATCCATTGCTACTACCGTGTTTCTAAATTTATTATTTCTATTAATTGAGGTCAATCTTTTTAATCTTAAGTGATTGTTTTTGGATTTTATACATGTACAACATAAACCTATATGGGCTTCAATTATTTTCCGCAATTTTGATTTATACTGTACATAAAATGTGGATGTTATATTATCACGAACCCTTTTCACCCCTGCATGTACCATATCACGGTGCATGCTTCCAGCAATATAGCCGTAAAGAGGGTAGGGTAGAATTAATAAATTTTGTTTATATTTTAATGTCGTTGGATCGACGTCATTTGACAAATTTTCCTTTATTTGTAATTGTATAAAGGTAGATTTTTCAAAAATTCGCAGCCTTTCAAAAGTAGCATTTGCATTTGGTAATAATATTATGCTTTCTTCATATTCGGTGTGACTTTCGGTTTTATTTGACAAATTTTGTTCATTATCATGGGGTTGATTTAGAAATTCATTTACTATTTCTTTTCTCATTTTTTCCCTTTCTTCCCTGTCAGGTTTTTTATTAAGTTGCTGTTCAAAATGTGCCATTTTATCTGACATAGCTTTATTTGAGCTATGTCCTACTGTACTATGATCTTGTGTATTTAATAAGATCTCAGAAAATGATTTTTTTGTATCTATGCTTATCCCTAAATCCTCGGTAGTTTCAATATTTAAATTTATGTTTGAGCTCGTGTTAACATTTTGTTCAATAGGGTCAGGAGTCAAGGGATCTATATTATTAAATTTTATTTGTTCATTATCTGGAAGACTATTTATTGGATTTTCTATTATTTTTTGTTCTTCGTCAGGAAAAATTGGAATAGGATCATTAATAATAAATTGTTCATCTACGGGCACAATATCTATTGGATTATTATCCTCAATTGTTATAGGAATTGGGTCATTAAAAAGTTGTTGATTTTTATCTAAATTTGTATCTTTAACCCCTGAATCAAAATTAACATTTTGGTCATCAATTTTATTTGAACTCTTTTCAACATGTGTCATATTGTCTGATGTCTCGGGGACAGGGATAGATTTACTTGTACTTTCCTGCCGCACGTTAATATTTTCTTCGGACGGATTTTTAGCAGGGACAGGAGGCAAAACTTGTTCTAATAATTTTTCTGCTAAAGCTTTTGATTCTTGCAATTCCTTTTTACTAGGTTTTTTGGTTTTATCCTTTTTTGCCCTTTTATTGCGGGTTGTTAATTCCTCATATTTCTTAAGAACTTCGTCAGCTTTGCCTCTAGTTACTACCAAAATTTGTACATCCGTGTCCTTGTTTATAAAGTTTTCTTTGTCCCGTATAATGGGTGCTGCATCAAAAATAGCAAAATTTTCCCCTTGATATACAGGCTTTATTTCCTCCACCTGAAAGTCAAGTCTTTCAGTAGCATGGGGCATTAAGCGGCTAATAAAATCGGCCAGCTGTTCGTCTGTCCGAATAGATAGAAAGGAAACCATTTTTCCAAACCAATAGAGAATTTTTTGACTCAAGTAATCAAGCTTACTCTTACGATTCTCAATTTTCTTGTTTCTAAGGATCTTATAACAAGCCACATTGTCTGTCAGTATTAATGTCCTTGTACCTTTGATCTCCACCTCAAAGAAGGTGAGGCCCTCATAGATGGCCAGGATCTCTAGGTACACTATACCTGTGGTCTCCATAACTTTGGGGGCCACAGTTTTTGAGAAAAACCCTAGTATCTTTCCTCTCACATTAATATCATTTAAGTTATTTTTCATGCTTTTTTCGAGGAACGTATAAACTTCTCTGTCACTGACGTCTAGATTCTGAACTGTCTTTTTGTATTTTCTCTGTTTTATTTCAACATTTTCTTTTACTCCCAAATAATAAAAATTGTCATTATTAACAAATATTATAATTTCAGAGTTGGAGGATTCGGTGAATCGCTGGTAGAGCAAGTTCTCGAGGATGGATCCGTCTTTGCTTGACAGGTAGATTATTCGAAGTTTATGTTTCGAAAAAATTGAAAAAGAGTAAAATAGGAATGTCTGTACGTATGGATTATTCAATGGTAGGGCCCCTGCTCTAAGTTGATTTATTTTTTCTACAAATATTTTATTCATTTCTTGTTTAGTCCTTACAACATCGTCAGATGTGACTTCCAAGAGATAGCTTAATTGTGAATACATTGTAAAATTGTTTGAAAAAACTTTATACCAATTTTCATATGAATTTGAAAAATCTAGTTTTAAAAAGATAGTTATCTGATAAAGTAAGTTTAGATAATCTGATTCTTTAAAAAGTACCCCTATCTCTTCATGGTCATTAAAATATGCTTTTAATTCAGCAGGCGTGTCCATAAAGTTAGGCAGCTCGGATTGAAAAAGGTCTTTAAGTTCGAATCCTAGCAAGCTGGAACCTATGGCATGCTTGCTGGCGTCTGTGTATAACATCTGAAAATCTATATTTCTTGCTGATTCATTGCTGAGATTATCAGACGCAAGTATTTCTTTGATTTTATTGAAGTGGAAATCTGCTTCTGAATTCCAATCAAAATTCCTTACTTGGGGGAACAAAGCATTCATATGTCCATGGATAGGTAGGGGTAAAAGTGACCTATAATATTGAAGATTTCCTATAAATGATTGAAGTTCTTTTAATGATTTTGGAGCTTTTAGTTGCATTATATATTTGACCTTTTTGTCCGGGACGGTAATCCGTCCCTGGCCTATTTCATAGCCCAATACAACTACTTTATCTTTGCTTAAGTCTGTACAGAAAGTGCATTTGTCCAAATTTAATTTTAGATTTAGCCTATTAAGGCGGGATAGAAAAGTTTCTAGTTTGGCGAGGTGTTCTTCGATGTCTTCTTCATACCAACTGAAAATTGAGAGGTCATCGAACCAAACTAGTAACAATTCTATTATGTCATTAATTTTTAAATCATTTAAATGAATATTTGATAATATATAATGCAACAATAGGCTGGGTGTTCCCGCATAGCCGGTGATGGCTCTCTTGAAGCGGAAACACCCAAAGCTAGTCACAATGCAGGACACTCCTGAATCAAGAACTTTTTGAGATAGTTTAAGATTATAAAATGCATTTTTAATATCTACAAAAGTCCCATATCTTACTTTAGGTAGCAGATTTTTTAGCGTATTCATCGGATCCATTGTGATCGATGATACGCTGTAAGGAATACTAGCATTTACCCCCCTAGAGTCAATGATTATGCGTGGTGGCGCCTGTTTATCCTTACGGCTCGTAAGGAAAACAGGTGACCCAAACTGCTGGCTGGGTGGGGAGCATTCTATTATGTCCATTTTTAAACATAGGTCTATGAAATATCTAAGATGGAGCGTATCGGTTAGGGAGAGATTATATATTTTAGTATTTTTATCATAATTTTCAGGGCAAGGGAAATCCATTTCTTCAATGCTTTCCCCAATATCGAAGTTGTGGGACGCCCCACTTTCAAATTTAAATAAAAGATTAGCCACTCTTTGTTTTACATTTTGGTCCTCTATGTAACTTAATTTTCCTAATATTTGTTCTAAGGTTAACGGTGGTGGGGGTAATGGCGCAGTCAACTCAATTCCTTCTTTATTATCCCCAAAAATATCTGCTATTTCTTCAAGACTTAATTCATTTTCTGGTTGTATTGTATTTACACTATTTATTTTAATAATCTTATCTATGTTAACATATGTTTTATCTTTCTTAAAAACATCAACATTAGAGCGGGGCTTTATACGTTTTTTAGCACTATTTTAAATGGTATTTTATCCAATAATTTATTTACAATATCTTTTACTTTATTCTTAACGTATTTTATTTTATTTAGGATGGGTTTAATTAGATAATCGCGCGTCTTTGACAGAATATTGGAACCTTTTTTTATTTTATTAAGCTGCTCTTTGATTCCATTGTTTCCTCTCAAGACAGCGATTGATTTAATTGAACCCATTTTAGGTGCTTTAAAACCTTTTAATTCTAAATTTTTGTCTTTTTCAGGTTGGCAAGGCAGGAGAGAGATCAGAAACCCGCCTGGTTTGATTATAAGTGGATTTTCTCCTACATTTTCAACGTACACCGCGAGTTTATTTTCCCCTGTCCTGGTTATTGAATACATTTTGTATTTTATCTTAATTTGAGTATACATGTTTGAAAGGTGTGGGATAAAGTGTTCTTGTTTTGGGTCTTTATCTTTGACTTCCAGTTCTATTAATTTTTCTTCTCCCTTTGCTAATTCTAATTTTTTGATATTGACTGCAAAAGGGTTTTTTACCTTCCTTCTGTTAGGATTTATTTCTATGTGGACCTTTTGCCCTTTTACTTGCATGCCTATATTGCAAGTAATCAAAAATGGGCGTCCTAATAGGCAAATATTCTTTTCTTTAAGTACATGGAAGTCCAAGAACACTTTTCCCACCCCTTCAAACTCGCACCCTAGGCGTCGGGCATCAATGACGCTAATTGCTTTGCCTTCTACTGAAGACAAACGGTAGGCTGAACAAAGCTCCATCTCGTGGTAATTAGGCAGCACTTTTAGTAAGATATTTTCTGATACGCAGTTTACTGCGGCCCCAGTGTCTAGTTCAAAAATTATTTTGCTGCCATTAATTGCCACGGGAATTTGGATCTTGTCCAGCACGCCTAGGTGGCTTTGAATTGTTTTTATTTCCAAATTTGTTTCTAATTTGTCTATGTCAATTATATCGGTTGTCCTCTCAGCCAGCAGTTGCAAGAAATATCTCCCATTGGGTATATTGACATACAGGAAAATTATCGTCAATAGCCCATATGGAGCAAGATAATTTCCCAACAACATGGCTGTGAGCACAATCATAATAATTGTCATAAGTTTATTTTGGTTTGGGTATTCGTGTAGATAACTCAAAAACGATATTGTTTTTGCTATTTTTACACGATTCTCCAATGATAATTCATTTTTAAAATAATGTTTTTTATGTTTTATTCTGCTTTCAGACTCATCATCAGATTCTAAAAATGACTGCTCTATTTTTTCGGCTTTATGTTGTTCCCTGGCAGATTCCGCATTATCAAATTCGTCCAGGTAAATACAGCCGGTAGCGATAGTTTCAACTTCAGTCTGTTCATCTGTTTTTATTTTGTTTGCAAGATCTACGTTAGCTATGGTTTGATTGATATTCAATAAATGTTCCTCTACAGATTTTTCTCCCCGGTACTCGAAATTTTCAAATATTTTTTCCAATCCGGATTCGGAGATTGATGGGGGATTTTTTTCATCCTCATCTGAGCTAAAATCGCTACTATCTAAGTCACTTAAGTCTGATATAGAGTCTTTGTCACTGTCTAATTCAATTTTTTCGATTTCGGCCATGATTTCAGCCCTAGTTAATCCTGTGATATCTGTTAATAGATCGTTTTCATCTATATCATATTCAGGGGTATCTTCCATTGAAGGGTTTTCTTCGGAAAGAATTTTTAAGTCATTTTCTTCAATAGATTGGGTATCATCAGAATTACTATTAACATTTTTTATTTCTATTTTAGGATATAGTGTTGAGTGTTCAAGTATGGTGCTATTGGCTTTATCTTCGCTCGGAATGGGTAAGTTGCTACTATTGCTGTCATTAATTGGTTCGTTTTCTGATTCTTTAAGCTCTTGTAGTTTTTCGGATATACCCTTTTTTACAATTTCTTTGACAGGTATGGTTTCTGTCAAATTGATATCTAATATTTGGTCATTATTTATATTATTATTATTTACAATATCACAGTGGTCACCTTCATTTAAGCTGCCAGGGGCTGCTGATTTATTATTTACAAGTTCATCTTGAATATCATAATTAAGTGGAATATTTACAGGGTTATTTTGTTTGTCATTATTGGTTGAACATTCCAGTAGTTTAATTTCTTGATTTTCATTATTTATTTCTGTTTTTAGAGTGAGTGTAACCGCCACTGGGATGGATATTTGATGTTTGTTTATAGCAGGTGAGTTTTTCCCTTTTTCAGGGGCGCCGGGTATTTCCCAAGAATCCGTATTATGTATTTTATTGATTTCTTGAGAAGTACTCGGCGGCCTTAGCCGTTTTTTTCCGCTGGCAGTGGTAATGTACACGCTGCCAGGGGATGATGACGTCTCGTTATCCCATAATGTAGGCATCTAGGGCATTGTTCTTGGGCCGGTGTCACATTGGGATACCAGTGACAATCGGCACTACCATGGGTGTCAGAATTACATAGAAGGCAAACTATGCGGTTGGCTAATTCCTTCTCTTTTTTCTTTTTGTCCCACCATTCCCCATTAGCTTTCCTTATAGCTGGGTCTGGGTGTTTAAGACAATGTTTGCTATAATGTCCTTTTTTGCAATGTTCGCAAACAGGTTTAGGTTTTGTAGATACATCTTTGGCATTTTTATCATTCTGTTGTCCTTTGTTTTTGCCATTATCTTTTGGTGTCTCTTTTTTGGCTGTTAGGGAATTTAGACGATTTTTTCCTAATTGATTAACATTCCCGTTTTTCTGTTTTTCTATCCTTCTTTTTCTGTCCACAGCTGCATGGTAATAGCTGCGATTGTTGCTAAACCAGTTTAGTATTGTCTCTTTTGTGCAATTTGGTACATTTGTTGTTGCCAAAAATGCAGATTGCAAATATTGCGGTACCAGATAAAAACACACTTTTTCTCTAAGTTTAGCCATTTGATTTTCGTGGGAATTTCCCGTTTTTTGCAACATTGCGGCTAGATTTATGACAGCTTTGTTTGGTCTGTCTTCGTCCTCTGTCGTTATCCTATAGGTGTGGAAGCGCCTTTCATAGTCCTGTGGCCCAAGTATTTCGGCACCTATGGTAGTTAGGATGGCTTTTACAAAATCCTGTGCACTTAGCACATTAGGATCTATTTCTAGCATGTCCAATTTGTTCCTTGATTCTGGGTTAAAATAGTGGATTATTATGTTGTTGTAGGAACTATGGGTGAATGGTTTTATATATTGTTCTAAATATTTAAAAGTGTTGAAAAAGGTAAACGGATTGGTTTGCTCTCCGTATAGATTTGGTATTTTGCCAAGATATTTTATTTGGCGGAAAATGCGCTCATGCTCAGCGGTACCCCATACTAGATTGTTTGGGATAAGTTTCATAATTTTTTTAATGTTTAGATCTGTATGGCTGGGCGAGTCTTGGAGGAGAAGCCTCAACTTATCCATCTGTTCAGAGGTTAGTTTATTTTCTAATATGTTCATTTCGATCATTTCCTCTCTATTTCTATTATCTCTATTGTTAGAGGATGTTCGTCTGTCCCAATCTGATTCCGTATCAGATGAACTGGAACTTGAACTTGATGTTGGACTACTACTGTCTCTGCGTTTATTCATTCTCTTTGGCATTGAGAAGTTTTTATCGTCTTTCCTTCTGTCCTCTTTGTCGCTATCGCTTTGTTTGTCTTTTTGTTTGTGACGGTATTCATGATGTTTATGATGTCGCCTATCCTCGAAGCCATGAGGATTGAGAGGATCATAGTGTCTGTATTTTTTATTTGTATGTTTTTTATTTTTTCGTTTTTCTGAGTAGTCGCTAGATTCAGATTCATATTCTGGTGGATCTGATGATGGTTTATTTTCTTTTTTAATTTTAGGCTTTGTGCCTGTTTGTTCTTGTTTTATTGTTTGTGTATTATGCTCTATCTCATTTTGGGGGTTGAAATGTAATTGTGGCCTATGCAAGGTTCTATTTCTGCGTCTGTTATTTAAAACAAACATGGCTGGTATAGTGTGAACCTCAGGCTCAGTTTGAATTCGAGGTATTTCCTCGATTTGATCATTTATATTTTCTAAGTGTAAATACTGATCTTCAGTATTATCTAAGTTAGGTTGGTAATCAGGGTTATATGGTGGAGGATTTAATACATCCTCGTCTATATTATCAATAATATTATCTTCCATTTTCAGGACATATATTCGAGGCTAGAAGAATACGATGTTAATTCTGACTATGGATATCTAGCGGTAAGACTTATTTAGTGGCTTTGTAGCCCTCTCCCCCCCTAAAGGAAAAGTTAAATCTTACCTGGGTTTATCCGGTAACGGAACCAATTTTATGGGTCACCTCCGGGTTCCAGGGACAAATGTAATCCTTTATCACTACTTCACAGGACTACAATCTCTCACCAATGTCTCCTTTCCAGATCAGTGACGCATTAATCTCTGTTCGGCAAATATATCCAACCTTAGAATGGTGATATTATATTACACCGATCCTAAACCCAGATACGCTTAAGAGATAGCCTTTTGTTTATAAGCCCTATTCCGAAAAACGGTATTACTGATAACTTTATACTGTTATTTAGTCTAAGAATTTTTTATTCCTAGGTAACTAACTTTGCCAACACTTTTGGACTGGAAGTATCTATTGTGATTACTAGAGTCATGCGAACATGACTACAATATTCCGTTCGACTGCCTGTATCCCCGTGAGGCGTGAAGTTCTTTGTTAGGTACCTTTGTCAGGTAAGAAAATCACTAGGCTAGCTCCGAACCGATCTTCCAGAGTATTAGCAAAGTAAAACTACCCTTAAGACGTGAACTTATTCAGAGTTCTAATCCGAAAATGTTAAATTGTCCGAATAAATAACGATCTCCAATTTTCCTGGACTTCAGAAGCTTGGGGAGGATCCGGTTGTTAGTATCGGCCGTCAGATAGCGAGCTATCATCAACCGTTGGTAGCCGAGCCACCACCGTATCTTCCCTGTGTTATTCCTATTTAGCCCCGTAGTGACTTGCGACTTGGTGGTACCGTGTACCGCGCTATAGGAGTTCTCTTCAGAAGAAAACTTGGAGATAACTATCCGTCCGGATGCCTAAGCCTTTTAGGCCCTAAGAAGGCCCTATCCTTAAATTTATCTCAATTGACCAACATCAAAATGATATTCTACAATTTATTTAACAAAGTATTATGAATTTTATCTAACAAAACTTTTTATTTTTTAGGTGTGTTTTAAATGAAAAATCCTAAGTTTGAGTCGCCAGGACCCTCAAGAAAATTCCAAAGCAAGAGAAGGGAGTCTTCCCTTAAATTTTAGAATTTTAAAAAGAGTCAGTGTGATATAGCAATTCCGTAAAACGACTGATTGTTTCTCTCTTCCAGGTTTACTTTTATAGGCCTGAAGCCTTAGGAAAAAAGAGAGACAAAAAGGATGACTTTCATTTTTTTGTTGATTTTTATGTTTTATAGAAATTGGCGACCTGATTATTAAGATTTTGCATTTAAAAGTGTGTGTATATCTCAACTAAATTACAATATTCATTTCATAAATTAGTAAGATCACATTTTATTTTATTTTACATCAAGAATACATTAAACTATTGGTTTCAAATTAGTTTTTCTAGTAATGTTTTTTCGATGCCCTCTTTAATTTTACAAATTTTCATTCTTTTAATTTAGTTTTTTATCACGAAACCTCTAATTTTATGATTCTTGTGTTGTTTTACTAATGTTAATTTATATTGACAATATTTGCTAATAATTTTTTAGCTGTACTATGACCATTCTATTAAAAGGGTTATTGTCTCTAACATTACCTTTTAGGGTCTTCGTTTTATAGATCTTATTTCCCCATTTTAATAAATAGGTCTTTATACATGCTTTTTTACTTAAAAATTATATTAAATTGTTTTAAATTTGTCTAATTTTGATAATATTTTTATAGTCTTTTATTTTCATTAGAATAAATACATAATTTAAAGTATGGGTTGGATTTTTCCCCAGTAAAGCTACTCTACAAGTTATTCATAGAATCGGTTTAGGGGAAAAGGACGAACCAAATTACATATGTTGATATAGTAATAACACGAAATTTTTACGGTGTAAATAAGGAAGATGGAAATATCTTAATCATAGAGTAGCTCCAATTTTAATAAAAATATTTCATTATTTCTATGAATATATTTTATTCTATTTAGGTATCAAATCATGCGTATAAACAAATTATTTATAACATATCAGATATTAACAATTCTTAATAACTTCATTCTTTTTATACACATATTCTTCTTCTATAGCTCTCTAAAAATTTAATAATAGTCATTTCTCGCATCGTATTATAAACAGCTTTCCGCGGATATAGAATGTACAATTATAAAATTAAACCAGTTTTTTAGCCCAAAGATGCCGAAGGCACGGGCTAAAAAAAAGTGGTTTTAATCTTATTTTTGTATATTTTTATATTCGTAGAAAGCTGGATGCAATACGATGCTAGACATGGATGAGAACCGGTTCCACCGGATTCGAATGAATACGAGAATAGTTATTTCTTTCATTGTATTATAAACGGCTTTCCGCGGATATAGAATGTACAATTATAAGATTAAAACTAGTTTTTTTAGCCCCGAAGTGCCGGAGGCACCGGCTAAAAAAATTGGTTTTAATCTTATGATTGTACATTTTTATATTCGTAGAAAGCTGGATATAATACGATGCTAGACATAGTTTTTTCGTATGGATGAGAACCGGTTCCTATCCATTCATAGACAGCTTTCCGCGGATATAGAATTGAAAAATTATAAGATTTAAATCAGTTTTATTGGCCCAGGCTAACAAAACAGGTTTTAATTTTATTATTTGTTTTTTTGTTATTCGAGGAAAATTGGTTAATTTCTTATGACATCTTATTTTATTATTCACAAAAAGCTGTCTATAATACGATTCGATAAATAACTATTCCATTGTTTTCCAGACATGATGTACTGCTGTATGATGACGTTCAATACGGGGAGGGACTTACAGACCAATAGATACATTTTTTTTGTTTCAACAAGGATGACAACATCCATAAAAGCGAAGCACTGAAACGGTAAGACAAACGGACATTAACATTTGTATAGTGTCAGAACTGAATAATCAAAATATAAATGTATAAGAGTCGAACCAAAATTGTAAGTAAATTTGTTGAAAAACTGCTGGATACAGGATAATGTTTATGAAAATACTTACATTTTTAGGACTTGATAATAGAGTTGCTTCGCTAATAACATCATACTTTGTTGTCCCAGGAATTATTATACCAAAAATCAGATCAATCAGATGATTAGATCACATGAAAATTTGTTGTTAAAAAAGTAAAAAAATCGACATGTTTAAAATGGACGTACGGACATTCTTGTAATGATTATAGAGTTGCTTCGCTAATAACATTATACTTTGTTGTCCCAGGAATTATTATACCAAAAATCAGATCAATCAGATGATTAGATCACATGAAAATTTGTTGTTAAAAAAGTAAAAAAATCGACATGTTTAAAATGGACGTACGGACATTCTGGTAATGATTATAGAGTTGCTACGCTTTCTAAATCGTACCTTACTACTAAAGGAATCACCATGCAAAGTTTGAAATCGATAGGACAATTCTAACATGCCTAAATTAACGAAAAAAGCTATCCGTTACGGACGGACGGACGGACGGACCGACCCTAATTATAGAAAAGCTTCGCTTTTAAAAAGTAATCGACTAAATACAACAACTGTATGATAATGTGCAAGCGGGTTAACGACGTATTGACCAACTGACAAACCATATGTATGTATACATTGTAGAGTAGCTTCGCTACAAGTTGGACCTATACAAAGAAAAGTGTTCTCAAGGACCATCTAAGGCTGAATTATAATATACAAAAAGGTTAGTGACGTATTGACCGACTGACAGACCATATGTATAAATTGTAGAGTAGCTTCGCTACAAAGTGAACCTAGACAAAGAAGTTGATACAAGTGTTCTCGAGGACCATGTAGAGCTGAATGATAATGTATAGGAAAGACCAGCCAAGGAAGATTCCCATGAGACCGCCCAAACCAGCTGTCAAGTCCCAAATATCGTAGGCGAAAAATTCCGTCTGAAAAGAAGATAACATTAGTTGAGGAAGGGTCTGTTTAAAAGATTCAAAATGTAAAAACACATATTTTTAACTCTTATTTTTTAACATCATAATTGGAACTGATTATCTGTTTATTTAATCCCATAAATAAAATGAGAAAAAAGTTGTGTTTATATAGGTATGTATTTAGTTTGATTGAGGAATCATGGTAGTTTCCAAGGCATTAACATCCCAACTTTTGCAAACAACCTTCCTTTTAATTGCACGGATCTTCTCTGTAAGTCCTAGCTTATAAGGTATATATTCTAACGCCGAGATTCGAACTTCTACCCTGTCCAATGACGAGCGGATGCACAACGTGTAACGCAACAGTTGCGGGTTTCCACTCCCTGTTCGGACGAAGCCACTATATTTATGTACTAGCTGCTTTCAAAGGAAATCTTCTACAAAGGACCAAGGTTATTTCTTACAAAAAAAAAAAAAAAATAGGGGGGATTTTTTTGTTTTTAGGGGGGTTGGGGGTGTCCCACCCCCCAAGAAAATAGCTTAAAACCACCACAGGACCAATAGGTATATACCCTGAAGAGTAGAATCCAATCGGTTCAGTGGTTACCGATGTCTTAAGGGACAGACAGACGGACAGAAGGACAGACGGACAGAAGGACAGACGGACAGACATCAAGCTACTTTGTATTATAGACTAGCGGATACGCCACTAGAAGCCCCTAGGTGCACTTAAGGTAGGAGGGGGAAAAGTCCACCTCATCCCATTTTAAATTTAAGTTTCAAAGGAGTAAAAAAAACATTTTTGAGGGGGGAGGGGGGTGAAACACCCTCCCAAAAAATAGTTCAAAACCTTCCCAGGACCAATATGAAGCTTCATTGTAAAGGAGAACAATATTGGTTCAGCGGTTAGTGAGATCATTCAGGACAGACAAAAAACGCTTACTACTTTATATAATAGGATGAGGATGATTGTCAGAAACGTCCAAGATTTGTTATTTGAGTGGAGGTAAAATGAGGGATTTCAAAGGTATTTTTATTTTTATTTTGAGGGGGGGGGGGGGGTATAAAGAGGAATTTCAAAGTTTGAGGGGGGTAAACACACCTTTACCTCCGCCCCACCCTTGGACGTATCTGTATAAGGTAGTGAAATAGAATTATTAGATCAAGAAGTGCAATGTATAGTAAAAAATTGTCATGATGAAAAAGGAGCTTTTAGATGATTTTTAAAAGGTTTAATCATCTTTTATTCAGGATTAACTAAAACTATTTTATTGGATTTTTTTAGTGATAATGAATAAGAATATAAGTATTCATACCAATACCATCATTATTGAATTATTTATGGATCTATTTCTTGCTTTATTTAACAAGATATTAGAAAAAATATATTTACGTTGCAAAAATAAAAGTAAAAATAACAGTATATTTGTATTTGGGGGCCTTAAGGGACACTTGACTTTTTTGTGGTTGCGGTATCCTACACCTAAAATAAATGTAAACCTTACTTGAGCATTACTATAAACAGTTAATGCGTCCATTTTAAATATGTTGATTTTTTAGACACAAAGGCATGTAAAATGTCTGTCTGTCTGTCTGTCTGTCTGAAGTTTAAGATCTCATTAACCGCTGGGCTCTACTCTTCCGAGAATTCGGCTAATTGTATTGAGTTGGTCTTAGGCTATTTTCTCGGTGGGTGAGATACCCCTAACTTCCCCTAAAATAAGAACCCCCACCCTAAAAAAAGATATTAACATTGTAGAAAATCTGATTTTAAGCATGAATGATATAGAAATAAGTACCATAGTATGACATAATATGTTTATTGTTTTTCAGATAACACCAGCTATTTGTGATACCAAAACATTTTATCTAAAACTTCCTTTTTTAGCGGCAGCCCTTTTTTACAAGCTAACAGTGTCGGTCAATCTATAAAAATATTTCCTGTATGGCTTCGAAAATGATTAATATCCGCTGGTTTATAATTGAGCTATATTTTAAAATTATGTATTCTTTCTTATTCCAAGCAATTTTCTACGAATAATATTATTATATAATTTAAGAACCATTACCAAGAATAAAAGAAAGCCCGGCTACTTTTGAATATTATTGTCTTTGTTTGTTTACAAACTAGCGGCTACGCCCATATAGGCCTCTAGGGGCACTTGAGGAGGGGAGAGTCGAATTTCATAACCCAATTTCTTATTTTAGATTTTAAAAGAAAAAGTAAGAAAATTTTAGTTAAAAAATTAAAAAAAAAAACATTTTTTGGGGGGGGGGTTAATTTTTTGGGGAGTTGGGGGTGTCCCACCCCCAAGAAAATGGTTATAAACCTTCCCGGGACCTATGAGAAGCTACCCTGTTAAGGAGAACCCGATCGGTTCAGCGGTTAGCGAGATCCTTCGGTACAAACAAACACACAAACATACAATCACACACACAGACACACAAACATCCTGTTACTTTATTATAAGGATATTATGTATTCTTTCTTATTTCAAGCAATTTTCTACGAATAATATTATTATACAATTTAAGAACCATTACCAAGAATAAAAGAAAGTCCGCCTACTTTGAATATAATTGTGTTTGTTTGTTTACAAATATATCCAATATGTATTTGCAGAGATATAATGGAATTGCACGATCCTCTTTATTGCATTTCAATACTTAATTAAAAATTGTTGGACTTTTCCTTATATGTGCAATGATAGGTATCTTTTATAAATATAACTTCATATGTTACAGAGATACCCTTTTAGGGAAATAGATATACATATATAGAAAAAAAAGCGAAGATAACAAAATGCAAAATACATAACTTCAGTGACTCACTGTAGAAAGCCCTTTTAGGTTGTTCTTTGTATGTGATTTATGTATGTGATCACAAGACGAGTGTGTCAAATTTTCAGCAAATAAACCTTTTCTCACATTAAGATAACATTTCAATGATTAGAAACTCCCCCCCCCCCCTTCTATATATCTAGAAAAAATATCCCTTATACCTAACAGATCCCATGCTTTAACCTGCGATTCCCTAACCCTGTAGGACTAAATACTGTACTAACTACAACCTAACCTGACCAAATATTTTTTTTTTTAAATGTAACCTTCCCTAATTTCCAATACTTTTCAAAATAAGGGTTAAGGATTTCAATGCTTGAAAGGAAAACTGCCACGATATTGTATGGTTTACCTGGTGGGTATAGCTGGAAGTTTTGACATCCATGTAGAAGGAAGCTGACCAGTTTCTACCCCAATTCGCCTCCTCTCGACTTTTCTCAACCAGCGAGTAAGATCTGAAATAACAAACATGACAACATCCACAAAAGCGAAGTTTAATAAATCAGACATAGAAAGAAACAGTGATAAATATGAAGAAACAATGATATCAATTCAATATTTAACGATATCTAACATTTAAAAAAAATTCCGTAAAATCTTATCCTAAAAGTACCTTATTATAGGATGTTTAATACGGACATTTTAAGACTTGGTTCTAGATATTCTTCGCTTATAAAAAGAATTGCATAAATTTCATAAAACCTTTTGATTGCAAGATCTGTGTATGGAATTCTATCTTTGCACTTAAATCAATTGTACCTTTTTGGGGCAAAGGGATTTCCCCTACTGTACCTATTTCTGTCGTACAGTAGCAAAAACCAATTTTAACGTCTTTATTTATTACACGAAATTGGTCTGAGGTTAAAAACTGAAACCTTTTCGACATCGAGAGGATGCTACAAAGTAACGGTTTCTACACATTTACCTTACAGTACATTTGGGAATGCAACCAGTCATATTGGACAGCTGGAGCCATCTAGCTTGCAGGGCTTTAGTTAAACTCTCGCTATATTTCCCAATTTGCTCCCTAGATGAAATAAAAAAGATTATTTCTATTTTTATAGAATACGCATGTAGCATTAAGGGACTCTGTCTCTTAGTGCTTTAAAAAAAGAAAATTAATAAACTAAAAAGAGCTATTGACTCCCTAAAAGCAGAACCCAATCGGCAAAGTAATTATTGTTTGAAAGGACAAATAAACGCTTATTTTTTTTTAATACTAGCAACTTCGCCCCTTGCATCTAGCATCTCTCAAGATGAAAGGGTAGTTAGAAAATAGCCTAAAACCATTCCAAGGCATAGATTTTTAAAAATTGGCTAAAACCTTCCATGATCCTATGTAAAACTTCCCAAAATGGATAACTTTAAACCTTCTGTAGGTGTTGAAATCTTAAGCTTCAGACAATAAAAACTTTACTAATTTATAAAATAGGATTTGTTACAGAAACTAAAATTCACCTTTTATAACAGCGTTGTGCTTTGCCGGGAGGTTGGCTGAACCAGTCCAGATGACAGCCGGCATCAGCAGCTACCCAGGTCAACACACAGTCACGGAAACTATAAGATGGATCCTGCAAACAAAGATGTTAACATTAAAAACTATGCTAGATTCTTAATTATATCAAGAAAAGGGCAATAAGTATTTATATCAATGGATACAGGATATACGGTTAAATTTTTAGTTAATTTAGCCTGTTGATAGAAACTTGGTCAGTTCATCCATCCAGTAGGAAGGAAGGGGATGGGGTAAAAGGGGTGGATGGGAGGTTTAGCAACTGCAACTTTCACTTTATTAGAGTACATGATAATCTGGTGTAACATTCAACTAATAATATATCCATTAATGTAACAGTGTCCAACTTTGTTTATTTCTGTTTGTATTAAATTTCCTTGCTGTGAAAAGGAATTTTAAATTGGAATTAAAAGAACTATTTAATTTAGTCAAAAAATAGAGGTGGGTAGCTAAGAATATCTTTAAACTACCAAAGGCAGTGTTTTGAACTATTCAACTTAAAAAAAGATAAATCCACAGTGACAAAAATCCAAGCATAACAAAGGGAAACAGTGTTTTCTTTTCAGTCCATGCATTCATTGATACGTTTGTTGAAGTTACGCCCAAGAGACGACGTACCCTTTAATTACACCACATTTAAATAGAAATTATTTCTATGCAGTGTGCAATCTAATCTGCAGTTCCTACGGTCAGTCACGGTATTGCCTCTACTTATTAAAAATCCATTCATAGTAGCAGTAGGTATTATTTTTTTGTTTTTAGAATAGCATTAAAAAGTTAAGATTCGAACCCGACACCTCCCTGACGGCAAGCAGACACCTTGATACCCAAAACTGTACTACATACCTCTGAGCAGGGTATATCATCCTTACTGATCTGTGTTTTCTGTTGCATGTAGAAGCTTCCTTCCCACTCAATATTTTTGGGCAGGAAGAACTGGTCACTCAGTCCTATACGTCCCATCTCAAGGCCGGGCCAGAATTGACCTAACAATTGGGTTTTTTTAGTAGCGCAACTATTCTTTAATTCTAAGGTTCCCTTGGGGAGCAGAGCTTTTATAACACCCCTCCCCATATTTATGAAATATATTGAAAATAAGTGGAGTAGTTTTTTAGTATTAGTAACAACTTAACGCTGATGAGGGGGAATTAACCTTGCGTGGGACTAATCTAACGGACGGACTGACTTAGATAAATTATAATATAGCTTGGTTATTAAGAATTGTTATCCCTTCTTAAACATGTTTTCTTAATTTTTATCTTAATAATATTTTACATACAATAAACCCTTTGATTGTATGACCCTTGGCTGTAAGTCCTGTTTATAAACAGGTTTCTAGCTCTAGTCGCGGGTTTAAAGTTATTTATTACAGACAGCTTAACAGGGACATTTCAATAAAAAATATTGAAACCAGTTTTGTTACATTTTTTTCAAAGTTTATGGAAAATTGACTGTAATACGATGCCATACTTGATTTTTCAGTATGGCTGAGAACCAATTCCGACTGATATCAATCGTTTTCGAAGCCATACTTGAAATCAAATAAATTTTCAACTAAGGTATTTTTCTTTGTTAGTATAAAAGTTTACCTCTATCGTGTAGATAAATATTATATCCGAGGAACCTCATTGGAGCAAATATCTTGTCTTTATCTCCTTAATGTAAACAAAAACATTGCGGGAACAAGTTCCATATCTTACAAGTTGGCTAAATTATACCCCCCCCCCCCCCGCCCTCAATAAAATAATACAGGGTCATCTGTTTATTTGAAGAAAAACTATTTAGCTTCCGGATTACTGATTTTTAAAGACAGAGAGACGGTGTTGAGGTAATTTTTATAAGGGGAGGGGGGGGGGGTGAAGTGAAGAATGTAAATGATTTTTGAAAACAAATGGAGGGTGGGGAGATTGTAATTTCAAAAATTGTTGTGATGCCTACAACTTTTTTAGTGGAGGATGTTAATATATTTTCTACCCCCCACATTCTTCCATTTATCTGATTTGGTTGGGGGGCTAGTCTACGGTCCAATTTGCAACAGAAGGATATTAAAAGCTAGCTTTAGTTGGTTTAAATTAAAGTATTTTATGTGACAGTCTTGCCAAGATAATTTAAATGCAACGAATTTTAAATTTTCAACACTAGAAACACACAAGTATTTAAAACTACTTAAACAATTTTGTTTCCATTTAAATAAAAGACAAAACTCTATGTAAAATACATAACAAAGATTAAATGCATGGAGAAAGGGGACAATAGACTATAAAACATAATTGAACCAAAATGTTTATAAACACGATCTCTCATTTGTTGGCTTCAAAATGTTGATTAATCTTATAAAATCTTGATCTAGAAGGTACTTTTCACTATTTTTTGCCAATAATAACCTACGTCAGACTGCAACATCACATTCAAGAATTTGAGTAAAGATTAACTTTATCATCCAATGTCCTATCACTATACAAGAAGCAGCTCATAGTGTCATTAAAAAAATACGTCATACAGTACAAATGACCAATGTTAGGCCAGTATAAATTTTACCAATTAAAATTAAAATGTATACTGGCCTATCATTGGTGATTTGTATTGTATGACGTCATTTTTATAGGCACTATAAGCTGCTTCTATATACATTGTACAAACCTAAAAGTGCATACAGTTGTCCTGTAACTCCTGGTTCCACATCCTTGGGAGGGTTGTAGGTGTGACACAGACCACTCCCCCAAGTGGATAGGTCAAACAATCCAACCTGGTAAAGAAAATATATTGTATATACCTTTATGGTGCTTTTACTTATCTATCTAACCTATCTCTTGTCCACAAAACCCCTTTATTATTGTCAATTTTTAAAGTAAACTACGGGGTACTATCCATGCGGGGCTCTACTTTCCTTTCTTTAATTATCCAACCTAATATAAGCAGCAAAAACACATTTTGTTAAAAATGTTTCGTTTTTAACCCAAATGCTATATGAGCGAATTAACAATCACTTAATATAAAAGGCAAGAAATCCTCAATCTTTTAATACTTTCTTATTTTAGAGCTGGTTGCAACCTCATTGACATCACTTTATTCCAAACTTTAGCTACATTATAAAATTTTTGCTGTGCTTCGCTCCCCGCTTGACAAATTCTAAGAACTAACCCAGGAATTTAAAGTCTTACAATAGGTCAATTTAATAATAATAGTTAGGGCAAATTACACCAAAGCAGTAGGCATGCCAATACTAGGGTTGTACCATCAGCAGAAGCTTCAACTGCGTAAGTTTGGAGTAGTGCGTGAAGTAGTTCGTGGAATCCCATGTGGTAGGCAAGGAATTTTATGTGGGTGGAATTCCATGTGGATCAAAATATCTGTGAATTCTCTAACAGATATATCTTTAATACGGATTAAAATAGATATCAGATAAATACTTTTATCTAAAATATTTTTAAATATAAGAATGAATAATGACGAATAATACGTTTATTTGAAGTAAAGTTTCCTATTTTGTCAAATAAATTCCATTGAAGTATTTTTTAGGTAGGGGACGTGCTTTGATGATTTGGAGGCTTTGAGGATGGGTAACACACTTTATGCTGGCAACTCTTTACATTGCCATGAAGGGATTAAGTAAAACATGTCAATTACATCTTAAAATTAACAACAACAAAAAAATAATTTACCGCGCATGCCAATTTAGCATCCATTTTAAATAGTCTGGACACCCCTTTTGATTTTTGTGAATGGGTGTACAAAAATTATAGGTGCTTGGCAAAAAAACTGCGCACGCCACTGAAAAAATCTAAAGAATTCCAATTGATCCTTTTTTCATTAAAATCCTTTTTATAATATCCTATTTTTGATATATATTTATATATATTATATTTATCATATTAATAGTATTTAGAAGAAATAAATTCCTCATTA
The DNA here is from genome assembly GCF_053477335.1 of Acartia tonsa. NCBI lineage: Eukaryota > Metazoa > Arthropoda > Copepoda > Calanoida > Acartiidae > Acartia > Acartia tonsa. The sequence goes on along the minus strand of NC_137261.1, from coordinate 9,921,132 downwards.
AAATACTATAAACTATTTGTAAATAGTTTTGAAGTTAATTAAAATAAGGGAAGAGAAGTCAATGTCTAACCCCCTTCAGAGGGCCCAAACCTGAGGTGCCAAAACCCTGTAGAACACGGGCTACCTAATAACCTAACCTGACTAAAGTATTAACAAACAAAACATGAAAATTCCCCCCCCCCCCTCCGCCCTCTCCGGCCCCTCCTTAATTTGAATTATTAGAAGGTGGTTTATTTGCTCCAGGTGACAATTGGAGGTCATTTGCAGTACAATTTGTATACTTAGGGATCTAAGAGATGGGAAAATGGACAATAAATTGATATATCACCTTATTAGGATAAATCAAACTCATACAAATTGAAGTTATTGGTTTTACCATTAAATCCTGTTACAACCTCCCCCCCCCCCCCTCCCTTTCTCCAGAAAAAAAACATTAATACATAGTTAGATTGGGGGAGTGCCTTGGCCCAAACAGGCAAAACTAATTCCCAATCAAAAAGGGTTGTGCAATCAATCAAAGGGTTGGTTGTCTGTAAGACATTTGGCTGCGTATAATGATGCATTTCATAGACAACATTTGGTTCAGAGATACATCAAACCAGGATCTAATTGTGTCAAGCGATATATAATTACTTGCATGTTGCACCAGATTTTCATGTACTCTTGTAAAGATTTGCTTGCAGCTGGCTAAAATAATGATAACCCCCACCCACTCCCTTTCCCAATCTCCTTTCCTCCTACTGGATGAACAAACTGAACAATAAATGATGTCCATGTTAGCAACCTAAATTGACGACAAATTTTCCTCATCCATGTATGTTCTATATCCATTGTCCCTAACTAACTGTGGACGCACTACTGTGTATCTGGCACCATCAAAAATGTATAAAAATAGTTTCATATTCTTACGAGCACGGCTACTCTTCAATTCGTGGTTGCTGCTTGGTCTATCTGTCTGTCGGTTGACGTAAGACAAAATATAACAATTATCTAACAATCTAAAAATGTAAGCAAACTAAGAATAGGAATAGTAAAATACTAAAACTTGATGAAATAGAAGTTTTCCTAAGATATCATGGTTAACAATTTACAATATAAATTTCCTACTGATTGCGTCTTATTGAATCTAGGCGCTCCGTATTCAAAGATCGAAAAATTGTCTAAAACCATCTCTTAACCTAAATCTAAAATTTAATAAGTCTGAAACCATCCAAGGACCTGTGTGAGGCCTTCCTAAAATGGAGAACTCAATCGATTCCGAAGTTAATGAAATCTTGAAAATCTTAAAGGGATATTTATCTTATCGTCCTTGTAATATTTAGCATTTTCTCAAACCTTTCATGTGACTTATAAAACATTCAATATAAAGTTATTTGACATGTCTTAATATTGAGTATATAAGAGTGAAAATGCAGGGAGGAAGGTGACATTGGGCTGTTTATTACACTAGTCCCCAAAGTTTTATAATAACATTTTCTTATTCGTTGGATTAACAACTTTGTGACTTTTTTAATTTTAATTTTGTTGATTAAGTTGATTGTTAAATCGTTTCAACTACTAATTGTAATCTACAGAAGGGGTACTTTTGTGTATCATCATTGGGGATGTACATTAATTTTTCGGACATTGTTTTACCGTTTAGATACCTGGTGAAAATGTTTATGTGTGTGAGAGAGAGAAAGATTGGCACACTATTTTCATAAACAAATAAAGTTGATTGTACTAACAACAATGATGACAACATCCATAAGTAGTATAGCGGTGATCAGCTGTATAAAACAATAATGATAATATTTCACCTGTAAAATTTAATGACTTCATAGCATTACTAATTAACTATAGAACAATAAAATCATACATAGCCCATAAAAAAACTTCACCAAAAAAATCATATTTATATATTTAGATGCTAAGAAAATGCATAAACTTGATGCAGGTCATAGGATCTATGTAAGTATACATAAAATTTCAGCTTTCTATCTTAAACAATAAGAAATAAGCATAAACATAAACTTACATGGAAAAAGCAAACTATAGAGTAACTACGCTACCAAAAAAGCTCGCTGGCACAGTATTTTTATGAGAAGATTATATTTTTGTAAAAAAAATCATCAAAGCAGTAGACAATTATACACAAAAGAAAATTTTCTTTATTACTGTAAATATATTAAAAATTGATTTCAATAAAAGAATGCAAACTTTGTTTGTGCAAAGGCATAGTGTGGGATGAAACAAATTGTCAAAACTTACGAAACAAATAATAAATTTGCACCAAAAATAGATTTGATTTTAGTTTATTCAATTTTATAAGAAGAATGAATGAAAGATTTCAAATTTTAAAAATATATTTTAATTTGTGTATTTTAGACTAAATCAACGTATTTGAGTATTAAAACATATATCCTCATAAATTAACAAGATGTTTTTCTATCTATTTGTGTATGTCGAGGGATTACCTTACCCATTGAACCGTTATGGTCCCGGGAGAATTTATGACTATGTTGTAGAAAGGTACTAACACTCTGCCAAAAAATGCCCCTTCTTATTATTAATGATTATATAATTACTATTCCATCTTTAGAAAAAGTACATATTCTCTAAAAAATAAAATAGAAGGGTCGAGTTGCCCCCAAACTCCAACTCGTATGGCCCCAAGTGCTCCTAGAGACCCCTAGAAGGAACTAGTATTAAATAATGGGATAAAATAAAATATATAAAAAAGTCATACCTCCCAATATTCGTCATTAGCAGCAATATTATATTCACTGTTGAACTTGGCTTTCTGTCCAGTACACGCGGGGTCACAGTAGCCCCATTGACCTAAACAATATTATATTCACTGTTGAACTTGGCTTTCTGTCCAGTACACGCGGGATCACAGTAGCCCCATTGACCTAAACAATATTATATTCACTGTTGAACTTGGCTTTCTGTCCAGTACACGCGGGATCACAGTAGCCCCATTGACCTAAACAATATCATATTCACTGTTGAACTTGGCTTTCTGTCCAGTACACGCGGGATCACAGTAGCCCCATTGACCTAAACAATATTATATTCACTGTTGAACTTGGCTTTCTGTCCAGTACACGCGGGATCACAGTAGCCCCATTGACCTAAACAATATTATATTCACTGTTGAACTTGGCTTTCTGTCCAGTACACGCGGGGTCACAGTAGCCCCATTGACCTAAACAATATCATATTCACTATTGAACTTGGCTTTCTGTCCAGTACACGCGGGGTCACAGTAGCCCCATTGACCTAAACAATATTATATTCACTATTGAACTTGGCTTTCTGTCCAGTACACGTGGGGTCACAGTAGTCCCATTGACCTAAACAATATCATATTCACTATTGAACTTGGCTTTCTGTCCAGTACACGCGGGATCACAGTAGCCCCATTGACCTAAACAATATCATATTCACTATTGAACTTGGCTTTCTGTCCAGTACACGCGGGATCACAGTAGCCCCATTGATCTAAACAATATCATATTCACTATTGAACTTGGCTTTCTGTCCAGTACATGCGGGGTCGCAGTAGCCCCATTGACCTAAACAATATTAACTTCACTGTTGAACTAGGCTTTCTGTTCATGCATGCGGGGTCACAGTAGCCCCATTGACCTAAACAATATCATATTTACTATTGAACTTAGCTTTCTGTCCAGTACACGCGGGGTCACAGTAGCCCCATTGACCTAAACAATACTGTAATGAATTTCAGACCTTAGAGTTCCAAGTCGAGCATAGTAACCCTTCCTATTATAAAATAAATCAAAAACAAGGGGAGGGTGTAGACTTTAGTTTCTTTGTTAATTAGTTTTAGTCTGGTTGGGTTAGACTATATTGGATATTTGAAGCCCCAAGGGACCGAGGCTTAGGGGGGAAAACAAACCACACTTCCCCATATTTTTTTATTTTTTCCAAAAATGATGAGTTGGGAAAGGGGACATTGCTCGATAGACACTTTGAAAGATAGTACCTAAATACATTTTTTTGGGTCTTTAACAGGCAGTTTTCTTCAGCTTCTAAAACCGGTAATGTTCTTTAGTAAATACATTTTTACTATGAATGATTCAATAATGTATATTCTAAAATATTATTAAATGAAAATATTTATTTTTTTCCAATCTCCGACTTCATACTTTTCAAAAATACATACAGGATACTATGTTTAAATGTTTTAAAAAGTACAAAAAATATATATGGGTACATTTTATTTGATTCATTCAGTTATCATAATAGAAATGAATAAGATCGTGTAAGTCCACTACAGGAAAGCTTTTATTAAACACATGTGAAGCTCAACTAAAATGGAGAACTCAAGCTTAAGGTAAAAAAACTTCTTTATACAGTAGGATATCTAATTTAATTTTACTACTTCATCTGTGTATGGACTATAGTTCATCTTTCTCATGATTTTTTAGTGTAAAGGTCTGCCTAGGGTAGCTTAATCTAGTTGTCAACATATATGGATTGAAAAGTGTTTTTTCTTAAAGAATTGCATAAAATGAAATCTTATTTTTTACACCTACTTGTTTTTAAATAATATGAATGTCTTTTCAGGGCCCGACAGTCACCAATGTTCTGTTATTTAACTTCTATAGATGCCTTACTTATTAGACGGATTAACGATTAAAGATTATAAAACAGCTTATATGTAAAAGAGTGCAATTAGTGCACAGAACCGCCAGAACGTCCAGAAATTATTCTCCAGTATGGCTGTGCAATCGATTAATATCCCCTTGATAAGAACCGGTTGTCAGCCATACTGAAAAATCATGTATAGCATCATATAATTTCGTTTTCTAGCGGCTGCTGAGCTCTGCTTATCGTGCAAAAACATATTTTTGTTTATAAATAAAAAGGACAATGGCTTTCCAAAGTACCCAGAGCATTACAATGATAGTAACGTGTCTACATGCTGTCGGGAAGGTGTCGGACTCGAGTCTTAACCTTACCACGTCCTAGTAGAGACGTTAAAAATGGTACCTATTGCAGCTATGTTATGCGCATAACATTAATAGAAATTACATTAAGGAACGCAATGGACCTTAAAAAGGTAGAACTTAATACCAGGCACAGTTAGGACAGACAAAGGTCGTGCAATTAAATGATTGGTTGTCTATTCGGCGTTGCTTTACCTAATTATCCTGCTGTTTGTATAAAAAAGAAGTTGACACTAAGTTTTTTAGTTATCATTGGTTGTTGTAACAGTTTGGATATTTGAATATAATTTTAAGCATAAACATTGTTTTCTTTCTCTTTACCACCAATTCCCCTGCTTTGCCACTCAAAAATTAAATGAAAATACTATTAAATAAATAAACATAAAAATTATTTAATCCCTATTTATCGAAATAATGACAAAAGGATGACAACATCCAAAGATTAAGATTTATAAAACAAAACATATTTTTTTCTTTTGTTGCATGACAGTCATACCGACAGAACATGTGAGTTGTAAAATGAATTATCTTTGAAAAAGGGAATCTTCACAAAGAAATCAGCTTTCTATCTAAGTAGTAGCCTAAGAAATCGCATTTCCCCCAAAGCGTTACAGACTGACAAACTTACAGACGGACTGTCGGACAGACAGAGATATTGGAGTAAATTACATAGTAGCTCCAGAATACGGAAATAAGGATTTATGATTCCAGGAGCAATTTTTAATTCTTAAAAATGTCTAAACTCGAACATAATAGTTGGAAACAAATCACAAAGTATAACAGAAGTTTCTCAGTACAATTGAAAATAAAACGAATTATTTTTGAATTCGAACATTTTTTAAATTGGAGATGAAATTTTTTTATTTGAAATAAATTGACAGAATATATTTTGAATATTGAGAAGTAGCTACTTTCAGTAGACTATATAATTCTTTTTGAATGTTGTTCAGAAATGTATCTATCTGAATAGTTGGCGCTTTCACATAAAGTGCCCTGTTGTGCACTATTACCCAACCCTAATCATTTAATAAATTGTACATATGTTGGGGGGAGGAGTTGGGTTATTGCACCGCAGTAAATAGCCCCGCAGGGGTTAGCATATAGAAATAATAACTAATGATTTTAAACATAAGCGGGTTATCAGTGCTCAACAGGAACTTTGTTTGAAATAACCTAATATTTTTTTAATCATAAAAAACACTTAGATTATAGAATCAATAGATGTTTAATTAAAAGCGAAGCTTTTCTATAATTAGGGTCGGTCCGTCCGTACGTCTGTACGTCCGTAACGGATTGCTCTTTTCGTAAATTTAGGCATGTTAGAATTGTCCTACCGATTTCAAACTTTGCATTGTGATTCCTGTAGTTGTCAGGTACGAGTTAGAAAGCGTTACCAAAAAGTCTGTAAGTCCATTTTAAACAATTTGCTTTTTAACTTTTTTAACAACAAATTTGTATGTGATAAAATTGTCCGATTGGTCTGATTCTTGGAATACTAATTCCTAAGACAAAAAATTACATCGTAATAAGCAAAGCATCTCTATAATTAAGTCCTTAAAATGTAAGTATGTGCTTAAACAATATCCTGTATTTAAGCAGTTTTTCAAGAGATCTACTTACAATTTTGTTTTGAGCGACTTTAAAACATTTATATTCTGATCCAGTTCTGACACTCTACTCAAGTGCTAATGTTCGTTTGTCCTAACGTTTCAGAGCTTCGCTTTTATGGATGTTGTCTTCCTATTTTTAAAAGAAATTAATGTCCTATTAATAATCCTATATTTGTTTTGCCTGTAGCTTAAACTATTGATGACTACTCAGCCAATTGACTTCTTTATTCAAAACTAGCGGCTTCGACCCTAGCCTCTAGGGGCTTTGCCCCAAGAGGTAATTAAAAAAATAAAAAATTAAGTACTACTGATGCTGCCAGTAGTTTTATGTGAACTTACCTAACCATATTCTTTTTTTGATTTTGGGGGGGTTGGGGGTGTCCCATCCCCCCAAGAAAATATCTTAAAACCACCACAGGACCAATAGGTATATACCCTGAAGAGTAGAATCCGATCGGTTCAGTGGTTACCGAGATCTTAAGGGACAGACGTACATACAGACATCATTCTTCTTTGTATTATAGATAGTTTCCGAAATATAATATCTATCTTATTCAGGGAGTGTGGGTTGGTAAAATTAATCTTCCATTAACCCATTCATTTATACCTAAGGTCTGAGTAAACGCATGTACAGAAAATTATGGGTAAACACTTAAAGATCCTAGGATAGGTAAATATAAGGAATCTTTGGATCTAGGGCAGTTCAAGGTAAAATGTCCCCAAAAATCTATGAACTTTAAAGTTTTCCTAACAGCCAAACAGGAAATAAAAAGAATGGAAAATAAATCTTTAGTTTAGGGAGGAGATTTTTCTAGGGGCGATATCTCTAGGTTGGATGGAGGTAAATAAAATTACCCCCAAAATAGTTTGAAATGACCTTTAGAAATATTCAATGTAAAAGAAAATCATATCAGTTAAGCGGTTAGCGAGATCCTTTGCTAATACTTTTATGAATGGATATCATATCATTAGAAACCAATTATTTATTTAATTAGGAAGAATATCAATTTTTCTTTTAATAACCCATCCCTTACCTCTGACACACAATATAATGCAATATAAGTGTAAAGAGATGTTCTTAAGTGTAAGAAAATAAACACTACACTAAAACCCTATATTATTACAGGGAGAGAGAGGATAAGTGTAAAGAAAATAAACACTACACTAAAACCCTATATTATTACAGGGAGGGAGAGAATAAGTGTAAAGAAAATAAACACTACACTAAAACCCTATATTATTACAGGGAGGGAGAGGATAAGTGTAAAGAAAATAAACACTACACTAAAACCCTATATTATTACAGGGAGGGAGAGGATAAGTGTAAAGAAAATAAACACTACACTAAAACCCTATATTATCACAGGGGAGAGGATAAGTATAAAGAAAATAAAAACTACACTAAAACCCTATATTATCACAGGGATGGAGAGGATAAGTGTAAAGAAAATAAACACTACACTAAAACCCTATATTATTACAGGGAGGGAGAGGATAAGTGTAATGAAAATAAACACTACACTAAAACCCTATATTATTACAGGGAGGGAGAGGATAAGTGTAAAGAAAATAAACACTACACTAAAACCCTATATTATTACAGGGAGGGAGAGGATAAGTGTAAATAAAATAAACACTACACTAAAACCCTATATTATTACAGGGATGGAGAGGATAAGTGTAAAGAAAATAAACACTACACTAAAACCCTATATTATTACAGGGAGGGAGAGGATAAGTGTAAATAAAATAAACACTACACTAAGACCCTATATTATCACAGGGTTGGAGAGGATAAGTGTAAAGAAAATAAACACTACACTAAAACCCTATATTATTACAGGGAGGGAGAGGATAAGTGTAAAGAAAATAAACACTACACTAAAACCCTATATTATCACAGGGGAGAGGATAAGTATAAAGAAAATAAAAACTACACTAAAACCCTATATTATCACAGGGTTGGAGAGGATAAGTGTAAAGAAAATAAACACTACACTAAAACCCTATATTATCACAGGGATGGAGAGGATAAGTGTAAAGAAAATAAACACTACACTAAAACCCTATATTATTACAGGGAGGGAGAGGATAAGTGTAATGAAAATAAACACTACACTAAAACCCTATATTATTACAGGGAGGGAGAGGATAAGTGTAATGAAAATAAACACTACACTAAAACCCTATATTATTACAGGGAGGGAGAGGATAAGTGTAAAGAAAATAAACACTACACTAAAACCCTATATTATTACAGGGAGGGAGAGGATAAGTGTAAAGAAAATAAACACTACACTAAAACCCTATATTATCACAGGGGAGAGGATAAGTATAAAGAAAATAAAAACTACACTAAAACCCTATATTATCACAGGGATGGAGAGGATAAGTGTAAAGAAAATAAACACTACACTAAAACCCTATATTATTACAGGGAGGGAGAGGATAAGTGTAATGAAAATAAACACTACACTAAAACCCTATATTATTACAGGGAGGGAGAGGATAAGTGTAAAGAAAATAAACACTACACTAAAACCCTATATTATTACAGGGAGGGAGAGGATAAGTGTAAATAAAATAAACACTACACTAAAACCCTATATTATTACAGGGATGGAGAGGATAAGTGTAAAGAAAATAAACACTACACTAAAACCCTATATTATTACAGGGAGGGAGAGGATAAGTGTAAATAAAATAAACACTACACTAAGACCCTATATTATCACAGGGTTGGAGAGGATAAGTGTAAAGAAAATAAACACTACACTAAAACCCTATATTATTACAGGGAGGGAGAGGATAAGTGTAAAGAAAATAAACACTACACTAAAACCCTATATTATCACAGGGGAGAGGATAAGTATAAAGAAAATAAAAACTACACTAAAACCCTATATTATCACAGGGTTGGAGAGGATAAGTGTAAAGAAAATAAACACTACACTAAAACCCTATATTATCACAGGGATGGAGAGGATAAGTGTAAAGAAAATAAACACTACACTAAAACCCTATATTATTACAGGGAGGGAGAGGATAAGTGTAATGAAAATAAACACTACACTAAAACCCTATATTATTACAGGGAGGGAGAGGATAAGTGTAATGAAAATAAACACTACACTAAAACCCTATATTATTACAGGGAGGGAGAGGATAAGTGTAAAGAAAATAAACACTACACTAAAACTAAAAAAATATTCTTCAAACCTTCTTAATAAATTGATATACATTCCCATTACCCATCTGCAAATGAAAATTACTTGTTTAAAAGTGTAGGCACTGCTAGTTTGAACCTATCAATCAAGATTTCATAATTAGTCGAAGTTGTTAAGGTAACAAATGAAAGACCAATATGATTTACAGTCCAATGTCCCCTCCCTCCCTGCGAAGTTTAACATATATGAATTTGGACGATAAGAAACATTAAACTTTACTTTTTCAATAAAACCTATATCTCTCATATTTTTAGATATTAGATAGTAGATACAAGATAAAGTTTCATAGGTATGATGTTCTAAAATATTCTGTTTTTTGACGCAAGCAATACGAGAAGTAAAAACATAAACAATGTGATAAATATAGTCTTTCATATATACGCGTGTACAAAAACTATCCTGTAGAAATTAATATTTAAACAACATATCAGAGGTGGATTCTCAAAAAAAAATCTTATGTTAATAACCCTTATATGATTTTGTTTAATTTTTGTAGATTTTTAAAGTCATTTTGGTGGATTTTTCACGAAAACAATTTTGCCCCACTAAGCGATTAGTGGGGCAAATTTTTTTAAGAATCCACCTCAGAAAAATTTATGGAGGGTGTATAATATAAACTGCGCCTATGTTTCAACACGTAGCGCATCCGCTCGTCGTCAGGGAGGCCATTAATATACAGTCCTAAGAGGGGGAATACCCCTTCGCCCAAATCAGGCGCAGCTCATTTCCATGAAAAGTTAGAATTTCCCGACAAAGTTTGTGAAATCAAAGAGTTGGTTGTCTGTTGGATGTTACTTAACCTAAACCTTAGAAAAATGTGAGTTTGGTTCCCCTATATTATCATAGGTTGTTTGAACAGACCTTAAATTGTCATGGACAACAGCCTTGAACTTATAAGGTAATTGATAGGTAGGGGGATGTACTAAGATAATTCAGGATCCGATTTTGTACAGTACATACTTAGAACTTTTTTATTTCGAGTTTTACAAAGATTTATTTATTAAAATGTACAGAATGAATATTAATTAGACTTTTATGTAAGTAGTTTGTTAGGTATATTGACAAACACAATAAGTGTTGAAAATACCCCTTACCAAAGAGCGTCAATAGTATACAGCTTACAAAAATCTTTATATAACTCTATGTAAACGTTCCGTGATTTTCGTTTATCATTCTTTCTTTATTTTCTTATAAGTACTAAAAATCTTCTCTATAATACCCTTGGTCTGCTTCGCTACATATGAAAACTGGCATCCTTGTAAATAAATGAACCGACAAACTAACCTAAAATATAGGTAAGATTCTCCTCAACCCTTGTATAACACCAAGGAGTAACATCATCCAAAGGTGTACACTTCTCAAAATACAGGAAACTTGTGGTTTGGTTCTAAAGTATTAAAGTAATGCATTAAAAATATATGGAAATGTTAACGTTCAACATGCCAATTTATAATAGGTGCTTTTTCTTCTCAAAGTTTTCATCGACCCCATCTCCCCTAACCAAATAAAAACGATTTATTGAAAAAAAATTGGTTTGAATTTTTTCGTCTTTATGCTGTAGCTGGGTAAAGTGTCCAAAAAATCAGCCTTGAAACGTCATGAAAATGAGGGAATATCCATCTCTTTTTAGGGGTTTTCTTTCCCTCTTCTCCTCTCATATTCCTCATTTTTATGACGTCACATGGCTGATTTTTAAGGCACCTTGTCCAGCTACTTTATGCTGAACCCTGGCAGGGGACCTTCACCATGCGGGGCCTTTACCTGCGGCGACCTTACACTACAGGGCTACTCTGTAACCAATATAACCTAACTTAACTTTAGGTAAAAACAAACATACATAAAAATGATCCATCCTCTTTATCATAAACCTTACAAATTAATCAAAAAAAGGGGTATGGGGTTTCCGTGCACGACTACGCAATTTGAAGTAAATTACGCTTGGAAAATAATTGTATACTGCACCTTAGAAGTTGGATTTTCCATATCGGACATGGAATCATTCTCCCAAGTCTGATCTACGATACTCTAAATAAAAACAAGGTTGATAACATCCATAAGTAGCAAAGAATAAAAAAATAAATGTTGACAAAATAATGAATTATTTTTTTGCATGACTGACTAACTTTAATTGCGACCGAGATAATTACGTACGGACAGATAATAACGGACGGACAGTCGGACGGCCAATGGGAATTATAGAGTAGGTTTGCAGCTAAAAAGTGAAATCAAATAATAAATAAGGACACATATCCAGTAGCTCTAAAATTGCAAACAAAAGTTTTTTTTTATTTAATTGTTCTCACAATAAAATAATTAAAACTATTCCCAATATAAATTAAAAATTTGCAATATTTGCAATTAAAGAAAATCAAATTTCAATTTAAGTGCAAAGATGAATTTTCTACTAATCTTAAAAGTTTTAATGGAATGGCTAAATCCTGATAAAGAACTTTTACTTTTTACATTGGGCATCAAGTAATTCAAAGCTTTTATTTAATGTGAGGGGGTACAAAAACTAAATAGGGCAGTGATTCATCTTTAAGGGGGGGGGGGGTGTTGGCTCCCGAAAAGCGCCGAAATTTTGTTGGGGTGTAAAAACTCCTTTACTATCGGTCAATAATTTATTAAATGAGCAACTCCTCTATATTTTACGTTGTTTATTAACACTAATCCACAAAGAATTTAATAACGTTTTCTTATTTATCGGCTATGTCTTATCCCTTTAGATCACTGTTTCTTTCTAAGAAGCAAAGCAGATTTTTTATTATTAATTTCAACATCTTGAGTGTGTAATTAAATACATTTTTTATGTATTATTATGCATTTTGTCTTAAGACGAAATTTGAATTGTTAATATAAATTTTAAAGATAATTAAACTTAATATCAAAGATAATTAAACTTAACTGAAACTCTACAAAATAGAAAGATTACAATTATGTAAATGAACATAGAATAATTTATATTAACATAATTCTAAGAAACTTCTACATAATATTTATTTTCACAAATATTAGGTTTTTATAAAAATTACAGTCTTTTAATACCTTTAAAGAATTTTTATGTCCCAGGATCTTTTTTTCTGCAACTATTAAATATTTAACGTGGAGTGGATTGGTCAGCTGGTTAGTGAGGTAATTTTTGGGAGCGACCTCAAAGAAAATAGCCTAAAACCACCGCAGAAGCAGTAGTATATTATACTGAAGATAAGAGCCCAATCCGTTCAGCGGTTACCTAAATCTTAAGCTTCAAACAGACATCGTTCTACTTCGTATAGAAGGAAATAGAGAAATGAGGGTCGCCTTGCCTCCCACTTCAAATACCTCTGGAAGACTCTAGGGTGTAGCAGCTAAACAACTAATAGTGTAGCGCAAATATTTCATACCTGATAAATAAAAGGAAAGGAACAAGGTTTTCCAGTTTTAGATCCTCCAACTTAAAACAAAATTTAAAATCAAACAAGGATGACAACTTTCATAAAAGCAAAACTTTAAAATCAGAAAATAGGAAAAACTAACATTTTAACGTTTTATGAGAACACCTTTATATAAACTGCACTGTTGCATATTCCCTTTAATGTAGTAACAGTACTATTAAAAAGTCCCTTTAATGCATAAACTGTACTGTTGCATATTCCCTTTAAAATAAAACTGTACTGTTGCATGGTTCCTTTATTGCATAAACTGTATTGTTGCATACTCCCTTTAATGTGCTCCTTTACTGTACATATTGTACTTTCTGTACTGTAGGTACCTGTATTGCAAGGAAAAGACATATCATCCACATTATTATGACTGAAAAAGCTGAAGACCTTCTCTCTGTTCCAATGGCTATCAACTGCGTACTTTTCAATATCCTAAACAATCCTTGTTTAAATTAACAGGAAGTCAAACTGTCTGTCTGTAGTTTAAGATCTTGCTAACCACTGCACTGTTTCGATATGGTTCTCCTTTACAATGTAGCTTCTATAGGTTGTGGAAAGTCTTACTAGTTTGAGTGAGGGCACCTCCACCCTCCCGTAGGGCCTCTAGAGGCGTATCCGCTAGTATCTTATATTTACATAAGTAGCGCAGCAATGAAAATTTAGTATCTTAATAACGGAACACGGAAAATGATCTATTTATTTTATTTCTATACCCAACAATATAACCACTGATCATTCAGCTGAAAAAATCTTTTTTCGTTTTCATATGTGTAATTTAGACCTAACCAACGCGTTTAAGTTATTTGGTCAAATTTTGAGAATTATTCGGAGATTTTAATAATTATTTTGGTTTTCTAAGGACAATATAATGGATAGTTCAGGATCCCCCCTTCCCCCCTTCAAAATATATTAAAATTTTTACCTTGAAATAAATACTAAATACATTTTTTTTTAAGTTTTAAGTACAGAAAAGCTGATTTTTAGAGGAGCCATGGTTCTTAAAAATCCAAATCAAAGATTTTTTGATCCAAAAAAAAAATTAATTTTACTTTGCAGACCCTAAACCCTATTTAAGATTTATTTGCCCTTTATTGCACTGTTTTTTCCAGGGAGGGGGTCCGGGACAATGGGCTGTTTATTACACTAGTCACCAAAGTTTTAAAAGAACAATTTCTTATTCGTTGGCTCAACAACTTTGCGGATTTTAAATAAGTTTTGGTTGGTTGATTCATTAAGTTGAGTGTTTAAATGTTTAAAAAACTAATTGTAATCTACAAAAGGAGTATTTTTTTGTATCATCATTGGAAATGTAATCAACTTATCGTTCATTGTCTTATCCCTTTAGATCCCTGATTTTTATCCAAAATTCCTGATGTAAATGACGGAAATAATAAAAAGATTTAGGTTAATACGTCATACCTTAATGAAAGTTCTTGCATAAAAAGAATAAGCTTCATTCTTATATTTCCATTGCTAATAAGATTAACAGATCAGAAAAGGCGATGACTGTCATAAATACCAGGGAATAAGTATATTAAATTTTCATTCACATAAAATAAAATTAATTAATGCTTACAGATAACAATGAAAAACAGATTCTAGTTAAGTTAAAAATTACTCGTTTGTAAAACTTAGTAAATACAATACCTTACTAATAACCCCCCTCTCTTCCCCACCCAGTTAACTTTGTTTCGATGTTTGGGGGAGGGGGGTTGGGGCTGAATTTATCTTTCTCTTACTTATCCTTATACCATATCATTTCTGTAGTATATAATCATCATATCCTTATACCATAATGCCATCTAGCTGTATGTGGATTATGATAATAATAACTATGTCATAGTTTTTCACAGAATATTCACATCTTTTTGTAAATAGATAAGCTTTTTCTATGTATAATCTTAATCAATGTTTGTTCGTTTGGTTGGCGTTACAAGAATTGCTCATTTTCAACTACGGATCAAAAAAATATAAAAGGTAGAACAAATAGTTACAATTTTAATGTAAATAATTTTTTCTTGTTTATTACATCAATTTAGTCTTCTTTTACCTTGTATGATTATCTTCATTTTTTTCTTTATTCTTACTATAAACTATAACATTCTACATTTTTTATTATCCTTGTTTAAAAATCCTAATATGAGAGTAACAGAAAGTGTGTCTGTCTGTGTGTTTGTCCTAAAGATGTTGCTACTAATACACCGAAATGGCTTATTTCTTATAGGTTCTGGAAAAGCTTTATTAATTGTTTTATAGGGGGGGGGGGTGTTGGAAAGAACTCTCTAAGGTTACCCTAGAGGTCTCAAGAAGCGCATCCACGCACAAAAAAATAAATATACATACCATAAAGCCCATAGATTTGTTATTATTTAGAATCTCCATGACCCCCGGGAAATCTTGCCAAATGTACTTTGTACAAAAGGTAACGCTAGGATACATCAGTGTACCATTGTCAGAGAGACGTTCCTTAACAAAAATTAATTCAACAAATGAAACAAAAAATCGGCCGTTTTCCTAAAAGTGCCTTGTTAAGAACAAAAACCCCTCTTGCTTATTTAGAAATATATTAAAATTAAGAGGAGATATAGTTTTTTTTCACAAGCCTAACTCTTCAGAGATACCTAATACACAAAACAACCTCACCTAACCAGGTCTAAAGTGTTAAACAAACAAACAAAAACTATTAACCACTCTACCTTATTTTTAATTTAATTACGTGATTGGGGGGGGGGGGACTTTGCTCGATTTGGAAAACAGCCTTTATTTTTATATAGTTCTACAAAGCCTTTAACATTTTTCAATTGTTTTTCATGATATTAATGATTTTTAAGAAAATAAAATGTAAAACCTGTAGTGATGTTAACTTGGACTGATATTTATTGATGGCAACGCTAGCTTGCCATAAAAATAATCCTACAAAATAAATATATTAGGGATAATAAAATATATAGACCACTTTCCACGGACACGAAATAAAAATTGAGGATGAAATGTTATTTCGTAGAAAAGAATTATAGTAGCTGTTTCATGGACATTTTCTATAAAAACCGAACGATAAATCTATTTTCTGTATGGTTCAGGACCAGTTATAATCCAGTGGAAACGAATTGGATTCAATAATATTTCAAAAAAATACATATTTTTTATCTAAAATGATGAAAAACGTGTATAGCAAGGTTAGCGAGAATTTTAAGAAACATCTTAATGAAAATTAACATTTTAATTTTATATCCCCCTATCCGGGGACAAAACATGCGATGAAAATAGTATGTAATTAGGGTAACTTTGAATTAAGTAAAGCGTTTGATTAATGATCAAATGAAAATCTTAATACACAGTGAGGGAGGGACAGTTGAATATAACACCCTGTGCGTGTTATGAATATCGATACCGCTATCTTTAGAAAAAAAAGTTTGAATAAATTTTTGGTGAATTTATTTTGACCTCACATTTGTAGAGGAACACGAGAATTTAATAAGAATTACTATTTAGCACATGTTCAAGTACAAAGTTTTTCTTTAAACTTTTGGTGGTTTCCCTTGAAGTCTCAAGTCGAGCACATTATACCAACTCTTCCCCTTCTCTTAGAAACTTCAAGCGAAAGCACCAATAATTTTACCCAGAATGATTACTTTCATTCTTAGCATACATTTTAAAATAATAATACATGTTTTCTTTCAATGTTGTTGGTTTATGTGAAGTCAATGAATGGATACATATCATTAACAGATTTTCCTGTACTCTGATAAAGTTATATTTACATCTGACTAAAATAACAATTCTCTTCATCCACCCCCTTTACCCCATCCCTGAAATGATCTACCGAAACATGGTTTCAAAGTTAACTCATCAAAAGTCAAAAATATTTTTTTTTAAATAGTTTCCGCTATTTAAAAAATAGCTGGGCTTCTGTAAGCTATGACAAAAATCCTATATAAATGCCATAAAAGTTCCATTACTGACCAACCAACCGAGAACAATCTATAATAATTGAAGAGTAGTTTCATTGCTTAAATTTGAAAATACACAAAATACTTTCCAGCCATAGAGAAAACTCCAAGAAGCCTCACCACAATTCTCAAAACCTTAAATGAATCTGATTATTAATGATTTAAGTTTTAAATAATTATTAATGTTTTAGGCCACGAAAAATTTTAAATATACCATTTATTTTAATTAGACTCTAATTTCTATCCCTTTTTTATGTTGATGGTTTGTGATAATTGATTGGGTGTTTGCTTGGATATGAGGGTGGGTAATAACACCCACTACCCTCTGGGATAAGAAAAAATTAATGGCTTACTATACATTTCCTGACAAATTAAATTGAACACTTTATTGGTTGGCTTAAGCTAAAAAGGGATCTGGTAGAGAATGTGGGGACTGTAAATTCGGTACCAAAAATTATTTTCGTTTTTGGTGTCTTAAAAAGTATTTCATAGAATTTTGTTTGGATGGTTCAAAACTAGAAGTGTTCAAACTTTTTAAATAATAATTAACTTATTGAAGGAGTAATTTTGCTTATCATCATTGGGGAAGTACATCAATGTAATGGCCATTGTTTCATCCCTGAAGACACCAGGGCCTGGCGAACCCTGCAGTCCCAGAACGCAACGTATAGGTAAGAAACAAACAAGATAGAAAGGGAGGATTGAAGCGTTGACAATAGTTAGTTCATGTAAATTAACAAATTGTTTTGGTTAGTTTTAATGAATAAGGCATCGACGAAATTAAATGCATAACATTTTAAAATTACTTGACAACCTTATAAAAATATGATTATTATTTTTCATTCATTTTTGAAAACAATGTTCTTTAGTTTAAATTAGAATCAAAGTTAAATATAGAATTATTAAATAAAACTTAAAACAAACATTAGAATTAAGGCAAATTTTTAATTATATTGTATTTTAGGAAGTTATTATAACTGTTTCTGTCCTTTTATATTTTGACCAATTTAAAGAGATTTTGAAGAGATTCGTAAATCTAAACGTGTATTATCCTTTTAAAAATGACTTACCTTAGCCTGTGCCGAATTTTTCTTCATTTCCTTTTGTTGATCTTTCATGGATTTTTTACCGTGCCCATTTGCTCCATTTATCTACAAAGTTTAAATATTTAACTTTTATTTTTTTTAACTAAAAACATCAATAATACCATAGAACACCAAAGAAAAGTCAAAGTTATTATACATTAGAATACCACGTTTGGTATACTGGCCTTACATGAGTAAATTGATTCATGACAAATTTTTTTGAATGGCTCAGCACCCGCGTGTAAGCCTCTTTGAAACCGTCATATTTTAACTTAAACCTGTTCCCAAACAGACAATTCAACTTTTCAGAAATTTTTTATGTACAAAAGCACCTTTAAATTAGAGGCTTTTGTGCGACTGAGGCGCGGCTCCCAAGCCCTAGTTTTAATGGCTGAATGAAAAATGAATTTGTTGTTTACCTTTTCTTCTGGAATGGGATGCACAGTTGCCGACCAGGCGTTTGTACTCGGTGAACTAAACCCCTTTTTACAAAAAAAATTAAATTAAAAGAAGTCTTCAGGAAATTATTGCTGCCATTCACGCGTCGATCTTAAAGCTTTAATAGGATGTGCCCTTGGCTGAAATTGTATCGACAATACAACTAAGCTATAACTACATACTTATGTTGACATAATAACGACAGAATTGTTGCTAGGGTATATTTATACAGACTAGGATAAACTTCTCTAACTGCTGAATGACTGCCACAAGCAGACTTTAAAGATTTTCAACTTCCTAGAATGTCAATTTTAGATGCATATTACTTTTTTGTTATTAAAGCTGAAGGCTTCAAATTTTAGGTACTGGGTCTACTTATGGCAGTCTTTCAGAAGTTAAAGCGGTGTATTGCCTGCAGGCTTACTTTAATTTAGTCTGTATGAATATACCCTGTCAAGATTGTGTCAACATAAGTATATAGTTATAGTTTTATATTGTACTCTCCATATAGTTTTGGCCAAGACTATATTTTATCAAAGCTTTAAAATGTATGTATGAATTGCATGTTGAATGTTGATAATTTTCAGCAGCCACTTAATAACAAACAATAGGTGTATTCGTCAAACACTTTTCGTAATTGAAAAATTGAAAATATGAAACATTTTGAAGTCGAACTAACAACAATTAACAAATGTCTACTATGTTGTACTATAAGTTAAAATTTACTAAATACAGAATTACTTGAAACAAAACTTTTTGAATTATATTTACGTTCTATTATTTTATTTTATTCCTAGAAATGTTTTAATATATTTATTTCAAAGTTTAAAAATTTTATTGTAATATTATAAAACTGTATAATATTTAGTCTTTTTAGGATAAAAGCTTTGAAACGATTAAAAGTTGTTTTTAAGCGTTTATAGCCAAACAAGGATGACAACATGCTTAAGTATTAAAGCACGAAAAAATATGAATAGACACTAGAACAAAGTGAGTTAAATAGCTTATGTGGTCTTGAGAAAGAGGGAGCAGAAAATAAAACAAAGATGAAAACATGCATGTTCATGAAAAGATTTGTGATAATTAAACAGTAGAAAATCACAAAACTTTTGAAGAAAAATAATATAGAAGGCATTTGCTAGCATAATCGACAGACTGACTGACCAAGTAATTTGTGTACTGGTTGCTCTTTGAAGATGGGAAACTTTGCAACAACAAAAAATAAGTAGCCTTAAATAGCACAGTAATAACAATTTTGCGTAGCCGTATTGAAATGTTATAAAGTAGCATGCCAACATCCATGAATGACCAGCTTAATATATCAATAAGTAAGACATGCGAAGATTTACATAAATAGGGTAAAAACAGACTTAATATTTAACATTTGTTCGAAATCCCAAAATTTCTTGTAAATATATGATGTTTACATTTGAGGACTGTATCATACTTAATAAATATAGGAATCTAAAATCTTTATTCCAAACATCAATTAAATAGTTTTGTTTTTTAAAGTAAAAATTCATCATGTTTATGGACATACGGATATTTTGGTAATGATTATTGAGTTGCTACGCTTTCTTAATTGTACACAACTGTTAAAGAAATCGTCATACCAAGTTTGAAATCGATTAGACAATTCCAACATGCCAAAAGTAATTATAAGAGCTATCAATTTGAAGTTATACCTGGTACATCCTGCCAACAATTGGTGTACAAAGCATCCATACAGAACATTAAATACTTGAATTATTCTTTATGAAAATGTCAAATTTAAGTAAGTAAATAAATGTCAGAACTAGAAAAGAATTTGTTTAGTCTTTAATATTTAAATATTGGTTTTTTATCAGGTTTCTATTAAGAAAGGAATGATGATTAGAATAATGTTTTTTTCTAAAAATATTATCTATCTTACATATTGATAAACATAATAAAACTGTAATAATAAATATTTTTATATTTACACGTGTGTCCATTTATATACCTGAAATGCAGCTGCTCTATAATAAAGAAATAATAAAGTAGACACACATCAACTAAGGGAATTATATGCTAACTAGCGGCTACTTATAAACATAATTATCCATGTTTATTAATATAAAAAGATGGAATTGCTCTAAAATTCCAGAAATTTAATTAACAATACACAGTAATAATTCCAATTAACTTAAATATTATATTGAGATGATTAAATACATTGGAAATTGTGCGAGAGGGGTCTCTTCTCAGGTGTTTTTGTCTTGCTCATGTAAAATCCCCAAGGCGCCAAAAAACCTTATGCCGGAGCAACAAAGACGACAATTTCCGGAGACCTCTGATGAGCGCGCTGCGCGGAATGTGAGTATTGTTGTGCTTTCTCTGGCGCGTTTTTATTCCTTTGTAATCAACGGAGATATGCGTATCGGACGTGTTGTGACTTGGAAAGTGCACTCAAGCGCGAGAAAAACCCTACTGTAAGCCTGTTAGCTTGCATTAGAAATACCCAGGTAATGATTATTGTGTGTGATGTGCATAGGACTTTAATTAGATCAAATTCGAGCAATGATTATGATGATTTGTTAGTATATAAGGATTCGTAACATTGTGCATTTAATTGGCTCTTATGATGCATTTACTCTAATAATTTATGTTTTATTATGATTTGCTATGTTATTTTACATCTGTAATTGACTTCATGTGTTTTTCTTTATTTCAGTTAATGGTTTTCATCGCTTTCATGAATAAAGAGATTCGAAATCTTTCTGGATGTTATTCTCTAAATTAACAGCAAGTAGCGATTTCCTATAAAGTTTCATTTAGCTGAGGTTGATTCTCGTTTATTCTTTCGATTGAATTCCCGGCGTTACAGTCGACATGATTTACTTTTGTATATGATGTATGTACAATATAATACTAACAAATAAACACTATGAAGGATGGTAATAAATCTTTCGAATTGTTACAACTTAGGAACAATTGACCAGGATTCAGTTAAACAAATCTAAGTGAAAATTTTCCCACAACCTACTTCCTTCTTTCCTCCCGAACTAACCACTTCCCTTTGGTTAAAGAAAAACACAAAATTTACGCCACTAAAATTAAAATTTTCAGCAATTTGAAATGGAATTAATTTGCTGAATAACGGCCCAGGTTATTACTATGCATTTAACAGTTAGGGAGTTGAATCCATTTTTATAGAAGCAGAAATATAATCTATGATTATGGTTTTTACCCTCTAAAAAATGTAATCTACCATTCCATTTTCCCATCTCTTGGTGATGATATCATCAACGCCAATACGATTTTAGAAATTTACCATTCCACTTTCAATACAGGCGAAACTGGAATGGTACATATATGTTTACATATCAGCGTATTCATAAACATTGATTTCCTTATTTAAATCGACATAATAGTAATTGTATATTCTAGTTATTATTTTTATTTTACATAAAATTCTTTAAATTATAAATACATTTTATACATTCCTACGATTAATATAACTATAGTATGTATGATTTCAATTATGTCGATGTTAAAAGTGTAAACCACCATTCCAGTTTTGCCTCTCTTGAAAGTGGAATGGTACATTTCAATAATCGTATCGGCATTGATAATGTCATCACAGAGAGAGGCAAAATTGGAATGGTAGATTACAAAAATCATATCAGCGTTGGTGATATCATCACCAAGAGAGGGGAAAGTGTAATGATAAATTACGTTTTTTAGAGGGTCAAAACCGTAATCATAGATTATATTTCTGCTTCTATAAAAATGGATTCAACTCCCTAACTGTTTAAGAAAGTTAGTATTTACTAGAATACAAAAGCAACAACTAAAATTATAAGGTAATAATCTTTTTGCTAAAATTTTCTGTAGTCCAAAAATACGATTAAAATATATTATAAAATTATTTGTATTATATCTACAGTGTGTTTTTTTATGAGAACTTTTTTTGAAAGCAATTTTACCCCACTTACAGTTATCAGAATTTAATGATTAACGGCTTATTTTCTTCGTTTTTTATAACCATTTTTAGAACATCAAAAAAATATTTCAGTTTTTATTTAAAAAGTACAGTTAAATCAAAAATTCAAAACTTAGATGTCAACATCTAAAAAAGGTTTTAGCGCATTTTTCTTAAGCTTAAATCTTCTACCCTTTGCAAGAAAAAAATTGGATTTTCAGTAGTCCACTTTGGGGGGCCAGTACTCCCTCCCTGGTTGAGATATGGCCTTCAAACTTTAATATGTTCTAGTACATGTCTCCAAAAGTATCTGTATCAATTTTTAACTCTATACCTCAACTTTGAAGCGTTTTGCAGCCATTCTTGCATAGGGTAGAAGATTTGAGCATGAGAAAAATGCGCTAAAACCATTTTTAGATGTTGACACCTAGGTTGTGAATTTTTTGAACCCAGTAAAAGTGTCGGACTGATTATGACGTAAAAAAAATAATTAGCCAATGAGAGGCCACTATAAATTTTACCATTGGTCAATAATGGCCTCTCATTGGCTAATTTTTTATTTTACGTCATAATCAGTCCGACACTATTACTGGGTTCCATTAATCATTAAATTCTGATGACTATAAATGGAGTAAAATTGCTTTCAAAAAGTTCTCATAAAACACATAATACAAAGTATATGTAATATAGGAGTAATTGATATTTGTGTTATATTACACTAGTCCCCAAAGTTTTATAATAATGCTTTCTTATTCGTTGGTCTAATAAATTTGGTGTACTTATCTAATTTTGATTGGTTGGTTCATTACAGTGAGTGTCCAAACGTTTTAACAAATAATTGTAATTTACAGAATCTATTTATCGGCAATTGCCTTATCCCTTTAGTTCCCTAAAATATGATACAATTGCTCGAAATTACATCTTGTAAATTCAATTACATGAGAGGCCTAGATTATGTAAGTTTCATCAAATATTTAGCTTTATTTTCAAGGAAACAAAAAATTATTAGGCAGAATCTCAGTGTATTTAAAAATGTTTATACATAAAAACCACTAACTGCCGCTGTCTTAAAATTAAGTTTGGTGGTTAGATTACCGAAAGGAAATGGGCTTTTAATTGAAATAGGCATAGGCATTGAACATATTATTAATATTGAAAGGCAAAATTTCCTTCTTCCATATTTTGACGCTGCAAATTAAGTTGGGACAAAATTAAATAATTTCTAAACAAAAATTCCAGTTCTTCTTCATTTTGTGTAACTTTTATTATTAGTAGAATAGGTAAACTTAGAGGGGAGGTGTACTACAGGTCTAATTTAAAGATAAGAGAATTTATTCAAATATTTAAATAAACAATGAGCACATTAATTTTCATAGCGCATTCCAGGATTCCAGGATTATTGTAAATGTCATGAAATTGTCTTCAGCATCATGTCTTCAAATTTTAATAGCATTTAATTTAGAAAACCTTCAAAATGGTCACGACCATCTAAATATTAAATTACACTGTAAAAAAATAATAAGTTAGAATTGGAACCGTGGGGTCATTGGGCTGTTTTTTAAAGTCCCAAAAGTTTTATCATAACGTTTTTTATTTGTTGGCTTAACAACTTTAAGGACTTTCATTTAATTTTCATTGGTTGGTTCATTAATTTTGTGAATAGAACCTCTCGTGATCCATCCACTAAATGGATAAATAACTATTGACATTTCTTGACTTAACCATAAAATGTACAATCTCATGTTTGTGAAATTACAGGATTCCAAAAATATTTATTAAAATTAACGCTTTAAGTAAGAGTACTATATCAAAAACTATAAAACAATAAAATAAAATGTTATATAAAGAAAAGATTTTTACAGTTGATTCATTTTCTTAAATACGACGAAACAAAGATTTACAAAAAGAATATTTGAATTTAAATTTTCATAGGACTTGCTTTTGTAAATTATTCTATTAAAATCTTATCTATTAAAATTTATTCAAGGCCTATAATACAAAAAGAGATAATAAAATGCCAACATATGATACAATAATATCTAACATATTATAAAAAGTAATAATGTTTTTTTACTAAAGAATAATTTCTTAATAACTACTGAACCGATTGAGTTCTCTTTTTTTGTAAGCTTCATATATGTATATATATAAATATAAATATATATATGTACATAGCTCATGTGATGGTTTTAGGCTATTATCTTTACAGATTTAAGTCTTAGTGTGATTATAAGCTATTTAGAAAGTCACCCTCTACCTTTTCGAATACAAATACCCTAGAGGCTAGACAGGGGCGTCCAAGCTTTTTAATTTTGGGGGTGGTAATCTTTATTTCATAGAGGCATTTTTTTTATTTAGGGGGGGTAAAAATTGAAAATCACAAATTCATTTGGGGGGGGGGGTAATCATCCCTTTACCCCCCCCCCCCACCCCTTGGACGTCTATGAGGCTAGGGGTGTATCCATTAGTATTTTAATAAGAAAGAAAAAGACCCTATATGGTCTAACACGCTAACTAATAGATAGGAAAATTGTATATAAAAAATTGTCTATCTATTAAACATAAATGTAAAAAAGCTCATGAAAGTATATAACAGGTTGGAGAGATAACAAAATTTAATTCAAAGGTAATATAAAATTTTCAAAGGCAAAATGTTATATTCAAATTATAAAACACTGCTCCAAATAAGTGATATAAAATTAAAACAAACACACACCAAAACATATTTTAGGTATTTACATAAAAATTCCATTAAAACATTTTTTGCAGACAAAAATTAATATATATTTCATTTTATTTTTGAAAAATGGCATTTTCATTTGAAGTGCCTTGTTGAGCACCGACCTTCCCCTTGAAAATAGGGGGATGGTTGGTTGTTAGTTGATATATTAGGTCAGCTGATGTAATGGAAAATGGGTTTCAGTGCTCGACAGGCACTTTGAGGGAAAGCACATAAATAATCTTTACAATTATACTAGACACAAAAGTTGATGCACGTATTCTCAACGAGCATATAAAACTGTAGGATGATATTGAGGAAAGACCAGCCCAGGAAGATGCCCATGAGACCTCCTAAACCAGCGGTCAAGTCCCAGATATCATATGCAAAAAATTCAGTCTGAAAAAAAAATATTTTTAACCTCGGCCATAATGGTTAGTGCTTAGTAAATTGAGGGGAAGCCCTGGCAAGTGCAGAAATTATGCGAATATACTACTGATTATAATAAATAAATTTCTTTTTATGGCAAAATAAGAATATCTATATCAAGGACGTCCAAGGGGGGGGGGGGGGTAAAGGGTTGCTTACCTCACCCCCTAAAAAATTTACCCCTGCCAACAGATTTCAGGGGTGGTAATTACCCCCCCCCCCCCCAAGCAAATTATAGAATATACGTGGATATTATGACAGTGGAAAAAATGTTTTCAATTTAGGTTGCTAACATTAACATAACTTAATGGTCAGTTCGTTCATCCAGTAGGAGGGGAGGGGGTAAAGTGGGTAAATGGGAAAGATCATTATTTTAGCCAGCTACAAGTAGCACTTTATTAGAGTACATGATTATCTGGTGTAATATCCAAATAATAATAAATTCATTACTCCTGATTGTATTTACATATTTCCTTTTTTTACTAAAGTCTTTATAAAATTAAATATAAAATTTATGTAAATAAAAAACAAACAGGAAAATGAGAAAAGAAATATTATTCTAAAAGTAAATTTATTGCATTTCTTATAGAGAGAAAAATAGCCATTAATCTAGCATTTGCATCTTAAGTGTCAAATAAATTCCTTAATATGATACATCTTAATTTTGTTTGTATATCAATGCATGCATATTTCTCAGAGATACGACAATAGACGATAAATAGATGAACCCCACAAATTAAGAACAAAATTATACCTTTTGTAAAAGTTAGTCGTGGAAAAGTTTTGATAAAAGTCCTCTAAGTTTAAAAATGAATGGTGTTCATAAGACTTTGTGAAACAGAATAATTTTATTCTAATGACCCCCCCCCCCCCCCCCTCCCAGTTCAGCATTTTTAAACAAGGATGATACAAGATCAGAACCTTATAATCAAACTGGGTAGTAATTTGGTAAACTAACCTGGTATGTAAAGCTAGAAGTTTTAACATCCAGGTAGAAAGCAGCCGCCCAATTTCTGTCCCACGTGGCCTCTTCCCGGGTTTTTTCCACAAGGGTGTATGTTCTAAAAGTATGTTTCAAATAGTAATATGAAATCTAATTCAACTAATTACATGTATAGAAAATGAAAATCGATAATATATGTATGTTCATAAATGCTGAGTTTACTCTTGTTAATAAGTTTGTTTTTATGTTTTTGATCCCCCAACAGGACAGTAAATATAAGGTAATGTCAACTGACAAATAATTTCAAGTAAATTTAGTTTTAAATTTACAGATTCGCCAATAAAAAGACAATTTAAAAACAGTTATGTTAATGCCGAACTTATGAAAATATTAATTGGGTAGCCTCTACCCTAGTACAAACACTATACAACTTATGACTCTACAGCAACTTCTACGGCTAAATTTAATTTTGCAGCTGTGGCTGGTTATACTGAGTGTGACAGAGAGTGGCTGTGGCCAAGAGGGGCTGAGGCCGAGCATGGATGGGGTAGTTTATACTTAATGAGGGTGAGAGTAGCTAGGGCTTGGTGTGGCTTAAACTTCCTTTAAGCCGTAGCTGGTTGCGGCAGTGTGGCTCCCTAACCCTGTGACAAAACTACCTCACAGAACACTTTGGAATGCATCCCGTCATGTTGGATAATTTGAGCCATCTTGCTTGCAAAGCTGTGGTTAAGCTTTTGCTGTATTTCTCTATTTGTTTCCTGAAAAGGAATTATAGAATCAATATTTTTAAAATAATTTTAAAAGGAAGGTGTGAGTTGTTTACATTTGTTTCTCTATTACTTTAGGTCAGGCTAGGTTTGTGTTAGGTTGTATACTTGCTAGCCTCGCTTGGATAGGGAACCGGAGGTATAAACCCTGCAGAGATTAGTCAGATAAAAACTACTCCCCTTATTTTCCAATTATTTTAAAATAGGAGTGTTAGTTAAGTGTTTGATGGGCATTTTCAGGGGGGGAAAAAACTCTACTTATTTATCTTTAATGTTTACCTCTTATGACAAGCCTCCACTGTTTTGCCAGGTAGTTTACTAAACCAGTCCAGGTGACAGCCAGCATCACTAGCCACCCAGCTCAACACACAGTCACGGAAGCTATAATCTGGATCCTTTGAAAATGGACAATTAAGCTCAAATGAACGAGGCCTTTGCAAAATGATAAATTACTTTAATATAAATGTATAATGTATTAGTTGAATATACGTGGAATTTAGGATAGTGGGAAAATTGTCGTCAATTTGGGTTACTATTTCCCCTGTCATTTATTGGTCAGTTTATTGTGGAGGGGATGTGTACATTGGAGGGGGGGGGTCGTTATTTAGGCCCGCTACAAGTTTCACTTTATTAGAGTACATGATAATCTAGTGTAAGATCCAAGTAATAATGAATAAATTTCTACCAGAGGAGGAATTTTGATGTCATTATCAAGGGGGAAGATACATTTGTCGGTTATTGTTCTATCCCTGTTTCCCTGACCTGTCTGTACCTGATTACAAGGACTCCCATCTTTGCTAATCTGATTCTTGTGTTGCATTACAAAACTACCTTCCCATTCTAAATCTTTGGCAAGAAAGAATTTTTTACTCAGGCCTATTCGTCCCATATCCAAGCCAGGCCAAAATTGACCTAAACAAAATTGTTGAAGGAAAAAAATGTAGTTTTCGTGTCTGCCTGTCTGTCTGTCTGTCGGTCGGCTTTTCTTCACTTTCACATCACTTTCTCCAGATTTCTCTTTCTCTCTTTTTCATTTCCCATTCCCGTCCTTTTTTATCATGTATGCCCTTATTTTTAATCGTCCTTGTTTTTTAACAGTAATTATGAATATATTTATAGCTTTGTGTACAATTAAATAAAAATTTTAGACACTATAAAAACTGTCCCGAATTTGTATTAATTTTGAGGAACACGACTCCAGTGACGTCATATTTTTTTTCCCAAAAAAGGGAAGGGGGGAAGAAAATCTCTTCAAAAGAGATGGGGAAAACCCCCTTTTCTCCCATCTATTTTTTCTTCCCCCTTCCCTTTTTCGGGAAAGAAAAATATGACGTAACTGGAGTCGTGTTCCTCAAAATTAATACAAATTCGGGACAGTTTTTATTGTGTCAAAATTTTACCTTTATCATGTAAATAAATGTTGTATCCAAGAAACCTTCTGGGACCAAACTCATCATTTTTATTGCCTAGGTTGGTAGCTATTATAGTTCAAGAAGATTATTTATAAATTAAAGTAAAAGAATAGAGGGGGCGGGGGTTGAATAATTTTATGTTCATGGGGTGGGGACCCTGTGCCGACTTTGAATAGCAGCCAATAGCAATAGAGAGCAATTTGCTAGCAGACTAAAGAAGTTCCCCTTTTAATCTAAAAAGAATATGAGCAACTGAATTGTTGGATGATATGATTTCCTAAGCATGCTATAGCCTATATGATATATCCTAAGAAATTTAAAGCTGGCCTTTCAATTATATGAATGACATGACAAATCTACTACTCTTTCGAACCCCAAAAAAATGTTTAATTTTTCTAACCAATAAAATGGTTATATTGTTCCTATATTGTGTTCTAACTGGTCAAATTGAGTGAATTTTATTTTTTTTAACTAAACATTATTTTGATCCAGTGCAGTGGCTTTGAACCGACTAATATCCGCAGGATTAGTGCTTGGCAATACTGAAAAATCATGTATAGCATCGTATTACAGACAATTTTCCACGAATACGAAAATATAAATCATAATATTAATACCAGTTTTATTAGCTCTGGTCTTTGGTCCCTAAGGGGTTACCAAATCTAGTTTTCATTTTAATATACGCGGAAAGCTGTCTATAATGTGATTAATAACAATTCTTTCATAAAGAGAAAAACGATTGACCTCTTTTCGTACTTCCTGACATACATATGTACTTTACCTAGTAGAGCGTAAAGTTGTCCAGAAATTCCAGGTTCCACGTCCCGTGGTGGATTATAGGTGTGGCACAACCCACTCCCCCAGGTTGACAGGTCATATAGACCAATCTGAGAACATATTATTTGATATATTAATGTTAATTGAATAAGGGAGGAGTAGGTTGCGCTAAAAATCCGTAAAGGTTGTGAGTTTTAAGTTAAAAACCGTAGAAGAACGATAAAAAAAATTTAATTTGTCTATAGTTCTTTTCAATAAGAAATACACATATTTAGTGAATATTACCATTCTACTACTAATTTCAAGCCTTAAAACTCACGCCTTTACGGATTTATAGCGCAACCTACTCCTCCCTTTATCCAGATTGAATCTAGATGACCTCTAGGGGACATGATACACCTTGCAAACAAAGTGCATGATTGATTACGCTTCCAAAAGTCCTACAGACTACCAATATTTGTGTCTGTATATGGTAATGAGTTGCGACTGTTTTGGCTAATGCATTCCCAAGATTGGCTTTTTTAATAATAAGGTAGTTTCCCCATTTAACAGAACATTTTAACAAAAATAATAAAAATTTAAATCAAAATATTTTACAGCATGGCTTCGAAACCGATTAATATCCGCTGGATTAGTACAGGTTCTAAGCCATACTGAAAATTCATGTATTATCGTATTATATTCAGTTTTCTACGAATAAAAAATGTACCATCATAATATTAAAAGCAGTTTTGTTTGCCCGTGCCTTCGGCATCTCGAGGATAACAAAATGTATTTAATCTTATAATTGTACTTATCTTTATCTGCGGAAAGCTGTTTTAATACGATGCGATGAATGACTATTATTTACCTCCCAATAATGATCGAGTTTAGCAAGATTATATTTACTGTCAGGTTTTGTATTTTCTCCAGAACAAGCAGGATCGCAATAGCCCCATTGACCTATATATTTAGTAAAGATTGAAATTACACGCGCCAGACATAGTAGCTTCTTGTTTGTTTCATGTCTATAAGTGAAAGAGAAGATCTTTAAAATGAAAGGTTTCGTGATTTTTAGAACTTGTACTAAACCCCTATGTAAACTGTATGATTTCAAAATAAATTGTCTGTACTCAAGAAAATAGTTCCTTTTGATTTGAATTACTAATTTTATTTATATCCCTTTGACGAAACTACATTGACGAAATTTAAAATATACATTTTTTCTCTTGTAATATTTGTTTAGCAATATAAAAATTCATTTCAAACGTAAACAAAAATCTAAGAAAAAAATATAAAAGAATAAAAATTTTTACAATCCTATTACATAAGAATAGTGATTTATCCCCTCGTATTATAGACAGCTTTCCGCGAATAGTAAAATAAAAAATTATGAGATCAATTGATGGGAAAGAGAAGGGTCAAGCCTGCCAAGACAAAAGATCAATTGCATCAATTTAAAAAATGAAATAATATCTCCACCTAATGGGCAGAACCAACTATAAAAATGTTGATAATGAGCAAATCAGATGTTTTACTGGGAATGATCCAATGAGGACTATTGTTATTCAATATTGGTTATCAATTTAGTTTGGGGTTATATTTTTATCTTTCATATTCCTATCCCTATACTCCTGATCCTCTAGATAATGTATTATGTCTTTTTAACTTTTAAATTTAAATTACTATATTTGAGGAAAATGAACCTAGTTAAGACAAGTTAAAACAAAAATGTATATTTTTAAAAATCATAAAGAAGTATCCATCCACCTTATTTTTCAGGGGGGGGGGGGGTTCATCCTCCTTCTCTACGCTATTGCATTGGAGGCCAACAACAAAAAATGTCATAAAATTGTAAATTTTATATTGTATATACGTCGCGTGGATCTATTGATAGGGGAAAAATTGTCGTCAATTTAGGCTGCTAATATGAACCTCATTTATTGGTCAGTTCATCCAATAGTAGGGTATGGATGTATCGTTATTAGAGGACATAAAAATCTGGTGCAACATCCAAGTAATTATAAATCGATTACTATTTACTAATTTATGAAGGGAGGTAGGAGACATTGGGCTGTTTTTTACTCTAGTCCCCAAAGTTTGATAATAACGTCTCTTTATTCGTTGGCCTCGCAACTTTGGAGACTTTTATTAAATTTTGATTGGTTGGTTCATTAAGTTGAGTGTTGAAACGTTTCCACCAATTATTGTAATTTACAGAAGAGATAGTTTTGTGTATCATCAAATGGATGTATTTGCAAGTGTCTTATCTCTTTAGATCCCTGAATTTTACCTAAGATGTATGTTCTATTTGGATGGACTCTCGTGTTGCACCAAGGAGTAACATCATCGATGGGCGTGCATGCATCAAAATATATAAAACTTCTATTCTAAACAAATAATAATTTTATAAACCACTAATAGCAAAGTAGTAAAGCTATTCTAAATTTCACTTTGTCTGTCAGATTGTCCGTAATTCTTCAATGAAAAGATATAAGAAGAAAAGTTACCTTATGTGTACTTGAATCATTTTTAGACAAGGTTACATTTTCCAAAGATTGATCAACAACACTCTTAATATTTCATATTAATTTCCAGTATAGCTTCGAAACCGATTAATATCAGGTGGATAAGTACCAGTTCTCAGCCATACTGAAAAATAATGTAAAGCATCGAATTGCATACAATTTGCCACGAATATTAAAATTAAAATTTATAAATTTAATACCCGAAATTCTAACAAAACTAGTCTTAGTCCTATAATATTTCATTTTAATATCCACGGAAAGTTGTCTTTAACACGATGCGATAAATAACTAATGCAAGATTTTTTAAAGATGTGTTAATAAAAGAGGACATAAATATCTAATTAAGGCCAAGTTATAAAAAATTTTAAAACATTAATCTCTGAAAAAATTATTAAAATTGGGTTGAAAAGGCATACATATTAGAAAGATAAAATGTATTTTACATTTTTTTGAAATTGTATATGAATTAATGTAGATTAATGTGAAACTCTAATCTATTTTTTTTTAAGATTATGCATATTTTCTCTTTTTAGATAAAACAAGATTAATATTATTAACATAACCTTTTAGAAATTTTAATCACTAATCCTTTATCTTTGAAAATGGATAAAGAATATACGTGAATATTATGACAAGGGAAAAAATATCGTCAATTTAGGTTGCTAACATCGACATCAATTATTTGGCACTTCGTTCATCCAGTAAGAGGAGAAAGGATAGGGTAAATGGGGGAGTATCGTTTTTTTAATAAATTACTTTAAATGATGATTTTTCAAAAGATGTGGGGTGGGGGGGGGGGGGCTCGACTAGCTTCATTGAGGGAAAAGTTTTTTACCTGGTAGACGAAAGGAAAAACACAAGGTTTACCAGTTTTACTTCCTCCGACTAAATAAAATTCTATGAATTATTATTCCAGTATGGCTTCGAAACCGATTAATATCCGGTGGATTAGAGCTGGTTCTCAGCCATACTGAAAAATCATGTTTAGCATCGTATTACAGACAATTTTTCACAAATAAATGATGAAAAATTATAAAATCAATAGCAATTTTGTTAGCCAGACATGCGGCCCCTCGGGGCTAACAAAACTAGCCCTGAGTCTGTAATAAACATGATTTTTCAGTATGACTGAGAACCCTTTCTAATCCAGTGGATACTAATCGGTTTCGAAGCCATACGGAAAAAGGGTTTTCTATTAGGCATGCGGGGAAAAAATTACACAAGCTCAACATGTCACATCAAGGATCAGAATTTCCTTATTTTCAATTATATAAAAATGGGAAGAAGGGTGGTTTTCATTGCTCGACAGGCATTTTGAGGTAAAGCACCTATTCTCTGCTAGGCGTATTAGCCATTCTTGACATTCAAAGATAAGTACCAAAACGAAGCTTACCTTTGTCGTTCAGCTTGGACAAACAAAGAATAAAAATGATTTTGTACTAATATATTGTAAACTAGCGGCTAATTTTGAGGGGGGGCGAAATTTTTTTTTTTTTTTGGGGGGGGGGGGAATGCCTCCCCACTCATTTTTAATTTTAGTTAAAAAAATTAAAAAATTTTTAAAAAAATTTGGGGGGGGGGGATTTTTTTTATTTTTTGGGGGGTTGGGGGTGTCCCACCCCCTAAGAAAATAATTATAAAACTTCCAAACCTATGAGAAGCTACCCTGTTAAGGAGAACCCGATCGGTTCAGCGGTTAGCGAGATCCTTCGGTACAAACATACAAACACACAAACATCCTGTTACTTTATTATAAGGAATATGACGTAATGACTATTCTATTACGACATATGTTAGGTTTTTCTGAAAATTCTTATTAAATCAGCATATCACATAAGAACCGATTGCTTGCATTAAGTGCATTAAAAACACTAACACTCCCCCCCCCCCGTCATTTTTAAAAATAAATTTTAAAGGGTAATTGGGGTGCGTAAACCCAATATAACCTCACCTTACCTAACCTAAATACATAAACAACTATTCCCCTTTTTTTCAATTTAATTTAAAAGTGGGTTTCAGTGTTCGATAAGGCACTTTGAGGGAATATACCAAAAACCGATTTCCTCCTCTTCATAAATATTGGGGAAAATACTTTTATGAAAACAAATTTCCTCGATACAAACTTGAATGAATAAAAGTTAAAGAGAACCATGGACATTCCAATTGAATTTATTTGATTTATATTGATATATATATCATACTAGTTTCTTTGCCCCTAGCCTCTAGGGGAAGGCAGGGAAGCTTAGGAAAATTGCCTAAAACAACTCCTTTATATTTTTTATCTTCAGTAAATGTACAATTAATACGAACCAGCACATTCCGAGGTCTTAAGCTTCAGTAAAAAAAACCTTACTACTTTATATTGTAGAATATCCCTGTTGGTCAATCATTTATACGTATTTATGCAGATAAATTTAAAACTTTCCACCAAAGGCCTAGATGTTACAGAAACCTTCCCCTTTATTTTTTCAAAATAAAAATAGAAAATTGAATATTATTTTTAAAGCGATGCTTTTCTATAATTAGGATAGGTCTGTACGTCCGTCTGGAACGGATAGCTTTTTTCGTTAATTTAGGCTTGTTAGAATTGTCCTTTCGATCTTAAACTTTGCATGGCGATCCCTGTAATAGTTAGGTACGACTTAGAAAGCGAAGCAACTCTATAATCGTTACCAGAAAATCCGTACGTTCATTTTAAACATGTTTATTTTTAACAAAAAAATTTTATGTGATTTAATTATCCGATTGATCTGATTTGTGGAATACTGATTACAGTTAGGGAGTTGAATCCATTTTTATAGAAGCAGAAATATAACCTATGATTATGGTTTGGACCCTCTAAAACTGTGATCTACCTTTCCACTTTCCCCTCTCTTGGTGAAGATATCTTCAACGCCGATACGATTTTTGAAATATAAGATTCCACTTTCCCCTCTCTTGGTGAAGATATCTTCAACGCCAATACGATTTTTGAAATTTAAGATTCCACTTTTGTCTCTCTTGTTGAAGATATCTTCACCAAGAGAGGGGAAAGTGGAAAGGTAGATTACAGTTTTAGAGGGTCCAAACCATAATCATAGATTATATTTCTGCTTCTATAAAAATGGATTCAACTCCCTAACTGGATTACTAGGACAACAACGTACAATATTATAAGCGAAGCATCTCTATAATATATCCTAAACAAACCAGAGGTAAAACACTTAGACACGAAAAATCCCCCTCCCCCCTCCCACTTGCTAAATACTGTGATCGCCACTAGCCAAAGTAAAGCTTTAAAAAATTGACCTGTGTTACATGGAAATGAATTATTATCAACATTGTTGTGACTGAAGAAGCTGAAAACATTTTCTCTGCTCCAATGACTGTCAATGGCATATTTCTTTATATCCTTAAAATTTTGTATTATATGCATAATGTTCTCTAGTATATGAAGCGAAAAAAAATATTTTTGGAAAAAGAGATTTTGCTTTAAATATTTTTAGAAATAAATCTAACCTAACTTTACTTAAAATAAGTATCAAGGTACGTTTTTTTAATGTATGTATGTTTATTGTTTATTTTCGGTCACGGATCATAAGTATAATACAATGGAAATAACTAATATATATCCTTAATGATAATAAACAAAGTTACCCCTCTGTGGAATAAAACTATTGGTTTAAGTTTGAACCAACAAAAAATAAAACGTGAGTATTATTAAACTTTGGAGACCAGTGTCCTCCAATGTTCCCTCCCCCCCTGCAATTTTTTTTTAAATTCTTACCTCAAAATTCAAAGACTTGTTATTGTTTACCAATTCTAGAACCCCCGGAAACTGATGCCAGATGTATTTAGTACAAAAGGTGACGCTAGGATACAACAGAGTTCCATTGTCTGAAAGCTTTTCCTAGATTTAGTTTTAATTTGAAAATATCGATATTAGTTTTCTCAAATATAATATTACTATAATAAAGTAACAGGGTGTCTATCTGTTTGTCAGTATGTAAGTATGTTCTCATAGATTTCTTTAAAGACAGTTCCATAATTTTCAAGGAAGTTTTAGATTGTTCAGGTCAGGGTAAAAATACACCACCAGGTTTAAAAATGGGTACCTACCTCATATGAGATGAGTTTAGTTTGGTACTTTTTAATCGCTACACTTGCTTGCCATAAGAATAATCCTAAACAGATTATCTTTAGGCTTTTCCTCATTGTGCCAATCGAGCATTGAAACCCTTCCCCGATTTTTGAAAAAAAATAAAATTAAATTAAAAATAAGATGGGGGGAGGGATAGTTTTTTCCCCTTTCCTAATTTATTTTTCAGGGTTTATACGCTTTCTGGATTATACCTATTGAATGAAAGGTTTTTAAAACGGAAGAACGATTCTAAGTTTAACATTTTCTAGATTAATGATTAGATTTCTTTATCCTTTAATTTTAAAAAGAATTGAAAATGGATAATTAAGCTCCAAGTAATTTTGAGATGTAATTCAATGTCAAACATATTTATGATTCAAGTTGTCAAATAATTCTGAATTACTTTTTCAGTATGGGTCGAAACCGATTAATATCTGCTAATTAGAACCGGTTCTCAGCCATACTGAAAAATTATGTATAGCATCGTATTACAGACAATTTTCCACGAATATTAAAATAAAAATCATAAAATTAACCCTAATTTTGTTAGACCAGGACTTCGGCCCCTCGGGGTTAACCAAACTTGATTTAATCTTATAATTTATCATTTTATA
Organism: Acartia tonsa; assembly: GCF_053477335.1. Lineage (NCBI taxonomy): Eukaryota > Metazoa > Arthropoda > Copepoda > Calanoida > Acartiidae > Acartia > Acartia tonsa. The sequence continues at coordinate 9,884,208 of NC_137261.1, read as the reverse complement.
TCCGCGTAAAGCTGTCCATAATACAATCCGATAAATAAACCTTTCCCTGAAACCACATATTTCAAGTTGTTAGATGTCTGTCTTTATGGCTTACCTGTCATAGAGACTACTCCAAGCAATTTAACCATGATTCTCAACACCTAAATAATAGTGGGATAAAAATGCATATGAAAAAAAAACGCTTGGTCTTGATTTAAGAGAGGCCGTATAATTTAGCAAATTAATCAAATTAATTCCATTTGAAATTGCTAAAAATTTGGATATTTTTGTGGCATAATGGTTACGTAAAACTTGTTATGTGCTGTAACTAAAGAGAATAGGGTAAGAAGGGGGGGAAAGAAGGAATTGGGTTATGGGTAAATTGTCATCTATAATTGTTTGTCAGAATCATGGTTCCTTTTCCCTGGATTTAAGAGAGAAACATAATAGTGGCTTCGTCCCTAGCTGTTTTGGAAAGTACCCCAATTATAGACACAATATTTTGGTCATTTTATTAAAGTAATTCTATTCTGTGTATTGTAGTCTCTCTAGTTTCTATATTTTATACCTATATTTGCGACAACTTGTACTACACAAGTAATTGAAATAAATATAATATTTTGGCAATAGAGACATACTCTCTAAATCAGCCAAAAGGAAAACATTGGAGGTACATTCCAGACATCTAATCCTCCAAAAACTTTAATTATTGTATAACTTGAATGCAAAAGTTGTTTGTCTGCTATTCAATCCCTTTTTTAATTTGACGAATTGGGGTTCAGATCAACCATCTAGAATATGTTTATTGTTTTGGTTTACAAAAAAAAATGAGACAGAAGATTTTTTTCTTTGGGGGTGGGGTCTTGCACGCCCCAAGAAAATATCTTAACCCTTACAGATCGGGGGGAGGGGGGTCATATTGACCCCCCCCCCCTCTATTTTTTCAATGTCATTTTTTTTAGGTAAGTTGGAGAGCTGTGACTTCATGACTTTTCAAGTTTAGTAATTATGCGTCGGCAAGAGTTGATTTTATTAGGATATCTGGTCTGTGTCGGTCGTGGTGTCCGGTCAAAGTCGGTTGGGTAGCACCAAAATTAAAAAAAATTTCTAAATAAATCTTTCTACATTATGACTTTTGTGTATAAGGTAGAAACCTAAATTTTTTGTTGTGAATACTGAGATATCAATGACCTTATGAGAAAAGTGGTGTTATGACCGTTTGACCGCACCCTGACCGACTTTATGACCGATTTTTGTCCGGCTTTTACTACAGACATATATCATGAATATCGTGGCTTCTATTACAGCTAGAGACCTATAATTTTTTTGGGTAAATTCTTGAGCAACAATAAACAGATAAAAATATTAATTGGCGCCGCCAACCGCCGTTCTACCGCCGTAACCGCCGAAAATGGCGGTTTCCGTTATTTGCCGTTTTTTGGCGATGATCAGCAAAAGTAATTTTTTTGTTATGAAAAATAAAAGTTCGTCCTAAAATTTGGTCATCCTAGCTGCAAAATTGGCCGCTCTACAGCTGTTTTAAAATTTAGCGGCTGGCTTCTCTAAAAATACACATGAACCACCAGAACCCCCCCCCCCCCCCCCCGATCTATTAAGGTGGGAATTGGGGCCCGATCTGTAAGGGTTAAAACCACCACAGGACCAGAAGGTATATTTCCTAAGAAGTAAAAAACCTTATTGATTCAGGTAATTACCCCAGGTATATAAAGTAATAATACAATGACCGATAAATTTATGTATATCCCAAATTTTATACATAGAATTATCTCTTCTGTAGATTACAATTAATGGTGGAAACGTTTGGTCACTTAACTTAATGAACCAACCATCAAAACTCAAACCCTAAAGTTGTTAAGCCAACGAATAAGCCCAATGTCCCCTCCCTCACTGAATTTGCCTTACCTTTGCTCCTGTTGAATTTTTCTTTCTTTCCTTGATATGACACTTGGCGTGACAACAAAGTTGCTCAGTTTTCTAAAATATTAATGTTGTGTTGAGTCCCTGTAAATCTCAAAGTAAAAGAATAGAGGGGGCAAGTGTAACTCTGTCCACAGCGCAGTGACCCTAACAGCGTCGGAAACATAAACCCAGCCAAGTCCAAAAAGCAAAAAGCGTTTTAATTTTAGACGAAAAGGGACTTCATCACTTGGGCCAGTCTGGATTATACTATACTTATACATTTATTTGAAATGAAGGTTAAAATGAATGTAAAAGGTTAACAGATTGTGCTTTCCTTCAAAGTGCCTAACCCACTGCCAAACAAAATCTAACATAAGTTGACCTAAAGTAATAATAAAAAATACGATGATCTACCCCAACTTATTTTTTATTTATTTAAAAATAAAGGGGTGGAGGGTTTCGTGATCTGAAACAAAATGTAGAAGATCATGCAAAAGATCATAAAATATTACAAAATTAATACAAATAAGAAAACTATCATTCATCAATATCTTATTTTACCTCATTTTTCTTAGCTTTATATTTTTTCGTAAATTTATTCGTATTCTCCATATAAAGGCATGTTTCTCCATTCAACTTAACAAAGCAAGTGAATGAAAACAAGAAAGACTCTACCTATGCAAGCGAAGCCTAATAAATCGATAAGGCTTAGAAACAGAATATTTAGAATTATTATCCTAAAATTGCTTGAAAGACAGGATGCGTAATTTGTACGCACTTCAAGGGATGCTATGCTTATATTCTTAAGCATAGTTGTCTAAAGAATCTATATTTTTCAAGTAAACAAGACAATTTTTCTCAACATATTTCAAATAGACGTAAGCACTTTCTGATAATGATTATAGAGTTGCTACACTTTGAGAAGATCGGATGTGACCTTAATTTAGAAATACATAGCATTAAGAAATATTGTGTTTGCATTTTTCAGCAGAATATTTCGCGTCAATGTATAGGCAAGGGTTTCAAAAAGCTTAAATATACTCCATTCTGGATAGGATTACCTCTGTTAAGAGATCTTTAGCAATATGTACATAATTTATATTTACCATTATATCTGGTATAGGATGAACAGTAGAAGACCAGGCTGCCGTATTGTGAGAACTAAACCTTTCCTAAAAACAACATTTTTTTGCATATCTCCTTTAAGTTTCCAATTTACCAAAAAAAAATTAGTCTTTCAACATCTGCAACCCCGTGGCCACTTTTCTATAGGGGCTTCGCTCCAATAGGGAAGGAGTGTTTAAATAAATTTTCGAGCCCTCTATAAAACACACGTGACCTCACGTTTACGAGATGTTTCTGGAAAAATAACACACAACTTACTCGTAACTATGATGATTAAAGTTTATATTACTTACATCTTGTGAACTTTTATTCTGTGAACTGTTTTCACGTGCCGTATATTCTGTCATCTGAATTAAGGCGAATAAATTACTTTGGATTTACCCAGGGCTCGGCAGCCACATGTCAGCCTTAGTGAAATAGTCATATTATGATATTAAATTCAGCTGGATGTATAAACTTTTTTCTAAACAGACAATCCAACTTTCCAGAATTGAATTTTTTGCACACAAGCAAGTTTTAATTTTTAGCTTCTGCGCGGCTGTCGAGCCCTGGAATAATTCTTTGGTATCATTTTACATACGTATTTTATATACAAGGGTTATAGACCAGACAATTTTTCCCTGAAATGTCGAGTTCGAAACCCGAACTATTTGTATCATACTAAAGACTTAAAAACCTAATACAGTTATGTGACAGGCAGGTCATCAAACAATAATGATAGCCAAGGATGGCGACACCAATAAACAACAAAAATCATTCATGGACAATCGGGTAAAGTGATATTGTTGAGCAGATATTTAGTGGTCATAATAAAAGAGGAAGGAAAAAAACTAGAAAGAACTAGCAATAATGACTGTCGGACAGGCAGAAGAGGGAAACCGGGGGATAGTTTGTAAAGAAAAACAAATAATTTAAATTCAAAATCTTTAGATAAGTAAATAAAATTAAAGCACATATTAAAAACTTATAATAAACACTTAGGAAGATCTAAAGTATGCAATAAGTGTTTTTTCAAAAGAAATAAACTTGAAATGTGCAATAAGTTTCATCTTAAACTTAAGTTGATTAAAAGTGTATTTCCCTTCAAAGTGCCTATCATTTACTGAACCACCTCGACACTTATTTTTAAAGTAAATTCAAAATAAGGGTGGGTAGTTTTCGTTTGCCTATCCATTGTGAGAGGCCCTAACACTGCGGGGCCTTAATCTGCGGTGCCATAACCCAGTACCCGATATAAACTAACCTTACCTGATCTAAAGTAATTAACAAACAAACGAAAAAACAGCAAACCCCTTATTTTAAATTTATTTCATAAATAGAGACTAAAGTTTACCAAAATGAATTGTTGCACAAATAGATAACTTAATAACTTGAAGAACAAATGAAGATATTTTCCAATAAATTATATTGAGTTACTTTTTATAGATCTTAAGTTTTGTACCTTAAGAGGAGTGCAGCTATTCTTTAAATAGGGTACTTGCGAACGTCCACACGTCACTCCATCTCAGTTAAGTTTTAAACTTTATCTTATTTTTTTTAAAACAGACATTTTTAAAATTATTTTACTCACTATTTTCATATTACAGCTTTGCCCTAATGTATATATACGTGGATATTGGTACTACGTCAAACACTAGATACGTCAAACAGTAGATGCGACAAACGCTAGACAGACAAACAGTAGATGCGTCAAACGCTAGACAGACAAACAATAGATGCGTCAAACACTAGACTACGACAAATTTTCAATTTCGCGACAAACAGTAGAATTTTTAAAGTGTGACAAACACTAGAAGCAACAAACGCTAGAATTAAAACTTTTTAAAAATTTCATAGATTTTTTCTTTAATAAATACTAAATTTATATTACTATAAATGCAGGGATCCAAAGGGATAAGAAAATGGCCAAAAAAAATCTATGTACATCCCCTATAGCGTACAAGTAGTGGTTGAAACATTTGAACACTCAACTTATTAAACCAACCAATCAATATTCATTTAAGTACCAAAAGTTGGTTAGCCAACGAATAAGAAAATTTTCTTATAAAACTTTCGACCCCCCCCCCCCCCCCCAACCCCATTTTTTATTTTAGTATTTTTTTTATATATTGGGGTGTTTTTTTGGGGGGGGTTGTTTTTTTTTAGGGGCGAAATATCTTGGGAGGGTGGTGGTACCCTCCCCCAAGATAATTATAAATCTTCCTGGACCTATGAGAAGCTACTCTATTAAGGAGAACCCGATCGATTCAGCAGTTAGCGAGAACCTTCGGTACAAACAAACAAACATCCTTTAACTTTATTATAAGGATTAATTCTAGCGTTTGTCGTATCTATTGTTTGTCGCCTTTGTGGATATTATGACAGGGGGGAAATTATCGCCAATTTGATCACTTATTGTTCAGTTATTTGTTAGCTGGAAATTTATTTTTGGTTCTTTTATTGAATTGTGATTAATTGGTTCAATATTTTTAACCAATAATTTTATCCAGCATTCATAGGCTGTACCATCAAATTATCTCCAATTTCTTGTCCTTTAAGATCCCTGGTTTCTTCTTGAAAACAAACAATATTTATATATTTTTAATTTTCTTACCTTCAACAATATTAATATTTCAGATTTTTTCAATTTTTTTCAATTTCAATGTTTTTATATAAATAGTATTCGCTACTTATAAAAATCAAAGTCCTTGTTATTATTCTAAACTGAAAGACGTCAAACAAGCATACCTTTTCTTTTGAAGGTGATGGAACGTTTTCTGAGATGGGGGGTAGCGGAGAATTTAATTCCTACGACAAAATCAATATTATTGCAAAGCTATATCAAACTCTTTGCTGATGTCAAACTAACAAAAACGTTTATATAAGACCACAACATGCTAAAATTGTATTAATCGATTTATTATTAATTGGATGTTGCACCAGATTTTCATGTACTCTGATAAAGGGATGGTCGCAGCTGACTAGAAAAACAATACCCCACCCTCATCAACAACCTTTATTACATCCCCTCCTCTCCTACTGCATCAACGAACTGGCCAATAAATGAGGTCTATATTTACAAGCTAAATTGACAAATTTTCCGCTGTCAATACATCCATGTATATCCTAGATCCATTATTATACTAATATCGAGGATTGACGTATCCCCCCCCCCCCCACAAAAAAGTAACAACCTACCCAAGAAAATACTAAACTGCCCTTACAATTTTAGAACGTTCGGTCGTGCCGTTTAATATATCTCACTGGATATACATAAAAGAGAAGACATATAGGATTGTGTTCAAAACGTTTCATATTGTTTTCACATCAACAAAGCGATAATAGTTGTTAACGAATCGTTTTGTAGACAGCTTTTCGCGGACATTAAAATGAAAAATTATCAGATGATCAGTTTTGTAAGACCCAGGAGTCCGAAGGCTTGGGTTAACAAAACTAGTGCTAACTTTATGATTTTTATTTTATTATTCGTGGAAAATTGTCTGAAATACGATGCTAACATGATTTTCAGTATGGCCGAGAATCGGTGATAACTCAGCGGATATCAATCGGTTTCGAAGCCATACTGAAAATCATGTTAGCATCGTATTACAGACAATTTTCCACGAATAATAAAATTAACACCAACGAATATGATGATTCACCAACGTATCATAGAAGTTTTTAAAAGCTTTGCTTGTAACAAAATCAATGTTTTACCTTTTCCATCTTGAATGCAATTGAACTGTATTCTAATCAATATGCATTTAATTGCCAATTATTAACTGCAAGAAAATGTCAAGCACAAGAAAATAAAATGTTTTTATTAAAGGGGGCTAAAGGGATTAGACAATGGACTTTAATAAAGTGATGTAAGTTCCCAATAGAGATAAAACCAAATTACCCCTTTTGTAGATGGATTATTGGTTCAAAAGTACTGACACCAACCCATCAAGATTCATTAAAAATACCAAAAGTTTTTATGGCAACGAATAAGATAACGTGGCTATCAGTGCATTATTCAGTTAAATGTCCCTTCCTCCCTGGAGAAGCACAATCAATTATATATTTTCAAAGTTCAATATTTGACCTTATATTATCTGCGTTATGAAGAACGGGTTCATTAAGAAAAAGTTTCAAATATATAAATAATATATTTAAAGACAATTGTCTTGACCAAAGATCTATATTGGGCGTTTAGGGTAATTTAAAGGCATTTTTTTTAAACATAGTCTTTTTCAATTATTTCAATATTACTAAAATTCAATTTTCATGTATGGCCCTGAACCCGATTCATTTCTGCTGCTTCGAAAACCGTTTCTGAGCCAAATCGACAATAAATATTTCAGGGCTCATCAGCCGCATGCGTGTAAACCTCATTGACATCTTTAGATCATAACTTTAAATTTTAGCTAAATTTCTAAACCTGTTAGGTACTAAATAGACAATCCATATTTTGGGGTTTTTTTTTGGCACACATGCCGGTTTAAATTTGATACTAAATCGCGGCTGCCGAGCTCTGAAATATTTGACAAACTACAGTTTAATTAAAAAATACAATTGTTTGATAAACTTGCAACAAAGTTAAACTAACTTTCTCTCTGTTATAATTGTATTTCTAATAACAAGGATGACAACATCCATAAAAGAAAAGCTCTAAATCGGTAGGACAAACGAACATTAACAAATATAAATGTATAAAAGTCGAAACAAAATTGTTATTAAATATGTTGAAAAACTGACTAAATACAGGATAATGTTTAAGGACATACTAACATTTTTAGGATTTGATTATAGAGATTCTTCGCTTACGACATTCTACTTTATTGTCCTAGAAATAAGTGTTTTAAAAATCAGATCAAATTAGTTGTTAAAAAAGTTAAAATAAACATGTTTACAATGGACGTACGGACATTCTGGTAACGATTATAAAGTTGCTACGCTTTCAAAATAATACCTAACTACTACATGAAACGCCATGCAAAGTTTGAAATCGATAGGACAATTTTAACATGCCTAAATTTACTAAATAAGCTATCCGTTCCGGACGGACGGACCCTAATTATGGAAAAGCTTCGCTTTAAAAATGACCTTACATGTACATGAACATACATAGAAATGAAATTTCACAAGAATAATAAATGTCAAGAATAAATAAGAAGAAAATAGCAAAAGCAACTCATATTTAAAGGTACAAGACAATGGTCGATAAATTAATGTACATCCCCAATGATGATACATAAAATTACACCGTATGTAGAATACAATTGGTGTTTTAAAAGTTTGGACACCCAACTAAATAAACCAATCAATAAAAATTAAAAATAAGTCACCAAGGTTGTTAAGCTAACGAATAAGAAACCGTTACTTTAAGACTTTGGGTACTTGTGTAATAAACATCCCAATTTCCTCTCCCTGACTGGGACCAACCAATCAAAGTCAATAAAAGTACCCAACGATTTTAAGCCAACGAATAAGATAATGTGGTTATTAAACTTTGGTTACAAGTCTAATTTAAAGTCCCTGGTTTTAATTTTAATAAAAGATATTCCTTTAAAAATTGTAGCACAGATACAAGTCTCTTTTTCCTTACTACAATAACAACCAGGAAGATAAGGGACATAGTAATAGAAATCATATTTGTTTCCAGCATTTTATATACATGTTCATCATTATTGAGACCTTCATTAAATCCTTACAATAATAAGCAATGTCTAAAATTATCCACCTATAATTTTAATCTTCACGAGGTGAAATTTCTATTTGTAAATTCGGGGGTGTAGATCAAATTAATGTCACTTGTAGTCTTATCCCTTGATATCCCTGGTATCAACAGTGTTTGTATCCAAGATTAAATTAATATAAATGAATCCTTTATTGGTAAACTTTACAAATTAAATAACTTTTATAATAACGTACCTTGCCAATCACTAGTTGTTTCCAAATTGATACGGTGAGATGTAATTTGCAGGGATCTCAAGGGATAAGACAAAGGCTAATAAATTGATGTACATTAGCGTATGTACCTCTAGAATCTAGAGACTTTAATATGGGGGCAAACAAATAGGCTAAATTCATCCCAAGGCTTTTATGTAAAAGTAAAATAGTCTAAAACCATCCCGAGACCGATGTAACGCTACCCTAAAAGAAGGAACTCAATCAGTTATCGAAATATTTAGCTTCAAAAATAAAACCTTATTACTTTATATAATAGGATTATCCCTTATATAGATTTAAATTTGTGGAAGAAACATTTGAACATTCAATTTAATGAACAATATAATCAAAATTAAATAAGTCCATAAAATTATTGAGCCAAGGAATAAGAAAACAGTTATCATGAAACTAGCGTAATGAACAGCTTAATGTTCCCAACCTCCTTGGGTAATTGGAGAATATATTAGGTACATATCATCTATTCTTTTATTAGAAAAAAAATGATGAAGTACTATTAAACTGATGCCCTTTTTAATTAAAAAAAAGGGATCATGGAAAGAAAACAAAGTCATTCCTAATTAGGACAGAAGTCACTGGAAATTGATCTAAGGAAGGCTACTTATGTCCTTCATCTAACAAATTCTAACTTAAGGGAGGTGACTTATGTCCTTTGTCTGACAAATTCTTACATTAGGAAGGCTGCTTATGTCCTTCATCTTGCAAAACATAGCAAAATTCTTGCAAAACATAGCAAATTCTTGGAAAACTTAGCTTTTCTGTCCTTCACATAGCTAATTCTTGCAAAACATAGCAAATTCTTACAAAACATAGCAAATTCTTGCAAAACATTGCAAATTCTTACAAAACATAGCAAATTCTTGCAAAACATAGCAAATTCTTACAAAACATAGCAAATTCTTGCAAAACATAGCATATTCTTGCAAAACATAGCAAATTCTTGGAAAACTTAGCTTTTCTGTCCTTCACATAGCTAATTCTTGCAAAACATAGCAAATTCTTACAAAACATAGCAAATTCTTGCAAAACATTGCAAATTCTTACAAAACATAGCAAATTCTTGCAAAACATAGCAAATTCTTACAAAACATAGCAAATTCTTAGAAAACTTAGCTTTTCTGTCCTTCACATAGCTAATTCTTGCAAAACATTGAAAATTCTTACAAAACATAGCAAATTCTTGTAAAACATAGCAAATTCTTAGAAAACATAGCAAATTCTTACAAAACTTAGCTTTTCTGTCCTTCACATAGCAAATTCTTGCAAAACATAGCAAATTCTTGCAAAACATAGCAAATTCTTGCAAAACATAGCAAATTCTTGCAAAACTTAGCTTTTCTGTCCTTCACATAGCTAATTCTTGCAAAACATAGCAAATTCTTACAAAACATAGCAAATTCTTGCAAAACATTGCAAATTCTTACAAAACATAGCAAATTCTTGCAAAACATAGCAAATTCTTACAAAACATAGCAAATTCTTGCAAAACATAGCATATTCTTGCAAAACATAGCAAATTCTTGGAAAACTTAGCTTTTCTGTCCTTCACATAGCTAATTCTTGCAAAACATAGCAAATTCTTACAAAACATAGCAAATTCTTGCAAAACATTGTAAATTCTTACAAAACATAGCAAATTCTTGCAAAACATAGCAAATTCTTACAAAACATAGCAAATTCTTAGAAAACTTAGCTTTTCTGTCCTTCACATAGCTAATTCTTGCAAAACATTGAAAATTCTTACAAAACATAGCAAATTCTTGCAAAACATAGCAAATTCTTAGAAAACATAGCAAATTCTTACAAAACTTAGCTTTTCTGTCCTTCACATAGCAAATTCTTGCAAAACATAGCAAATTCTTGCAAAACATAGCAAATTCTTGCAAAACATAGCAAATTCTTGCAAAACTTAGCTTTTCTGTCCTTCACATAGCTAATTCTTGCAAAACATAGCAAATTCTTACAAAACATAGCAAATTCTTGCAAAACATTGCAAATTCTTACAAAACATAGCAAATTCTTGCAAAACATAGCAAATTCTTACAAAACATAGCAAATTCTTACAAAACATAGCAAATTCTTGCAAAACATAGCAAATTCTTACAAAACATAGCAAATTCTTAGAAAACTTAGCTTTTCTGTCCTTCAAATAGCTAATTCTTGCAAAACATAGCAAATTCTTACAAAACATAGCAAATTATTGCAAAACATTGCAAATTCTTACAAAACATAGCAAATTCTTACAAAACATAGCAAATTCTTGCAAAACATAGCAAATTCTTGCAAAACATAGCAAATTCTTGCAAAACATAGCAAATTCTTGGAAAACTTAGCTTTTCTGTCCTTCACATAGCAAATTCTTGCAAAACATAGCAAATTCTTGGAAAACTTAGCTTTTCTGTCCTTCACATAGCAAATTCTTGCAAAACATAGCAAATTCTTAGAAAACTTAGCTTTTCTGTCCTTCACATAGCTTATTCTTGCAAAACATAGCAAATTCTTACAAAACATAGCAAATTCTTGCAAAACATTGCAAATTCTTACAAAACATAGCAAATTCTTGCAAAACATAGCAAATTCTTGCAAAACATAGCAAATTCTTGCAAAACATAGCAAATTCTTGCAAAACATAGCAAATTCTTGCAAAACATAGCAAATTCTTGCAAAACATAGCAAATTCTTGCAAAACATAGCAAATTCTTGCAAAACATAACAAATTCTTGGAAAACTTAGCTTTTCTGTCCTTCACATAGCAAATTCTTACAAAACATAGCAAATTCTTGCAAAACATAGCAAATTCTTGGAAAACTTAGCAAATTCTTACAAAATGTAGCAAATTCTTGCAAAACATAGCAAATTCTTACAAAACATAGCAAATTCTTAGAAAACTTAGCTTTTCTGTCCTTCAAATAGCTAATTCTTGCAAAACATAGCAAATTCTTACAAAACATAGCAAATTCTTGCAAAACATTGCAAATTCTTACAAAACATAGCAAATTCTTGCAAAACATAGCAAATTCTTGCAAAACATAGCAAATTCCTACTAAACATAGCAAATTCTTACAAAATGTAGCAAATTCTTGCAAAACATAGCAAATTCTTACAAAACATAGCAAATTCTTAGATAACTTAGCTTTTCTGTCCTTCAAATAGCTAATTCTTGCAAAACATCGTAATTTAGTCCGCTATTACCAATAATGAAATTAATTCGGGAAACAATCGTTGGGGGGCAACACATAGTAAAATTGTCGACCTCTCCATCTGCCCCCCAAATATTGATTTAGATTTTTTTCGCTTTTTGGTTTTACCTTATACCTGGAATTTAGTGGTTAGCGAGATTCTTCGGTACAAACAGACAAACATCCTGTTATTTTATTATTTAGAATCATATTTTAGATGTTATGGAGCTGACAGCCAGAAGCTGCTCAATTTCTGTGTTAGCGTGGACAAGTAAGTTTCAGTTTATGCAGGGATCTAAAGGGATAAGACAATGGACAATAAATTGATGTACATCCCTAATGATGGTACATAAAATTACTTCTTTTGTAAATTTCAATTAGTAATTAATATGTTTGGGTACTCAACTTAATGAACCAACCAATCAAAATTCAAGAAAAGTCCCCAAAGTTATTAAGCTTATAGTACATTTGCTACTTATAAATGCATGTAGGTAATATTTTAGTTAAAAATTATGTCATTTCACGTAAATAGTTGGATGTAATTACTCTTTTTTTCTTTCGTTAATCTTTCATAATCGTGGATAATTAAAAAATTTAGTTTTTCTACTAAATGCTGTTATGTTCATCTATAAAAAAATATTATTATTCACTGAATCTTCTTTAATTTTGAAATTATGTATTTTAATGTTAAGGATTACTTAGGTGTAGAATTATTGTAATATAAGTATGTAAAGCCGATTATTAATGTAAAATTTAAGATATTAAAATCAATCTTTTAAAAAAAATATTCTGTACTTCAAAACCATAAGTTTTTATGGTAATTATTTTAATATTGATTTTTTGTGATGATTCCTCTGACTAATGTGTGAACTTACTTTGTCCCTCATTCTATTGACTTTCCTTGCGAAATTTTAATATTTTTTGTAATTACACTTATGAATGTTGTCATCCTTGTTCTTGTAACAAAATGATATTTGTTTAACTTATAAGTTCGTAATATTATTTCAACACAAAAGACGACATTTTACTTTTGAATAAGTTTACGCGGCAATCACGTACCAGTACCATGCTTTTCAATCAGCTGATCTTTGTTTAGGCTAGTAGAGCGTGGCTACAAGGAAGAGGCGTGTCTAGAGGCTGTAGCTTTGTATCATGACGATGAAAATAAATCCAGGTAGTGCAAGGGCAATTGCCGATAAATCAACCCGTCCCCCTCTCTCTCCTGATATGATAAACAAAATTACCACTTCTGCTATTGATGATTTTCTATCCTTGCCCCCACCCCTTCAAAAATAAATGGGAACTTTTTTGTTGAATTAGGATGGGGGAGGGGTGGTATTGGCTTGATCAGCAATATTTCTCTTTTTGGAGTAACTAACTGATATACAAGAAAATCTTCCCATTACCTTAATAAAAATCCTTTAAAAATTTTTAGATAAAAGTATCATATGTGAATTCTTTAAAAAATTTGCCCCACTAATTAAATCAGTGAGGCTCGCTAAAAATTTAGAGGGGATATTTGCCTTACTAAAATTTTAGTGAGGCAAAAGTTTTTTTTAAGAAATCACCTCAGGTTTTTATGATTTTCATTGTTTCAGGAATCATCTGGATGGATTTGGAAAGTTGTCAGAGCTTGGATTCGAACCTAACAAAGTCCATGAAGCCTTAAGCAAATCAGGAATGTTCTCTTAAATTTAGCCAGTATAATATGCACATTAGAGTAAAACACTAGAGGGAGAAAGGGTTAAATAAATGTATCTCCCCATCGCAATCGTCTTGTGCAACCTTCCTATTGGGTCATTGAAAATCAACCAATGGTATCGCTTATATTAACTCAGCTAAGTAGCAGAAAATTATTTAGAAGCAGACGAAAGAGGTCTTTGAAAAATGAAGGGAGGTAGTAGTTGTCTGTATATACATCTATACTATAGATCTGTTATATGCACAAAAACTTTATAAATATGTGATAAAATATTTTTTTTCTCGTATTCATTTGAATCCGGTGGATAGGAACCGGTTCTCATGAATACGAAAAAACTATGTCTTGCATCGTATTTATCCAGTTTTCTACGAATATAGAAATGTACAATCATAAGATTAAAACTAGTTTTAATCTTATAATTGTATATTCTATATCCGCGGAAAGCCGTTTATAATACGATACGAGAAATAACTATTATGGCTTTTTCAGACAAATGACCTCTTAATTGCAAGACCTTTAGTTGAAAGTCCCCTACAAAATGTTTCCCCTAATAACAAAAACTAAGCTAAGTATGAAGAAAGGTATGGTTCTTAACCATACTGAAAAATCATGTATAACATCGAATTGCAGACAATTTTTCACGTATATTATAATTAAAATCATAATATTAATGCCAGTTTTGTTAGGCCGGGCCTGCAGCCACACGGGTCTAACATAACTGGTTTTAATCTTATGTTTTTATGTATTAATTTAATATCCACGGAAATCTGTCTATAATACGATGCAAAAAATCACAATTTCCAAGACTTGGTGCTATAATATTTTATAATTTATCATATTGCTAGGTATTAATTTTGTATTTCGAAGATTAAAACAGTAAACCCATCGAATTATCTTTTTTTAATGGATGGAATTAAGAGATATTATTTCATTTAGATCAAGATTATCAGAATGCTTTAGACAGATTAATAAGTTGAGAATCAAATTAATAAGAATTACAGTACACGTGTACGGTTGTAATTATGTAATATTTGTGTTGGAATCGTGTGTACCAGTAACAAGTTTCCCGAAGAAAAATAGAGAACGAAAAAGTCACCATTACAAATCAACAGAAAAAAATCCAGGAAAATCACTTTCCAGTATGGCTTTGATCGAAACCGATTAATATACGATGGATTAGAACCGGTTCGAAGCCATACTGAAAAATCATACATATATCGTATCGTTTTATATCCAGTTTTCAATAAATTTAAAAATGTGCAATCATAAGATTAAAACCAGTTTTTTAGCCCGTGCTTTCGGGATTTCGCGTTTTAGTCTTTTAATTGTACATTTTTATATCCGCGTAAAGCTGTTTATAACACGATGCGATAAATAACTAATATTATTGTGCATAAAATATCATTATAATAACATAAAAATTGCATTTATTTTATTTTATAAATGCACTGTATGAGACATAGGAATATAATAGTTAGGAAACTAAATTTGTATAAAGAAATAGGGTTTAAAATAATATTTAAATAAGAATTCAATACATAAGCTCTTTGATTTTCAATTTCTTACTTTTTCATAACTAAAGAATTTAAAAGTCTACCAACGACCAAATTTTGATATGAAAGTTCTTCAGAGTAAAAAAAATTGTAACTAAATTTAGAAAATGCTAAGCTATATTAGCTTAAACTAACAATTAATTTGGCAGTTCTCGGCAACCGCCTGTAGGCCTCTAGGGAAATCAACCTTTTTACAATTAGCTGGAAGTCTAAACCTGACCCAAATAAGACAATCCTTCTTTGGAAAAAAAATTGAAACCATCCGAGGTTTAATCGCGGCTAACGCGCGGCTGCCGAGCCCTGTAACTAGGAATGTGATTAATCAGCTATTTTAAGCTTTCCTATTAAATAATTATCACGCAATTATAATGTCCAAACATTTTGATATGTTAATTTTTTAATTTGCCAGAAAAAGTACTTTGATCTTTGCAATTTTAGCCAACGCAGAGCTTTTTATATTTTCTGTTACCTTTCTCAGTTTCTTTATATTGCCAAAGATCGATTTTAAGTTTTGTATATTTGTATCTTTTCTAAAGGGAGTTTCTAATATTTATTATTTTTACCTGTGATTCAACATTTCTTTCAAATATAACTGAGGATCGAGTCAGGATTCTAAAGGGATAAGACAATGACCGATAAATTGATGTACATCCCCAATGATGATACACAAAATTACCCCTTCTTTAGATTAAAGTTAGTGGTTAAAATGTTTGAACACTCAACTTAATAAAACAACCAATCAAAATTCAGTAAAAGTCACCATAGTTGTTAAGCCAATGAACAAGAAAACGTTATTGTAAAACTTTAAGGATTAGTTTAATGAATTGTTCAATTGTCCCCTCTCTCTTTCTGGTATCGAGTAATGGTTAGTTTTATTAATCTACCAGATGAATGTATTTTAGACCAGGGAGGGAGAAGACATTGGGCTGTTTATTACACTAGTCCCTAAAGTTTTATAATAACTTTTTCTTATTTTATAGCTCAACAAATTTAGGGACTAATTAATGAATTTTGATTAGTGGATTCATTTAATTAAGTGCCCAAAAATATGTAAACCACTAAATTTAATCTACAAAAGGGTTAGTTTTGTGTACCACCATTAGGGATGTACATCAATTTATCGGTCATTGTCTTATCCCTTTAGATCCCAGATAAATTGATACATAAATAACTGTCTAGGTAATAAGCTAAACCCTCCCTTTTTCTCATAAATTAGAACTTATTCAGATTGCAACATAAAATCTTTTATTTGCAACTACATATGTATTGCAAACAGTTTAGTTTTGCTCTGTCAATTTCAATTAAGGTGTCTTCAAAGTTGTGTGTAATAAGTTACAAAATAGTTTTAATTCTTTCAAGTTGTGGGTTTTTAAATCAGAGAAAGCGGGGATAGTGGGGTGTTTATTGCACTAGTCTCCAAAGGTTTATAATAATGTTTTTTTATTAGTTGGCGTAAAAACGTTTTAACCACTAAGTTCAGTCTTCAGAAGGGGTAATTTTGTTTATTATTATTAGGAGGGATGTACATTATTTATCGACAATTGTCTTATCCCTTTAGATACCTGGTTTTAAATACTTGGAAATAGTTTTATAAATTTTTAAGTAAAAATTTTAGTATTATACCTAATTATTATATTCAATTAATATTTTTATAGTAACATATCATATGATTCAATTGTATTTTATTGCTTAGATTGGGGCATTATTACTTTTTCAAAAAGCTTTAAATTTATTTTATGAGTAAATTGCAGGAATTGTAAGTGATTTTTTAATTGATTTGCAAGCCACGAATCTTAATTAAATACATAGGTAAACACGAATTTTGCAAAGCAACAATTTTTAAGATACTTTTCAGTTTTAAAGTTTTAATATTATGTTTAAATCTTTATTAAAAAAGCATTTTATTACTATTTACAGCAGAACACTTTGGATCTAAATTATTTTTTATTGTTTTCTTGATCATGAATTTGATATATAGATTTTGTACAGCTTTATAAATATAATACTATGATAATACAAGTACAGAGACCGATATTCAGCGATTTTAATCCATTAGCTTGCACGATATTTGTGGTAAATTATAAAGATTTTCCATATTTTTCCATTTAATACCTAATATTTTGAAGTAAAATATCTAGGAAAGTTGTTTTATAGTTATTTATCGCATCGTATTATAGACAGCTTTTCGTGGATATTAAAATGAAAAATTATAAGAATAAAACCAGTGTTTGTAGAACTGAAGGGCCGAAGGCCTGGTTTAACAAAACCGGCATCAATTTTATGATTTTTTAATTAATATTTGTGGAAAATTATCTGTAATATGATGCTAATTATGATTCTTCAGTATAGCTGAGAACCGGTTCTAATCCAGCGGATATTAATCGGTTTCTAGGTCATACTGGAAAAAAATGATTAAAATCGTTAAATACCGGTCTTGTTGTCTCTGAACAGCACACTGATATAGGTGTAAAAATAAGAAACAATGAAAATATGAAAATTAATAGTATATGTAATAATATTATTTACAGAATAATTATGATAATCAAGTAACTGCTGCAACAAACTATGATGATGCTTCAATGTAAGTACAATTTTTAATTTATTATTTTTATAGGTAGGGGACATTGGGCTGTTTATTACACTAGTCCCCAAAGTTTTATAATAATGTTAACCACTTAGGGGATTTTTGATTGGTTGGTTCATTAAATAGGGTGTACAAACTTTCCTACCACTAATTTTAATCTATAATTAATCATTTAGGAAAATATATAAATTTATTTATAAAATTAATACCAGTTTTGTTAGTTCTGACCTTTGGCCCCTCGGGGCTAACAAAATACTGGTTTTAGTCTTTAAAAATTTTCATTTTGATATCCGCGGAAAGCTGTCTATAATACGATGCTATAAAAAAATAATTTAACTTTAATATTTTGTTTTAGGAAAGTGATGAAAAGAAGTTAAAAAGACATAAAAAAAATAAAGTGAAAATAGACAATTGAAGAAAAAAACCCTAGAATGCCACAAATACAAAGAATATTATCAACCCTTCAAATAAGAATATATCAAATTATATTTATATCAGTTATTTTAAATACAGGTGATACTTAAAAATATTAAGACTTGAAAATCGTCTTTTTGTGATGTATGCAATTTAAAAAGACGATTTTCAAGTCTTGATATTTTAAAAACTAAATGGTAGAAAATTGAAATTCTTTCAAATACATGCCATATAAATGTAGTTTAACTAAGGGGGGGGGGGGGGAAGTTTTGACACATTTGCGTAAACAGGGAGTATAGGCTTTATCTTTGGACTGAGAGTATAGGTTATTAGGGATAAAATCATTCTTATATGATGAATTTTCCCAAGTTTTAAGATTTTTTGGATAGGCCTCCAGGTTCCGGAGCTCCAGGCCTCCAGGTCCTCTCTGTACAGGTAAAAATGAAAAAAAAAAATTTTTTTTTAAGAGTTAGAAGTCAACTTATGAAACAAAATATGCGTTTTTTTCTTCAAATATGTGAATAACATTAAAAAATATGCATATTTTGTTTCATAGGTTGACTTCTAACTCTTCAAAAAAAAAATTATTTTTTTAATTTTTACCTGTACAGAGAGGACCTGGAGGCCTGGAGCTCCGGAACCTGGAGGCCTATCCAAAAAATCTTAAAACTTGGGAAAATTCATCATATAAGAATGATTTTATCCCTAATAACCTATCCTCTCAGTCCAAAGATAAAGCCTATACTCCCTGTTTACGCAAATGTGTCAAAACTTCCCCCCCCCCTTAACCAGGAAAAAATATGCGGTTCACTAAATTAAGTTCAAATGCCTTTCGTGAAACTACCCCTTTATTTTGCTTTCGCGTCAGATAGATCTTTAATACAATAATCTTCAAATATGACTTATTTAGGTACAAAATTACTTGAAATAATTTCTAATCTTTTATTGAAGTAGTAGTAGTACTATGTGCGAAAAATTATTTTAAAGTCTGTTTACATGTCTGTAATTTTTATTTGAAGTAATATTTAGGGTTGGGCCGGATACTTTTTTGACCGGATACCAGATATCCGGCAAATTACCGGATATCCGGCCGGATAACCGGATATCCGGTGTCAAAAATCAGCCGGATATTATGTAACCGGATAGTTTTAACATCCGGTAGCCGGCCGGATATTAAAAATTACCGGATATACGGCCGGATAACCGGCCAGACCGGATATCCGGCCCAACCCTAGTAATATTTGTTATTTTCCTCAATGCAAATTGTCATTAGTTCTTTAGGTGATAAGATTTTATTTGCAAATTATAGTACTGCTTCGAAACCGATTTATATCCGCTGGATTAGAACCAGTTCTCAACAATACTGAATAATAACATATATCGTAAAATGAAATGATTAAAAAAAAATTTTGTTAGCTAAAGCCTTCGGCCACTCGGAGCTAACAAATCTTTTTTTTAATCATTTTAATATCCAAGAAAAGCTGGCTATAATACGATGCGACAAATAACTATTATAGTTAAAACTTTTAAATCCATCTTGAAAATCAAATTCAAATACATTGCAAAATAAAAATTATCAATAAACTATTTCTAGTAAAAATAAATAGTATAGTTTTAACACAATATAATTTAAGCATCTAAGGGCGTTTTGATTTTGATTTTGATTTTGATTTTAATTTTAATATTTAATATTTGTTTTCAGTACACAGTGATATAGTAAATGAAGCCCAGTATCCTAGTCCTAGGATTGTGATCCTAGGAGCTACGGGCGTCGGCAAATCCTCATTGGCCAATGTTTTGTTAGGTAAAATTATTATTTCTATGAAATTTTATATGTTGTATGTTATATGTTTATATGTTGTAGGGAAGGAGAGGACATTGTTTTTAATAACGCTTTCTCAACAAAGAACAAGTGATTCTAAGCATCTTCCAGCATTGACCCATAGTATTTTTAAAGTAAATATACTAGGTTTATGTTTAATATTTGCGTTATCGACTGAAAGGTTAGGTTTCACCATGGTTTTATATGAAAAAACTTTGAAATGTTAAGCATTATTTGGTGCAATATCATCGAATGTTTTGATGAGTTCAAACTGTTTAAAAGCTTTGACACAAAAGTATATTATTGTGATTAAAAATGTATATTAAGAAAAATTTTATAACTTGTATACAGTTTAATTAATGTACTTTTGCAGTTTACAACATTTGATGCTTTTCTGCAGTGTTATTTTATTTTGTCCTTTGAACTCAACAAAGCATTTGATGATATTGCTTTAAAAATTGATTTACATTTCAAATTTTTTTTTTCATATAAAACCATGGTGAAGCCTAACTTTTTAGTCGATAAAGCAAATATTAAACATAAACCTAGTTTGTTTTTTTAGGTAATTTTTATGCCCAAATAAATATGTTTATGTTTATGTTTTACATTCACTAAAAAAATGCTGGAAGATGCTTAGAATCACTTGCTCTGGTTCGTGGATAGTCCTCTTTGGAGAATTTAATTGATTTTTGTTGGTTGGATCATAAAGTTGAGTGTCCAAACGTTTTGATATCTACTAATTGCAATCAAAAGAGGGGATATTTTTGTGTATCATCATTGTGGATATCAATCAATGATATATTGTTTATCTAACCATTATATTTTATTTTTTTAAATCAGTTAATGAAAAAAAAAAACTAATCTTAGCAACTTTTGGTCGATCATCTGGACAGATATCCTAGTTTTAGAGATGCTGCGCATATTTGTAGAGATCTAACTAAAGAGATAAGACAATGGTCGATAAATTGATGGTCTCTTCAATTATGATACACAAAATTACCCCTTCTTTAGATTACAATTACTTGTTAAAACGTTTGAACACTCAACTTAATAAATCAACCAACCAAATTTCTGTAAGGTCCCAAAAGTTGGTAAACCAACGAATAAAAAAAAATGTTATCATATTTGATATTTGTCTTTATAATGAATATTATTATTTTGTATTTTTTTAGGTCGAGATAAGAACTATGATGGGAGACATTGGGATAATGGATGCTTCAAGGTAATAACATATTCGAATCCGATTATTATCCGCTGGTTTTGAACCGGTTCTGAGCCATACTGAAAAATCATGTATCGTATTTTTTCTGCGAATTTAGGAATGTTGTACAATCATATTAAAGCAAGCTGTGTTATCCCGTGCTTTCGGCATCTCGGGGCTACTAAAACTGGTTTTAATCTAATATTTTACATTTTTATACCTGCGGAAAGCTGTTTATAATACGATGCGTTAAATAACTATTACAAGCATAGCTACTTTATTTTTTAACTAACGGCCACTCTCTAGGGGCACCCCCCGTGCATGTAATTGGTAAATTCTTTTTATAGCCCATAAGAAGCCCTAATTTGAAGGGAACTCATATAATTACAGCGGTAATGCGAGATCTTTGCCAGACAGACAAACATCCTTGCTTTTTTTACAAGGTATTGTGCTGTATTGTCGGAATGAAGGTCGAAGGCCCGAGCTAACTAAACTGTTGATGATTTTATAATTCTTATTTTAATATTTGTGGAAAATTGTCTGTAATACCATGCCATTATCTCTATGGCTGAGAATTGTTTCTTATATAGTGGATATTAATCAGTTTAGTAAATTAGTAGTCACAAGGGAATAAATAGGTATTAAAATCTATATTTAAATCTATATTATACTATTTAATAGCCTTCATTAATAAGTACATTAATTAAGGATTTATTTACATTTGTTCTATTTTTACCAATGTGTTGAATCATGTACGACAAAATTAAGTTTTGATATATATAGAAATTACTATCCACGCTAATTATTGCCATGGAAAATTAATTTTAATAGAACTGTTAATTTAGAATAATAATTTGTAACATACACACATTGTTCTCGTTTTTCCAGTTTGATTTCGAAACCGATTTATATCCACTGGATTAGAACCGGTTCTAAGCCCTACTGAAAAACCGGTTCTAAGCCATACTGAAAAATCATGTATCGTATCTTATTACATAAAGTTTTTTACTAATTTAAAAATTAATTCAAAATTGAAACTAGTTTTGTTAGCCCGTGCCTTCTGCATCTTGGGTCTAACAAAACTGTTTTCATTTCCATAATTGTACATTTTCATATCCGCGTAAAGCTGTTTATAATACGATGCGATAAATAACTATTGACCATGCTTGAAAACCGTCTAACATATTTTTTTTATGCAGTGGCTTGCACTAGGTTTTCCTAAGGGGGGGGGGGTGAAATTTGACACCCCCCTTATATCAAAATCGAGGGGGTGTATTAGAGATAATAAGAGTGATGTAATTTTAAAGTCAGAGGGGTTTGAGCTTTAGGGTATTATGATGTAAATTACTGAAAAATATGTCTTTTGGAATAAACACAGAAAATAAGGACATTCTGGTAATGATTATAGAGTTGCTACGCTTTCTAACTCGTACCTAACTATTACAGGAATCACCATGCAAAATTTGAAATCGATAGGACAATTCTAACATGCCTAAATTAACGAAAAAAGCTATTTAAAAAAGTAAAAAAATCAACATGTTTAAATGGACGTACGGACATTTTGGTAATGATTATAGAGTTGCTACGCTTTCTAAATCGTACCTAACTAATAAAGAAATCACCATGCAAAATTTGAAATCTATAGGACAATTCTAACATGTCTAAATTAACGAAAAAAGCTATCTGTGACGGACGGACCGACCCTAATTATAGAAAAGCTTCGCTTTTAAAAATACACTTTCTAAATTCTGAACATCATATGATACCTATAATACAAAGTAGAACAATGTCTGTCTGAAGCTTAAGAATTCAGCAATCCTTATACTAAAGTAACAGGAGGATGTCTGTTTGAGTGTTTGTTTGTACCGAAGGATCTCGCTAACCGCTGAACCGATCGGGTTCTCTTTAAAAGGGTAGCTTCTTATATTTCCAGGAAAGGTTTATACCTATTTGGGGGGAGGGTATCACCACGCTCCTAAGAGAAATCACAATGCAATCGAATTTTTTTTGTTTACGTAGAGACTTGAACGCAACATAGAAATGTTACGTATTAATTTAAAAATAATGCTACTAGAGGCCTCTAGGGGGCGTAGCCGCTAGTACTTATATATAGTGATTTATTAAGACAGACACCCTCCTTCTGCACGCCTCTGTTTTTAAGTGAAGATATTTTAAGTAAATTATTTTTCACATAAAATACTAACTATTTTTTTCAATTTACATTTTTAATGATTCATCTCTTACTTTTCGACCATTCAATTTGCCCTTTTTACACTTACCTTATAGACTTTCTACCAAACATATTCTTATTTTTTCTTTACGTAGGTATTTATCTATATTTTATTTTTTAATCTGCCCCAATTAAAATTAACACTTTAAATCCATAGAAAAAAATCCTCTAAATGAACGAAGTTATTTCTTAATCTCACTAAAGATATAATCATTATTTTTTTAAAGCTTCTTTTAATCCTTTTAAATTAGTTTATTAAGCTGTTAAGATTATAATGTCATGTTGTCATTGTCATCTGAATAACATATTTTTTAAAGGATTATCTGTTAATTAGCCATAGGAGGGGGGGGGGGGGCCCGGGGGGGGTGTAAGGGTATTTTTTATAATATGAAGAATAGAGTTAGGATATGTTATTTTTATGGATGTTTAAATGCCAGTGTTGGATGTATATTTGACATGTGTTTAGATTAGGTAGATGTATTTTGACAGTATTATTAATATGTTATATGTAAGTTGGCCAGGAGTTTTAATATTATTGTCATTTATACAGCCCAATTTAAGCAATATGAAATTGTAGAAAAATAGTTGTAAATTACTGCAAATTTCATTTTAAATCTTTGCATTTTATCGAAAATGGCAAATTTTCTTTGGTTAACTTTACTTAGGTATAATTCTGACAATAATTAAATTCTGTGTTCCAAAAGAAAATGTGTTTATCCCAGGGAGGGAGTAGTCAATGGGCTGTGTTTATTTATTACACTAGTCCCCCAAAGTTTTGTAATAATACTTTCTTATTCGTTTTAACAACTTTGGGCACTTTTATTAAATTTCAATGGTTGGTTCATTTTGTTGAGTGTCCCAACGTTTCAACCAATAATTTTGATGTATAGAAGTGGTAATTTTGTTAATACCATTGGGGATGTGTATGAATTTAACGGCCATTGTCTTATCCCTTAAGATCCCTGGTCTATATGGTCTTTGTTTTCAGGTGCGCTCAACGTCGTTGTCAGTGACGCGCTCCACGTGCGCGGACAGAGCTTACTACCTGGGCAATACCTCGTTTCCAGAGGTCACCATCATTGATACGCCAGGTATATTTACATATATTTTTTTGCTGTTGCTAGGTCAGGTGCGCGGCATAAATAGTAAAAAGCAGGAATCTGCAAATGATTTTTATCTGGATGATTTAAAATTTATCTAAAGTCTTAAAACCACTGACGACCAGACATACAATTGTATAGCTATTTGTAAATGGAAGTCAAAAATTTGTTGAATCAGAACTGTGGTTTCATGGTGCCCCCAGAAGAGGCCTAGAGGAGATATTTTGAAGACATAGTTTTGATTCAATAAAGGGGGGGGTTTTTAATGCAACCATCTCGTAATCAGTGATTAAATGGCACTTAGAATTCGAATTTCGATCTAAAATTTTGCATGAGTAATCCTTGGTAGGTCTATTTTCCCTAAATCGAACAAAAAGTTGGAAAAGTAACGGCTGGCAGCTCAGCCGTTTAGCCGTTTTTTGCCTATTTTCAGGGCAAATTCATCATCAATTACGTAGGAATCAACTTTTAAAAACATATTTTTGGTTTAAATCATGGTAAATGCAGCGTGGCCACATTTTTCAGTATACTGAAAATATTCAGTATTCTTCAGTATTTGGAAATTGGGGGTTCAGTATTTTCAGTAAATACTGAATATTCAGTATTTGAAAATTTTATTCAGTATTTTTCAGTTTTTGGAAATTTTCATGATTCAGTATTTTCATTATTTCTTAAATTCCAAAAAAATTTGCATAGGTAAATAAGATGTTTTTTCAAGTAGTTGATGTCAGATTTTTTTCGGCGCTTCGCGCCTCACTTTACTTTCCTTTAAATTACCCTATAACTTTGTACATTAATTTGGCTTTTTTTATGGTAATCATAGACGTCCAAGGGGGGGGGGGGTAAAGTGGCGATTACCCCCCCCCATTTAAAATTTACACCTTTTCTGTCCTTCACATAGCTAATTCTTGCAAAACATTGCAAATTCTTACAAAACATAGCAGATTCTTACAAAACATAGCAAATTCTTACAAAACATAGCAATTTCTTGCAAAACATTGCAAATTCTTGCAAAACATAGCAAATTCTTACAAAACATAGCAAATTCTTAGAAAACATAGCAAATTCTTAGAAAACTTAGCTTTTCTGTCCTTCACATAGCAAATTCTTGCAAAACATAGCAAATTCTTAGAAAACTTAGCTTTTCTGTCCTTCACATAGCTAATTCTTGCAAAACATAGCAAATTCTTACAAAACATAGCAAATTCTTGCAAAACATTGCAAATTCTTACAAAACATAGCAAATTCTTGCAAAACATAGCAAATTCTTACAAAACATAGCAAATTCTTGCAAAACATAGCAAATTCTTGCAAAACATAGCAAATTCTTGCAAAACATAGCAAATTCTTGCAAAACATAGCAAATTCTTACAAAACATAGCAAATTCTTAGAAAACATAGCAAATTCTTAGAAAACTTAGCTTTTCTGTCCTTCACATAGCAAATTCTTGCAAAACATAGCAAATTCTTAGAAAACTTAGCTTTTCTGTCCTTCACATAGCTAATTCTTGCAAAACATAGCAAATTCTTACAAAACATAGCAAATTCTTGCAAAACATTGCAAATTCTTACAAAACATAGCAAATTCTTGCAAAACATAGCAAATTCTTACAAAACATGGCAAATTCTTGCAAAACATAGCAAATTCTTGCAAAACATAGCAAATTCTTGCAAAACATAGCAAATTCTTGCAAAACATAGCAAATTCTCGCAAAAAATAGCAAATTCTTGCAAAACATAGCAAATTCTTGCAAAACATAGCAAATTCTTGGAAAACTTAGCTTTTCTGTCCTTCACATAGCTAATTCTTGCAAAACATAGCAAATTCTTGCAAAACATAGCAAATTCTTACAAAACATAGCAAATTTTTGCAAAACATAGCAAATTCTTACAAAACATAGCAAATTCTTAGAAAACTTAGCTTTTCTGTCCTTCACATAGCTAATTCTTGCAAAACATAGCTAATTCTTGCAAAACATAGCAAATTCTTGCAAAACATAGCAAATTCTTGCAAAACATTGCAAATTCTTACAAAACATAGCAAATTCTTGCAAAACATAGCAAATTCTTACAAAACATAGCAAATTCTTGCAAAACATAGCAAATTCTTGCAAAACATAGCAAATTCTTGCAAAACATAGCAAATTCTTGCAAAACATAGCAAATTCTTACAAAACATAGCAAATTCTTAGAAAACATAGCAAATTCTTAGAAAACTTAGCTTTTCTGTCCTTCACATAGCAAATTCTTGCAAAACATAGCAAATTCTTGGAAAACTTAGCTTTTCTGTCCTTCACATAGCTAATTCTTGCAAAACATAGCAAATTCTTGCAAAACATAGCAAATTCTTACAAAACATAGCAAATTCTTACAAAACATAGCAAATTCTTAGAAAACTTAGCTTTTCTGTCCTTCACATAGCTAAATCTTGCAAAACATAGCAAATTCTTACAAAACATAGCAAATTCTTGCAAAACATAGCAAATTCTTGCAAAACATAGCAAATTCTTACAAAACATAGCAAATTCTTAGAAAACTTAGCTTTTCTGTCCTTCACATAGCTAATTCTTGCAAAACATAGCAAATTCTTACAAAACATAGCAAACTTTTGCAAAACATAGCAAATTCTTGCAAAACATAGCAAATTCTTACAAAACATAGCAAATTCTTACAAAATGTAGCAAATTCTTGCAAAACATAGCAAATTCTTGCAATAGGGGTCCCAAATTCAAAAACGAATTTTCAGCGCGATCCGACCACCGGTTCTTGAGATACAGTGACCTGGTGTCCTTGGTACCGACTGTAAGATTTGGGAAATGGTTCGAATCCTTAGTAAATTTGGCTAAGTCCAAAAATATTTTGACACTTAGTCAATTGCTATGTTTTGTAAGAATTTGCAATGTTTTGCAAGAATTTGCTATGTTTTGTAAGAATTTGCTATGTTTTGCAAGAATTAGCTATGTGAAGGACAGAAAAGCTAAGTTTTCTAAGAATTTGCTATGTTTTGTAAGAATTTGCTATGTTTTGCAAGAATTTGCTATGTTTTGTAAGAATTTGCTATGTTTTGCAAGATTTAGCTATGTGAAGGACAGAAAAGCTAAGTTTTCTAAGAATTTGCTATGTTTTCTAAGAATTTGCTATGTTTTGTAAGAATTTGCTATGTTTTGCAAGAATTTGCAATGTTTTGCAAGAAATTGCTATGTTTTGTAAGAATTTGCTATGTTTTGCAAGAATTAGCTATGTGAAGGACAGAAAAGCTATGTTTTCCAAGAATTTGCTATGTTTTGCAAGAATTTGCTATGTGAAGGACAAAAAAGCTAAGTTTTGCAAGAATTTGCTATGTTTTGTAAGAATTTGCTATGTTTTGCAAGAATTTGCTATGTTTTGTAAGAATTTGCTATGTTTTGCAAGAATTAGCTATGTGAAGGACAGAAAAGCTAAGTTTTCTAAGAATTTGCTATGTTTTGTAAGAATTTGCTATGTTTTGCAAGAATTTGCTATGTTTTGTAAGAATTTGCTATGTTTTGTAAGAATTTGCTATGTTTTGCAAGAATTTGCTATGTTTTGTGAGAATTTGCAATGTTTTGCAAGAATTTGCTATGTTTTGCAAGAATTTGCTATGTTTTGCAAGAATTTGCTATGTTTTGCAAGAATTTGCTATGTTTTGCAAGAATTTGCTATGTTTTGCAAGAATTTGCTATGTTTTGTAAGAATTTGCTATGTTTTGCAAGAATTTGCTATGTTTTGTAAGAATTTGCAATGTTTTGCAAGAATTTGCTATGTTTTGTAAGAATTTGCTATGTTTTGCAAGAATTAGCTATGTGAAGGACAGAAAAGCTAAGTTTTCAAAGAATTTGCTATGTTTTGCAAGAATTTGCTATGTGAAGGACAGAAAAGCTAAGTTTTCCAAGAATTTGCTATGTTTTGCAAGAATTTGCTATGTTTTGCAAGAATTTGCTATGTTTTGCAAGAATTTGCTATGTTTTGCAAGAATTTGCTATGTTTTGTAAGAATTTGCTATGTTTTGTAAGAATTTGCAATGTTTTGCAAGAATTTGCTATGTTTTGTAAGAATTTGCTATGTTTTGCAAGAATTAGCTATGTGAAGGACAGAAAAGCTAAGTTTTCTAAGAATTTGCTATGTTTTGTAAGAATTTGCTATGTTTTGCAAGAATTTGCTATGTTTTGTAAGAATTTGCTATGTTTTGCAAGATTTAGCTATGTGAAGGACAGAAAAGCTAAGTTTTCTAAGAATTTGCTACGTTTTCTAAGAATTTGCTATGTTTTGTAAGAATTTGCTACGTTTTGCAAGAATTTGCAATGTTTTGCAAGAAATTGCTATGTTTTGTAAGAATTTGCTATGTTTTGCAAGAATTAGCTATGTGAAGGACAGAAAAGCTAAGTTTTGCAAGAATTTGCTATGTTTTGCAAGAATTTGCTATGTTTTGTAAGAATCTATGTTTTGCAAGAATTTGCTATGTTTTGCAAGAATTTGCTATGTTTTGCAAGAATTTGCTATGTTTTGCAAGAATTTGCTATGTTTTGCAAGAATTTGCTATGTTTTGTAAGAATTTGCTATGTTTTGTAAGAATTTGCAATGTTTTGCAAGAATTTGCTATGTTTTGTAAGAATTTGCTATGTTTTGCAAGAATTAGCTATGTGAAGGACAGAAAAGCTAAGTTTTCTAAGAATTTGCAATGTTTTGTAAGAATTTGCTATGTTTTGCAAGAATTTGCTATGTTTTGTAAGAATTTGCTATGTTTTGCAAGATTTAGCTATGTGAAGGACAGAAAAGCTAAGTTTTCTAAGAATTTGCTATGTTTTCTAAGAATTTGCTATGTTTTGTAAGAATTTGCTATGTTTTGCAAGAATTTGCAATGTTTTGCAAGAAATTGCTATGTTTTGTAAGAATTTGCTATGTTTTGCAAGAATTTGCTATGTTTTGTAAGAATCTATGTTTTGCAAGAATTTGCTATGTTTTGCAAGAATTAGCTATGTGAAGGACAGAAAAGCTAAGTTTTCTAAGAATTTGCTATGTTTTGCAAGAATTAGCTATGTGAAGGACAGAAAAGCTAAGTTTTGCAAGAATTTGCTATGTTTTGCAAGAATTTGCTATGTTTTGTAAGAATCTATGTTTTGCAAGAATTTGCTATGTTTTGCAAGAATTAGCTATGTGAAGGACAGAAAAGCTAAGTTTTCTAAGAATTTGCTATGTTTTGCAAGAATTTGCTATGTTTTGCAAGAATTTGCTATGTTTTGCAAGAATTTGCTATGTGAAGGACAGAAAAGCTAAGTTTTCTAAGAATTTGCTATGTTTTGTAAGAATTTGCTATGTTTTGCAAGAATTTGCTATGTTTTGTAAGAATTTGCTATGTTTTGCAAGAATTTGCTATGTTTTGCAAGAATTAGCTATGTGAAGGACAGAATAGCTAAGTTTTCCAAGAATTTGCTATGTTTTGCAAGAATTTGCTATGTGAAGGACAAAAAAGCTAAGTTTTCCAAGAATTTGCTATGTTTTGCAAGAATTTGCTATGTTTGCAAGAATTTGCTATGTTTTGTAAGAATTTGCTATGTTTTGCAAGAATTTGCTATGTTTTGCAAGAATTTGCTATGTTTTGTAAGAATTTGCTATGTTTTGCAAGAATTTGCTATGTTTTGTAAGAATTTGCTATGTTTTGCAAGAATTTGCTATGTTTTGCAAGAATTTGCTACGTTTTGCAAGAATTAGCCATGTGAAGGACATAATAGCTAAGTTTTCCAAGAATTTGCTATGTTTTGCAAGAATTTGTTATGTGAAGGACAAAAAAGCTAAGTTTTCCAAGAATTTGCTATGTTTTGCAAGAATTTGCTATGTTTTGCAAGAATTTGCTATGTTTTGCAGGAATTTGCTATGTTTTGTAAGAATTTGCTATGTTTTGCAAGAATTTGCTAAGTTTTGTAAGAATTTGCTATGTTTTGCAAGAATTTGCTATGTTTTGCAAGAATTTGCTATGTTTTGCAAGAATTTGCTATGTTTTGTAAGAATTTGCTATGTTTTGCAAGAATTTGCTATGTTTTGTAAGAATTTGCAATGTTTTGTTAGAATTTGCTATGTTTTGTAAGAATTTGCTATGTTTTGCAAGAATTAGCTATGTGAAGGACAGAAAAGCTAAGTTTTGCAAGAATTTGCTATGTTTTGCAAGAATTTGCTATGTTTTGCAAGAATTTGCTATGTTTTGCAAGAATTTGCTATGTTTTGTAAGAATTTGCTATGTTTTGTAAGAATTTGCTATGTTTTGCAAGAATTTGCTATGTTTTGCAAGAATTAGCTATGTGAAGGACAGAAAAGCTAAGTTTTCTAATATTTTGCTATGTGATGGACCAAAAACCAATTTTATGCAAGATTTTGCTATGTGAAGGATCAAAAAGCTAGGTTTTGTGAGGTGAAGGGAGGCTACTTATGTCCTCAATCTTGCAAAATCTTTGTTAAGGGAGGCATGTTATGCCCTTCATCTAACAAATTCTCACTTAAGGAAGGCTACTTATGTCCTTCCTAGGAAGGTGACTTCTGTCCTAATTTAGGAATGACGTTGTTTTCTTTCCATGATCCAAAAAAAGAAATGTTTTCCTTTTTTACAGACCCTATAAAACGTATAGAAGTTTTGCATGATTATAAACGAAGACCTACAAAATTTTATAATTGAGACACACTACCGCTTTGCATAGAACGATTGTAAACTATTTCCAAATACTTTTATAGACAAACAAACGATTGAACGGAAGCCGACTCTAATTATGGAAAAGTTTTGCGTTAAACATGTGTAATACACACAATGCTCAGAAAAAGTTTTTGGAGATCACTTTATATGACGAGAAAGCATTTAAAAAATTATTGGTTGAAACTATAGGTATGCCTTTTATCAATATACCTCTATTCAAAAAGACAAAAATAATAATATAATACTGTGCTTGTTTAAAATTTACGCTTTGGAAGCTTGTATTTTTTAAAGTTTTTAATTCAACAAGGATGACAACACCCATAAAAGCGAAGCACTGAAACGGTAGAAAAAACGGACATTAACACTTGTATAGTGTCAGAACTGAAGAATTAGAAAATAAATGAATAAGAGTCAAAGCAAAATTGTAAGTAAAATTTAATGTAAAACTGCTTGAAACAGTTTATGGACGGACATACTTACATTTTTAGGACTTGATTATAGAGCTGCTTCGCTTCTAATATTTTACTTTGATGTCCCAGAAATCAGATCAACCGGATAATTTGATCACATGAAAATTTGTTGTTAAAAAAGTAAAAAAATCAACATGTTTCAAATGGACGCTTGCTATTCTGGTAATGGTTATAAAGATGCTACGCTTTCTAAATCGTACCTAACTACTACAGGAATCATTATGCAAAGTTTGAAAAATTAGAAAAAATAGAAAGCCTTTGCTTTTAGAAATGTAGCATATCGTATTTCACTAGGTACCATTTATTTGGTACCGATTATTCATCCCGAAACCTATCCGTGTTTTTCAGCTGTCGTTGTGGGGCAACACATCGTAAAATTGGCGATCTCTCCATTTGCCCCCCAAATATTTTATATTTATATCGCTTGTTGGTTATACCTTATACCTGAACTTCACCAGTTTTTATGGGATATAAAAAATCCTTGACACTTCTTCCTGATTGCAATATCTCTAAAAAGTCACCTTTCAAGTAATAAATTTTAAACATCTTTATAGAACAAAATATAAAATTTATTCAAAATTACATAAAAAGTATAAAATTACTACATTAAATTATTGAGAATCACAAATTATAAAGAGTTTAAAAGTACAATTTTGGCGATATTTCAAGTTTAGCGTACTCGTGTATTAATTGGCAAAAAAAATATACAAATAAGGATTTAATTAGGGAAGACGCATCAAGACAATGGATGTAAAATATAGGTGGATATTATGACAGGAGAAAATTTGACATCAATTTAGATTGCTAACATGGACATCACTTATAGGTCAGTTCGTTAATCCAGTAAATGGGGAGGGGGGAGGATGGGGTGATCGTTATTTCAGCGAGTTACAAATTTCAATTCATCATAGTACACGATAATATTGTGTAATATCCATATAATAATAAATCCATTATCAATAAAATAAGGCACTGAAACGAGAGGGATATTTAGACATAATTTGAACTTTTGAGTTTGTTTAAGATTATTCCTGTCCAGAATCAAAAACAGAGATTTTTGGAGATTCAATAACAAAATAAATATGTAGAAAATTAATATAAAAATTAAGACAAACACAAATAACTATAGAAAAAATATTTAATAATGTGGAATGTAAAAGTTGAAGTCAATCACAGATTTTATTTTTGTATAAAAAAATACCAAACTCAAGATAAAATAATAATAAAACTAATATTTTTAATAAAAATTAACAAATACCTATTCTTAAATCACATTTTTTTATAGATATTGTTCATAAAAATAAATTACAGTATTTCTGCTTAAAATCTATTTTTAGACAAAACATGAGAATAAATTTCTTTAAACTTTTAAAAAGTGAGTATTCCATGAGGGGCAACAAATAAATTCAAACATATAAAAATACTAAAAATTTAGACCTCTAAGAGCGTAGCCACTAGTCTATAAATTAAAGGTTTTTTGTTTGTCCTGAACGGATTGAGTTCTCCATTTAAGGCAAGCTTCCCCATGGATGGTTTTAGGCTATATTATTTTTATATTTAAGTCTTAAGGGTGGTGTAGGGAAACTTTATAATGAATTTTTTTGTTTTGAAAATATCTAAAATAAAATGGCTGGGTCTGTAGTTATCTTTAAAGATGAGCCTTATAGTATTCATTAAGATGATTTTATTCTATGTTTTTAACTCTGGCAAATCACCTAGAGGGCTAGTGCACTAGTAAAATGTAACACACTGGTTTATATTATAGATTGACAAAATATTCAATAAAAGAAAAACAGAGAAAAAAATAAAGAAAACTATCTTTTGAAACTTTAACATTATGTTTTCGTGGATGGTTTCTGTTTACCTTCCATCATAAGCAATTGTCTAGAAAACAAATAACAATGATCTTATTTGAATATGAATATACGTATGTACAGGTGTGCTATATCTTCCACCTATTTTTCTGTTGAAATTTTAATCAAAATATTAAAATAAATTATTGCGTTTATGTTGAACATTATCTAGATGAGTTGGAATGAAATAATCTCTTCTTGCTATTTTAATTTACCTAATCATGCTAAAAAACTGGGGGTTTTTATACGAAGATGATGTTTTACCATAAAAAGGAATTCTATAAATATAGACTGCTTACTATAAAATAAAACTATTATTTCTGAATATGACGACAATTTTGTTATTTTCCATAAAATGTTAATAAAAATACACTTTACAGATATGAAAAACATCCATAATACAAGAACAATTTCTCAGCAACGCGTTAAAATTGGAGCTTTCCCTCCAAGTGCCTAGCGAGCGAAAACAGGAACCTCCCACCCCCTTCCCACTCATTTCTTATAAATTGAAAATACAGCAGGGGAATAGTTTTCTCTAAGCTTATCCACTGCAGAGGGCCCAAATAACCCTCAATTATCTATACCTGTGGTGCTTTAAATTTGCGAATATACCCTGTCCCCGATATATCTCAACCTAATCTGACCAACAGTAAAAAAAATAAACAACC
Source organism: Acartia tonsa (assembly GCF_053477335.1). Classification (NCBI taxonomy): domain Eukaryota; kingdom Metazoa; phylum Arthropoda; class Copepoda; order Calanoida; family Acartiidae; genus Acartia; species Acartia tonsa. The sequence goes on along the minus strand of NC_137261.1, from coordinate 9,849,780 downwards.
CTCCTAACCCCATTTTATTTTCATTTATCTAAAAATAAGAATATCTGGTGGTTCTGTGCTAGACTAGGTACTCGAGGGAATTATTTATACACTCCTTAAAATGCATATCACACATAATTATTTGTTATCTTTAAGGAGGGAAATAAAAACATCAAGAAGATCTTACAATTTTTATAATTCTTTATGCCTTGCAAATATTTTTGTTTCGAGGTGATCGTGGATTTTATCAACAGATTCTCTTGATTTTGCCAGTTTTCTGTCCATCACACGTCTGCCCTCGGTCTTCTCGTTGTCCAAATCGGAATAGTTTTCTCGCCTTAAAAATTAACTTTATAGATGAAGGAATCTAAAGTGTGGGTTAAGATTATGTAAAAGATTTACAATATAAACCCAATTTAACCTTCTATAAAAATAATTGGATGTAAGTCTGTCTGAAGCAAAGGATCTTGCTAACAGCTGGACTGATATGTTTCTCCTTTAGGTCCAGAGAAGGTTTATGTTTTTTTAAGAAAAAAAAAATACCCAAAATTAGTTTGGATGTCTCTGCTAGAAATACAAAGAGGTAGTGACCAAAATCTTACACAAGCTACACAATTAGATTTTTTAATTTCCTAAATCTTAAAAGTTACATTTTATTAATACATAGTTGAAGCCACATAATTACCTATCATCAACAAGTTCGAGTTCTGCTTGGAGGAATCTCAGCTTTTCCAGACGTTTCTCGTAATGCCTTTCATGAAAAAAATATATTAAATACATATTAGAGGTAAAGCCAACTTTTGATATCAATTTGCAAATGAAAGAAAATTAAGCAATACTCATATAAATCAAACAGTATTTTTGGGAATAATTTATTCATGTTACAAATAACTATAACTCTATTTTACAACAGTTGTATTTATTTGGATATTGAGTTGGTTGTGGGAATTCTATTAGGGAGTAAGGGAGGGGACAATGGATCGAATATTCAATTTTTAAGAGTCTCAGACTTTGGGTACTGGCTTAAAGGGAATGTGGAATTCAGCAGGTTCTGGCTGACTTTGGGTACTTACGCATCAATGCCCCGCTAACTAGCTGAGTTAGTTTTGAATATAGCAGACAGAAAAATTTGTTATTGATGTCTGGTTTTAACAAATATTTGTTCCCAAGAAAAAAATGTCCTTTCATGTATAGAAACTCTACTGTGATATTTATGTATTAAACAATCTAAGAACCCCTTGAATTTAAGTGGCAGTTTAAAATATATGAGAAGGATTGACGAAGTTCTAAACAAGATTTTTCTAGTTATTAATTACAGAATGTTTACTACATTGTGATGTATTGGTAATTTAATTTTCAAATAAATGATTTTTTTTCTTAGAACTAATTTTGTTCTAAATTATATTACCATGATCCCTTTACAATTTTGGCAAAATTTTATTGATAAATCTGGTTTTCATTGCTTTTTAGCGAAAACTCTTAAATTGAATTAATTGCCCATTGTCCCCTCCTTTACTCCCTGGAATTCTATGGCCTTTTTAAGTTGTGTTTGCTTGACAATCTAGGGTGAAAAATGTTTCAGAACTACTTACTCTAATTCTTGTCTAAGACTCTCAAGTTCTTGATCAGAGAAATCAGCCTCCAGCGCCACCCTCCAGAGTCCGGACACTTTAGGCTCACGGAATCCAAATTCACCCTTAATATTAATTGTTAATGAAAATAGTTGTTATTTTCACTCGAAGTGCTTATTCAGCACAGAAACCCTGCCTCTTTTCCTATGCCTAACCTCTTTGAGGTTCCCTAACCCTGCATGGCCTAAACTTCCAGTAGTAGAACCCTGAGGGACTATCCTGCACCCAATATAACCTAGCCTAACCTAACCAGAATAAACAATAAAATATCTGTGCATTGTGCAACCCATATCCTAAGCTCCTCTTCGGAGAGCGTCATTGAATAAAGTTACTTAATTTGGGACACATGTCATACTCGGCGAGGGTAAGGTAAAAATAGTAGCTTCCATGAGACAACTTAATGTATCTGAACGTGGAGTTCGAGCTGACACTGGTGGCTATACAAAAGTGTTTCGTCCTATTCCATGACCACTCAGTCCAAACACTAAGAAACGATGGCTAAACAGTAAACACACATCCAAATTTTTTAACCAACAAATAAGAGAGCCTGTTTAAAATACTGTGGGTTTCAGTATAATTTCCAGTCCAATGTCCAATTAGGAAAATAATTTTAATAAATCTACAACCCTGTAAATCCCCCAAATAACCGGTTACCTGATTTGTGGCAAGTTTGTGAAGTTTATCTAAATCTTTGTGAAGGTTTTTCATTCTCTTTTTCAGCTCATTGGGGTCTCTGAAAATGAGAAATAAAATTTTGAAAAAGTATGACAACATCCACAAAAGCGAAGATATCATAACCTGACACGACATATAAATCATTAAATACCTTAAATACAGGATTTATTTATATCAACGTACTGACGTGTTTAGATTTGTTTATGAAGATTTTTTGCTTGTTGGTGGTGCCTCGTATCGTCCTAGGTATCAACGCATAAAAAAAACGATGCAATAAGCCAACAACATCACGTAAAAATATCTAAACACCAACATGTTATAAAAGAGACATACGGACATTTTGGTAATGATTGTAGAGTTTCTACACTTTCTAAATTGTGTCTAATTATTTTAGGATTATTTGGAAATCTACCAACATATTGAAAAATAGCTAAAACTTTTTTTTTAACGGAGTAACTACCTAATATTGTAAATTTCTTCATCTAGATGTCTCTGTATCTCGTTTGTTTCAATATGGTTTTGATTTGTTGCAATCTCAAGCATACGCTGGTATTCGTCAACCTTAACAAAAAATAACTAATATAGTTTTACCCAGGGAGTAGAGTACTTGGAAGTCAGGTAAATTATACTGGTACCCAAAATATTAAGAAGACTTTCTCTCGTTCGTCAGCTTTAACCCTTTGCGCATTTTAATTAAATACTGATTGGTTGGTTGAAACTAGAAGTGACTAAACCTTTTAACCAATAATTTTAATATACAGTAGGTAACACACTATGTACAAAACCAAGTAAAATAATAGTTGTAAATTGCATCATATAATTCGTATTATTTCCGCGGAAATTAAACATAATTCATACTATTAAAACCAGTTTTGTAGGAGGGGCCAAAGGTATTAATTTTATGATTTTTATTTCACTATTCGTAGAAAATTGTATGTATATGATGATATACATGAATCTTCAGTATACAGTACTTTTTACATACAACCAACTTAATCTTTTTCAAACACTTAATATTCGTTTCTTTGCTTCAACTTTAGATTAGATTAATTACCTAATTTTGAACATTCAGAAAGTATGAAAAAAATTCAATTCTTTATAAGAAAACGAGATAACAGAATCAAGGGAATAGAACAATTGTTAAGCTGTATCGTATCCTAATATCTTTTGTGTTATTGTAAACTATGAAGCAACAATAGTGTTTACTTAAAATAAAATAACAAAAGAATTTACAGAAAACTTTTATCTTAATCCTCTTGTTTTTAGTTTTTTTTCGAGGCTACTTGATAATTTAAAATGTCCGTACGTCTTTCAACAAATATTTCATGGATCATGCAGTCTATAACTATTCGTATTTTATTTCGCTTTAGTGGTAATTCTAACTTAAATATGATTTTATGGATGCTAGTCCACAACTATATTTGGCTATGTTTCTCTAATTGTATAAAGTAGTACCTAAGGTTTTTTGTCTGTGGCCTTAGATTTTAATAACAATTGAACCGATTATGATCTACATTTAAGGAAGGATTTACATAGGTCCCGGAGTTTTAGGATTATTTCACTTTACAATTTAAGTGTTGGGTTGATTTTACGCTATTTTTCTGCCTTTTTCTATCCTTTTGAAAACCTAACCCATAGCTGCTAGGGGCGCACCCGCATGTTTTAGTATATTGTGGTATGTGCTACGATAAACATGTATGTTGTCAACATTGTTTCTATCAGAAGCGTGCAGAAATGGGGTGTATTCTCACCCTGGATGGTGTCCACCCCTCCACCCACAAACACACACACACAAAACAGCGAAGATGTATGTCATTTAACATTCACACAACATTCTATACATATGAGGGTGCAAAAAAAATAGGAACACATTCCGAAAATCTTCTAGATTTTTCTTATTTTTCACATCCTTATTTCTGTCTGATGAAATCAATATAATTTAAGTAAAATGGTTGGTGCTGGCAAAACCCTATGCACGCCTTTGATTCCTTTGCTATTGCAAGCTTCAATGACGAGCTAGAGTAAGAAGGGATTATAAGTCTGGGAAAAAGAATACTTTAATTTCTTCATTTGTTAAAATAATAAAATTACCTAAAGTATAAATCTAAAGACTATCTAAATGGTGAACTTTTTATATTTCTAAACTTTTTATGAATACCTCCTTAAATGGAAAGGTGACTAATTTTCACTTTATTAAACCCACCACCAACCTAAAGTAACTTTGTCAAATACTAGTACTATAAAGCATCGTTTCAGCCAAGATTTTTTTTTGTTTTTGGTAGTTTAAAGTACCCGACCCCTTCTCCCACATCTTTCAATAGATTGTTGTATGTGTCTTAGACTATATTTGAGATCAATGAAAAGTTATTGACATATTATAAACTGTTCTGTCTTAGATAAACCAATCCCAAAGACAAATCTTTTTATCTGCCTTTTTCTGTATTAGGTTAGGTATTTTTAGAATTGCTAATATATGAAGCCTGACCTTTTCTTGGTGGTGTTGAAATTCTTCCTGTAAGGCCAATAATTCAGAAGGAGTCATTCCGGATTTCTCAGCCTTTTCCCATAATTTTTGTAACTTCTAAAATAAAACATAATTGTATTACTTTTAAAGATAGGTATGATCTCTGTGCAGTTGTTTTAAAAGTTTTTAAAATTCAACTATCTCCTCCTTAAGTTCTCCTAGAGGACTCTTGGAACGGAGCCGCCGCTAGTACATATAAAGAGGATGGATTAAAATTTTGCTCATTTGAAGCTTTTCATAACTTTAGTAATAAAGAGGTTTAAGAATTTACGACATAAATAAGTTTACCTTGTCTTTGAAGAGGTGTTTAGAGTTGACAATTTTATTATCTTCTGGAGATGGTTTTATGTTTGAGATTCCATACTGTTCCATTATCTGACTAAACCTGTGTCTAACCTCTGTTTCTTTATGACCAGCCTAATCAAACAGATGTTTTATTGAAGATTATACAAAATATTTATGTAGTAAGCAGGTTTTAATAAAGCAGATGTAGCCCAATATTATAGTCAGGAATATATGTACATAAATATATTTTTTTTAACTCACAGGATGGAATAACATTGAAATTTAGCCCGGCAATAGTGCTAAATACAAAATATCTATTATACCTTATCTCCGCCTTCGGTTTTTAGCTTCTTCAGAGTCAATTCCTCTTTATCTTGAACCTTAAGAAAGGAAGAACTTTAGCCTGAGTATGGCAGGTGTCCTAGTTTTTAGTCCAATCTAATGAATTGAACCCAATTGTAAGGGTATGGAGAGTACAAGTCATCCCTTGTTTGTGATGCCATGTGTAGAATGGAACCATCTATCCCTAAAACTGTAAGCGAGCGTTCAAACTAGTAAACCACTAACAACCCAATACACTAACATTAACTTAGTTTTAAATGGTAATTTCTTTAAAAAACAGTAGGTATTACCTTTAACTGGCTGTAAAGTTTGGATAATTTGTTCTCAGTGAGATTCAGATGCATTCTCGCTTTTTCCCAAACTAAAGTTAGTTAGATATTTCATTAATAATAAAGATCATATTCATATTCTTAGAGAGTATAGTTGACAAAAATAAGGGGGGGGGGGGGATAGCATTCTTATATGTATTATATGGCTGGTTCAATAGTCGTAAGTTTGTACACTTAAAGGAATAAATGGGCTTGTTTTTATAGTTATCAATCCAATTCTTTTTGTAAAATGTCTCATTTGATTGGATCTACGTATAAAACTTTGAAAATTGAATTTTGGAACTATACTTCTAGGGGCTAGTGGGGCAAAACACCTCCAAACAAACTTAAATTTTAAGTACTTAACTTATTTTTAAAGATATCGAGCTGATTTTTTTATTGGAAACTATTTTCACTAAACTGAAATAGATAGTAACTACCTACAGATTTTATTTACGCAATATCCTTCTAGGGGCTTTTGGGGTAAAACAATCTCCCCAAAATTATAAGTTTTGAGCTAAAAGCCCTTAGAAGTAAAGTGCAAAAATTACATACGTACGTGGTGGCTAAAAACGGTAGATAATGTAAAAAAAGGTTCCATTCAAAAAATCAGCTCTATATCTTTAAAAAAAAGCTCAGAACTTATAATTTTAGTGTTTTAAGGGTTGTTTTGCCCCACTATCACCTAGAAGGGAAGTGTCAAAATTTAATTTTCTAAGTTTTATAGGTAGATCCAATCACATAAGAGATTTTACAAATAGAATTAGGTTGATAACTATAACAACAAGTCTAATTGGCTGTGTAATGATATACGTAGAACGTTTACTGTATCTGCTCTACTTACTCGAATTTTGCCGTGTTCTGTTACGTACCTAGGTTAATTTTCTGCATTCTAAAGGGAGATTCTACAGATCTGTAGCTACTAATATCATCCTTTGCTTGGGAAAGAATGAAGGTGCAGAAAAATATCAACATACATTTAAATCGTGTCATTTTTATCTGAAATTCCTTAAATTATATATATATATTTTATAAAATTAGGTTATTTTGTTTGTCACAAGACCGATTGCGTTCTAAATTTTAGGGAACTTTAAATGAGTCCATGGTAGATTTTAGGCCATTCAATTTAATTATTTCTTAGAATTAATGACATTAGGCCTGTTTATTATTTTTTGCGGAGTAAAACCTTTATCGTTTCCATCTCACATATAATCTAAAACGCCTAGTTTTAAAACAAGTTTACAGTTGTTTAAAAATGATACTTAATATACGTATTATATTACGTAATTTACAGTTTTATAATAGTAATTTTAATTTTTTTAAATCCACCTAACAGGTATGTTGAAACCGTCTGCTGTGTTTATTTGCGCATTTGCCGCGGATTATTTTTTTGCTTAAGACGACATTTAGACATTCATATTAGTTTTAAGAATTAATTTGTATTTTGAGGAAAAGTCGAGAAGGATATAAACAAAAACCAGTAAAATAAAACTAATATAAAACTTTGCCGACAGATTCGTCGAATTTGGGTACTTTTATTATCTTCATTGGGGATAGTTTCTAAACTTATTCAATTATCTGAACAAAAGATGTAATTTTGTTTATCGTAATTGGGGTGGCGCATCAACATATCGTCCGTTATTTATCACTAAAGATCACTAATAATGTTTGATTTATGGAAAAGTTGGTAATGTCTTAGAAATTACGTTGTTAAATTGTTGTAATGAATAAGTAAATGCATAAAAAAATAACTTTAAAACTTTAATAATATTTTTATTATTTATCAACCTTATAATCAACATACGCATAACTAAAATTAGGTATATATTTTTTCATAAGAAACTACCAGAAAGCTTTGATAATATATTTAAAGCCCTTTTTCCCTAAAGATAAAAAAAGTTACCGATTAAAAAGATTGTTAAAATGTAATCAATTTAAAAGGCAAATCTAACGTAATACAAGGCTTATTTACTCCATGCTATGCAATTTATAATGTGATTTTATTATGTAAAACCAATATTTAAATGTATTGTAATAATAAATAAATTCTATTCTAGTATATTTAAGCAAAATTTAATCATACACAGTATGATTTTTTTAATAAAAAAATATCACAATTTTGAGCAAACTATTCATAACAATTATAACTATAAACTAGTAGCGCAGCTACTCTGTTATTAAATCATAATTTGCATTTCAACATTTTACATTTGAGTGCCTTAGTAAAAAATGGAACAGGACATCCTTTTCCAAAATCCCCAAAATGCCAACACCAATCTCTGTGCATGCACCTTCTCAAAATGAAGTCTTTTATTTGAAATTATTTTAATCAAACTATCAACTGCGTTTTTATTTCTTTTCATTGATTTGAATAGCTAAGTCTGATTTGATGGATTCTGAGCAGTTTTGTAGCAAAAGCTCTGTTCTTTGATATATTTACATTGGTTGCTTCTTTTCTCTAGGGATAATTTATGTCTTAACCAATTAAAGAATTATTAAAGAAACAGTGGTTTATTTATTGAACGATTATTTATCTGTAGGTTATTTAAAGTAATGAGTTTCGCCTGTTTCATTGTCCAAACTATGTCTAATAATAGCATGCATCGAATAGTAGAAATTGGCATATTTTTCAACTCCTATTAATTGACATGATTAATGAGCTCAAAATCGTAATTATGAACTCAATATGTAGATGACTTACACACTGTGCATGCTTCAGACACATATTAAGACATAAATTCCTGATCATTATTGAGATTTTGTAGCCTCTCTGTCCATAGTTTGAAGTTTGTATGTTCTGAAGAGTATATTATGTTACACCAGTGCAGAGCAATGTATGCCAGCACCTTTTCTAGCTCAATATCGTCTTCTCCATCCACCTTCTAAAAGTATTTAGATTTTAGTTCTTAAATTGACCGTGAGGTGTCATTAAACATTTGGTTTAGAAAAGTAAAAAACATGGATTGCATTGGGAAAAAAGTGAAAATGCAAATGTTATGAAAGAACACATGAACTGAAGAATAAGTGACTGGTATTGTAAATTTTTTCTAAAAAGAAGGGACGGGGGTTGTGAAAGAAAAACTAAAATTTTGTACATATATTAATTTTTAGGTGGAGAAGAAGTGGTGAAAATTCATGTTAGTGCATTTAACTTACAAGCAGACTATGCATATCAAATTGATTAAATTAAAAGTAGCAACATTAGAGTAAAACAATAGAGGGGGTAAATCAACTGTATGACCCCACCCCAAATACCATGTGTCGATTTTTAATTGGGTCTTTAAAAATCAACCAAAAGCGTCGGGAATATTAACACAAACAAGTCGCCACAAAAAAGCAGAAATAAATTTGCTAGGAGGAGTAAATGGTCCCCCACAGGAGGATCATAGTAGTTGTCTGGTTATACATTAATATTTATAGATTTATTATCCAGCAACTACTTATCCAGAGAAAATAAACCTGATAGGTATTCCAAGCAATATCAAGAGTTGAGACAATATATTCTGGCTTTCCACATCCATATAATTGAACCAACAGTATCAACTAAAATTATAGAGAAAAACTAAATAAATATACATATTTAAATTTTAAATATTACAATGAAAAGCTTTACTGTAGTTTTTAGAATGTTGTCAAATTCTTTGAAATAATTTCTTCATATTCTATGCAATAAAATAAAATTCAAGTACTTTCAAAAAAATAGTAAAAATTTTTGTTCTATACAGCATACACCACCATCCTGTGTAATTCATGGGTTTTTTAATAGTTATTTCACCTTTTCTTTTTTATAATATTGACAATACCTCCCCAATCAATTTTATACAATTTCTTTTGTTTCTGATTTCTTTGTCTTTTGGTACTTTAACTTCCTTTTTTTCAATTTTCAAACCCTTTGCAGTTATAATTTGCTATGTTTAACAGTGCATATATGATATACGTGGATATATTGTCTTCAGAAATTTGTCGTCAATTTAGCTTGCTAATATGAACTTCAATTAATGGTAAGTTCTATCATCTAGTACGATTGGGAAAAGGGGGTGGATGGGAGTATTGTTATTTTAGCCAACTGCGTGTTTCTCTTTATCAGAGTACATGGAAATCGGGTACAACATCTAAGTTATAATACATTTTATCCTTACCTGTTCTTTGATATTTTTCCAATCTAGTTGCAGATTATTTGAAGTTCTCCATTCATCCATAAGCTGTTGTAGTTTTTGTTTCTTAGCATCTGTCCGATATCTTTCTATCTTGGGCATTGTACAGTCAGTACAATTACATGCAAATCTAAAACATGAATAGAATTATGATTACTTGGATCCTTCACCCTATCCTTCCCTCCTACTTGGTAAATGAACTGACCAATAAATGATGTCCATGCTAGCAACCTAAATAGACGAGAATGTTTTAGGTTTTTTTTTCCAACTTCTCCTCTCATCTTCCTCATTTTTATGACGTCACATGGCTGATTTTTTAGATACTTTGTCCAGTTTCTTTACCTGTATCCCCACTTAAGATATCTGTGCCTATCTTGTGTTGTACAAGGACCACCCTCATCTAAGCTATCCAAATAGCTGATGGTCAACTCCTCTCCACGCCGTACTCGCCAGGTCACTCGAATACTAAACATGAAAACATTATTTAGTTTATTAAGAAGTACAAGACCGAAAATGGTCATAATAAGCAAAGAAGCAAATTTTTTTTGGGAGGGGGGGGGAGTTTATTACCCATATACTCCCCCCTTAGACGTACTTGCAACAGGTTCATGTTTGAAGAAACGATCTACCTCACGATATGTGGATATGAATTAAAATTCAGTTTAGTTTTATAAAATTCAGACAAATTTATCTAAATTAATACAAATCATATTAAGTAGCTAATATGATTAATTAATAAGATTAGCATGTGAATAATTTGATATATTTAGGTGTTCATTTTGTTTCTACACATCAAAACAATAAGTATTTTAAACTACAATATATATTTTGAAATGAAAAAACAAAAAATTGTATTTACCTATAAATAAAATTTTTTAGACAAGAAATATTTTGTGCTTTTGAGCCATTTTATTATGAATGTATGTTGAGCTAGTTGTGATGTTGTCATTCTTGTTAGTAGCAACGCTACTATATAATCTAATATGTGAGTCCGTCTGTCAGTCAGTCTATGCTATTCAAGATAGACAGCTGATTTTTTGGCTTAAAATTCTTGTACCAATTTGAGTATCCAGTATGTAATTCACTTTGTCCGTTGGTCTGTCAATAATGCTTTAAAATATGTATATAAAAATACACGAGAAAGGTTTCGTGATTTTTTTTGCAAATATATTTCTAATCTTGCTTTTAACAGATGCTCTTGTCCGTATTCCCATCCATGATTAATAATCTATTTTGTTCTTCGTTACTTATGAATGTTGTCATTCTTGTTTTAAAACATGATTAAAAGTTATAGCCTCAACCTAGCTCAGGTAGTGAGCAAGGACATGGATTCTTATAGTATAAGATTAAAGTAAGGTCTACAAAAGAAAAGTAAGGGGGGGGGGGCAATTGCCTAGATATACAATAATTGGTTTTTAGATTCATTATACATATTTTCTAATAGAATTATTATTACTTGGATCATACACCAGATTATCACATACTCTAATTTAAACTTACAGATTGCTAAAATAAAGTTCCCCCATCCACCCCCTTTCCACATCACCTCCCATCCTTCTGGATGAACGAACTAAGAGTAAAAAAATGATAACTTTACGCCTTTCAAAATAACAGCATTTGTTTCATTTTGCATAGTTTTCCTTTGTCAAACATCATTTGTGCATAATAATCTCAAAAATAAATTTTACAGGTAAAAAGTTATCATACAATATTTTTCTTCTGATGTATTATCCCTTTTCCCTACCTCACGTGTTCAAAGTTAAATTTGAAGGATATGTTTGGTATTAACAAAGATTATACCAAAACTTTTTCTTCATCTTATAACCAAAAAGATAGGAAAACTTTTTTCTGCCATTTTTTTTAGAAATGGACAATATAGAAGCAACTATGAAACAACTTCTGTCTGTATGTCCGTTTGAATATAACTCCTGCAATTTTTAACCTTTTCTATAATACTAATTTTGTTCGTTTGTCAGTCGTTTATGGTAAGAAAGTTAATAATCTATTCTTGAATTCATCCTCCTGAATTTTTAGTTGGAATAACATGTGGAGCATGGGATTTATTTTTGAACACTATAATAAAGGAATCATCCTACCAAGATTCAATAAAAGTATCCTAAGTTTTTAATAAGATAATATTGTTATAAAAATTTGGGTACCAGTCTAATTTACATTCAAATTTCCCTCTCTTCTTGGACAAAACCATGGTTATCCTTTAGTTTAGTCAAATGTCATCAAACTTAATTTTCCAGTATTTATTATTAATAAATGTTATTAATTGATTTGGGGGAAACAGGTCAGGGATCTAAAGGGATAAGACAATGGCCGATAAATTGATGTACATCCCCGATGATGTTACACGAAATTACAACCTATGTAATTAGTGGGAACAAGCCCATTGTCCCCTACTTCTTTGGAAAGAGGTAGTATAGGTTATGTTTCACCCCTTGTTAGAAAACAATACATTTTTTGTCTTTTATGTTCTAAAATTCTGCTTAATTGAATATGGGTTTTGTTTCTATTGCAAAATAGGAGGGGAACAAAGATTCTGTAAAATGATTTCTATCTTATATGTTCTCAATCTCATTTACAGCTAAATTGTTACTGGTTAAGGTACCTAAGGTTTATAACTATTTTAGTCAGGGGTAATTGAAACTCCACAATCCAAAGAGAAAATACCATGGTATTTTTAAAAGCCTTTTTTTACTAAAATTGAAAATGTTAGTGATCAATATTTTTTTCGAAAGAGAATGGAAATTTTTTGGAGGGGTGACTTATCTTAGGAGAGTATAGATTATTAGATAACCTCCCTTAAAAAAGATGTCAACCTCATAGAGACCTATATAAGAAGATTCATAAAGGTCCAGGTCTTACATATAGGTAGACAAATAGACATACAGACACCCTGTTACTTTTACATAAAGATTATTCATTTTTCTGGTAAAAAACCTTACCTTATAGTAAAGACTCCATTCTGTTTATCCCCCACAAAACTGCAATTTGGCCTGAAAATAAAAGCTAATTATTGAATTGACTGTATGTATTATATATTAATTTATATGGTTCAATTGTACAATTGACTGCAGTAATCAGCTGCCATCATAATAAGTTTGAAAATAGTGCGGCTTGGATTGGCTCCTGATTTATGACTATTCTTGCAGCAGGGGAAATTTGCACAAATTTTGACATAATTATTCTTGTTAAAGCAAAGCTTTTCTATATGTAGGTTCTATCCGCCCGTACATCCGTAACAAATAGCTTTTCAACGTTAATTTAGGCATTTTATAATTTAACCTAATGGACATAATAGTTGTTGTTATGAAACTAAACATGTATAATGTAGGATGAATGTTTGTGATTAAATATTGAGAGAAGTTGCACCTCACACATATTCTTGGAATATTTTACATGTGTGAGGGTAGGATTGATACACAGATATTATACTTATATGTTCTTTTTTTGGTATTACATATTTACAGTGGAGGTTTTTTTTAATTAAATGAAAAGGGATTAGGTTTTTCATTTAAGTTAAAAAGCATGAATTACTACAATTAAATGCACAAAAAAAAATATTTTTTAAATTGATGGTGGTTCCGACCAAAATCTAAATTAATGAAGTAAGGAGTCAAGTCCATAAAACAACTCCTCCCACTCTTTTAGAGGTAAAACCTGATTTAAAAAAAAAACATTTGAAAACATGGATGACAACATCCATAAAAGCGAAGCACTGAAACGGTAGGACAAACGGACATGAACACTTATATAGTGTCAGAACTAAATAATCAGAATATAAATGTAAAAGAGTCGAGGCAAAATTGTAAGTAAATTTGTTGAAAAATTGCTTAATACAGGATAATGTTTATGGACATACTTACATATTTAGGACTTGATTATAGAGTTGCTTCGCTTATAACATTATACTTTGTTGTCCCAGGAATCAATATACCAAAAATCAGATCAATCGGATGATTAGATCACATAAAGATTTGTTGTTAAAAAAGTAAAAAAATCAACATGTTTAAAATGGTAATGGAAATTTTGGTAATGATTATAGAGTTGCTACGCTTTCTAAATCGTACCTAACTACTAAAGGAATAAAATAAACATGCAAAATTTGAAATCGATAAGACAATTCTAACATGCCTAAATTAACGAAAATAGCTAATCGTTACGGACGGACGGACTGACCCTAATTATAGAAAAGCTTCGCTTTTAAAAATGTGCAAAATTGAAATTCAGTTGGAGGAGCAAAAACTATGCTTCACATTAAATTTAGCTAATTGAAAAACTAAAATATCAATTCTGTAGATTAAGATTACTGGTGGAAAGGTTTAGATACTAAAGGTCTGTACACACCAATATATTTATTAAAAGTCCCCAAAGTATTCAAGATGACAAATGAGATATTGTGATTACAAAAGTTTGGGGACCATTATAATATGTAGCTCAATGTCCCCTTTCTCCCAGAAAAATTACAGAAATGTAAAGTCTCTACTTCTCTATCATCAGAGGGGATAAACTTTATTTTCTATGGAGCTATTCAGGAAAAGAAGATAAGTATATTTCTCGTATTCATTCGAATCCGGTGGACAGGAACCGGTTCTCAGCAATACGAAAAAACTATGTCTAGCATCGAATTATATCCAGTTTTCTACGAATATAGAAATGTACAATCATAAGATAAAAACCAGTCTATTCTATACATTCTATATCCGCGGAAATCCGTTTATAATAGGATGCGAGAAATAACTATTCCAGTATGGCTTCGAGAACGATCAATATCCGCTGGATTAGAAAAGGTCTCAGCAATACTAAAAAATCATATATGTATATCATCGTATTAAAGACTTTTTCTACTAATGTTAAAATAGAAATCTTAAAATTAATACCAGTTTTGGTTAGACTGGGCCTTTGTCCCCTCTGGGCTAACAAAACTGGTTTAAGCTTTTAACTTTTCATCTTGATATCCGCGTAGAGCTGTCTATAATTTAAAACAACGTGATAAATAACTATTAAAATCGAAATTCAATGTGAATGTTAGAAACATTTTATGGTATACTAAAATGAGAATGTTGCGATTGAAATTTTGGTCCAATGAAAGGAGAAAAACATGAGATGGTCATAATAAAAAAAAGAAGTGAGATGTTTGCGTGTTTAACTGATCAATGAATTTGCTTATGTCTCATTCAAGTGGCTTTGTATTTTTTAATATTATTTCACCCATGCATAAAAGCTCCTACTTCTAAATTTATGTTGTTGTCTAATTCTGAGCTTAATTTCTTTTCCCTACATCTATAATTGTTTGAGGAGATTGGCTGGTCAACTTTAGCTTTTCACACTAATTCTTAAAACTTAAGATCTAAGAACTTAAAAACTAATTTGAATTGTGGCATTATATGAGGCTATTTACAATGATTTTTAAATGTAAATTGGTGTCTTTTCATTTAGCAAGTAGAGTAAAGTAAACACCCTCTTCTATATTTTTTAAAAGGTTGACCTATATAGCCAAAAACATGGCATACCAATACAAAACTTAACCAGAGAGCAAACAGGCACATAAATAGGTTTTTAATATTTATTTTAATGAATATTTAAGATTATCAAAATATTTGGTTGAGTAAAAAAAATTAAGATGTAAATAATGAAAATAATCTATATCTACTTTAAATGCAATAAAATAACAGAAAATAAGTTGCATGGAAGTTAATTTTTACAATTTCGAGATATTTAAATGTATAATCTAATTTGATTATTAAGATGTAACAATCATAAATTTTGTTATGTACAAAATAAATTTTCTATATATAGAGTTATGAAAGCTATTCCCAAAATCCAAATAATATTTCTATATTGTTGTCATTTTTAATCAGGGTTCGGAAGCCGCGCCTCAGCCGCGCATAAGCCTCAGTTTTAAACCTGCTTGTGAACAGAAAAAGAAATTTCAGAAAGAAGGATTGTCTGCTAAAGAGCAGTTTTATACATCCAGCTGAATTTTATAGTGATAAATTGAAGATTTCACTGAGGCTTACACGCGGCTTACGCGCGGCTTCCGAACCCTGTTTTTAATAGTACATTACATGTTTCTAATTTCATGAGTCGTGTATAGAGTAGCTTTACTCCTCTTAATAAAATATTTGAACCTTGGGTAGGTTTGTGTGCAACGCCAGGGATCATAAGGGATAAGAAAATTTATGTTGCACTCCCAATTATGATAAATTTAAACCCCCTTTTCTGTAGATTTAAATTGTTGATGGAGATTTCTTGCATACTAATGGTTTGCACAACCTAATCACGATTTACTAAAAGTCCCCAAAGGTTTAGGCCACCGAATGAGAGACTGTGTTTATAAAATATAATTTAAAGTCCAATGTCCCCTCCCTCCCTGGCAAGGCCTGGTAACAGAATCATAATAGAAATACAAATTATGCTTTTAATTTGTTTTCATTTACAATTTTGGAAATATACCTCAATCGCAAATGAAACACTTAAAACCCTCCCAAACTTTATAAAAAGCTCAGCTCAGGTTTTACGAGATATAGAAGTCCTATTTTTGAAAATTCTCATTGTTTCTCACCTTTATTAATTATTTTTATCTATTAGATGAATCTTTTAATGTGCGAGAAGCGAGTGGTGATGGAGGATGGGGGAGGATAAGTGTGATCCAAAAGATTATTATAGGGATTTTACCACAATTTCGTGCTCAGGTTTTGCACCCCATGCTTTATTATATCAAAATTAAAAATGGAGAAAGCAGGGATCGTAAGGGATAGGACGATGGAAGATAAATTTATGTACATCCCTGATAATAATAAACAATATCACTCTTTTATTGATTTAAACAATAAATATGAATGTATATTGTATTTTGTATGTATATTCGTTTACAAAATTCAAAACCATGGTAGTCTGTGAGGCATTGTGCAATAAGGTGTTCACAAAAGTTTGGATATAATTTTAAACTACAGTCTAATAACCCCAAGCTTCCTGAGAAAAAAAAGGATTAATGTGAGTAAACAATATATTATACAATATGCATATATATGTGTTTTGTTGATATTATTAACCATTACCTAATATAAATTATTAGTTTACTTTTATATTTTAGTTTTAAAAATGCTGAAATTGGTTATTTGGTCTTTAAAGTAACAAATTAATAATAATTGTTTTCTATTTTTTATTTTCATGATTTATATTCGTAGTTTTAAACTGTAAAATTTTTAATGATCTTTAAAATTGCAATTTTTATGGAAAATAACGTAGCAGATGAAAATTGCATTTTTAAGTTTTTAATTAATTTTCAAACTACAGAAAAAAAGTTTATCCAGAATCATGATAAAATACATGAAAGCATAGCTTTAAAAATTCATAAAAAATACAGGCTTTTGCAGTTGAATAAGAAAATTTTAGTTCTTTTTGACAGTTTAAAGACCAAGAAAAAAAAACTTTCATAATGCATTAAGATGAAATGATATTTACAGATTGAATAATCAAAAAAAAAACAATTATTGTATAACATGAAAAATAACAGGAAACAAAGTAAAGAATGTTAACTGGAAGTGTTTTATAATGGTCTAGAAAGGGTAGAAAAAAAACATGTAAGATTGGTGAAATAAAGGGTCAAAAGTAATTATCATAATTAGGTTGTAACATGAAGATTATTTTCAACAACAAAAACACCGAATGGTACTTCAAATATTACACAGTTACAGAGCTCTTAGAATAACCTGTGCATTTTAAAAATAATTATGTATACCTGCAAGAATGGTTGAACCTGGAAGCATGAAGAAAGAGGGCAGAGACACCATCCTCCAGGGCAAATGAGTTGGTGCAAAAAACTGCAATTATATTTTGCATGACACAACTTTCTGACTGCACACAGGGGGAGATATATTCTCATACAAATTTGATTAAAACACATAATAATTTTAATTGGATTTAGAAAAGTTTGTTATTTCTCTCTTTTTATTGTTACTAAAACATTTCAGATGTATAATAAAGCATAATCAACCATTATTAAAGATCATGTGAGTACAGTAAAGTACCATTTGAATCTAAAATAAAAATAAGTTTATTTAGATTTTTACTTTAGAATTAAATACCCTACATGAGAATAAAAAAAAGTTAAATTGAAAATTAAAGTGATGATTTTATTGTAACTTTTTAAGAAACTAAGATTTTACAAGAATCTTTTTACAGAAAATGTATCCCTGTCCCTGCTGTTGCTGTGGTTTGTTTGTTGGTGGGGTAACCAGGGGTTGTTGTGGTCTGTTGGTTGGTGGGGTCGACAGAGTGGAGGAAAGTGAACAAACAGCAGACTGATCTTCACTACAAAATATATATATATTTTTTAGATGCACAGATGCTCTTTAACTTTAACATGTAAGTAAGTTCATCCATTGGTCTACCAATAAAGGTAAGTTTAGGGGGCGCTAAATCATCAAATATGAGAACACTTTCTAATCAAAATCTGTCCAAAACAAATTAGTTTCAACTTTTTTTGTTTAAATTTTGCTTTACTGGAAGGGCTTCAGACATATTTAAATAATCAAGTTTGATTTCTATAAAAAATTATAAATAATCTAATGAAGAGTGAAAATTGTAATACTTAGTTGGTTTGTTCTATAATAGCAGAAACCATTGCCCTTTGATGTTTTCATTAGGTGCAATTCTTTTGATGTCTTCAGGTACTCTATAAGTTAGAGATAGGGATGATTTCTAGTGATTTAAATTCATATCAATCTTATAACACTTCAAGTGAATTTAGTTTAAGAAAATAGGTAATATGATTGTTTTCTATTATTCTATCGAACTATCACTGTAGACTATTTTTCTATAATTCTAGCAAACTATCATTCTAGACTATTTTTCTATAATTCTAGCAAACTATCATTCTAGACTATTTTTCTATGATTCTGGCAAACTATCACTATAGACTATTTTTCTATGATTCTTGCAAACTATCACTCTACACTACTTTTCTATGATTCTAGCAAACTTTCACTATAAACTATTTTCATGATTTAAACACACTCTTGTTCTAGACTATTTTTCTATGATTCTAGCAAACTATTCTTCTAGAACCCTTTTTAGGATTCTAGTAAACTATCACTCTAGACTATTTTTCTATGATTCTAGCAAACTATCATTCTAGAACATTTTTCTATAATTCTAGCAAACTATCACTCTAGACTATTTTTCTATGATTCTAGCAAACTATCACTCTACACTACTTTTCTATGATTCTATGAAACTTTCACTATAAACTATTTTCATGATTCTAACACACTCTTGTTCTAGACTATTTTTCTATGATTCTAGCAAACTATACTTCTAAAACCCTTTTGGCAAACTATCACTCTAGACTATTTTTCTATGATTCTAGCAAACTATCACTCTAGACTATTTTTCTATGATTTTGGCAAACTATCACTCTAGACTATTTTTCTATGATTCTAGCAAACTATCATTCTAGAACCCTTTTTTATGATTCTAGTAAACTATCTTTCTAGACTATTTTTCTATGGTTCTAGCAAACTATCTGTGCAGACATTTAAAGTTAGATTGTACCAGGAAACGGGGATATGGCACTAGAAGAAATGTAAGTTTGCATTCAACTTTTCTGCTGTTCAAAATAGTTATAATAAAATAACAATATTCAATTCTAAGTAGAGAAACTGTTCTTGAACTGAAGATGATTAAAGTCCTTCCACAGATTATGACGTCATACGATAAAATAACCAATGAGGGGCCAGCATAAATTTTACCATTGTTCAATTACAGTGTATACTGGCCTCTCATTTGCTATTCTATCGTATGACGTCATAATCTGTGTAGGGACTTTAATCATCTTCCTTGACCTTTTCAAACGACTAAATCCTCCTTGTTTATTGATCGAACTAAAACAATAATGATCATGTGATTCATATTCTTTTGACAAAAATATAAGATAAAAGTTAGTTTGACTGAAAGACAAAGTGGATGAAAAAACCTTTTAGTTTCATATCCCTGCCTCCATGCCTCCAGTTAGTACCTGGAAAGAGAGTTAAATCCAAGTAAAAGTTCTCTTGCTGATTTCTGGTAATTCAATTTACTAAGAAAAAAAATTCCATTTGTTTTAGTTTCCAACATTTTTATAGTTTTTATACAAAGATGTTAATGAAATTTATGAACGCCAAACTTATGAATAATTTAATGTATTAATTACTTTAACCGTTACGAATCTCAAAAAGAAACACCCAAAATAAAGAAAAGCATCTCTATAAAAGAAAGGATATTATAATTAAATATTTGTGGAAAAACAATATATCAAGAATTTACCATGTAAACCGTTTGGTAAAACTGTTAATGTTAATTTATTATCATTACAAATTTGTTATAATAAAAAAGGTATCTCGTAATATTTTCCAGGAAAAAGGTATAGATTAGACAACAAGCGAAATAAATCTAAAATAATGCTTGGAGGGCAGGTAAAAAGGTCCTCAATTCTAAGAAGTGTTGACCCCAAACGACAGCTGAAAACCATGTAGAGGTTTCGTGATTTTTTTCCCTTCGAATTAATTTCGTTGTTGGTATAAGCTGAATATTATCAAAGAAAACTTTCAAGAATTTAGAGTTCTTTAACAGTTGGGGAGTTGAATCCATTTTTATAGAAGCAGAAATATAATCTATAATTACGGTTTTGACCTTCTAAAAAACGTAATCTACCATTCCACTTTCCCCTCTCTTGGTGATAATATCATCAATGCCGATACGATTTTTGAAATGTACCATTCCACTTTTAATAGAGGCGAAACTGGAATGGTACATTTATGTTTACAGATTCATAAGCATTGATTTCCTTATTTAAAACGACATAATAGTAAGGGTATATTCTGGTTATTATTTTTATTTTACATTAAAAAAAATTAATTATAAATAGTATTTTATACACTCCTACGATTAACATAATTTAAAAATAGTATGTATGATTTCAATTATGTCGATGTTAAAAGTTTAAACCACCATTCCAGTTTCACCTCTCTTGAATGTGGAATGGTACATTTCAAAAATCGTATCTGCATTGATGATATCATCACCAAGAGAGGCAAAATTGGAATGGTATATTACAAAATCATATCGGCGTTGATGATATCATCACCAAGAGAGGGGAAAGGGGAATGGTAGATTACGTTTTTTAGAGGGTCAAAACCGTATTCATATTTCTGCCTCTATAAAAATGGATTTAACTCCCCAACTGTTTAGTATTTTACCTTCGCACATTTTTGATGTCATTCCATATCTTTTGTACTCCGAATATCAGAATAAGTCCTACACAAATTGATAGTTATTTATCGCATTGTATTATAGACAGCTACCCGCGGATATTAAAGTGAAATTTTTTAGATTAAAACCATTTTTTTTTAGCCCCGAGGGGCCGAAAACCCGGCCTAACAATACGGGTATTAATTTTATGTTTTTTAATTTAAATTTTTTTGAAAATTTTCTGTATTATGATGCTATACATAATTTTTCAATATAGCTTACAACCGGTTCTAATCCAACGGATATTAATCGGTTTCGAAGCCATACAGGAGGCTTATATTATTAATGTTTGTTTGTAATGCTGCTTCTTAATTTCTTGGGTGTGTAAGCCAGAATGCTAATATATAGATTCTATTTTGTAAAATCAAAACAATAAACATAATTTAGGATATGTCATTTAAAAAATTATATTTTATATAATTTTACACTAATTTTTCATCCTTTCTACTTGGAATATAATGCAAATGCAAGATATACAATTTGAAAGGTAAAACTTAAATTTCACTTAAAGTTTTATTTATCTTTTATAGTAGGGCAGGTAAAAACTTTTCATTTCATAAACAAACCCAACAAATTATAAATACTGATTTTGATTGTACAACTTTCAAAAAGATATCATTATATGTCCATTAAAAACTTATGTAAACAATTATGTAAGATTTGGCGTGCACAGGTTTTCAAACAGTAAGCACACCCCTTTTTAACATTCCACTAAAATCAAAATCGATAAGGAGCGTTTAAGGGGTGGGAGAGGGGGGGGGGTGGTGGAGCTATAATACAGATGTCAAGAGTGGCGTTAAAAGAATAAAATAAATAGAGGAAAATTTTTTCAAAAACAATTTTTATCCCACCCAACTCTTCCTAAGAAAGTTTTGAGTTTGTTGCTTGTAAGATGCTGGTTCAATCATCAAAATTAAACATTATTTACCTAATTAAGCGTTATCGAACAAGGACAGTTTTTATATAAGTAGCGCAACAATATTAATCTGACATCCAAGGACGTCCAAGGGAGGGGGGTTAAGGGGTGATTACCTCCCCACCCCCCCCCCCCCCCAATAAAAAAGCTTGGACGCCCCTGCTGACAAAATTATAAAGGGTGTTTTGAAAATGGACCATTATTTTAAACATCTATTATACATCTTATTGTACTACTTATTGTTTAGGAGCAATTTGGTAAAATGCTTCGATTGGCCGCGTGCGTGGTTTTTTAAATGGGTGCATTTTAGATTAATAGAATAACATTAGCATAGTGTAAAGTAAATATAAGAAATAAGAAATAAGCGTTTATCATTGAATGGCAAACAATCATTCTTTTTTTCAAGTAAAAAATGCAATTGCAACTCTTTAATGGTGGCCTAAAAAATCCATCAAACACTTTGCTTATATCAAGCTACATTTAATTATAAAAAGGAGGGGGGGGTCATTTATTCTTTTTGCCTATGTGTTCTTATACTTTAAAACAGGCTAACGCTAGAACACTAAAATTTGGCATGACAGCTGCTTACATATTCGGGGTAAAAGAAGAAACAGTGTCAAAACCTGCACTGCCACTAAAACCGCTATCTCCCGCTATATTTTGTGCTATTTCTCGTCAAATTAGACATATTTAAATCATTTAATACAAACTTTATTCAATAAGTTTACATTTCATTACACTTTAAAATTGTCTTTTAAACTGTATTTTTAAACTGTATTTGTTTTTTGTTCAGAGGAATCATCACCAAAAAATATAAAGAGTTTATACCTATGTATGGAAGAAAGTAGGTGGCCAACAATATGCTGACAATAACAAATATTTGCCGGAACAGGATGGCACTGCAGGACTCATCCAATCTTTCTCCACGTAGATACCACTCCTTAAACTAAATTTTAAATGTTAGAATAGTATAAGATAATAGAAAAAAATACACGAAATAATATAGCATTTTTAAGAAGTTAAGAAATAAATCTTTTTGGTAGGATGTTTAATCCCCTATAGAAATCCGCCCTCCCTCATTGGTTTAGCTTTTTTAAAAACAAGTTTCTATCACCTTTGTATTGCTATAGACTTGTGCAGGACTATCCTTATTTAAACAATCAAATATGTCAAATAGTTGTTTATGGTCCACTTTCGTTTAGGTGTAAATGAGGAATGAGGTATACCCTACAAGCGAAAAAAAATCTAAAATGATATTTGGGGGGCAGATAAAAAGATCGTCTATTCTACTAAGTGTTCCCCCCCAGCGACAGCTAAAAATCATGTATATGTTTCTTGATATTTTCGAATTAATTTTGTTGTTGGTAAAAGCTTGATGTAATTTTTAATCTCAATACCCGACTTAAAATTCAAATGGGAAAAACCTGCCTTCCCCACTTATGGTTTCACATCACATGTAAGTATGAAGAGTAGCTACATTCCCATTAATCTTTAGTTTCCAATTAAATAGCAATATTAAAGTTTTAGAATATATTGATGTGTAAAAGTTTTTCCTTGATATCAATATTGATATAAACATTTAATATTATTCTCTATTTCTAGACTACAAAATAAGAGGAGAATTAAATAAACCATCTATTTTTTTATATCCTATATTGATGCAAAAGATCTCGGAAATTACTGGTCCGAATGGGTTATACCTTTCAAGAAACCCTTTATAAATGTCCTGTAAAGGTTTTAGGCCATTTTTCTGACCTCTCCCCGCCTTGCCATAGAGGCTAGTGACGAAATATTTTTTTATAAATCGATAAATAAAAAGTTTGTGAACACAGTTAAATATCTTTTAGTAGCGGTTAAATCTCCTAATCTTTTCAAAATCCATCATTTTAAAAGGAATTTACAAATTTTTTGTGACGAATTATAATGATACAGCCTAGCAATAGAGTAGCTTCTTAACTTATAACAAAAGAGAAAAAGTGGCCCTATTTTAAATAATTGTATCAATAACTCACAAGGACTGATTGAAACATTTATTATGCTTGAATGTTGACAAGAGAGAGGAACAATGGTGATCAATAAAAAGCAATAATTATTTATGTATACTTTTTTTAATATTTTGCACTTAAGGTTATGAGCTTTAATTGTCAAGGTTTTATTTTGGTCAATACCATAAGGTTGGAAAGGGCAGAGGGGAACATTGCAATTATTTTGAGATAGCTTCGCTACTAAGAATTATTGTATAAATTGTACAAATTTTTATTGCCAAGTAGGGATGACCAATGTATAAATATAAAGGGTTAGCTAGATAATTGAGTGAGATGAAGTGAGATGTTGGCACATAGTTAGACAGGTGTCACACCCAGGGATACAGAGATATAGAGATATGTTGGCACATAGTTAGACAGGTGTCACACCCAGGGATACAGAGATATACAGATATGTTGGCACATAGTTAGACAGGTGTCACACCCAGGGATACAGAGAGATATGTTGGCACATAGTTAGACAGGTGTCACACCCAGGGATACAGAGATATACAGATATGTTGGCACATAGTTAGACAGGTGTCACACCCAGGGATACAGAGATATAGAGATATGTTGGCACATAGTTAGACAGGTGTCACACCCAGGGATACAGAGATATACAGATATGTTGGCACATAGTTAGACAGGTGTCACACCCAGGGTTACAGAGATATAGAGATATGGTGGCACATAGTTAGACAGGTGTCACACCCAGGGATACAGAGATATGTTGGCACATAGTTAGACAGGTGTTACACCCAGGGATATAGAGATATGTTAGCACATAGTTATACAGGTGTCACACCCAGGGATATAGAGATATGTTGGCACATAGTTAGACAGGTGTCACACCCAGGGATAGAGAGATATGTTGGCACATAGTTAGACATGTGTCACAACCTGAGATACAGAGATATAGAGATATGTTGGCACATAGTAAGACAGGTGTCACACCCAGGGATATAGAGATATGTTGGCACATAGTTAGAGATATGTTAGCACCCAGGGATAGAGAGATATGTTGGCACATACTTAGACAGGTGTCACACCCAGGGATACAGAGAAGATATAGATATATGTTGGCACATAGTTAGACAGGTGTCACACCCAGGGATATAGAGATATGTTGGCACATACTTAGACAGGTGTCACACCCATTGATAGAGAGATATGTTGGCACATAGATAGACAAATGTTACACCCAGGGATACAGGAATAGAGAGAAAAAAAAGAGAAGGAGAGTGAAATGGGAAAATATTGAAGAAAGAGGAAAATAGGAACCAAAGAGATACTAATATGAAGTTAGAAATGAAACAAAAAAGGGAAGGAACTAGAAACCATTTGTAGTGTTTTTAATCTAAATCATTGTTTTAGAAGTCTTCGCTATTAATGCATGTATGTAACCCTGTCCAATAAATCTCTATCACTTGGCATATTTTCAAATATTCTTAAAAATACCAGGTTAATACTTTACATAAGTAGCACAACTACAATAAGCTGAAAATTTTCATACTTGAGAAGAACAGTTAATTTAACTTATGGTAGTGGATGTTCTTCATTTAATTCCTTTTCATAACATTCTGGTTAGGGGAGGTTTTTGTCTAAAGTGGAGGATTTTAACCATTTACCATTACTGAACTTTTTTCAAAATTGGAACAATTGACCCAGCAGTTGGCGAGATCTTTTATGACACAGTCATACACACACGTAAAACGTACTACTTTATAAAATACTAGCGGCTTCGCCCCAAGAGGTAATCAAAAAAATTGGAGGTGTCCCATGGTTTTTGAAGGGGTTGTGGGTGTCCCCCCCCCTCCCAAAAAAAAAGCCTAAAACCACCACAGGACCAGTAGGTATATTCCTTGAAAGATAGAATCCAATCGGTTCACAAGTTACCGAGATCTTAAGGAACAGATAGACGGACGGACGGACAGACATCAAGCTACTTTGTATTATAGATAATTTCAAAAGAGACAAAGCTGCGTAGCAATCTTCAATTGAGGGATGATCGAACAGATCTAAGAAGAACGTACATCCATACGTTTTTGTGATAGAAGAGCTGCGCTACTAAAATTGTTAAAAAAAGTAAGATTTTGAAGGCACGATAAAATGATTTTGGCAGTGCAGCAAAGTATAAAAATTTTCCAGGATTGTGGGGACAAACAAAATTCTCGAAATTTCTTTTTTAGGCGTCCGAAAGATGTTTATCTTCCCATCACCCCGTCCCCACAACCAAAAAAATTATTTTTACTAATAAGATTTGAGAGGGCAGGAAATGTTCCTAACCTATCTTAAGTTTTAAATATTCGAAATGTTTGAGGCTATTTTTCTGCTCCGTCCCTCTCCCCTCTTACTCCTAGATGATACATGCGAATCCCCAAGTAATATATACAGAGGAAATGATTCATTAGAAAACTCACCTAAAAAATGTATCGAACTAGTCAGTCCTGTTTATTCCTATATCCCTGACAAAATTGCATTCCATGATTACATCATCAAAACAAGGAAGTGCAACATTCATCAAGTATAGCTTTGGGGTAATATTCATATTGACCATTTGGGTTCAAAATAACCATTTTATAAGATTACTTAGAGCCAATAGCCCAAGAATTTACGCAACTTTAATCAATATAAAGACAAATAAACGCTAAAATTCAGGACCTAACAGAGAAAAAAATTCTTTTCAAAATTGAAATTAAAAGTTGAGGGTCAATCAAACCCTCCCCTCATTTAAGGGTCAATAGAGGCCTTCAGGTTCGTATCTGCTTGTTTATAATAAAGTAGAACAAATTATAATGTAAAGTGAAAGGTTGGAGAATAAAGGTTGGGACCATAAAAGATTTAGTTTCATCATTAATCATTTTCTTTTAACATTTTCTCCTGGCGTCAAACTGAAAACTGTGCAGGTAGCCACACAAACTATTTACTAATATATTTTCTCCTGGCGTCAAACTAAAAACTGTGCAGGTAGCTAAACAAACTATTTACTACAATGGATGTAGGATATATGTGGATATTATGACAGGGGAAAAATAGTCTTAAATTAAGGTTGCTAACATGGACATCATTTATTGGTCAGTTTGTTAATCCAGTAGGAGGAGAAAGAATGGGATGGGGTAAAAGTGGTGGATCTGGAGGGGGGGGGGGAGTGGGGGCGGATCGTACATTTATCCCCAAAAAAGAAATCAAACATAGAAAAAAAACACTCGATTTCTTGCCCACTGAATTGTATAATAAATTTTAATCATATATTTAACAATTAATATAAATTAAATTAACTTCCCAAAAGAAATAAAATCCTCCTCGTCCTATGAAGCTTCACCATAAAAGAGAACCATATCGGCCTGGCAGTTATTTATATCTTTTAGCACTGACTGATAGACACACAGAGACATTCATCCTGGATTCTAAACTTTATCTAATTGCAAAAAGGTTTTGATAGCCTTGAAGGGGTTCAAAATAGTAAAGTGTCTTTCAATAATCTGAATAAGAAAATGTCTCGGTCAGAAATATAAAAAAAAGTCGTATGTTCCACCAATGGATATATTATTACTTGGATCTTACACCAGATTTTCATGTTCCCTAATATAGTGAAACAAGCAGCAGGCTAAATAACGATTCTCCCTTTGCACTCCCTTTACCTCATCTACTCCCCTCCTACTGGATGAACAAACTGACCAATAAATGAGTTCCATAACAGCAAGCTCAATTGATGACATAATTGATCCTCTGTCATAATATCTACGTATATTCTACATTTATTGTTCCACCAGTTGTTTATAATAAAGATTAAGAAAAATAAAATATTTTACAAATACCAGTGCTTCCCCTCAAAGAGATTATTGATTTAGTTAATGCTATAGTAGAAAAGTTTTGACACTGCTGGATGTACAACTAAATTCAGATTGAACAAAAATATTTAAAGATTTTGAGATGGTTTATCTTATTATACAAAGTAGAACCATGTCTGTCTGTCTGTCTGTATGTCTGTCTGTCTGTCCGTCTGTCAGTCTGTCCCTTAAGATCTCGGTAACCACTGAACCGATCGGATTCTACTCTTTAGGGTGTATACCTATTGGTCCTGTTGTGGTTTTAAGCTATTTTCTTGGGGGTGGGACACCCCCAACTCCCCCCCAAAAAAACAAAACAAATCCCCCTCAATTTCTTTTTAAAATCAGTTTGAAATTAGTGGTTGCATCACGATTTTTTTAATTACCTATTGGGGCAAAGCCCCTAGAGGCTAGGGGCGAAGACGCTAGAAATAGATAAAATGAGACAAAACTTTAGGGACCTGATATTGATACACTAACAAACAAACATCTTTAATATGACTACCTATCCAACCTACTTTATAATCATGGCTAAGGTGTAGAATTTCTGTATCATGTAGAACTAACTGTCCAGGTTCCAGATCTTCTGTGGCCACACATCCATACCCTTTACCTGGAATCTTCCAGACCTGAAGCAATAGTTATTTATCGCATTGTATTATAAACAGCTTTCCGCGGATATAGAATGTACAATTATAAGATTTAAAACTAGTTTTTTTAGCCCCGAGATGCCGAAGGCACCGGCTAAAAAAACTGGTTTTAATCTTATGATTGTACATTTTTATATTCGTAGAAAGCTGGATATAATACGATGCTAGACATAGTTTTTTCGTATGGATGAGAACCGGTTCCTATCCACCGGATTCGAATGAATACGAGAATAGTTATTTATCGCATTGTATTATAAACAGCTTTTTGCTTATATAAAATGTACAATTATAAGATGAAAACCAGTCAGCACGGGCTAAAAAAAACTGGATTCAATCTTATGATTGTACATTTTTATATTCGAAGAAAACTGGATGTAATGCGATACGGTACATAATTTTCCATTATGCCTTAGAACCGGTTCTAATCCAGCGGATATTAATCGGTTTCGAAGCCATCATACTGAGAGAAAAAAATTAAAAGGGTGAATTATAACGTCCAAAGCATATTCTATAAAGCTTAGGATTCCGGGTATAGTCCCTTTCGTAACATCGCCCCTTATGGGGCGATCCTTCGCATTTTTCAAAGTAGCTTTTCTCCTATTTCTAGCCCCTCCTGGGGCTCTTACCCTGCAGGGCCAATTACCTAACCCTGTGGGGCAATCACCTAACCAAATATAACCTCACCTAACCAAATATAGCCTAACCTAACCTAAAATAACCTATAAAAAGCCATTTTAAAAATACGACGAATCGCCCCTTATGGGGCGATGTTACGAAAGGAACTATTCCTAGGATTCCTCATACTGTCTTGTCTGTTTGTATGGGGAAAAAAACATGTTAAACCCCAATTTTATGTCTGTAGGAACATAACGAACGTAAGTTTCTGCATGTTAGAATTGTCATATCGGTTTCGAACCTTGGAAAAGATTACACTACATCCTATTAACTGAAATTTTTGTTTAGACTAGTAAAAAAAAGTTCAAGATTGAAAATGTCATTTTTACGTCTATAATCATGTTGATGTTCGTTTGCCTAATATCTGATTTATATATGCAAGTTGATACCCTTGTTTTGATAGTAAGAAGTCATATGGTAAATGACTACTGAAATACTCCTTCAGAATGATAAATTAATATTTGGTTTTAATTTTATCACACCTTATTAAAAAACGTATTAATAGTTATAAAAAAAACTTGTTTAATCTTATGATTGTACATTTTTATATTCGTAGAAAACTGGATATGATACGATGCTAGACATAGTTTTTTCGTATTGATAAGAACCGGTTCCTATCCACCGGATTCGAATGAATACGAGAAAGATATTTATAAAACTCTGGAAGAACCTATGTTTACAAAATATGTACAGTACAAATCCAGACCCTGAATGTAATATAATCCTGACTTCGACAGATTTACGACGATTCTAATCAAATTATTGATACACAATAGATTTATTATTAATTGGATTTTACACCAGATTATCATGTACTCTAGTAAGATAAAAATCGTAGCTGGCTAAAGTAACCCCCTTCCACTCCCTTTACCGCATCCCCTCCCATCTTACTGGATGAACGAACTGACCAATAAATGACGTCCATGTTAGCAACCAAAATTGATGGGAATTTTTCCCCTGTCATAATGTATAACGTATATTCAGGATCCATTTGATGCACTGACCTTAAAACACTTGTTTGTTTTGTTTTGATTATTGTTGAGATCATTCTGTTGAGTCGTACTCCCTGACATTTCAAACTAATTTTTCTCAATTCTCTCTTTTTCTGCTCTTCACATCTAGCTTCAATAAAAAATAGTTTTTTTATCACGGGAGAAACTAACTGGATGTGTTATTTGAATTAATTCTATGTTTTTTATTAATACTAGTGACTCTGCCCTAAGCATTTAGGAGCTCTGAGCTGGATCTTTAAATCACTTAAGTGGTAAGCCAGATCGGGGTGAGCCAACTTTCCACCAATGAGAGCACAGCATTTTATGAAATGCCGTGCTGTGATTGGCTGAAATTCGGCTCACCCCGATCTGGCTCACCACTAAAATGATTTAAAGATCCAGCTCTGTATTAAAAAAGAAAGATAGGGCCTTAAGAAAAATATATTAAAACCATTCAAAGACATAAATCTGAAAATTAGATAGCCTAAAATCATCATAAGACCTATATGAAGTTTACCTAAGTGAGCGAACAAAATTGTTTCAGTAGTTACTGAGATCTTAAGCATTAGACAAAAAAAACCTTACTACTCTATATAGTACGAAGTAGCTCTTACTCTTACAATAGATAGTCTATAGAACTAATCTTTAAATCTTATGCCAAAAAGGAAAGTTGTAAAAAAAATCATCTTTTATATGAAATGCGGGTCTCAAAATTAAAAAATAAGATATAGTTCAAGACACCTAAAAAGCGTAACTTTAATATCTTTAATTCCGGGAAAGAACTATTTAATTCTTAATAATTGATATCTGCCATTATATATTCTAACTATTCCAATTTTGCTTTCTATGCTTCTTTTAAAAAAACCTACATTTTCTTCAAGCCATATGTGCCTGGTTGTCTGTATGTCTGTATGTTCTCCCTTCCTGTCTGTCTGACTCTTGTGTTCAGCATGAAACCATATTGTGTCTATAAATATTTGATTTTATCAATATGTTAAACTTTTATTGTTCAGATTTAAAAAGATTTTTAATCTAATAGTATCATAACTAATAAGTAGAATGATGCCTTTCTGTTTTTTTTTTGTCCAGATAATCTCGCTGATATCGGGACTAATTTTGTTCTACTTTTCAGGAAAAAATGTATGTGTTAGCCTAGTTTGGAACAACTAAGATCTTTTAAACATTAAGTTTTTATTAAAGTTTTAAATTGATTTTTTGAGAGTTTAGCAACTGCATGTGATCTCTATATTCTAAGATTTTTTCGTTTTTTTTGCGCATTCATTTAATACCAAATTTAAATAAAATATTAAAAGTATCATATTCCCTATTGGAATCAAAATTCACATTTTATATTCATAAGAAACAAAACTTATAGTACCTAATAAAAAATGACGTTATACAATACAACCAATGATAGACCAGTATACATTTATGTTGAACAATGCTAAAATGTATACTGGCCTATCATTGGTAATTTGTATTGTATGATGTCATTTTTTATCAGGCACTTTAAGCTGCTTCAACTAAATTTTTTGTATGGATTCGATTCTAATTAGAAAAGTGCTGCTACTCAATAGTTATTGATATTTGTTTGTCCGATTGGTTTGTTTCCAAAAGCGCACTTTGATGTTTTCCTCCTTGTTCCAGGGCTCGACAGCCGGGCGTCTGTCGTGGCTTAGCCTGAAATTTAAACCCGTTTGAAAACATTTTTGAAAAGAGGTTTAGACTTTCAGCTGATTTTTTATGCTATAAAAGATTGAATATTCTGAGGCATATAGGCGGCTGACGCGCAGCTGCCGAGCCCTGCTTGTTCCTTAATACTTTTCATGTTTCTGATTATATAATAACATATTGTATTTAATAATAGAAACAACATGATTTATTTTAGAAAGCCCTTTTTCCCGCAACCTTAATATTACAATACTTGAGTGTTTAAACAAAAAAGGAAAATTTTTGCATCTTGATCGATAAGTTGAATATATAAATTCGAATTTAAAAAGTTGAATGTTAAAAACTATAAAGGCATTAATTAAGAATTATGTTCAAGTCCCCTTCCGTAAACCATATACAGTTAAACCGGTTCCTTTCCTTAAAGTAAATAAATTAAAATAAAGACAGTAGGGGCAGTTATCTTTATTATTTTCAACCCCTGGGGGAGGAAACTAACCCTGCGTGGCTTACAAGTATTCAAGATAACCTAAATTGACCTGTTTTCTGTGCTTGATTATACCCTTTATAGAAAATTCACGCATTGGTTATCAACAAATATGTAATATTTTTTTTGTCTAAAAAGTTTTGATAAGAACTAGGCAATGCTGTTTTAATGCAGTATCAATAATTAGTCCGCATACATTATAACTAATATTTAGTACTTTATTTAGAACTGGTGGCCTTGCCTCAAGAGGCGTTAAAGGTTTCCCATACATTTAATTATATTCTTTTTTAAATAGGGTAAGGGTATTTTTTAAAAAAGGGGTGGGTAATGGGTATAGCCCCACTGTCTTTTTGTTTAGGGGAAGATTAAAAAAAATATTTTGGAATTAAAATTTTTAAAAAATACCTGATTCTAAAAAGTAATTAAAATATGGCGCGAAATTCGGGGTAATTTTTTCAAGGGGGGGGGGTGCTGTTAACTCTGATATTTTTTTGAAAATCTTTTTTGAGGGGGATTCTCATTTACCATCCCCACTTCCCTTTAGACATCCATGTCTATAATAGCTATCAGTTTTATTTATATTGAGTACATATAGCACCGTAGGTATGGGCCCCGCAAGGGTTAGGCATTAGAAAAAGAAAAGTTTCAGTGGTGTTAGGATCTTTGAGATGAAACAACGTTTAACTTTCTTAAAACTTTAATTTATGAATTTTGTCATCCTTTGTTAAAGTTATTTGTATTTTTTTATTCAAATCACTATGAAAAACTAACTTACTATAGAATTTTAATAAAATAATGGAATAGGTAAAAAAAAGATTAATTTATCTTACTTAAAATAAGATTTTATAAGGATTCATTGTTTAAGGTTACTTAATTTATACTTTTTAAATTGTGGGATGAATTTGATTTATCCTGTATTGATCTATCCTTGTTTCTATGCAATTTGAAGTTGAAGAATATCATGCAATCAACAACAACACAAAAATAGATTAAACATCATAGATAACTTTTATACATACAAATATACATTTTCCCAACGACCCTCTGTTTTATGGCAAACAGCACTGAACATGCGGTGGTTTCCTTCAAAGTATGTTGCAAAACAAGAATATCCCAACCCTCTTTTTTTTGCAAGAAATTGAAAAATAAGTGAAAGAGTTCTTTGTGTTTGGTTAGGTTAAATTAGGTACTGGGTAGTCCCGAGGTAATAGGAAACTGCAAGTATAGGACTCCCCGCAGGACTGAGGACTAAAAAACTACCTTTCCCCGTTTTTTTCCATTTGATTTAAAAATTAGAAAAGGAGAAGGGGGTTACTAGATCGCTCTGTACTTTGACTTAATTGGAAAAAAAGATTAAAATGAAAAAAAATGCGAAAATATCATAATTTTATTAGACAGTTTTTTATTACTGCCTCAATAACTCGTATACTATGTAAAATTACTCTTTATAAAGTGCTCTATTATAACTCTTTCGAAAGTATACAAAACCGGTGGAGTTTCTACATTCAAGCAATAAGAAATCTTGTGAGGTTTGAACAAAAACAAGAAATAAACATCCACAATAGTAAAGTAAAAGAATAGATGGTGCATATGGGTAACTCCACCCACGGTGTGGAAACCCCGTGCCGACTTACAATTGGGTCTTTGAATATCAATATTAACACAGCCAACTCGCTACAAAAGAGAAGAAAGCAAATTGCTAGCAAACGAAAAAGGTCCCCACCACTTGGGCCAGGTAGTTGTCTGGGTTATACATCCATATTTATACATTTATTCACACAATATGCAATCCCCTTGGAGAGTCTTCACTATTTAAAGTTTTTTGTGTGATCATACGTTTCTTTTCCTGCCATGCCATTGAAGTTGTAAAAAATAAATTAGCACTCTTTTATGTATCAAATATGTTGTACTATTGTCCTTATTTTCAGTATTGCAAAAACACCTTTACCGGTCTGTTTAAAGCTGCATAAAAAAGCAAGAAATGCTTTATAATAAAACAAAAAACTTTAGACAACTAAATTAGAATGAAACTATTTTGGAAAGGGTTGCAAACAATGATGACAACATCTTTAAGATTTATAGTAAAAATTTCTAAGAGGCATGCTATGATTGTTATCTACAAAGAAACACGAACTCTTTTTTAACTTTAATATATGGTAACAAAATAGATTAGTTTGAAAATTTTGAAAAACAATAATAAAATTTTCCATTTTTTAATATAAAGATGTCCAACACAACAGACAAAGATAATTATAGAGAGGTGGAACTTTTTGTATTAAAAGTAAATATTTAGTGAGGTCATAGTTGTAATCCCAGACAGTCAAACATATTTTCAGAAATAAAGGTTTTGGATAGCAGCCAAAAAATCATTATTTTCAAAGATAAAGTAAATCCTTTTAATAAAGTAACAGGATCTATGTATGTCTGTCTAGGTGTATATGCTTGTGTTCTGAAGGATCTCGCTATCCACTGTACCGATATGATTGTACTTTACAGGGTAGCTTCTCATAGATCCTGGGAAGTTTTAAAAAAATATTTTGGGGAAGGTACTACCACCCTCCTGAGAGAAATCGTCCCAAGAAAAAAAAATTTTCACACCATTTTTTTTTAATTTAAAAAGAATGGTGGTCGACTCCCCCATACTCCAACAAAAAAATCTTTTTTACCTTTTCTTTTTAAAACAAAATAAAAAATTGGGTTGTCGAATTCAAACCCACTCCCCTCATGTTACCCTAGAGGCTAATAGTCATTAATATATTGATAGCAGCTACATGAATTGTATTCTATAATTTAAGAATTAGGATGAATTAAAGTTAATTTATGTTGTAGTCAAATGCTTTACTAAAGTCAAACTAACAATTAATATACATTGCTATAAGGATATATAAGTTGGAAAGAATTTTAATGTTAGAGGGAGATTTGAAATCTGCATCAAATTTTAAGGATTTTTTTTATAAAATTCGTTTTTTTGTATAATTCTTTATCTAAATGCGGAAATACAATTTAAGTTAATTAATTTTGACATCTGTGATTGGTGGATTAAAAAATTATCTGCGCTCTGATTGGAGAAGCTTAAGTGTCGCACATCATTCAACCAATTAGAGCGCAGGTAGTTTCCAATCCACCTATCGTATTGGTCAACATTTATGAACTTAAATTGTTTTTTAAATTTTTAGATAAAGAATTATACAAAAAAAATAATTTTATAAAAGATCCTTAAAATTTGATGCAGATTTCAAATCTCCTAAACTATCTAAATATTAAACCTATCTACGTTTTCGATAATAAAATATGGTTTGAAAAGCATATATATTATATTGAAATTTCAAAAAAACCCTTAAAATTTGATTGGCATTTTGCCTAGAGTCAAGATTTTTTTTTGTGAAGGTTTTTAAAACGAAGGGAATAACAAAGGTTTACAAAAAAAATAATTATATGATTATATATAATTGATTCCTTTTATACCTGAATCATTGTGGTTTATAACAACCAGACATTTCTTATGCTATTTTATCATTTTACCTAATTAGACTGCAACCATTTGATTAGTTTTTGGATTAGATTAGTTTTCCTTTTTGATAAAGAATATATAGATTTTAGTTCCATACTTATATAAAAGTAACAAGATATGTGTCTGTCTGTCTGTGTGATTGTACCGAAAGATCTCTCTAATCGCATGACCGATAAGGTTCTTTGTTAGTGGTTTTTTTTAAAGCATCCCTAGACATTTTGGTAAGTAGCTGCTTTTATGATTTTAAACTATTGTCTTAGAATAAACAAATACAAAAGTACAAAAAGTACAACAGCATTAACTATGTTTTCTTCTAATTTATATTTGAATTTGATAAGATCAATGAACAGAAAAGAAAGAAAAGGATTATTTTTTTTGTGGCTATAGAACTCAGAAATTGCTGGCCGATTAGTTTGTAATTTTTAGGGAAGCTTTAACAATATCTTAGAGTAGGTTTAGGCTATATTTCTATCTTTCCTGCTATCCCCTTAGCTAGGGGTAAAATAAATAGTTATAAATAATATTAGTTAGATAGCAAATTATGTGCATATAATATAATTTTAATTCGTCAATAAATAAAGAAGATTTAGGCGATTTCACTAACTTATTTGGGCAACGTGATGTACGGATGGGCCCCATTTATACGGTTCCATTGCTACCATAAATATTATTAATTACATATTCTATAACATAGTATTAAATTTGTAAATGAAAATTTTCCACAAAATATAAAGGTGTGCAAAGCAATACTAATCTATACACAAACAAAAACATTCAAATTTAACACAAAATCAGAAAGAGAGAAAAAGAATAAAACTGTTAGAGAATGGGGGGGGGGGGAAATAAGGAAGAGCAAGACAAGGAAAACTAACAGAAGGGAAGTGGTGGTATTTTAAAGAAGAAAAGAGCAAAGGAGAGATTAGGGGCTGGGGAGGGGGGGGTGGTTAGTTGATGAGGGGGATAAGCCGCAAAGTCCGTGATTTTTTTTGTTGGATGATGTAAGAGCAGACCATGATCCTGCCAAGTTCAGGAGCCATGGGCTTCAGGACGGCCAGCAAATTATGATACTATGGGTGAAGGGAATTGGGGGGGGGGGGGATGACTCAGGTGAGATTAGCCGCTATTTTATAGATTTCAGGGTGCTGAGGGACCCAAAGTTTTATATATACAACATTATCTTATTCGTTGACTCAACAACCTTTATAATTTTAATAAAATTGGATGGTTTGTTTCAAACTAGTAGTGTCAACACTTTTCAACCAACAATTCAACTGAAGGGTTAATTTTGTTTATCATTATTAGGGATGAATATCAATTTATTGGCCATTGTCTTATCCCCTGAAACGTGTCCATTTACAATGCTGCAATTTTTCAAAAAAAAAACTTTAAACGACGCTTTTCTCCATTTAAGGCAGGATCATCAGTCTGTACCTAGGTATCCTGTGTCAGTGTGTATATTCAAGCATTTATTTGTTTGTATTTCGATTTATTATTTTTTCTTTGTCATTATAAGTACCTCCACAATTTGTTTTAAATTTTTAGTTTTTGTTGAGCTTCGCTTCAAGAATGCTGACATCATTCTTTATATGTATAAACAATAAGTTTTTAAAGTTTAAGGTTAGAAATAAGATACATGGGTATTAATTACACATTGTTTGAAACCGGAGCCATGGTTTAAAACAATATAAGAATTTGAGATTAGATTATGGGGCAACTATTCCATTATAATCATTTAGAACTCTTCTTCCTAAAAAAATATTTTATAAGCTACCAAAGGAAGAATTTCTCATATGACCATTTGTACAACGATTATTTATCGTCTATTGTCCAATCTCTGGGTTCCCCAGTTGACATACAAAAAAACCAAGAGAGAAAGTAAACAACGACGACGGACATATTAGACTTGTTGTAGACCAGCCTTGCGTTTAGCAATTCTACTTTGTCAAATGTCATACATGCATCATTAGATTTGGACGACATAGACCGAATAAGCAGAAAAAGTACGCCTGCGTTAAAAAGTACGAGGGAAATAAACACCGGCTTCTAAAAGTTTAATTGATATTTATTTTTCAAAATATCTTTTTTAATATTTGATAATTTTGTAAAATGGAGAAACCCTTATGTACAAAATATGTACTGTACATAATCAAACCGTGAATTAACCCCCTTTTTAATTTTGATTCAGATGTAGTACTCAAATCAATCAGTAAACAATGAAATATCTAGCGATATATTTATAAAACAAGAAAGGAGAATAGTAATTTCTCGCATCGTATTATAAACAGCTTTCTGCGGATATAAAATGTACAATTATAAGATCAAAACCAGTTTTGTTAGCGTCGAGATCCCGAAGGCACGGGCTTTAATCTTATGTTTGTACATTTTTAAAAGTGAAGCTTTTCTAATTAGGGTCGGTCCGTCCGTTACAGTTAGATTTTTTCGTTAATTTGAACAGGTTAGAATTGTCCTATGGATTTCAAACTTTGCATTCCTTTAACTGTTAGGTACGACTTAGAAAGCGCAGCAACTCTATAATCGTTACCAAAAAGTCCGTACGTCCGTTTAAAACATGCTGATTTTTACTTTTTTGACATCAAATGTTTGTATGTTAAAATTATCCGATTCATCTGATTTTTGGTATACTGATTCCTATAACAACAAGGTATACTGTTATAAGCGAAGCATCTCTATAATCAAGTCCTAAAAACATCAGTATGTCCTTAAACAGTAACATGTATCTAATCAGTTTTGCAACAAATTTACTTATAACTTTTGTATAGACATGTTAATGTGTTAATGTTCGTTTGTCCTTCCATTTCAGAGCTTCGCGTTTATGAATGTTGTCATCCTTGTTATATTCCTAGAAAACCAGATATGATACAATGCTAGACATAATTTTTTCGTATGGATGAGAACCGGTTCTAATCCACCAGATGAATACGAGAAAATATGGTTTATTCTTTTCTCGTATTCATTCGGTGGATTGGAACTGGTTCTCATCCATACGAAAAAACTATGACTAGCATCAAATTATATCAAGCTTTCTAAGAATAAAAAATGTACAATCATAAAATTAAAACCAGTTTTTTTAGACCCGAGGTGCCGAAGGAAAGCTGTTTATAATACGATGCGAGAAATAACTAATTTGTTAACAATATAAAATATATACATTTGAAATGACAGCTAAGTAAATTTAAAAAGACAAGCAGATTTTGAGTTTTATATACAATATAGCTGCGTTATTAAAAACGTAAACGTTATTGTGAAATATTAAGAAAAATTAATTTTTCTCAAATATTTGATGTTTTATAGAAAAGCTCTTTCTTCTTTACACATAGAAGAAATGTAATTTTTATCCTGAATCGCTCATAAAATGTCTCTAATTCTATCAATGGATAATGGATATAGAAAATACGTGGATATCATATTCATGATATGGGAAAAATTGTCGTCAATTTTGGTTGCTAACATAGACATCACTTATTGGTCAGTTCGATCATCCAGTATAAGGGAGGGAATGGGGTAAAGGGGTTGGATGAGAGGGGTCGTTATTTTCGCCAGCTACAAGTTTCACTTAAAAAGAGTACATGATTATCTGGTGTAGGATCCAAGTAATGATAAATCCATTGTTCTATCTCCAATGATCCTAATAAATCGAGAGATTTGGGAATGAACTATAAAAATCCAGGGAGGGAGGAAACATTGGGCTGTTTATTAAACTAGTCCCCAAAGTTTTATTATAACGTTTTCTTACTCGTTTGCTTCAAAACTTTGGGGACTCTTATTTAATTAGGTTAGTTGGTTTATAAAGTTTAATGTCCAAACCTTTAATAGTATTCTACAGAAGGGTAATTTTGTGTATCATCATTGGGTATGTACACATTGTACATCAATTTCTGACCATTGTCTTGTACAAGTACAATACTGGTGAGTTTTTAAATAAAACATGGTTGCAAATTTATTAAATCTACGTTGCCCCCTCCCTACCTTCCTGAAAAAGATCTTATTCTCATTGAATTTGGAAATAAAGGGAACAACAATTGCTGCAAAATTATTATTTCTCGTGTTATTTTTACAGCATGTCACAATTGCATAGTATTGAAAAAAAAGAAAATTAAATATTTTGTCTCAAAAATGATTATTTTATATTGTAAAAGTCTCAATGTTTTAAATTGATGTAGGGGAGCTCTAAAACGAATGGTCCTAATGTAATCTAATATTAGCATAAAATTTACTCATCAGGTTGTTCGAACCCTGTAAAATAGCTTTTTTCTTTAATTTTGGCATGTTAGAATTGTCCTATCTATTTTAAACTTTGCATGGTGATTCCTGTAGAAGTAAGGTACGAGTTAGAAAGCGTAGCAACTCTATAATCATTACCAGAATGTCCGTACGTCCATTTTAAACATGTTGATTTTTTTTACATTTTGAACAACAAATTTGTATGTGCCCTAATTATCCGATTGGTCTGATTTTTGGTATACTGATTCCTGGGACAACAAAGTACAATATTATAAGCGAAGCAACTCTATAATCAAGTCCTAAAAATGTAAGTATGTCCATAAATATCATTCTATATCAAGCAGTTTTTCAACAAATTTACTTACAATTTTGCTTTGACTCTTATACATTTACATTCTGATTATTCAGTTCTGACTTTATACAAGTGTTAATGTCCGTTTGTCCTACCGTTTCAGAGCTTCGCTTTTATGGATGTTGTCATCCTTGTTTTAATGTGAGTTATCCAAAATGAAGATTGTTTTTTTTATTTGCCCTTTTCCCTGTTTTCATTTAATATTAACCTTGAGAATTTGATCAAAGAATAGAATTGTTAGAAGCAAAGCTCTTCTAAACTGTAAACGTAATAGTCTGTACGTCATAACATAAGTTTTGAGAGTAAAAAATTGTCTTGTATCTTTGATAATATAAATAGTTATTTATCGCATCTTATTATAAGACAGCTTTTCGAGGATATTAAAATGAAAAATTATTAGAACAAGTTTTGTATCCTTATACTAAAGCAACAGGATGTTTGTCTGTGGGTCTGTACCGAAGGATCTCGCTAACCGCTGAACCGATCGGGTTCTCCTTAACAGGGTAGCTTCTCATAGGTCCCGGGAAGGCGTATAACTATTTTCTTGGGGTGTGGGACACCCCCAACCCTCCCAAAAAATGAACCCTCCCCCCAAAAATTATTTTTTTTACTTTTTCTTTTAAAATCTAAAATAAGAAATTTAATTATTAAATTCGACTCTCTCCTCAAGTGCCCCTAGAGGCCTCTAGGGGCGTAGCTGCTAGTTAATTAATAAAGGTATTAATGTTGATATCTTTATTTTGATATTGTCTGTAATACGATGCTATACACGATTTTTCTATATAGCTGAGAACCGGTTCTAATTCAGCGGATAATTATCAATTTCAAAGCCATACTAAAAAATATTTCTGCAGGATTGTCACTAAATATGTAGCAAAGTTTATAATTATTTATTAAAAGGTTACAACGTCTATTTATAGTGCTGAACAACAATCATCTTCTAATTAATAATAATTATGTTTTAAATGTCAAGATAAAAAGAAGCTACTTTTTAAATTGCAATGTATCACAAAAATTAATTAATCTTCTTTAATTTTTATGCATATTGTTATGCTTGAAATTAAATGAATTCCTTTGATTTAAGAATTGATTGATCTGGGGGAATAGATTGCGTCCGGTAGTGGCCTGGTCGTGAATAATTTAAAGGGTTTAATTAAAGACTTAGACTAGGTCATAGAAATATTCCATACGCCCTGTTTGACATAAATAAATTAAGAAACTTATACCGTAAGCTTAACATATTATAACAATCAATAGTATAAACCTTAAAACAAAGTTCGAACAATCAATAGGTCGTATGTCTATAATTGATTTTAGCAGGGATTGGTCAATGGAAACTAAACTTATTTTTCACAGTTGAAAACTATGTCCCTGGCCTGCCTAGCCGCAGCACTCAGCCCCCTAGCCTATAACCTAACCTAACCTAATTTTAAAGAAAATTATTGTTCTCAAGGCGGGTGCGGGTTACTAAAATCTTAAAAATAAAAAAAAAATCCTAAGAGGATCGATAACGCTTAAAGGACGCCTGCAAGAAATACCAAGCTTTAACTGCTGAAAGACTGCCACAAGTAGACCCAATACCCCAAATTTAAAGCTTTCAGCTTCAATAACAAAAAAGTTCTAGTCATTTCAAAATAGCATTTTATGTACAATGATATTTTTGAAAGATTTCCAATGCTCATAAAAAAAAACAATATTAAATTACGTCGCCTAGACACAAAATTATAACCTTATCTTTGTCAAAAACGTAGATTGTCGGTAACTGATTACATTTCTACAATAAAAACACCACATTTCATAGTTAAAATCTATGAAAAAAATTCGATTTAAATTGCATTTTTAATTGAAAATCATAGCGGAAACAAAGGGGTAAATTGATACAAGTTTAGCTGTGCTTGGTTGTTAAGCTGATTCAGCCTTCTGATTGGCTACAGTACACTCGGTACAATGCAAGTTAAACTTAATTTTTTTTAATGATCTTGACTATAAAAATGGGTATTTTTATTGTAAAAATATAATTAGTTACTGGAAACCTAAATTTATGACAAAAATAAGCTTATAATTTTGTTTTTAGGCCACGTAGTTTAATTTCAAAGTTTTCAACATGAGCATTGCAATTCTTTCAAAATTTTCAGTGTACATAAAATGTCATTTTAAAATGCCTAGAACTTTTATGTTATAGAAGCTGAAGGCTTCAAATTTGGGGTATTTGGACTACTTGTGGCAGTCTTTTGGCAGTTAAAGCGTGGTATTTCTTGCAGGCTTCCTTTAATAAGCGAGTGTAGAAATTATGCACAATATAATTTACCCAAGAAAAGCTTTGTCCTAAGAAATGCGACTATTTATAGTTTTAACC
Organism: Acartia tonsa; assembly: GCF_053477335.1. Lineage (NCBI taxonomy): Eukaryota > Metazoa > Arthropoda > Copepoda > Calanoida > Acartiidae > Acartia > Acartia tonsa. The sequence continues at coordinate 9,806,875 of NC_137261.1, read as the reverse complement.
TTGCATTCCAAAATTTGTACACATTTTTAACCAATAACATGCTCGCATTGTTCTTCCACTGTTATCCTATTGGTTGATTTAGAGAGTGTGTCTCTAGATTATCCTTATTTGTAATTAATTACTTTTGTCATTACGAGTTTTATGTATATGTAATAACTAGAGTTGGCTCGATATAATTATCTCCCTATTGGCTAGTTTTCTATATGCATATCTATTTCTCAATAAATCTATTTTCCTCACCCGGCATTACTATCTAAAAGAAAGTAAATATTTAATAATCTAAATGATTTTAAAAAGATTTTTTAAATTATATTTTTTTCTTTACATTACCATCACCAAAGGGTTAATGATGATGATTACAATTTTAGTTTAATATTTGAACACACAAAGTGTCGCCACAATCGAATTCTTTTAAAATAGAGTTTTCTTAAATTTATTATATTATAAATCTAAATTTTCTTTTTTATGATTAGAAATTAAATACATTGATATAAGGTAAATAGCAATATGAAATGAAAAAAAGGAATTTATTTTTAATAAAGTAAAATAATGGGTCTTATCGTTCTGAGCAATGAGAGTTTATTATGGATTATTGGAGCACTATGAGTTTTAAACAAATATTCCTTGGAAAACTTGAGCTCGTTTATAGACATTTATTTCCTATATAGATCTGACATGGATCTTGAAGCAATTAAGCAGGCCATTTTGTACATGTTAAAAATTGGAAGATTTCATTAAATAAAAGTTATCGCAAATATACTTAGTAAATAAAAACACTCAGGGATCCAAAGGGATAAGAAAATGGCCGATAAATTGATATACAATATACATCCCCATTGATGATATCCAAGATTACCCATTCTATAAACTACAATTTGTTGTTGAATTGAAACGTTTGAACACTGAACTGATGAACAAACCTATCAATATCTAATATAAGTCAAAGTTGTGAAGACACCGAATAAGAAAACGCTATTATAAAACTTTGGGGACTAGTGTAATAAACAGCCTAATGTCCCCTCCCTCCCTGGAAAACATTACTATAAACAGGTATAAAGGGATTGGGCAACGGACTGAAAAAATATCATTCCTCCTCAAAAAAGACATTTATATGTTACTTGAAAACATTATAGGTTAGAATAATATTTACTTTTTATAATACTAGCGGAAACGCCCCCTAGAAGCCTCTAGGGGCACTGCACTGGTAGGAGAAGGAAAAGTCGACCTCATCCTATTTTAAATTTGAGTTTCAAAAGAGTTATAAAAATTATTTTTGGGGGGGAGATGGGGGTGAATTCACCCTCTCGAAAAATAGTTTAAAACCTTCCCAAGACCTATAAGAAGCTTCACTGTAAAGGAGAACAATATCGGTTCAGCGGTTAGCGAGATCCTTCGGGACAGACAAAAACGCTTATTAATGTATATAATAGGATATCTCACTCTTAAATACAACGTCAATTCATCTTACTATAATTATTTAAACTTAGTAACTAATGTACTCAATAAGTGATCATATTCTTATGTTTACTGTTTTTACCCAATCCATACTTCCCTGAAAATGACATACATGCGTAATATGTAATGAATAAATTATTTTAATGGATGTAGAATATACGTGGTTATTAGGACAGAGGAAAAATTGTCATCAATATAGATTGCTAACATGTAACTCGCTTATTAGTCACTTCGATCATCCAGGAGGGGTGAGAATGGAGTAAAGGGTAGGATGGGGGGTATGGTTATATTAGCCCGCTGCATCTATCACAGTACTTGAGAATATTTAAATCTGGTGTAAGATCCTAGTAATAATATATCCATTATTATATACTAGCGGCTTCGCCCCTAGCCTCTAGGGGCTTTGCCCCAAGAGATGACAACAAAAAAATTCAAAAAAAAAAATTAGAAGAACTAAAGAAATCTTCTACAAAAGAAATTCTTCTACAAAAGAAATCTTCTACAAAAGAATTCTTCTACAAAAGAATATTTCTACAAAAGAATTCCTCTAAAAAAAAAAAAAAAAAAAAAAAAAAAAAATGGGAGGTATTTTTTTTGTTTTTGGGGGGGTTGGGGGTGTCCCACCCCCAAAGAAAATAGCTTAAAACCACCACAGGACCAATAGGTATATACCCTGAAGAGTAGAATCCAATCGGTTCAGCGGTTACCGAGATCTTAAGGGACAGACAGACGGACAGACGGTCAGACATCAAGCTACTTTGTATTATAGATTATGCCAAATTCCTCGTTTATTTGCAATTCTTTTAAACTTAAAAATCCTCTATGAATATGGCATATTAATGACAATACATGCCAAAAGCTAAACTTTACTGTTATTTCTTCAAAAAATATGATGTTATTGCTGTGTTTAAAAAATTTCCCCTTTATGCTTTTTCCATTTTCAGGTTATATTTTGTTATTTATATTGTTATTGAGTGTCTTAAATTATTAATTCCTAAGTTTACGTAAAAACTGTTATTTGATGAAAAAAACAATTCCTCCATGACAAAACTGTTAAAATTTTGTTGACATATTATAATTTCCATGATTTATTAATAAAAGAGACTGATATATTAACGACATTATGACCTTATAGAGACAAAACTTGATACTAAGGACATCCGAGAGATGGGGGAGATATATGCGCCCCCCCTCCCAAAAAAAATGTGGTTGCTGTAAGAATAAATGTATTAGTATAGATGTAAAACCAAGACTACTACCTGGCACAAGTGGTTGGGACCTGTGTTAATATTTCCGAGGCTATTTGCTGATATTCAAAGTCGGCAAAGGGAAGGTTTATAACTATTTTGGAGATGGGTTACCACCACCATCCTAACATAAATTACCCATTGAAAAATTTTCCCTAACCCCTACAAAATGTGTTTTTTATGTAAAACTTTATCTTTTTGAAACTATAATAATCCCTCCCCCCCCCCCTTAAGTGCCCCTACATTCAGTGGCGTGCGAAGCACTTTGTCTAGGGGGGGGCATTTTGAAGATTTTGTATAATTTTGCCCCCCCCCCCAAATCAAAGTGCCCCGGGGGGGCATTTGATTATATATATACTAATTTTAAATAAGGGCGTTTTAAGGGGTGGGATTATATGATTATGGGCCTTCTAGTTCTTATCACTTCTTCCCCATCCCTATTTCCCATTTATATCCCACATCTCTTCCCCCCCCCCCCCCCCCATCTCTTCCCCCCCATCCCTTCTCCCCACCCTGCAATGACCTAAGGGAAGGGAGCTAGAAAGCATCTTTGAAAAAAAAGTACAGAAGATAATTTAACCTTCCCCCCCCCCCCCCCACCACAAAACATATTTTATGGGTGGAAGGGGATGTTATAAAATCTCAGCAGGAAGGATGAATAACCCCATTAAAAAAAATTTGGGGGGGGGGAGATAAAAACACTCAATTTGGAAATAATTTACCAAAAATTAACCTAATATGTAAAACTGATTTTAAATATTTCTTTGTATAACAACAAGGATGACAACATCTTTAAGTAGCAAAGCACAAAAAAAACATTAATAAGAATACAAACAAGTAGATTTAAAGAGCATCTGTTGAAATAAATATATATTTTAGATAGAAAAAGTCACAAATCCTTTTTCCTGTATGTTGTGTAATGACAGTCAAAGTAAATTACATACTGGATGCTCGAAACAGCGAGAAACTTTATATTTTTTTAATATTACCTATAATCCACAAAAAAAATTTATAGTACCATAAAACCAAAGATATAAAGAACTATGTAAAAAATAAAAAAAAATACTTGTCCTTTCATCTACAGATATAAAAATCTCTTAGAAATATGGAAAACTTTGGGGTATAGTCTCTTTTGTGGCAACGCCTCTTAAGGGGCATTTTGTCGTATTTTCATAGTAGCTTTTAATAGGTTATTCTAGGTTAAGTTAGGTCAGGTGATTTCCCCGCAGGGTTAGGCAATTGGCCCCGCAGGAGCTATAAATAGGTGAAAAGCGACTGTGAAAATACGACGAAATGCACCTTAAGAGGCAATGTCACAAAAGGGACTATACCCAAAATTTAAAAGATACAAAAATAGCCAAAAACGTCCTGAAAAGCAGTCCGAACTCCATGAATTTTTAATAGTTAATTATACTCCATAATGATGGGAATGTTAACATTAAGTTTTAGCCTATCTTTATTTGCAGTTGAAAAAATCACATTTCCCCCTTAGCATAACGTACTAACAGCCATAGTGAATTATAGAGAAGCTAAAAAGTTATATCAACATATCCTACCCTCTTTGAATAAACTCTGTTAATTTTTGATTAAGTGGTGTTTCCAAGGATTTATAAGGGCGGTGCATGAAGCGCACCTAAAAATATTTACTCCCCCTTTGAACTAAAATCAATTAAAGACAACAAGAGTGGCGTATTTTATCAAGTTAGGAATGTAGAGTGTAGTTAGTTTTAAAGGTTTTTAATGAAAATTGCCATAAAAAAAAACATGTCTTTTTGTAAGGGTATGTACACAAAAAAAATGATAAACTTATCCTGAAAATAAAATAACATCATATATAGTTATTCATTTAGACAGACATACAGAAAAAGGCTTAGATAAATATCAACGCTGTTTCTTTTTTATATAAAATAACTTTTTGATTAAATATTTGTTGTTTACACACGTTTTTATAGAAAACAAAAACAAAATATACAATGTGATAAAAAGCAGAAACCACTTGGAAGGGCGCGAAGCGCAAATTTTTTTCTTCAAATATACAGGGAGGGAGGGGTTTTTGAGCTATTTATTACACTAGACCCCTTTATTTCATATAAAATTTTCTTATTTGTTGGCTTAACAACTTTGGGGACTTTAATGGAATTTTGATTGGTTGGTTAATTAAGTCGAGTTTCCATACAATTACATTTCATCCACTAATTGTAATCTATATAAGGGGTAATTTTGTGTATCATCATTGGGGATGTACAAAATTTCTTTGGTAAAAAGTTTATATTATGCAAAATAAAATACTTCCTATTACCTGGTTTGTTATGTTCAGTGAAAAAAGATTATAACCTAATTTCTACACTAATTAAAAAATTTGGTAAGGTTAAATGAGTAGCAACTGTCTGATTGGCGCGAAGCGCTAAAATTTTTTTTTGAGTATTTCTTGATCTTTTTTTTGGAAACTGGGATAGTTTTGCTTTTTGTAGGGTAGGGGGCAAAAAGGGGCATTTTTGTTGACCAGGGGGGGGCAAAATGGGGCATTTTTCAACATTTAGGGGGGGGGGGGGCAGGGGGGGCGTTTTGGTCGCTAGGGGGGGGGAGCGATTGCCCCAAATGCCCCCTTCGTTTCGCACGCCACTGCCTACATTCTCTAAGGGCGAATCTGATGGTTAGAAATAAAGAATACATAATAATGTATCTCTAGTTCTCTTCTCTAGTTAATTGCTTTTGACTTTTATCTAATCTCAACATCGGTATTCTATCACTTCAGCAAAATATATCATATTTTCAATCATCAGAATTATTACTAAAGCGCACAATATCACTTTAAAAAGTTCCTGTAGATATAATACTTATCTATCACTTACTATTATAGACAGCTTTCGGCAGTTATTAAAATGAAAAATTTTAAGATTATAACCAGCTTTGTTAGTCCCGCGGTGGTCGATGGCTTGGGCTAACAAGAGTGATAGTATTTTTTTAATATTCGTGGAAAATTGTATTTAATATGATGAGATACATGATTTGTCAGTATGCCTGAGAACCGGTTAACAGCGGATATTAATCGGAAAAGAAAATTATTACACAATATGGCTTGTCAAAGTTTCTGTAGATATCATAAAAAAGTAAGATTTTAGCTTAAATTCATGTCGATTTTCCTTCAAGTATAACTCTTAGGCTAGCTATAGAAATTTTGTGTCAATCATGGCCTCTTAAGTTGTCTTTATAATATTTTATGACTTTAACAGTTAAAATTATCGGCTGCTATTCAAGATTGGCGTCTGTCAAAGCAACCATGTGTTTTTGTACTTTGCATTTTATGGATATTGTAATTCTTGTTTCTAATCTTATAATACTTAGCATATGACAATATGCGGAAGTCACTGCACATACTTAATATCCAATATACTACATAGTTTTCAATTATTGGGACCATGTTTTGGAGATTATAAGATTTAAACATTGAACTTTTTTTAATTTTTATGTGTTTTTAGCTTTAAAAAATATCCTTTTTGAAATGTGACAATACTTGTTAGTATGGCTAAAAGGTTTTACAAAATTACAACCAACTTTTTTTTTTATATTAGGATTAAAGGGACTAAAAAGTATGATACTACTGCTTCTGTCAGGCGCGTGACATCAATAGCAAGAGTAGAAGAATGCATTGGCCCATAAATAGGCGCGTCTCTATTACCATGTAAACTTAGGTCTTCCAGACAAAATTGGTACAATCAAAGTGTTGGTTGTCTATCGGGCAATGCAATGATAAGACGCGGAGTATGTTTCAAGGTGCGTGGAGAGGTCTAGAACCCGAGGCAACACCAACCCCCCTAGGCGTCATCAAAAAGTTTGATACAACCTAACCACAAACATTTTTGGTGCAAACTGGTAACGAAATCCTTGCACGAAATATCAGAGGCATATCTTTTTCTTAATATAACATTGTTGTTGAGGAATACAGGCGAACAAACGTGTTTGTAAAGAAAAGCGTTGCTCCTAAAACCAATTACTAGAAAAAGAAAGAAATAAACTAATACAATTATGGTTATATACATACATTTTTATCTTTCTTTTAGATTCTAAGCTTTTCTATACGAGTTTAACTTTAAGTTAAAGATTAAACATTGTACTGTAAATCAAACTCCTAGTCCTCAAAATTTTGAGGATGTTTCTTGGATTAAAACTTTGGGGACTTTTAAGAAATAATTTCAAACTACTATTGTTTTAAAGACCAAGTAAAGTAATACATATAAATAATGTATCTAAACTTTGGTCTTCAGGTGTAATATGTTAGTAAATACTAAGTAAGTACTGCAGTGTCAGCGATAGGGTCCAATCAAATATATTCTTCTGTGCGTTAAAAATCTTACTATTCCTTTATTTGCTTTACTAGCGGTTGCGCCCCTAGAAGCCTATAGGTGGAACTTGAGGTTATGGGGGTTGAATTCGACCAACCATACCTTTTTTAGTTTCAAAAAGAAAAAGTACAGCCCCCTGCCATATTTCTTATAAAGGAGGGTAAACCCTGCTCCAAAATAGTTTCAAACCTTCATAGGACCTATGAAAAGCCACATTGTAAAGGAGAACCATACCTATCGGTTCAGCGGTTAGCGAAATCATTTGGTATAGACTTACTTTTATATGAAGATAATTATTTAATTTACTGACTTAAATCAAGAATCTTTAATTCTTTACCTCATCACTGTCACTCTACGTTTTAGCGTTAAATAATAGATGTACAGTGTTCACTACCAATTATCATTAGCAAAACAACCCCTCTGTAGATTAAACATACTGTAGGAAGCGTTTGTAAAACTCAATTAAAATTTAATAAAGTCCAAAGTTTTACAGATAATGAATGGGATATCATATTTCCTGGCGTGTTGTGAATTTTGAGAACATACATTATTTCTAAAATTGCATGATAAAACTAATGAATCTTTGTCCCTTTCTGTGTGTGTGCAATACAAACCAATTGATATCCTATATAGATAACACATACCTACGCAATAGTAACACATAAAATTAAAAACCTGCACACGCCTCTCTGAATTAAAACCAAGAAAAAGTTCACCAAGACTAAGTATGTGGGGTGTTCCCTAAGGTGGGCTCTGATACCCTCCCCTTAAAAAAAGATACAGACATTTTCATGACCTTCACTGCAAAGAACTATTCACAACATGATAGACAATCATCCAGTTACTTTTAAATAAGAATAATAGCTGAATTAAAAGAAAATTGATTAAATTTATTGAAAAAAATGCTTTCACTTAGGAAACAAATAACGAAGAAATCATAAACAACATAAGTTAATAACAATTACAAATTAATAATAGTTATTTATCGCATCCTATTATAGACAGCTTTCTGCTGATATCAAAACTGGTTTAAATTTTATGATTTTTATTTTAATATTCGTGGAAAATTGTTTTTAATACAATGCTATACACGATTTTTCAGTTTCATATGGATGAGAACCGTTTTTAATACACGGATATTAAACGGTTTTAAACAAAACAAAAATATTCTACGGTTTTTTATTTCAAAATAATGTTTAACATTTAAATATACATGTTCATAACTTATTACATGTAAAGATTTGTTTTTACAGAACCTTTCTTGTTACCAAGTTAGTTAATTTAATTTTGCTGACCAACTTTACTATGCCCAGGGATATAGGGAAAAGACAATAATTCACTAATTTTAGATTATTACTCTTACCAAATTTATCTATAATAATGGATATATTATTACTTTGATCAAACACTAGATTTTCATGGTCTCTTATAAAGTCAGTGAAACACGCAGTGTGCTAAAATAACGATTTCTCCCTTTCGTCCCCTTCACCTCATCCCCTCCTACTGGATGAACAACTGGCTAATTATAGACAAATTTTAGATCCTTTGTCCTATCCCTATACCCCTGACAACATGCATGAAAAAGTTTTGTTTGTGTCAAACATTAGAAAGGTTTCCACAGAGATTCAAGGGAAAGTGCATCGGAAGAAAATAATATTTTATGTTAAGTTTTTGCCAGTCAAGGTTAATTGGTTCCAGGACGAACGCAGAAGTGACAAACGTCAGAGTGGACAAACACAGGAAACTAAAATATTAAGTAAAGTTGATCAAGTATTTCTATACAGTTGAAGATATGAATATGCCCCCCGCAGGTTTTAGGCATTTAAAAAAACAGAAAATGGTTTAAAATAGGCTAGGTTAAGTGTTTACTCCGACGTTTGCCACTCTTGCGTTTGTCCTAGGATCATAATTCTAATAAACCTTAAATTTGGGGGGGAAATGATATTGACTTTAATTAGTATTTTTATCACATCGTATCAAAAATAGTTTTCCGCGAATAGTAAAATGAAAAATTATAGGATTAATTCCAGTTTTTTCCTAACAGAAGACTAAAAATTTAAAACTTTGGTTTAAAACTTGATCAAGACCTGAACTCTGAATATTAGATGAAAAGTTTTGGCAAAATTGTTTTCCAATTCCCAATACTGATATGTATGCAGCAAAGGGGGAATATATTAAATATTCAGCAGGGCTCGGCAGTCAAGCATTCTTTACACACTGAGGAACGATCTGTAGCTGGAGAAAATAATTTTTAATTTATATATGATAATACACTATACAGTCGCTATCTGATTTCTTTGCAGCTGCAATTAATTCAACAATCCGCAGACGGGCCACACTAAAGATAGCGTCTGCCGAGCCATGCTTTTCAGTTTAGATATCTAGATAGATAAATACAAGCTGAACATTGAACAACTATCTTATCCTGATATCTAATTAATTCAATTTTTCTGTTTTCATTCTATTTATAAACAATATGAGGCTTTTATGGAGTTTATCATGAAAGTTCCTGTTTTGAAATAAATTTTCTATCCCTAACCCCTTGAGGAGACCTATACCGATGGGGCTACCAAATAGTAATGTAATAAAACAATCGTTAGAAAAATTACCCACCCCCTTTTTATCAACTTACTTAAAAAGGAGGTTTTTTTTTGCTTTACATGACACTGATGCAAAACATAAGACTGCTTTTTATGAGCCAAAACAAAATGAAAATAATCTATACCTAAATTATTTTTTAAAGGAAATTTTAACATTATTTAAAAACTGAGAATATTTTCTTAACTTGATATAATCCACTAGATAATAACTCGAACTCCTTTTTAGTCCATCTTTAAAGTCAGGAAAAAATGAGAGAAATAAATATTGTATGAGTATTTGTAGATTTCCAATCAAGCATAAGGAGATTGAGTGATTAAAAACTTACATAAACATGGATCAAGTTACTTTTCCAGTTTTTTTCACGAGTTTCCAAAACAGCGGCTTCAAAAAACATTTATGAATATAAAACATTAAATTAAGTTTAACAATGTTAATTAGTTTTAATCAAATTAACTAAGCCAAAGTAAGACGTAATACTATACATAGGTTCCATCGGGATTCCTCCCACACGGGATTCCTCCCACTGAATTCCTCCCACTGAATTCCTCCCACGGGATTCCTCCCAAACGGGATACCTCCCACACGGGATTCCTCCCACACGGGATCCCTCCCACAGGATTCCTCCCACACGGGATCCCTCCCACGGGATTCCTCCCAAACGGGATACCTCCCACGGTATTCCTCCCACACGGGATCCCTCCCACGGAATTCCTCCCAAACGGGATACCTCCCACGGTATTCCTCCCACACGGGATCCCTCCCACGGAATTCCTCCCACACGGGATACCTCCCACGGAATTCCTCCCACACGGGATACCTCCCACGGAATTCCTCCCACATGGGATCCCTCCCACGGAATTCCTCCCACACGGGATACCTCCCACGGTATTCCTCCCACACGGGATCCCTCCCATGGAATTCCTCCCACACGGGATACCTCCCACGGGATTCCTCCCACACGGGATACCTCCCACGGGATTCCTCCCAAACAGGATACCTCCCACGGTATTCCTCTCACACGGGATCCCTCCCACGGTATTCCTCCAACACGGGACTCCTTCTATAAATGTTTCAATTTTTTCCCATTTTCAATTTTTCAGGGTAGGGTGACCTTCCACATCCCCGTAAAAAAAAAATTTTCAAATTTTTTTTTTATTTTCAAATTTTTGGGGTTGAGGTGACCTCCCACACCTCCTTAAAAATTTTTTTTCAAATTTTTTTTTTTTTCATTTTAAGATTTTGAGGAGTGAGATGACCTTCCACACCCCCCTAAAAAAAAAAAAAATTTCAAATTTTTTTTTTTTTTCCATTTTCAATTTTGTTGAGGGTGGGGTAGCCTCCCACACCCCCAAACAAAATTTTATTTAAATTTTTTTTTCTTTTCATTTTTAAATTTTCGGGGTTGGGGTGACCTTCCACACCCCCCTAAAAATTTCTTTTTCTTTTTTTTTCAAATTTATATTTTTTTTTATTTTCGGGGTAAGGTGACCTTCCACACCCCCCTAAAAATCATTTTTTCAAATTTTCTTTCTTTTCTGGATTTAAAATTTTTAGGGGTGGGGTGACCTCCAAAACCCCCTAAACTTTTTTTTTCAAATAATAAAAAAAATTTTAAATGGCAAAAAATATAAAATTGAAAAATTTTTCAGGGGAATGTGGGAGGTTACCCCATCCCCCTGAAAAGTTTAAAATTTAAAATGGAGGAAAAAAAAATTTTTAGGGGGATGTGGAAGGTCAGCCCACCCCCGAAAATTTTAAAATGAAAAAAAAATTTGAAAAAAATTTTTTTTATAGGGGTGTAGAAGGTCACATATTTTCATTCATAGTTTGTCCTCCATTCATTCAAATTTTAAGTACTCATGTTTTTATCCCACCTTTTTAAGATTATGGGGGGGGAGGGTTGGGTTGCAATTTACTTTTTTAGTGATTGGTAGAAGAAAAACAAAAACTACATTGTTCATCAGGGGTACAAGGAGACATAAACAGACAGTAAAATTTAGAGTTAAACATTATAACAGATAATTTTAAAAACAGTATTATGTTTAATTTCAAATTCTAAGAAGGTTTTGTTTTATAAAATTTTCTGTAAAACTAAAATTAGATGGACTTTAAAGACTGCTGTTGTTTTCTCAGTAAGTTAAAATAAATAATTGTTATTTCTTCAAATCTTAGAAGAAGAAGAAAACATGCAAGGTGGAGATGCTCAATTTTCAGAGAGAGGAGGTGAAGTCCGAGTGGAAGGTGGATTCCAATATGTGTTGAGGAAAGATAGAATAGGAAGAAATGGTGAGAGGACATGGAGGTGCCGCATGCAGAGGCAACATAGATGCTCTGCATCTATCAAAACAAAAAATGGCATACTTCAGGGAAATGAGGCACCTGTACACTAAGAGATATAAGTTTTCCGGAATTGTAATGTAGGGAGTAGATTTGAAATCTGCATCAAATTTTAAGGATTTTTTATAAAATTCGTTTTTTGTATAATTCTTTATCTAAAAGCGGAAATACAAATTAAGTTAATTAATTTTGGCATCCGTGATTGGTGGATTTAAAAAATCTGCGCTCTGATTGGATGTCGTACATCATTCAACCAATTAGAGCGCAGGTAGTTTAAAATCCACCTATCCTATTGGTCAAAATTAATTAACTTAAAATGTATTTCCGCTTTTAGATAAAGAATTTTACAAAAAACGAATTTTATAAAAAATCCTTAAAATTTGATGCAGATTTCAAATCTACTCCCTACATTAAAATTCCGGAAAACTTATATCTCTTACTGTACACTCACACACTGGAGATCCAGTGAAAAATGATGTGTTGAGAGTGCAGTCCCTCATGAGGACAACGGCCTCTTCAACTCTTGACACAACAAGATCTTTCTTGCAGATTGCCTTGCAGGTCTAAGTCAAGATACACTGCAAAGGCTACCTAAGCGCCCATCTTTAGATGACAACATCAGGGCTAAGAGAAGAGTGGGCAATCCTGTAGAGCCAAATCCTCAGAATTTAAGCTTTGAAATTCCTGAGAAATACAGGAATGTTCTTCTTCATGACACAGGTATTGCAGATCCTAACCGCATTTTAATGTTAGGCTCCAGGGAGCTTTTACATGTACTGGATGATGAGAATGTGTGGTTGGGTGATGGCACCTTTGCTGTTGTGCCATCAGTTTTCTACCAGCTTTACACAATTCATGCTAAGGTAGGCAACAACTATCCTCCAATTGTGTATTTTCTTTTGCCCAACAAAGAACAAAATACATACATCAGGATGCTAGATGCCCTAAAGGAACTTCTGCCTGATTCTGTTCCACAAATTATGTTGCTTGACTTTGAAAATGCTGCTCAAAATGCATTCAGACTGGCGTACCCAAATGCTTCAGTAAAAGGATGCCTTTTCCACCTTAGTCAGTCTGTAATAAGAAAAGTTGGAGAACTAGGTCTAAAGAGCCAATTTGAAAGCAATCCAGAGTTCAACATGGCAGTCAAATCCTTAATGGCATTATCATTTGTTCCATTAGATGATGTGTTACCAAGATTTCATGAACTAGCTGATTTATTTCCAGATATAGAGAGAGTCAATGAGCTAATTGCCTACTTTGAGGTAACTTACATCCAGGGTAGAGATAGAGGTGAAGGCCTAGCAAGAAATCCTCCTAGGTATCCCCCTCAAGTTTGGAACCATTTTACAGATCCAGCTGATAATGTTCCCAGAACCACTAATGCTGTAGAAGGATACCACAATGGATTAAATTCACTCTTTCTCTCTAAACATCCCAGTGTGTGGAAACTCTTAGATGGGCTTATAAAAGACATTGCACTCCAACATAAGGTTTATGCTGACAATCAGGCTGTCAACAATCCTGCAGTTAGAAAGAAATACTTATTGTTGGCCCAAAGACTTGCTGCCAAAGTTAATACTTATGCAGCAAGCCCAAATAAGTTGATCTATCTCAGAGCAGTAGCTAACATTTTTAGCTCTGTCTGATCCTATGAGGAAACAATTTTTTATAAAAATAAAATAAAAAAAAAATATAAAAAATAAAAAAAATAAAAAGATTAAAAAAAAAAGAAAAGCAAAAAAAATTTTTTTAAATTAAAAACATCAAAAATGGCTTGCTATTATACTTGACCTCCTCGTGGTGCAAGCTGGATAAGACAGACAAAGTATAAAATCAAATGAAACTTTTTCAGACATATAGTCAAAATAAAAAACCTATATTTTTAAAATCTTTAGAGGACAATTTATATAAAAAGTTTGGAAAAAGAATTTTAAAAATAAAATCTTGGTTTTCTTTTAAATAAATAACTGAAAAAAAGGGAAAATGTTTTTTTGTAAAATGAACCCATGTGGGAGGAATACAGTAGGAGGGATCCCGTGTGGGAGGAATCCCGTGGGAGGGATCCTGTGTGGGAGAAATCCTGTTTGGGAGGAATCCTGTGTGGGAGGGATACCATAGGAGTTATGTGACCTTCCACCCCCCCCTAAAAAAAAAATTTTTCAAATTTTTTTTCTTCCTTCATTTTCAAATTTTAAACTTTAAAAAATTTTTAGGGGGTTGTTGGAGGTCACCCCACCCCAAAAAATTTTAAATCCAGAAAAGAAATAAAAATTTAAAAAATTTTTTTTTAGGGGGGGTGGAAGGTCACCTTACCCCCGAAAAAGTGTGAGAGGTCACCCCAACCCCAAAAATTTAAAAATGAAAGAAAAAAAAATTTATGGAGGTGAGGGAGCTCACCCCAACCCCAAAAATTTAAAAATAAAAAAAAAAATTGAATGAAAATTTTTTTGGGGGTGTGGGAGGTCACCCCACCCTCAACAAAATTGAAAATGGAAAAAAAAAATTTGAAAAAAAATTTTTTTTACGGGGGTGTTGAAGGACACCCCACCCTGAAAAATTGAAAATTAGAAAAAAATTGAAACATTGTTAGGAGGAGTCCCGTGTGGGAGGAATACCATGGGAGGGAACCCGTGTGGGAGGAATACCGTGGGAGGTATTCTGTTTGGGAGGAATCCCGTGGGAGGGATCCCGTGTGGGAGGAATTCCGTGGGAGGTATCCCGTGTGGGAGGAATCCCGTGGGAGGTATCCCGTGTGGGAGGAATCCCATGGGAGGTATCCCGTGTGGGAGGAATTCCGTGGGAGGGATCCGGGATCCCGTGTGGGAGGAATACCGTGGGAGGTATCCCGTTTGGGAGGAATCCCATGGGAGGGGTCCCGTGTCGGAGGAATACCGTTGGAGGTATCCCGTTTGGGAGGAATCCCGTGGGAGGGATCCCGTGTGGGAGGAATTCCGTGGGAGGGATCCCGTGTGGGAGGAATACCGTGGGAGGTATCCCGTTTGGGAGGAATCCCGTGGGAGGGATCCCGTGTGGGTGGAATACCGTGGGAGGTATCCCGTTTGGGAGGAATCCCATGGGAGGGATCCCGTTTGGGAGGAATACAGTGGGAGGTATCCCGTTTGGGAGGAATCCCGTGGGAGGGATCCCGGTTGGGAGGAATCCCGTGTGGGAGGAGTCCCGTGTGGGAGGAATACCGTGGGAGGGATCCCGTTGGGAGGAATCCAGTGGGAGGAATCTCGTGGGGAGGAATCCCGTGACTACCCTATACATAATTTTAAGATGTAGATCGTTGTTTGAATAGACTTTTATGAGTTAGTTATCACATTTCAGAGAAATAGAAGTAAAGTGAATGATAAAAATTCTTTTAAATGAGTTATATGGTATTTTCTTTGTTCTTGGTTATTTTCAGCACTTTGATCTTTTCTTTTTGCCCCATGTGCTTCTGGTTTGGTGTCATGTGTTCAAGGATGACCTCGCCTAGCCGTCGAAACATTTTTTTTACAAGGAATAAAATTATAAATACACTAAGATGAGAATTTAGTTACAACCAATATGATTATATAAAATTATTATGTATATAAAACTGAGTGAGGTAGTTAGTATGTCAGAAAGAATTCCAAAATTCTGGGGAAAATACAATTGAATACAATGTTCTCCCATAAAGTATTATGTGTGAAAGTGTGCGTTCGATAAGTGGTAAATTAAATAAGGATGCTGTCTAAAATGGTGCAAAAAACGGGGATAAATTTCAAATTGTTTTGGCGTGTGACGTCATACCCCCATCTCTTTTCTAGGGGGTTTCTTTCCTCCTTCCCTTTTCTTTCCCCTCACTTGTGACGTAAATAAACAGCCCCGTCAAATCAATTTGAAATTTGTCCCCATTTTTTGCACCATTTTAGACAGCATCATACTCTTTGGTAAGGGATATCCTCACAAAATATAAATTTTTGGATCATGGAAAGAAAACGAAGTAGCAGGTTAGTCGTATTTTCACAGAACCTGGCTTTTGATAGGTTATTTTAGGTTAGGTCAATGTTAATGATTGCCCAGTATGGTTAGAGCCCCCCGCAGGGGCTAGAAATAGGAGAAAAGCTACTGTGAAAATACGACGAAACCCTCTACTTCGTTTTCTTTCCATGATCCAAGTTTTTTAATAAAATGTTCCAAGTTTATAAGGGTGCATTTTTTCCTTAAAAAACCTTTGAAAATAAACATGAGCTCATTCATCGGAATGGAAACTCTGTCACTGAATATTTTCATCAGAGTTGAGAAGGTCTTGTGACGGCTCATCTGAAATTTCTAAAAAATCGATAAATACAATAGCATAAATCAATTCTAAAACTAAAACTTAAAATAAACCCAAGACCTAAAAATGAGAACTCGTATAGGAGAGATCTTGATGGACAAACAAAAATCCTTTTTTTACCTTCATATGATTGGATTAAAAAGAGAAGATAGGCAAGTAATTATCCTGAATGATAGCGCACATAGAAAGTTTATTTTTTTTCAAAAACTTAATATAAAAAAAACGAAATACTATAAAACAACAGATTTAAGCCTATTTCTGGACTTTTTCCGCATCTAAACATTTAAATAAGAATGTTATATCTACCTTAGCCATAATTGCATTTTTATTTCCAGTCAAGTGTAATATCAGTACAACATCATTTTGTTTTGATTTCATTTCAGGATTTTGAGCATTCGCTTCATTCATCTCTTCTTTCTCTGCAATATTGGTGTCTACAACAGCAGGACTGTCAGCACTATCGATAAGTTCCTTCAGATGACTAGTATCTTTAGTATCATTGAAAATCTTTGCTTTCTTTGCTGGAGAACGACTTTCATCTGACATGTTTTCATCATAGGACATAAAACTTTCATCCTCAGTGTCTTCATCTTTTTCTCTCATCTCATCGTCCAATGAACCCTCTAATTCAAAAAGATCATCATTGTAAGGGATTTCTTTAATTGTTGCTAAAATATCTGAAAATTTGACACTTTTGGTCTTTTCTGACTTGGTTGTTGTATCTTGTGGTGTATCAGTGATCTTGGTGAAGTCGGTATTTTCTCCTGTGTCATCTTTATCATCATTGCCAATGTCTTCGTCCTTACAAATTACATTAGAATTAGCATAAATATACAAAGACAAAGATGACTTCCTTTATTCTGCGAGTTAATCAGGAAACGCAAGGGATACGACAAGGGCCAATAAATTGATGTACATACCCAATGATGATACATAAAATTACCTCTTCTGTAGATTGCAAATAAGTGGTTGAAACTCAACTTAATGAACCAACTAATCAAAATTAAATAAAAATCCCCAAAGCTGTTATTCCAACGAATAAGAAAACGTTATCATAAAACTTTGAGGAATAACCCATTGCACCTCCCCCCCCCTTTCCTGACAATAACATTAATTTGACAACGGGGAATTCAATTTATGCATAATCCAAACCTCTAAATTCTTTAAATTATTTAGATTGCGTTCTTAAACATTTACCTTTTTTAATTGCTTTTGAATTCTTTGATTTAATTCTTTAATCTTTGCAGATTGTTCAAACTCACTAAAGGAAGGAACCACATTATTGTCCTGACTCTCTCCCTGTCATCATCACTCTTATTCTCGTGGACAGTTTCTTCGTAGTCTAGTAGTGTGTCGTCCAAGTCTTTATCTGGTTTTTGTGAAGAGATATTATAAGACAAGAATTAAACGCTTAAAGCACGACTTAATGATGTTGAACATGTAAACTTGTAATGACTGCTTTCGCCACTTTAATTATATAAATCCCTCTTTACAAAATCCTGTGCATGCCACTGGCCGTACTTATATTTGTAAATGTTGAGTCAAAATGTTTTTAATTATCTGTCAAATGTTTTGTTAAGTTCAAACGTATACTAAACATGATTTAGAGCACATAACCTAAATTAAATAATACTTTTAAATTTATTTATACATATGTTCTATTTTAAAATTAAAACCCCAAAATTAAATAACAGGATGTCTGTGTGTCATTAACGTAGAATCAACCGATTTGGTTCTCCTCTGAATTTACAGTGTTGCTTTGTTCAGGTCATGGTAATGTTAATATTTTAGGGGAGGATACCTCCACCCTCCTAATAAAAATTGCCCCTGGAAAGATAAATTCTACCCCCCCCCCAAAAAAAAGAAAAAAATTTACTTTTAATCTGAATATGAAAATGGGTTATCAACCCCCCCACCCCCCTTTCTCTTAAATGCTCTATTTTCTTTTGAGGGCGTGACCGCTAGTACCTTATAAAGAACTTAAAACTATAGGTAAAATAATAAATACTCTCAACACTCCTTGTTTTCCTTCATTGTTCCGAGAATCCTGATCGGCAACAGAAGAGGGATGTTCAAGTATTTTAATTCTGGCGGCAAAGCTCCTATTCTCTTCCGTTAGTTCCCTGATTCCATAGGGATAAAGAATAAGTGACTGAAAACTCTTTCCAGTATGACTTCGAAATCGATTAATATCCGCTAGATTAGAACCGGTTCTCAGTCATATTGAAAAATCATGTATAGCATTGTATTACACAAAATATACCACGAATTTGAAAAAAGAATTCACAAGATCAATACCAATTTAATTTTTTTTATTTCATTATCCACGAATAGCTCGCCCCCTTCTCCTCAATTTCTTTTATAAGCTCCTCTTTAGAAAGATCACCATGTTCAATCGGAGTAACAGTTCTTGCCTGTTTAGAGAAACAAATGTTGGTAATGGCTGTTATGTATTATCCTAAAAAATACTTTAAGTTGAAAGCAAAAGTTCCCTTTAAAACGATGGACTATTAGTATTGCTTCATTGAGAGCTTTAGTAAAACCGCACATTTATTATTCTAATTAAACCTAATTTCAACTTAACCATCAGTCGGGCCCCCTTCCGGACCCTAATAGGACAGGGGGCCGGTGGGCGTTGAAATCAGACCTCCATCCCCCCCCCCCCCCTGCTAAATCAATACATATTAGAACTAAGGGGCTAAAAAAATATGTCTGGTAAGAAATTTCGACTATGAGTCAGTCAAATTTTGCTTTCTTGATCCTTTTTTTTAAATCCTTTTATAATTTAGAAACAGTTGCAAATTTCTTATTTTTCCAGCAAAAAAATTGTGATGGACACACAGACAGACTAACCTTTTGGAGACAATTGTTTTGGATGTCTCAAGGACCATACAATTGACAAAATAGCACTAAAAAATTTGAAAGCAAAAATATGTTTCAAAAAGTTGAGTCCTGCGTAATTAATGACAGATTTGCCCTAAAAATAGCCAAAAAACGGCTGAGCTGTTAGCCGTTACTTTTTGTTAAATTTTGGGAAAATAGACATACCAAGGATCACTCATGTCAAGTTTCGTAACGAAATTCAGATTTAAATTGCCATTTAATCATTGATTACGAGATGGTTTCAAGTTACGCAAGTTGACAAGTAATTGTTGTTCCTTTAAATCCTGAACTTCTTGTTCAAGATTATTGATTCTTCCTCCCATTTCTTCTAACATCGTCTTAATTTGTGACGGAAATGGCATTTTAAAAACAAAAATTAAATAATTTAAATAAACAACATATGATAACTAAATGATATATCAAAACATGAACATTGAAATCTTGCTTTTTTTATTTAAAATCAATTACAAAATTGGAAAAATATAGTATAAAAGTTGTAAGAATTTCAAGATCAGCAAGTATTTTTATTTAAAGGAAAAAACAACACATTAAAATAGGAATAATGCATAATTTATGGCAAATTAACCATTGTATAAGTACAATTACTAATTTACAGAATATTTAGATTATTTTAATAATTTTGTAGCAACAGCCTTTTGATTCGGCCAGTCCACAGTGAATGCAGTGAACACTCTAATCCAGATCTTTGTTGAATTTGATGTTGTTGACTTATTTCAGAATACTTCTAGCACTGACAGATGAAACAAGTTGTTAATTTACCTCATTCATGATTGCTTAATCTTATTCATTTCGACATTTCAGCTTTTTATTTCTGGAAGAAAAGATAATAATATTATACCATTGAAATATATTATAAATTAAAGACTAAAGGGCAATCATCCCCTCAAACAAAAATATTTTATCAATACCTAATAGTTGGATGAAGTAAACGCACCCGAAATTTTGCATAACCCTTGTGATTTTTTACACCCACTTAATCAATAATGGAGGGTGGAGAAATAAAGAATTAAATCAAGAGGATTGATAATTTATTTTCAGGGGCGAAGGTTAAACAATAAACACTAAACAATAGAATTAGTACCTTTATTCACTAAACACACTAATACGTAATCAACATATTTTTGAGTCGAACAAGCATCCTTTTATTTGGTAAATTGATGTTCAAAGCGCATAAATTTTTGCAGAGACTTTTATTGACTTGACAATCATTGGCTGTTTTATAGGGTGTATAATACCATGGGGGAAGGATACACCCACCTTCTAAGCTTAATCATACATCTCTCAACAATATTAGAAAACAATAATGAAGAATAGACAAAAAACTAGTAAATAACTAGAAACTATGGGGGAAAAAACTCCCGAAGCGGCATGTCAAGACTCAAGACTGGAGTTGCACGACATTTGTTTTCCCACCAAATCTTATCAAAGGACATAAAATAATCAGCGGCATCGGCGCTCCTCTCACTTTTAGCCTGGCTTTTAGTAAAAATAATATTGAAAATGTTAACATATTCTAAAACAAATATTTCAGCATTTTAATAAATGCATAATTGGACTTTTTATTTAAAAAGTTTATTGCTTAAAAAAAAATATTTTTTTTTAAATAAGATATTTTGTTTCAATATTTCTAAGAGCCGTAATAATATTTGTTTGGTTTACTACAAGCCCAGTCTTATTCTGCAAGGATGGCAAGCAACGTGGCGGAGGGGTTGGAAAACCTTAAAATTGATGAAAAAGTGAGAATTTAAGTGTTTTTAATGATTTTTTAGGTTAAAAATTCTGAAAATTAGACATTTTGGACTAATTTCTATGTAAAAATGTAGAATTTAAGCCCTATTATATGTTTAAATTTGGTAATTAGTACTTTTTAAAATTGATGGTCAAAATTTCATCATCTTGAAAGTTGTTTATTTTTATTGCTAAAATTGAATTTATAAAAATTATTTTATGTTTCTAGTTAAATTATACGAATAATTGTAAAAAATTTACTAAATAGGGATAAAAATTATAAAAAATGAAAATTTAGTGTAACAATTAATAATCAACAGTGAAAATGTTAAATATAATGAATATCAAACATACTTTTGGCTCCATCGCCGTAAAATTACCACCAGTTATACCCCGTCAATGTCCATCTGTGGCTGCAAGACATCTTACTAGCCGAAGCTGTTTTGACAGATCTAATTGGCAGCCGGTGTCAAACTTGCTGTCAACCCCAAAGTTGTTATCAGTTGGCGGCGGCGGTAGAATCTCTTGGGTCAGATACAAGTCGGTGCGTACTTTGGCTGTGCAATACTTTTAACAAGTGTAATCAATGTTTTCAACCAGCTATTTTGTGAAAATAATTTGCAATTTTTTTTATAGGTATTAAAAATACCCGAAATATAAACCTTTTCAATCATGTCAATCTTAAATGTCATTTTTTAAGTGAATAAATATTTAAAACCAATTATATAGCTCTTTGGTTAAGTTTTATAATGAGTTAGATGTTTATTTTAAGCAGGCTTTCAAAGCCTTATCGTGCTTTTACCTTCTGTTTTTGTCCAAATTTGATTTTATAATTTCTAGGTATGAAAATTCATTTTTTAACAAAATAAAACATTGTTTAATCTTGGAAGAAGATATTTTCTGGTGTGTGAAGTTAATATTTATCTAGCATTCTTTTGATTTGGCAGACCGTATAACGTCTAAAATTGTATGTCTCTGCCCGCCAATTCAAATATCCTATGCTTAGCAAATGATATTAATAAGACCATATGTTTAAGTTGTTGCAATTTCCAAACAAATAAATTTTCAGATTTTGTAATCTCTTGCATTATGAAATTTCCTGATCTCAGTAAAAACGAGGGTCTCTCCCTCTTGGATTCACACTTGCTGGAAAACAGTTTTATGGCCGGTTTCGAACCTACACAAGCAGACATTACAGTTTTCAAGGCACTCAGAGAAACTAACGTGATAAAGTATGAAAACATTACTAGATGGTATAACAACATTAAAAGTTTTGGCGATGATGCAAAAAGTTTGGCAGCTTCAAGTATTGAAATCGAAATCGAAAAACCTGAACAAGCTGCAGCAAGTGTAAATAAGAAAGAGGTACAAAGATATTGTCTGGAATGAAATTATTTTACTTAACCCTACGATATACAAGACATATTTTTTTTCTTTGTTAAAGTATTGCACAGCTGTTTTTGCATGACGTATTAGTTAGAAGAAAGATTTTAAGTTTTTTTATACATAGATTTTCCTTGTAGATCACCAAATTAACCTTTTTATTTTTTTATTTAAAATATTTTAATCTACATTTGTTTGTGTTGTTTTATTAACCATGTTTATAGCTTATTAATGTTTTTTTTTTATCTTTGAGTGTGTTCTAACTTCTAAAAGCTACGTTTCTAATTTTATCTCCCTTTCATTTGACCCTACATACACAACTTCTTTCAATCATTATGTTAACAGTTTCTTTTTAAATATTGATTTTTGTAAAGGTTGATGTGTAATATTTACCGCCATTAAGACGTAGACAACGTGTTTGCTTCTTTATTCAGTACTAGCGGCTGCGCCCTAGCATCTACGGGCTAAATATTCTAAGGAATATGGAAGGGCAGAATAATAGCTTTAAACCATACCTACTCAGACTTTTTATAAAAATAGAATAGCCTAAAACCATCCCGAGACCTATAAGTAGCTTTGCTGTAAAGGAGGACCATATCAATTCAGCGGTTTGCGAGATCCTTAGCTACAGACAGAAAAAAAGCTTACTACTAAATATATTAGGATTTCCGTGTTGTGAACGTTTGTTGTCTTGATTATTAAACATGAATATAATATATATTAATCTATTTTATTGTTGTACTTTTTGTTACATGACATGATAACTTATATTTAAATATTGTTTTTTTTTTTGTAACTATGGTAGGTACCTAATCTGTAGCTATTGTTATATTTGAAACAACTTTCAAAGCATTTAGATATTTAAATTTTTTAAAGAATATATTGCATTTATGTAGTTATTGCTTAAAATACAAAATCCTTTGTTTGGAACTACCCCCTAGCTTTACTACATATTTTTGGCTTACCTTATTTTTATTTGTTTCGTTTTTCTTGACAATAAAAATATTCAAAATTAAAGACATACCTACCTTGATTTAAAATAATAAAACTGACTATTATTAAACTTAAAGTTAAATTGTTTTAGTTGAAAGCGAAGAAGAAGGAGGCGGCTGCTGCTGCCGCTCCTCCGGCTGGAAAGAAGACGGCCGTGCTTAATCCACAGCCAGAGTTTATCCAAGAGAGAGAGGAATTATGGGCGCGTCTGAAGGCTGAGCGTGAAGCATGGCTAGCTGCACAAACTCCACAGCCTATTAAGTAAGTATATAAGCGATAATTCAATAGTTCCTTCACAAATATAACTTCTATTTTCATTTTTAAATTCTCCGGTAGCCGAAAAATATATTAAGGAAGATTAACTAACCCTCCATTTACATATGTTGAGTTTATATATAAAACGGTTAAGACAGAACTTTGACAATTTATGTTATCTAGGGTAATTCAGGATTAATATTTTAATCATATTATTTAGGGTAACCTTGCCAGATGGAAAGGAGGTTCCAGCGGAATCCTGGAAAACATCACCTATAGATATTGCCTTAGGAATTAGCAAAGGTAAAATTTTTCTCGTATTCATTCGAATCCGGTGGATAGGAACCGGTTCTCATTCATACGAAAAAACTATGTCTAGCATCGTATTATATACAGCTTTCTACGAATATAAAAATGTACAATCATAAGATCAAAACTAGTTTTTTTAGCCCGTGCCTACGGCACCTAGGGGCTAAAACCGGTTTTTTTTAGCCCCTAAAAAACTGGTTTGGTGTTTGACAAACATAGTTTTCAAGGGTACCAGCAATTTTATTTTGTGGGCTTCTTTCTTGATTTGAAATATAATTGAGTAAAACCTTTTTAAATGAGTTGATTATTACCCCAACTAGCCTTAGCTTTCATACAGGGGTGTATATTCTGCATAGTTGACCCTGCAAAGGGGGAGGGGGTGATGTAAAAGTTAAGAGAACTGAAAACATTTTTGCCATTTTTCTCCCTTCTTTGGTGAAAAAAAAACGAATATGTGGGAGGGGGGATAATATGAATGAAATAAAGAATTCTGAGAATAATTTTCCATTTTTTCCACTGTCTTGCTGGAAATAACTAGGAGGGAGAAAAAATTGAAGAAAAAAAATTTGCAGCTGGGTAAATATACTTGATGAATCATTTGCAGAATATACACCCATGCATTTTTGCAATATCTTGCCGAATTATGCGATTTGGAATCGTTTTAGACAATGTTTTTTTTCAAAAAAAATCCATTATAACTTACTCTGCGGAGGGACTTCAATGATTTTTATATTTATCAGGACTCGCAGACAAATGTGTTGTTGCTCGAGTAAACGGCGAACTCTGGGACCTTGAGAGACCCTTCGAGGCCGACGCTACCCTAGAACTTGTTAAATTTGACGATGAGGAAGGCCAGGCTGTCTTCTGGCATAGGTAACTTAAACTGTATGGCTCTAAGGACCTTTAAAACAAAGGTATCTAAAAAGAATCTGTCGAAGATGTAGGGTGTATACTGTATAGGTTACGTGTGTCTGTTTATATGAAATTAAAATATCTTTGCCATTTTTTTCTTATTATTTTTATTTTTGTTTGCTTGAAGACAGTATTAAAAAGTGAATTTCAGGTATTCAGAGCGGTTTTGATGTCTTAAACTTAAATTAACTTATTTCCATTTTGTTTGATTCATGAATGAGAATCCTCCTAATATTTCAGTTCTGCCCATGTCCTTGGTGAGGCCATGGAGCGAGTGTATGGCGGTCATCTGTGCTACGGACCTCCCATTGAACAGGGCTTCTACTACGACATGTACACAGAGGACAAGGTGTCTGACCAGGACTTCAAGGTTCTGGACGACGTGGTCAAGGGGATTGTCAAGGAGAAGCAGCCATTCGAAAGATTAGAAATGAAAAAGGCAGATTTGTTAGAAATGTTCAAGTATAATCAGTTTAAGGTAAGTCTCATACTCTGTTCTTTTAGTTTTATGCAAAAATACGATCACTTTGTTATGGAAGAAATAGTATGAGTGAGAACAGTAGCGAAGATTCTGCATGGGATCCCCTGCTAAATATATTTATCATTTTTCCTCTTCTGGGGAAAAAACTTGAAAAATAAGTAGGAGGGTTAAAAAATGAATAAAACAAAGTACCTACTCAAAATATTTTTGCATTTTTCTCCTGTTGGGAAAAATCTAGGGAAATTGAAATGCTTTGCATCAGAAGGGAAAAAATTATCTTTTGCAGAATATACACCCCTAAGTAAAAATAAATTACATAATATATTACATTTATCTATAATACAAAGTAGAATAATGTCTGTCTGTCCCTTAAGATCTCGGTAACCATTGAACCGATCGGATTCTACTCTTCAGGGAATGTATCTGGTGGTCCTGTGGTGGTTTTAGGCTATTTTATTGGGGGATGGGACCCCCCCCCAAAAAAAAAAAAATTACCCTTCCATTTTTCGGCTGATGCATCTAATTAAAACCTTGATGCTGCACCACCACTTTTTTAGTTACCTCTTGGGGCAAAGCCCCTAGAGGCTAGAGGCAAAGCCGCTAGTGTCCATATATAAAGTATACTAAAGTAAAATCTTTGACGGACAAACTGACATGCTTTATACAAAAGTTACTGGGCTTCTGAAAAGAAAAATTATTGCATACCTAACCAGTAACTAACCACTTTTATGTTTTAGGTTAGAATTTTGAATGAGAAAGTAAAAACTGAAACAACTACAGTATATAAGTAAGTATATATAATTTGCTTTTTTTCATTCAACTTCTGAATTTGTTTTAAATGCTGATGGTGATATATTTATCTGAATCTTTTTTTCTGAAATGGCATCTTTTTCTATAACAAATTACATTTTTTTTCAACATTAGCATTTTGGTAGTTCTTTTTGTTTTCATGAAGCGGGTGTCAACACGTCCCTGGCAAAACCATGTGCACCTGCACGTCACTGATTATATCAATTTAAAAACATTGAAATTATCACTACTTAAAGTATCAAAATTCTACAAATGGACTTCATGGAAACTAATGAATTATTATAGATGTGGAACTTTGATTGATTTGTGTCGAGGACCCCATGTTAGAAACACTGGCAATGTCAAGGCCATGGCTATTACAAAGGTATTTTTAATTGTTAAATTTGACTCTTCCAAATGTGGTTGGATTTAAGACATCTATAGACACAAAAATCCCTTAGTATGATGAGAAATTTGATTTTAACTGGGGGGGGGGGGGGGTATTTTTCCAGCAGGGAAATGACTGAATATTGTGCAGATGTCAGGGATGTATATTTTCTAACCCAGAGTATTAGCTTTTTCAACTCTACCTTGGATTAAAGTAGGATATCTGTCAAACCTAAGACAATGTAAAGTATTAATAACCCTCCGGTTATAAATCATCTGCTTTAGAATAAAAATGATATCACGTATGAGCTCCCACATTTCCTATCTAATGCAAAAAAAAATTTAGACAACACAATATAAATCTTGTCAATTTATTTAGAATTCTGCCACCTACTGGGAGGGAAATTCTGAGGCTGAAAGTTTACAGCGAATTTATGGAATCTCTTTCCCTGATAATAAACAATTGAAAGAATGGAAACATTTACAGGTCAGTCAGTTCATTATGCAGGGGTTAGCCTTAACAAAATAAGGCAAGTTCAGAGTATGAAGAACTAAAAGAAGATAAAGTATTGATTTTAGTAGGAAACTTGCCATATTTGTAGGGATAGGGTTAGTATGAATTTTTCCATATACTTATTTTTTCTCTATACTGTCATTGTCTACTTTTCCAATCAACTATACCTTGACTTTATCCCTGTAGCTAATAGTCATATCCAAGTCTTCGTAAATTTCAAGTCTAGTGAAATTAGTAAGATTATTTTGTAAACATATATCTTGATTTTGGAAATATCTTAATAGTGGACGTTCTCTATTATATATAAATTGTAGCTGCGCTACTTATCTAAAATATTGTCTTTTTCTAGGAAGAGGCAGCTAAGCGTGACCACAGAAAGCTGGGCATCCAACAGGAGCTCTTCTTTTTCCACGAGCTGTCACCGGGCTCCTGCTTTTTCCAGCCCAAGGGCGCCCACATCTACAACAAGCTGTTGGAGTTCATCAAGGAGCAGTACTGGCAGCGCGGCTTCCAGGAGGTCATCTCCCCCAACATGTATAATTCAAAGTTGTGGAAAACTTCTGGCCATTGGGACCATTATGCTGAGAACATGTTTAGGTGATATGTTTCGTTTTGTGTAGCGCAGCTGCTCGATAACTGAAATTAGTGCGTAATTCATTAAAAAGTGTAATTATGTAACTATCACCTCATTCTCTGATAAAAATAGTATTTTTGAATATTTTCACAATTTAGAAAATGACTTACCTAGGTACCTATTAAACAGAGAAATATTTGTTGGAAATTTTTCCTAATCTGAGAATAATTAGGAAGCAATAAAAAATAGTATGTAACTCAATTTAATCAGGAAATCTATTTAGGTTTGATGTTGAAAAGGAAGCATTTGGACTGAAGCCGATGAATTGTCCCGGCCATTGCCTTATCTTTGACCACCGTCCCAGGCCATACAAGGAACTGCCGCTCCGTATGGCCGACTTCGGTGTGCTGCACAGGAACGAGTTGTCCGGCGCTCTGACCGGCCTTACTCGTGTCCGTCGGTTCCAGCAGGACGATGCCCATATTTTCTGCCGCCCAGATCAGATTAAACAAGAGATGGCTGGCTGTCTAGATTTCTTAAAGTATGTGTACGGCGTATTTGGGTTTACCTACCAATTGCGCCTGTCTACGAGGCCAGAAAAGTACATGGGAGAAATTGAGGTTTGGAACAAGGCAGAGAAGGATTTGGAGGAGTCTCTGAATTCCATCGGCCTGCCCTGGAAGCTTAACCCCGGAGATGGTGCTTTTTACGGACCCAAGATAGATATTACACTGCAGGACGCGCTGAAGCGTAACCACCAGTGCGCCACTATCCAGCTTGACTTCCAGCTACCAAAGAGATTCAACCTGAGTTACATCGATGACAAGGGCGAGAAACAGGCGCCAGTTATGATTCACAGGCATGAATAACTATTAAATTATGAGACAGTTGTGTTCGTATTAGCAAAGATAATATAAGTTTCTTGTATAAATCTCTTAAATAAAGGATTTTTCATCTATTTTTGGTATTGAGTGGAATTTGGATTATTTCTAAATGTTATCGGATTAAACAGAATCAATCCACCTGTCATCATACTTATAGTTATCTATGTGTGTAGAGCTATCTTGGGCAGTGTTGAGCGCATGATCGCCGTTCTTACCGAGTCCTACGGCGGCAAATGGCCGTTCTGGCTGTCGCCACGTCAGGTCATGGTGGTGCCGGTCGGCATCCCATTCAACCAGTACGCCAGCGATGTGGCCAGCCAACTGAAGAAGCTTGGATTCTGCGCAGAAGCCGACACGGACGACAGCAACACGATGAACAAGAAGGTGCGCAACGCGCAGATTGCTCAATATAACTTTATCTTTGGTGAGAATATACTTTTTACTTCTTTCTTTCGGACTAGCTACTTCGCAATTATAAAAAAACCTTAAACTACCTATAAAAAAGACATTTACATATTGCTTATTTAGGATGGATTTTTTTTACAATTTCATATTTGCTTTGTTTATGTGGATTTTACATTGACATACTTATTATATAAACGTTTACTTTTACACGAATTTAAAAAACAGAAATATCAATAGTTGTTATTTGTGTCCCCTGAAAATGTTTGGTTTCCCGAAAAAAACATTAATTTTTTATCGGTTAGAACCGTTTTTTGTTGTGAAATCTTATAATTTTATATTACCTAATCTTCTTGGAAAATTGTGTGTAATACAAGCCATTCATTATTTTTAACTGGTTCTAATCCATCAGAAATTAACCGGTTTCGAAGCCATACCGGAAAATAGTTCATAGGCCTTTTTTGAACTAAAAAATAAAATTAATATTAAAACTTTTCAGTTGTTGGGGAGAAAGAGCAGGCGAATAAGACCGTGAACATCCGTACCCGCGACAACAAGGTGCATGGAGAGTTTACCATCGACGCAGTCATCGACAAGTTCAATGTTCTCCGGGATCAAAGAATTCTCAAGTTGGAAGAGTTTGGTTGGGGCGCAGAGGAAGAGGTATGTTGAATATTGACTTAACTATCATTGTATCTCCTTGTACTTCGTTCCTTTTAGGGTACTAGCGGCTGCTCCCCAAGCATCTAGGGGATCTGTACTTTAAAGGGGCAGAAAAATAGCTTTAAGCCATTCAAAAACTTGGATCCGAAAACAAAATAGTCTAGAACCACCACAGGATCTATGTGAAACTTGCCTAAACAAGGATGACAACACTCATAAAAGCGAAGTTCTAAATCGGTTTGACGAATGAACATTAACAGTTGTAGAGTGTAAAAAATAGACATGTTTTAAATTGACGTGTGGACTGTTTGGTTACGGTTATAGAGTTTCTACGCTTTAAACCCTACCTAATTGTTACAAAAAAAACAGGGGTGTATATACTGCACAAGATTTATTTTCTTTCCCTTAGTTTTTTCTCACCAAGAAGGGGGGAAAATGGAAAAATATTTAAAGAACTCTATATTTTATTTATTTTATCCCTCCTACCACACATTTTTTTGGTTTTTTTTACCAAGGAGGGGGGGGGGATGGAAAAAATGTTTTCAGGTTTCTTAATTTTTACATTTTTTTCCCTCCAACCACTTATTTTTATTCCCCCCCCCCCCCCCTCCCTGAGCAGGGGATCCCATGTAGAATATACACCCCTGCAAAAAAATTATTGGAAATTTGCAATCGATAGGAAAATTCTAATGTACTAATAAATATATTTTTCTCATGAAAATTGATCCTTGTTTTTAATTTCAGAAAGGAGATAAAGAAAAGAGCAGTTCACCCGAAACAGAATAAATAATAAAGAAACCCAACCATCTACCTACCAATATTTCTCATTTCTCATACAAAATTACACCAAATGTCTGTTGCTTTCTTTTAACACTTTCTTTAAGCACTAAAATAAAAAAAAATGTTCGAAATATTTTGTTATTCGGAGATTTTTTGAATTAATTATTTTTATGTTATGGTGTTATGTAATCTTTTCAAAATAAGTAACTGATGCTGAACTTAAATTTTTCCTTTTTTCAATTTTTATTATTACGTTGTTATTTAAAAATCGTCACATACCCACCAGTGGTAATTTTATTTAAATTCTTTGCAATTTGAAGATCCTTGTCTGTAGCGCAGCTACTATTTAACTTGTTTCCTATTACAGAGAGTGAAAGTTTTGAAATGCCCGAGTCTGATGAAAAGCCTCAAGGCATCACGGTGGGCCAGCCACATTTGGCTAAACAGGTACTTTTTATCAGTTATTTAGCGCATCGTATTATACAGCTTTTCGTGGATATTAAAATTCACGAGATTCATTTTTTTCCCCTGCTGAAATTTTCCCCTCCTATTATTTTTCAAGCAAGGAAGGGGAAAAATGGAAAAATATTTTTAGAACTCTTTATTTTATTATATTATCCCCCCTCCCAAATATTCCCTTAGCTTTTTTCATCAAGGAGGGGAGAAAAATGGGGGAAAATGTCTTCAAATCTTAATTTTTACATTTTTCTCCCCCAACCGTTTTTTGTTTCCCTTCCCCCCTGTAACAGGGTCAATTTTGCAGAATATACACCCCTGGATAATGTAGGACTTATTATGTTTTGCTTCTATAAAAAAAAATCGGCTGTTGAACTTAATCATAAATTAATCATATTACATGGATTTTACAACAGTTCTACAATAAAGTAAAACTTGTAGCTGGCTTAAATAACAAATCCCCCCTTTCATCCTACTGGTTGAACGAAAGGTCCAATAAACGAGTTCCATGTTTGTTAGCAAGCTAAACTGACGACAATTTTTGCCCTGTCATAATATCCACGAATATTCTACATCAATTTAATCCTCAATGTTTTACTTTTGTATCCAATTTTAGGATTTATCAACCCTGGACATCAGCTCTCTGACCCCTCTCTCTCCCTCAGTGATCTCCCGACAGGCCACCATCAATATTGGCACAATTGGTCACGTAGCCCATGGCAAGAGTACAGTTGTCAAGGCTCTCTCCGGCGTACACACAGTTAGGTATGGCATTGTTTGGAAGCTTGTTATTTTCGTTAGACAAGCGGTGGCTGTTTTAAACAGTATTTTTTGCCGTTGATTAGGTGTAATAGATTGAAAATACGAGGGTGGGGGAAGTTTTTCGTACTTTATAGTTTATCTTAGGTTAGGTTATATTTGGTACAAGGAAGCCCTGCATGATTAACGCACCACAGGTATCAGATGTTAGGACCCCTTATGTTTAGACTTGAATTGAAAATCCCAAAAACAGGGGGGGGGGGTGCTAATTATGCACTTTGAGGGATAATACCACTTTTTTTATAAAACAAATAGCAGTATTTTTAATTTACATAAATATTTAGGTTTAAGAATGAATTGGAGCGAAATATTACAATTAAGCTTGGCTATGCAAATGCTAAAATCTACAAATCCGAAGACCCCAAATGTCAGAGGCCTGTCTGCTACACGTCGGCTTCTTCAACGAAGGTACAATTTTATTGCGCAACCAATCTATTTTCATTTACTCTAATGAAAAGAAAATAGCAGCTGGCTAAAATAACAATACTCCCCCCCCCCCCACTCTTCTAAACGAACTGGCAAATAAACGAGGTCAATGTTAGCAACCTAAATTGACAATTTTTTAATGATTATTGGCAAAGACAGCAAGTTTTATCACGATTTTATGAAACGAAAATATAAAATAAATATAATACTTACACACAAAACATTCTTTTGTGATGTCTTTGAGTATTCAATGATAGTTTGTCGTGATTTTTTTTAAATTAAACTTTTAAAATATTATTCTTTGTAGGAGGATAACTTCACCATGAATGGATACAAATACGGTCTGGTGAGACACGTCAGCTTTGTCGACTGTCCCGGTCACGACATTCTCATGGCCACCATGTTGAACGGCGCGGCTGTCATGGACGCCGCCCTCCTCCTCATTGCCGGCAATGAGAGCTGTCCGCAGCCGCAGACATCCGAGCATTTGGCAGCCATTGAGATTATGAAGCTGAAACACATTATTATTCTTCAGAATAAGATTGATTTGATAAAGGAAGCACAGGTGGGGTTTTAATCCAGGGAAGGAACAATAGAAGAAAATATTAACAATCTCGCAAAATCAAAGCTACGAATAACGTTTATTTATCCTATTATATAAAGTTATTATGTCTGTAGTTTAAGATTTCTTTAACTACTGAATCGATTGAATTCTCTTTTTGGGGGAAGCATTACATAGGATTTTATATTAACCCTGGGGACGGTAAAAAGCTACTTTTATACCTCCCTTTTTTGAAGAGAGTCCCTTAATGTAAGTGTCGCAATCGCTAGTAAGTTATGTATTAGTATTAACATTCTACTCTCAAGTAATGCCTAATTAACAGAGTTATATCTCTTCGATTAGCCGAGCTAACTTATTGCTTCGCACAGTGAATTGAAGTAGAATTTATGATATTGCATCAAAAAATGCTTTACATTTCAAAGTTTTTTTTCCATATAAAACCATGGTGAAAATTAACTTTTTAGTCGATACATTAAATCTTAAACTTAAACCTAGTATATTCACTAAAAAAAAATACTATGGATCAATGCTGGAATGTGCTTAGAATCACTTGCTCTTGTTCGTGGATAGTTCCCTTTTGTTCATAGATGCTCGCTGTTTTCATGAAAGTTTTTATGTCTCTTTTTTGATAATCAAACGTTATTTTCTAGGCAATGGAGCAACACGAGCAAATTCTGAAGTTTATCGAGGGGACCGTGGCCGAGGGAGCCCCTGTTATACCTATCTCTGCACAGCTCAAGTACAACATCGAGGTAGGATTCAGTCAGTTACAGACAACAATATGGACAAGACATATTGATAAACTAATGGTCCTAATAAGGATAGATTATAGAGATAAACTCATACATGGACAAAATATATACAGAGAGCAAAAAAATAGGAAAGGACTAAGGGAAGCCATTCTCTTTTTTTCTGGCCAAACACTTGGGTTTTAGGTTAAGGAACACATAACAGACCCATCAACTCATTGATTTCACGACCTTCTTTTGGAGGTCTTATTTGTACAGGGTAATCAGTTGCGCAGGTTAAGGGTAAAGACATCCCCCCCCCCCCTACTCTCGACTAATAATTTCACTCATCTGACCTGGCAGCAATAAGAGAAATTTCTTTAGTTAAGACGCGGTGTAGAAATAAAGGCAGGTTAAATCATATTTACAAAAAGATGAAAACATAGATAAAGACCATCTACGATATTTAGGTTGTGTGCGAGTATATCACGAAGAAGATCCCCATACCCGTCAGGGACTTTACCAGTGAACCAAGGCTTATCATTATTAGGTTTGTATTTTGCATTAAAGATACAGGAATGAGCAAATTAAAGAGCCAGTATATAAGGTTTTTATATTGAACACCTGAAATATTGTAAGTAAAAATTTCTCTGGTATATTGATTCACTTTCGCATAGTGTTTTATATTAATAATAGATATCAAATAAAAACAGGGAGTTGGTAATAATGATTAAGATAGTGCCAGTTTATGCTGTTGTAATAATATGTGGATCTGATTTATTTGATAATGCATATTCGTAGTTGAAAATATGCAGTTTTTTCTCCCTCAATATTTTTTTTAAATCTTCCCAGAACCAATATTGAATTGCCGTATCATTCTTGAAATACAATACCTTACCAATGATCAGGGTTGGCATCAATATAGGATGAATTGAAGATCAGGGTTCCAAAGGGATAAGACAATGGTCGATGAATTATGTTCGTTCCCAATGATGATACCCCTCCTGTAGATTACAATTAGTGGTTGAAACGATTGGACACTGAACTTAATGAACCAACCAATCAAAATTCAACAAGTCTTCACGGTTTTTAAGCCAACTAAGAAGAAAATTTTATTATAAACTTTGGGGACTGGTGTAATAAACAATCCAATATCCCCTCCCTCTCTCCTGATTGAATATATATGTTCTGTTATTTAGGAGTTTTGACGTGAACAAGCCTGGTAGTGAGGTAGAAGAGCTTCGTGGTGGTGTGGCGGGTGGGTCTATTCTCAGGGGTGTACTTAAAGTTGGCCAGGAAATTGAAATCAGACCAGGTATACTACAATTTTTATACAAAATTATCTTTTTTGATCAGAAAAATTGTTTGAAATGTATATTTTTGATTTTGTTACGCTTACATTCTCAAGAATCCGTATCGTATAGGTAAATCTACTTAATTTTATAAATTAGTCTCTCGCTGTTAGTTGTCTCGTGGTCACAATCTTACTTGTTGAAATAAAAGCCCTTAATTTTTTTTCGTTTGCTGATGATTCAATCAGCTTAAAATATTTGAATTGTGCAGAATTTTTTTGAAGATAATATAATACCAGTGACCTAGCGCCTAGCCTCAAATCTAGACCTTTTTTGGGGGGTAGAGAAGTCGCTTTTTTTCGAGAGGGGGATTTTTCATAATAGTATGCTAAGCAGGTATATTCCTTGAACAGATGTTTTAGTCCGGACGGTCAGACATAAAGACTCGCATTGTTATACTTAGCATTATGGATAGCTTATTTTTTGCTTTTTGTTCAGGTTTGGTGAGCAAGGACAGCGAAGGTAAGCTGACATGCCAGCCAATCTTCAGCAGAATTGTGTCCCTGTTTGCTGAACAGAATGATTTAATGTTTGCCGTTCCTGGCGGTCTTATTGGTGTTGGAACTAAGGTAGCATAATACAATATTCAGTATACCTCTGATTTTACTTTTGAGAATATAGTCGAAAACAACGTCGAGTCAAGACTTTAATATTTAAACTTTTGTAGTAAACCTATACTTTGATGTACAACCTTTGTTTAAACGTCTTTATCTGTTTCCTTGCTGGTCTTATTAAATGTTTTGCAATTGACATATCAGCAATAACATACTACTTTCAATGTCTAAAGTTATGTCGCGGTTTTGACCGAGATACAAAATTACTCTTTCTATAGTTTGAAAGTTTTGGTTGAAATGTTTGGACTCCGTTAGTTTGTTCCACCTTATGAAGATTTAAAGCCTACGAACGAGAGAAAGTGTTATTTAGGGATCTTTTTAATTTATAGAACTAGCGATTTATCATGGAAGGGTAACCTCCCCCAAAACAGTTATAAACCTTCCCTGGTCCTATAAGAAGCTCTACTTTAAAGGAGAACAATTTCGGTCCAGACAAAAATACAACTGACACAAAACGCGAACCATTAAGATATTCATTTTGATGAAAGATATATTTTAGGTTGACCCGACGCTGTGCCGAGCTGACCGTATGGTTGGTCAGGTTCTGGGGGCTGTGGGACACCTCCCAAGTATTTATACAGAACTTGAGGTCTCATACTACCTTCTCAGAAGATTGCTGGGTGTCAGGACAGAGGGTAAGCCTATGTTATAAAAAATACATGGATTTCATATTAGGAGTAAGGGAGGAGTAGGTTGTGCTAGAAATCCGTAAAGGTGTGAGTTTTAAGGCTTAGAAATAGTAGGTAGTAGAACGATAATATTCACTAAATATGTGTATTTCGTATTGAAAAGAACTAAAGACAAAAAAAAATTAAGTTAACATCAATTTTTTTCGTTCTTTTACTGTTTTAACTTAAAACTTACAACCTTTACGGATTTGTAGCGCAACCTGCTTCTCCCTTTTTCGAGTATCAATAGGTATAAAACAACTAATAGATATCTTATGAACATTTTAGTCTAATTGCGGTGAAAATGACTGCATTTATAAAATCCAAAAAACTTTTTTCTCTAAAAAAAATCATAATGGACAGCAAATGAATAAATACTAAGTATTGATTTTTGAAGCCTTGGACATGCTTTGGGAAGCATTAAACACCTATGCAAGAAATATATTTAAAAATAAAACCCAAATATTCCAACCCTAATTTTTCTAGGTGATAAGAAAGGAGCAAAGGTTGCTAAGCTGACCAAGAACGAAGTGTTGATGGTGAACATCGGCAGCTTGAGCACCGGCGGCAGGGTCATTGCCGTGAAGGCTGACTTGGCCAAGATTGGCCTGACTGCCCCCGTCTGCACGGAGGTCGGAGAGAAGATTGCGTTGTCTAGAAGGTTGGTTCCATATTTTGTAACCTCGGCGATTTGAAAGGATTTTTAACGGGGCGAATCGTTAGTGCGCTAGTTTGTAGAAATAGCGGTAAATGGATTATTACAAGAAAAATCCGTTTTTTTACACCAAACTTTAGTAGTACCTTTTTTCTTTTCGTATCTTATAAGAACTATATCCAAATAATAGATACGCTGTACTTTAAGTAAGATTATATCTTTTGTAAAATTATTCGTTATTGAGTTTCCAATCTAAAAGGGGACCCTTAAGAGCTAAGTATCTTCAAATACTAAAAAACAAGAAAATAACAATAAAATATATTAGGTATTTACTATTTATGCAAGACTCCTTATTAAATAGCAGAAAACATAACTAACTTAAATCATTTGCTCTTGCTTGTGTATAATCCCCTTCTGAACATTGATTAGGTACATTTTTATAGTTGTTTATTAATATTATTTAATTTTCAGGATAGACAAGCATTGGCGTCTCATCGGTTGGGGACAAATTCGCCGCGGCATTACTGTCAAACCCGCCGAGCGCAGTTAACTCCAAGCAATCCCCGCCATTCAAAACGAATTCCACGCCGCCTTCCCGTCAAAGTGTGGCGGTTCGGCACGCGGCGGCTAAATGTTGTTGGTGCATAAATTAAGAACAAATTCTAATACTTTTGATAACTTATGTTATTAAGAATTTCTACTACGTGAAGTCATTTATAAAGTTGAAGTCTATCCATAACACAACAAATGATATGAAATAGGACTAAAATTGCAAAAAGTGTCAAGGTTAAATTGAAAAGAAGATATATAATGAGAAACTGTAATGTGAATTGCTTCAAGCTGAGTATTTATACTGTTATTATTTTCAATTTATATTAAGCCTAAATAAATATTGAAAAATATTATCTTGTGTTATTTATTAGTTCTTCTGGATATATCTGTAAGGTAGTCAGAAATGACTCGAAAGTTATCCTTTCTTAATAAGTTATTTTATAGAGGATATGCGTGGATATTAAGATCGGGGAAAATTATCGTCAAATTAGGTTGCCATCGTGGACATCATTTATTGGTCAGTTCGTTCACCCAGTAGTAGGGGATGGGGTAAAGGGGGTTGGTGAATGGTGTAGTTATTATATATAGCCAGCTACAAGTATCTCTTTATTAAAGTACATGATAATCTGGTGTTAGATCCCAGGGACAAGGGAAGTTCTTTCTGACCAATAATTCTATTAAAATTATGTAACTTTATCACGAAACCTATATGAGTATCTAATATTATGAATGGTTCAACTCTTATAAAAATCGGCTAGTAGTAAACTACTTTAGAGTATAAATTCGCTAAACCTCATCAAAAAAAGTGTACACTATTAAATTTAAAAACAGCTGTGTAAAAATCAAAACAAACAATCCATTGAACATAGTGATTTTTTGAATTTTCAATTTATGGTCTAATTAAACGATAAAATTATTTTTTTCTTCCATAAATATTTATGAAAACAATGCCCAATATATCGTGTTACATTTTTGTGTGAATATATCTTCTAAAAAATACAACAAAGATTTCGGAACATGGCCTGTTATTCGTTAAATTTTTGAATACACGTTTATATCATAGGTGATAATTTAATGCATTGCAAACAAATTGATAATATTTCAGCTTGATCAAGTAAAGTGATTTTTAATTATACTATTTATATAATATAATTTCAGAAACGTTTGGTAAGATGTAATCAGTTTCAGACATTGCAAGAAACTATGTCCTTACCTACATTCCTGGTAACTATTTAATTAACATTTACCAACCAGAGGCGTTCTGAAGGGGATGTTTTATTCTAAATGGATAGGAATAAAATTTACTTATTTTAGTAGCAAAGCCACTATCCAATTCTCGTTGTCAGTCCGTCTGTAAGTGCGTAACACTATGAGGGAAATTAGGTTTACTAATCTACTATTAAAGCTACACCTTTTTGTCAACTTTCCCATCATTCTAGCGCATATTTGAGCATATAACATCCATAGCAGCCGGAATGTTTTAAGGCAGCCATTTAAGTTTTCTAATATTTTGATTTTAATATATTTTCGTTTTTAATCATATGTTCAAAAGTTGTGTGGGTAATAATATCAAAATTAGGTTCCCCGTAGTTCTAAGAATTTTGTATTAACAAGTAGACAAAAGGAAAAGTGGCTTTATTGTTAAATTTTACGTTTATTTTATTTAACCTCAAAAGGTTAACTGTTTTAAGTTAATTTAATTTCAAATCATAAAAACAGATTGACAAAAAGACATACTACGTCATTTATACACATGATCTATTCTAACATTATCACATTATCTATTGATAATTTTTTTAACCGTTTCAAACATTTATTTCCACGAAATGGATTTAAACTTATCTAACTCATAGTTTTAAAAATATTAGTATTTTTATTGAAAATCATACTCTTACAATATTTTTTTCTGAAATGGCAACTCATACTTTCATAATTTTTTTGGCATACTTGCGTAAAAGTTCATTTTTCTATGGAATATCCGGGAAGGGTCCCTTTCGTGGCAACACCCCTTAAGAGGCGATTCTTCATATTTTCAAAATGACTTTAAATAGGTTTTTTTAGGTTAGGCTATGTTATATTGTGTTAGGTGATAGCCCCTCAGGGTTAGGCAATTGGCCATGCAGAAATAGGAGAAAAGCCACTTTGAAAATAAGAAGAATCGCCCCTTAAGGGGTGTTACCACGAAAGAGACTATACCCAAATATCCTTGATCTTCAAATGAATATTAAATATTGGATATTAAATACACTTCGTGGGACTGCCTTTTTAAAAGTAAAGTAGTAAATAGGTACAATTTAGAAAGCGTAGCAACTCTATAATCAATACGAGAATGTCCGTACGTCCATTTTAAACATGTCGATTTTTAACTTTTTTGACAACAAATTTTTGTATGTTAAAATTATCCGATTCTTCTGATTGTTTGAAAACTGATTCCTATTCCAACAAGGTACAATGTTATAAGCGAAGCATCTCTATAAATAAGTCCCAAAAATGTAAGTATGTCCTTAAACAGTATCATATATTTATGCAGTTTTGCAACAAATTTACTTAAAATATTGTTTGTGCTGATGCATTTAATATTCTGCTAATTCAGTTCTGACAATCTACAAGTGTTAATGTTCGTTTGTCCTTCCATTTCATAGCTTCGCTTTTATGGATGTTGTTATCCTTGTTAATATTTGAATTTGTTCTCATAAAATTACTTTGTTAAGGATGGACCTTGAAAAATAGAAGAGATTTACAACAGGAAGTTATACATGAGGCTATTGATATTGTCAAGATGGATCAATATGATTGGGTTAGGTAAGATTAATACGTTTATGTTTTACTTTAATTCCTTCCCTCCACTTAAACTAATTTGATACTAATGCTCTTTATCTCAACATTATTATAAATTCTGCATCAATTTTAGACTTTCTGTGGAAGACACCCTTTTTATTAAGACTATTGCTATAAATCATTAAAATCTTTACGTTTTATCTACAAGTTAGAGAATCTTATACAAAGTCAATGGTTAGACAAACAAATATGATTATATTATATTATACTAGCGGCTTTGCCCCTAGCCTCTAGGGGCTTTGCCCCAAGAGAAAATTTTTAAAAATTGGAGCTGCCCTAGTATCAATTTCAAAATTTTCGTGAAAAAAAAATTCGATCTGCCCCAGTATCAAATTTAAAATTTAAAAAAAGGGGGTGGATTTTTTTGTTATTTGGGGGGCTAGGGGTGTCCTACCCCCCAAGAAAATAGCTTAAAACCACCACAGCTCAGGACCAATAGGTATATATCCTGAAGAGTAGAATCCGATCGGTTCAGCGGTTACCTAGATCTTAAGGGACAAACGGACGGACGGACGGACGGACAGACATCAAGCTACTTTGTATTATAGATATTATCTTATGTGTATTAGAAGAAATAATTTATATATTTGTTCTAGGAGAATTAGTAGAAGACAACTAAGCACAGCCCATGAAGACATAAGAAATTGTAAGAAGAACAAAAGAAATATTTGAAAACTTTCATGGGCCAAATTTAAAGGGCGAATATAGTTTCAATATGATATGAGCTTATATGAAAGGTGCCATTACATACTTT
Organism: Acartia tonsa; assembly: GCF_053477335.1. Taxonomy (NCBI): domain Eukaryota; kingdom Metazoa; phylum Arthropoda; class Copepoda; order Calanoida; family Acartiidae; genus Acartia; species Acartia tonsa. The sequence continues at coordinate 9,766,201 of NC_137261.1, read as the reverse complement.
TAAAATATCTATGTTAAATTTAAAAAATCAAAAAAATCCTTAAGTAGATTTTGCAATTTTTGCTTTTACTTCAACATATGATAAATGAGAAAGTCAACAAAATCGTTTATTTTAGCCCTTTACAAGACTTTTTTTGACTATTTTTCTTAAGTTTAATTGACTATTACATTGGCATGCATCTTAATTGATAATTAAAGTGTTTATTTTTTCATATTATATACTATTTTATTGATTTTTTAAAAAGCATAAAAATAATTTGCGTCAGTTTGCGTCCGGAGTAATTACTAGGGTAAATAATACGTTTAAAGTTTTTTTTTCTGTATAAAGATCAATGATTAATTCTTGATGATATAATTACCCTAGTACGCATTTTTCAACACACACACACAAACGCCAGATCGCCAGATTTTCTCCAGAAAAAAATATAAGAAAAAAAAACACTATTCACCTATTATTTTTGTCCTCTTTAAATTAATTATAACAATTACCATATAATTTTAATACTTACATGAAATAAAATTTCTCCTGTAAAGGTTTTTTTTTAAAAATAAAATTCAAATACTTTACACTTTGTTGGGGAAGATTGTCAAGGAAGAAACAATCCACAATACAAAAAAATAGATTGAAAACTGGTTTCCACTTTTATTACGACTATCATTTAACGAAAGCATTTTAATTCAACCTTAAACCGAAGCCTTGTGTGATGCTAGGGTGTTTGGAGTTCTTAGGGAACCACACTTATTACATAAATTTATCCCGAGAATGTTCAGGTTTTAAGCTATAACAGACTTATACAGTTGGATATGTCAATATCTTAAAGTTACTTATAATCTATGGAATTGCACGTTTTATTTGAGCCATATTATATCCAACCTATATTCGCCCTTTAAAGCGGGAAGGGGTAATTAAAGGGTTAGTGGAAAAATTATGGAGGAAAATCCTTCCTGGGTATAACGATAAAAAAGTACTTAAAGTAGTAAGACTCAACACGTTTGCAAGGTCCTTTAGAAATAGGGGGGGGGGGGTTAATGCAACCATCTCGTAATCAATGATTAAATGGCACTTAGAATCCAAATTTCATTACGAAACTTATTAATACTTGGTATGTATATTGGTTACAGCTTAAATGAATAGCCGTTTTTTTGCTATTTTTAGGGCAAATCTGTCATAATTACGTAGGAATCAACTTTTTGAAACATATTTTTGATTTATATAATGTGATACCAAAAACTGTTTTTAAAATCTCTAGTACCAGCAAATACCAGCTAGAACCGTTTTGTAGCGGCAAAGAGTATTTGATTTGCCCTAAAAATAGCCAAAAAATGGCTAAACTGCTAAGCTGCCAGCTGTTAGCCGCTACTTTTCTAACTTTTTGTTCAATTTAGGGAAAATAGACCTATCAAAGATTATAATACTCATGCCAAGTTTTGTAACGAAATCTGGATTCTAAGTGCCATTTAATCATTGGTTACGAGAGGGTTGCATTAATCCCCCCCCCCTTTTTTTTTAATTGTAAGCTCTGAATAAAACCTTTTCTAAATTTGACCTCATAGATACTATAAAATCAATTTCCTTTAAGCTTTAAAATAATCAAACAAATTACGGCTAAGAAGAATCAATAGCAATATGAAATTATCCAAAAAGATATCTTTGAGATCATTCAAACAGATTGGTACAAATATCATTGAAATAAAATGTCTTATTAGTGGCCGATAAAAATAGCCAGTAGTACTTGAATTTAAGGCCTTGATTTACCATTTGTTATAGCTGTAATCAGTTTAGAATATTACAGTTCTACACAATAGTATGACTTACTTGCATTATAGGATTATAACTGAAAAATTGGTTCGGGTGGGTTTCTAAGAAAGGGTGTTTTAAGCTAGATAGGAAGACAATTTAGATTATTTTACTACATTGATATTTGTTATAAAGGTCAGCAATTACATTAAATAAAAAAAAAATATTTAAGCTTTTAATGAATATATGTAATCATTTATAATTTATTGTTATCTACCTATGTATTGTTATTATTTTTAATTGTTGTTAAGTTTGCTTAATTGATATGTAAATATATGATTAATTTTAAATTCCTTTTAATTATTATTGTATAACTCAAAATGAAATGTTAGTTTGTTTTGTCTAAGTCTGTATTATATTTTTTAAAAGCATATGTGGCCTTACTCTTTACACAACGCCCCTAGCCTCTAGGGGCTATGATTCAAATAGGCAGAAAAATAAATCATTTCAAGACTTAAATCTGAAATTAGAATGGCCTGAAACAATTACTGGACCTATTTTAAGATTCTCTCAAAGAGAGAAAGTAATTGGTTCAGTAGTTATTGAGATCTTAAGCTTCAGACAACAAACCCTTAATAAATTATATAGGACTAGTTGCTAGGGGACTCTATCTCCGAAGGGGTAAAGAGGTGGAAGACTAATAGCCTAAAACTATCCCGAGATCTATGTGAGTGTTTACTGTAAAGGAGGACCGTATTGGTTAGCGGTTAGCAAGATCCTTCGCTACAGACAAAAAATAATAACTTTTTATAATAGGACTAGCGGCTGTGTACCTAATATCTAGGTATATTTGAAGGGATTTAAAAGGGAAGAAAAATAGCTAAAACCAACACAACGAATTTTTTATACAAATGAAATAGCTTAAAACCATCCCAGGACCTATAAGAAGCTTTAATCTAAATCAGAACCATATCGGTTTAGCAGTTCGCGAGACCCTTCAGGACAGACAAAAAACGCTTACTACTTTATACAATAGGATGGCGATGATATCTTTTCAAAGATAATGTTTTTTGCATGCCCATTTTTCTTTTAGTTTGTCTGTGTTTACATACATCAAGATTTATCCTGTATAATAAAAGATTTAAAATATTTTTGTGCAAGCAAAGAAAAGAAAATTTAATGTGCTTTGTTAAATATGTAGTTTAAAATCTGGCCGCTAGGTGTCTCAAACAAAAAATATAATAAGGGTCAAAGATAAATAAAGTACATAATTTAACAATCATTAAACATACATTTGTTTTAAAAATTGTTTATGATACAATTTTATGAAAAAAAAGTAAGAACAAGAAAAAAATTTAACTAGTCAACTGTATGCTTGTTAAATGAAATAAATCGTTCTCTATTTTCAGAGTTTTTATCAGATAGGCTTATTGTAAAATTATGTTCGATAAACCTGACAAAATCAAGTTAGTAGTTCATCATAATTTGATCTTTGACAATCATACTAAAGCTAAAAGTTGCTGTAGCTGCAAACTGGTATAATTTAGATTATGGTGAAATATTGCCTTATACTATTGTTTGCCAGAATAGCCTTCCCTTGTCCCTGGTTAGATCCAATTATTAATAAATGCATTATAGCTAAGCAACTCTCTAATTTACTGTGTTTGTCCTTATGGAATGCTATGGAGGAAATAAGTTTTTCTCAGCTGCTAATATTTTTATGAAAAGCATCAAGTAAATAATTTACTTGATCCGTTAGTCTACCGTTAATGCTGCCAAAGACATTTTTTGTGACGATTCCTATGATTTATGAATATCTAGTCTGTACATTGTTTTTGGTTGTCATTTGTTAGTAACATTTTGAAGGTCATAAAATTCTTTCATGGGAAGCGGGAGTATCTTGACCTCTATATAGCTGAGGTTTCTAGTGAAGATTCCTATGACTTATGCGTTTTCTATTGACTTTGTCCGCCTGTAATGCTTTGAGAGTCGTTTTACAGAAAAAAACGACTGTTTCTACAGACAATTGGCTATATTTGAAATTAGTGTAAATATTTTTATTAACGTTAAGCATATTTTTGTACTCTATGACTTACTTTGTCCTTTTGACTATTACCTACTGGAATCACATTGCCAAGTGTGAAATCAATAGGACAATTCTAACATTTCTAAATAAATGATAAACCGACACTAATTTTAGAAACGCCTAACTTTTAAAAACCTTTGGCATCTTCTATATAACTTACTTTTTCAGTTTATTTATTTGAATTTTCTTGATATTGTGCTAAGCTACTTATGGATGTTGTGTCATCCTTGTTTTCAAAGTTAACTCCTGGAAGGCTAAAGTTGGTTATAACCAAATACAGCCTTGTTTATCATATTCAACTTATTTATTTTATATTTGTTGTTATGTATGAAATTATCTCGCTATTGTCCTCTACCCCCTGCACTATCCCTCGGGGATTTAAGGGGTAAGACACCGCTTATACCAATAACGAAATTAATTCGAAAAAATTCACCAAACCTATATACGTGATGTTCAGCTGTCGTTGGGGGGCAACATAGTAAAATTTACGACCTCTCCAATACCCCCCAAATATTATTTAAGATTTATTTAACTTGTTGGTTTTACCTCAAACCTGGATAAGACATAAGATACTGAAGGATGAAATTGTTTGAAAAGGGTGGGCACTGACAGTTTGAAATAACCAATTAGAAGTACCCTACATTTTTGGTAGTGAGAGAGTGTTAATAAACTTTAACAAGGATGACAACATCCAAAGAAGCGAAGTTCTGAAATTGAATGACAAACGAACATTAACACTTGTAGAATATTAAGTCCAAACAAAATTTTAAGTAAATTTGTTGCAAAACTGTAAATACAGGGTACTGTTTAAGGACATACTTACATTTTTATGACTTGATTATATAGATGTTCGCTTAATACATTGTACCTTGTTGTATTAGGAATCAGTATTAAAAAAAATCAGATGAATCGGATAATTTTAACATACAAAAATTTGTTGTCAAAAAAGTAAAAAAATCTGCATGTTTTGAATGGACGTAAGGACTTTCTGGTAACGATTATATAGTTGCTGGGCTTTCTAAATCGTACCTAACTGTTATAGGAATCATCATGCAAAGTTTAAAATCGACAGGACATTTCTAACATATTTAAATTAACAAAGAGTTTACTGTTACGGACGGACCGACCCTAATTATAGAAAGGCTTCGCTTTTAATTATAAGTCCAATGTCTCATACCCCGTTGCATTTTAAAACCAGAAATCTTATGGGATAAGACAATGGACGATTAACTGTGTTGTACATCCTCAGTAATGATAATCAAATTTACCCATTCTGAAGATAAAGTTATTGGTTGAAAAATTTGGACACTGACAGTTTGAACCAAATGAATAAGTATCAATAAAAAGACCAAAGTTTTGAAGCCAGTGCAGTGGTTGAGAAAAGGTGGTTTAAAACTAAAAGTATAATTTAGAGTCCAATGTATCCTTGCATTGATCTTTAAGACTAAGGTAATGCTGGATAATTGAAGTGGATACCCATGAAATTTAACCCATCTGTTGATAATTATTGGTTTAAAAGTTTAGACACTGCTAGCATAATCAACTAATTAATAGTTATTTCTCTCATTTTATTATAATCAGTACATTTTTATATTCGTAGAAAGCTGGATATAATTCGATGCTAGACATAGTATTTTGGTATGGATGAGAACCGGTTCCTATCCACCGGATTCGAATGAATACGAGAAATTTCGTTAAATGTATTCAAAGTTTTTAGTCAACGAATAAAAGAACGTGTTTATGAAACAGTAATTTTACAGTCCCATTTTCTCTACTTCCCTGCACTGAATGATACCCAGGGAGGGAGAGGACATTTGGCTATTTTTTACACTAGTCCCAAAAGTTATAACGTATTCGTTGGCTCAATAACTTTGGGGACTTTTGTTGAATTTTGATTGGTTTGTACATTAAGTTGAGTGTCCAAACATTTTAACCATCAATTGTAGTCTATAGACGGGATAATTTTGTGTATCATCATTGTGGATATATGTACATCAATTTATCAGCCATTGTCTTATCCATTTAGATCCCTGATGCTGCTACCACTATGAGATAGTAAAAGGGGGAATAATTTGGTGAAAGCATATTTGGAAAGTATAACAACAAGTATTAGAACACAATGGCTGAAAGTAAGAGAAATCTTAGAAAGTAGGCCATCAAACCAACCAAATATTATTAAATAGCAATCCCAAGGCTGTAGCTTAATATGGTGTGCGTCTGCTCGTCGTTGGATAGGAAATAAGTTCGATTCTCGACCCGAACCGAGTTAAACTAAAGACATAAGATTTAAGGACATACTTACATTATTAGGATTTGATTATATAAATGCTTTGCTTATAACATTGTACCTTGTTGTTATAGGACTCAGAATTCCAAAAATCAGATGAATTATATCATACAATTGTAGTCAAAAAAGTAAAAATTCAAATGGATGTACGGACATTCTTGTAACGATAATAGAGTTTCTACGCTTCCTAAATCGTACCCAAATATTTTTCAATCAACATGCAAAGTTTAAATCGATAGGATGATTCTAACATGTCTAAATGAATTAAAAGAGCTATCATTTACGAACGGACCGACCCTTATTATGATAAAAGCTTCGCTTTTAAAAAGAGTAGCTGCGCTAATAAATAGATTGATAAATTTTTACGATACCTTTCTATTTATCATAGCATTCTCTACTTATGCAGACAGCTTTATAGCAAAATATTCTTATATTAAAGTAAAAGGATCTATGTCTGTTTATCTCTATCTGAACCGATATGGTTCTCCTTTACAATGTAGCTACTCAGGTCCCAGGAAGGTTTATAACTATTCTTTTTATACTAAGATAAAAAAGGGGCAATCAAATTCCATCCCTTTCTACCTGAAGTGCCCTTAGAGACCTCTAGTCGTATTAAATCCATATAATAATCCTTATACTAAAGTAACAGGATGTCTGTGTGTCTGTCTGTGTGTCTGTCTGTGTGTCTGTGTGTACCGAAGGATCTCGCTAACCGCTGAACCGATCGGGTTCTCCTTAACAGGGTAGCTTCTCATAAGTCCCGGGAAGGTTTATAACTATTTTGGGGGAGGGTACCACCACCCTCCCAAGAGAAATGACAAAAAAATCGAAATTTTAAAAAAATTACGTGAGACTTCAACGTCAAATAAAGAGGTATCGTAATAAAAATTAACTTTAACAAACAAAAACATTTAAAGTGCCACTAGAGGCCTCTAGGGGCGTAGCCGCTAGTATATATATATAAGACTAGTGGCTACGCCCCTAAAAGCTTCTAGGGACACTTAAGGTAGGAGGGGTAAAAGTCGACCTCATCCCATTTTAAATTTGAGTTTTAAAAGAGTAAAAAAATATTTTTTGGGAGGGAGGGGGGTGAAGACACCCTCCCTAAAAATAGTTTAAAATCTTCCCAGGACCTATAAGAAGCTTCACAGTAAAGGAGAACAATATAGGTTCAGCGGTTAGCGAGATCCTTTGGGACAGACAAAAAACGCTAACTACTTTATATAATAGGATAATTTAACAGTTTAGTATTAACATACATACATCTATATAGTGAAACTGCCTTAGCCAAATATTGCTTAAAACAAGATTTTTTATTCTTGCAAAGTACGTTTATGACAAAAATATATAAATGCAACTTATTTTGTTTATGCTATACTTTTTAAAAACTATTGTACAATATAAATTATTTTGAATGAGGTATATGTAAGTTTCAGCACCTGATGTTATGTAAGTTAAATACATGAAAGTATCGTCTGAGAATAAAGGGAAGTTGAAAAAATGAATTTATTATTACTTGGATCTTACACCTGATTATCATGTACTCTAATAAAGTGATACTTGTAGCTGGCTAAAATAACGGCCTTTCCCATCCACCCCCTTTGTCCCCTCCCCTCCTCCTGGATGAACGAACTGACCAATAAATTATGTCCATGCTAGGAACCTAAAATGAGGACAATTTTACACCTGTCATAATATCCACGTATATACGTATATTCTACATCTATTGTTAAAACAAGCCAAAAAATTGTGATTTTTAATTTTATGTACCTAAAATTTTTCTACAACTGAGAGAAGCAAACTTTTTGAACATAAATATTTTTAAAACTTAAATTAGGTTGGGTTAAATAAGGGTAAGAAGAACTCCACATGGACAAAAAAAAATTTGTAATATGAAAATAAGTGCTTGGGTCAGAGGGAAGGTGGGTGGATACACCATCCTATAGGTGTTCACTGTTCACTTTCCTAAATCACTATAAACCCTCTTTGACAATGGTCTTCTACACACCACCAAAAACAGCCAAGGAGGATTTTATGTTAAAAACAGTCATCTGCTCCTTATATTAAGAGGGGTATGAAAAAAACCAGGCAACTTGATATCCAAAATCCAAAAATAAATCACAATGGAACTGTCTAATTTGCTATCATCTAAAATTATAAAAGCTAGAACTGTCCAAACCAAAGCAAAAGTATGCAGGTTTTCATTTACTTTTTGGTAATGTTAGCCATCCTCCAATGATGATAATCAAAATAACCATATTATGTTGCATTTTGACTTTGTTTGGCTTATATCCTGCAAAAAGTTTTGATTTCTATGATTTTTCATGCAAGGCTATTCCTTTATTCTGTGATGAGTCTTACTATGTCACGGAAGAGTGAGTGTGTGTGTGTGTGTGTGTGTCCTCATTACAAAAACCCAGCTGCCAACTAGAAATACTACAGACCAAATCGCCACTTTCATTTTCGTTTGTCCTAATTATAGATTTATATTAGATATTTGTCATCCGAAAGATAACGATGTCTGAACGTCTGTAGCTCAATATCTCGGAAACTTCTGGCCAAATGGGATTGTATCTTTCTGGGAATATCAAATATGGTTTTATCAAGGATTTTTATTCTTCCATTGAGGGGTTGAACACTTCTTCCCTCCGATAAAAATGCCTTTAACCCTAAAAAAATTGTCCAAACCATAGCTCTTAAAAACATTAATTCCCTGCTATGGTCGAATCTGATAGCAGTTTATTTTTTGATAAATACGTAGAATCAAATGTTTTACCCAATCATATTTATAGTTGAAATTAAATGTATGTTATACATGAAGATTATGCTTTTTTAGTCATAATTACTTTTGTGTATGTCTTTATCTGTCATTTATTGCTTCAGGTTTATTATAATTCTATGAGAATATTAGAAAGTGTGGTATAATGTGAAACCTTGTGTTGGCAGCTTCTGTTGCTTCTATGCAGCCAAGTTTCATAATTTCTAAACCAGTGAACCTATGTGAGCTAAGCGCAGAAGTGAAATAAAAGTATTTTTTCCAACCATTTTCACACTTTTATAAATTGGTTATTTGTGTAGTTTCAACTGTTTATAACAGGTAATGTCTTTTTATAATTATTTTAGTTATATTAGCTTAAAAATGCGCCTAAAAAGGCTAGTAAAAGGGGTAAAAAAAGGGATATGGGGTACTTGAAGCACTTTTTGTTGTATGTAAAAAAAAAGGTTATTGAACCCTAAAAACGGTCACACCCACAAAAAAGGTTCAACATCTTGTTTTTGGTTTTTATCACTGTATAGATTTGTATTTTCTTTTGCATATGTTTATAGTTTTTATATACTTCCTGGAAAGTACGTTTAGGGTTTTATCTTTCTATCCTATATTCTAATAAAAAGTGGGAAATTTTTTGTAGAAAACAAAAAAACTCCTTTTTTATATCTTAAAAGTACATGTTTTGGTTTAAAGTGTCTTAGTATTCATACAGCGAAGCTTTTCTTATTAGGTTGGTATGTCCGTCTGTCAGTTATGGGCGCTCTGAACGTTAACATAGGCATGTTAGAATAATCAAATCGATTTTAAACTTTGCATATAATTTTTGAAACATTTTGGTTAGCTTAGCAACTCCTTATATACAAGAAAGCCTATATGTTATACATTTTATTTAGACTTCTTATTCCGAGAAGGAGGGGACAATGGGCTAATCATTTCACTAGTCTCCATAGTTTTGGGAACAATTTTCGGTGCTTTCACATAGGTATCCTGTTGAGCAATTAGATAAATGATGGTGGGGGTAGTTTTTCGTTCATTTGTTTATTTCTTCAGGTTATGTTATATTGGGTACAGGGTTAATGCCCCCTCCCCCCTCCCCGCTATGGATTAAGCATAGCCCTCCTAATCATTTTCAATTATTACAAACCAAAAAAGGAAAGTTATCAGTGCTCCACAGGCTCTTTTTGTGAAATCACCCAATATTCTGTTTCTTCAATTACTAATGTGCAAATGTTTTTATGTTTAACCTTCTACTTTTTTAAAATTCGCTTTTTACACCTTAAATGGGATGCCTAATACCTATTTATTCCATAAGTAAACCTATTTTATAAAATAATAAGCTCGAATCACATAATACTATATAAGACTAGGTATACTTGTTTCCTAATAGATACACTCATCTACTAAATATATATGCCTATTTAAACCCTAGGTAAACCTATCTTAGAAAATAATAAGCTCGGACCACATTTATAATACAATAAAAGATTAGGTATACTTGTTTCCTAATAGATGCACTTTGAACTATGTATGCCTATTTAAACCCTAGGTAAACCTATCTTAGAAAATAATAAGCCCGGACCACATAATGTTATATAAGACTAGGTATACTTGTTTCCTAATAGATGCACTTTGAACTATGTATGCCTATTTAAACCCTAGGTAAACCTATCTTAGAAAATAATAAGCCCGGACCACATAATGTTATATAAGACTAGGTATACTTGTTTCCTAATAGATGCACTTTGAACTATGTATGCCTATTTAAACCCTAGGTAAACCTATCTTAGAAAATAATAAGCCCGGACCACATAATGTTATATAAGACTAGGTATACTTGTTTCCTAATAGATGCACTTTGAACTATGTATGCCTATTTAAACCCTAGGTAAACCTATCTTAGAAAATAATAAGCCCGGACCACATAATGTTATATAAGACTAGGTATACTTGTTTCCTAATAGATGCACTTTGAACTATGTATGCCTATTTAAACCCTAGGTAAACCTATCTTAGAAAATAATAAGCTCGGACCACATATATAATACTATATAAGACTAGGTATACTTGTTTCCTAATAGATGCACTCCTAAATACATATGCATATTTAAACCCTAGGTAAACCTATCATATAAAATAATAAGCTCAAACCACATAATATTTAATAAGACTAGGTATACTTGTTTCCTAATAGATGCACTCCTAACTATGTATGCCTATTCAAACCCTAGGTAAACCTATCCTATAAAATAATTAGCTCAAACCACATAATATTATATAAGACCAGGTAAACTTGTTTCCTAATAGATGCACTCATCTACTACATATGTATGTCTATTTATTCCATAGGTAAACCTATTTTATAAAATAATAAGCTCGATTCACATAATACTAAATAAGACTAGGTATACTTGTTTCCTAATAGATGCACTTCTAACTATGAGTATGTATGCCTATTTAAACCCTAGGTAAACAATAAACATATCTTAGAAAATGATAGCACAAACCACATAATACTATATAAGATTAGGTATACTTGTTTCATATTAGATGCACTCATCTACTAAATATATATGCCTATTTAAACCCTAGGTAAACCTATCTTAGAAAATGATAGCACAAACCACATAATACTTTATAAGATTAGGTATACTTGTTTCCTAATACATACACTCATATCCTAAATATGTATGCCTATTTAAACCATAGGTAAACCTATTTTAGAAAATAATTAGCTCAAACCACGTAATACTATATGAAATTAGGTATACTTGTTTCCTAATAGATGCAATCATCTACTAAATATGTATGCCTATTTAAACCATAGGTAAACCTATCTTATAAAATAATAATCTCGGACCACATAATACTATATAAGACCAGGTATACTTGTTTCCTAATAGATGCACTCATCTACTAAATATGTATGTCTTTTTATCCCCTGGGTATACCTATGTATATTATATAGACCTCCTAAATATTTATGTCTATTTATCCCCTGGGTATACCTTAATTATATAGACCTCCTAAATATTTATGTCTATTTATCCCCTGGGTATACCTGTATTATATAGACCTCCTAAATATTTGCCAGAATATCTTATCTTAGCATAGGGATAGCCAGTGCAAGTGGCATGTTTTTGCACTAGCGTGCATTGATGCTACACCCTTCTTAAACCTAGATCGAGTGAGATAACGGGGGGGGGGTGTATACAGACATCAAAAGGGGTGTTATATAATCTTCAGTAGGTGTAGGGGGTGTGAGCCTTGGGTTGTAAGACTGACATTCAGGGGTAGCTATTTTAACAATCAATTCTACAAAAAATCACGAAACCTTATAAAGTTTTTCATGTAAAAATCACGAAACCTTACAAAGTGTTTCATGTAACTTAAGAGGGGTGGGACAGAAGGGGAGGAAAAGGGGAAGGGGTTGTGTGAAAATTTTTCTTTTCCCTGCTGACATTAAGTGGGGTATAAAATGAATATTAAATATTCTTACGGAAAAATTTATTCAGGGGAGCTTAGTAATAGTTTGTTATTCTTTAAGCGCGCCTATATAGTTTTGGTAGAGCTATAATTAATTTATAATATATATAATCAATTTATCTCATATTTTATTTAAATCAGCTTAGCATACAAGGAAGTCCAAGCGGGGGGGGTGGGAGGTAAAAAAAATGTATCATAATTGGGATGTACAATGTACATTAATTTATCGTCCATTGTCTTATTCCTTGACCTTATGTTCAAAGATAATATATTCTACGTATATCTGGGTAAAGACATTTGTATTTATATAGTAGTATTTATATGTAGTACTTTAGTATACTTAGAATAGGTTTACCCATAGAAAATAAATAGGTATATATATCTTAGAAATAAGCGCATCTATTGAGAATAAGGTATTATAAATAATCTTAAATAAAATTTTTTGGTAATGGATGAAGAATATACGTGGAAATTATAACAGGGGGAAAAATTGTCAATTTAGCTTGCTAAAATGGAACTCGTTTATGTGTCAGTTCGTTTGGAGGGAAGGGAATGGGGTAAATGAAGTGGAAGGGGTCGTTCTTTTAGCCTGATGCAAGTTTTACTTTATTACTAAACATGAAAATCTGGTATAAGATCCAAGTAATAATATATCCAATCCATTTATGTGGTTCGAGCTAATTATTTTATATCATACTAGCGGCTACGCCCCAAGAGGCCTCTAGTGGCACTTTAAATGTTTATTTTTATATTTAAAATATTCTAAATATATTGGGTTTGACGTTTATGTTTGCGTTGAACTCTCTTTCTAACATCGAGAACGTAAAAAAAATTTTCTAGGGGCGATTTCTCTTGGGATGGTGGTGGTACCCTCCCCCAAAATAGTTATAAACCTTCCCGAGACCTATGAGAAGCTACCCTGTTAAGAACCCGATCGGTTCAGCGGTTAGCGAGATCCTTCGGTACAGACACACAGACAAACAAACAGACAAACATCCTGTTACTTTAGTATAAGGATATCTATAGTTTAAACATACATATATGTAATTTCATTTAATTTTTGCCTGTAAGGATGTAAAGGAGTAATTTTGTTTATTATAATTGGGGTCATACATAAATCTATCGCCCATTGTCCTATCCCCTAATAACCCTAGGTTATATATTGCTGAGATACGTTTTTTTAATCTATTATTAAAGGAATTTAAACAAAAAATCACGAAACCTTTCTTATATTAATGAATTAATACTCTATTTATCACGTCTATTGTAAGAGAAATTTATGCAAATAATCACAGAACCTTTAAACATGCCTTAAAACTAGCTTATTGGGTACTGGAAATATTTCAGAAAAACTATTCTACTTCCAAGTTTTAGACGATAAGAAATTGTTATTTTTATATACACAAGTATAGATATTTTAGATTTTATTACTCAATAGAATATTTAGCAATTGCTCTAAAAACGATTTTAAATCTTTTTTGACAGCTAAAGTAAAGTTTAGTATAATACAAAGTTTTTCTTTAGTTGCTCGGGTCCTTTAGCCACTTGGGGCCAACAAAGCTAGAATGAGTGTTTAATTTTTTTACTTCACTAACCATGGAAAGCTGTCTGTAATATGATGCGATAACTGACTATATTCTAAAGCCAATCCTAGTAAAAAATCACTCAACCTCCCTATGGTTATTTTTACTTTTAAACAACCAGTATAAACTTGATTATAGGAAACATTATGGATAAAAAATCCAGTGTAGATTATAGAACATTGGGAAAAAATTTCATAAAAATGATCATTACAAAAAGTTGATTATTCATTAAATAACATGGATACGATATAGGATATATATTGACAAGGGAAAGTTTGTCGTCAATTTTGCTTGCTAATATAGATCTATAAATTGGCCAATATGTTCAGGATTGGAGGGGATGGGTTAAAGGGGGTGGATAATGGATATGGAGTATCGTTATTTTAGCCAGCTGCGAGCTTCATTTAACATCACTTAACACCATTATTAAAAAAGTAAAAAAGGCGTAACTCATTACCATGATATATAGAAAAGGTCGTGTAATCAAAGGGTTTGTTGTCTGCTTCGTACTGTTCAACGGGTTAGGTGATAGCCAAAATAAAGTCAAACGCAACTCATCCAAACGATTTTAACATTGTCAAATTTGCGATGTCTTTTTAGGACTCGTTGAAGTCTCCTTAAAACCTATTAAAATCCTGAAAAACAGCTCGCATTATTTTCTGTTAATAAGAAATTTGGATTTTTTCCCTTAGATATGTTTTTTAAAAATATCATTAATAAGTTTATCATTTGATAATTTTGAAAATTCTAATCACCAAACCTCTTACTCAAAATTTCATAATTTTTTATTGCGCAGATAATTTAAAGTTTTCTCTCTTCCTCTTTCTCTTTTCTCTTTTCTCTCTTCCTCTTTCTCTTTTCTCTCCTCTCTCTCCTTTTCTCTCTCTAATTCTTCTCTATCTCTTTCACTTTGCTAGAAGTAAGATTTCTCCCTAGGAATTTGTAACTTCTGATTGTGTAGCTGGCATGACAGGGTGGGAGCAACATGCGAGCAAAGCGTGCGTGCGTGCACAGTGATGCGTGCGTGACAATAAGAGAGAGAGCCTGGGAGAAAGAAGCGCGCAAGAAAATACGCGCGTATGCGAATGTTCACGCTTTTCTACAAATTTGCTTACTTGCTAAAACTTTGATAGATGTTAAAGTATGTTTGTCAATGTATATAAAGCGTATCTGAAAATTTTGTCACCCCTTTTAAATTGACGCGCGGAGCGCACAAATTTTTTTCAACACACCTACTAAATTTAAGGGGCAATTGACTTTTTTTACCCTCTCACACCTATTGGGTGTATATGGGAACAGCAAAATCATTTTATTTACTGAATATGACCAAAGAACAAATGAAAATACCAAATTACAGTTATCTGGTATACATTAAAAAAAACTTATTATTTATACGCTAATAACGATTATAATCGTTCTTATTTCCTTTTAATTTCTCCAACTTTCCAAGATGAAAACGTTGGGAAGGGGAAAATTTTATTTTGGGAAAGGAAAGGCGAATTAAAGAAAAAGAAATTGGGAAAAAAGAAAGAAAGAAAAAGATAGGATTTCACTCTTTCTCTCTCTCCTAGTCTCTCTCCTATCTCTCTCTCTCTCTCTCTCTCTCTCTCTCTCTCTCTCTCTCTCTCTCTCTCTCTCTCTCCTAGTCTCTCTCCTATTCTCTCTCTCTCTCTCTCTCTCTCTCTCTCTCTCTCTCTCTCTCTCTCTCTCTCTCTCTCTCTCTCTCTCTCTCTCTCTCTCTCTCTCTCTCTCTCTCTCTCTCTCTCTCTCTCTCTCTCTCTCTCTCTCTCTCTCTCTCTCTCTCTCTCTCTCTCTCTCTCTCTCTCTCTCTCTCTCTCTCTCTCTCTCTCTCTCTCTCTCTCTCTCTCTGATGTAAAACATAACGGGTTGTTGAGTGATATATCCACGGATTAGAAATTCTAGTGCAGCTCAAACAGAGAGGGGACATATGTATATGTTTCTGGCCCCAGAAGTGTTATCACCACGTTCAGTTATTCTTTGGCTTATAAATTTGGAGGGGGGAGGGGGTAATTAAATCTTTTTTAGTTGGTGCCAACTGGCATTGTCCAATCCTTATTTGACCAAATACTTTGTATATACAAGGAATAATTTTGTTTATTGTGATTGGGAGTGTAAATAAATTTATCGACTATTATCTTATCCCTTAAATTCCAAAGTGCAGCTACTCTACAACAAAGATGTGTCCAGTCGATGGTCCTTTAAACATTTTGAGATACCCAAGCAAATTGGCTTTTTTATGTGATTTTTTTACAAATCATTAACGATTAGATAAAACATCCATGGCAGTCAGACTATACTGTATAAGTTTCAGCAAGTTAAATCTCTTAACATTTTTTTGTTACTTAAACATTTACGTTTCTTTTTTACCTAACTAAAACAAATGACGAAATTAGAATGCCAGTATTTGTCAACTGCGTAAAATTCATAGTAGTTCCATGGAAAGACCAAAATTTCCCTTGGTTTATATGATAGCAACAGGCATACACACCCACACACACGCGCACACACACACATGCACATATATACATACACAGACACACCAGTGTGCCATAACCTCCCCCAGAGTGGACAAAAAATGTTTCAAAATAAGCGTAAGCACTGATAATTTAAGTTTAAATTTATTATGCATTGAAAATAACAAAGGAGTTAATTTTCGTCAACTTTAAGTCAGATTAGGTCATATTAGATACTGGGTAACCTATCAAGGTTAGGGAACCGCAGATTTAGGACCTGCAGGGTTAGGGACCCTTGCTTGTGTTAGGCATAGGATAAAACCTATCTTCTTCCCATTCTTTTTAATTTATTTAAAAAATAAGAGAGGGGTTATGATGTATGTAAAGAACAGTAAAAGCTAGTTTTTGTATTAGTTTCAACTTACGAAACTGATTAATAAATTGACAACATAGGAAAAATTTACGTGGATTGAATGTTTCACCATTTCAATCATACCTGCCTGGCTTGTAAAGCCCTAACCATCCCACCCCCTCCCCATCCCCACCCCCCTTTTCCGGGTTTTAAAATGGCGCGCGTACCAAGTAGATACGGGATCAACGACCTCTAAAAGGAAAGTTCTAGGCCTTTTCATTCCCCCGAGCAATGAAAACTAATAATTTTCAAAATTTATTATTTTTTGGCACCCAGGGTTTGGTTTTCTTGTAACTATGTGTAAAATATAAATGGTCAGAGTGTTATTGTGGACATTGGAGATTTCATTTTAATCATTTTTAATGTTTTTTCATTGTTTTCTTAATAGTTTTATATTCTTAGTTTTTTTGGTATAAAATTGTCAAAACATTCTTTAAAAACTTTTATAAACAACAGAATCAATTAGATTTTATCATATCTATAATAAAAATACTTTTCTTTATATAAAAATAAAAAAAGCTCTAAAAAGGGTTAAATTAAAATAGGTCATAGTGAAAGAAGAAAAGAGAGAGGGGGGGGGAGATTGCATAGGTTTCCATTTCAAGATAAAAAAAGAGACAAGTAATTAGATGGGGAAAAATAGTAAGATAACAGGGGGAAAGAAGAGAGAGAATTGATCAAACTGTTTTTGTTGGTAAAAGTCACACAGACACACACACTCACACACACGCATACACACACACAAATTGTGTGACAATTCATAAAGTTCCAGATATAGCTAAAAAATTTGGTGGTTTCCTCATTTCACACATGTACCACAAGAAAACTTTTCTGTAAAAAACGTATTTTTCATATTTTAATCAGGTTAGGTTAGGTTACATATTGATAATGCCTAAAAGAACATTGCAGGGATATTACCCCATATGGATTGTTTCCTGCTGCATAAGAGCCTCTTGCAGGATATTTCTTAAGGGAGTTAGAAGTGTTTGTTGTACCAAAAATAAGGTTCAATATAGGTTCACAGTTATCCTCAACAGTTTAGCGGATTTATAAGCAACACGCTCCAAGCGGTCAATGGATCCTAAAAATAGACATACTTGCTGAATCATACCTGATTTTACCTAATTTATATCTGCTCCTTCTTCGGGACTATAGGCTTTTAAAGATTTTCACTTAAATTACCCTATTATTTGACTTAAAAATAGCGTTCGACAAGACATCCTGCGCTGTTTATAAGTTTTATTACAAAAAAGGAGTCATTTGTATTTAATATATTGATAAAATTGTTAACAGCGTTTACTTCTACCATTATTTACAGTGTTTGTTTTTATACAAAATTACCATTCAAATATCAGAATGTTAATTCATACATTCACAAAACTTACTACTTAACATTATAAGATTACTAATTGGTCAACCTGATCCTCTATGGAAGGCGGGGGAGGAGGAAAATAGCCTAAAATAACTTTAAAAATTATTGTGCTTTCTTGAAAAGTACAACCTAACAACTTTTCAGATCTTAGGCTTTATAAAAAAAACTGGCTAATGTGAAGGAAACAAAGTTGCAGTTTTCATTATATTTTCACATTAGCTTTTATCCTATTTCTAGCTCCTGCTGGTGCTTTAACCCCGCGGGGCCAATTGCCTAATCTTGCGTGGCAATCGCCTAATAACCTTTCAAAAGCTACTGTTAAAATACGACGAAACCGCAACTTCGTTTCCTTCACATGACCAAAAAAAACTTACTACTTTATAAAGTAGGTTTGGTGACATTATAACTACAGTTTTAAGCTGAAATAGATACCAAAACAAAATATGAAATGTAATTAATAAATTACAGGGGAGTAAGAAAAAAATATTATCAGAAAATGATCTAGTGTGCGTTTAAATCTCCAGCTAGTCAAGAATAGCGGTTCCTAAAAAATAATTATATTGCCTAAGATTACTGGTCCTCTATTTAAAACAATGAAAATTCTACCATTTGAATTGTTAGTGCAATACTTTAGAGTTAAATTCATGTATGAATTTAAACTTAACATAGCCCCTCGCTCATTTTTTAACATGTGGAAAACACGAGGACATATGTCCCAGGGTAATATTAGGCTTAGAAACCAAGAAGATTATAGCATCCCATTTGCCAGATTAAACTTGGTTAACAATCTTCCACTTTGTACTCTTCCAGCCACCTGGAATGCGTTTTTCATTAACAATAGCTTTATAGTGGAACAGGCAACTTCTAGATTTAAATTTTATAAAAAATTGAAAAGAAAGCTTTTAGACAGTATTGTAGTTGCCTGTGAAAGGCTATTGTGTCCCTCCTGTGACCTTAACATTAATCTATGATTGTTCAAGTCAACCTGTAGCTTACCTTTTGATTGCTTAAAATATATACATTTTTTATAATCGCACAGAGACCCCATTCTTTCTCCACTTTCCTATTCCCCCCCCCCCCCCCTACTTTTCTTAAACATCCTTCCTTGCATATTGCTGTATATAGTGTACATATATTACTTATATAAAAGACCGCTTAAAAAAACATTTAAATCGAAGTCTAAAATTAAAAGGCTGTCAACACCGCCCTCAGGCGTTTTTCAGTCCTTGGATACTTGTATTATATTGTGTTAATCCTATAGTATTCATTGTTTATATAAAAAATAGTTTATTAATAAATTCTAAATGCAATGTAATTACCATTTATGAATGTTGAATATTAAATGTATATGTTGTTTTGTCCCAATAAATATTTGAATTTGAATTTGAATTTGAGTATGATATACTAACATGAATTTAGGATCAATTTTTTTTATTGGCACAAATGTAAAATGTATTTTATACTTATTCTATTTTTAAGTTTTAAGGTTTTTTTTGTTTGTTTGTAGCTAGCTTAAGATTTCAATAACTAATGAATTGATTGAATTCTCGAAATAATGCAAAATTTAAATCGGTCTCAGAATGGTATTTTTCTGCCTTTTCCTTCCATTTTGAATACAAATCCCCTGGATGTTAAAGGGCAACCATATGTTTATTTATAGTAATAAAAGACATGTAACAATTTATGGAAAACAAAAGTAGCAGCATGTTTATCACAGGGTGATTTTTATTTTTTCAGGAATAAAAGTAGTGCTTAGTTTAACCCACTAACCTCTGTTCGCGCGTTTTTTGTGTTGTGAACTACCATCTAATACATATTTAATATTATTTCATAAATCTAAAGACTGTTGACCTGCTATTTATATACTTACTGATAACTGCATCAAATATTTTTGGTATATAACGCCCAACACCAATGATAAAAATAGAAAATTAAATTTTGCATTACTTTTTATCATATCAAAAGATAAAAATGATAATTGTGAAACTTGACAAGAAATTTATCTTTTGCATACCGATTTTCAATAGTATGCTATAATCAATAGCAAAGAAATTTACAATCATCTTAAAGATTTACTGTATTTTTATCTTGAGGAAAAGTTATAGGCTAGAGTACTAACCTATATAATTGAAGTTTTACTCCAGGCATAATATAAGAAAGTAGATGGTATAAATATGATCAGCTTATTTGACTTCAAATTAAGTTAGCAGAGTATACCATAAATACCTAATTGGGGTGGGTTTATCCTTCGATTTCAAAATCCGCGCGCTTGTCATGGGAGCTCTACCGCCCACTGTTGGATATTCATTTAAGTAACATTCAACAGACAACCAACACTTTGTCTGAGAAGGGAAAGGGGACATTGGGCTGTAGCAAAAGTTTTAATATAGTGTTTTCTTATTTGTTAGCTTACAACTTTGGAGACTTTTATTAAGTTTTGATTGATTGGTATTTAAGTTGAGTTTCCAAGCTTTTCAACCACTTAGTGTAAGCTAAATAAGGGGTAAATTTGTGTATCATCATTGGGGATTTACATCACTTTATAAGTCATTGTCTTATCCCTTTAGATCCCTGTCTCCCTACTCTAACTATTTATGCCGCGCACCGTATATAGTAACAGTAGGAACAATTTTTAACTTCTTTAATTGTACCGCGAACCTATCACATCCCCAACGAAGAGCGGATGCGCTACATGACGAGCAATAGTTGCGGTTAGTAGCAGAACTACTTTATAATTTATCTTGTCTGTCAGTCCATAACAATATGGTAAAATTTAATTTTAACCAATACTAATTCAGATAGATAAGTCAATTTTTGTAAAGATATCCCTTAACAAAAAGTAACAGCATACAACTTACTTTGTCTGTCAGTCTGTTGGTCATGCTACATTTTTTATATTGATAATTAAGGGTTTCTCGGTTTTCTTATATATTCTCCTATCATTCTTTTCTTTTATTTCTATTCCTCTATTTTCTATTTATTAAGACAACTTAACTGATCATTTACTTTATGATTTACTTTGTCCCACCATTATATTTACAATTTTCTTGAGGTTAACCTTGTTAAACCTTATATTAGATACAATTACTTTAGTCTTAATACTATACCTCTATCATTAACTTAGTTTTTACTTATCCTCTCAACACTTTTCTTATTTTCTTGTCAACTCTTTCTCATGGTTTTAATTTCATGAAATATGGATAGAAACGGCAGAGGGAACCAATAACAATTATATCGGTTAAATTTAAATCTAATAAAAGACATTTGGATGTCCTTAAAAGAAAATAATAACATCTTTTTTTGTATTAAAACTTATAAACAGCGACAGGATGTCTTGTCGAACACTATTTTTAAGTCAAATAATAGGGAAATTTAAGTGAAAATCTTTAAAAGCCTATAGTCCCGAAGAAGGAGCAGATATAATTTAGGTAAAACCAGGAATGATTCAGCAAGTATGTCTATTTTTAGGATCCATTGACCGCTTAGAGCGTGTTGCTTATAAATCCGCTAAACTGTTGAGGATAGCTGTGGGTTACCATCGCGTTAGAGGTTCGAAATACAGCAAAAAAGAAATAGTCTTTCTAAACGTCATAAGGCTTAAAATAAATATAAAATCCGGCATAATTCTTTCAATGTATAATTTAAGGATTTATATTAGCCCCCCAAAGGGCAAGAATCTCCCATAGGAGTTTTTCTAACATGATATTTTTAAAATTAGGCTATTTTAATTAAAACAACTTAATATAAATGCATTAACATTAATTTCACTTAAACGTTTATAAAACTTATAGCAAGATTGTTATGGAAATGCATACAGAAATACTGACGATCGTTCTAAGTAATGAATATAATCGATACTTTAAATAATTTGCTAATGATAAATAAAACACGGAAAAATTAATTACGATTTATATTTATTTATTAAAGATGTTTGAAGAATAAGGGCTTTTTCTGACTTTCACGGCATCCCGTTATGTTAAAAAGAAACTTGAATTTTGCAGTTATTTTTGTTTTCCCTTCTTTGTGCTACACTATATCTACCAAAAACGCAGCTTTTCTACAATATGTATATGTAGTATACACATAAAGTCGGCCTGCCCATCCAAACCTTAAAAAGCTGATTCCTTTTACAATTAGGCACATTTAAAAAGTTTTGGATCTCCATTTTACAATATGTTTTTTTGCCTTGATACCAAATTATCATTTAAAAATTGATCGACAACATTATCAATGGATAAATTACTACATGGATCTTACACCAGGTTTTTTTGTTAGCAAGCTAAATTTACGTCAATTTTTGCCCTGTCAAAATATCCTCGTATTTTCTACATCCATTACATTAACAATGGTGAAGCTTAAGACGACTAGGTATAATTTAATCTGTGTATCATCATTAAAACAAAAGTATGTCCATTTCAAGCATCCTGTATTTTACATAATTTTATGCCAGATTAAAATTGAAACTACATTCTATAATTGTCATTGTTCGTTTGTACGGCTGTCTAATTTGTCAGGCTTTGCTTTTCTGGTGGCTGTCATCCTTGTTGTTTCTGTTGTGTATTGACTATAAATCATGTCTCAATATGGTTACGCCAATAACTTTTATGCTTTCACAATTAAGAAAGCGGATAAAAAAAAAATTCTTCACAAAAAAAACATTTACCGCTATACTAAAAGATTCTTTGTCATTGTAATCGATATATTATGACTTGAATGTTGCACCAGATTTTCATTCACTCTAATGAAGTAATACTCGCAGCAGGCTAAAATAACGATTCCCCATCCACCCCCTTTACATTATCACCTCTCCTCCTACTGGATTAATAAATGGGGTCCATACTAGCAACTAAAATTGACGACAAATTCCCTTGTCAATATATCCAACTGTATCCTATATCCATTGTCATTGTGGTGCAATTTGCTTTCACCAGAATTAAGGGAGACTAGAACCTGAGGGGAGTGGGGTGATGGCTATAGCTAGCAAGCAGGATATCTCATTTGAATAGAAATTTGTTCAAGCCAGAACCTTGAATTCTGATTGGCTTGCTCAATTTAAATAAAAGTCTACAAAAAAAATCCTTTATATGTTTGATCTTAACAGAAACATTTAACTGTAAAAGTAACCCTTGAGGCCTCTAGGGGTATAGCCGCTAGTGTAAAATATAGTATGTTCACTAATATATTGATTCTACCAAGCGCAGGAGCTAGCAGTATGAAAAATATTTAGTGAATAACTTTTCATTCTAGTGAAATATCCTTTGGTAGAG
This sequence comes from Acartia tonsa, assembly GCF_053477335.1. NCBI lineage: Eukaryota > Metazoa > Arthropoda > Copepoda > Calanoida > Acartiidae > Acartia > Acartia tonsa. Next base: position 9,742,730 of record NC_137261.1, on the reverse strand, counting down.
ATAGGGATAACTATTTTGGAGATAGGCACATCTAAACATTTTATTTGAATAAACTATACTACATAAGGGTTTCTTTGTCTGTTCGTTAAGATCTCACTAACCACGATTGAGTTTTAATTTCTTTATCTTAAAAAGCATCCGAGCAAACCCATTGTGCAATTTTCTATAATTTAAAAGCCTATTTCAATATAAAATAAATTTTACAAATTAAAAATTTATTTTTTAGAATTTGCTATAGTTGTTGGTTATGTAAGAAAGAAAGTTAAGATATTGTGCTTGAAGTCTTGGGTTACTAAGCAGAAAGGTCTCTAATTCCTGTTTAACTAAAGTGCTGTTATTATATCAACATAAGACTATGGTCATATTTTTATTAGAATAGTGAGAATGGTGTTATAATGATAATGAAAGGCTTCTGGGTCAACTAACTATAACTGTCGATGATAGATTTTTTATTTCTTGGATTATACACCAGAGTATTATGTACTGTAATAAAGTGAAACTCGTAGATGGCTAAAATAACGACAATTTTCCCCCTGTCATAATATCCACGTTTATATATTATATCCATTATCCTTGCCTGCTTGGAATATTTTGGCAGGCACAGGTACAGGACTTGCAGGATCAAGGGTTTTTTAAAGGGTTTTTTGTTGAATAAGGAAATTTAAATTTGGAGAATTATTTTTTTTTGCAAACATTTTATCATTGAAGAGTTTTGTAAATAACAATCGCCTGCGCCTTTAGCGTCTATGGGCTTTGATTCAGAATAGTGGGAATAGGGATGTAGCATTAAACCACCCTGAGGAATGAATTAGAAAATAAAATAGCCTAAAACCGACTCTTGACCTTTATAAAGCTTTTTTTAAATCTCAGAACTCAATCGGTTTAGTTCTAAGCGATTTCTTAATGGTCTGATTAAAAAACCTTACTATTAAGTAAAATAGGATTTTAAATAATTAAAGGGTATGCTTGTATATTTAATCCTTATCAGGACATGGCATAGACGTGTATGCCTGCTATGACATGGCAGGCCTGTAAGGAATAGGACTGCCTGCCTGCCCATTTAGCCACACAGAGATTGTAATGGCCTGCCCATTGTTTTTTGCGCCCCATTCTCTAGAAATCACTTATTCTGAATTTCACCAACACAGAAGTGTGGATGTTTTATATATTATGTTTGTACATATGTATGTATGTATAATGTTTACTAGGGTCCTACTTATCCAAATGCATCTCAGGCCCTTTTCTCCTTTTGTTTTTCCTCCTCTTTTTTTTTCATTTTTGGTGAAAGGTTTTGTTCATGTAAGGGGAAGGCTAGGCAATGCTGCAAAAATGTAAGAAAACCAGACACTAGAATTTGCAACCATTTTTGCAAAGGGAAATGGGGGGGGGGGGAAGGGAGGAACCAGTGAGAGTTTCCGCCGTCTGAAAATTGTTGCATCCAAAAGTGCACAAAATAAATACGCCAGCAAAACTTTCTCCTCTTGAACTAATTCTTTTAGTTATACAACATCATGCATCCTTTTGCAGTTGAGGGGGGATGGGGGTGAGGGGGGTGCAGTTTAGTTTGCACATCCTGTAGGCAATATGCAGGCACATAGTACCAGGACAGGACGGGCATGACACTTCAGGGAAGAGCAAGGAGGGAGGAAAGAGAGAGAGAGATGTAAATGAACAGCTATAATAATTGCATTGCCCTAAACTCCCAATCAGAAAAGGATGACCTGTAAAAAAAAGAGTAAAAACCAGTATGATGGTATTATGTGCAAAAGTGGGCGGAAACATTCCTTCAGCCAATCTCTAAACTAAATATCCTTTATGATTGTTTGTCTGGTTGTCCGTATGTCTTTTCTTTTGTTTGTCTGGTTGTCCGTATGTCTTTTCTTCTGTTTGTCTGGTTGTCCGTATGTCTTTTCTTTTGTTTGTCTGGTTGTCCGTATGTCTTTTCTTTTGTTTGTCTGGTTGTCCGTATGTCTTTTCTTCTGTTTGTCTGGTTGTCCGTATGTCTTTTCTTTTGTTTGTCTGGTTGTCCGTATGTCTTTTCTTTTGTTTGTCTGGTTGTCCGTATGTCTTTTCTTCTGTTTGTCTGGTTGTCCGTATGTCTTTTCTTTTGTTTGTCTGGTTGTCCGTATGTCTTTTCTTTTGTTTGTCTGGTTGTCCGTATGTCTTTTCTGACACTCTGAAATGGTTGAACTTTGACTTTCCTGAATAGTCCTACCTGCCCCCCCCCCCCCAAGAAAAAAAGGCTTTTTATCGTGTTATTAGATATTAGCAATATTAGAAAAAACATAAATTGCAAACAAATTAATATTATCTAAGAATAAAACTTTTATAATATTATTCATAGCAAAATATTATGCAAAAAATAAAATGAAATTAAGAATGCGGTAAAACCACACTAATTTCTTTAACAGATTTTGTAAAACAAAGAATAGTTATTTATAGCATCGTATTTTAGACAGCTTTCCACGGACATTGAAATAAAAAGTAATAAGATTAAAACCAGTTTTGTTACGAAACTGGAATTAATTTTTATGATTTTATTTTAATATGCGTGGAAAATTGTCTGTAATACGATGATATACATTATTTTTTAGTATGGCAGAGGACTGGTTCTAATCTAGCGGATATTTATAGGTTTTGAAGCCACATTGGAAAAATCTTATCATTAGAAGTACAGAAATAGATAAAGATTTGTACAGTAAGATAAGAGAAAATTTTAAGGCAATTTATTCGTCTTAAATTGTTAATGTTAGGTGATTAAGTAATGGTATTGTCAACAAATCACATATAACTACATTTCACTCATATGACTTTTGCAGTTTATTTAATTATAAGAAGAAGAAAAAATCCTTTGACAAATTTTATATCTATAGTGATATGGAACGGAAGGACGTAAGGACAAAACCAATTTCTTTTTAGTAGCTGCGATTTAAAAAAAAAATACGATAACAGTTATAAATTTTGCATGGAAACAAACATTTTCACTCTTACTTGGTTTCATAGTCATATTGGCTATTTTATTGTAAAGCCAAATTTTTCTACAATTAGTTTTTACGTATGTCATTTCTTACGGAGTTATATGATAGTAAATATGTTAAGGATCTAAAGGGATAAGACAGTTCCGATCATTTGATAAATGAATAATACATAAAATTAACCCTTTTGTAGCTTACAATTAGAGGGGGAACTTTTGGACACTCAGTTTAATGAACTTACCAAATCCAATAAAAGGCCCCAAAGTTGTTGAGCCAACGAATAAGAACAGGAATATTATAAAACTATGGGACTAATGGAATAAACAGCCCAATGTCCCCTCCCTCCCTGTAAATATAGGCATGCTATAGTTGTCTCATCTACTAAAACCATGAATAAAGATTCCTGTACTGATAAGTTCTTTTGAAAGTTATGATTCTTTTAATATGTTATAAGCAAAGACTCTCTATATTTACATATTAAATAGTAAGTGTCCTAAATATTCAGCAATTTTAATTGATCAGCAGATTTTGTTGAGGCTTGGAAGCATAATTTTATATTCTTATTTATATTTGTTTAGTTTCTTTATGATTGGATGATGTCATCCTTGTTTTATTTGCAAAATGAACTTTTCATCTGCAAATGTAACATATATAATATGTACATGTATATGCACTTGCAAATGTACTTTTATCCTAGGGATATTAATGGGTAATAACAAGAATGACAACATCCATAAAAGCGAAGCTCTGAAACGGTAGGACAAACGGACATTAACACTTGTATAGTGTCAGAACTGAATAATCATAATATAAATGTAGAAGAGTCGAAGCAAAATTGTAAATTTGTTGAAAAACTTTGATACAGCATAATGTTTATGGACATACTTACATTTTTAGGACTTGATTATAGAGTTGCTTTGCTTATACTTTGTTGTTCTAGGAATCGATATACAAAAAATCAGATCAATCGGATAACTAGATCACATAAAAATTTGTTGTTAAAAAAATAAGAAAATCGACATGTTTAAAATGGACGTACGGACATTCTGGTTATGATTATAGAGTTGCTACGCTTTCTAAATCGTACCTAACTACTTAAGGAATCACCATGAAAAGTTTGAAATCGATAGGATAATTCTAACATGTCTAAATTAACGAAAAAAGCTATCCGTTTGTGACGGACGGACGGACCGACCCTAAATATAGAAAAGCTTCGCTTTTAAAAAGACAATGAACGATAAATTAATATACATCCCAAATCATGATAATCAAGAATATCCCTTCTGTAGACTAAAATGATTTGTTAAAAGCTTGGACACTACGAGTTTGGAACTAACCAATTAAAATCTATAATACAAAGTAGAACGATGTCTGTCCGTCTGTCTGTCCGTCTGAAGCTTAAGATCTCAGTAACCGCTGAACCGATTGGGCTCTACTTTTCAGGGATTATACCTACTGGTCCTGTGATGGTTTTAAGCTATTTTCCTTAAACACCCCCAACCCCCCCAAAAACTAAAAAAACCACCCCCCCCCAAAAAAAATTTTTTTTTTTAATATAGTTTTTAAATCTAAAATACGAAAAATTGGTTTGATTAAACCTCTTAGGGCAAAGCCCCTAGAGGCTAGGGGCGAAGCCGCTAGTTGAATATAAAGTACCCAAAGTTTTTAAACCAACGAATAAGATAACGTGTTTATAAAGCTTTGGGTGACATTTTTTTAAAGGCTGTCCCCTCCCTCCCTTTGGGTTTTGAGAAACGATTAAAAGAAGCAGCTTAAAGTGCCTAATAAAAAATGACCAATGATAGTCCAGTATACATTTTACCATTGGTCAATTACAATGCACCTTTACCTTTCAAATATAGTATCTGCGGAGTTTCTCTCAATGCAGATTTTTTACCCCTTATTTATTACACAGACAAGCTTAACTTAAATTTGGTGATATTAAAATTCTTTAAGTTTAAATAACAATAGTTTTTTTCATATTGTTTTGAAGTAAAAGATCTATTAAGCCTTAGGACTGGGGTTGAATATGCTTTTGGGTGGTTTAAGGCTATTTATTTCCCTTTCAACTGTTCGTTTCTTTACGTGGTTCCTGTATACCTCCATTCTTGTTTTCTTGTTCAAAATGTACGGCAGCCGGTCCCCTCCCCCCCCCAAAAAAAAAAAAAAAATTACAAGACCTCCTTTTTTCCACCTGACCTAAATTGCCTACACATGTGGAGGCAATGTGCATTTTTCTCAGGTGGTTATTACTTATTATATACCACTTGTAATGGCTCCCATTTATCAAATGTAGATCAACTTATATTTTACAGTTTTTTTCCCTTGACACAACAAGGTTACATGCCCAAAAACTAAATTTCTATCTCTTAAAATTATATTCTTATTTCTATAATTTATATAGTTGCTTCGCACCTAGTCCGTAGGGGCTTGACCAAAAGAAGGAGATAATTGTCCAATAGCCTAAAGTAATGCCTATGACAATAAACTTCCTTATAAATTGTCGAATGATATGTTCAGCTGTTTGTACGATCTTGCTGGACATCATATTACTTAATATTACATTGTGTATTGGTCAAAGATTATTTTTGGTTTGTGCTGTCTTTTTTTTATGAATTTATTAGTTTTGATATTAATTAATAACACAATATTGTAAATTGTGATGATTTATTCAAATTTTTAATATCATTAAAATTACTTTAGGCTAAATTAATGAAATGAGTTATGATTGAGAATTTTTTTTGTTTAATAGTTTTTTCCCTTGTTATACATTTAAAAATGTCTTGTGCTTTCAAAATCATCTGAAGTACAACGCATTTAGATTAAGAATTCCGTTTGATGTTAAAAAACTTATATAACTCTTCTTTACTACGCATAAAGTTTGTGAAATTTTTAAAAAATTTCCCTTTCATGACGTATTACACAGAAAATCATTGGTTACTGTTATTTAATCTTTAAATGAGGGCCCCCTGGCTGGCCCCCCAGATTGTAGGTAAATGAAAGGAGAGAAACTTTCATAAATTTTACCTCTGTAACAACGCATTAAAATCCGATGGTATGTGTAATGTGTATTCTTTGAATGACGCATATTTCCAGGGATTCTAAGAGATAAGACAATAGACGATACATTAATATATATCGATCTCCTATAATGCGTATAAAATCAGCCCCGTCAAATCAATTTGAAATTTGTCCCCATTTTTTGCGCCAATACTTACAGCATCATGATTTTAAAATAGTGCCTATGAAGGGATGGAATGTGTACATAAAAGTTTGAGTACTAGTGTGTTTAACAGTCCAATATCCCCTTACTCATGGTAGATTGTTCATATGTGTCAAGATTTCAACAATTTTTTCCCAAATTTTGGTTGGTACTGCTTTGAGAGGGGTGGGGGGGGGGAGTGATTTCGATTGGTTTTTCTGAAATTTTCTGGAATTAATTTATTACGCTGGCGCAAGGACATTTGAAACGTAAAAACCAGTCAGATATTTTTAGGCCTCATTTTTGTACATGCAACGTTTTAGGCCTTTTCAGAAGAGAAGCTAACTTACAATAGTAAAGTTATGTCAGTACGTTATAACGTCTAGAGTAAGTTAGAAGAAGTGACTATATTCTACTTTGACAAGAAATAAAAATCAGATTCCGTAGGAATCGAAACCAACCATTACACCTTGTTCACTTAAGTACATGATACGATTATATATTAGGATATCTTATTCATTCTTTGGATTTTTGGATTAGACCAAGTGTTATCGCGATATTTGCCGTTATCCTGTAATTATTGGTGTGGAGATGTCCTTAGACCCGGACAAAACTCCACTCTATAATGAAAATAATTTGTTATAAAGGAAACTGTCTATGTAGAGCTGAAAAGGGATCACAACGGGAATAGCGACTCCTTGTGGAGGTTTTGGTTCCTTAATTGTTCCGAATTTACGCTTGGAGAAGTTGCAACTGATAGTAGGAGGATGTCTGAAATACACAGCAAGATATTTTATTCTTTTGTTGTTAAGATTATTATTTATTTGCACATATAACATTGTATCGGCTTGGCAAGCGTCAAAGTACACCAGTGGCTCCACAACCCTTAAAGGGTTATGCCAACTATCTGGTACAATGTTGCATGGAATTTTTATTGTAAAATGTTATCTTCATCTTATTCGAACTGGCCTGGTAACTAGGTGGAGACGAAGTTCGGCCAATTCCATGCTAGGTACTTAATAATAGTTATTATGTATATTATTATATTATTATCAAACCTGCATCAAACATAACAAACCAGAAGAATCAAACAAATCAAAGCATAGTAACATAATGTATGATATATATCTAATAAAATATGTTGTACCTTTGAGGAAAATAAATCTCTTAAATCTTAACGTTTTAGGCCTTTTTGTCTATACAGTTTACGTTTTGCAACTTTTTTAAGAAAAAAAACATTAGATTTTTAGGCTTTATTTTGATAGAGACAAAGTTTTTTAAGCCCATTTATTTGAAATAAAAGTTTTTTGTACTTTTTTTAAAACTTTGATTTAAGAAATTTGGTGCCAGTACATATATAAAATTTCAAATAACTTTTTAAATAAATATTATTTTAAAATTTAGATTAAAGACAAATTATATAGAACAAACAAGTAAAGGTGTTTAGAACTTTTCAAAAAAAAAATTTGGGGGGGAAGGGTAATAAAGCATATAATCATAGATGTACATATTTCATGATATTTGTCAAAATATAGAAAGATATAATTTTCTTAGATTTATGACGCCTTTGAAAAAAAAGTTAAATATGCGTCGCTTCATAAACCAGAGGATTTCACCATCCTTACCTCTCTCTCTCTCTTCTTATTGTCCTTCTCTTTCTTTCCTTCTCCTGCTTTCTCTCTTTATCCTTCTCTCTCTCTCTCTCTCTCTCTGTTCTCTGAAATTTGAAGACACATGTATATATATATATAAAATGTAAAGGGATGAATGGCTTTTAAATAGGTCATCCCGCCGGCCGGCAAGACAACCTATTTGGAATTTTCTGGATACAACACATTGCATTGTAAGGGGGGAGGGGGGCTGGTGGATTTTGATGCGTACATTTATGTGTGTGTGTGTGTGTGTTTTGGTGTGAATTTGTGTGTGTATACGTGTGTTTATTCACATATGGTTTAGCTTCCTTAAAGGGCCTCTTTCAGGCCATATATCATCATGCATATATATCATAGAGAAATTTGTACATTATATAATGGTGCACAAACGTACACCATCGTTTTCAATATAGATTACAATTTTTAAAAAAGTAAATTTAATTTTTCTAGTGTCATTAACAGAAGTTTTGATGCTTTTTTTATGGTTTTGAGCAGAAATTAACAAAGAATATCTTTTCCTTTTTCCAATGAATTTAGAATATAGGCATTTTTAGCATGAATAACGGTAATTTTGTTACTGCTTATCAGGGAAGGGGGTGGTAATCATATGATGTCCACCTTTTTTTAAATTTAATAAATGATAAAGGAATGATTAATACAGAATGGGAAGAAGGGGTCGATGCGGGAGAGTTATCTATTGCCATTGGTCTATGCCTGTTTATCTTCTACATTAATGAATATCTTGATAGAGGAAGAGGAACTTAATGATGATGTCCTGTTTTTACAAAAAAAATACAATTATGAAACCCTCTTCAAAATGTAACAAATTTTTGTGGAGGGAGGGTGGGTTGGTGTGTTGGGGGTTGTTAGAATATTGTTTAGTCAGTCAAATGGATGGTTCTTTATCCACAGGAATACAGGGATTAGTAAATCTTTATCCACAGGAATACAGGGATTAGTAAATCTTTATCCACAGGAATACAGGGATTAGTAAATCTTTATCCACAGGAATACAGGGATTAGTAAATCTTTATCCACAGGAATACAGGGATTAGTAAATCTTTATCCACAGGAATACAGGGATTAGTAAATCTTTATCCACAGGAATACAGGGATTAGTAAATCTTTATCCACAGGAATACAGGGATTAGTAAATCTTTATCCACAGGAATACAGGGATTAGTAAATCTTTATCCACAGGAATACAGGGATTAGTAAATCTTTATCCACAGGAATACAGGGATTAGTAAATCTTTATCCACAGGAATACAGGGATTAGTAAATCTTTATCCACAGGAATACAGGGATTAGTAAATCTTTATCCACAGGAATACAGGGATTAGTAAATCTTTATCTACAGGAATACAGGGATTAGTAAATCTTTATCCACAGGAATACAGGGATTAGTAAATCAAAGACATATTTATACCTCCCCCCTCCCTCCCCGGAAAAAAACACTCTATAGTCAGTATATGCATATTTTTTCAATTTTGGAAGAATTGTTCTACCTTATATTGGCCTATCCCTAACCCCTGGTTTGCCACAGGTTGATACATATAAACACACACACACACACACACACACACACACACATACATACATATATACGAATGGTTTTACCTATTACAGAGGGAGGGGGGGGGGGAAGGGATGGTCTTAAACTTTCTATTCTTCAAGTTCATTCACCTCCTAGTTAACTAGAGGATCATAAGTGACGTCAGTTAAAAGTCAGAATCTTTTATTTTACATTTTTACAGGCATATAAAAAAGTTGCTGTAATTTAAGGTGCTTTTTTCTTAAATAGAGAATATTAAATGTGTCCTTAAAAATAAATTGCATAATATAAATAGATTAGAAAGCTTAAACATTTAATTTCTAAAAATATACTAATTAAGCATGTTAATTGTTTATAGTATATCAAAATAAACAACAAAATTTGAAATTGATACAAAAACGTAATATCAAAATTTTAATCTTTTCTTTCTCTTTCTTTAAATTTTGCTTCTGATTTGGTTTTAAAAACTTTCACAGCCCGCGGTTTACACTACAATTTTCCCAACCTGCGGGGTAAGTTGGAAAGTGGGGGAAAGAATTAAGGGAACAAGGATGACAACATCCATAAAAAAAACGAAGCTTAACAAGTCAGAAAGTCAGACAAACGAATATTAACTAAGAGTATTTATTATGAGATGTTTTGTTTATGACATTATACCTAATAGTCATATGAGTTATCATTCAAAATGATTATATCAAATAAAATATTTTTTTCAAAAAGCAAAAAAACATTATATTAAAGTGGACATACAAAATTTCTGTTAATACTTATAGAGTTGCTACTCTTTCTAAATTGTACCTAACTGCTATCATCATTAGAAGTTTAAAAATTGATAGAACAATTCTGACATACCTAACTTAACGATAATTCATAAAGCTTTGCTTTGAAAAGGAAGGTTCTGTTTATTTTCATATAATCATAAATAGCAAAGAAACATAAAAAAAGTGTTTATTTCATAACAAAAGTTTTGAAAAAAAATATAGCCTATGACTCTTTATAATTAGTTTTATTTGTACAGATATTTGAAACAAATCAGTTATTTCAGACCGCCAACGTGCGGTCAACCTATTGTTAAAAAGTAGATGTGCTAATAGATTTGACAGATAACTATATCCATACAAATAATGATTATTGTTATTTTTTTTCTAATTTTAAGTCCAAAAAAACAAATTACTAAGAATTTTAGCCCCTGGAAATAAAGTTTATAAAATTTGTTGTCCCTGAACTAAGTTCTGTGTAAGGTTGTTGCACTTTACCAGAGAGAAACCAAGACCGAGAGAAACCAACCTGTCAGTGTGTGTGTGTGTGTGTGTATGTGTGAAAATCAGGGAAGTAGGGGATATTGATTTTAAATTATACACCTAAAGTTTTATAATCAAGTTCTCTTATTCGTTGACTAAAAACTTTTATTGAATTTTGTTTATTGTCATTAGGAATATACATAAATTTCTCCTGCATTGTCTTATCCTTTATAATCCCTGGTGAAAACCATCCTTCCTTGTGAGTTAAAATCCACCAACATAAATGTTGCTCCCCTCTCCCTTTTCTTTCCTCTGCTGTCTGATCTAAGAGCATTTCCCCTATCTTCGCCCTCTCCTCTTTATTCCTCTGTATACTGTGTGTGCGCATATACTAAATATTTTCGGCAAAATTCTTCAGTTAGTTACTCTTAAATCACAAAGCTAGAAAGACACCCAAAGCAAAAATACAAACATTATATTTGCTTTTGAAAATCTATCAAGCTATTAAATATTTGAAATTCTATAAAGATTATATTATAAAACTAATAACAAGATGTTGAACATTGAAATTGACAACTTCAACACTGAAACAGACTCCACCAGAGGCCTGTAAATAATTTCAACAAACAAAAACTATAAAAAAAACTTATTGACATTTCATTTTTTGTGTGTGACCGTTTATTTTCTCGTATAAAAATGAATACCGTGTACGGGTACGGGTACGGGGAGTGGGATACCGAGAGTGATGACACCCGCGGATTATAATCTCGTGATGCCCGCCCGCAGTAGAAAGCCAAAGTTAACCCCTATTTTTGGTGTAGGTTACCTGGACGATCGGACGACAGTGTCTCCGGAATTGGCCGCGTGTGCCTGCAACAGCCACCGCCTCCAGGATCCTCCCTCAGCCGCCCAGACGCCGGTTCAGCTGTCACTGTTACAAGACACGCCGGTTAGCGGTCACATTTGCCCTACCTACACCGCCTACAAAAGAAATTTGAACCTGACAGCAGCTACATTCAGCTGTTCTAATCAACGCCAACACAAAACTTGTCCAACCAGACAATCAACTCTCTGACCAAGATGTCTGTTGGGGCCGCCAGAGACACAGAGGTCAGCTCCAACTCTCTCACCAGACAAGAACACACAACCATGACAACCATTGTTGACACCCAGACAATTTACGCCGACTGCACAGTTTCGACCAGTCATACTACCGGTATAGTAGACAATATTGTAGAAATGCCTCCGCCATCTTCAAACGGCGGATATGAGTGGGGAGTAATGTTGTCGGATACTGATGTTTCAAATGGTTTCGTAAAAGATGGCTCCAGCCTACCCTATGTTTTTGAAGCAAATGAATCTGGTAAGAATTTTTTTTCATGACACAAACTTTATATCCATATTTTCATCATAACAATTTAAAAATTACCCTTTTTTTTACACACAAAACAAAAAGTAGAACAAAAATATTAATATTTATTTAAATTAAATTTAATTATTTGTTTCAGGTACCAGAAAACGGAACACCAAAATTTTACCAGTTTGCGGCATGTGCGGGAAAAAGTTTGTGTGTGTGACCACCATGAAGCGCCATCTTGTGACACACACCGGAGAAAAACCTTTTTCGTGTAAGGTCTGCGGCAAACAATATACACAGAAAGGCAATCTGCGGGTAAGTTTAAAATCTATTGTAAAAAATAACCTAATTATCTTTAAAGACTGAAATTGAAACTAACATTTTTATACCTACATGTCCAAAAATAGTTTATGAATATTTTTTATTTTCAGGTTCATGAGCGAACTCATAGGAATGACCGACCTTTCCAATGCAACATCTGTACACAGAAGTTCTACAGGAAGGAACCCATGCAGAAACATCAATGGAGACAACATGGCATTGTTCATGTCAAGTCCAGACCAACTGGCTCTGCTGCTCCTACCAACAACAGTTCTGCTGTAAACAACAATGTTAATGATAGTAATGAAGGAACCAGCAACATTAATTCCACACGTATCATTGGTGCTGAAGGCATGCTGTACAAGGCACTGACAGCAAGTGTTTTGGATGGATCAAATGGTGGAATTAGCCAGCAACAAACAACTATTCATAATGAGGATACATTATCAGTTGCCAACACTGAAGAACTTATGACTATAAATAGACAACAACCAATTCAGCAAGATCAGCAACAGCAACTGGCAACAACAGAGTACCAGATTGTTGAAGCCAATTTGGAGGATTTCCATCAGGCACAGTTTACAGACTCTGTTGGCTTCCTTGACAGTCCTGTAGCTTACATTGTACAGAGCACAGAAGAAGAAGTTCAATATGCATCTATTGAGGTTTACACTGAGGGAGCTGTTGCTGGCAACTTCCAGGAAACCTACATTCTAAATACCCATGATGTTCAAGGATTGTCTTCTGAGATTCAACATGAGGTGAAAGAAGAAGAAACACCTTTAGTTGAAGCATCTGAGGAAGAACATGAAAATGCTGCCCAAAGACCAGTAAAGCTCAAGATGAAACTTGCACAAGCTTACCTGAAAGAGATTGAGGAGAGCAGAGAGCTTGAGAATTTGAACGAGAGTCTTGGTGGTGGCAGAGATTCTCATGAGAGGTTAGATTGCAATATCAGCAGCATTAGATTATCATCAACTCCTGAGGAAAACACAACTGACACTCAGCAATCTCTGCAGGTAGAGCAAGCAAGTCTTGAATCCATTGTAGCCAAGCTGACAATGCCAATCCAGTCAACTGTTACCACAGAAGCATCTGTCAAAGCTGAAACTCAAACCACAGCTGATCATCCTGATACATTAGAATTCCTGTGTAAATCCTGTGGCTCTAGATGCCAGGTGTCTGATCCGTATAGCTTCCGCTGTGGAACCTGCAACATGAAGTACACTTCTCTACCAACCCATCTCATTGCTGAGCCTCTGCAATGCATTGGCTGTGTCCAGATATTCCCCCACAAGCCAGCTCTCAAACAGCATCAAAGCTCTGGAGTAAAAGAGCGTCCATTCAAGTGCTGCAAGTGTGGCTTTGAGTTTAGACAGAAGGCCCATATGCAAAAGCACCAATGGAGAATACACAGAAAGAAGTATGACACTACTGAACCAGCAAATAAAGAGCCTGAGCAAGTTACATCTGCCGCACCTACAGCTAATGAACAAGCTGAAAGTGTAATTGCAGAAGCTACCAAGATTGCCAATGAAGCTATCAAAAAACTGGTATCAGACCAGGAATCCTCTCCTCTTGACCTGTCTCCAGCAAAGATGTATGGTACCACAGGCAGTATCTCAAATTGGGTTCAGCAAGTAGAAACTGCCAGGACTCCAATGAAACCTGACGTCACCATTCACAAGAAGCCTGCAGAGGACATGTCCACCTTCAAAGATATTCTTGCCAGACCACCTGTTAATCAAGAACAATTCCAGCTGCATATTGTCAATCCTTTAAATGGTGGGAAAGAGGAATCCTTGACACTCCACTTGGTTAGCAAAAATGCAGCTCCAGCTGTTTCCAGCCAAATGCCAATTTATGCTGTTAAGTCTCGGCCAGCCATTGTTGAAGAATCTCATTCTGTATCCCTTCAATCCAGGGATCTAGAAACCAACCCTTTGTTGAACCAAGTCATGGAGAGTCCTTTTACAGCACCCGAGCCAGTCTCCATCATGCCGCTCAGTGTTTCTTGTCCTAGAAGCCCCAAGCGTGCAAGAACCGATATTACCATGACTTCAAATCTTACCTCCATTCCGAATGAAAACTCTAGCAGGGAGCCGCAAGCCTTCCAACAACCTGCAGATCTCAGCATTACTTCTCATCCCGCCGACTTAAAAACGCCGCTGGCGGTGAGAACCGTGCCTTTGCGACTAGATGGTCCATACTCGACAGTTTCGCCGCCACTGAATCTCTCGTCCCACTCTCCCACGCCCAGCCCCCAGGTGTCACCTTATGACTACAGGGTTACAAAGTCAGCAGGCATCTCCGGTCATTTCCAGAGACTCAAGAGCCAGGACGAACGGCCAGGAATCTAACAACATGACGCAAAACATTCAACACACTTTATTTTGTTTCTTTTTGACAGGAGGCAAAATTTTGATTTTTCAAATATTTTCTTTTGTTTTTGTCAATAATCATACTTACATACATTATACAAACTAGATTTCTTTCAATTAATTGAGCTTCCATTTTTATCCATTTTTTTGCTAGGTGGACAAATTTGCCTCTAAAAACTTGAATGTTAAAAAACACTCTCACATATCCTAATATTTAAATTTGATTGTGATTTAATTATTTCATTTTTAATGCATTATGATTATTTTAGATTTATCAAAACCAAGGATTATATTATAACCAGTAAATACTCTAAAAATATTTTTAAAAAATATCAAACAAAAAATAGAAACGTATTTATTTTTAGAATAGTTTATATTGTACTTTTGTATAATAAAAATTGATATAAAGTAAAAAACAGTAAGAAAACTTTTCTTCCACCACATATATTATTGAGCTGTGATATTTATTTGCAATTGTCTTCCAATTCTTTTTATATGACATTGTATTTTCATGACTTACGTTGCATTATATGACTTATGACACATATATTTTAGACATTTTTATATTGTTCAATTCATATTACGATTTCACTAGACTTAAAATGAATTAAAACATTATTATATTTATATTATATGTTTGTTATCAATAAATTAGTTTATATGCTAAAAATGTGTTTAATTTATAATCATAAGATTAAATATGAAAGATGATATACTAAAGTAGCGAAGAACATAATATAATACAATTTCCAAACAAAACAAAGCAAGTGACAGACTGACGAACATAGTGAATTAGTTAGCAGATGCTTTCAGGGATTGGGAGGACAATGGGCTACTTATTATATACTAGTCCCCAAAAGTTTTTTTTGATAATGTTTTCTTATTAGTTGGAGACTTTCATTGAATTTTAATTGTTTAATTTATTAAGTTGAGTATTTAAACATTTCTACTACTAATTTCAGTCTATATATGGGGTAATTTTGTGTATCATCATTAAGGATGTACATCAAATACTAGTCATAGTCTTATTCATTTAGACCTGTAAAGTTGGACGGACAAGAAAAGTTATAGATGTTACCAAAAAATCAGTGTTTATTATTTAATAGCTTTTAAGGAAATCACAAGTCCCAACAGAAATTTTAAGGACTTTTAAACATTACAGACAGACGTTGTAGAGAAGATACGCAACGGCATTGGTAATCATTTTTAAAAGCGAAGCTTTTCTATAATCAGGATCAGTAAGTACGTATAGATTAGCTCTTTTCGTTAATTTAAACAGGTTGTAATTGTCCTATCGACTTCAAACTTTGTGACGTATAGTAATAGCAAGAACAAACAGCTAAATATTCTTATAAAGTGTATTAATTCAATACAAGGTTAACATACAATAATAACATTAATATTAAGACAACTGTTCACTTTTATGTTCGTGTCGTGTTGCAGAGCAATGTCTTGCTCCGAAACCGTTGACACAAGAACTAAAAGCTAAACTATATAATACATGCATTGCTCTTAAATCAGGAAGAAAGGGACTATACATCACATTTCTCCCTGGCTTTAACATGAACCTGGATTTCAAACTGTAATATTTCAGATTAAATATAACAATAGGTTTTTACATGTTAATTATCATAGATATTATAAGTAGCGTTGAACGCTTATTAAATAGATAATAGTTGATCTGGTATGACACCTGCCATATTTTTTTTGTTTTTTATATATTTTTATTCCAGATCTTTAAACACTTCATATACACATTTTTTTTATTTATTTTGGTTCCTTAGAACTCTTTTTGTGTTTTTTTTTTATTTTCCTTTTTTCTTTATGTGTTTTTTTTTTCTTTTTAATATTTTTTTTTAAGAAAAAAACATTGATTAACATATAATCATTGAAAAATGCATTGATTAACACCTAATGCATTAATTACATAGTTATCATAAATACATGATATAAAAATAACATTGGTTAACATATAACCATCAGATTTAAGCATGGTATTATAGAGCATTAATATGAAACATGAATTTTAAACTTTTTTTGAGACTACTACTGCCTCAACAAATATTAAATACATAAAATAAAATATGAATTAATACACATAACTATAATTATTACTTTCTTTTTCCAGATGTTCTGCTCTTCTTGCCAGATTCTTCAATATCCATGGGCATGATAGCTTCATCATCATTCACTCCAAGTTTTGCGGTCTCATCACACAAGCCGTCTTGAGACATCCTTGCCTCAGTATCACCAAGCATATGAAGACATCTTTCAAATCCACTAGTAACCGCAACCGAAATCGAGGTTGCAACGTTATCAACCTCCTCCTGATTATCCAAAATCTTTTGATGCTTACGACTAACCTCCTCTCCAAATTTATCAAGCATCATCAATATTCCAGGCGTGTGTTCCATCCTCATTTCCTCCCTCACTTGTTCATCAACACGCCATTGCTGATTTGACAATTCAAGATCCAGACAAACAGGAATGTTCGGATTTAAGGGCTGATCCATCTGAACACAAACAGGATCCCCAAACCGAGTAACCAATTTGAAATCACCTTCGAACCACTCATTTACTTTGTGTTCAGGATTAAACTTCCACTCAATATTGGTTGTCAACAAACTTGTATGAACGTTTCCATCCAACTCCAATCTGATTTCCTTCACTACATTCTCTAAAGTGGTATTTGAATCACATAACAATATCTGCTTGGCTAGAGTCGGACGGAGACGCTTGCAGCGCATCTGCATTTCCCAGGTCAAAACTCTTGCGTCTACTTTATCATTCAACAGACTACCTGCATATGTGGCACTCACCAGGTTATCAATTATTTCTCTTTGACCATCCAATCTAACATAACGTATCTCAGCAGGCATCTCTCCACTGGTGATTAAACTCACCGAATTCATGTTTACAATGCGTGGAATGTAGACTGTTAAGTTCATGTATTCATTCACCTGAATGGAGTCAATAAACACTTTAGCACTCAAATCCTGTTCAGACTTTCCATCAAGCCAATCTTTCTGTAACTCTAACAAAGTTGTGGATGGCATTTGCTTCAGAATAAAGCTTACTTTATTCACGACATCTTTCCAATGTGCCAGGAGCCGGATAGCTGACACAACCTGCGTCTTCAACCTCGGATCAACGCTATTACCCACCGTTCTCAACACTGTCTGAAGGCTCATTTTACCATCTGCAGGTATGACGTCAATTTTTGAAAGTTGATGCCAATCCTCAAGTTCCCCCATATGTTTGATTATGGGTAACAATTCGCCCAACGTTTGACAGCTTTTTCTCTCATCTCCATCCAGGTATTCAATTTTAGCAAGCAACACCAAACTTGGTAAATTTTCGCAAACAAGCTTAGAGAGAAATATGGTCGCACTCAACTTATTCAAACTAGTTGTCTCGTTCCATGACAACTTTCTATTTATAGCTTTAGAATGCTCACCAGCCGCCATCAGGTTGAGGTGTCTTGAATTCTGGCTGGTAAAGATAGGGATCCTGTCCACAGGCCAGTCTATGGAGTGGATGCATCTCCCCATCTCCAACTGCACCGATAACATGTTTATCAAATTCAACTTAAACCTTGGTTCATTATCAATAAGACGAGCTAAATCTGCCAGTGGCATGTCCTCACTGCTCAAAAATATGTTCCTTGTCGCCCTGCCCACACTCAACGTGGGCAGCTCAACGCGCGACATTACCAACACCAGCCGGGATGCAGAGTTGCTGACCAATGCAGATACTGGTAGACCAGGTTTGACTTGATTTCCTTCATTGACAGATTGTTTGTGGCGGCCATCTTCTTCATTGCTCAATAACTTTTGATTCATTGTTGCCGCCGTAACCAACCTGCAAAAATACAATATAATTAAATTTCAGCATAAGAAATTTAAGATCTAGCATTAAATTCTTCCTCAGTAAATCTTTTTTTATGACACCATGAACAACAACAATACAACAATGCCAACATAGGAATTATACCTAACAACAACATTAACACAATCAAAACAAACTTGGCAAACAATGGTAATATATCTTTGAACAAATGTTCTAAACCAAACCAAGGACCTGTAACCTGTTCGAAAAATGACAACTTATGATCAACAAAATCCAATTTAGAAGCTTGTCCATTAAAATCCTCAAAATCCTCTAATCCCTGATATTTAATAGTCTTATTAAAGTCAGCAATAAACACCTTTTCGTCGTTCAGAAAAATCTTTTGTCCCACGTGTTCTGATTTTTCATTGGCAATATGCAGAAGTTCGAGTCCCTGCCCCTGATTCCCAAGGAACAAATTAGCTGTCAACTTCAAAAATACCGGACCTTGCGAACAATTTAACAATTTTATATCCTCTACTGCTACAATCATTCTACTATATTCTTGTATTCCAACTGTTTCACCTTTATAATCCACCATCAAGTGTCCTACTGCACATCCATAATCCACACCTAACTTTACTGGAATTTCAACCGCTGTACACTTTTCATACTTAGCAATTTCTCCCAGGTATATAATTCTGAACCCATGATGCATCTGTACATTTGACCTAACTTCTGTTTGAGCACATCTAGAAATACTAAAAAGTTCCATCATCCTCTCATTCCTTTCTCTACTAGCCAAAAACATAGCATTCAAATCAAATCTAGCTTCCTGTTTTAACAAATCCCCAAAATAACTTCTAACAGCCGCCTTCGGTTCCTCTAAAAACTTGATACCCTCCAATTCTGTTACAAAAATGTTGAAATCCAGATGCTGCAAAGTAAGTTTCTCTGTTCCCATAATTTTAACTAAAATATTCCTTTCCAAGTTAGAAACAAAAAGTTGTTCATTCCAAGTAGTTAAATTGAATGTATCTTGAAAAACTACCTTAAAATTACTGGCCGGTTTTCGTACAACATACGGAAAATATGGAGAAGTTGATGTTGCCCACAAATGATTATCTTCAAAATTCGCCACAATCGTCTTTTTATCATAATCCATAACAACATTTCCCTTGATCAAAACGGGTGTATTTTTCACTAAAATATGCAAAGTCCCAACAGCAAAACCTAAATTGAACCACATATTGTGCGCGTATATTCCCAGTGTCTTGCATTGAATATTTTCACCACCAACATCCCAGAAAGGTGACAATGTTCCATTAACTGTGAAACTGTGAACAGTTGGCAAGTCTATATTTACTTTAAAACTAATACCATCATGCTGATACTTGCCAGAATGAAAAACCCTTCTACATTCGTCCATACTCAACTCTACCTGTTTTTCATGTGGCACGTCTAGTACGTGCACATGACTCGCGGTACCGCAAAACCAGCGCTCCAATTTTAGTCTAACCTCACAACTAATGGCTTCTGACAATATAAAATCGGTTTCTGCTAACCCCAATAATTCCACAGATCTAACCGGTTCCATCCTATCATGCAAACAGGCAGCTGATCTAAGTTCAACATTACTTATTTGAGAACAATCATAAGCTGCTAACCGTGGATCCTGTGACGTATACATACCACCAACAACAATCAAACAATAAACCTGCATCACAACAACAAATAACAAAATATCCAAGTACCTGACTCCTCTATCATCCTTGGATTTCTTCACAGGTACTGGTCCAGCACGTCCACTCTTTGAACTACAAGCGTCCGGTGACCTCTTGCGCATACCACGATCTCCATCTCGTCTATTCCGGTCATGTCTATCACCACCGCCGCTTCCTCTCTTGTCATCACGCTCCCTACGGTTTTCGTGGTAATCTCTTCTCCTGCAAATATTATACAAATTATTACAAATATTATTTTTTAATCAATTTTGCGAGGTTCCTAGTTACTACATCTGCTACTGAATAACGTTCTAATCTGTCTTTTTCTCTGTTTTGTCTATCCTCTTCTAATTTTTGTAATTGCACTTCATTTGTAGAACCTTTAGGACGACCTTTAACAGGAATAGTCTCAGACATTTTTTGCAATTTTGCATTATCTAACGATCTATCTAATTCATCCTCCTCAACATCTCTACCTCGTTTAACACTTCCCCTTCGTTGTTCCAAGTTTACAATTTTACTTTGCAGTTTTGGAAAAGTGTCCTCTAAAATACTCATCCGAGACTCTAACTCTCTAGCAGATTCCATGTTAACATCCTCTACACCCAAACTGTTGTCTACTAAGCTATTATCAGAGGCATAATCTCCATGAAAAACACTATCCTTACTAATAGTAGAATATGTAGAGTCTAACTTAGTTTTGTCAGTCATATCATTTGAATCTACACTATCAGAAATATGAGTACTTTCCAAAGTATCACTAAGATCCTCAACTAAATCATCTAAATTTTCATTATCCTGAGATACATTTGACCTTTGCTGTGACAACCCAACACCCAAAAAAGATTTCTCCAAAAAATCTGGTGTTACCTGTCCATCCTTCCGCCTTCCAACCACCTCTGGACTAGCGCCACAACTATTCTCCTCTTCAGAAACGCCTGAACAAGTTAAATTTCTCAAAGTATTGGGAAAGTCATAGTTTACTTTCAAGGTATTATCCACAGAGAAACATTCATCTGTAATCACTAAGTCAATCTTTTCATCTGGAGTCAAGTCTAAAGTACTCTCAATAACATATATTTTATCTCTTGGTACAATTCTCACCCCTTTATCTTTCAATCTACACTTTTCTAGGGGTTGAACCTCGAATAAACTATCAGAAATTGCTTTTGTCACTAAACACGGACCCACCCATAACGAGCAGAGTTTACGAGCTACACCAATCGTTGTGACGTCATAAAAAATATAACAATAGGAATTTATAGCTATCGGCCGACCTATCCTTTCTGTATTTTCTACCTGTAAATACTTCTCAGTTCTTTCTTGTCCAGTCCTCCAATTCTTGTCAAGGCACTCCAATAACTCTGAAAAATTCATATGTTTAATTTTCGAGCGTGTTAACGGATCAAATGAGTCAAGTGGAAGCTTAGGGTTTCTTAGGAACATCTTAAAATACGGGGAACATCCTAACCTCCGATTGAAAGAAGTGTTCATACAAAATTGTGTAGCTTTAAGTTTATAAGCCCAATCTCCATCTTGAAAACGTAAATCAGTCTTAAGAAACGAATACACCGCTTGGTTGTATCTTTCACTGTAATTCGAATTTGCTGATCTTGGAGGGATAAAAATTTGTTCAATTCCCAACCTTAAACAAACTTCCCTAAAAACTTTTGATTTGAAGCTTTGTGCATTGTCAGTCCTAATTCGCTCGCATAGTCCCCAAACAGAAAATAAATTAAACTTCAAACATTCAATAATTGTTTCAGCTTTAACATCCTCAATAGCAAACAACCACACATATCTAGTACAACTGTCAACTACTATTAAAATGTGCTTACAAATGACTCCATTATATTCACACTCATTCAAAGGACCTAAAGCATCTATAGCCAACTCTGCCATAGCTTCCCCAGCCAAAGGAGAAAATTCTATATTATGATTATGTTTAGGTTTTTTACGTCTATTCAAACAAATGACACAATTTGCAACTGCCGCCGCTACATATTTAGACACATAGGGAAAAATGAAGTGACGATTAATCCTGCTCAAAGTTTCCAAATAACCCCTATGCCCCGCTGTAACATCTGCATGAGCTAACAAGAAAACTTTATTGTACATTCCAATAGGTACCACTACCCGTTCAATAAATTGAAATTCTTTCTGGAGCCGCATAGGTGAAGTCAGGATAATTAAACCATCCTTATAACTCAGATGTTCAAAAAATCTTAATATTTGTTTACCACGATAAGGCATTTGAGACAATTCTCTAGACGTAGGTTTGACATTATTTACAATAAATTTCCTCACCTCAACTAAAACAGGATCCTTCTCCAGGCTACGACTAAATTCTCGTGCCTTCAATCTGGATGATATTTGACTGGCCGTCTCTGCTCCAATTCCTGCAATAAGACATAATTTAGGATCTTCCAATTGATATACAGTATCCAATATTAACTCTCCTTGTTCGTCTGTCGATAATTTAGATATCCTATCTTTACTATCCTTTAATGCAGTACGTGACAATATATCAACATTAGTATGCATCTTGCCCTGCCTATGTACAACCTCATAACTGAAGGTGGATAAAAAATTTATCCACCTTATGGTGAGACCAACAAAATATCCGTTCTGCCTCCAAGTAGATAGATGTTTCAGTGCAGCTGAATCAGTTCTCACGATAAACTTCTTGTGTCTCAAATAACATTCAAATCTTTCAACAGCATTTACTAATGCACATAATTCTCCTTTATGTGCTGCATAATTGGCTTCATGAGTTGAACAAACACGTGACCAACACGATATCATCTTCTCTTGTCCATTTTGTTTTTGACTTAACACCGCAGACATAGCTGTAGATGACCAATCTGTATCCAACACAAATGGTTCAGCCTCCATTCTCCAATCCGGGAACGATTTACTTATTTCTTCACAGAACAATTCTCTAGTCTTTGTAAAAGCTTCCATACTTTTTTCATCCCATTCTATTTTACTACTGTTTCTGAATTTGTTCAATGGTGCCGTAATATCAGAAAAATTCTTGAAATATGAACCATAATAATTTATGAAACCAGTAAATCTTTGAATATCTTTACCTGTTTCAGGTACTGGCCAATTCTTAATCTTTTCAATATATGCTTGGTCCATAAATATGCCTTCTGCATTTATAATATGGCCCAGAAATTTCACTTCCTCTGCAAACAATGTACATTTTCCAAGATTAATCTTGAGGCCTGCTTCACAGAATGTTCGTAGTAGAATATTCAAATGTTCCAGATGTTCCTCCACATTCATACTATATACAAGAACATCGTCCAAATAAACTAGGCAAAATGCCCTTAATTCAGGACTCAAATCCATTACTCTATCCATCAACTTTACAAATGCACTTGGAGCATTGGTCAATCCAAACGGAAGCCTCTTGAAGCAATATTGCCGTCCATTAGAACAAAATGCTGTATATTTCCTGACAGATTCCTTCAAATGCATTGAATTATACGCTGAAGTTAGGTCAATAGACGTAAAAATCTTCTTTCCTCCAAGTTTGTCAAATAGCTCACCAATGTTAGGCAAAGGGTAACAGATCTTCTCAGTTATCTCATTTAATGAACGGTAGTCCAGGACAAAACGGACTTTCACCTCGTTAGTATTTCCAACCTTCTTCTTAACAGCAAAAATTCCAGAATTAAACGGTGAATTACATTCCTCTATCACATCTGTTTCCAACCATAAATCAATCTGTTCTTTTAGTTTCTCTGCATGATGAGGATTGAGTCTAATCATCCTATTCTTGAAAGGTTGAGCTCCAGGAACCAACTGAATATCATACTCCTCCAAAGTACAAGATCCAATATCCGTAGGATCAATCGATAACGCCTTGAAATTCTTTAAAAACAAACCAACTATCCTTCCTTTCAAAGAAACATTATCCTTTAAAAACGGAACTTTATCCAACTTCAATTTATCTTTAATAAAACGAATCTTCTTTAATGTTGTTGACACATCTTCTTTAACTCTGTTCTCTTGCAGCATTGCTATCTTCTCCGCCAAAAACAAATTTCCAACCAAAGTACCAGCAGGAACAGATTTCTTAACAGTTTCAAAATTCGTGATTTTAGTCATAATTTTACCGTTCTTTCCCACCTCAGTAATTCCTTCGTTTATCAACAAGTTGTTTCGGCTACAGTAACCTTGTCTAGGAGCTATATAACACAACTGTCCTTCAGGCATATTTCCCTTAGTTGAAACTTCTACCACCACTGTACTCAATGCAGGAATTTCCATTCGATTTTTCAATGAACAAATCCATTTTTGGTCTTGTAACTCAGCTACATTAATCTCAGGTTTCTTAGTTCTTGCTTTCTCCATTTTCTCCAAAACTGTATGAACCAAATTCTTCACTACAATTTTCCGTTTAGCTACTAAATTCACACTGATTCCATGCATCTCAATCCTGTTGCCGTCTTTGGCAAATATCGTCTTCACGTTATTTTTGTTCAGCCAATAACTGCCTAGGTTCATAGGTACAGTCATGCCGGAAATAACAAAGCAATCTTCTTGAAAACTGTGACCTCCAATCTGAAATTCAACATTCCGAACAACACCATCAATCTTGATGCTGGAACCCTGCACGCCTGTTGCTTTCGAATCCGTTTCTTCAATCACACAATCAAGCTTTCTAGCCAACACTTGAGATATCAGGCAGCCTCTTGCATTTCCGCTATCAATTAAGGTCAGGATTTCCATGCCACCAATCTTTGTTGGAACATAGACTTCAGCCGCTCCAGCCGCCATCTCAGAATCTTCATGAAACTTATAAAACAGCTATCTAACTAACACCAACAGTTATGAGGTTGTAACTATCCAATTGTCTATCAAATAACTATCTATCTGTCTACAACAAATAACAAAAGACTGAATAAAACAATTCACTCACCGACAATATTTCATCCACCAACAGAAACGTCCAAAAATATCTCTTAATCCACAATCAACAACAGAAATTCTCCGGCCAACAGAAACTCCCCAAACTATTTGTTAATCCACAATCAGTAAACTTCTCTCCGACCAATCTAAAATATTACAAACTTTTAGATGCCAATTGATGAAAAATCACTGTACATAAGAATTAATATCGATATTAATATATATATAACAAATTTACAAGACTATTTTTCGAACAGCAATATATATATATAATGGTAATCAAATGGTAACAACATGAAACCATAACAACTCACCATCAAATAAATAATGATGACAGTATCTCCCAATCACCACAAACACTCTTCTCAGCCAATCTAAAATAAATACAATTATTTTAGATGCCATAAATAAATGTTTCAATAAATGAACCAATAACTTGTAACACAATAAAAGAAGTTGTATTAAGAAATATGACATGATCAAACATTATCAATCACCAAGCAAATTAATCTTTCCAAATACCATAAGTTCAATTCTTTGAAATTCAATAAAATATTACCTAACAAAACTATTATTGTCAGATTAAACTGAGATGTATAAAAGGTTTAAAAGTCGAAATTCAACTAACTATATATCTCAATACCTGAGAGCACTTTCTTGCGCAGCTTTACTTCTCTGCGCAGCTCAACTTTCTGCGCATGGCGCGCTCCACACCCGATAATCATTGCAGCTACCTCTATACACCGCCCCATGTTGCTCATACCAGCTCTGAGAGACAGTGCAAATTTCTTTGCAAATATGGTCACTCCCCCTTTCTCTCAAACAAAAGAGACAGCTCCCCCATATCTGCGCATACCAACTCTGAGAGGTAGTGCAATATTCGTTGCAAATATGTTCACTCCCCCTTTCTCCTCCAACAAAAGAGACAGCTCCACCATATTTGTGCATACCAGCTCCGAGAGACAGCCCCTCCCTTCCTTCATAGAAAGAGACTTCTCCATGATTATATCTAATGCATTATAACAATTTTGCTTCATGAAATTCTAAACTTCATTAAAAATTTTGCTGAATCAACATCACTAAATCGCAATATAATTGTTTTAAAATCGAATACTTTAAATCACAATAACTGACTCATCTTTTAAAACAATTTTCCACATTTCATTAAAATTTAATACTTTTCAAATATCTAATTTCACATTTTTATCAAATTTAATTCAATTTAAAATTCAATTTAATATTTTTCAATAGCAATTTTACAAAATTGTATTCCTAATTCATTTTTCATTTTCACTTTTTATTATTCTTATCTCTGTTAGACACCACAACAGTCTGAAACAAAAATGAATTTTCCTAATTTCAACAAAACATAATCAAAAACTAAATTAATTATTTTGATTTCCATTATAACATAATCTCATAATTTCATATAGGCTTATAAACAATATGTTATCTTTTCATAATTCAAAATAAACCATCAAAATAAATTATCACAAAATTAGAGTTGCTTCGTTCACTCTTTATCATTAATTTTGTTTTGTTGTTGTTTATTTACAATGCGCATAAATCAAAACAATGCCGCGTAACAAGTAGAAAATGGAATAAGGTTTTATGATTATAATACATTCAAAACATTAAAACCATAAAATGTCATCTATAATAGCATTATTCCATGCCTCGACTTCCGCTACAAGATCGTCTTCATAATCACTTGCCCCTAAACCATCGACATGCGCCACTTCCTTCGTATCCTCCCCTTCTTTCACCTCTCCTTCAATTTCACCAACCAATTTCTTTTTATCCAAACTATTTTCATTCTTTTTAAAACTCTTTTGCCCCGTCTTATAAGGAACAAAAGGCTTGTTTCCCCACCGCAAAAAGTATTTTCCTTTAGGATTAGGCAACTTTTTATCTCTAATATCAAAACAATCCCTCATCATGTGACCCTTTCTGTTGCAATAATAACAAATAAAACCACCTTGAATTGCGCCAATTAAAGGAATAAGTTCAGCTGGTCCACCAAATTCATCAGCTAAATCAATTTCACATTGATTTATTTCATATGACAAATTATCTTCATCACTAACCTGATCAATAGTTACAGGATTTGACTTGGAACCAACGCCACCAACCATCGTCTTAGCCAAAGCCATCTGGTTTGTTGTACATCCTCTAGCCATTGACCCTGAAATTTGATTAAATTGTAGCCCTTTAACAATCAATTGTGCTTTAACTATTAACTCTGTCCGAAACTTCGTTATCATTCGCACTTGTCCGTCACGCTCCAAATCCAATGCAAATTGACGCATCTGATTAGCCAAAAGTGGAGATAAAACCACATTACACACTTGAGAATAGAAATCCATAAACATATCATCAGTTGGTTTCGGATACGCACGTTTCCAGAAAGATAGTATCTTATCAAAAAATGCATCAATCTTATCATTCTCATGTTGCTTAACACTCAAATACGCATCTTTACACACATTTTTCATGTCGGGTGGTAAAAATGTCTCCCGCATCTTACACAAGTACCCCTTTAATGTTAATTGTCTATTCTCCATATCAGCAGGTTTTAGTGTATAACCACAAGCGGTTCTTACACCCACACATTTATCAAACAAAATTTCCTTACACACTTGATGATTAGTCATATGATAACGTCTAGTAGTCATCCAAAATCTCTCCAAATAATCATCAAAGAAAATCACATCATCGTCAACTGCAAATTCAGGCGCATTTTTCCTGAACTGATCATCAAGTTTAGCACACGTTTCATTGTACCTATGCACATTCTCCTCCCCCTGCGAAACATACAGAGATCTATCTGGTACATAAACAAGAGATTTACACCAACTAACCTGCGAATCACTCAGTCCAGCTTCAAAAAAATTGAGCGTATTAAAATCCTCCGCATCAACCTCAGAAAGGGCTGGCCACCACATGAGAACTCCATTATAGATATTATCCACAGCATCCACTCTAGACAATTCCCAAAGTTTGATGATCTTATCTTCATTTCCCTGCATACCACCAAAAATAGGCCGAGAACCACCAGCAAACAACTTAGGCTTCTCTTCTGATCCTCCAAATCCTCCAGATCCACCAGCCGTCCTCTGCCACGGCATAGAGTTATTTAAACCATTCTGCTGGTTATTCGACCCATTCTGCTGGGTATTCCGCTGGTTATTCGACCCATTCTGCTGGGTATTCGAACCATTCTGCTGGTCATTCAAACTATTCTGCTGGGCAATCTTTTCAAGAATTCGCTGCTGGCCAGTCATAAACTCATTCACAACAGTCACATTTTCAGTCTTGATATCATTATCAACACTAGGCTCCACCACCTTATTAAGACGATCTTCCAAATCGTCTATCCGAGTAGCCAGTCCAGTAACCGCAGCAACATTAGTATCAACATTATCCGTCAATTCCTGAACTTTCGCCTCCAGCGGCGCCATTCTCCCAGTAAGATTAACCAGCATATCCCCATTGGAATGAATATCACCCTGCAGCGAGGCCAACAATTGGAGCATATACTCCTCCTTCTCCGCCGGGGACAACTTCTTGTAATAATCAATGTCCACCTTCATGGCGTCCAAAAATTCCTGAACAAAACTAAAGCAAAGAAATAATACAATTAAAAGAAAATCTGAGCCGTAGATTCGTACTACACTACTGCGCCAAAATGACGTATAGTAATAGCAAGAACAAACAGCTAAATATTCTTATAAAGTGTATTAATTCAATACAAGGTTAACATACAATAATAACATTAATATTAAGACAACTGTTCACTTTTATGTTCGTGTCGTGTTGCAGAGCAATGTCTTGCTCCGAAACCGTTGACACAAGAACTAAAAGCTAAACTATATAATACATGCATTGCTCTTAAATCAGGAAGAAAGGGACTATACATCACATTTGCATGATGATTCCTATAAAAGTTAGGTGAGATTTAGAAAGCGCAGCAACTCTACAATCGATACCAGAAAGTCCGTACGTCCATCTAAAACATGCTGATAACAAATTAAAGTATTTTAGAATTATTCGATTTATCTGATTTTTTAATACTAATTCCTATTACAACAAGGTACAATGTTATAGCAAATCATCTCTATAATCAAGTACTAAAAATATATGTATGCCATTAAACAGTATCATGTATTTCAGCAGTTTTGCAATAAATTTATTTACAATTTTGTTTAGACTTTTATACATTTATATTCTGATTATTCAGTTCTCAAACTCTCCTTCCATTTAAGAGCTTCGCTTTTATAGATGTTGTCATCCTTGTTTTTGTAGAGTTCTTACTATTGCTGCGCATCTGTCCTTGATTTTACTTGGTCCAACAGTACCTGTCTGTAATGTTTTAGATGATATCAATGATATAAAAGGAAATGTGTTTTTTTTCTCTTCTGCTAATTAAGATAGAAGGCTGATTTGTGTTGTTGAAAACTTTGCTGACTAATGCAAGTCTGCTCTACAAATCATGCTGTTCGTCATTCACTTGGTACTGCTTTTAAAAACAATTTTCTTAAAGGTAGATAATTTTTTTTGTGAAGATTCGTTTAACCACTAATTTGCATAAATGATCTTAATTTGATAATTGAGAGTTTTCCTACTTAAAATAAATGTTGTCATTCTTGTTGCTTTTCAAAGCGAAGCTTTTCTATAATTAGGGTCGGTCCGTCCGTAAATGTTAGCTTTTTTAGGTGGAACGGTTAGTTCTTTTCGTTACATGTTAGAATTGTACCCTATCAATTTCAAACTTTGCAAGGTGATTCCTGTAGTATTTAGGTACGATTTGGAAAGCGTAGCAGCTCTATAATCGTTACCAGAATGTTCGTACGTCAATTTTAACATCTTAATTTTAACTTTTTAACAACTAATTTTTATGTGATTAAATTATCTGATTGAACTGATTTTTGGGATACTGGTTTCTAGAACTACAAAGTACAATGTTATAAGCGAAGCGTCTCTATAATCAAGTCCTAAAAATTTAAGTATGTCCCTATAAAGATTATCCTGTATTTAAGCAGTTTTTAACAAATTTACTTACAATTTTGTTTAGACTTTCATGGATTTATATTCTGATTATTCAGTTCTTAAACTCTACAAGTGATAATGTTCGTTTGTCCTACCGTTTCATAGCTTTGCTTTTTTTGGATGTTGTCATCCTTGTTATATTTTAAGATCTTTATTATATGTCAAAGGTTTCGTTGTTTTGATCTTATCATTTTTTAAAATCTAAAATTAATCCTTTTCAGGATCAAATATTGATATTTTTTAGAAAATCAATATTGATAATTTTGATATTAGCGGTTGCGCCAGCTTATAGAGGGTCTGTATTCGTATAGATTTAGGAAAGGGCAGAAAAAAATGACTGAAAAACCCCCAGAGACTCAAAAGAATAAAATAGCACATTACCATTTTATGAGACACTGGCAATGGCGCCCCTAGCCTTTAGGGGCTTTGCACCAATGCATGAGGCAATTATAAAAAAATTTTAAAAGAACCTAGTAAAAGTGTCTGACTCTGATTATGACGTAAAAAAAATAATAATTTATGTAAAGTAGTACCCCCAGAATTTTTTTTGAGGGGGGGAATTTTCATTTTTAGGGGGGTTAGGGGACTCCCAACCCCCCAAAAATAGCTTAAAACCACCACAGGACCAATAGGTATATACCCTGAAGAGTAGAATCCGATCGGTTCAGTGGTTACCGAGATCTTAAGGGAGAGACGGACAGACAGACGGATGGACGGACAGACAGACGGATGGACGGACAGACATCATTCTACTATGTATTATCTTTATCTCGCTATTATTCATCGAAAAAAAGATAGATATATTTACCTAATAAATATATTGAAAATCTCTTTTTTTAACAATTTTTACAAAAAAAAACGCTTTAAAAAAAACCTTAAAATATAATGAAACGTTTTTAATTAAAATATATATAATATAAAAATATTTCTTTTCCTCTCTGTCATTATTTTATAGCGGAACCTTGGAGTAAGGAAAAAAATGGCGTCTATTCTGTTCCCTACGTGTAAACATATAAAAAGCTGTACATTTTTTGGCGTTAATATTACAAAAATACAAATAAAATTTTTTCAAACTAAATATTATGATTAAAATTTTTAAATACTTTGTATTATTGCAGATAAAAACTAAATATTGTTAAGCGATTTTTAAGGACGCGATTTTTGAGTGTAACTTTGTCGAGTTTGTATTGAGTCACGTGTGAGGGTGAAGTGGCAACCCACCTCATGCAATGTAACTCATCATTCTGTCCTTTTCCGGTTGGATCGTCTTAGGATCCACATCCAACAGATTTTGCTCCGTACGTTCATCATCTGTCTGCAATCATGGTAAGCTTAAAATCTTTAAATTCGCAGTATAATTAATTATGAATTGATTTTATGTTATATATTTTGTTATTTTAGTGTTAATTTTGCTTAAAATATGGTTTAAAGTGAATTGTTGCAAAATGCCGGGCGGGGTTGACCTCGTGTTATCTTAAAGTGAAAGGATTATGAAATTTGCTGATTTTTATCATTAAAAGTGATTTATTAGTGATAACAAGGGTTACAACATTTGTAAGGAGCGAAGCATTATCAATTTCGTTTAAAGATTAGCTAAAACTAGATTTAACTTACATATATTCGTCTTTATGAGCATGAGTATCAGACTGAAGTTTATAGTTGTTTGATTACCTTAGTTCCTTGTTCTTGGGAATCTATCTATAGAAGTAGATTTCTAATTGTTGAGGTAGCTTCGATACTAAATTGTTTAAATTTTACTTATTTGTGTTTTTAACAGTGATTTAAAATGGTAAGTGTAGTGCTCTTTTATGATACGTTTGAATGATCTTATATTTATATTTAGTATTTAGTATTGAAAATAACTTCTTTCTGATCCCTAAATTGAGTTTAAATTAATATATTAGCTTGAAGCCTCCGTTGTGATATTTATTAATCTAATTATTTTTTTAATTAAATATAAATAAACTGTAGGTATTACGATAGTCTATTTAGAAGCTTATTACACAAATAACACAAATTCTCTAGAAATATGTTTTCTTGCCTTATTACGAGTGATCTAATGTTAAATAAAATTTTGTTTTTGGATTCTCAATTATAATAAGTAAAATTATGTTTATTATATTATTGCACAATATTAATTATAAATTTACGTTTACTATGCATTGCTCAGATTTTTCAGTTGTTTTATTTAATGTGGGGGTAGGGTATAGGTATTTGTAGTCGTGGTGGTGCAACAATAAGTTTCGTTTCAAGTTTAACTTGAGAATAACAATTCCTTTTAAAACTAATGTTTAAATTGTTGTATATCAAAATATTTTATAAGGTCAATACTGTTAAAAATGTATTTTTAAGTTAGTTAATGTTTCTTAATTGTTTAGGTGAACTTTACCATCGACGAGGTCCGAGGATGTATGGACAAGAAGAAGAACATCAGAAACATGTCTGTCATTGCCCACGTCGACCACGGCAAGTCGACTTTGACAGACTCTCTTGTGTCCAAGGCCGGTATCATTGCTGCCTCCAAGGCTGGCGAGACTCGTGCCACCGACACTAGAAAGGATGAGCAGGAGAGATGCATCACTATCAAGTCCACCGCTATTTCCATGTACTTCGAGATGGACCAGAAGGATCTTGCTTTCGTGAAGCAGGAGAAGGAAGATACCCCCGGTTTCTTGATCAACTTAATTGACTCTCCCGGTCACGTTGACTTCTCCAGCGAGGTCACAGCTGCTCTTCGTGTCACCGATGGTGCCCTTGTCGTTGTTGACTGTGTTTCCGGTAAGAATAAAATAACATATTCTCAGAAAGTAAATGTACTCTAATGGTTACTTTGTTTCGGTATTATGGTCATAAAACTTTCTAGCCAATCCTTCACTCTTTATTAATTTAACTAAAAAAATGAGCGGTAGCGCCTTTAGCTTCTGGGGGTCTTAGTAGAAAAAGGAGTAGAGATAAGCAGAGATTTAGCCTAAAACCACCCTAAATTCAAATTTTAAAATAAAGTGGTCTAAAACAATCTAGGACCTATATGAAGCTTCCCTGAAATGGATAACTCAATCTGTTCTGTAATTATCTAAATATGAAGTTACAGTATAAGAAATTTTATATTGAAGAACATAAGCGTTATTTAAGAATTGGTAGTATTACTATTTATATGATAAGGGTCTTATTCCAGGTGTCTGCGTCCAGACCGAGACTGTACTGAGACAGGCCATTGCCGAGCGTATTCGTCCCGTCCTATTCATGAACAAGATGGACCGTGCTCTGCTCGAGCTGCAGCTGGATCAGGAGGAACTTTACCAGACTTTCCAGAGAATTGTCGAGAACGTTAACGTTATTGTCGCCACCTATGCTGATGACGACGGACCCATGGGTATTGTTCGTGTGGATGTCAACAACGGCTCTGTTGGTTTTGGTTCCGGTCTTCACGGCTGGGCCTTTACTCTCAAGCAGTTCGCTGAGATGTACGCTACAAAGTTCGGCGTTGATGTCGACAAAATGATGAAGAAGCTATGGGGTGAGAACTTCTTCAACGCCAAGACCAAGAAGTGGTCTAAGTCAAAGGATGAAGACAACAAGAGGTCCTTTGTCATGTATGTGCTGGACCCTATCTACATGGTGTTTGATGCTATTATGAACTTCAAGAAGGATGAGACCGCCAAGCTTCTCGGCAAGCTGACCACCTCTTCTGGCAAGTCTGTCAAGGAAATCTTGAAGCCTGATGAGCTAGAGCAGGAAGGCAAGCCCTTGATGAAGACTGTTATGAGAAACTGGCTGCCTGCTGGTGATGCTATGTTCCAGATGATTGTCATCCATCTGCCATCCCCTGTCACCGCTCAGAAATACAGGTAGATCATTTTTGTAATGCTATTGAGAGATTGCTGAAAAAAATTTGATAAAATTTTCTAATAAAAAAATTCTTATTTTCCCGAAGAAATACATAATTTCCACATACTGATGTTTAATTTTTGCAGACTAATTAAGAATTATACAGCAACAAAATTTTTAACTTTTCGATAAGTTAAATATATATGATGAGAATCTTTGTAGTGATTACGTGATCTGTAACAAACCTTCCAAGAAGACCTGAACTACATAAGTATTGGTGTAAATTCAGTTTTGATTTAAAAAATTGAAACTCCTTTTTTTTTTTTGTTTAGAGCTGAGCTCTTGTACGAGGGACCCCCCGACGATGCTGCCTGCACCGGTATCAAGAACTGCGATGCCAACGCTCCCTTGATGATGTACATCTCAAAGATGGTCCCCACATCCGACAAGGGTAGATTCTACGCTTTCGGTCGTGTCTTCTCCGGCAAGATCGCCACCGGCTTGAAGTGCAGAATTATGGGTCCCAACTTTGTTCCTGGCAAGAAGGACGATCTTTATGAGAAGAGCATCCAGGTTTGTTAGTTTTAGTAAATTAAAAATATAGTAGTCTATATGGGGGATTGTGTAAATTTTATTACTTGCCGGGGATTGTGTAATAGTTTTTTCTCGCATCGTATTATAAACTGCTTTCCGCGGATATAGAATGTATAATTATGAGATTAAAACTAGTTATTTTATCCCCGTGGTGCCGAAGGCACCGGCTAAAAAAACTTTTAATCTTATGATTGTACATTTTTATATTCGTAGAAAGCTGGATATAATACGATGCTAGACATAGTTTTTTCGTATGGATGAGAACCGGTACCTATCCACCGGATTCGAATGAATACGAGAAATTTTATTATTTGCCGATATTTCGTATCTTATCTCCTGTAAGTTCAGACTTTATTCCCTATGAAAAGAGTTATTTGAAATGCAAATCTAATGCGGGAACTCATTAAATGCTTAAAGTTAATAATATGATGATAAACTCAGTTGTGACTCACTGATCATAAACTACCCTTCCAAGAAGATCTGATTTATCTTTATTTTTTTTTGTAAAGTGTTAAGTTAAAATTTAGACTACTTAAATTTTCTATTTAGAGAACCATTCTGATGATGGGAGGTAAGGTGGAGGCTATTGAGGATGTGCCCGCCGGTAACATTTGCGGTCTGGTAGGTGTTGATCAGTTCCTCGTCAAGACCGGAACCATCACCACCTGCAAGGAGGCCCACAACATGAAGGTCATGAAGTTCTCCGTGTCCCCTGTCGTGCGTGTCGCTGTCGAGCCTAAGAACCCTGCTGACCTGCCCAAGCTGGTCGAGGGTCTGAAGAGATTGGCCAAGTCTGACCCTATGGTGCAGTGTGTTATTGAGGAGTCTGGAGAGCACATTATTGCTGGCGCTGGCGAGCTACATCTTGAGATTTGCCTCAAGGATCTGGAGGAGGACCACGCTCAGATTCCACTTAAGAAGTCCGACCCTGTTGTATCCTACAGGTAATTAGAATTTTTTGTTTTAAGCGGTTTGTTGTAAGGTTGGCTACGCGCTCAAAATTAATCATTTAATACTTGCGATAATTCCAATTCTGAGTAATAATAATTATTTTGTTTAGTTAAAAAAAAAACTTTTATAGCAGTTAAAAGAAAAGTTAATGCAAATTTTAGTATTTTACATGCATGGCTATTATACTAATATTTGAGTCTTAAAAAAAAGCAAAAAATATTTATTTTCAATTTAGAGAGACTGTTGAAGAGGAGTCTAACCAGATGTGCCTGTCCAAGTCTCCCAACAAGCACAACAGACTTTTCATGAGAGCTGTTCCCATGCCCGAAGGTCTCGCTGAGGACATTGACAAGGTAATTTTAAGTTTGTATAAGGATGAGAAACAATCTTTTAGTACTGATAATGATTTATTGTGAGCATTTGATTACAGTATGCGAGGGGTGTATATTCTGCAAAACTACTATTTTTCTCCCCGCTGCAAAAATTTTTTTTTCCCCGTGGAAAAATATTTTCAGAACATTTTGTCTTATTCATATTATCATCCATCCCATATTTTCTTGTTTTTCTTAAGTAGGAGAGAAAAAATGTTTAAGTTCTAATAATTTTTACATACACCCCCCCCCCCCCTTCCTTCCCCCGTTCACATATTTTTTTTATATTTTTCCCTCTATTTAGCGGAGTCAACCATGCTGAATATACACCCCGAATACTGGTAAAGATTGTTAAAAGAATCTGTTTACAGTATGCACTTAGGTATCTCCAGCATTTGATTAATTATTCCATGTTGGTCGTTGTGTTGCTAGATAAATTTACAGGCTTCATCGTTAGTTCTTTTCCCTTTCTATGGAGAAGATACTTGGAAATTGCCTGGAACAAATAAATGTTTTAAATGTATGTAGAGTAGTAAGTACGTGGATATTTCGATATGGGAAAAATTGTAGGGAGTGCATAGGATTGTTGATTTAGCCAGCTACAAGGTTGTTAGAGCCTATGTTTATCTGGTGTAAGAAAAAAGTATTAAAAACTGTTTACTTTTATCAGCATAAAAGGCTAATGCCTTAAATATGCATTAGGTATCTCCATAATGTCCTAATATAAATTCCATATTGGCCGTAGCATGGGTATTTTCCACTAATAATAAAAGAAAAATCTATACAACAAATTTTCATTGTACTATCCGCGGAAAGTTTAATAATACGATGCGATGAGTAACTATTCCTTATTTTAACTAAAAAAGGAAAAACTACCGAAGCTATGGATGGTAACTTTATAAATTATTATAGGGAGATGTCAACCCCAGAGATGATCTGAAGGTCAGAGGCAAATACTTGGTCGACAAATACGAATTTGACGCCACAGAATCCAGGTTAGATCTTATTCTAAATTTACTCTGTCGGCGGTTTCCCTATATGGGTTTAATTTATTACAGAACATTCCTTCCCACTGTTTTTATGGTAAATTTGGTAAGTTGCGGGTATTTTGTTTAAAATATTGGTAATAATACCTACTGGAAATATAAATTATTACATCCAAGGTTGAGTCAGCGGGTCCGATATTGCTAATATCATTCACGCGTTACAACCATGGTAGACAACATGGTTGAGACACGCCAGGGCTAGCCATGCGGGCCGTTCTGGTCTGCAGGGCAATACGGCTCAGGTTCAATCACCAGCCGAGAGTTTGAGTTAGGATTTCGGTTTCTAGCTCATTAGTAGTGTTGGATACATTTTTTGTTACGGATTTATTCTCTTAAAAATATTTTTTCAATTTTGAAGGCGGTATAATAATTTTCAAATTGAAAAAATATTTTAGAGGATAATACCATATATTGGCACTTTTTCTGTCTTTAATTGATATTTTTAACTTCTTGTTTTATGATTTATTGATATATTGAAACGTGTTTAAATTAACCTCTTATTTAGAAAGATCTGGTGCTTCGGCCCCGACACCAACGGCCCCAACATCATGGTTGACTGCACCAAGGGAGTCCAGTACTTGAATGAAATCAAGGATTCTTGTGTTGCTGGCTTCCAGTGGGCCACTAAGGAGGTAAAACAATTTTTCTTAACATCCCTGAAAATTTTTTTTTTTTTTAAACACATTTTATTAAAACTAGTACCTACCAAAAAAAATGGGTATTTTTTTGTTTCTGCTGGAATTGGGGGTTTTCATCCCTCAAGAAAATAGCCTAAAACCACCACAGGACTAGTATTTTTATTCCCTAAAGAGTAGATTCCAATCGGTTCACTGGTTACTAAGATCTTAAGCTTCAAACGGACGGACCTCCTTCTACTTTGTATTCTAGATATTTTTTTTATCTTAATTTTGCTCATTTAATTTGTTAATCTAATGATGTTATTGAAGTGGGAATCTATCTGAAAAATAATGATTGTTAACATTTACTTCACTGATAAAGGTCGAAAACCCTTAAGGGTCTAATAATATATTCCTAATCTAATATGTTTACTCTGTAAAGGGTGTGCTTTGTGACGAGAACTTGCGTGCAGTTAGATTTAACCTTTATGATGTTGCCCTTCACGCTGACGCCATCCATCGTGGTGGTGGTCAGATCATCCCCACAGCTAGACGTGTCCTGTACGCTTGCATGTTGACCGCTCAACCCAGGCTTATGGAGCCCGTATACCTTGTCGAAATCCAGGTATAAAAAGTTTTAATAATCAATCTAATTACAATAATGATTTAGGGAATTCTCTGTGATGAGAATATGAGAGCAGTTAGGTTCAACCTCTATGACGTGGCCTTACACGCTGACGCGATTCACCGCGGTGGTGGTCAGATTATCCCCACAGCAAGGCGTGTCCTGTATGCTTGCATGCTGACCGCTGCGCCA
Source organism: Acartia tonsa (assembly GCF_053477335.1). Taxonomy (NCBI): domain Eukaryota; kingdom Metazoa; phylum Arthropoda; class Copepoda; order Calanoida; family Acartiidae; genus Acartia; species Acartia tonsa. The sequence goes on along the minus strand of NC_137261.1, from coordinate 9,704,298 downwards.
AGGCTTATGGAGCCTGTTTACCTTTGTGAAATTCAGGCATAGTACTACTGTGTTTGTTTTTTGCTACAATTAGAATATTATTATTTTTGTTTCCATGTCAGTCAAATCTTTTAGCACATACCGCTAGTAACAAAATTGACTGCTTTTATCTTAGACATCTTGTATACCCAACATTTTTAGTAAATTCCTGATAATTACTTTTAGTTTTTTTAGGTAATAGCTTTGAGATTTTTAATTCAAATATTTGATCGCTAACATTTATTTTGTGTGAAAGTTTTATCTAACACATTAGTTATTAGAATTACTATTGTTTTTCAAATAAAAAGTTTCTTTTCAGCATTCAGCCTAGTATCGAAAAAACATTACACTTTTTTAGTCGACTAACTTTACTATACAGGCTTTAACAATTTAAATAATTCACAAGCCTCTTCCTTCCCCCTACCCGCTTATTATTACAAAAGTTAAAAATAAATCTAACTGGTTAATTCGACTAGAAAGTTTGAAAGTATTCCATATTGCTTTAAACTTTATTAATAAAGTGTTATTAACTGTCCAATTCATTAACTTTTTATAATAGTAATGTGCACTTTACTGATAAAATTATAATTTAAATATCCTTATTTAGTGTCCTGAGAACGCTGTGGGTGGTATTTATGGTGTGTTGAACAGACGTAGAGGTCATGTCATTGAGGAGGCCCAGACCCCTGGTACTCCAATGTTCGTTGTCAAAGCCTACCTGCCCGTCAATGAATCATTCGGTAAGAAATTTTAAAAATTAATTTATGGTTGGGATTTTGCGAGTAAATAAAATTTATTTAACTTAACTTGATTATTTGTTGCGATACTTGTAACTGGTCAACTTTTCTTTAAAATCCGCCATGTGACGTCATAAAAATGAGGGATTTGGGAGAAGTGGGAAATATAACTCTTTATAAAAAGATGGAAAATCCCTCCTTTTTATTTTGTCTTACGGCTGACTTTTTGTTTACTACTTTTTTTTTGTATTCAAACTGAATTTGTCTTTGCTTTTCATAGATTATTTTTATTTAAAATTTTAATTAGATTTTAATTTTCTTAAGGTGCCATACAAATTTAATCTTTCGACCTAGATAACTTCACATGATGTTATTGAAGTGGGAATCTATCTGATAAATAATGATAGTTAACATTTACTTCACTGATAAAAAAATTATTAGAAAACAAAAATCTTGTTAAAAGCTTAATTTCTGATTGAGTTGTTTTTGTTTAGGTTTCACAGCTGATTTGAGATCTAATACCGGTGGACAAGCTTTCCCACAGTGCGTCTTCGATCACTGGCAGATTATGCCCGGAGACCCACTTGAGGTATGTACTTTCTTTCAACCTGATATTATTTTACGTCCCTCCTTCCTTTTCACCCAAATAAAGATTTATATTTCATTGCAAGGGGGTGAGCTAGAGTGTAAGACATTTTTAAGAATCCATAACTGTTTTCTTTGGAATTAGGGAAAGGTTAATGGAAGTTATTTAGTTTTTTAATCCTCTAAATCAGCCACGCTCTCTTATCCTTCATGATATTAAGAGTTCCAGATTAAATAAGTGGAGGAAGATAAAATGGGAATTAGGAAGCATAAATACATTCTATTGTATTCTATGTGCCGAAAAATCTCCCAACAGTATTTCACATTGATTAATTTTAATTTTTTAGTTGCGAATCTAATCTACTTCGCTTAGTCCGTCCGTAACATGGGGAAACTTTATTTTCTCTGCTTAAATTCAAGATAAATGGCTGTATAAATATTTAGGAATTAAGCTAGTTCATATGTCATATTTCCATTAAGTTTTTTCCAAATGCGGTGCTACTTAAATTTCTAGATCTTGAATTAAATAGTTAATGTTTTCCCGATATCAATTAATAATTGTAGGGCTCTTATGGATGTTGTCATCCTTATTTGATATTAAAGTCAATAAATACTAATCGCTACTCTTGTTTCAGGTTGGTTCCAAGACCAACACCATTGTCGAGGACACCAAGAAGAGGAAGGGACTGAAACCCGGCAACCCTGACCTAGCCAATTATCTTGACAAATTGTAACTCAAACCTACACAAAACTTTTTCTTATATTTTGGATTATTTTTCTATTATCATATTTGTGTTTGTATTTGTTATTTATCTAATAGCTTCTTAAAACAAAAAAAAAATATTTTTGGCCGGTGGACTGCTGCCTCTAATTTTATTTTCGCCGATTTCGGCGCCTATTTCATAACTGCAGCAGTTGATGTAATTTAATTATGATTTGTAAGATTATTAATGCTTATAATAACTATTATGTAATTTTTATTTAACATCTAAAATATGTAAAACTATGTTTTCCGGTCACCACAGGGGAAAGCTTGAAATAAATCTTTAGCTATAATCCACACGTGTTTCAATAAAGTACTTATGAATGCACTAATTTTCGAAAATTATCAATAGCCGTAATTATATATTTAAGTCAATTTTTTATGGTGAAATTGGATTGGTAAAACAAAGTCTTGGAAAATGCTGCTGACTTATTTCCTTTCATGGCCCATTTTTTACTTTCCTTTGGGCGCTTCTATTCAGTTAACCTTTTGTAAATCAATGACAATGGAATTCTTTAAATAAAAAGTAATAAGCTTTTTTGTATATCTAAGGATCTCTAATCGCGTTTCTATGCGTTATTAGTGAAGCCTCCTATAGGCTATGAGAGGGTTTTAGGGTACTTAATTTTTATCCAGTATAGGTATTGTTTTAGGCTATTTTTCTGCCCTCCGAGGCTCCGAATATAGATCTAGTTGCTAGGGGTGCAGCTGCTAGTATATAAAAATAGTAGTCATTAGTTTGCCAATAATGTGCCTAAAATTCCCATTGTAATAATTGGTTGTTTTCCCTTGCCTCAAAAAAATTCGGGTTTGTTCTAGTTTGACACAAGAATGGCGCGTATTATGTTCCCTGATTTTCTTTGTGCTAGGTTTGTGAGTTCTATTTCCGGTAGATGTCGTCATATTAGATAAATAAATATGTGTACAATGTAACATTGCGAAATGTTTTTGGCCGGCCATATAATTTCCTTCAAAACATTGACAAATCTATAGATTTAATATTTATACTTATTTTTAAATAACCTGTTGGTTAATTTACTTTTTTATCTAGCGACTTTTCTAGAAAGCTCTCGGGCTGTAGCCTAAATTCGAGAAGTCGTTTTAGGGAAACTGTTCAAGCCACATATGTCATTCATGCTTCCCTGAAAAGCACTAGCTAATGGTACTAATTTTCTTTTATCTCGTATTTTTTATTTAATAAAATCTAATATTATATCATCTGTATTATGTTTCAAGAAAAGAAAAATAAATATTACTATCATTTTTGCAGACGTGTTTATTTGAAGATTTTACTCTCCAGTACGTAGAGGTTGAGTGATTTTAACTCTAAAAATCGGGCCCCTAAGCGAAGCTGTTCTATTTGAAGCAGAAGTGAAAGGAAAGAGAAACAGAAATTAAAGTGTTCTATAAGTAGGTATGTATCCTTCGATCAGAGAACCAGAATATTCTGCACTATTAGATTGGCTCATAATTATAGGGAGAGAGAGAGAGGGGATAAAATTAAATTAGAAAAGTGAGAAAAAAATCTGAGGGGCTTTTATACTTTAGAAAGAACCGAATAGAGAGCAGTATCTCTTTATGCTACTCTGCTACGATATCGATGGCGAACTCGCATGCTACCTTTTCTTCAAAGGCCGATTTTCCAACGATATCGAACAACGTAGCATGCTACCTTTTTAAAAAAGTTTCGCTGGGATTAGCTTAGCATATATTGAAGCCGACCAAAAGCAGGACAGGAGCGCATATATATAATTATATATATATATATATATAGGTATACAAAAGTGTGGTCTCATCTTGAAATAGCCAAAAACCACATAAGACAGACATACAAAGAAAATTTGTAGTGCATGGAATGATGAATTAAATTATGAAAAAAAAAACAAAGCAAAAGGCTCACTTGGTTCAGGGAGTGAAAAAAAAGCATTTTAGGACCATAATTCCTTATCAACACCCGGAAATCGTAGAGGAGAAGCAACTTTTATTTACTAACAATATTTACAGGACAAATAAATTAGTTTTGTGTCAAAATGTATTTTTTTGCACATTTATAAAGATCCATTTATTTTTCAAATTATTTTTACATTAGTTTGATATTAAAAGTTGCAGCTTCCCTTTGGCCGAAACGACGACATTTTACCGGAAACTCTTACCAACGCAATTTCGCAATTTTACGCGGCATTATCCGCATAATAAGCGCACACGTGTGGGCACCACCAAAAGAGGATGGGGTAAAGTTAAGAATGCTTGAAGCAAACACGCTAGAACATTGCTTATAAAGTTATTACTAAAATTATGTTAATTACGTCAATTTTATTACACGTATAATGAAGTTTTTATGTATATAAAGTGATTTGTTGTGATATGTGTTCATATTATGGTTTATTTATGTTCTAAGAAACGTGCCTTTTTATTTTTGTGTTTAGTTTCGCTGTGCTTCAGCCTAGCCCTCTATTGGAACTTTATTTGTTGGAACAGGTATTTTTTGTAGTTTATATTGTTATTTGTTAATTGTAGTTAGGATTGTTGATTTGTTTAAATATTCTTTAGTTTAATTTCTTTTATTATTCTTAGGATTTTCTTTTATTTTGAGGAATATAAAGCTATTATTTATTTTCTATATAAGCATAATATGTATAGAGAACCCAACTGCGGAGTTGTCCTAGTTAATTTTTAGCTAAATAGGAATGTGATGCGATTTCTCTTCTTCCCTGAATTTTGTGAATTCAAGATTGCTTTACTTAGTATAGAGTATCAATTTCGATAAATTGAAATTTTGTTAGGTATTTATTAGATCAAAATATAAATTAATTTTTTTATTATACTTCTAGCTATTTAATCTATAATACAAAGTAGAACGATGTCTGTCTGTCTGTTTGTAGCGAATGATCTCGCTAACCACTGAACCGATCGGGTTCTCCTTTACAGGGTAACTTCTCAAAGGTTCCAGGAAGGTTTATAACTATTTTCTAAAACTAAAATTTAAATAGTGGGGTCGATTAAGATTTAAGATAAAATGTTTAGGATGTTTTTACATGTATTACTTGGGCCTCTCTTTAAAACTCAATATTGTTAATTCTGTTTATTTATTAAGATAATAGAAATTTCTTTATTGATATTTCAATACGTATTTCTGTAAATAACTAATGGTCATGATCTTTTAGGAAAACTTTGTTGCTTGTTGACCATCTATGTGACGATGTAGAAAGTGGACGTGCTATTGGAAATCTTTGTAAAGAAATTTGCGGTGGCGCCTTGGATTCATACAACTGCCAAACTCTTCATGGTGGCAAAGAAGTTGTTTTTAGTGCGCAGTTTCATGCCAATCCTGTTTTTGTAAAAGGTATTTTTTTCTGTTTAGTTAATTCATTCTTGTGGAGGGGGTTAAATTTGATGTGTGTAAATTTTGTACACTTTGGTATCTTGAGTATGTGATTGTTAATTCCATGTTGGTCGTTATGTTTTTAGAAAAATTACAGGCTTCATCGTTAGTTCTTTTAATTTTTTCTATGCAGGAGACACTTGTAATTTATCTTGAACAAAAATATTTTTGTGTTTTATCAATTTATGCGTTAATTTGTCGAACACTCATAAATCCTATTATGGCTATTAAATTATATCTGCTGTAGTAAAATCGTTCATGAGCTATACTGATAAATACATTATAATTGTGTATTTGATTATGCTTTAGGTCGACGCACTGATGTACTTGGAAACGAAGAAGAAAACTTATTCTGGAAAGACAAGAACGGAACTGAACATTTCCCCAACATTGCTGAGTTCAAGAGTATTATAAAATCGCATCTGATTCACAACTTCAACGTCTCTTATTCTGAACGCGTATTTTACAAGTTGTGGAAGTCTCCACTTAAAATTGAATCCTTTTCCTCCACTCAAAATCAACAGTTACAGAAGCTCTCTTTAAAAACGTTGTGGGGCCTACTACAAGATCCTGAATTTGTGGTCTTGTCAGTGCTTGAACATAACGATATATTTCCCGAACTTTATGGTACTTGTGGTGGATTTTATATTGTAGAGGAACTTAAACAAATACAGTATCCAACCATCGTATCCCAGTTGGATTTTACAGCCTTTGTAAGAAATGTTAAGATAGCTTTGGGCATATTGGATTTGTTGGCCGAACTGGAAAACTCATTTGAGGAACCTATTTATCTTTGCGACGTAAAGCAAGAACATTTTGGAGTATCAGACTTTGGTAAAGTTAAGTATTTGGACTTGGATAATGTTTACTTGAAGCCTATTATAGATAGATCAATTGGAGAGAGTACTCGCTGCGACAATCACAGCGATTGTGACTTTTTTGATTGCAAAGGTACGTGTGACTTACTGCACAACAAATGTTTTCCGGGAGCAACCAATAACAATCTACAAGTTATTTGTGAGAAAATCTTCCTTGGTACAGATTTAGGATTTCAAGGTTTATCCACTGGCCTTCTTTCATCTAGCCACAGCACCGACGCGCTCAGAAACTTTGTTAAATCTTGCGCTAATCCATCTGCCTCAAAGGATGGTACACGTATCAAAGCAGACTTTATCTTGATGCAAAATTTGAGATCTGCTTTGAAGGAATTTGTGACTGTTGAATCTAAGTTGAAAGAATTTTTGTGAGAAATTTTGCCATCATGAAGGACGAACTGGGTTATGCTGATCTTAACATACCCAGAATTCCAGAGAAAACTCTGAAGAAAAGAATACAAAGAGCTTTGGAGTTGGGCTACAGAACTGTCGCTGTTAATACTACTATCCACCAGGTAGCTGAATTTCATTTTTTTTTTACTAAAGTTCACCTAGTATATTTGAAATTGAAAATTTGAAGTACAAAACTTTTTATTTAAATGTTATACCTAATTTAATGGTTTGTCATCAGGTACTTTAACGAATTTATCCAGTCTCTTCGCTGTAATTTTTTTTTTTTGAAAGTTTAGTAATTATAAATCAAATGTTTGTTTAGGAGAGTTTAAATCCAAAGAATGATAAGAAGAAAGGACCTAAACTTTCCCTCGATCTCGTTCCTGAACCAGAAACCATAGACCTCCAAGAATCTGATTATTTGGAACTATCCAGCAGAGGCCTCAAACCTACAATACTCAGACGGATAACCTTGGTTATAGATAACAATGACTTTCTTATTTATTTCAACAAATCTGAAAATGCTAGAAAGTATGATATAATTGCAATTTCTGTCAAAAGTATACAAGCACTTCAATCCTTGCTGAAATCTTCGTTTAGATTTGACATTCTAGCATTTGATCCTAATCTTGAGGTAGAAAATTTCTATTGGAACCGAAGAATTTATAGGGAATTATTGGACAAACATGTCTCTTTTGAGCTTCTCTACGGTGACATGATTCTAGACAGAGAATTTAGACAAAAAATTATACGTATAAGTTATGAATACCATACCAATGGTAAATCTAAAGGTATAATTCTGTCCAGTGGCGCAGTTAGAGTAATGGATCTGCGGGCACCAGCTGATGTAGCAAATTTAAGCACAATACTTTGTATGTCCGAAGCCCAAGGCAAAGCCGCAGTTCTGCAACAGTGTACACATGTTTATAAAACTGCTCTTGGCCGGAGATTTGGTGTATTTAGAGTGAAGGTTGACAAAGTAGAGTATGAGAAATCTAAAGAAAATAGCTCTAGTTCGGATGATGCCTCTGATACGGAAATTATGGAGCTTTAAGTGCCTGTGTGAATGTGACTTTTAAGGGCATTTGAAGGGCTGTGCGTTTCTTACATGTTTCTTAGTACTGTATTTACGCGTGTGTGTGGGTTCCATGAAATTTATTTCAACTGAAATTATTCATCCTTGTATCAATGTATATGACATTACTAGTAATCAAAATTCCTTCATTATTTATAAGATAATAAGTGCTCACTTGTTTTATGTTTCATTGAACTAACTTTTTTGTTATGTTATTGAAAGCAAAGCTTTTCTTTAAAACTCTAAAATTTTTCAGAATCATGGCATACTATAATTTTAAGAAGATAGCTGTGGTCCCCTGCTCTAAGGACTTTACAGATATAGTCCTGAGCAAAACCCAGAGAAAAACCCCAACAGTTATACATCGGCACTACAAGATCTCGAGAATTAGGTCATTTTATATGCGCAAAGTAAAGTTTACTATGCAAAATTTCAATGATAAGCTGTCACAAATTTTGCTAGAGTTCCCCAAGCTTGAAGATATTCATCCATTCTACGCAGACTTGATCAACGTCCTTTATGACAAGGTAAAATTATTAGTTATTTTTTTTCTCTATTATAACAATATTAACAACCACTTGTATATTCACCTTTCTTTTATTCTTAAAATGATGATATACCTTCAATACATAAAAGCTACGGCAATGAATGCTATTTGAACAATCCGAATCTGAAGAAAAATAAAAATATGACAAAATCCTGAAATGTTAAACGCATTTGTTACGCAATAATTTTTTTAGGACCATTTCAAGCTCGCTCTGGGCCAGATCAACACAGCCAGACATTTGATCGACAATGTTGCAAAGGATTATGTTCGTCTTATTAAGTTTGGTGACAGTTTGTACAGGTACTGAAAGTTTTTTTGTATACTATCCCTGGTCTAATGTGAATTAAGTATTAAACTATTTAATTCAAACATTTATATGATTAAAAAAATAAGTTATAGTTCAACGAGCGAAATAAATCTTAAAATATTATTTGGGGGCAGATTGGAATGTTAAATACTCCTAAAATTGCTCAAAATCACGAATAAGTATTTTTTTGAACTGATGAAGTTGTGGTTACAGCTGCATTTCTCTTAATTTTATGGCCAGTCAATTAAGGGGGGGGGGGGGGGGTTAATGCAACCATCTCGTAATCCATGTATAAATGGCACTTAAAATTCGAATTTTTATCTGAAATTTTGCATGAGTAATCCTTGGCAGGTCTATTTTCCCTAAATCGAAAAAAAGTTGAAAAAGTAACTGCTAACGGCTCAGCCGTTTAGCCGTTTTTTTAGCTCTTTTTAGGGCAAATCTGTCATAAATTACGTAGAAATCAACTTTTTGAAACATTTTTTTGCTTTAAATCATGTGAAATGATACAAAAAAACATTTTTTAGATTTCTAGTACCAGCAACTACCGGCTAGAACCGTTCGAAAACGTTTTGGATCGGAAAAGAGCATTATGTGGAGAGGTTTCGTGATGGATTTCACTTAAAAATACCCAGCCGTTAGCCGCTACTTTTCCAACTTTTTGTTCGATTTAGGGAAAATAGACCTACCAAGGATTACTCGTGCAAAATTTCCAAAAAAAAATCTGATTCTAAGTGCCATTTATACATTGATTACGAGATGGTTGCATTAAAACCCCCCCCCTTTACCTCAAACGCCCCGTATTAAAATTATTAGTTATTAAGTATGGCCTATGGTGCTATAATACCTTTTCAACATTTCATAAAATTAAGACTATTTTATTTAGATGTAAACAGTTGAAAAAAGCAGCTCTTGGTCGAATGGCCACAATTATGAAGCGTCAAAACCAGTCTCTACAATATCTTGAGCAGGTAATTTTGTTTTCTTGGACTTCTTAAACCATTCCAGGAACCAGGATGTATGAATTTAAAAGTAAAATAGCTTTAAAGCAAAACCTACCAGACTTGCGACTAAAAAGAACTTTGCTACAAACACCTGGAATTATCTATAAATTTTGTATCCTAGGTGCGTCAACATTTGTCCAGATTGCCCACAATTGACCCAAACACCAGAACTTTGTTAATTACAGGTAAAACATATTTAGAATATTCTTGCATATGGGCACTACCAATATTCTTTTTTTCTTTTTTTTGGGGGGGGGGGGGTTGTCTTCAGTTCTAAGGATAAAGGTTTAAAACTACGCAAATAGGATCTTGAGACTGACAAATTGTTGTATAGACAGACATCTTTATATTATCTTCAGTACTTAAAAATAAGAACCTTCAATTGTTTAGGTTTCCCCAATGTGGGTAAATCCAGTTTCATCAACAAGATCACCAGAGCAGATGTGGAGGTGCAACCCTACGCCTTCACCACAAAGTCTTTGTACATAGGACACACAGACTACAAATATCTGAGATGGCAGGTACAATATTTTGGATTGATCCTTTCTAATTAACGGGTCTGTACAATTACATCAGACAAAATTAAGTTAGAACTAAAAGGATGCTAAACTTCTTACAAAAGCTACGGCAATAATTGTAAAAACAAGGAATATGAATCTTAGCCTGAAAAACTACCATAATGAGTGGTCACCGTGGTTTGTTTTTACCAAAATGATTTATTCAAAGGTTGTTGATACTCCTGGTATCCTGGATCATCCCCTAGAGGAGAGAAATACAATTGAGATGCAGGCCATCACAGCTCTAGCCCATCTAAGAGCCATTGTTCTGTACTTTGTTGATCCCAGCGAGCAGTGCGGACATTCTTTAGAGTAAGATTTTCTTTCTGTAACTGCTGAGATAATCTATAGTTAAGTTAAGATGTTAACATTAGTGTCCTAAATAGTGATAGCAATCCGTCGAATTTTTGGGCCGGTTTCGGATTCCGGATTCTTAAAGAATCCGTCAAAAAAGTGGCGGATTCGGATTTCTGATTTTAGCAATATTTTAAAAGGATTTTTGAATAAAATTAAAAATTAAGTGCTACATATGTCCTAAAAATCAATGTTCTTGGTGTTCTCTTAAATTCACCTCAGAGAATCGAACCATATTTTAAGATATTATATATAATGATGAAAATCTTTGCCTTCAAAGACGAGTTTAAAGAAAAAACTAAAGACGCTAATTTTAGCCTATCAAATAAGAATTCGGAATCCGGATCGGGATTCAGAATTCAAAATTGGCCAAAATTTGGGCGGATTCCGGATCCGGATTGCCAACCCTAGTCCTAAATGATCAAACCTTCTGAAAATTAGTTTCGGTTAATAATTCTTTACTACTGCGGAAATCCTAAAAATCTGCCTTAAAGCCCACAACCGTATATTTGATAAGTTTTAATTTAATATGATCATATTCATGTATATAAAATGTCATATTATTTCCTCTAAATCAGCCACACTATTATCCTCCATGATATTAAGAGTTCTAGTTTATATTAGTATATTTAGATTAAATGGGAATTAGGAAGCAAAATTACATATTTATTGTTTATTATGTGCCGAAAAATACCCCTACAGTATTTTTAAATTAGTTACTTGTGGTTTATCTATTTTAATATTAACAAAAGAATTGTTAGAAAGGGAGGGGGCGGAAGTGACACTTTTTGAAACTAAAACTAAAAGTCAAAGGAACTCCACCGAATAAATAGTTACAGATCTGAGATTTGGCATGTCAGTTGCCTTAAAGAGTTGCAATATGGAACTGTTGAAACGGCAGCGAAACCGTAGCTCCCGCCGAAAACCGCCGAAATGTTTTTTTTGTCTTGTCTCGCCAAAAAAAAACAAATTGGAATCATCTGAGACAAACCTCATTTCAAAAAATTCCCATATATTGACACTTGTGATTTTGGCGAGAAAACGCAAAAAAAATTTAAGCGGGAAAATGCGGTTTTCGGTGGAACCGGCGATTTCGCCGCAGTTTCTTCACAGTTCCATGTTTTACCTTTTTATAACAACTACAATGAGCTGTAACTCTTAATTTAGTTGAGATTCTTTGACTTTTAGTTTTGGTTTCAAAAAGTGTCCCTTCCGCCAACTCAATTATTTCCTCTAAATCAGCCACACTCTCTTATCTTTCATGATATTAAGAGTTCCAGTTTATATTAGTAAGAGGTATATTAATTGAGAATTAGGAAGCATAATTACATATTTATTGTATATTATGTGCCGAAAAATCTCTCTACAATATATTTAAAGTTGTTTAAATTAAATATTATCAAAAGATTTGTTTTAAATTATTTCCTCTAAATCAGCCACGCTCTCTTATCCTTTATGATATTAAGAGTTCCAGTTTAATTAAATAGAGGTATATTAATTGAGAATTAGGAAGCATCAATACATCTTCATTGTATTTTATGTGCCGAAAAATCCCCCTACAGTTAATTCTGAATTATTTGGTTGTTGGATTATACATTTTTATATTGATTAGCAAGATTTGTCAGATTCTTTCCTCTAAATCAGCCACGCTCTCCTATCCTTTATGATATTAAGGGTTCCAGTTTAATTAAATAGAGGTATATTAATTGAGAATTAGGAAGCATCAATACATCTTCATTGTATTTTATGTGCCGAAAAATCTCCCTACAGTATATTTGAAGTTGTTTAAATTAAATATTATCAAAAGATTTGTTATAAATTATTTCCTCTAAATCAGCCACGCTCTCTTATCCTTTATGATATTAAGGGTTCCAGTTTAATCAAATAGAGGTATATTAATTGAGAATTAGGAAGCATTAATACATTTTCATTGTATTTTATGTGCCGAAAAATCCCCCTACAGTAAATTATGAATTATTTGGTTGTTAAACTATACATTTTTATATTGCTTAGAAAGATTTGTCAGATTATTTCCTCTAAATCAGCCACGCTCTCTTATCCTTTATGATATTAAGAGTTCCAGATTTAATTAGTAAGAGGTATATTAATTGAGAATTAGGAAGCATAAATACATATTTATTGTTTATTATGTGCCGAAAAATCTCTCTACAATATATTTGAAGTTGTTTAAATTAAATATTATCAAAAGATTTGTTTAAAATTATTTCCTCTAAATCAGCCACGCTCTCTTATCTTTAATGATATTAAGGGTTCCAGTTTAATCAAATAGAGGTATATTAATTGAGAATTAGGAAGCATTAATACATCTTCATTGTATTTAATGTGCCGAAAAATCTCCCTACAGTAAATTATAAATTATTTGGTTGTTTGATTATACATTTTTATATTGCTTAGCAAGATTCGTCAGATTCTTTCCTCTAAATCAGCCACGCTCTCTTATCTTTAATGATATTAAGGGTTCCAGTTAAATTAAATAGAGGTATATTAATTGAGAATTAGGAAGCATAAATACATCTTCTTTGTATTTTATGTGCCGAAAAATCCCCCTACAGTAAATTATAATGCATCAAAGTTTTCAAATAGTTACTATTATCCTTCGAATTTTTATTTTGGCTTTTAGTAAATTTTATTTATTTTAGGCAACAGAAGGCTTTGTTTGACAACATCAAGCCCCTGTTTAACAACAAGCCACTGCTGGTTGTCTCCAATAAGTGTGATGTTCTGTCCCGTCCAGAGTTCACGCCAGAGAAGGAGGAAATATTCAAGGAGATTGAGAAAGAGTTGGGCCGTGATATTCTGGAAATGTCTACTGTTACTGAACAGGGTGTTATGAATGTTAAGGTAATGATCTATTCCTTTTCTTTTCTTATCTTGTTCGTAAGGGGGGTGGGGGGGGAATCGAACCATCTCGTAATCAAAGTGTAAATGGCACTTTGAATTCGAATTTCGATCTGAAATTTTTCATGGGTAATACTTGGTAGGTCTATTTTCCCTAATTCGAACAAAAAGTTGGAAAAGTAACTGCTGGCGGCTCAGCCGTTTAGCCTTTTTTTGGGCTATTTTCAAGGCAAATCAATCATGAAACCTCCACTCCACCTCCACTAAATACTCTTTGCCGCTCCAAAACGTTTTCAAACTGTTCTAGCCGATTGTTGCTGGTACTAGAAATCTTTTTTACAAAATGTTTGTATCATTTCATATGATTTAAAGCAAAAATATGATTCAAAAAGTTGATTGCTAAGTAATTTATGATAGATTTGCCCTAGAAATAGCCAAAAACAAAAAAAACTGCTAAACGGCTATCGTTATCAGTTACTTATTAAACTTTTTGTTCGATTTAGGGATAATAAACCTAATAGAAATTCAAATTCTAAGTGCCATTTACACATTAATTACGAGATGGTCGCATTATGGCCAATCCTATCTGTTACTTTAATTTCTTTCCAAATTCTGTTTTTTTTTCTATTGTAAGAAATTGTTACCTTTCTATCGAGTAAATGAAAGGCTTAGATTTTTTGCTGTATCTAATGATTTATGTTTATGACTGATTAATATTTTGATATTTTAGACCTATGGAGTTTAAATGTCTTGAGTGTTCTCTAAAGATTTTTTCTTTAGGTTACAGCCTGTGATATGCTGTTACAGCACAGAGTTGAGGCGAAGTTTAGGAGTAAGAAGGTGGATACTATTCTGAACAGGCTCCATGTCGCAGAACCAACTGCCAGGGATAACTTTCAGAGGCCTGCCTTCATACCAGAAGCTGCGCTAAAGTAAGTATTTGAAAATTGAACATCAAAAGTTAAAAATTTATGTGCTACATATGTCCTAACAAGGATGACAACATCCACAAAGGCGAAGCACTGAAACGGTAGGACAAACTGACATTAACACTTGTATAGTATCTGAACTGAAAAATCGGAACTTAAATGCATAAATGTCGAATCAAAATTGTAGGTAAATTTGTTGAAAAACTGCTTAAAAACAGTATAATGTTTATGGACATACTTACATTTTTGGACTTGATTATAGAGTTGATTCGCTTATAATATTGTTCTTTGTTGTCCCAGGAATCAATATACCAAAAATCAAATCAAACGGATAATTAAAACAGTTGAAAATTTGTTGTTAAAAAAGTAGAAAAATCAACATGTTTAAAATGGACGTACGGACATTCTGGTAATAATTATAGAGTTGCTACGCTTTCTAAATCGTACCCAACTACTACAGGAATCATCATGCAAAGTTTGAAATCGATAGGACAATTCTAACATGCCTAAATTAACGAATAAAAGCTATCTATCTCGGACGGACGTACGGACGGACGGACCAACCTTAATTATAGAAAAGCTTCGCTTTTAAAAATTAAGGTTCTTGGTGTTCTCTATAATTCTTTTCCGAAAATCGAACCAGATTTTAAGATATTATATATAATCTTTGCCTTCAAAAAGGGGGAGTTGAAAGAAAAAACTCAAGACGCTAAGTTTAGCCTACCAATAAAGAATCAGATTCTGGATTTGGATTCCAAAATTGGCCACAATTGGTCGGGTTCGGATACGGATTGCAAACCCTAATTTTCATTGATATTTTTTAATATTAAGAAATTTTCCTGTAGAACAAATATCTCTCCTCCCCCCTTAATCTTAAAAATTTCTTTAATCTATTGGTAAGTTCTAAACATTTCGATACTACTTAAACTGAATATTAAATAAGACTTTTAATCAGATCACAATGCTTGATGCCTTTTTAAATAGTTAATAACTAATTTATATTCTGTTTCTAATCTGTATTATCTTTAATAGGAAAAGGCAAGAGAAGCTGGAACAAAAGGCTAAGGAAAAAGAAGCTATGGACGATGATTATCCTTCAGATTTCGAGGAACCAATGGAAGAGGTTAGCTACAGACGTAAGACCGAAAGAGAGCTTGAACTTGAGCTTGAATGTGACTATTCCCTTGATTTGAAGAAGAATTATGATTTCAAGAATCCTGACTGGAAATATGACATCATTCCTGAACACTGGAACGGACACAACATTGCTGACTACATTGATCCTGAAATTATGGAGAAGTTGGATGCTCTTGAAAAGGAGGAAGAGGAACGAGAAAGTTCTGGTTTTTATGATCTTTCCGAGAGTGAAGATGAAGACGGTAGTTATGCTGAAATTAAGGATCTAGCCCAAAAGATCCGATACAAGAAGGGACTAATGAAGGCCGACAGATTTATAAATCATGGTAAACAAAATATGCCCAGAGATACTCTGCCCAAGAAACGTTCTCGCAGCGTCAGCAGGCTAAAGAGCGAGTTCGAGAATTTGGGCGTTGACATGACCGATGTTAAGGGTGCTCACTTCACACGTACTGAAGAAAATGAGCGGGAGCACAGGCCTGTTAAGCGTGCCAGGTTAGAAGAGTTGGAGAGGTCAAAGAGAGCGGATAGAAGTAAATCTGGCATCAGAGACGAAGTAGAGGCCAAGAAATTGAGAAAGATCACGAAGAAAACACAACAGAAAATGTTTAATAGATATGGTAAAATTGGAGAATCTGATAAATCTATTGCTGTCAAGAAGCCAAGACATTTGTTTGCTGGTAAAAGAAAGTCTGGTAAAACTGACCGAAGATAATTTAAAATTTTTATGTATATTTGTAAAATATGTATCCTATGCTCTTTACATAAAACATAATCTACAAAGTCTTGAAAAAAGCATTTATAAAAGTGTCTCTCTTTCTATTTCATGTTTTATGTAAAGATTATTTATATTTTTTCGTATCTTGTTGTTCCATATAACTGTTAAAAATTTCTCTCTCCATATATTCAAATGAATTTTTCTGATTGCAGAAGCGTGCTTGTTCTACTTTGTGTAGCTAAGTCTAATCTGAAACTTGCACCATAATGTCTGTGTCCGAACTCGCCTGCGTGTACGCCGCCCTCATCCTCGCTGACGACGATGTTGCCATCACCTCCGAGAAGATTGCCACTATCCTGAAGGCCTCTGGTGTCGCCTTCGAGCCATACTGGCCTGGACTCTTTGCCAAGGTTAGTTATTTTTATTTTATCATGGAAGGTAGGGATTTTGAGTTGTCTAATTTACTAGTCTGTTTATAACTGTCGTATATGAGAGCTGGATTGTTTAATCAAATTTTCATTGGTTGGTTTATTGTGTCGAGTTTCTTAATGTTTTAAACACCACTTTTAATTTTAGAAGGGCAAATTATTTGGGCTGTAATATCAAATTATCGGCAAACTGCACATTTTTTACTGTTTCAATTGTTTGTACTACATTTATAGAGCATATATTTTAAAGAATTTAAATTTTCTACCATAAGTAGTTCAAAAAATGTCAAGACTTGAAAATCGTATTGTTGTGATATAAGCAAAATATTTTCACAAAAATAACATGACGAAAAATTAAGTGATATCTAATTTGTTATTTATTGCACTACAATATTATTTATGTAAGTTTGATATAAAATGTGCCCGCCCCCTTATAAAACCAAAAATTGAAATTCCTTCAAACACAGGCATGTTGCATATCAAAATGACCGCATTGAAATGCTGATTATAGATCTGAAAACCGTTTTGAAAAATATTGATTCAGTCTGAAATGATTTTCAAATTGCCTACCAAAATGAACAATTTTGACTAAATCGGTTGTTTTTAGGTACTTAATGAGATCTTATTCAAACTAGGAGCAATATTTTTCTAAACTTTTCATATTCGTAATCAGCATTTCAACGCGCTACTTTATATTAGTTTCCAGAATACACAGCATTACACAACCTCATATTATATTTTTAGGCACTTGAGTCTGCCGATCTAAAGGCCCTGATCACCAACGTCGGAAGCGGTGTTGGTGCTGCTCCCGCCGCCGGAGCCGCCCCTGCTGCTGGTGGCGCTGCTGATGCTCCTGCCGCCGCTGCCAAGGAGGAGAAGAAGGTTGAGGAAGAGGAGGAAGAAGATGACGACATGGGATTCGGTCTCTTCGATTAGATTCGAATAAAATCTTCCCACGCTCCATCAAGATCTTCAAAACCTGTTACGACCATCATTATATTATTGTTTTAATTTGTTGTCGTACTTAATTATGTACATGAATGGTGTGATTACGACATATTTTTAAGATCTTTCTAAAATTCTGTTGTACAGTTTCAGATATGCCGCCCCCAACGGTACTCAAAGTTCCCGGTAAGAAGGGGCTTAAAATTGTCAAGAAGCACCCTCAAAAGTTCAAGCGTCACCAGTCGGACCGTTACAACAAGCTTAAGACAACATGGCGTAGGCCTAAGGTAGATTTTTATTTTCCTTATGTCTTCGAATCCGTTTTAACCCAGCAGGATTAGATCTGGTTCGTAGCAAGAAATCCTATGTTTTATTGCAGAATTTGACTTAAAAATAATTTCTTTCGATAATCCATGCTTTAATGGCCTTTGGCTTCCTTATTATTAACTGCCGATTTCCAAATCTTACCATAATTACAAGAATTTTCCTGCAAAGATTATATTTACGAGATGATTTTAACATGCCTAATTTGTAATAAGCTATCTTTAATAGACCAACGTTCGACTGACCGTAATCATAGAAAAGCTTCACTTTTAAAATTAAAGTTTGCCGTACTATTATTTCTTTGAACCCTTTCCCGTGGGGTGGCTTATAGAAAACTGACACCCCTGATTTGGGTAATATTTATTTTTAGTTGTGTATTAACTTGACCTTGTTAATGTTATAGGGTATTGACAACAGAGTGAGGAGGAAGTTCAAGGGCGTGCAGAAGATGCCCAAGATTGGTTATGGTTCCAACAAGAAGACCAGGTTCATGCTTAGAAATGGTTACTTCAAGGTATATTAATGGTAGATTAATAATAGTAGCATAAACCCGCGAACGTGGCTCAACACGAAGCGCATACGCTCGTCGTAGGGGAGGTTCGAATCTCTGCTTAACATCGTCATAACTGAAGACTTTAAAAGTTGTTCCTTCTACTACTATGTCATGTGCGCGACACAAATAGAGTAGGGGAAATGCCTTGGCTCTAATCAGGCGCAACTCTTGCCATGCAAAGTTTGGATGTTTAAGACAAAAGTCTTTCAATCAAAGGGTTGGTTGTCTATATTTTTAATTGACTCTTTACAACGCAATTATAAGACTCGTAGTAAGTAAGTTTCATGATGCATAGAGGTGTAGATGGAACCCGAAGCCACACCATGTACCCTAGAGGTCGTCTTAGTAGCATAATTGAATGTCCACATCTATATTCCTCTTGTTGTCTTTATTACGAGACTAAATAAAAACAGAAAATCTGAATGCTTTTAAGTCTAGGTCAAGTGGTAGTATTTAACAAACTGCTTTCTATTTCAGGTTCAGATCCATAACGTCAGGGATCTTGAGACCATTATGATGCAGAACGACAAGTACGCTTGCGAGATTTCCCGCGGTGTCTCCACCAAAAAGAGGTACGACTATTCTATTTTTAACTAAAAGGAAACTAAAATTAAGGGGTTTGACGGGTCATGGTGATAAAAATCTGTAGTTAGATGTAGCTTCTGGTATTTAATAAGCCAAGCTTTACTGTCTTCTATGACATCCATTGTTATATAAATTGGGAACCCCATTCATAGGTGTATATCTGCTAAAGGGGTGGGGGGGTAAAGAAATAAAAAATATATGGTGGGGGGGGGGGGGGGGGAATTAAGATAACCGAAAGTACTCTTAATTTAGGTCTGAAATAGGTGTAAGCATTGTAATTTATAATTTTTAAATTTAAAGTTTGTTTTTTATTATCTAGGAAGATGATCGTTGAACGTGCCGCCCAACTGGCCATCAAGCTGACCAACGGTCACGCCAGGCTCCGCACTGAGGAGAACGAGTAAATGCGCCGCCCTCAAACCTCTCCCTCCACCAACATATTGAAAAAAACTCTTGGAAGAAAACGACTGTGTACATTATACTAGTAATGAAACTGCGTACGAACTATTAACATCTTGACATGTTTCAGAGAAGATGGCGTTGGTCGTTCCCCCGAACTTCCAGCATATTCTTCGTGTGCTCAACACGAACATTGAGGGTAAAACAAATGTTATGTTTGCTCTGACCTCTATCAAGGTAAGTTAGTTTTTAACAGTAAAGTCTTTCTTTATATATCTTTTCGAGAAATGTAAAATCAGGGGTGTATATTCTGCTAAATTGACTCTGCTAAGTGAAATAAAAACATGAAAAATCTAATGTTGGGGGAAAATTAAATAAATAAATGTAAACTATTTTCAATTTTTCTCACCTCCTTGGTGAAAAATCTATAATAATGTGCAGCAGGTTAGAAAAAAGAATCTTATGCAGAAAATACATCCCTGTGTAAAATTGAAGTGCCCTATGCACTTTGGTATCTCCAGTATGAGATAAATTATTCCATATTGGTCGTTATGTTGCTAGATAAATTTACAGGCATCATCGTTAGTTCTTCTCCCCTCTATGGAGAAGATACTTGGAAATTGCCTGGAACAAATATTTATTTATGTCCGCGAAATGGGCTAATTTTCAGGAAGAGACGGAACATTGTGCTGTTAAATATACTATTCCCAAAGTTTTATGATAATGTTTTCTTATTAATTGGCATAACAACCTTTGACTGCCATTGAAATTTGATTTGTTGGTTCATAGTGCCCAAACAGGGGGGGGGGGGAGTTTTGACACATTTGCGTAAGCCTGGTGTATCTATAATACAAAGTAGAACCATGTCTGTTTGTGTGTGTTTGTCTGTTTGTTTGTAGCGAAGCCGCTAGTAGGTTATTAAAGAAGAAATTATTCTCTTATGATTAATTTTCCCAAGTTTTAAGATTTTTTTGGTTAGGCCTCTAGGAGCTGCAGGCCTCCGGGTTTAGGAATTCAAGAATTAGAAGTTAACTTAAAAAAACTAAATATATATCTTTATGAATGTTACATATTAGAAGAAAAAAATTGCATATTTTATTAGTTTACCTCTAATTCTTAGTTTTACCTGTCCAGATACTATCTAGAGGCCTGCAGCTCCTGAACCTGGAGGCCTATCCAAAAAATCTTAACTTGAGAAAATTTATCTTATAAGAATTATTTTATCTTTAATAACCTATCCTCTCAATCCAAAGATGAAGCCTATACACCAGGTTTACGCAAATATGTCAAAACTTTCCACTCCCCTCTTTCTTTTTCCTCTAAATCAGCCACGCTCTGTTATCCTTAATGATATTAAGAGTTCCAGTTTAAATTAAGTTAAGGTAGATCAAAAGTGAATTAGGAAGCATAAAAACACTGTCATTGCAAATTATGTGCCGAAAAATCTCTACACTCTAATTTTGCTAAATATGAAAAGTGTACTCCTCTAAATCAGCCACGCTCTCTTATCCTTAATGATATTAAGAGTTCCAGTTCAAATTAAGTAGAGGTAGATCAAAGGTGAATTAGGAAGCATAAAAACACTTTCATTGTAAATTATGTGCCGAAAAATTTCTCCACACTTCAATTTTGCTAAATATGAAAAGTGTACTCCTCTAAATCAGCCACGCTCTCTTATCCTTAATGATATTAAGAGTTCCAGTTCAAATTAATAGAGGTATACAAATTGGGAATTAGGAAGCATTAATACATCATTATTGTATTTTATGTGCCGAAAAATCCCCCTACACTAGAGAATAACTTGCTTGTCTGTTTAGTTCATCCATTACTTTATTGTGGCTTGTTACCGGCTAAAGTTGTTTATATACATTTTAATATACCATTATTTATTTTAGGGTATTGGTAGGAGGTATGCCAACATTGTCCTGAAGAAGGCCGATATCCCCCTGCTGAAGAGGGCTGGTGAGCTCACCGAAGAGGAGGTTGAGAAGGTTGTCACCATTATGCAGAACCCTAGGTTAGTCTCGTTGCAAGTTTGGGTGATTCCTGTGACTATACTTGTTTGTGCCGTGTCATAAATAGTTCTTTGTATTTTCCACAATTTCATAAAATTTATTCGGCACCTCGGGGCTAAAAAAAAACTGGTAATATCATATTTGGTGTCTTATTAAAAGTTATAATTTATGCCTCTAAATCAGCCACGCTCTCTTATCCTTCATGATATTAAGAGTTCCAGTTTACGTAGAGGTATATTAAATGGGAATTAGGAAGCATAATTGCATAATTATTGTGTATTATGTGCCGAAAAATCTCCCTACATCGTTTGATAGTAATATAATGTTAAATATCTTTATGTGTTAACACTCCATCTCACCCCCCCCCCCCCCTGTATACGATTTTTAAGGAGTTTAAAACTTAAAAAAGAAAATTTCTTAACAAATTTCTATTTTTCAGGCAGTACAAGATCCCCGACTGGTTCCTTAACAGAAGGCGTGACATCAAGGACGGCAAGACCACCCAGGCTCTGGCCAACATGTTGGACAACAAGCTTCGTGAAGATTTGGAGCGTTTGAAGAAGATTCGCGCCCACAGAGGTCTGCGTCACTACTGGGGCCTGCGTGTCCGTGGTCAGCATACCAAGACCACCGGTCACAAGGGTAAGACCGTTGGTGTGTCCAAGAAGAAGTAAACGCCCGTTGCCTCTTATTTCATTTTATGTAATTTATGTAGGATTTAACACCTGCCTACCAATGTATAAAAAGCCCCTCCTATTCTCTTGAGGTTAAAATTAATGACATATTTCAGATTTATTTTTATATTTGTTATGGCAATGTCTGTGTTGGTTGAGAGAAAATATACTTGTCGTGTTAGTTCCACCCTCAATAGGGATACAAAACAGTTTGGAAAGAAGTTTATGTTTGATAATAGAGAAGAAACTTGTTGGAATTCGGATCAGGTATTGTTGTTTTTAGGAGCCTAGCCACTCTTTTATGTTTGATCTTTTATCATTTTTCAAAGTCTTTACATTGCACCGAGTGAAATATTATAAACTTTAAATCTTATTTTGTTTCATTTAAGATATCAAATTAGATCTTTTTAGTGTTAACCCTTTTTTATAGATGAATAATTTGACTTTTATAAGCACATCTTAAATGTTCTTTTATATCTAGGGCAGTCCGCAGTGGATATCATTAGAATTTGCTGACATTACTTCAGTCTCTGGCTTTTCATTACAATTTCAAGGTAAGTTTATAGCAGAGTAGTACCTCCTATTTAAGTGATTGTCTATTTCAAATGTGTTCTTGATATTTATAGTTTTTCAAAATTGAGGTTTTCAATTTCTAATAGATGGAATATATCATATATTTTAACTAGCGGCTACGCCCCTAGAGGCCTCTAGTGGCACTTTAAATGTTTTTGTTTGTTAAAGTCTATGTTAATTATTTATGTTACGATACCTACCATATGTAACGTTGAAGTCTCCCAGATTTTAAGAAAATTTTCAATTTTTTGTCATTTATACCCTCCCCCAAAATAGTTAAAAACCTTCCTAGGACATATGAGAATCTACCCTGTTAAGGAGAACCCGATCGGTTCAGCGGTTAGCGAGTACAGACAGACGGACAAACATCCTGTTACTTTAGTATAAGGATTATGTGCGTGATAAAGCGGCTCTATGTCCTACAATAAACTTTTTTATTTCATTATTCTAACAATCAATTCTTCAAAGTTAGTTGTGGTTATTGTTAAAATTGGTATGAACCCAATATAATGGTAACTTTAGTACCGTATCTATATAACTCCTTTAATCAACATACACGGTTTATGACAGCTGTCCCGCACATCTCATTTTAAACAGCTATATGAAATAGATAAAGATAGATCATAATCAAAAGCCTTAACTAAGAACGAGACATAATATCTGCAATTAAAACAAATATTCAAATGATAATAGAATTATATTTTCATATTCGTGGACAACATATTAATAAAGATTAAATGATAATGATAGCATAATATTACAATGGATAAAATATGGTGAGGACTCGGAATGGCAGCCTCGTGCCTCTTGCCAGGAAACAACCTGCAATATTAGTACATATTTTAATAGTTATATCTTGTTTTTATGCAACTGAAGAGTGGTGGATAAGAAGAGGATGAAAAGGGGTTGTGGCCCGTGGGGAAATTTTCCTCAAGAATTTTGTCAGAATAAAAATTTTGTAGCCGGGAAAAAAATAAATCTTGTGCAGAATATACACCCCTGCTACTACTACTTTTTCATTTAAAGTCTTAATCTTCTGTTTTTTGTGAAAGTTTTAATCTCGTTTTCGTTTAGGTGGGTTTGCCGGCAAAGAATGCTACGTCGAGACTGATGGAACCTTGAAGGTGCTAGACTTTTATCCAGAAGATTCAAACAAAGTTCAATACTTCTATCTAAAAGACAGAGTTCATGTTAAGAAAATTAGGTAAGGATTTATATTTCAAAGTGCACCTTCTTTTTATAATTCAATTTTGTCGGTTGTCTACACTTCAACTTTTCATAGTAAATAATTTAGTTTGAATTTAAACAAAGGGTAGGAGGTGAAAAGTTGAGTTCTAAAAAAACTAGTTAAAAATTAAAAAAATATTTTTCACTTAATCTTATTCATATATTTAACTGAACTATTATTTAATTTCTTTATGTCCATTCATGATTTTTCTAGCCTTCATATTCCATGTATTTTTAACTTCTTTTTGTTTAGAATTGCCTTCAACTCCAGTACAGACTTCTACGGGAGAATAACCTTATACAAGCTGGATCTATATCCTTAACCAACATCAGAACATGTACTTGAATCTTGTTTTTGTAAGCTTTACATTTTCACATAACCAAAGTTTGCATTTAAAGTTGTTCGCTTAATAGAGTGAATTTTTGGCCTTATACATTGAGCAACAATGCCTGTATTATAAAAAAAAAATATTTTTACATTTTTCTATTTATATTATTTCCATTATATGGATGTTAAATAGTTCACTTGTAATTATCAGGGATGTTGGGATATGGTAATTACATTAATAAACAATAATTTTCTTTTTGAAATATTTGCATATTCCTTAATTCCTGCACTTTTAGTCTCGTCCAGGGAGGGAGGGGATAGTCGTTAAAGTTTTCCATTTAATTAAAAGTATTATTTAATTTTGTGTCCTTTCCCCGTATCCCCTGATTTATGCTGCACCAGTATTTGTAACGGCTGTGATATTAAATATTGATATTTTTGTAAAGATTGTAAATAAATATTTGCATAGTAATCACACTTTTTTATTTTATATTTTATGTAGACCTAATCTTGTAGTTTATTTCGGGTTATTGAGTTTTGGAGAAATAGTAATATCATAAGTTAGATATTGCTGCTTTTAATTTGCCTTCGTTAGTATAGTTTTCAATTTCTTTATTCTTAATGTTTCAAAAGATTGTTATTTCATGATGCACACTCTCGTAAACCTTACTCCCCTAATTGAATTTAAAGTTATACATTTTCGTGGCTTTTATTGTTTTGGTGGGCTTTTGTGGTAACGGTTTCGCGTCTTTAAAATGATAGTCTAAACTTACTCTAGTGTGGTTTCTAAACAATAATATCCATTGAATGAGAACTGTTTTCATCTAAACCGAAAAGTCTTTTATAGCGCCGCATTGTAGACAAATTTCTATGGAAATGATATTAAAACTCGTTTAGCCCGCGGAAGGCTGTCTTGTGTGTTGCGACTTAAGTCCGATTTAGTGGATACTAAAATCAAAAATTATATGATTTTTCGGTATGGCTGAACACTGGTTAAATTCAGTGGATATTAATAGGACTTGAAACTACATTGGAAATAACTTTTCTAGAACCAATACAGAATGGTTTTTAATTCTTGATATCTTTTCCCCTTCTGTTTCAACGCGAAATTTTCGAATTTACTTTATAAAATTTTTACAATTTCAGATCCTAAAATGCCTAAATCTAAGAGGGAAAAGAAAATTTCCCTAACCAAGACTCAGAAGAAGGTTGGATTAGAGTTTAAGCAGGCTTTGGTCGACAAAGTTCGTTCTGCCGTTGATAACTATGCTAGGTTAGATTATTTGCCAGCTGTAATTATTATTATACACTTTTTGAGGAGAATTGGCGGGTTATTTTAGGGTCTGGAATGGTGCAACAAGTTGGAAATACTTATATTTCAACATTATTTCATTCAAGTTACTAGCGGCTACGCCCCTAGAGGCCTCTAGTGGAACTTTAAATGTTTTTTTTTATATGTAAATATGTTTATGTTGCGTTTGACGTTTGTTGAACTCTCTTTGTTAAATCGAGAAACGTAAAAAATTTAGATTTTTTTGGGATTTCTTTTGGGAGGGTGGTGGCACCTTCCCCCAAAATAGTTATAAACCTTCCCGGGACCTTTTAGAATACCCTGTTAAGGAGAACCCAAACGGTTTAGCGGTTAGCGAGATCCTTCGGTACAAACACACAGACAGACACCCTGTTACTTTAGTATAAGGATTCTGAAGGGGTATAATTTGGGAATTGTATCATTTTATCGTACATTGTCCTATCTCAAATTAGAGATGACCAAAAAAAGGCTTAAATTATTTATTTCTTGCGGATAACTGTATTACACGATATTTTAAACCTTTAAAGTTATAATATAAATAGTTTTTTCAAGCTGATTATTTACTACTTGCTTCTTTAAAACAATAAAAATAAAAGTATACATTATCAAGATGTTTAAATTATCTATTAAATATATTCTTATATTTAGGATTTTCGTTTTCAAACCAGAAAATCAGAGAAATGCAACGATGAAGGTATGTACTTTGAAGACTTTCTTGCTGTCCAAAAAACGTAGGCTTATTGTTCCTTTATTGGTCCAACAGTTTTGTATATTCTGCATGGTTGACTCTGCTAAAGGGGGGGAAGAGAAAATATGTGATTAAGGGAAAAAATGTTAAAATGATCAGAACTGAAAAAAATTTTTTCTTTTTTGTCCTCTTTGGTGAAAAAAATAAAAGAAAATGTGGGAGGGGGAATAATACAGGGGTGTATATTCTGTAAATTTGACCCGGTTAGGGGGAGGGGGGGGGGTGGGGCTAAAAAAAAATATAAATATGTGGTTGGAGGGGAAAAAATGTAAATTAAGAGAACTGAAAACATTTTTTTTCTATTTTCCGTTTTACTAATTTTTGCCAATCTTAAGAGCATATTAGTCACGAAACCTCTCTCCACATAATTCTTTTTGTCGCTCAAAAACCTTATCAAACGGTTCTAGCCGGTAGCTGTTGGTACTAGAAATTAAAAAAATGGTTATTGCTATCATTTAACATGAATTAAACCAAAAATATGTTTTAAAAAGTTGTTTCCTACGTAATTAATGATGAATTTGCCCTGAAAATAGGCAAAAAAAAACGGCTAAACGGCTGAGTCGCCAGCCGTTTCTTTTCCAACGTTTTGTTCGATTTAGGGAAAATTACTCATGAAAAATTTCAGATCGAAATTCGAATTCTAAATGCCATTTAATCATTGATTACGAAATGATTGCATTAAAAAAAACCCTTACAAAAAAAGAACATAATATTGTAATTGTAAACTTAAATTGTAATAAAATAGAACCTAATGATATTGATATATATTATAGGATGTTCGAGGAAAATGGAGTCACAGCAAATTTTTCATTGGAAAGAACAGAGTTATTGCAAAAGCTCTTGGAAAGTGAGTAGTTTACTACATTATCATATCAATGTTGCATGACAATTTTTTAAAGAGTTTTATCCAGTATTTATTTATTAAATGACACTTTTGCATGGGCTATTTTTAGGGGTCGTGTATATTCTGTACAAGGTTTATTTTTTTTTCCCTACTGAAAAAATATTACATTTTTCTGGTCAAAATAGTAGTAAATAGGTATGTTTGAAATGCAAAAGTTTTAAAGAAACTTCTTTCATTATAGCATTATTTAGTAATTAAAGTAAAACAATAGAGGGGGCACGAGCTGTATGTAACTACCCACGTGGTTGGAACTCTGTGCTGACTTTTAAATAATAGCCAATAGCGTCGGAATATTAACACAGCTAAGTCGCTACAAAATCAGAAAGCAATTTGTGAAAAAGGTCCCCACCACTTGGGCCAGGTAGTTGTCTGGATTGTACATTTATACTTATACATTTATTATTTAGTACACCCGAAGAGGAATACTCTGAAAATCTTCACAAAGTGTCCATGTTGATGCGTGGCGAGGTTGGTCTGCTGTGTACAAATGAGAAAACTGAAGATGTCATCCAATTTTTTGACAACCTCTCAGCAGTTGATTATGCTAGGTATATTTGATTTGAAATAGATGGGACATTTCTGACATCATAAATAAATAATATAATCGGACCTACCATAATTATAGAAAAGCCGAAGTGTCGCAGCATATTCAAAAATAGTTTTTAATCGCATCGTATTATAGACAGCTTTCCATAGATAGTTAAAGTGATAATTATATGATTAATTACAGTTTGATTAGCTCCGAAGAGCCTAATCTAACAAAACTGGTATTAACGTTATGATTTTTATTTTTATTATTTGTAGAAAGTTGTCTGAAATACGATAAGATATATGATTTTTCAGTAAAATTGGTTCTAATCCAGCTTCCAAGCCATACTGGAAAATTGATTGTTACATATTTGTCAGAACCGGAGCCAAGTGTACAGAAACCGTTGTGATCCCTGCGGGTCCAGTGGAACAGTTTTCACATGACATTGAACCTCACCTGAGGTCCCTGGGCCTCCCGACAAAACTGGAGAAGGGAATTGTCACCTTGTATCAAGAACACACAGTTTGCCAGTAAGTTTGGGCGTTTTCCTCTTAGAAATTTTTTTTTCATTTTTGAAAATTTGAGAATTTTTTTTGTAACGTATACTGTCAGTGTATATATCCATTTTTACATTAAACAAGATAAAGATATGTTTACTTATTTTATATTATAAAATGGAGATTGGATATTTATCATGTTTTTGTAATAATCATATTGCCGGATTGGATTTTGCTAATTGTTTGACAGGTGATCTCATGGCTAAACTTGAAATTTCTTTCCCCTTCGGGGACGAAGGAGATAGACATCACACATTTTATTGACATATTCTTAAACATTATCGATTAAGAAAATTAACCTGTTTTTTCTTCAGTTTATCAAACTATTTAATTATTATTTTCAGAGAAGGTGATATTCTAAGCAGTCAACAAGCCCGTATCCTTAAACTTTTTGGAAAACAACAAGCAGAATTTAGGTACATTTATTAACAGCTAAGTAACTCTATTATGTGCTTGTGTTCGTATGTCTTCAAGAGAGAATAGTCAATTAATCGCTTGGTAGGGAGTGGTAATTGGACTGTAAATTGCGCGGCCACCTAAACTTTATGATCATAATCTTTCATAGGTTGGTTCAAAATTGACGCACTTAACTTTTATTTAAACCAATAATTTTATCCTTATTATCTAAATATAATTGAATTAAGAGGGGGGGGGGGGGGGGGGGTTAATGCAAACATCTCGTAATCAGTGAGCAAATGGCACATAGAATTTGAATTTCCATCTGAAATTTTGCATGAGTAATCCTTGGTAGGTCTATTTTCCCTAAATCGAACAAAAAGTTGGAAAAGTAACGGTTAACGGCTGGCGGCTCAGCTGTTTTGCCATTTTTTGGATATCTATATTGCAAATTAGTCACGAAACCTATCTCCACACAATACTCTTTTCCACTCCAAAACGCCATCAAATGGTTCTAGACGGTAGCTGTTGGTACTAGAAGTTTTAAAAATGGTTATTGCTAACATTTAACATAAATTAAACCAAAAATATGTTTTAAAAAGTTGATTCCTACGTAATTGATGATGGATTTACCCTGAAAATAGGCAAAAAACGGCTAAACGGCTGAGCCGCCAGCCGTTACTTTTCCAACTTTTTGTTCGATTCAGGGAAAGTAGACCTACCAAGGATTACTCATGCAAACGTTCAGATCAAAATTCGAATTCTAAGTGCCATTTGCTCACTGATTACGAGATGGTTGCATTAAACACCCCCACCCTTAGTTTTAATATGAATAATATGCAAGACTAAATTCATTTTCGTATCTGCGATCATATGTTGTGTATACTAGATTGAATTTTGATTGGTTGGTTCATTAGTTGAATGTTCAAACGTTTCAACCAAAAATTGTAATCTTCAAGATTTGTAATTTTGTGTATTATTTTTAGGGATGTATAATTTGTACATTAATTTATCGACTATTGTCTTATCCCTTTAGATCCCTGATAATAACTCTAATATTAAGGTTGCAAATGTTAGCGGTCTGGTCGAACGATGGAGAATTTAAAATTTTGGCAGAACTTCCTGAAATCATGAACACTCCTAAAAAACCTAAAAAGGATGAAAAAGAGGATAACGAGGCAGGATATTAAAATAACTTGTATCAAACATCACTTTCAATCGATATTGTAATTTAAGTCTCTAGTCAACATAAACCTTTAAACTTTTTTTTAAACCAGCGACTACGCTCCTAAAGGCCTCTAGGGGTACTACGTTGTGTGCGGTTAAATTCGACCACCCATTTAGGTTACATAAAAAATGGAAAAAAACATTTTTTTTTGGGGGGGGGGGTATCATATTTTTAAAAATTTTAGTTTAAAAGGAAATTTTTTTCTAGGGGCTATTTTCAAAGAAGATACTTTATCTTTGGCTAATTTTCTTCGGAGGCGGGGTGGTACTTTTTTCTAAAATAGTTAAAAACCCTTTATAAGAGAACATGAAAATATGGTGGAAGATACAAGTAATACACCACCATATTGAGACAAAATTTTATGGCCTAAATAAGGCTACATTTTTAAAAGCGAAGCTTTTCTATAATTAGGGTCGGCCCGTCCGTACGTCCGTCACAGAGAGATAGCTTTTTTCGTCAATTTAGGCATGTTAGAATTGTCCTATCGATTTCAAACTTTGCATGGTGATTCCTGTAGTAGTTAGGTACGATTTAGAAAGCGTAGCAACTCTATAATCATTACCAGTTTGTCCGTACGTCCATTTTTTTGATTTTTTTTCTTTTTTAACAACAAATTTTTATGTGATCTAATCATACGATTGATCTGATTTTTGGTATATTGATTCCTGGGACAACGAAGTACAACGTTATAAGCAAAGCAACTCTATAATCAAGTCCTAAAAATGTCAGTATGTCCATAAACATTATCCTGTATCAAGTAGTTTATCAACAAATTTACTTACAATTTTGCTCCGATTCTTACACATTTATATTCTGATTATTCAGTTCTGACACTATACAAGTGGTAATGTTCGTTTGTCCTACTGTTTCAGTGCTTCGCTTTTATGGATGTTGTCATCCTTGTTTTTATACACATCAAGTTATTTTAAAATGTGTAACCAATCAGGATGATGATGGCGCAGAATCTGATGGGTCTCAAGAATAATTACAATTTACAGCAGCTATCATTCATCTTCGCATTGCATGTTTTTTGGAAGTGAAGAACTAAAAAGATTTTCAACAGCAAATATTATCCTGTATCTACAACTGAATAACCCTTATGTTATAGTACCTGTATTTGGTAAATTAAAATTATTCATTATCATTAAAATTTAATGAAATCTGTATAATCATAGAATCAAACAAGACTAAATGTTTGCTATTGTAATCTTTTTTATGTTCTTGTCGTGATATTTTGTTCTCATCAAATATATTTTTTTGTTTAAATGAGTTTTCTTTTATTTTACTTTGCCAGCGGTCACCAGGATCCAGGTAAGGTGACCAAATAAAAAAGTATCAATCATTAATCATGTTACTTGCTATGTCTAAATTACCTTGCCTAATCCATAATATAAAGTAACAGGATGTTTGTCTATTTGTACCGAAGAATCTCACTATCCGCTGAACGGATACGGTTCTTCTTTACAGGGGCTTCTCATAGGTCCTGGAATGGTTAAAAACTTTTTTTTTATCGTGACCGTGGCTCAACACGTAGCGCATCCGCTCGTCGTCGGGAAGGCGTTAGGTACGAATCTCTGTCCGACACCGCGTCATAACGAAAGATGTTAAAAAGATCCCCACTGCTGCTGTCAGATGCGCGACGTAATTGTTAAGGTAGGGGGTATGCTTAGACTCAAAACAGGCGCAACTCGTGACCATGCACAGTTGGGACTTCTCAGACAAAGGTCGTGCATCCCAGAGAGTTGGTTGTCAGATGGGCGAATTGACGCTTTAATCGTCACCCACTCTTCCAGAAAAAAATTACTTTATTTTCATCTCCAAAATAAAAAAAATAGATTATTTAATTCAACTTCCCTCATTCTCAAGTGCTCTACACACTTATTAAATTTAACCAACCAAAGAATTTTTTATCCAATCTTAACCAGACAAATGCCATCTAGCTAAAAAATATGCGTAGATTTCATTTCTGGCAACCAGAAAATCCAAATCGAATTCACGAGATCCAAAAAAGTTTCATTAAAAAAACCTTACACCAAAAATGACAAACAATAATTATAACGACGACTTAGTTTCTTTTTCCTGTTTAATACGAATATTGAAACTAATTTTCAGGCATGCATGTTTGTTGGTATAGTACTTTTTTTAGAAACCAAAATACAGACATATATAAAACTACAAAATTGTATATTAGTTACTAGAAAGATTATATTTTTTTCTTGCTTTAACCCATTAGTGCCGAACCGGGTTTTAAAACCCGGTGCCAGAAAATGTAAAAAAACCGGTTTTCGGCTTCATAATTGCATCATTCTCAGTATGAATCCCCCCTCTACTACCCTGGCTTTCATTTCCCCCTGGAGCAGGTAGTTTTGCTTACTTCCGTTTGCCGGTATAGATCAACAAAGTTTGAAAATCATGAAAATTCAAAATACCCCATCTAACTTTTTTGTTTTTATAGTAAAGTCGCTGATTTTTTTCGTTAAATCTAAAGTTTATTGACAAGTACATCTTTTTGTGAATTCGTTTGATTTAAATTATTATTTTTTATATGATTTTTTTATCGTTTTTTTACGCCCTATATAGGCCCGGTTCGGCATTTCCATTTTGAGTCTGAAATTTTTATTACCCGGTTTCACTAATAGATCTTTTTTGACAACAACAACAAAACAGGGTTTTTTTACCCGAAATCGCCGGCTAAACACGAAATTTGAAATAAATTGCTTCGTATTATACTTGTAGCTCTTTAGATTACATGAGGTTGTGTAGTTTTCAATTACGGATCGTATCAAAGTTCTAAAAAGTGTTCATCTCACTTTTGGCGTTCAAAAATTACATTTTTCGATTTTTGGTCAAAATAACCGGGTTTATACAGGTCAACCGGGTTTTAAAACTGGGGGAAAGCACCAAAAACGGGTGTTAATGCCTGGTTGGTATTTATGGCCAAGCCGAACCGGTTTTTTTTTGCAACTTTCCTGTGCACGCCACTAGAGCAAAACAAAAAAATACGAATTCCGTTTTGACCATTATAAAGCTTCCCTGAAACTTACAGCTCGATCGGCCCATAAAAGTGGCGCTCGGCACTAATGGGTTAAAACAACTTTTTGTACATAAAAACCCGTAATGTCTTCATTATTGACACAAACATGCATGCTGTATAGTTTTAAAAAAATTAGTCAAATAAAATACTGGCCATTTTTTGTTGAATTAAGAGGAATTTGATATTATTTTATTGATCGATTGCAATGAATTACGGAGCATTCTCGAAAATTGCGCTTTTGACACGTTTCTATAACCTGCCGTCACACGAGTTGAAATTTCCTAAAACTTACTTTAAATCAAAACGTTTTTTATATTCTCATTCGTTTTCATTTCACCGATAGAGTTAGTACTCTCTCTTTACATCGCTTTTTAAATACGTTTTCAACAGTAAGTTTTAGTTTTTTAGTGAATTATATATACTATTTCAACGTATTACATCATTTACTATTTTCAGTTGGGGATTTTATTTGCATTTGGGATTATTCGGGAGAATTTCAATAGTAAATGGAGATTGGTTCCTAAATACTTCTCGAATTCTTCGAATTTTCCCAATATTCTAACTCTTTTAGCTTACTTTTCGATGGATTCTTTAGTGATTTATGGAATATCGATCGATAAAAAATATTAATTGCAGCATAAGGAAACGAAATAAGACGTTTTTAATGGAATAACATGAAGTTACAAAATGGCCATTTTTTGTTGAATTAAGAGGAATTTGATATTATTTTATTGATCGATTGCAATGAATTACGGAGCATTCTCGAAAATTGCGCTTTTGACACGTTTCTATAACCTGCCATCACACGAGTTGAAATCTCCTAAAACTTACTTTAAATCAAAACGTTTTTTATATTCTCATTCGTTTTCATTTCACCGATAGAGTTAGTACTCTCTCTTTACATCGCTTTTTAAATACGTTTTCACCCACCCTCCCTAACCCCTTTTTTCATTATTATTATTGGAAAGTTTTTTACTTCTAATTTTTGTATTTTTACATCAATATTTATTTGTTCTAATTTGACATATTAAACTATTCATGTATCTACATTTTCTTTCAGATCATCGTTTTTTAAATTCTTAGTGATCATGACACCTTTTGAGTATTACAAACTAAGGAATGTCAGGACATTTCATTTTTGTAATCTCCGTGAACTTAAGGAGAGATTAACTTTTTGTCTTCTTTATTTTGTCACATATCACAGTGCCACAGACAGACATTTAATAGTCAGAGGAATGATTAATCGTGTGTTCATTCTTCGTGGTCAATTAGAGCAACTTAATCATGATTTTGAAGATTGTTTTTTAACCACCAAATCTGTTTATGATGAGTTTGGCCGAACTTTCAAAGAATTGTAAGCCGAATTTCGCACCACCTTGTCATGTCTTATTGACGAATAATTTACTAAATTTTCTTTTTCTTTTCTTATACAAAATTTCTTATTTTTCATAAATTTCCATAAGCAATTTTCTTAAATTTATTTCAATTTCTTCTTATTTAGATTTTTCTTTTTAAAATAACATTGTTAAAATTACAGCATGTATTTTTTGATTTTGCATGATTTTTCATAAATGTTTTTACTTTATATTGTTTTTCAATTCTTTTCACTTTTTTATTTTTCATCTTCAGAATTAAAATGCCTGTTCCTACAGGACATTCGCACAATTCCTCAGATGAGGATAATCCCCCCCCCCCGCACCTTCTACAGTGGTTTCTACCACAAATCTATCTAGAACCTATTCGGTTCCATTAAATGCCTCAGCTCCCTCTACGGTTGTAGCTCCAGGTCCTTCATCGGCTGCGCAAACTATTATTCCAAAGGATCCTAAAGATCCTTTAGGGTTAAATAACCTCCCTCCAGCCGGTTCGTATTTGCCGGGGATAGGTTTTGTGCCGCAAATGCATCAGCCGCCAAAAATGACAGCGCGACTTCAAGAGTCTGCAGCTTTAGCGCGACCATCGGTGTCTGCAGCTCCCCTTATTGAATCTGAAAGAGTCAAGATGCCTGCTAGACATGCTTCAGTGTCTTCAGGTAAACTTAATACTTAGTAAATCATAAATTTGATTCAATAATTTGGATTTTGAGTTCAATAATTTTTTCTTCTTCTTGGCAGTTTTTTACCCCCATAAAATTTTCTTTTTAGAAACTTTAATTTTTTCCCCTCTTTATTTTTTCTCTTTTTTACAGTTATAAGCCTTTTTTCTACTTTATTTCATTTCAACAAATTTTTATGTTTTCTTTAGATGATTTTTCCCCCAAACGCAAGAAGTCGAAAAAGAAGAAACGCTACCCAAGTAGTTCCTCTTCATCTAGTTCATTCTCCTCATCTTCGAGTTCTACGGAATCAGATGAACCTAAGAGGAAAAGAAAAGGTATTTTAATTAGACAAAATCCTTTCTTTCATGCATTTATTTTCATGAACTCCTAAATCTTAATGATATTATCACAGAAATTTATTTTAAATACAGTTTATTTTTTAAAATATAAATTTCTTAACACCTTATTTCTATAAGCACCGACTGAATATTTGACATTATTCTTTGGATTAATATTTCTTCATATATTCTTTCTTTAGGAAAGAAGAAGAAAAAGAAGAAAAGCAAGCGGCACTCGTCTGATTCAGACAGCAGCAGCCAGCTAGTAGGTGGCCGGAAAGCTCGACGTCGCCTCCGGCGAGCAGCAGAAATCCTGTCAGACCCACCAGCATGGATAGGAATGACTTCTGCGGACATACACGCCGAGCGGGAACGCTTATTCGAACATCTCAACGTAAGAAAAAACTTTAAAATTTTTGATCAATCATATATTTTTTAATATATGTAGGGGTTAATTAGTCCATTTTTAACAAAAAAGGGTAGTTACATTGGGTTAAGGGCATTTTTTCTAAATTTCATTATAAATTTTTCTCTATTCAACATTTTTTCGAATTTCTGTTTTGGAATATTAGTTTTTTGTTATTTTATCCACGTTATCTTTTTTACATTTAAAATTCTTTTCTTGGGAATCTCACATAGTTTTTTTCTATTCAGTCTTTGAATGAAAAGAACGACGTCTCCCTCACATTTTTAAAATGTGTCATAAGAGACACCTGCCGTTCTAAGAATTATGTCGAGGACGCTGCGAAGCGCCTTGTGGCTTTGAAGGCCCCCAAGAATCTGTTATACGACTTGCAGCAGTCGTTGCAAGCCTGTTACCAAGCAATAAAGGCAAGAACTTCAGATTTCTTTTCTTTTTTCGTCTTACATTAATCAAAACTATGTCATTCAATTTCTCAATTTATTTGAATCCGGCAGATAGAAACCAGTTCATTCTACATAAAAACTGTTTAGTATTAAAATTTTATCTAAGGATGTACAAGTATAGATTAGCATCAGTTTTATTGGCTCATGCACCCACGGAAAGATTTTTATAATATAGTACGTGAAATAACTATTCTTTCGTTCCAATTTATTTTTTCAATTTCATTTTTTTAAAAATATTTCTACGGCAACTTTCTTTTAATACAGCAGTTATCAGTATATTTTATTATAAAATTATCAAGATTTTCGTTTTATTTAGGTAGCTGAAAGCTCCATAGGATACATTGAACTGGCCTTTTCTAAAAATATCGGCCACGCCAACCGTGTAGCTCTAGCAGGTAACAGGCGCTACCTCACCTCACAGCAGCAGCGCATCTCGGACTCGTTACCTGACTTTCGAGGAGACTTTAGCCAAGGAGCACGTGGCGGCTTCTCTAACGGCCGGTTTAACCACAATGGAGGCTCAAACCCTCGGGGCAGAGGATCCAGAGGACGAGGTCGAGGAACTCTTCGCTGCCACGGTTGTAACGGCGAAGGACATAAAGTCGACGACTGTCCTTCCGCCAACTCTAAGTCATAAATCTAATCCTCTTTACACTATTCAAGATTTAAATTTACCAATACCTACCTCAGATATTCCTAATTTCCATATTTCTTCTTTAACAAATTTTTGTTTTACAGAAGATTATGATCATTATAAACGTTTATATGACATTCAAACAGATTTCTTATCTAGTTATTCTCCAGCTTATTCTATTCATTCGCTTACAGCAATTAATTTTTATAAAAATATTCTTAATGCACCACCTTTTGTTTTACAAACTCTTACCTTTGGATATCAACCAGGTAGATTATCGAGAATAATTCTTTTTATACTTACTTATATTACTTTTGTTAAACAAAATTTTTTACAATTATTCTCCATAATCTATCTTTTTTAATTTTTAAGTTTTTACATCTCCTGTGTTACCGTATTTCGAGAAGAACAACAATAGCGCTGTTCGCAATCCCGAATTTGTTCGTCAAGAAATTCAATCCTTGTTAGACAAAGGTATTATTGCTCAAATCGATCATCAGCCTTATTGTTGTTCGCCTCTTACGGTAGCTAGTAGAACATGTAGTTTAACTAACACAACTAAACTCAGGAAAATTCTTCGACACATAAATCATATTTTTCAATTTTCTTTATTTTTTCATTCCTTTTTTGATTCCCCTCAGTTTCTATATCCTTTTTTATAAAAAATTCTTTTTCTTTTTCATTCTTTTACACTACCTCTTGAAATATTTTTCCATTAAGTTTTTTCAAAATTTTTTTTTTTTTAATATTATTCTCTTTTCAAATTTTTCGAAGAATTTTCCTGCTTTTAGATTGTGCATCGATTTATCACGCCATATCAATCTACTTCTCCAGCCTGAGAACGTCTCTTTAAACGACATTAAGACAGTACTGCCTCGCATTTCTCAGGATGTATTTTTTACATCTTGGGACTTGCGGGGCATGTACCATCAAGTACATCTAGATCCTGCTGTTACTGAACTTTTCGGTTTTTGTTACAAGAATGCTGACAGTTCCTATTCTTTTTACAAATACCTGAGGCTTCCCTTCAGGGTTGCCTCAGCCGTATATTTAGTAGATGCCTTGATCCGTCCAGTCAAACATTTTTGTCACCGTCACAATATAGACATTAGTGTCTATATTGATGACGGTTTGACTGTCGAACTAAATTATTTTAAATGTCTTCTTAGTACACACTTTGTATTATCAGTTTTACTATGTGCAGGTTGGCATTTCCAACTTTCTAAATGTCAACTAGAACCTGTCCGTCGCATACAATATTTAGGTTTTATTCTCGATAGTAGTAAAATGATAATTTCCCTCCCCATCATAAAAATTCAAAAAGTTTTATTTCTTCTTGATAAAATTTTACTTGCTTTTGACTC
Organism: Acartia tonsa; assembly: GCF_053477335.1. NCBI lineage: Eukaryota > Metazoa > Arthropoda > Copepoda > Calanoida > Acartiidae > Acartia > Acartia tonsa. The sequence continues at coordinate 9,666,058 of NC_137261.1, read as the reverse complement.
CAATGATCCTGTAGATGTTAAAATTTTAGCCTCTTTTTTAGGCAAATTATGTCATGCATATTTTAGTCATGGAGATTTTATTCGTGTTATAGCTAGAAATTCTAACCATGCTCTAGGTGTTTACACCTCACAGTACGGTTGGAAAGGATCTTTGTTTGTTAATGCAGACATGTTTCAAGAATTGTCCCTCTGTAAAGAACATTTTGTTTCTTTAAACGGACAACCCATTCGCACTGAATCCAAAACAATAGAAGTTTTGTCCCCCCATCAAATTTCTTTTTTAATTGACAACATTGATCCTAATGATTTAAACAAACATTGTAATGTTTTCGTGTCGGACGCTTCCGACCATTCAGCCTTTTCCTTCAAAGCTGGAGATTGTAAAATTATTTCTGACTATTTATTTACTCCACAAGAGGCTGAATTATCTTCAGGCCATAGAGAACTTTTAAGCATTATTAAAGCTTTCGAACATTACAGCAATTATTTTGCTACTCTCAAAGGGCAATTGGTTATTTGGATAACAGATAGTATGTGTCTTTACTCTTTTTTGCGTATTGGAAGCCGTAATTTAGTTATTCAAAAATTGTTAATCCAATTAAAACTTTTGGAATTCCAATACGCAATTCGTATTTTACCTAAATGGATGCCCCGAGACAGCTCACTCATCACTTTAGCAGATTTAGGCTCTAAACTTTTTAAATCTTCTAATGAATTTGGAATTAGTTTAGATGATTTTCAATTTCTTCAAAGTTATTTTTCTATCAAATTTTCAATTGACTGTTTCGCAACATCTAAAAATTGCAAAGTAGAGAAATTTATTTCCCCTTTTCCACAACTAAATTGTGTCGATATTGACTTTTTTACAGTTTCCCTGACTAGTTCAGAATGTTACTACATCCACCCCCCAATTTCTCTACTTTCTCGTGTTTTTAATAAATTAAAATTGTATGATGATATAACAGCAGTAGTAGTTTTGCCCTCATGGCCGACGTACCCCTTTTGGAATTGTATTGTTAAAGGATCTTATTTTAATTCTTTTGTCAAAAATTTTCTTCTTTGGGATCCTTATTATATTGCTTCTACACCAAATAATTTTTTCAATGGCCACAAGACGTTTAAAACTCTCGCCTTATTGATTCACACCGGTAAAGAATATGCAATTCTTTTACCTCAATTTTAATTAATATATTTTTTAATGAACTGTACAAAATTTTTTCAGCATCTTAAAATGAGAACATCTTTCAAACACTCCACCGTTAATTATCATAAGTTTAATGCTTCTTTACAAACCCTTAAAGACAATAGACCTCTAGAGAAGAGAGGCCCTCTCTATTTTCCTTCAGTTTTAGAGAAATACAACCTTACGGAAAGAAGGAAACGTCACATAAAACTAACCGCGTCCTCAAGAACTAAGTCCACACAATTACTTCACAACCGTACTTTACGCCGTTTTGAAATTTTTTGCGGAAACAGAAATAAAACTCTGTTAAATTTCTCAAAGAAGGATTTAGCCGCTTACATAGAATTTTTAGAGGACTCCGCAGCTAAAAAATCCGCCGTAGTTGGTTTGGCAGGCGCCATAGACTTCCTCGCCAGCGCATTGGATATGAAATCCCCCTGGACCCCCCAAATAGAGAGAATGTACCAAGGTATCACGAGAAGAGCCTCAGCAGAACAGCCTCTAACCAAGAAAGCGCCTAAACTGCCCATCCAATATCTGACCATGGCTATTGATAGACACGTGACACCTTTTTTAAAGGATCCAGATCAGGTAATCAGCTTTCATACGGCTCATAAATCCTTTCTTCGAATAAAATTTTTTCTTAAATTTTTTACCATAGCTATTAGAAATTTTCGGACCAAACTAATTTCAATATACGGAGTTCTACACTTTTTTATTCCTTCATCTCACACTAATATTGTTTTCTAATAGAAATCTTATTTGTTCTTAAGATTCCAATTGTAACCCTCCGAGCGATCGTGGCTCAACACTTACAATACAGCTTGTGTGCTCGCATCTCCGACCTGCTGCGATTGAAGGCTTGTGATCTAGCGGTTACTACACTAGGAGACACTCCCGCGATGTCCATAACCTTCAGATCTTCTAAAACTGATCCTAGGTACTTATTTTTAATATTGGCAAGAAATTTTTCTTTAAAATTTTTTATACCTTTCCCAGATAATTTAGATTTTAATTCAAATTTTTAATTTCAAAGTTTATACAAAATTTCTTTTCTACCTTATTAGTTTAATTTCTTAGTTGAAATTTAAATTACGGTTACAAAACATTTTTTCTAGTTATCGTTTAATTACCATCTTATATACCTTAGAAATTTTGAAAGTTTTTACCATGGAAACCTTTTCCAAATTACAATTCTATTCTGCTTAAATTCCACAAAGTCTAATAAATTTTTTCAACTTTGTATCTCATCTAGAACATCATTGTTTAAATCTTTTTACACAAAGACATAAACATTATTTTTTCTAGATTCGAGGGTTCCACCAGTTATGTGATCTTCAACGGATCAGAGTACTGTCTTTATTCACTGCTAGTCCTGTATTATAACAGGCTCCGGTTATATTCATCAGATTCATCCTGCTTAGATACCAGCTACCTTCTGCCACGTACAGGAAATGGCACCACTTCGAAATCTTCTAGGCGAGTTTTTTAAGCATAATAAATTCACACATTTCTTTTACCTTTTTTATTTTCACAATTTTTATTAGTAATTATTTTTTAGAATCCTAGTTGCAGATGGACGTTACGCCATTTCAGCTTCTACCTTAATGAAGGATGTCAATTTAATTTATAGTAATCTAGGACTTAAGCATAAAATTACATCTAAATCTGCTAAAAGCTTAGGAGTGTCATCTGCTTTTAGATTAGGTATGAGCGATGATCATATCCGAGTCTTAGGCCGATGGCGCTCCATAGCTACAGCTCAACATTATCGAGCTATTGACGATACAACGCTAGTTGAAATATTTTCAAAAATTATGCTAAAATCCTCGAGCACAGCAGTCCCCAGGTCCTTAGCAGCTCTCACAGACCAGGCCTCCAATTCCATCACTTCACGGACGACACCTTCTTGGTCCTCCGCCCATTCAGCCTCTCTGAACCGCGCTCTTATTTTCCAAATTTTGTTAGCTTTGGGCTATCTAGACCCCCAAGGATGCCCTCTCAACAACGAAGGTTACCCGCTCCCACAAGAAGTTCCGGAGGTTAGAGCCAACGGCGAGGAATTCTTAGCCATCGAGTCCTCTCAGACTTTCATCGTGACTCTGCCTAATTAAGTCATTATACAATTTTGTATTATTTTTTACATATTATGTTTTTTATTTAAATCCTTTAATAAAACAAGATTTTTTAATTTCATATTAGTTCCTTCTTTCAGTATTTTTTCAGATTATTTTAAAATGATTCTTTTTTAAAGAAAAAAGATTTTTATAATAGCTACCTACCATCGAATTTATTAATCTTTCGATTTCGAACTGGTCTATTTATATCCGAACACTCTCACGAATTTCTTCATTTCATTTCGATTGGTTCCTAAATACTTCTCGAATTCTTCGAATTTTCCCAATATTCTAACTCTTTTAGCTTACTTTTCGATGGATTCTTTAGTGATTTATGGAATATCGATCGATAAAAAATATTAATTGCAGCATAAGGAAACGAAATAAGACGTTTTTAATGGAATAACATGAAGTTACAAAACTGATTAGAATACAAAGCAAGAAATAAAGGTTATCAACTCCCTATGAGCTTTTTGTGTTAAATAGAATTATTAATAAGAATAAAAGAGTTTCAAAAAAAAGTAAAATAACAAAATGTTAGGTGAATTGTTAATATTAAATCAATCAAAAAATGTTTTACATTTTTATAATTAATTTCAATAAAACATGTAAATGCTCAAGAAAGGTTATTTATAATTATGAATTCTACCAGACTAAAATATAAAAGTGGAAATAGTTTATGAAGACGACACAAAATGATTTTAAAAATTACTTATTTTTATCTTTTTTTTTTAATCTTTAACAATTTTAATGTTTTTATTATGTAAATATATAAAGTATTATTCAAACTTAAAGGATTTAATCTTTTTCTTTGTAATTTATATGTCAAAACAGTGTAAAAATGAAGTTCTTAATTACGAATTTTCAAATCATTAGATTTTAATACAATTTATTATAGAAATAAGAATAATTTCAACAAAAAAAAATTGCTACAAAAAGGCTTACTGTATTATTAAACTGACTTAATTGTATAATTGCATTCATTTTGTTTATTTACCTTGAAAAATGAGTGTTTAAGTGCTGCATTGGTTAAAATCAAACCTAAAAGTGCTCTTTATTCAGTGACAGAGTGAAAAAAATATATACCTTGTTATATAGTTTTTGATCTCTTTTTTTATATATTTTTATCTGATATGTATATCAAAATTTAAAAGTATCTATTTCATTAGATATTCATACTTTGCTAAAACGTCTTGGTTACTTTTTGCACTATATTTGCTCTAAAAAGGATTCCTTATCTGACTTTTACATTTAAAATGAAAGATTTTATGCCAATTTTTGTGTTGACTGTAGAAAAAAATAATTATTTTGTTTATATGCAATTTTCTATAATAAAATGTGAGAAATGCCTTTTTTCACATGTAGGGCGAAAAAAGTAACACTGAAAATATTTTTTACGTCTTAAGCATGTCCTAAACTCAAAGATAATATATAACTTTCATAAAAGATTTATTTCAGAATATGTCATTTAGGGCATAAAATTAATTTTGCAAATTAACATTGCAAATGTTTGCCAATAACTTTTAAAAATGCTTTCTGCGGATTTTCTAATTTACATGGGTGTTTTCTACACATTTTCCCCTTTCTAAAAATACCTTCCTCATAAAGATTGGCTTCCGGAAAGTATATACTTTCCGAAAATGATATGTGCCTAGAGGCCTCTAGGTTTATACGATTAACCATTTCAGAATAACATGTGAAGATAATTTATTTGTAAGAATTTGTTTAATACAACATTAAATACATGATACACATATAGAGGCAAATTTTTATTGAACAAAGAAAAACAAATACTGAAGGATATGTTCTTGGATATTATTTATTATCAAAAAGAATTGATGAACAATTTAAAACAATTTGCTCAGCTTCTGCCTGCACAGAATTCATATTGTAGATTTTAAATTTGAATTACAAAGCAAGGTTAAAACGTTATCAAGGGAGGAAGGGGACATTTGGCTGTATTTTTAGTTCTTAAAAGTTTTCGTAGACTTAACAACTTTGGGGACTTATTGAAAATTGCTAGGTTGGTTCAATAAGTTGAGTGTCCAAGCGTTTCAACTGCTAGTTGTCATCTTCAAAAGGGGTAATTTTGTGTACTGTCATTGGGGATATTTAACAATTTATTTGTTATTGTTTTATCCCTTTGGTCCCTGAGAGTTACCTATCTTATGATTGAAGGGTTGACCTATTTTGTAGATGGTTGCATCTTTAGACTGGACTACAACCTTTAGAGTTATGTTTGAACTAAATCTTGATAATGTACTCTAGTGGATAAATAGGTTCTTTGTATATTACGTCAGTATTGGTTAGGTCACATTGGGTGGCTCTGCAATGCAGGGTGAGGGTCCTTGGCAAAGCCACTATTTTTAACAATATTTTATTTATCAATATAGGAAAACACCTAAATATCATTTAACACGCGTTTTATATTCTTGTTTTTAAAAAATATACGTTTACAATATGATTCCTTGCATTGTTTACACGAGATGGCATGGTTGTAATGTACACAAACAGCTGTATCCCATGGCTCTGTGTACAGCGGAGAAGGGTTCGGAGAACTTGTCTCTGCTCCCAACAGCTGAAATATAGAACGTACAAATGTACGGTTATTTGATTGTTCATAAACAGCTGTATCCCAAATGTCAATTGTTTCCAACAGCTGAAACATATAAAGTCAGGTTTAAGGTATAACCAACAAGCGAAATAAATCTTAAATAATATTTAATTTTACGATATGTTGCCCACCAACGACAGCTGAAAAACACGTATAGGTTTCGTGATTTTTTGGGAACTAATTTCGTTGTTGTTATAAGTTGATAGAAAGCACATTTGTACGGTTATTTGATTGAATTGTAGTGTACATAAAAATTTGTTTGCCTTGGCCCAAAAAAATCGCAAAACATTACCATACACAGTTAGGACACTTAGACAAGGGTTACCCATTTAAATGGTTAGTTTTGCCCTTGACCCTGGTATAACGATCTAGCTTTTTATCACCGTAAAGTATCTGCAGAGAAGTATATCTGTAACAGGACATCCAGAATCCTACCTGTAAGGTTTCTTGTTCATTGCCAGCTTTTATTCTGGAACCAAAGTCAACACAATCCTGGTATTGAATTCAAATAAAAATTGAAGAAAACAATGAAATGATGAAAATTATACTTTTTTACTTTGGGTCAGGTTAGATTATCATCAATGTCAGAGCTGAATACGCGGAATTTAAATTTATAAGTCTCAATAAAATTGTAAGTAATTAAATACAGAATAATATTCAAGGTGATACTTACATTTTATAGAGATGCTTCATTTCTAATATTGTACTTTGTTGTCCTAGGAATCAGTATTCCATAAATCAACCTAACTACTGTAGAAATCACCATGTCAAGAAAGCGGTAGGACAATTCTAACATGCCTTAATTAACGACAAGAGCTTTCCGTTACAAACGGATGGACCGACCCTAATTATAGAAAATCTTCACTTATAAAATGGGATCTACTACAGTTCACGGTAAAATATTGCAGGTAACGAATATTGCCAAAAATCTATGAAATCTAGCTGCCAAACGGCTGAACGTACAGATCATACCCGCACACCATTTTAAGCGGTATAAGAAGGCCTACAAATAATAATAATCTGGAATAGCCCAAAATCCAATGATGCACAGGGAAAGCTTCACTGAAGAAAAAACGCGTAAAATAGGCCTTTTCGTGCATTTCCCTGCACTGCGAGATAATTATGTAATATTGATTTATGGCTTATGATGATTATTTGTTGGCCTTCTTATGCCGCTTAAAACAGTGTGCGGGCATGATCTGTACGTTCAGCCGTTTGGCAGCTAGCAGTCTTTGAAATTCATAGATTTTTGGCAATATTTGTTACCAGCAATATTTTACCGTGTACTGCAGTAGATCCTAAAAATGTTGTACCTCATCCCTCTGTTGTTGAAGGCTAGACTCAGAAATATGCAGTATCAAGTTTTCAGCTACCACCTTATCATAATAACTAGTCACGTTGTAAAGCATATATTTTATTTTTACGTTTCCCAGGACTATTGTTTATAAAATTATGAAATATAAATAATAATAAAAAGGAGGAAAGGTTATTTTTGTCTGTAGTTTTAGATTTTGATTACTACTACGTGTTGTAGTTTAGGGAAGATTCCCATGGGTTCCGGGTTATCTATATTGGATGGTTTCAGGCTATTTTTTCTGTCCTTCGTCACACCTACAAATACAAAGCCAGAAAAAAATGGAGGTATTTAAGGATTGTTGAAATGGATATAGGATATATGTAGATAACTTGATAGGAAAATTTGTCGTCAATTTTGGTTGCTATTATTGATTTCATTTGTTGGCCAGTTCGTTCATCCAGTAGGAGGAGAAGAATGTTGGGTATCGTTAATTAAATTAGCTGCATCACTTAAATACAGTACATAAAGATCTAGTGGGTGGGGGCGGTAAAGGGGTAATTTATTACCCCTTCCCCTCCAAAAAAAACTTTTATTTTTTAACTTTTAAGCCCCCTCCCCCAAACAAAAAAAGCTTGGAAGTCCTTGGGTGCGACATCCAAGTAATATATCAATTATTGTGTATTTCTGTACATAAAATCAAATAACATTTTTACTAGTTATTCCTTTGGTCTCCGACATTTGACTGAGTTCAGGGAGGCCATGGAAGAAACTGAGGAACCCTAAATTAACAAGGATCCATTAAATTCTATGAACTTGAAAGGTTGCCAACGGCCAAACGGCTGAAACTTAATATTATGTCATTACAAAATTTGAACAACATAAGAAATCCTACAAATTATCGGAAATAGCCATTACTCAATAACAGTTATTGCAGTGCACATAAATGCGCTAAAAAGACCTCATGCAGCTCATAAAGTACTCAGGAACATTTTCCTTGAACTGCACATCTAAAACATTATTTTAGTCCATAGAACACAAGTCAACCAATGGAAATTTAGGTCGACCTATTATTCAAAGGTTCTTTTTAATTGTGCTTTTTTAGATAGACCTTTAATAATTTTGTTGATTAATTATTTTTAAAGCTTGCAAAATACACAGCATATGGATACTGATATGATATTGATACTGCAGCAAAATTTAATGATAGAAAAATTCCTGTTTTTTAGGACATACTCACCATTTTCAATGACTAGAGTGGCTACACTAGATTTTACCCTCGAAGTTTGTTACAGTAATCTTTACGGATTGATTTGTATCTGTGTGTCAAGCCGCTAAATAAACTTACTACAAGTTGTTGGTTTTTAGAGGACAATGTTCCAGTCTTTTCTACTTTCTCCATGATTGGTGACTCTTGGATACCCCTTGAAATAAAGTATGCCATCAAGTAGCAGAAAAAAAGCATCTTATAGTGTCTCCAAAAAGGTGTACAAATTTTACAGCGCAATAGAGATAGTTCGGCCAAGCGCTTTAACATGTGTCTACTTGTTTTTGGAGACACTATAAGCTACTTCACATTAATCTATAATACAAAGTAGAACGATGTCTGTCTGTCCGTCTGTCCGTCTGTCTGTCTGTCCCTTAAGATCTCGGTAACCACTGAACCGATCGGATTCTACTCTTCAGGGTATATACCTATTGGTCCTGTGGTGGTTTTAAGCTATTTTCTTGGGGGGTGGGACACCCCCAACCCCCCAAAAACAAAAAAATCCCCCCCCCATTTTTTTTTTTTTTTTTTTTTTCTTAAGATTTCCTTAATCCTTTAACGAATTTCGCCTTAATTTTTTATCACCTCTTGGGGAAAAGCCCCTAGAGGCTAGGGGCGAAGCCGCTAGTATACTTACAAATTAAAGCCAAACTGACTGTATGTATGTTAAAATACATACTCAATGATCATATCGAAACACAATTAAAAGTTAAGTTTAGACCAAGAATATAAAGCGACAATGGATGAAAAATATATATATTTCATTTTCCCCTATGATGATATACAAAATAACCACTTCAATAAATTAAACTTACAAGTTGAAAAGCCTGAACACTAGTAATTTGGAACCAACCAATCAAATAGGATAAATCGTTATAAAACTTTGGGTACTAGTGTAACTTAAAGTCCTATGTCCCCTTCCTCCCTTTTATAAACTTTATACCTGGGAGGCGCCTCTGTCCAGAACCTATGGCTGTACACTCCAGACATCACCTGACCACCAGCATTTGATGCCGTTTTCAGTTTCCTTTAAACATTAAAAGTTCATAATGCAATTTAAAATATCAATAGATGAATAAATGGATCATGGAGAGAAAATGAAGTATCGGGTTTAGCTGTATTTTCACACTAGCCTTTCTTCTATTTCTAGCTACTGCTAGAGACTCTAACCATGCGGGGCCAATTTCTTAGCCATGCGAAGCATTCATTAACATTTACCTAACCTAAAATAACCTATCAAAAGCTTCTATGAAAATACGACGAGACCCGCTACTTCGTTTTCTTTCTATGATCCGAATAAATATAGCAGATCTAGATCCCTAATCAGTAAATTGAAATTATAAGAATACGGTAGGAAAAAAATTGCCATATTTATGGCTAGAAGTAATTTTTCTTTGCAATTTTTAATTATAAGTCAGCAATGAATTGTTGATTTCTTTGAATATAGATAAAATTAAATTAAAATCTTCTTTGCTAGAAGTTACACGGATTGTTGTTATTGACAGCCATTATAGGGTAACAAACCAAATAACATAGGGAAAAAAGGTCAACTTATGTGAATCAAACACTGTTATAAAGTCAAACATACATAAATAAATTCTTCGATGATCTGATAGCAAAAACGAATGAGGATATAGAACATAATTTTGTACATTTAGGGGCGTAGTAGAACCTTCGATAACCCAGAGGGTTTACTGGCCTTCTATGCCCACCAGGATGGAGGTATTACAAAAATTTTAAACTCTTAGTTGTGTGTCATATCCTTATTTAAATAGTCACTAAGTTGGAGCCCTCTATCTTTCACACACACAGAAATTGAGAAACAGAAGGGGGGGGGGGGACTTTTTAATACCCCGGCCGAAAAGGATTAGATAATAAGATAGATAAATTAAATACCTGTTAACCCTGTATACCCTATAGACTAGGTATCCAAGGACAGATAGGATAGCCAGAAGGATTGTACAGAGAATAGGTAGCAGGACAGAAGTCAATAGTTGATGCTGGGGCGATGTGGAATCATAGTCGTAAACCGTTCTGTACTCGCATCTATAAAGTGTACAACAATTTTATCAAATTTAAATTTCTTGGACAATTAGGCAAACTAATATAGGTGTAACATCTTAATAATTATATCGTTCAATATAAGTAATTAAATATTTCTGAATTTTGCCACCGATTAACATTTTTTTCTTTTATATTAAAAGAGCAGCTCGCGACTAAAGCGTACCCACTTGTCGATGGGGAGGTGTTAACTTCGCATATCGGCTCAAATGTTAGTAAGCGTAGGCGGAAAGCCTTGACCTACACTAGGCACAACTCCTTACCGGCCGTCAGGACAAAGGTCGTTCAATCAAAGGGTTGGTTATCTGCACTAGTCGTTATGTTGGTGCCTTGGGACCTAATATAAAAGTCTGACATTTTATTATTATTAACTGTCCTCAGAAAAATACTAGAACAGTCAATTTTTAACTTAATTGAGCTTTACTTTCATGGATATTGTTATCCTTGTTTATAAAAGATTTCCGTTACAACCTGTTTCCATTGAATCCTTTAGTACAGTAGCAAGCTATCTGTTGTTCACCTTAAAAATATTGGGTATACAATTAGGGCTCTTCAATCGCTGCTGCTTTCAGCTGCGCAGCCTAATTACGGCTCACCCTCGGCCGCATAGCATTGATAAGCCAACATATAAGCTAAAACGATATTTATAGGCCCCGTTTTTGGATATTTCTATTTCCTATATTTGTAACTTTTACCTCATAAATTGTACTAGTGGCTACGCCCCTAAAGGCCTCTATTTTTTTTTGAAGGGGGTAATTTTCTTCCAGGGGTGATCTATCTTAGGAGGGTGGTGGTACCTACCCCAAAAATAGTTATAAACCTTCCCGGGACCTACGAGAAGCTACCCTGTTAAGGAGAACCTGATCGGTTTAGCGGTTAGCGAGATCCTTCGTTACAAACAAACAGACATCGTTCTACTTTGTATTATAGACTAGCGGCTTCGCCCCTAGCCTCTAGGGGCTTGGCCCTAAGATGTGTGATTAAACCAATTTTTCGTGTTTAAATTTAAAAGAAAAATTTTTAAAAAAAATTTCTTTGGGGGGGGATTTTTTTTGGGGGGTTGGGGGTGTTCCACCCCCAAAGAAAATAGTTATAAACCTTCCCGTGGCCTATGAGAAGCTACCCTGTTAAGGAGAACCCGATCGGTTCATCGGTTAGCGAGATCCTTCGTTACAAACAAACAAACATCGTTCTACTTTGTATTATAGATAATTGGTCAGGGAGGGTGGGGAGGGGACATGGGACTGTAAATTATACTGTTACACAGAATTGTATAAAACTTTCTCTAATACGTTGGGTAGTTTTATCAAATCTTGATTGGTCGGTTCAAATATGCAGTGTCCAAACTTTTTAACCAATAACTATGTATATTCTGCAGAGAGGGTAATTTTGTTTATAATTATTAGGAAGATACATTAATTCATCGCAAAAGGCAAAGCAAAAAGATGCACAATGAACTATGATCTAATAAATTTGAAGATATTATTTGTTACCTTGGTAAATTGTATGAATACTGCAAGTCCCCCCATTGAGACAGTAACCATTTTCACAGGCTACACTTACTGTTCCATGTACATACAGTACACTAGACTCACTGGATACTCCTGAAATTAAAGTAAATAATATAGGAGGCATGAGCTATATTTAACTCTGTCCACACGATGGGGACCCTGTCCAGATTTTGCATTGTCTCTTTGAAATCAGCTAATAGCGTCGAAAATATGAACACAGGCGAGTCTCTTCATATGTTGTCTGAATTACATATCCTTATACATTCATTCACATGATATTTCAATTAGAATTAATATGGTGGATTCGCCTTTTCTTTAACGGTTAACCAATTATTTAGGTCCTTAAGGTTGCGCGCATCTGTAATACAAAGTATCATGATGTCTCTCCGTCCGTCTATCCGTCCGTCCCTTAAGATCTCGGTAACCACAGAACCGATCAGAAAATTTGCGAGTCATTCGCATGTAATTATATCTCTTGGGGCAAAGCTCCTAGAGACTAGGGGCAAAGCTGCTAGTGAATCTTATAGAAATGGAAGAGTGATGTGTTGGCAAATAAACAGGTGCAATGTATAAAGAATGAAATAAATTTTTCTGAAATGAATTTAAATACTGCCCATATGATAAACAATTTTTCAGTTATCCTAAAAGTAGTTTGCAAATCACAAATATTCTTATATAAAACTAACATGATGTTTGTGTGTGTATGTGTGTGTGTCTGTCTGTGCCGAAGGATCTTGCTAACCGATTGGGTTCTCCTTTACAATAAAGTTTTTCATAGGACCTGTTTATAACTGAAGGGCATAAAACATTTATTTATTAAATTGTATTATAGACAGTTTCCGCGAATATAAAATGAAAGAAAAAGAAAAACAGTTTAGTTAGCCCTGAGGGGCTGAAAGAACTGGCTAACAAAACTGGTATTAATTTTATGATTTTTATTTAATCATTCGTGTAAAATCTTCAGTAATACGATTCTATACTTGATATTTCATTATGGTTGAGAACCGGTTCTAATTCAGGGGATATTAATCGGTTTCGAAGCCATACTGGAAGTTTCCAAAACTGCAACCTTCTACCTGCTAAATTTGTAGCAATACATTTATAGTTTCCAGCAGTATCTGCAGATCCAACAACTTGCAATGTAGAACTTCTTTTATTTGATCTTATTCTGATAAACAAAACAAAATTATTTTATTCGGGGGGTTCTCCAAGGTTCAGTATTTGTACCAATATATTCCCTCTATTTTACAAAAACAAGGATGACAACAGCCATATTTGCGAAGCTCTTCAATCAGAAGGAAGAACAAACGAACAATAACTCTAATAGAGTGTCACAACTTAATAAGCAGAACATTAATTTGTAAGTCTAAACAAAACTGTAAATAAATTTGTTGCATAATTGCATAAATACAGGATACAGTAAACGGACATATTTTTATTTTTAGGATTTATCTATAGATATACATTGCTTATAATATTGTACCTTGTTGTCCTAGGAATTATTATGTAAAAAATCAAATAAATAGGATAAATATATTATACAATGAAAATTATGTCAAAAAAGATAAAAATCAGCATGTTCTAAATGGAAGTACTGACCTACTGGGAGTAATTATAGAGTTGTTATGCTGTATGATTTTAAAATGTTTTCCTAAACCTTGTAACTATTGGTCCAATTCATGGATTGTTCATCTATTTTTAATATATTACCTATAGACTTTGGAAGTATTGATGAATGTATCTTGAAAGGTCCATTGGAATGTTGGAATTGGATAAACAATCCGAGCAAGACGACATACTAACTTGGTCCATCTACAAGTTATATATTATATCAATATATGCGGTACTTAATATCTTAAGAGACTTTTATAGACAGACATGTTCTGCTTACACTCATTTTGCTATATCATCCTAGGAATTACCATCTAAAAAATTATAGAATAATTTTATCATGTCAAAATTTTATTTCTAATGTGTAAAATCGACGTACAGCCTTTCAGGTACAGATTATACTTTACTTTAAAAGTTGCACCTAATTGATACAGGAATCCTTATGCAAGGTTTAAAATCAATAAAATAGTGCATTTGAGTTTCTTATTAATACCTTATCATTACAGAAATCTAAATGTACGCGATAAGAACTTGAAAACAGAAATAGATGTAGCTAGAGCCTTTCCTGTTAAAAATAAAAGTGTATGATTCCACTTACTTGTTGAATCTAATTCCTACAGAGGCGACTAAAGGTTTCAAAACTGGTATTGATGTACAGTTCGTACAGGACATCTTTCTAACAACTTTCTGAACAAGTTTGTTGCTGCGCAGTGGTGGCATCCGGGAGATCAAACTGTTGTCTGAAAATCGATAGGAATTATTAAAATTATAATTGCATAACCTACCCGAGACCATTGCTATAAACGTAGGACTCGTTGTGAGGTCTTGGGATTGAGTCTCGGCTCAATACCGCGTCAAAACTAAAATGCGCGACATAATAGTTAGGGTAGGAGAAATGAATAGACCCTAAAAATGAGCGCAACAAGATCCCATGTAAAGTTAGTATGTCCAGAAAAAGTTCGTGCAATCAAAGGGTTAGTTGTGTGTAGAACATTGTTCTGAGCTGGATCTTTAAATCATTTAAAGATCCAGCGCTGGTAATTATGCGATTTTTGGTATAGGTACACTTAGATTAAAACCCTTGCAGTGAATCTACCTGACCAAATTATTTAAAATTTTAAATGATTTGTAAACCACAGATCTGTTCATGAGATCCTAATGGGCAAAATAACACGAATAGAACTAAATTACCTGAAAATTGTAGCATAAAAACATATCTTCGATTTCTTCTTAGTTTTCCACAAATCAAAGAATTTTGTTGTCTAATAATTATTTCTTTTGAAGATTTTAGTTGTTCTGGAATATTTTTGGGTACTTTGTGTAATTTTCTGATTCTATAACAAAAGAGTCCATATTTGAAAATATTCAAAGCAAAGCTTTTTCGCAATTAGAATGCGTTCGTAAACCCCTGGAAAGTATAAAATATCTGTGAACGCCACTGTTATCTATTTAAAACTATGGACGCTTTTCCTTAATGTTATCAGCGTAAATTCTTGTTCTCTTTTAATCTTTAAAATCTTTCCTATAATAAAGAATGTTTTTGTAATAACAGTCAGAAACATAGACGTCCTAAGGTGGGTGTAAAGGAACTTCTCCCCCCCCCCCCCCAAACATTGAAACCCCTCGTGTTACCTTCGAAATCCCTCATTTTTCCTCTTGAAACAAAAAGCTCGGACGTCCCAAGTCAAAAAAACAAAATATTTTACTCTTTTGGCAGAACAATTTAGATGTTAAATTGTTTTGCTTTTGTTAAGATGGGTATAACGAATTTTTGTAGGTTTACTTTTTAAAAAATGAACTAAAATTCTTCACAAAAGCATAAAACATGCTTACTAGAAATCTAATTAAATTTTTAACTAAACCTGTTAAAATACTTGGTTGGTTATACAGCATTTCTGAAACTTCTTTTTCTGACCTACAATAGATGAAAGGTCATATGGTTAATTAATTGATAAAAATATATTTATTAGGGCAATAATTTACTTGTGAATATTCAGCTGGCCTATGAATATTTTCTCAATAACTATCTAACAATGTTCACCTGTCTGCAATCTTATTAATTTGTAAATTTAAAATTACAAGCTTCGGTTGTCATAGATGTTGTCATCCTTGCTTAATACTTTTGTTTGATTAGAAGTTCTTTCTAAAATATCATTTAAATTACCTTTTTAAAGAACATTTTTCACTGTTACATTTAATCACAAACAATAAAAGCACAAAAATAAAAACAACAAGAGATTCATTATACAACCTTAAACGCATTTTTAACGATTTTTTTTATAACTTTTTAATATATTTTGTTTTATTTAAGTCCATTATGAGGTATATTTTAACATACTAGTATGTAGTGTTTATGTAGTGAGAGCAAAAATGTCAAATAATTAAAGTAAAATAATAGAGGGTGCACAAGCTATATGTAACTCTACCCACGGAGTTTAAATATCAGCCATTAGCGTTGAAAATCTAAACACATTCTGTACAAAAGAGCAGAAAGCAATTTGCAAGCAGACGAGAAAGGTACCCCCAACTTGGGTCTGGGTTATACATTTATGCTTATACATTTATTGTCGCGCATACAGAAAGATAAGAGGAGGCGGTTTTCATAGTCATGGTTCATCAAATGATAACACATAACAAGGATGACAACATCCATAATTAGCGAAGCTCAAAATTTATTGATATACAGCAGGAAAAATAATCTTTTGAGTATGTTAAAAGACATAATTGAAATAAATCACGAAACCTTTAAAAAATGTATAATATCTTTTGAAGCATTAAGCTAAGAAAAAAACCCGTGAAATCTAGGAATCAATCTTGCACCCCAACCAATAGCAAGTCTTTAATAATCTTCGTGAAAATATGTATAATGTTGACTTATTTAATCCCTAAAAAAACCTAGGAATTGATCTAGCACCCCAATTAACATACAGATGGACAAAACAATGTATAGATTAGATGCGCATATGTCATGGGAATCTTCACTAAAAATTTCAGCTGTCTATCTTTAATAGGAGCCGAGAAAATCACGTTTCCCCCACTTTGTCACGGACAGACGGACGGACGGACGGAAATTTCGAATTATAGAATAGCTTCGCTACTAGCAAGGACAACTAATTCCATATGTAGCGCAGCAATTATCCCGAAAGGGAAGGGACATTAGACTGAAAGGATCTTTGAGGATAATACGATGGACGATAAATTGTTATGAACAAGAATTATTATCCCTACTGTAAATTAAAATCAAATGAACGCTACTAATTTTTAACTAATCAATCAAATTGAGTACAAGTACCTAAGGTTTTTGGGTCAACGAATAAGATAACATAATTACAAAACTTTGGGTACCAGTGTAATTTATAACTCCATATCCCCTTCCATCCCTGGCAAATTGAAATTTCACTTGTACCCAGTGTTTATTACTACGATATCTTATTCCCTATTTTGTTTATCATAATTGGAGGTTTATTTCAATTTATGGCCAATTGTTCCAGTGTTTATAACTATGATATCTTATTCCCTATTTTGTTTATCATAATTGGAGGTTTATTTCAATTTATGGCCAATTGTTCCAGTGTTTATAACTATGATATCTTATTCCCTATTTTGTTTATCATAATTGGAGGTTTATTTCAATTTATGGCCAATTGTTCCAGTGTTTATAACTATGATATCTTATTCCCTATTTTGTTTATCATAATTGGAGGTTTATTTCAATTTATGGCCAATTGTTCCAGTGTTTATAACTATGATATCTTATTCCCTATTTTGTTTATCATAATTGGAGGTTTATTTCAATTTATGGCCAATTGTTCCAGTGTTTATAACTATGATATCTTATTCCCTATTTTGTTTATCATAATTGGAGGTTTATTTCAATTTATGGCCAATTGTTCCAGTGTTTATAACTATGATATCTTATTCCCTATTTTGTTTATCATAATTGGAGGTTTATTTCAATTTATGGCCAATTGTTCCAGTGTTTATAACTATGATATCTTATTCCCTATTTTGTTTATCATAATTGGAGGTTTATTTCAATTTATGGCCAATTGTTCCAGTGTTTATAACTATGATATCTTATTCCCTATTTTGTTTATCATAATTGGAGGTTTATTTCAATTTATGGCCAATTGTTCCAGTGTTTATAACTATGATATCTTATTCCCTATTTTGTTTATCATAATTGGAGGTTTATTTCAATTTATGGCCAATTGTTCCAGTGTTTATAACTATGATATCTTATTCCCTATTTTGTTTATCATAATTGGAGGTTTATTTCAATTTATGGCCAATTGTTCCAGTGTTTATAACTATGATATCTTATTCCCTATTTTGTTTATCATAATTGGAGGTTTATTTCAATTTATGGCCAATTGTTCCAGTGTTTATAACTATGATATCTTATTCCCTATTTTGTTTATCATAATTGGAGGTTTATTTCAATTTATGGCCAATTGTTCCAGTGTTTATAACTATGATATCTTATTCCCTATTTTGTTTATCATAATTGGAGGTTTATTTCAATTTATGGCCA
This sequence comes from Acartia tonsa, assembly GCF_053477335.1. NCBI lineage: Eukaryota > Metazoa > Arthropoda > Copepoda > Calanoida > Acartiidae > Acartia > Acartia tonsa. The sequence continues at coordinate 9,647,866 of NC_137261.1, read as the reverse complement.
ATTGTTCCAGTGTTTATAACTATGATATCTTATTCCCTATTTTGTTTATCATAATTGGAGGTTTATTTCAATTTATGGCCAATTGTTCCAGTGTTTATAACTATGATATCTTATTCCCTATTTTGTTTATCATAATTGGAGGTTTATTTCAATTTATGGCCAATTGTTCCAGTGTTTATAACTATGATATCTTATTCCCTATTTTGTTTATCATAATTGGAGGTTTATTTCAATTTATGGCCAATTGTCCTATCACTTAAAATTCCTGATAGATCTTAAGTTAACCAAAGGGTGTAGCTTAATGTGATAATGCTAAAACTAAGTGACTGTAGGAACATGCAAGGTGAAAGATAATTTTCATGAAAAATTTCTATAATACGATACGATACATTTTTAAAATCTTCATGGGACTTGGAAAAGATAATTTTAGAATGTTGAATGTTTAATTTTATATGTTTGTTTATTCTTTTAACTTTTTCTATATCATAATTTTCTTATCTTTGATTTTTGTAGAAAAAATATTTATTATTCATTCATTCATTTTTTTAATAATAATTTAACTTTATTTCCTTTAAAATTTTATATAAACAACTTTTTAGTGGCGAAGCTACTCTATAATTCTGTTTATCCATTCCATGATGTTTTTTGTGCTTCGCTATTTATGGATGTTGCAGTACTTGTTTACATAATTATGTACAAAAAGTTTAATCTTTCACATTTCAATTCCTGTAATAGGGAAATTTCTAAAAAATCTATTATAAACTTTTTATGTATTTAGTATTTGTTTGATTTCGAGTTAATATTGATGAAATTTTTTATACAAGAAAATATTGTCCTATATTAGTTACCTAAGGAAGAATGGGTACTTTTTTTAAAATCTTTATTAGTCGGTATAAATTATAAGTGTCGAAACTTTTCCATCACTAATGTTTATCCTGATTCCAGGTGTTTCTTAATAAATTCCTTGATTTGATAAATCAATTTCAAACTTCTATAATTCTATCAAAAAACTATTGAACTTCTATATATATATATATATATGCAATTTTAAGGGTTTATGTTGACTTTATGGCTTTTACAAAAGGTGGTCGCCATAGGCGTCCAAGGGGGGGGGGTAATGGGCCATTTGGCACCCCCAAACGATTTTGGGGGTGCCGTAGGCACCCCCAAAATTTTTTGAACAATACCCCCCCCAAAAAAAAATTACCCCTACCTTGGGGGTGCCGTAGGCACCCCCAACGATTTTGGGGGGGGGTATTTACCCCCCCCAAACCATTTTGGGGGGGTAATTACCCCCCCCAAAATAAATGTTCTTTAAAAAAATTTTTTTGGGGGGGATCTATGATGTAATTGTAAAGCACTGAAGATTCCATAAAATAGATACCTAACTAAATTAAATATTTCATTAAATAATGAAAAAGAATTTCTATAGGCGATTTCTTTTGGGAGGATGTCAGGGTGTCTCAAAACTAGTTATAAAACTTACCAGGACCTATAAGACGCTTCACTTTAAAGTATAATCATATTGGTTCATTGGTTAGTGAGTTAATTATTGTATTTTTATGTTCTAAAGGATGAGATACTACTATATATTTGAATAGTAGTGGCGCCCTTAGCATCTAAGAACTCGTGTTTTCTAAAGGGTAAAAAGGGAGGAGAAAAATTGCCTAAAACCACTCAAAGGATTGACCTATAATAGTGTGGAACCATCATGGGATCTATGTGAAGCTTTCCTAAAAAGGAGAACTCAGTATTAAAAGTAATGAAATCTGAAGCTATAGTCAAATAAACCTTACTTACTACTTTATGTTATAGAATAGTACTTATTAACTTAATAGATTAGGTAGGTGCTTTTTTTACATAATTAAATTACCCCCCCCAAAAATTTTACCCCCGGGGTAAATTAGTTTGGGGGGGGTAATTACCCCCCCCCAACAGGTTTGGGGGGAGTATTTACCCCCCCCAACAGACTTTAGGGGGGGTAATTACCCCCCCCAATCAAATTTTACCCCCAGGGTAAAAATTTTGGGGGGGGTAAAAAAAAATTTCGGCGCGCTTCGCGCGCCATTTTACCCCCCCCCAAACACGAATTACCCCCCCCCTAAATTTTTTTACCCCCCCCCAAACAAAAAAGCTTGGACGCCCCTGGTGGTCGCGGCTAAAAAAAATATCGACAAGCTGATTTAAAAAAAAAATTTAAACATCATTATCCACTGTATAGCTTTTAAAAAGGTGTCTATGGGTGACATAATCTTGTCACATCGACAGTCTAATGACACCATAACGACATGGTTTTTGAACCCCTAAAGTAAAATGACTGACCATCCCTCTTGAAAAAAAAAACACAGATAAACTTTACAGAAATGTAAAGATTTAATATGATGAGAATGTAAACTTGTTCTCTGTAAATATAATCGAAATATTATTACTTGGTTGTTGCACCAGATTTTCATGTTTTCTAAAAAAGAGAAACTTGCAGCGGGTTAAAAAACGATTCTCCTTTTCACCCCTTATCCCATCACCTCAAACTGGATGAACAAACTGACCAATAAATGAGGTCAATGTTTGTAACATAGATTGACGACGATTTTCCCCTGTCATAATATCCACGTATATTTAAATCCACTTTCTCTGTAAATATTAAGATTATGTTAATCTAACAAAATTTCTTTGTACAAATTTTAAAAAACTTTCTTGTCTATTAAATTAAGTACCCTTCGGGTCTGCAAACATTTGGGTCAATTAGGACAGAGTAAGACAATCGTAATAATTTAGGACTGAAGGATTTATATTGTATATTTGTATATAGTAAGAAAGAATGGAAATTATCTAAATTTTTTGGTTATAATTATAAAAAATCATCAAATAAGAAATAGTTATCAGCTGTCTGATTAAAATATTTATTTTAGGTTAGGTTATATTGGGTGATGGGTAGCCTTGCAGGGTAAGTGAATCGCCGCATAAGCCCGATTATTTTTAATTCATTTAATTTTTTTTTTAAATTTGGGGATGGGATTTAAGTGCTTATAGACACTTAGAGGGAAAGCACAAGTAGATCAAATATTTTCAAATCCAAAATAATCTGCTACATGATTGTATTAAAATTTGATGGTACCAAGAAACATTTTTCCCATTTATCTTTTGTGTATCTTTCTAACTAATACATTCAATTTGACACATTTTAGGACGGAGCGATATCATAAAAGTTTAGTTTCTGATTATATTTATACTTTTTTACACTTAGAGCGTTTCTGTAATAAGGGTAGGTCCGGCCGTAACAGAATGACGGTTTCTTTAACAGTTAGATATAATTTGGAAACTGTAGCAACTTAAAATTATCATTTTTAGAATAATGATTGGAATAAGAAGCTCCTCTTTAATCAAGTCTTTAATATTAAAATATGGATTACAGTTTTTGAACAATTTTAGTTACATATCACCACTAGCAGCAAATCTAATATTTGTGCAGACAGACGGACTTACGGGCATTCAGTACATAATATATAGTAGCCTTGCTACAAAAAAAAAGTAGCTGTAAACCAATAATCTTGTTAACAAATGTTCAATAATATTAGAAATATTTTATCAAATATTAGTTTGTAAAGATTTATATATATTTTACTATGAAAATAGGAAATTCCTTCCATTAAGAAAGTGAGGATATTGAAATAGTTATACTTAAAAAGTAACAGGATGTGGCTTTCGTTTACAGTGAAGCTTCTTATGAATCACAAAAAGTTTTAAAAAATCTTTTCTTGGGAAGGTATAGCATCCAGGGAGTAAGGGAGGGGACAATGGGCAATTAATTCAATTTAGGAGTATTTGCTGAAAGACCTTAAAATCCAGATTAATCCAGAAAATATGGAGAAAATTGTAAAGCGAGAGTTTATACAATACAGAAAACTATAAATTAAGAAGAAAGTTCCAAGAAAAAAGCATTCATTTGAAAATTATATTATCAGAACATCAGAGTGACGTAACCATTCTGTAATTAATAACTAGAAAAATCCCCCTGGAACCAATTCAACCCATAGCCCTATAACCCAAAATCTAATTGGATTCTTAGATCGTTTATTAAACAAATATTACAATAAAGTTTTTATCTATGAAATGATATTTTCTGGAGAAAAAAAAATTGTTAAAACCAGCCACATCATAACAAATTAAGTTTATTAATACCTGTCTGCAAATATTCAAAATTAACAAACGAGTTAGCGGCATTTTGTGCGCTAGTACCCAAAGTCAGTATTAAACTGCTAAATTCTTGCACATTCCCTTTAAGCCAGTACCCAAAGTCTAAGACTCCTAAAAATTGAATATTCGATCCATTGTCCCCTCCCTTACTCCCTGTATAGCATCACCCTCCCTGGAAAAAAATGTTCCTCCTATTTGTTTCTTATTTTTTATAGAGAGAATTTTGATGGTGAGTTGAACTTCCTCTCACCCTCCACGTTTATGTACTTTTAGAAGCCTTTATTTAAAAATTTTAAAAATCAGGACTCGTCAGCTGCGTGTAAACCCCGTCATGTTATAAGTTTAAAATTCAGCTGGATGTCTAAACATGTTGCTAATCCATCTTTTCAGAATTTTTTTTTTTTGCACAAAAGCGAGTTTTAGTCTTATGCGCTGCTGCCGAGCCTGGAAAATTCAAGAAAGATTATCCGCTCTAAATATCGCATGTCATATCACTAGCCTTACAATAAAGAAGAGAGTTATAGTTAGGAAATATGGAGGAAATACCGATATTTTTCTCCGCTAGATATACTTTTCCAATATTGAGCCCAAAATTTTGTGTTCTTTCTTCATGTATTGTAACATTATTAATTTTTTTTTTACAGAAATCATTCTTTATTGATATGATAGTAATAAGACTGTTTGTTTGTAGTGTCTTTTTTTTGTAAAGTTATCTATTTTTTTTTAAATATAAAAAAGACGATCAAACTAATGCATATTTGAAATTATCATAGTTTTGTAATAAGTTTTCTGAATAGTTGGCATAAAAACTAAAATCTTCTAACTAACTAACTGGATCCAAACTTTGCCAGCAATAATTTGGATAAAACTTTTTTTCTTAAAGACAATATATTTGGGAGGGGGGTAAGGAAGTACAATTGATAATCTAAATAATAAATTGAACTGACCAAGAGATGAAACTGAAGAGATGAAACTGAAGAGATGAAACTGGATGAGATTCTAATTAAATTGAATATTAATAAATGCATAAATCTGAATATTGTAAAAGTTCATTGACCCTCCTGGGGGGATCTTAAGGGATATGACAATGGGCAATAAATAATGTAAACGATAAACCATTCGGCAAAGTTTAGAAATTACTTTCGAACAATAAAAAACAAAAATTTAATTAGGCTAACCAAAATATTTGGTCATATTCTGAAATAAATTGAAGATAAGTAGCGATGGTGGTTATTTTTTATGCCTAACCCCTTCCTAACCATGCGGGGCCTACAGCTAGGGTGCTCTAATCCTGCGGTGCAGCCATATGCCCAAGAGCCATTACACAACCCACACTAAAGTTAAACACAAAAACAAGAAAAACTACTCCCATCCCCACTTCTTTTAAATCTAATTCAAATAAGAGGGGGGGGGGGGGGGGGGGTTCTGTGCTCAACTCAGAACTCTCAGCCAGACATTATGAGTGTCCTTTCAAATTTGATTCATTGCTATTTCAATTATTAGTTCAATTTAATTGTCTATTTAGAATTATCAAACAGTATTCTATGTATTAATTTTACGTACAATTATTTCTCGTACGATAAGACATAATGTTATTAGCAAAGTATCTTTAGACTCAAGTCTTATTTAGAATCCTGTATACAGGCATTTTTGCGACTGATTTAAATACAATTTTGTTTAGACTTACAACATAATAAAAGTCAAACTTTTTTGTTACTCTGATATTAACACAACAGTTGATATACAGGGTGCGAAAATGTTTTTAAAAGCAAAGCTTTTCTATAATTAGGGTCGGTCCGTACTTCCGTACGTCCAGCACAGACAGGCATGTTAAAATATGTCCTATAGATTTCAAACTTTGCATAGTGATTCCTTTAGTAGTCAAGTACGATTTAGAAAGCGTAGCAACTCTATGATCATTACAATAATGTCCGTACGTCCATTTAAAATATGTTGATTTTTTTTTACTTTTTTAACAACAAATTTTTATGTGATCTAATCATCTGATTGATCTGATTTTTTGTATGTTGATTCCTGATACAACAAAGTATATGGTTATAAGCGAAGCAACTCTATCAAGTCCTAAAAATGTAAGTATGACCATAAACATTATCCTGTATCAAGCAGTTTTTCAACAAATCTACTTACAATTCTGCTTCGACTCTTATACATTTATATTCTGATTATTCAGTTCTGACACTATATAAGTGTTAATGTCCGTTTGTCCTACCGTTTCAGAGCTTCGCTTTTATGGATGTTGTCATCCTTGTTTTTATAAAAACATCACAAATCATACATACTAAATATTTTTATTTAAAATCAAAACTAGGACTTGCGTACATGTGTAAATTATACATTTAATCGATGTAATCGCCTTTGGCCTCAATAACGGCTCGATACAGCCTCTGAACCAGCTGCAATCTTTTCTTACCATGTCCTAGTCCATGGAGCCGAATACCTCCCTGGTGGAGGAGGTCAAAAAAGAAAAAGAAGTATTTTTTCAAGGAGGTTAGAATTGTCCTATCGATTTCAAACTTGGATGATGATTCCTGTAAGAGTAAGGTACAAAGAATTCTTCGTTATTGTAAAGAAATATTTTATTATTTGTTTAGATAATGAAAAGCCAAACTATTCCAAGTTGCAGAGAATATTATTACATACAGAATATGTGTGTGTACCATATACATTTACACTAGTGGACCAAACATTTTGATCATGTTGAAGTATAAAAACCTAACCACATTTTATTTCTCTTTTAATTTTTGTATTATACGCTTTTAAAGTACTTTTATCTTTTATTTGTGTACGTTGTATGAATATAATAATTTGTTTGATTGATTTCCTTATATAGAAATCCAAATAGGTTAAATTGTGGTCGGTTGGAGAGTCGTATATTTTTCCCCATATCATTTTATTTGGGTATTTTTTTTGGACTTAAATTTTATATAAATAAATAAACCACGTCTCAACCCTTAAACCTCCATTTAAAGAGTAAAATTAAGCTTTCCCCGAAATTTATATCGAGTACTTTTTTTCCTATGAATAATCCTTTTTGACGCCCTTACCCTGTGGGGGCTATACCTGCAATGACCTAACACTACGGTGCTAACTAAATACCCAATCCTGATACAAACAAACAATTGAAAAATATGGGCGAGGATTTCAGGACTGGACAAGGCAACTTGAGAGAAATTGTCACAATATGTCATATCTTCATCTTTTATGTGATATGGTTTCTATATTCCAACATGTTAAAATCTGTGGATCTTGTGGATACATACATACTCTTGTATTCTTCATATGTTACTTATTTCACCTTGGCGGAGGAATAAATTATTCATACACTTTGTCTAATACCCAGGGGTAAGGGGATAAACCGCTGGGGCTCTAACTCTTCAGAGAAATATAACTTCTGGTCCTGCTATTTTTTTCACAAACCATCCCCCCTCCGCCTAAACTTTTCTTTTTTGTGAGCACAGACAAATAAGTGGGATAGGAAAATTCCTTGTGGCGAAGCCCCGGTGAAAAAATGCTGCCCCCCACGGGCCCACACCCCCCAAAAAAGATTGAGGGAACAACAGAAATTTTAAAGTTTCCACATCAAAACATTGATCTAATTGGAAACCAAAATACAAAGTGGTTTGTTTAGATTATTTAATGACCATACATTAAAGTAAAAGAATAGAGGGGACGTGAGCTAAATGTAACTGTCCAAAGGGACCATACAAAAGAACAAAAAGCAATTTGCTAGCAGACAAAAGGGTCTCCAGTATTTGGGTCAGATAGTTGTCTGGATTATACATACATATATTTTTACTTTTAAATCTATTCCCATATGTTATCCCTGATACACTAATGATACTTGATATAGTTACACATAATATTTCATACTCTCATATAATTATCCCTGATACACTACTGATACTTGATATAGTTACACCTAATATTTCATACTCTCATATAATATCCCTGATACACTACTGATACTTGATATAGTTACACCTAATATTTCATACTCTCATATAATATCCCTGATACACTACTGATACTTGATATAGTTACACCTAATATTTCATACTCTCATATAATTATCCCTGATACACTACTGATACTTGATATAGTTACACCTAATATTTCATACTCTCATATAATATCCCTGATACACTACTGATACTTGATATAGTTACACCTAATATTTCATACTCTCATATAGTTATCCCTGATACACTACTGATACTTGATATAGTTACACCTAATATTTCATACTCTCATATAATATCCCTGATACACTACTGATACTTGATATAGTTACACCTAATATTTCATACTCTCATATAGTTATCCCTGATACACTACTGATACTTTATATAGTTACACCTAATATTTCATACTCTCATATAGTTATCCCTGATACACTACTGATACTTGATATAGTTACACCTAATATTTCATACTCTCATATAATATCCCTGATACACTACTGATACTTGATATAGTTACACCTAATATTTCATACTCTCATATAATTATCCCTGATACACTACTGATACTTGATATAGTTACACCTAATATTTCATACTCTCATATAATTATCCCTGATACACTACTGATACTTGATATAGTTACACCTAATATTTCATACTCTCATATAATATCCCTGATACACTACTGATACTTGATATAGTTACACCTAATATTTCATACTCTCATATAATTATCCCTGATACACTACTGATACTTGATATGGTTACACCTAATATTTCATACTCTCATATAATATCCCTGATACACTACTGATACTTGATATAGTTACACCTAATATTTCATACTCTCATATAGTTATCCCTGATACACTACTGATACTTGATATAGTTACACCTAATATTTCATACTCTCATATAATATCCCTGATACACTACTGATACTTGATATAGTTACACCTAATATTTCATACTCTCATATAGTTATCCCTGATACACTACTGATACTTTATATAGTTACACCTAATATTTCATACTCTCATATAGTTATCCCTGATACACTACTGATACTTGATATAGTTACACCTAATATTTCATACTCTCATATAATATCCCTGATACACTACTGATACTTGATATAGTTACACCTAATATTTCATACTCTCATATAATTATCCCTGATACACTACTGATACTTGATATAGTTACACCTAATATTTCATACTCTCATATAATTATCCCTGATACACTACTGATACTTGATATAGTTACACCTAATATTTCATACTCTCATATAATATCCCTGATACACTACTGATACTTGATATAGTTACACCTAATATTTCATACTCTCATATAATTATCCCTGATACACTACTGATACTTGATATAGTTACACCTAATATTTCATACTCTCATATAATTATCCCTGATACACTACTGATACTTGATATAGTTACACCTAATATTTCATACTCTCATATAATATCCCTGATACACTACTGATACTTGATATAGTTACACCTAATATTTCATACTCTCATATAATTATCCCTGATACACTACTGATACTTGATATAGTTACACCTAATATTTCATACTCTCATATAATTATCCCTGATACAATACTGATACTTGATATAGTTACACCTAATATTTCATACTCTCATATAGTTATCCCTGATACACTACTGATACTTGATATAGTTACACCTAATATTTCATACTCTCATATAATTATCCCTGATACACTACTGATACTTGATATAGTTACACCTAATATTTCATACTCTCATATAATATCCCTGATACACTACTGATACTTGATATAGTTACACCTAATATTTCATACTCTCATATAATTATCCCTGATACACTACTGATACTTGATATAGTTACACCTAATATTTCATACTCTCATATAATTATCCCTGATACAATACTGATACTTGATATAGTTACACCTAATATTTCATACTCTCATATAATATCCCTGATACACTACTGATACTTGATATAGTTACACCTAATATTTCATACTCTCATATAGTTATCCCGGCCCTGATACACTACTGATACTTGATATAGTTACACCTAATATTTCATACTCTCATATAATGTTATACATTTTACATAAGCTTTTACTCTAATATTTTATATAATAACTAGTGACTTTGCTCCTTGCCTCTAGGGGCTTTGCCCCAAGAGGTAATTTAAAAAAAAATAAGTACTTCTGGAGCTGCCACCTCAAATTTCAAATAATTTTTTAAAATTGGGGGGGGGATTTTTTAATTTTTGGAGGGGTTGGGGGTGTCCCACCCTCAAAGAAAATAGCCTTAAACCAACACAGGACCAGTAGGAATATTCCCTGAAGAGTAGAATCCGATCGGTTCAGTGGTTACGGAGATCTTAAGAGACGGACATCATTCTACTTTTTCCCCTGAAAATTTAACAAAAAAATAAAGTAGCTAGATTCGTTTTCATTCTTTGTCAGGTTATTTTACTTAGCTAAATAGGGAAGATTGTGATATGATAGCCCCCAACACTCCCCAAGGTAAGGTTGCTCTATGTCTTTTTGTCTCACTAATGACTAAGCACAAAAGCTGAAAATGACATTTAGTATATATATTACATGATATGTAATGTATTCATAAGACCATGTTATATATTATTATTTGTCTGCTTGTAAATTTTAAACTGTCACTTTAGAATCCCCCTTTTTATCCATTCTGAATATTTATCACATATTTATATCCTATTTTTATAAGCTTTTTTAAAAACAATATTCTTATATTTTTAAATTTTAAGAAGTGATTCCAATTTAATTTTTTGATTATATCTACAATATTTATGAGAATATTGAATATTATCATCTTGTGCTACAAGCAAATCAGGGCTCGGCAGCCTCGAGACTGCAGGCTCGGCCGTGGCTTCTTAAAGCGAGGCTACCGAGGGTAGCTTTGATGAAACTTAAAATCGGCTAAACCAGATTTAAAATTGTTAGGATGCTGCTTATTATACTTTTACTAACAACTGCATGAATGAGGCTATGAGTGAACCTCTTCTTGGCAGATGCAGAACCGAACGGCTGAAGTCTAGATCGCAGCTGAATAGAAAATAAAAAAATGCAAAGTAATTTGGTAGCCGCAGATATCATATGACCAATTAATATATTTTCAGAACTCACCAAAGATGATTTGACTGCGATTACAGAACTTATAATAGTTATTTATTGCACCACCTTTCTGCGGATATTAAAATAAAAAAAATGTAAGATTAAACCCATTTTTGTTAGCCTCGCGGGGCTATAGGCCCGGGCTTACAAAACTGGTACTAAATTTATAATTTTCATTTTAATATTAGTGGAAAATTGTGAGTATTACGATGCTATACATATTTTTTCGGTATGGCTGAGAACTGGTTCTCTTCCAGCTGGTATTATCGGTTTCAAATTCATACCGGGAAAAATCTTCATTCCTTTAAATTCAGCTATGCATCACCTAATTATAAAGTAGCTGCGCTACTAACAAAGATGTCTTGGCTAAGAGACAAAAAATTGCAGGTGTTCCTTCTTTTCCGCATATTATTATTACATCCGCGCTCACGATGTGACTGCAAAAAGACATAATAGACAAAAAAAATAGAGGTTATGGGTTAGGTTGTTTTATTATGAGTGAGGAGCAGTACTTTTCGGTTCTGATATCAAAGTAAAAAATAAAGGGGGCACAAGCTATATGTAACTCAATTCACGGGGCTGGGACCCTGTGCCGACTATTAATTGGACCTTTGAATATCAGCCAATAGCTTCGGAAATATAAACACAGCTAAGGCGTTCCAAAAAAGCACAAAGTAAATTGATAGCAGACAAAAAAGATACCCAGCACTTGGGACAAGTAGTTGTCTGGGCTATACATCTATACTTATACATTTATTGTTCTGATGACTGTGCAGAATTGAATGGACACCAAACTAGTATAAGAAGAAGAAGAATACCATTATTTTATATTCTCCGATACTTTCAAACTAAACTTTGAGTCCCAAATATTTTATAAATAGCCAGGACAGGTCTTTGTACCCTTTGCTGTTGTCTACGTTTAGGAAAATACAATGATATGTCGGCAAAATGGATTTATATAGATTTCGTGGATTTTATGACAGGGTAATTTTTGTCTACTATTTAGGTTGATAATATAGTCAGTAGTTATTGGTCAAAACTTTCCTTTATGGCCAGCTGGCCATCGTTATATTAACCAACAATGCTATATGCAAAGCATCTTCATACTCAAATCCTAAAAACGCAAGTATGTCTTTAAACAGTATCCTGTATTTTTATGCAGTTTTGCAACAAACTTACTAAAATTTCGTTAACACTTATTCATTTGAATTTCGCTTATTCGGTTCTGACACTCCATTGCAAGTGTTAATGTTTGTTTGTTCTACACATTCGCTTTTATGGATGTTGTAAGTCGTGGTTACAATGATTAAAAGAAAAACTTGATCCCCAACATCAATAAAACTTGTCTTGTTATTTGCCAACAAAAATAAAATAAAAAGTCAGATAAAATTAATTTTAATTATTTGTTGATAATTTTATAACATAAACATAAACAAGGTTGTTAATATCCTTAGGGTACTGTAAGATATCTAAATAAACTTTTATCCTAATATGTAAAGTAGTAACGATTTTTTACTGAGCTGGATCTTTAAATCATTTCAATGGTGCGCCATATCGGGGTGCGTTGAATTTCAGCCAATCACAGCGCGGCATTTCGTAAAATGCTGTGCTCTCCTTGGTGGAAAGTTGGCTCATCCCGATTTGGCGCACCATTGAAATGATTTAAAGATCCAGCTCTGTACTTTGAGATATTGCCAATCACTAAACTGATTGGGTTCTCCATTTCATGACCATTAGCTTAACATAGTTGTAGATTTTATTTTTAAAAGATATGATATTATGTGGTAGTTTATGCACACCTTTATATAGCAGATATGATATTATGTGGTAATGTATACACACTCTTATATAGCAGATATGATATTATGTGGTAGTGTATACACATCCTTATGTAGCAGATATGATATTATGTAGTAGTGTATGCACACCCTTATGTAGCAGATATGATATTATGTGTTAGTGTATACACACCCTTACATAGCAGATATGATATTATGTGGTAGTGTATACACACCCTTATATAGCAGATATGATATTATGTGGTAGTGTATGCACACTCATATATAGCAGATATATGTGGTAGTGTATGCACACCCTTATATAGCAGATATGATATTATGTGGTAGTGTATACACACCCTTATATAGCAGATATGATATTATGTGGTAGTGTATACACACCCTTATATAGCAGATATGATATTATGTGGTAGTGTATGCACACCCTTATGTAGCATATATGATATTATGTGGTAGTGTATGCACACTCTTATATAGCAGATATGATATTAAGTGGGAGTGTATTACACCTTTATGTAGCAGATATGGTATTATGTGGTAGTGTATACACACCCTTATGTTGCTGATAATGATTAAATATTTATGATACTTTGTCTTACATATTCCGTACTCGTACTATTTACAATATTCATATATTCTAAGTTACAAAAGGAAATAGAATATGGATGACAACATCCATGAAAGCGAAGCTTTAAAATCAGAAAGGATATTCAGACAATAACTTTTGTAGATAAATTTATTGTATAATTTTGTAAATACAGGATACACCAAAAGGACAACTTTTATTTTTAGGATTTGACCAGACAGATGCCTTACTTATGATATTTTACCTTGTTATCCTAGGATTCATTATTCCAAAAATGAGAAGGACAATTATATCACACAAAAAGTTGTTTTCAAAAGAGAAAAAAAAATCAGCATGTTTTAAATGGACGTACGGACTTTCTGGTCACATTTATAGAGTTTTCCGCCTACAAAATCGTACCTAACTGTTATAAGAATCATTATGCAAAGTTTGAAACTTGTTGGACAATTCTAAAATGCCTAAATAAATTATATCTAATTTGGGGTAGGGTAGTATCCCCCCCCTATTCTTTTTAATCTTTATTTTTACTTGCATTTAAATGCATCTTGACCAAATATTAACACTCTCAAACAAATACACATACACATACAGATACACACACACACTGAAACACACACAAACAAACAAACACACACAGAAACACACACTAACCTAGCAAACACACCCACAAATACATACACACAAACACACATCCTTACTCTGTAGAATGTTAATTTTTCTCTTTTGTTTTGTTTTGAAGCTGTGAACCAAAAATATGCACGAGATTCACAAATATAAGGACATGGAATCCTTTTCAATTAAAAAGATTTTGGTAGATGGTAGTTTATCTTCTAGAAAAAAAGTTTTTAATTTTGAAAAGATTATCTCATATAGTAATATCACGTAAAGCGATGCCCCAGAGCCTATAGAGGCCTTTAAAGAAGTCGGGAGGAGAGTTGGCCCTTCGCCCTAAATTTTATTATCTTATTTCTAGGGATTATTTTTGTGACGGTACAAAAAAAGGAGAAATAAATCATCCAGGACAAATAAAACCTTTGCTGTAAATCGGTTCAGTGGTTTGTAAGATCTCTTAGAACAGACAGACACAAATCTGTTTTAATTTATATATAAAGATTTTTAATGAAGTTTACATCATTATATATAAAAACGATGGTTTAAAAAGATGAAAATATAGGGTCAAACTTTTCTTGACACGCTTTCTGTGTTAAAAATAATTTGCTAATCCCTCACCCTTTTATTCTGTATGCATGGTTTATAAATATTCTCTGTTGTATTTACTCTTTGTTGCAAAAATTATCAACACATGAAAACTTTAAAAATCTCCAGGTTGGATTGTGCAACTTTAGTTTGAATCTTGAACAAGTTTTAGGCTATTTAGAGAAGAAATAGAGGCGGGGGATTAAGTGGTGATAGGTCACTGCTGAAAGACTGCCACAAGTATACCCAATACCCCAAATTTGGTAGTTGGATAAAGTGTCTCAAAAAATCTGCGATGTCTTTTCTAGGGATTTTCTTTTTTACTAACCCTATCTTTTCCCTTATTTTTATGACATCACATGGCTGATGTTTAGATACTTTTTCCAGTTACCAAATTTGAAGCCTCAAGCTTCAATAACAAAAAAGTTATAGGCATCTTAAATTATGATTTTTAGGAAATTGAAATCCTTTAAAATCTTAAAATTTGGGATATTGGGTCTACTTATTTTTTGCTATTTCTTTTGTAATTCATTGTCAGTTCGTTCATCCAATAGGAAGTGAGGGGAGTGGTTAAAGGGGGTGAGGGAAGGCGATCCTCTTTTTAACCCGCTACAAGTTCACTTTAGTAGAGAATATAATAATCTGGTGTAAGATCAAAGTAATAATAAATCGTTTTGTACATAATAGTAAAGTTAAGTAAAACTGTGTATAAAAATGCATAATACAAAGTCTAAGACATGAAACAACCAAAGGTATTCACATGTAAACACTCTGGTAGGGAATCATACCTGAAGAAAATATTTTGCCACAAAATTTACGTAAGTCAAAAAATTTCTTAATGTCATGCTTTTATTGGTACAATACTGGGCTATAATTTTAATCCATGACTAAAAAATTGTTCTAAGCATTTATTACATTTGAAAATTTATTGGCAATATAGTTTCTGTAAGGAAAAGAAAAGAGCCCTAAAAACTTAGAAGCAGCGAATATACTAATTGTTTTAAATGTAATTTTATGAACATTGTGAAAAATGTACACCACAAAAATTGCAAAAACGTGTATTTTTTATGCTTATGCATATTTCAGGTTATATAAACCAAATATAAGGGAAAATAAAAAGAAGATTTGTTTTGTTTAGCAACATATCTTATCTTAGAATTAGCTGGAAGGCAGTGGACATTTGACTGCAAATTTTACTTGTCCGTTATAGTAATAAAGGACTTTTATTGAATCTAGGAAGGACAAACATAGAGACATTCTACCTTATAGAGTAGCTTCGCTATTAAAACAAATACAGCAACCCTCTATATGTTTTTGGTACACTGTTATATCATAATACATTCACATTAAACCATAATAATGACATCAACATAGGGATAAATATACAATAATGGATATAGAACATATGTGGATATTATGACAGGAGAAAAATTGTCATCAAGTTAGGTTGCTAACATGGTAATCATTTATTTAAAAGTTCGTTAATCCAGCAGGAAGGGAGGGTATGGGGTGCATGAGGGTGGGGGAGTTGTCATTTTAGTCATCTGGGAGTATCACTCTATCAGAGTACATGAAAATGTGGTGCAGCATCCAACTATTAATACATCGATTAGTGTAGACTATAACAGCTGGTGGTGGTTATTAAGCTTTACAGTCTGTTAGGGACTTGAATTATCATTAATTGTTAATTCCAAATGATAATATACTTTATATCTATCCTATCCTATTATGTAAAGTAGTAAGTTTTATTTATATGAAGATGAATATCAAATTTTAATAACTACAGAACTAATAAAATTCTTCTTTTTACGGAAGCATCCTAAAGGTCCAAGTTTGGTTTTAGACTATTTTATTGCCTCTCTCTTTGAAAACAGAGCCTCTGCAATCTGCTAGTATTTAATAATAAGGTATTTTTTTGTCCGTTAAAATATATTAAACTACTCGAAATACTGAACCAATTGAGTTACATTCTAGAAAAGACTCACAAAGCTACTTATTTAGGCTTTTGATATTTGAGTATAAGTATTGAAAAATTGGTGTAGGCTTTTCATCCTTGTAGAATATACATATTAATAGATTCATCCAGTAGGTTGAGATTAAAGGAAGCATGCAAGAAATACCACGCTTTAACTGCTGAAAGACTGCCACAAGTAGACCAAATACCCCAAATTTGAATCCTTCAGCTTCTATAACAAAAAAGTTCTAGGCATTTTAAAATGACATTTTATATACAATGGAAATTTTGAAAGAATTGCAATGCTCATGTTGAAAACTTTAAAATTAAACTACGTGGCCTAGAAACAAAATTATAAGCTTATTTTTGTCATAAATTTAGGTTTCCAGTAACTAATTATATTTTTACAATAAAAATACCCATTTTTATAGTCAAAATCATTAAAAAAAATTAAGTTTTACTTGCGTTGTACCGAATGTACTGTAGCCAATCAGAAGGCTGAATCAGCTTAACAACCAATCACAGCTAAGCTTGTATTAGTTTACCCCTTTGTTTCCGCTATGATTTTCGTTTAAAAATGCAATTTAAATCGAATTTTTTCATAGATTTTGACTATGAAATGTGGTGTTTTTATTGTAAAAATGTAATCAGTTACAGGCAATCTAAGTTTCTGACAAAGATAATTTTATAATTTTATGTCTAGGCAACGTAATTTAATATTGTTTTTTCTTTTATGAGCATTGGAAATCTTTCAAAAATTCCATTGTACATAAAATGCTATTTTGAAATGCCTAGAACTTTGTTATTGAAGCTGAAGGCTTATAATTTGGGGTATTGGGTCTTCTTGTGGCAGTCTTTCAGCAGTTAAGGCATGTTATTTCTTGCAGGCGTCCTTTAATTATATATTTGTTTAATGTTAAAGAGGATGGTTTTTTGATAATCAGTTGCTTGCAAAGCACTTGTTGTGCTATTTAGAAACTCAACCTATAAATATAGAAATACTAGCCAAGAGTGCGCTATGAGCGCGCTAGCGTTCCTTTTCTATCTTCTGATATTTTATTTGTAGGATCAAAATATTATTTTGTATTTCAATTATTATATATTACAATTATTAATTCAAATTAATACATCTTTGAATACAATGTTATTTACAAAATCATCAATTAATGCAATTTTCAAATGTTCTGGTGATCTTACTCTTGATATAGCAACATACAATTGACCATGTGTGAATACTTCTGGTCTAAGGAACAATCCTACAGTTTGCATAGTTTGATCTTGAGATTTATTGATGGTGAATGCAAATGCGATCTTTACGGGAAATTGAATTCTTTGCCAGTCTTCAGGCCAGGTTTCAGGTAAGGGAACAAATGTGATTCTTGGAATTAATACTTTTTCCTGAGTTTCAACAACAGTACACTCTAATACTCTGTTTGAAATCAAGCCATTGAATATCAATTTAGTTCCATTACACAATCCTTGTTTCGGATTCAAATTTCTTAGTAGTATCAATGGGACACCTGGCTTTAGCAGGAGAGTGTGAGGAGGAAATCCATCAGGGGTAAGTGTATGGAGGTATTCTGGATTAAACCTTAGTTCATGTCTAGGATCTGTACATTTATCTGTGCTCTCAAGTTTTACAGCTAAGCTATTTAGTTTCTGCATAGCAATTGTATTTAGAGCATTAACCTGACGATTAGTTACTGCTAATACAGCCCTTCCTTTTAACCATTCAGGATTTGATATATTAGCGTTGATATTTGGAAATACCATGTCTATTAACCTATGCATAGCGACAGTTTCAGAGATTATTTTGATGGCAATCATATTTTCAGGTATTTTTACTTGAGATTGTATACCATTTCCTATGTCTAAAGTCCATCTATCAAATGCATGAAGGTTAGGATTCTGATTGGCATTGACCCTCATGTTTGTAGATAACCTTTTAATTGTGAAAGTAGCCCACAGATTGTTTGTGTTAATACGACGTTGGGATATTGTATCTTGTGTGGCATTTTTGATTACAGGCAGACATTGTCTGAAATGAAGGATTACAATTTTCCCTCCAAATGGTTTTTCTTTAGTGTTCATTATATCACGAAGAGAGCGATCTATAGCTGACAACATGTATGAATCCATCATAGTTGCTTCATCTATTATTAATAGTCTAGCCTTTTGTACAACCTTGGCAAGGTTGCTTTGAACAGGTATGTTGAGAGTAGAATCATCCTTAGGAGTTAATGGAGCTTTCAATCTAGAATGGTAGGTTCTACCCATATGTAACAAATTTGCTGCAATTCCTGTAGATGCTATTGCCAAGCAAATTTCTCCTTGCTCTGACATAGATCTTACTGATTTTAGGATGGTATTGAGTAGGTATGTTTTCCCACAGCCACCACGGGCATCTATGAAAAGCCTCAAATCAGATCTTTGTTGAACAGATGTGATAACACAGTTGAATATATCTCTTTGATCATTTGTAAGCTCTCTTGCTAATTGTTTAGCTTCTTTTTGTAGTTGAACCACATCAAAGTCCAATTCTTCTCTAATTGCTGTTGGTTGGATAGTTGTCATGTGCTGGACTCTCCTCAAATCTTTAATTGTTACATTTGGAAGTCTGTACTCAGCTAGTGTTTTATCATGAGCTGCTAGGTTTAATTCAATATCTTGTAGAATTAATGATTTTAGCTGTTGTTCATCAAGTTCAACATTCATTGCTAAGGCTTTTCGTTCATAATCATCCTTCCAAGTATCCCAGAATCTTTCAAATAGCACTCTTGGTTCTTCTGGATTACAGAATATCAGAATCATTACAAACAATCTTCTGAGTTGAGGGCTCATTTTAGTATGGGATGCTTCCTCTAAAGCATTGATGTATTCAACATCCCCTTGGAGTAATCCTAGCCTCTCACATACTCTTTGGTAAGTTTCACACACTTCACCATTAACGGTTCTTAAATCTGTGAAACTTGTTTTTCCTTGACAATGATTGTGATGTAGGAGTATTCACAAGTAGTACAAATCCCCTGATGCAGGACCAACACTATGCACACGACCAATTGTGTCATGTTTTTGTTTAAGAATTGCCCATCTTCTATCTTTTGATTGGTAGGTATATAGCTTTGGCATATCTACATACTTGGGCATCAATTCTAAGCCTGCATTATTAGCTTTTAATTCTTCATTTAATCTGAAGAATGCTGTCAGCTCTGTCTCTTTAAATTGCTCAAGGTTTTCTATTTCTGAACCATCCTCAAACACTAATTGTTGTTGATTTTCTAAGTGAACACGGAGGACATTGACAGAAGGATTTTGGTATTGTAAGGGGAAGTCCAGCAATCTCCATGCAGCTTCACATGATCCAACAACTCTCATGTCAATGTAGTTCTGAATTTCATCATTTCCATTTACAGTTGCACTGACCATTGCTCTAGAATTACCCTTTGTAACATATTTGTACAGATATTTGGCAACTTTTGTAGAAGTACAGCTTTCTACATTGATGTGACAATCATATTTCAACAGTAGATATGGATTATATGGCACAATCCAACTGTTGTCAATTACACGATCTTGTCCACCTCTCTGAATGTTGATGGACCTTCCACCTTCAATTGGTTTTCTTCTTCTGTACACAGCGTAATTAGTTTCAGGATTTATTGTTGTTTCTCTTTGAAATTGTTTTGGAAATCCTTTGCTACATTTGCCATCCTTTAACCCTTAACGGTCGGGGGGGGGGGGGCGTTGAACGCCCCCCCATCCGGTTTTTTCTATCTCATTTTCTGTGTGTGAAAGATAAAGAGCCCAAACTGCTTGACTTTTTAAGTATGGGTATGACACATAACTGAGAGTTGGAATTTTTTGAATATCTCCATCCTGGCGGGCACAGGATGCCAGCAAACCTGGCAGGGTCATCCAGGTAAAGAGCAAAAATATTTTTTTGACTAAAACAAAGCATTTTATCATACCAAAATACTAAAAAATCCTCTAGTAGTACATCCTTATATAAAATACAGGTGTTCAAGTCAATTTCAGGTTCCAGGTATGATACTGCAGGTCCTGATCCTCCAGGTCTCCAGAAATCTTTAAAAGGCTCCTGTGGCCGTAATTTTTGACTTAGAGACTTCAAATTTTAAACTTAAGCTTTTCTTATATGTCTACATAACGTATTAAAATTTCATGAAGATCCGCCGCCGTTTTCCCGCCGACTGCGGCGGCTGGCAGCTGCCAAGTACAGCTGCGGCCGCTGAAACTTATATTTGATATTTCTAATGTAAAATTTACATAAAAATAAACATTTTCTGGAAAAAAAAATTTCTTCTAGCTTCAAAAATAAGAAAGTTACAGCCGTTTGAAATTTTTAAGTCAAAAAAGACCTAAAAACAAAGGTTGTTAAATAAAAAGGTGAAGGAAGCGAAAATTGACTTAGACTTATAAAAGGTCGGAAATTCATTATCAAACCATGGACTTGCACAAAATTTTTTAGCCCTCTAGCTCTAATAGGAACTGAGATAATAAGGGGGGGCGATTAAGGTGCGGCAAGGGGCCCGACTGTAAGGGGTTAAGCATTGTGAATCACATGGACCATGTACAATTTGGCGAGACACAAAATCTTGTAACTTTTGTCTATTTTCTCTTTGAAGTTCACTTATTGTTGGATCATTTGGATCAGGGGGAAGTTCTGCTATTACCAGTTTATCAACTTCATTAGGTGATTGAACTCTGTCATCATTTGCAAGTATTATTAGTATATGAACATGTGGAAGACCGCGCTTTTGAAACTCAATGGTGTACATCACTGCAGCTACTCTTCCAAATATGCCTCCTTTGACAATATCATCTACCAGTTGATCTTTCTTTTGTTTGAATATTCTTGAAGTTAGATCTGGTCTATCCTGTGCAGTTTGATTTGGATACAGCTGTGATTTGATTTCTTCCCAATTAGGATTACAGGTCATTGTAATGAAGAAGTCTGGCTTTCTGTATTCTCGGCATATAGCTATGCCATTTTGAAACTTGGCCTGGTACCAATGTGGACCTCCACTGAAGGAACTTGTTAATATCACTGGTCTTCCAATTCGTTCTCCATTTGGATTATTTACTGCAATTTTTACTGAGTCATATTGATCACACATCAGCTCTTTTTGATGTTTACGTATATAGTTGAGACTGATATTTTCTGCTTGTATCCAAGACATACATACCCATTCTTGAAACAGCCTTCCTGTCTTATGTATGAAATTTGCAAATAACCCTTCTCTTATCATCATATGAAAGTTGTAGAATTCACGTGGTGATATTTGAGACCTATTAGTGCCATCTAGTTGACCACTTCCCTCTTCCCAACCATATGTACCTTGGGGAAAGAGCAGTGTGAATCTTAGTGGCATGGCAGCTCTATGGCGTTCAGGAATTGATTAGACCACACCATTGAGACATATTACAATGTCATTGTGATTAGAATTTCCATCTGTTAGTACAGATATTTCACCTGTATTTGTGAATTCATTATAAGCTCTTTCATGTGCTCCTTGTGGCCTATGTTTAGCAGAGATAACAACTTTACCTTCAGCAAATCTCTCTGCTGGTAAGTCTCTTAGCTGTTTAAAGTCTCTTGCGAATGGATTAAACTGTTTAATCTCAGGAACTATATTTTCGAGAATTGACTTTATAAGCTCTTTCTCTCTATTACTTGTGCTTAATGGCAGATACAAATTCTCATATCTCAAAGTAGTGTCATCAGTAGAGTCATGTATATACAATTGTGCAAACTTGGGTGTTTCGTTTTCTGCATAATCCCGTGGTCCAAGTGAATGATATATTTTCCCTTGAAATATAACTCCACTACAATTTAGATGATCTGGTTGTGTAACTCTAAGGCTTGACATAGATACACCGTTATTGATAGTTCTGGAGAACTTACGGAAGACACTTTCTCTCAGATATTTCAATGCCCCACAGAAGGTACATCTATAGACCATGGATCCTATGGTGTCATCAGAATCTTCTAATGGTAGTACTCTATATGTGCCATTTACAATTTCTTCTGACAATCTACCCTCTCCTGGTCTTGCTTTCGAGACATTTCCAATTTTCATTTTCTTTAATCTCATACTTGCATGATCATCACGAATGTTATCTCTTCTCCGATAAAGACATCTTGCATCATGATGTGCTCGTACTTCCAGCTGAAGTGGAACATTTTGTTGATTAGCCATTTTAATCTGAAATTAACATTCTATATTGGGCAATTTTATTTTTTTATTACATTTCATTACATATATATTCACAACAATGATTACATTTATTCAGCTTGTTCTTGTGTGAATGGGCTGTCAAACCATTGCACATCTATTTGATCTTCACTGGAATTGTTTTCTTTCATAGGTGATTTGAAGCATTCAATCGGTAGAATTTCATCATCATCACTCATCATTCCTGTTTGAATATCTGGAGAACCAATTTCAAAGTTTGATACAACACTTACCAATTCATTTGCATCTAGTACAGCAGGAGTTTCTTGCACCGGTGAGTTGAACCATTCAATTGGTAGAATTTCCTCTTCATCACTCATCATTTCTATTTCATTATCTGGAGTACCAATTTCAAAGTTTGATACAACACTTACCAATTTGTTTTTTTCTAGTAGGATAGGATGATTACTGTCAGAGTTTCTAGTCATTAGGATATTCTCTTGGGAGATATCAGGTAGGCTGTCTGGTGAATTTTCAAATTTGTACTTCTCTTGTGAGATGTTAGGTAGGCTATCTGGTGAGTTTTCAAATTTGTACTTCTCTTGTGAGATTTCAGGTAGGCTCTCATGAGAATTTTCAAATTTGTACTTCTTTTGTGAGATGTTAGGCAAGCTGTCATGTGAATCATTTTTATCTGTTTTACTGTTTGTTATTCCCCAACCAGGAGAGTGTGATGAATGTGTTATTTCATCATCATTTTCAGCCTTATCCCAATGTGAATCATTTCTAGTTGGTGATATACCCCAATCAGAGGAGATAGTTGAGTTGCTCTCATCATTGAAATTTTCCTCCTGGATGTCACTTTTGAGCATTGGAATATTTTCTAGAGTTACATTCTGATTTGTTGATATACCCCAATCAGAGGAGAGAGTTGAGTTGCTCTCATCATTGAAATTTTCCTCCTTCATGTCACTTTTGAGCATTGGAATGTTTTCTAGATTTACATTCTGATTTGGTGGAATATCCCAATCAGATGAATTAGATGAAATGCTAATTGAATTTTCTTCATCATTGACCACATCATGAGAAGAATCATTTGTGATTTCATTTTCAGATGATGAAGCATATCGTAATGCATTTCGTAACAATTTACGTGATTATTGTCAATTGTGTCTTCCACACTGAACATATCATCACAGACTTCATCATTGACATGAGATTCCAAGTATGGAGCTGGTGCCATTTCAGAGTCTGTAAGGCACTGGTCATTGTATTGCATGTTATTCATATTCTGAAACTTAGTAACAATCAGTTTTAATTATTGATTCATAGTTTATTATTACACTTATGCCCCTGTTTTTTTAGTATTGCATTTATAGTTTAAGCTCCTGTTCAGCATATTGATCATATATTCTATTAGAAGCAATGTATTTAGTGTATTGATTTTAGATTTAAGTACAATGTTGAAAGTTCCAATCCAGTGATTCTATTCTTCAATATCTATTGTTATACCATTTTGACACATTTTGTTCTCTGAAATGATTCATTTATATATTTGACATATCAATTACAGAACATACATTTAGTCTACATCATCATAGCATTCATATGGATATGTGTGAGGAATTGGCGAACGATTAGATCTCCTTTTTATTCTGGATACCAATCCAATCATGTATCTGATTAATGCCCAATGATTTTCTGTCTGGATTAGACATTCTATTATATTTATCCATTCTGGTTCATCTTTTATGCCACATTTTATGCATACATTATTTGGATACATTATTGTCTGAAAGGAGGGATATATACATGTAGTTTATGATTAGTGATACACTAACATTTTATTTCATTTTATTACAGAACAATTTATTTTCTAGAGTGAATCATTTACATTGTTTTCTATATTTACATTATTACAGTATTATATTCTTACATTACTATTTATTACACTGGGATTTACATATTACATTATTTTTACACTATTATACTATACTGTACAACAAAATTATACTATTTATTACAATATCTATATGTTATGACATTACCACTACACTTACATTTTTACATTATTTTTACACTATTATGACACTATACAGTACAATGTTATTACACTATTTATCTATTTATTACATTAGCTATATTATCATTCATTTTTTACATTCACCAATTTAATTTTTTTGCTTGGTACATTTAGACTCAGGAAGTTTTCATCTTCTGTTTCTGAGTCTGTGTCAACAGAACCAAGGGTTCTGTCACCATCTCTGTTCTGGAATTCACCATTTAGTTCTTGCCACAGGCAAGCCCTCCCTTCAGCTAGACCATCACCATAGCTATTTCGCATATTACAGATATTGTCTAGCTGTTGTTGGCTGCGCATGATGGTTCCGCAGATATATCTATACAACATATTATACCTTTATTTGATTGACTTGAGCACACTATTACCTATTACTTGCATGCTATTACAAAATATGTCTAAGATAGGAAATGTTTTATATTAGTTGAATCATTGAAATGTAATAAATTTTTTTTTTTTTTTTTTTGGTTTACTGTATGAGGTAGGTACATATTACATATTGTAGATCTAGATCAGGTACATTTAATTTTCAATTTGGCCAGAGGTTATTTTTATCACAATTTTGAGTCCGAAAGTCTTTTATATCACATTTATTTATTGGGTGCGGCGGTGCTTGTTGGCTGCTGCCAGGACATCATCCTGCACCCTTACCCTCATTTCCCTTGCCACCCCTTCCCCAACATCCTCCACCCTTCCTTCTTCCACCCCCTCATTCACCACCTCATCCTCAACGTCGTTCCTTATATCAGCCCATGCGGCTGCACGCCCCATGGCCACCCCCTCCATCCTTCCCTGCACCACCCCTTCCTGGAATCCCTCCTCCCTAACCTCCTCCCTCCGCTGGGCCCTGAGGATGGAGGACACAATGTATGTGGTATAGGCTTGCAAGCCTTCAGGGGCATTGATTAAAGCCCTAAGGACAATATCCAATTCTGGATGCATAGCTTGCAGTTCGAGCTCAAGTCCTTCGATGACAGCTAATGGGATGAAATTCATTTTTATCTGAAAGTAGTATATCTGGTTAATAGTTAGTCTATGGCATGTATAGTTACATCAATTTAGGTATAGCGGATGCAACATTACGAATTATTAAGCAACACATTTCTTTTTATAATTTATTTCACAAATTAGAGTACATATTATATACACACGTAACACATGAGCTACACTGAGGGACGGAAATTGTCCTAAATGAAAACCTGTTCGAGGGTGTGTCTCTATGCTCTCATAGCGTAATGGTATAGTATGAGTAAACGGAGAGTGTGGGTCGCAGGTTCAATCCTTGCTGAGAGAATACTTATTTTTAATTTCCTTTTCAAAGAATTTGAATTTTTTAAAACTAAAATGAAAATTGATAGTTGTAAATAAAAATCCACCCAAAATAATATAAAATTATAAAAATTAATGTTATTCTCCAGAATCAAACGTAAACTCTGAAAACTGACACCTACCCCCCCTCCCCCCCCCCCCCCCCAAAAAATTTTTTTTTTTTTCAAAAGTAAGATTATGCTCAGGAAAAGATCCTGAAATGAAAGGCATTTCTTTACATTTTGAAGCAAATACGATAACCACCATACCAAGAATGCCAGTATAATTTGTGTAAAATTTAGAGAGATAGAGAGAGAGAGAGAGAGAGATAAAGTGAAAAAGAGAGAGAGAAAGTGAAAAAGAGAGAGAGAAAGTGAAAAAAAATTATAGATCATTCGCCCAGGTTTGAACACGCTATCTTCACATTAATAAGCAAATATGATAACCACCATACCAAGAATGCCGGTATAATTTGTAAAAAATTTAGAGAGAGAGATAGAGAGAGAAAGAGAGAGCGAGAGAGAGATTAAATGAAAAAGAGAGAGAGAAAGTGAAAAAGAGAGAGAGAAAGTGAAAAAGAGAGAGAGAAAGTGAAAAAAAATTATAGATCATTCGCCCAGGTTTGAACACACTATCTTTACATTAAGAAGCAAATACGATAACCACCATACCAAGAACGCCAGTATAAATTATGTAAAATTAATTACAATAATCGGGGGGGGAGGAGGGGTTTACTGAACCGGCATTGATTTTCTTCCATTGCATCAAGTTTATCTCTGAATATTAATTTTTTAACTTCCATTGTTTTATCCCCGAGGCCCCATTCTAAAATTATCTCGCGATTGGCTAGATTTATCAAATATTTTATTTTACTTTAATTGACTTAACAATTATACGTACATACATATTCAGAAACTAAGATTCAGGTGACGCTCATTATTATATAACACTGGCTTTAATCTTAAAAGATTGTGAATTTTTATATTCATAGCAAACTGGATATAATAAGATGCTAAATATATTTTTCAGTCTGTTAAGATAAACAAAAAAATATTTAAATTTAGTCTCCCTGCCAAGAATTGATCCTGGACAATCACGGCCACAGCCATACAACGTACCTCTGTGCCACAACAGCCATCTTAATAACATGTAAAAATTGGTCAATTGTTCTAAATATGTGTGGGAGGGGGGGAGGGGGGAGGGAGGGGAACATTTATTTCTTTATTACTAAGCCTCCGTATCTAAAATATTTGTATTTTGTAGATTTGTAATTTTTTTTTAATTTGATTCTTTAGGTTATATTTTTTTTTTTTTTTTTCTGCAAAAACTTGTCTAAATTTTTAAATCTTCAAAATACATATACCCCAAATCACAAATAACATCACTAAATTTCGATACTCAAAAAATAGGGAGGTTTGGTGAGAATTAAGTTAAACAAATAATATTTAAAATTAGTTGATTTATCCTATTAATTTTTTTTCTTTTCTGTTTTTTGATGTAAATTGTTAAGAGAATATCGTTTTTAGGATTATTATATGTGTATGTACATTAGATATAATGTTTTGAATAGTTTTAAGTAATATTAGGTCAGTTTGAGCTTAATTTATACGAAATATTGTTAAATTTTTTATAGGGGAAATTTGTCCATGTACTTTTAGACCAGATAGGGAGGTTTTGTGATGCAGTTTTCAACGATATCACCAGATAGGGAGGTTTCGTTAGTAATATATTTTTTGCTATGTTGTCTATTTAGGTACTGAAAATTGGATTGGAGTTTAGCTTGATTATAGAAGACTTCTTTCCTTATTCGCTTGTCGCGAGTTCGAACCCCGTCCGAGAGGGCCAGGGATTTTGTACATGTTAAAAATTGGAAGATTTCAGTAAATAAAAGTTGTCGCAAATATAGGTATTAAATGAAGCATAGTGTCCCAAAAGGAGCATCCTTTTGTCGATTCTTTTCAACCTCTACATGTCAACAATGCCATCACCACCTGGCAACATCCTGAACTTAGGACCGCAGATCAAACCTGTGGTGGAAGAAATAAATTCTTACTAGAGACATTAAATATCTGGTTAAACATTGAAATCTCCGCATCTCACCTACAAAATCATCAGCCACCCTGTTATAAATGAATTGCTTGATTCACTTCTACAAGAAAAACAAAATGAATCTTGGTGTATAAGAAGAAACTTTTACAATGATTACCTTCTTCTCCTAATTGGTGCTCCAGATGATGAACAGGCAGCTCTTTACTTCATCCAAATAGGAGTTCTAGGTCAAAATAGAAGATGCATTAAGAGATTGCACTAAAACCAAGAATGCAGATCCATCATTAAAATTGTTGATGTAACTGTAAATCAGAGAAAAAAGCCCTCAAGTATGAGGAATATCCAAGAAATCTAATTTCTATGAAAACTGGTTCAATGTTTTCCTGTTCAAAATTAAACTGTAGATATATATTGTCTTACCTCTGGACAAATGCCTCAAGTGAACAAAATGAAAACATCTGTCATTACACTGGACTTAGCCAATGAAAAGATTGTCAAAAAAGAATAATTGAAGCTGAAACAACAAATCCAACACTTGATGGACCAGGAAAGGTAGTGTCAGTAGATGAAACCTGCATCAGCCACAGAAGAAAACTTAACGATGGGTTTGTTGCAAAAGCAATATGGGCCTTTGATATTGTGGATACATCATACAAGCCAGCAAGACTGCTGGAGAGCCTACGATGGAGTTGAGAATATTCCAGAACTATCCCATGGGACAGTTAATCACAAAGTTAACTTTGTGGATCACAACACAGGAGTCCACACTCAACACATTGAATCATAATGGGCTAAGCTCAAACATGCCTGGAGGAAACTAAAGGAGATCTTCGGAAAGATATATCCACACTAGGATGTGGCTGGACAGGTATGGAGGTTCTGGAATCAAGACATTTCTTAACCTGCTGAACCTTATACTTATTTAAGGTTGTTGATGATATGCAGGCTTCAGCCCAAACAGAATTCATCTTAACATTAGTGGAATTCACTCAATTCACACACCTTAAATTCACTAAACATGATGTGAATATAAACTGCTATTAATTATGTAATAAATACATTATAAATGTGCAATTAACCATCATTTACCTATCCTTTTAAATCAGTGATCAATTTATATTATCTATTTAGTTAATTGTTATATAAAAATCAAATTATGAAAAAATACAACAGCCTTGAATGGGTGCAACATTGAACTCGCAGTGAAGGTTGATGGATAAACAGTTCCCACAGATGACCAAGCACCTCTGTGAATGTCAAAGCAACCTGACAAACCTCACTGTTAAAGATCTTTGGACCCAACCTAGTACCTCTGAGATAAAATCAACCTTATTCGACGTTCACTCAAAGCCCCAAAAATAATGGACTTAAAAGTGTATTAAACTGTATATAAGACATTTGCGAATATTAATACCATTAATTTGCCTCTTAAATCAAAAAAAGTATGTTTTTTTAATATTTTTCTCTTGCTACAAATCAAATTTCAAATTTGAGTCACCAAAAATCCTAAACTAATTTTTGCTCTAGAAGAATCAATTTTTGGAGTTAGAAAGTGCTTAATACCTCATTTTAATCACCTGGCATTGCTTTATAATATATAGGAAATAACTTGGTTGTTTATAGAACAGCTGACTAAAAAATCGAGGTGTTGTGATAAACCCACTTTAGTTGTTGCTCCATAAATGATATTTTTTTCCCCAATTTTTTTGGCTGTAAAGAAGCTTTATATATTCATATAACATCCACCTAAATTTGACTTTTGGTATTTTATTTATAACATCACCAGAGGGAATTGAATTTTGGAAAAAAATATCAATTTATATTTTACACTGCTATGCATTGTTCTTGTTCTTGTTTCTAAAAAATATTTATATTATTAAAAAGAGAA
Organism: Acartia tonsa; assembly: GCF_053477335.1. Taxonomy (NCBI): domain Eukaryota; kingdom Metazoa; phylum Arthropoda; class Copepoda; order Calanoida; family Acartiidae; genus Acartia; species Acartia tonsa. The sequence goes on along the minus strand of NC_137261.1, from coordinate 9,617,462 downwards.
TTATTTAACGCTTCTATAGGTATGTTTATCAATTTTCTGGGCTAAATATAACTATAATTACACCATTTTAAAGTTAGACATCATAACATATTAACACAATTATTGAATCGGTCTGTATTATTAAGCTGGCAACCTTTAAAACAGCTGCATTTCATTATCCTATTATATAAAGTAGTAAGCTTTCTTGTCTTCAGCTTAAGATTTCGACAATTACAGTACCTATTGAGTTCTCTTTTTTAAGGAAGCTTCTTATAGGTCCCTGGATAGTTTTGGAATTTTGAAAAAAATATCAATTTATATTTTACACTGCTTTGCATTGTTCTCGTTCTTGTTTCTAAAAAATATTTTATAATTAAAAAGAGAATTATTCAATGCTTCTATAGGTATGTTTTATCATTTTTCTAGTCTAAATATAACTATAATTTCAGTATTTTTAAACATCATTATATTCAAGTTATTGTAATTTTAAATAAAATATCAATATCAAGAACTATTGGAACAATTTTTACCTTGCAAAACAAGGTGTTATAAAGTGTAGGATCCCTCACAATACCTATCTGTCTGTCTATAATGCATTACACATGTAATGCTAATAGAGAGGATGCTATAAGAGTGCTATTATAATGTGAACTTCTCATAATTGAATGGGCTTCCTGAAACCATAGACCATGAAGTTGGCCTAGTCACTACAAGGGGGAGTGCAGGAATATCCAGGGGGAGGTGCTTGTAAAAGGGTAATTTTTTTAGGGATGGGGGTAATCACCCCCTATAATATATTATGGGGGGTATAAACCCAGCCTTTTAAATTTTTTTTAATAGAAGTAAAAAATCCTGAAAACTTAAAAATCTAGGAATCAAACTAGCACCCCAACCAATAATTGGTTCCATGCCAAATGTATGAGTGGAAAAACATTGGAGGGACAAATGCATGAGTCCCAAACGTTAGAGTGGAACAAACGCAGGAGTGGGATGAGAATGTATAGATGAGAAGGGTATATGTCATGAGAATATTCACTAAATATTTCAGCTGTCTATCTTGAATAGGAGCCGAGAAAATCACGTTTCCCCCATAGCGTTACGGACTGACGGACAGACAAAGTGAATTATAGAGTAGCTTTGCTACTAAAAAAAAAAATATTACTTATCCTATTTATTTAAAGATATTAAGATTTCTATTACTACTGAACTGATTAAGTTCTTCCTTTTTTTATTGAAGCTTCACATAGCTCCTAGCGTGGTTTTCAGCTATTTGGTACCAAAAAAAGAAACTTTTTTATGCTATCGTATGAACACTTAGATTCATGATTTGCTTGTATAGTTGTATAAGTGGCAAAGTAAAGGATAAAAAAAATTGGATGAAAAATAAAATAAAGAAAAATGATAACCTCGCGGCAAGCAAAACTGGTTTTAATTATTAATTCTAAAAAAAGTGGAAAACTGTCTATAATACGATGCAATAAATAACTATAATTAATGTTAATTAACCCTATTATCCGTGATGTAAAAGAAATAAAAACTAGGGATAAGACAAAAGTCGATAAATTGGTGTACATCCCCAATGATGATACACAAATTTACCTCTTCTGTAGATTATAATTAGTAGTTGTTACGTTTGGACACTCGACTTAATAAACCAACCAACAAAAATTCAATTATAGTCTCCAATGTTGTTAAGCCAACGAATAAAATGTTATTATAAAACTTTGGGGACTAGCTAAACTAGAGCAAAAATTAGTTTAGGATTTTTGGTGACTCAAATTTGAAATTTGATTTGTAGCAAGAGAAAAATATTAAAAAAACATACTTTTTTTGATTTAAGAGGCAAATTAATGGTATCAATATATTCGCAAATGTCTTATATATAGTTTAATACACTTTTAAGTCCATTATTTTTGGGGCTTTGAGTGAACGTCGAATATGGTTGATTTTATCTCCTCTCACGAGATTGTTTAGTCCTTTGACACTGTACATAACTATTATTTAAATAATCTGTCCTTAGTTTCTTTTTTAATCACATTCAATTTTATTGTTTGTATATTAATATTTAATAGCTTTATTATAATACTGTTATTATTTGTTATGTGTGTCATAAATAAATTAATATATATTTACCTCTTCAAAAAAAAAAAGGAAGCAGCCAGGTTCTTAAACTGTTTTTAAACTATTTTTGAATGGGGGGTCAAAAATATACTAGGACACCTATAGAATCAGACTGCAGAGCCCAAATTTGAATTAAGTCCCCAATAAACTTTTTTTGGGGGATTTAAAAATTAATTTTTACTGTTGCTCTGGTCATTTTTACCAGATCAAAGGGTCTTTTTTTACTTCGTGTAATATTGTAACTTAGTGAACAATTTTATATAATTCACTTTAAACTGATACAATAAAAAAAACATTACTCTGTTCAATGGAAATAATTTTTTTTTCTAAAACAATCAATTTCATTGAAAAATCTGACATAATACAATAAAAAACATAATGCTGAATTTAAACCAATTAGAAATTAGAATTTCCGAAAGAGTGTTTTCACAAAGTGACTTATTTCAAACGTAATTAAATAGTTTTATTTAATAAAAATGAAAAGAATGAAAACCCTACTCATAAAAGATACATACTTTTTCAAAATATTTTAAAAAATATGTTTGAATAATCTTATTTTATATCATATTTGTATATGTGACAAAAATAAATTTGTTGTATTGCATAAACATTTGTTGTCATCTTAATTTATTTAACCCTTTACAGCCAATTTTTATGTGTTTTAATGTATAATAAACATGAAACATTTTTATGTTAATTCATTGATATATTGTAAAGAATTAATTTTTAATTAGTATTGATAGATAAAATGAAAAGACCTAACTTTACTGTATACTAGCATACAATATTTACGAAGCAAGACACTCTAAAAGCTGAGTATTTTACCTACAAAGGGAAGAAACATCATGATTCAGTAAAAATTATTTAATCCATAGTAAAAAATAAACTTTAAAATCCTAATAAAAGTTGATGTGGGCAATTGTTCTCATTTTTGGCTTTGCAGTATGATTCTACAGATGTCAAAGTATATTTTTAATATACCTTTTAAAAATAGTTTAAAAACAGTTTAAACTTGGCTACAAACAACAACATCTTTGGGGTATAGTCGTGGCAATACTTCTTAAGGAGCGATTTGTCGTATTTTCACAGTAGCATTAATAGGTTATTTTAGGTTAGGTAATTGCCCCGCAGGCTTAGAACCTCCCGCAGGTGCTAGGAAAAGGAGAAAATCTATTGTGGAAGTACGACGTTTTGCCCCTGGTTGCCTTACAATAGAAGAATTTTCTTGTCCTTATTATAGCTTTCTCAAATATTTTACACTAGTACCAAACAGTTCTTTGTATTTTATTTCTATAAACTGCAATGCTAAAGCCAGGTACAAAGTTGTATATAGATAGCTGGTTAAATTGCTCAACATTTAATGGCTCAATAAACAGGATTTATATCACATTCTCTACAAAGATATTGCATCCAGACACACACATATACACACACACTTAAACTCTCACACCACAGATAAGCTCACACACACCATCACACACAGGCATCTTATGACTTGCTTATCTTTTTTTCTAAAATTACAGGAAAACAACTAAAAACACAACTTTATATTTCATGTTGAATCATTTTGCAATAGCCTTTAAAATTAAACAATGCACTGGGTGTGCCCAAACAATGTATGTTCTAGGACAATAAGAAGTGAGATTGTCCCAATTATTGATAAAAAAAACAGAAAACAGTGAGCTTGCACTATAAAAATATATGTTATAATAAATGAGGGAGACATTTTTGCTCATTTTCTGTAAAGATATGTATTCTATGACTTTTAAACAGGAGTATAGTTATTGTTTCTTGCTTGAAGGATCCAATTATATAAAATAGTAAACTTTTTTTTGTCTGTTGTGAACGATCTTGCTAACCTTTGAACTAAAATAAGAGTTAAGTCTCAAAGCCAAATCATAGTTTCATTGATGATTTTGAAACTAAAAACAGCCTAATTAGTCCCTTAAAGAATAAATTATTTTACCAGCTAAGCCAATTCAACCATATGATGACCTCTTGGCCCGGGGCTAGTTGGCGCTTCTCCACGCCACGCAATCTTGAATATAAATCTCCCAGGGTATTAAGTAAGGTAACATCCAACAGACAACTAACTCTTTAATTGCACGACCTTTGTCTTTGTCTTGTTAATGAGTTGAGCATATTTTGGGCCAATGCATTCATGGTATATGATTCAACCGCATAGTCGACAAGACCCAACAAAATTGTGTGTTGGCATGCACAATACTTCCAGGTTTAACAGGGAGTGGTCCTTGGTAGGTAAATAAGTATTGGCACATGATGTGAGAAACATTTGATTAAGAACTTTCACAAACATTTCACTCAGACCAAAATAAAACAAAGTAAAATCAGGAATTTAAATAAAGTTAATAATCTTAAAATTAGATTTTTGGTTTCAACCAAAGTGCCTAGTCAAGCACAGAAAACCTCTAAACCCTCATTTTAAAATAAATTGAAAATAAGGGTGAGAGGATAGTTTATCGTTAGGTAATTATTGTGTTTTCGGTAGTCCTGGAGGGGTAATGCCCAGCTTATACCAACAATGAAATTAATTCGGGAAAAAATCACAAAACCTATACGTGTTTTTCAGCTGTCGTTGGGGGGCAACACATCGTAAAATTGACGACCTCTCCATTTGCCCCCCAAATATTATTTTATATTTAATTCGCTTGTTGATTATACCTTATACCTGGGTAATGCCCTAGCAGGGGTTAGGCATAGGAAAGACTCCCCCACTTATTTTAAATTTGTTTTAAAAATTAAGGATGGGGGGGGGGGGGGGTCAATGCATGATATTAAAAAAGTTTCATAATTATTAGGGGCGCAGCATAAGTATAGTTTGAAATAACAAACTAGGGTTGGGCCGGATATTTTTTTGGCCGGATACCGGATATCCGGCTGATTTTAAATGCTATCCTCTAGCCTTGACTATTCTTTTTTTTCATAAAAGCAGCGCTTTTAATGGACATATTAGACCTTGTTATATTTTTCATTATTTCCTTTGATAACCATATAATACAGGTCGTGTGCCTCCAATTATGATATACATATATTGTTGGATATCTAGGATTTTCATTCAGAAAGGGAGGGGACATTCGGCTTCTTACGCTAGTCCCCAAAGTTTTATAATAACATTTTATTCGTTGGCTTAACAACATTGGAGACTATAATTAAGTCGAGTGTCCAAACGTTACAACAACTAATTATAATCTACAGAAGAAGTAAATTTGTGTATCATCATTGGGGATGTACACCAATTTATCGGCTTTTATCTTATCCCTAGTTTTCATTTCTTTTACATCACGGATAATAGGGTTAATTAACATTAATTATAGTTATTTATTGCATCGTATTATAGACAGTTTTCCACTTATATTAAAATGAAAAATTTAAACCAGTTTTGCCCCTAGGTTATCATTTTTCTTTATTTTATTGTTAATCCAATTTTTTATCCTTTACTATGCCACTTATACAACTATACAATACAAGCAAATCATGAATCTAAGTGTTCATACGATAGCATAAAAAAAGTTTCTTTTTTGGTACCAAATAGCTGAAAACTAGACTGGAAGCTATGTGAAGCTTCCATAAAAAAGAAAGAACTCAATCAGTTCAGTAGTAATAGAAATCTTAATATCTTTAAATAAATAGGATAAATAATATTTTTTTTTAGTAGCAAAGTTACTCTATAATTCACTTTGTCTGTACGTCAGTCCGTAACTCTATGGGGGAAACATGATTTTCTCGGCTTCTATTCAAGATAGACAGCTGAAATTTTTAGTGAATATTCTCATGACATATGCCCATCTAATCTATACATTGTTTTGTCCATCTGTCTGTTATTTTGGGTGCTAGATCGATTCCTAGATTTTCAAGTTTTCGTGATTTTATCAACTCCTTTACAAGATACAGGGCTGAAATTTTCAGGGAATAATTAATATTATATTCTACATATTTTTCCCAAGTTTGATTAAGATTTTTTATTGATTGGGGTGCTAGATTGATTCCTAGATTTTCAGTTTTCATGATTATAAGGTTGCGTGATTTTAAAGGTTTGATGATTTTGCTATTTTAATAAGATTAATGTTTATTGTATGACACTGCTTTATAGTAATTTTTTCCCGATGATATCCATTCATAATTTTTGAGCATCGCTACTTATGGATGTTGTCATCCTTGTTTGAATAAACAATAGTAATTGATAAAAGGGGAATACAGAAATATCTTGCTGTGATTTTATAATAATATTAATAAAACCTTTCTTCTGCTAAGTGGGGGATTTATGTGCTTTTAATAATAATACATGCAGCCTCTAGTGGCTCTATCCCACTAGAAAGGTATAGCCCCCCAATATTTTAGTTTTAACTTCTTTTAATATTTTTGGAAAGTAGTTTTATTTTGTAGGTTGTCCTATTCATAAAGATTAAGATGATGCTTTCACTAAATTTGTCTATCAAGCTCTGGTAAAATCTTATTATAGTAAATTAAAATATAAGGAGGTACATTTTTTACGAATGCCTTACCCCTGTGGGGGGCTATAACCCGGCGATGATAACTAGTACCCAATATAACCTAACCTAATCTGACCTAAATAATAAAATTAAAAAAAGATATTTAAATTTTAAAATAATAATAACTTTGTCTGTCTGAATGTTTATCTTGGTTTAAATCGTTTATCTTTTATTACGCTACCACCAATGGATGCTATACTAAAAATTTAATCTAATATATCATCTAGTTAAAACCGACAAAACTCAGATTTTGTTATGCAAGAGTTAAATACAAATACAAAATTGGTATCTCAAATTTAAATTAAGAAACCAAGGATAATAATTTGCAAAGTTTTATATTATCCTTTACTTAAATGTATCATGTCACTAAACAGATAGGTCTAGAAATTTCAAGGAACCTTTTCATTGGATCTGAGTAGTTTTAGGCTATTTACACTTAAGTTTATCTCTTCTCCAAAGACTTAAGAGAACAGGCTCTGATAGTAGAAAAGCTTCAGGATTGTATAATTTTGCAGAACTAATATCCCTTATGATACCAGAGATATAATGATTATAGAGTAGCTATGCTTCTTCAGATATAGTAGCTGTAAGAAAGATTATTTTTGCCCATAGCAAGGTACTCATAAAGCAGAACTAATATCTCATATGATACCAGAGATATAATGATTATAGAGTAGCTATGCTTCTTCAGATATAGTAGCTGTAAGAAAGATTATTTTTGCCCATAGCAAGGTACTCATAAAGCAGAACTAATATCTCATATGATACCAGAGATATAATGATTATAGAGTAGCTATGCTTCTTCAGATATAGTGGCTGTAAGAAAGATTTTTTTTGCCCATAGCAAGGTACTCATAAAGCAGAACTAATATCTCATATGATACCAGAGATATAATGATTATAGAGTAGCTATGCTTCTTCAGATATAGTGGCTGTAAGAAAGATTATTTTTGCCCATAGCAAGGTACTCATAAAGCAGAACTAATATCTCTTATGTTGGCAGAGATATAGGGCCTAGGATATTAGCATATTTAGTGAACTGCTTTAGGGATCTTAATGGAAATCTTAATAAGACAATGGAAAATAAATTGATGTAAGCCCCAATTTGTGGTTAATTGCCCCTTTTGTAGATTTAATGAATGGTGGAAAAGTTTTGACACTGATAGTTTGTACCAGCCAATTAAGATTTCATAAAAATACGTAATGTTTTTAAGCCAACCAATGAGATAGCGTGGCAATAAACTAAAGCTACCAGCATAATTTATACTCCAATGTCCCCATCCCCTCCCGTCCCTGGAATCGCCTGTTTTTTTTAGCAAATTTTCTTGTGTATTTTCCTCTGCAAATTTGTAACCCATTCTTCCCTTACTTCAAAACAGTTATAAAAAACCACCCCTTTTAAAATTATCTTACAACCCCCATCTTCCTCATGCACTAACCCCCCCCCCCCCTCCCAGAAAAGGTCCTGTAATTATCATCAATGCAAAAAAAAATGATTTTTGCCCCGGGGGTAAAATTAGGCTTCTCTTCAAAATTGAACTTTAATGACCGTATGCACGACTTGGGCCTCAGTGTGTTTTTGTGTTTGTTGGTGTATGGGGAAAGGGGGGGGGGGGTGGGTATTTGTTTGTGTTTTTATTGTTTAAGGGGGAAAGCAATAAAAGAAAAAGATAATAATACAAAAAGGTAAAAAAAATAGAATTGCCTAATTATAAACCCTTACCTTCATGTTACAGGGAAAAAAACTAATAGAAAGGAACATGTTATTTTATTGCTGTACAAGTCTACCTTAGCTGTAGAGAAGCTATGCTCATTTAGTTGTTAAAACCAAAGCTTTTCTTCAAGTATGACCAGTCCGTGCGTCTGACTTTCCTACCGTCCTTAAAGATGAATATTAATTGCATTATTGATCTATATTTGTTAATGATTGATTGGTTGACTATCAGATTTGTTGAGCTTTGCTTCTGTGAATGTAGATTTTCTTGTTCAAATATAAGAAAAAGAATAATCTATAACATAATCATAAACAAACATAGATTTACCAAAAAAATTATGCTTAAAAGCTTTTTATGTGATCTTATAATAAATTTTACTAGAACACACTACAATGGATATAGAATATACGTGGATTTTATGACAGGGGAAAAATGTCGTCAATTTAGGTTTTATCTTTATTTAGGTACAACACTTATAAGTAAGTTCGTTTATTCAGTAATGGAGGGAATGGGGCGAAGGGAATGTATGGGAGTGCCAGCTACAAGTTTTACTTTATTAGGGTGCATGATAATCTGGGTGTAAGATCCAATTAACAATAAATCCATTCACAGTATACACATCATGGTTGCAAGTTTATAACTTAGAAAAAGCCCAGAAATTGTATAATTTCAGATCTTTATGAAGATTTATTTCACACCCAGAGGGGATAATACATGATATGTATGTATATATATATGTTGTACATATATTATAGGGATAGGATTACTCATTTTTAAATGTTTATTACAAGAAAACATTATTTTTTTAACGTACTCTTAGATAAAAGTAACAGGATGTCTGTCTGTATGTTTTCCCATCTTCCCTTATTCTCCCCCCCCCCCCACAGAAGAAATCACCATTAGGAAGAAAGAAATCACCAACTTTTTAAAATCTAAGGTGGTGAGTCAACCCCCCCCCCCCAAAAAAAAACCAACCCCCGATTTAAAAGGGCGAAGAAAACAAAATATAACAATAAAGTGAAATTAATTTTTGTTATTTGATAAATAAAAATCTATCAACTAAATAATTATTCAGGAAGATGGGGTTTGTAGCTTTATAATTTGTTTCGCCTCTAGTATACTCCCCTTCATGAGAAATTTCCAACATTTAATAAGTAATTTTAGAAAACTATTATTCTACGCCCATTGCCTCTAGATGGGAAGTCCTCTTCCTAAATAGAATCGTTCATAAAGCTATAGAGATATTATCAAAAAATTTCCTATTTCATTTTTATTATGTTTAACGCTATTCCAAATAAAAATTCCTAGTTTTTTATGTGACTTCAAAACAAAGAAATAATTTTAAAACAAAGATATGCAACACTTTAAACTTTGTACCTAATCATACAGTAATAGTTATTTATCGCACTGTTTTATAGACTGGTTTTCGAGGAAATTAAAATGAGAAATTATAAGATTAAAATTAGAATTAAAGTATGATTTTTTTCATTGAAAATTGTCTATAATACGATGCTATACATGATAGATTTTAAGTATGGCTGAGAACTGGATGTAAATTGGTTTCGAAGCTATACTGTAAAAAAAAACATTTCAAAGATTAATTCTGTTATCCAACATAGTTTGAAAACGATTTTCAGGCCTCAATTTTTGAGTCATCCATAACGATCGATAAAGTCGATCCCAATTGTAAAAAAACTTCGTTTTTAACAACTTTTTAATTTTTTCTATAAAATTGTAAAAACACACGTCCAGTTTATATTATAATATTCACAGATTTATAGCTTTTTTCTCCCCAAAGTTGGCAAAAAAAGACTACACCCTTTCATCCCCCCTCCCCCCCCTTCCTTTATAACTCCCAACACACACACTTATACTTCAGGGAGGAAGTGAACATTGGACTGTAAATTATATATTACCTTATTCATTGGCTCAAAAACTTCGAGTTCTCATTATAAAATTTGATTGGTTGGTTTCAATCTTTTCGATCGATTATTAGAGATTTATATTATTGATTTATACTATTGTCTTATCCCTTAAGATCCCTGTTCACCCCCACATTATCTAGATTCATATCAATAATTTTTTGGAATATAAATGTTCTCATTATAAAACAGTTAGGGAGTTGAATCCATTTTTAAAGAAGCAGAAATATAATCTATGATAACGGTTTTTACCCTCTAAAAAACGTAATCTACCATTCCACTTTAAAAAAAGAAAATCAATGTTTATGAATACGCTGATATGTAAACACTAGAGTTGGCTCGATATAATTATCTCCCTATTGGCTAGTTTTCTATATGCATATCTATTTCTTAATAAATCTATTTTCCTCACCCGGCATTACTATCTAAAAGAAAGTAAATATTTAATAATTTAAATGATTTTTAAAAGATTTTTTTAAATTATATTTTTTTCTTTACATTACCATCACCAAAGGGTTAATGATGATGATTACAATTTTAGTTTAATATTTGAACACACAAAATGTCGCCACAATCGAATTCTTTTAAAACATAGTTTTCTTAAATTTATCATATTATAAATTTAAATTTTCTTTTTTTATGATTAGAAATTAAATACATTAATATAAGGTAAATAGCAACATGAAATGAAAAAAATGAATTTATTTTTAATAAAGTAAAATAATGGGTCTTATCGTTCTGGGCAATGAGAGTTTATTATGGATTATTGGAGCACTATGAGTTTTAATCATATATTCCTTGGAAAACTTGAGCTCGTTTATAGACATTTATTTCCTATATAGATCTGACATGGATCTTGAAGCAATTATGCAGGCCGTTTTGTACATGTTGAAAATTGGAAGATTTCATTAAATAAAAGTAATCGCAAATATACTTAGTAAATAAATGTACCATTCCAGACTTCCAGTTTCGCCTCTATTGAAAGTGGAATAGTACATTTCAAAAATCATATCGGCGTGGATGATATCATCACCAAGAGAGGGGAAAGTGGAAGATAGATTACGTTTTTTATAGGGTCAAAACTGTTATATTATGTTATGTTAGATTATATTTCTGCATCCATAAAAATTGATTCAACTCCCTAACTGTAAAATGCCTTAAAAGTTCATGCATGAATTTCAAAAAGCAGTTGAAATATTTTTTGTGATACCAATTACGAATATTATGCAAAGATTGATACATTTAGTCTTAATAATGATGATTTTGAAAGTTTATTACACTCCATATAATTGAGGGAGGGGACATAGGGTTGTTTATTAAACTAGTCACCAAATCTTAATAATATCGTTTTCTTATTCTTTGGCTTAACAACTTCTGTGACTTTTATTGAATTTCGATTGGTTTGTTCATTTAGTTAAGTGTTCAAACGTTGCAACCATTAATTGTGATCTATAAAAGGGGAAATTTTGTGTTTAATGACGTAGATAAATTTATCGGCCATTATCTTTTTCTTTAAAACTCTAAAAGAGAATATGGAAGTTTTAACCTAATGTTTACTACATTTTGTAAATATTTTTTTTGTTGATTTTAAATAATCATAATCATAACTAATAGATCTAGGGAATCCTCACAAAAAATCAGCAATTAACATGAAAACTATACAAATAAATACCCCTATCTATCACAAAATGACAAATAGACTTTGTAAGTTATAGAACAGCCAAGTTAATAAAATTGGGCCTTTTTAGCGTTTTAAATTCAGGGCGATTTTTTGCATAAAATAATAGTTTATCTAGAATATCATCTTTATTAGTAAGATTAATATTTTGCATATTCATGAAATTCTAAAGAAAAACAAGGATGACAACCTCTCCACAAGAGCGAAGCACAACAAATTATACACTTTGGAACTTCTTAACAATAAATAAACAGAATGAATAAACAGAAAACAAGGATGACAACATCCATAAGTAGCGAAGCACAAAAAAACACAGATTGAAAAACAGACAAATAATTATCAAGCAAATGTTCCGTGGCCATAAAAAAGAGAAAAAGAAACATAAAGAGAAAAAAGGACATATGCTTAACGGTTAGCTCTTTTCGTTAATTTAGACATGTTAAACGTGACATATAGATTTCAAACTTTACATGATGATTCGTATAACAGTTGGGTATGATTAGGAAGCATAGCAACTATTTGATTGTTACAAGAAAGTAATGGGTGGACATCAAAAACAACATGTTTAAAATGGACGAACAGACATAGTCTATTAACGATTATAGAGTTGCTTTGCTTCCTAGATCACACCTTACTATTACAGGAATCAACATGCAAAATTGGAATCGATAGGACAATGCTGTCCCTGACGTATGGACGTACGGACCGACTCTAATTATAAAAAGCTTCGCTTTTATAAAACCGATATAGCAAGTACTATGTAATACTATCCTTAACTTATATCTTCTACATCCCTAGAGGCCTCTACGAGCACTTGAGACGGGGGATGGAAGGGGGAAGTGTACCTTCTACTTTAAAATGCAGTTTTAAAAAAAGTTCGACACCCTTATAGACAATATACGTCATAAACTGAAGATCCTCTATTTTGGCCTAAGTATACCAACTTCTCTTATTTGGTGTCAGACAAAAAGACGACAATTTTAATATTTTAATTATAAAGTAATGAATGAGATTTTTTATTTTTATGAGCAAAGTCTAAAATTATAAACAAAGAAGCATTTAAATTTTTTTGAACAAAGTCTAACTTTCAAAACCGTAAATAAAGAAGCATATAAAAAAATAAAGAATTTTACATTAAAAATGCAGAATAAGCATTTTCTTTGTTTTAAATTGATGATAATAATAATAGTTTAAATAATGTGCATGGAATTTTGTTATGTACTACTCTTTCATTGTTTTTATTTGTTTAAAAAAAATAGATTAAAAAAGAGCAAATTATTACCTACGTCTTTGTTTTGAAATGCCTTTGTCTGAAGAAATGACGCTTTTTAAAAGTGCCTAGACGTGCATATAATCTCCTTCCTTTAAAAAATGACAATTACGAGGGGGAAGGGAGTTGTTTCAGTGTTTACTTTTACCCTAGGCTAGGTTAGATTGAGTACGGAGTAGCCCGCTTGGTTAGAAAACCGCAGGTTTGGGCCCTGCAGGGGTAGGGACCCCCTTCAGGGGTTAGGAACAAATAAGAAAACAACAGATCTATAGTATAGATGTATATACAGACAACTACCTCCCTTCCTTTTTCAAAGGCCTCTTTCGTCTGCTTCTAAATTATTTTCTGCTACTTGGCTGTGTTAATATAAGCGACACCTTTGGTTGATTTTCAATGACCCAATATAAAGGTAGCACAAGGTTGATGCGATGGGGAGATACAGTTATTTAACCCTTTCTCTCTCTAGTGTTTTACTCTAATGAGAAAACTAAACCCCTCCCCTCTGGGAGTGTTCGTTACTCATCGACGGAAAGCATCCAAATTATTTGTTATTACCACAAAATATTAAAATTCTGTATACATGATGGAATTACAAATAACACTAAAAGATATAAAAAGGCTGTTCTGTTCATATTTGGCAGGAACAGATATTGAGCCTAGTGTTGAGTATCTGTGCTACTGAAATATTGAGCCTAGTGTTGAGTATCTGTGCTACTGAAATATTGAGCCTAGTGTTGAGTATCTGTGCTACTGAAATATTGAGCCTAGTGTTGAGTATCTGTGCTACTGAAATATTGAGCCTAGTGTTGAGTATCTGTGCTACTGAAATATTGAGCCTAGTGTTGAGTATCTGTGCTACTGAAATATTGAGCCTAGTGTTGAGTATCTGTGCTACTGAAATATTGAGCCTAGTGTTGAGTATCTTTGCTACTGAAATATTGAGCCTAGTGTTGAGTATCTGTGCTACTGAAATATTGAGCCTAGTGTTGAGTATCTGTGCTACTGAAATATTGAGCCTAGTGTTGAGTATCTGTGCTACTGAAATATTGAGCCTAGTGTTGAGTATCTGTGCTACTGAAATATTGAGCCTAGTGTTGAGTATCTTTGCTACTGAAATATTGAGCCTAGTGTTGAGTATCTGTGCTACTGAAATATTGAGCCTAGTGTTGAGTATCTGTGCTACTGAACAAATATTGAGCCTAGTGTTGAGTATATGTGCTACTGAAATATTGAGCCTAGTGTTGAGTATCTGTGCTACTGAAAAGTTAAGATTGATCAATTATGTAAATATAGTTATGTCACAATATACAGACTTTTATAAATACATCTATACACTGTCAGGGATTTTAAGTGATAAGACAATGGTCGATGAATTGATATACATCTTCCATAAGGATAAAAAAATTACCCTTTCAGTAGATTAAATTATTGGTTAAAAAGTTTGGACATTATTAGTTTGGAACCAACCAATGGGATTTTAACAAAAGTATCAGTGTTATTTACAGTCCAATGTCTTCCCCCTCCCATATCCACTATATTTACTGTCAGGGGGGGGGGGGGGGGAGGGAGGACACATCGAACTACAAATAATACTGATAACAAAAGTTTTACAATCATGTTAATGTATTTGTTAACTCAAAAGGGGTAATTATGTTTAACATCATTGGGGATGTTTTAGTAATTCATTGCCCAATGTCTTAAGATTGTTTACAAGTCCTTTAATTTTAGGTGGTTGACAAACGGCTGGCGAGCTCTGCAATTTATCAAAATTGAAGTGTGTCAATGTAAAGTTTATTATTATGAATAACAAAGTCTTGTTGCTCAATATCTCTTATGGCCTTCACTTTCTAGTTCAACAAAATTGAATCTGAATAATTTTTCCTACATTTAAAAATGAACCATCATCCCCATTTAAAAAAAAAAATTTAAACAACTCTTTTATGTATTACCAGTGGGGGCTCCAACCCTTCGAAATTTTATCTCTGCATGGCTATCCTTACCTTAACTGTACCTAACGCAAAACAAAACAGTATTATTATACTATTTTTGGTCTCAGGTAAAATTGCCGATTATTTTATTTAGTTGGACCAGTAAGAATAAGATGCTATTTTTAAGCTATAAAAATGGATACATTATTACTTGGATCTTACAACAGATTTTAATGTCTTGTGATAAAGTGAAACAAGCAGCGGGCAAAAACAACGAATCTTCGTCCACCCCCTTTACCCCAACCCTATCCCCTCCCACTAGATAAACAAACTGACATCTAAATAAGTTATTACAATTTTCCCCTGTTATAATATCCATGTATATATTTATTCTACTTCCATTGCTATAAATTATCTTAAATATTGCATGTTGTATTCTTGGTATTCTAACAAGGATGACGAAGTTTATTCTAGCGAAAATTAAAACATTTTCATTGGACCTTGCCAACAGGCAATATCAAATAACTAGCGGCAGGAGATCCGTTTAGATAAATAGGTGGGCCAGATCATAGAAGCTTCAGACAGACATGCTGGCATACAGGGCGGCTGCAGTTGTGGCCGAATGGAATGTTGCGGCTGCGGCTGAGGGTGGTTGTAGTTGAATATAAGGCTACGGCTTAGGGTGGCTGTAGCTGAGTGCAAGGTTATGGCTGCGGCGGA
The DNA here is from genome assembly GCF_053477335.1 of Acartia tonsa. Lineage (NCBI taxonomy): Eukaryota > Metazoa > Arthropoda > Copepoda > Calanoida > Acartiidae > Acartia > Acartia tonsa. The sequence goes on along the minus strand of NC_137261.1, from coordinate 9,601,618 downwards.
GGGTGGCTTTAGCTGAATGCAATTTTGCTGGTGAGGGCGGCTTTAACTGATTGCAAGGTTGTGACTGCGGCTGAAAATGGTATAGTTTTCCAGTTATGACTCTCAAGTAGTTTAAAACCAAGCTTATATAATTTAGATACTGAATTAACATTAAAATACCAAGCGTCCAAAACTATAATATAGAAAAGCTATGCAGTTAAAAATAGTTTCTTATTTCATACCAAACTCAGCAAAACATTTATCTAAATTAAATTGCAATATCTTAAAGCTATAAATCTGTTTGGGTGCAAACCAAGCAAAATTTTATAGAAATTTAATTTTAAAAGCTTTTATTTTTTGTTAGAGATTTATCATATTTTGTTAAAGCGAAGATTTTCTAAAGTTTGGAAGTGTCAGTTCGTTCATCTAGTCTGTGATGGAGGGCACTAATCGTTAGCCTGGTTTTATAGAAAATGATTCCTAGTACAATTAGGAATGTTCACAGCTATTATTATCACACATGTGTGTATGAAATATCTTTTTTTTAAATTAACAGGATATATCTCTGTCTATTTTTTTATACCAAAGGATCTCGTTAACCACTAAACCGATACCGTGGAGCTTCTCATGGGTCCTGGAAAATTTTATAAGCATACTGAGGGAGGGAACTCTAACCCATGAGAGAAATCGTTGCTAGAAAGATGTCCCGTCCCAAACCTTTAAAAAATTAAATAAAAAGTGGGAAAGGGTCGAATTACTCCTCATCACTCGACCAAGAAGTCTGTAGGGGCGTGGCTACGCTTATATATTCTACTTAAATTTTAAAAATCATTATTACCAAAACAAAATCGAGAGAGGCTTTTTCTGATTGATAGTCAAGCTGAAGGCACATTATTTTTTCCGAGTAACATGTCCTTGTCTTGATAAAAACCTAAATTCTATAAAACAGAATGGACAAAGTTATTTTATGAATTAATTAATGTTTTAATGAGGTAATTGGTTTTCTCGTATTCATTCGAATCCGGTGGATAGGAACCGGTTCTCATCCATACGAAAAAACTATGTCTAGCATCGTATTATATCCAGCTTTCTACGAATATAAGAATGTACAATCAAAAGATTAAAACCAGTTTTTTTAGCCGGTGCCTCCGGCACCTCGGGGCTAAAAAAACTAGTTTTATTCTTTTAATTGTACATTCTTTAACCGCGGAAAGCCGTTTATAATACGATGCGAGAAATAACTATTAACTTTTGGTACATTGTAAAATCTTTTTAACCAATAATTTCAATCTACATAAGTGTAAATTTATATCATAAGTGTGGATGTATATTAATTTACATCATCCATTGTCTTATTCCTTAAGATATCTGCCTAAAAACAGCTCTAAATCATTAACTAGATCTATTTTAATCTGTTTTGAAAGCTTGCAGTTTTTTTGGGGGGGAATTCCAGTGGTTAAATTTCATTTGTATTCATTCTTTTCTGTATTACTCTATGAATTGGAATAGTACAATTGAATTTAAAATATCTATAAAAAAATGTTTCGACAGGTACATTTTTAAGTCTATTGTTTGCTTCAAGGCTTTTTTTATAAAGTTAGAAAATAATAATCCTTTTATTTCTAATGTAAAAATTAAATCAATAATAGTTAACGAACTAATAAAAATACAGAAATAAACGTGATAATATTGTTTTTTTAGAATATGAAAATATTGTTTTTCAATTTAAATTCTTAAAATTACTTTTTTATATAAATACTAAAGTATCATAATTATTAAATCCAAAATGTTAAAAATTACCATTTCCTAACTTTAAAAATGCTCCTTGATCTGAAGATGTAAAAAGGGAATAAAATCTGAATGGTTGTCAATGACAGAAAATGAAAACAGGTGTTTTTTCTTTTTCAATTCTTTTCAGAAGTTGAGCTACTCAATAACAATGGATATAGAATATAGAAAAATTGTCGTTTGCTATATTACCAGTAATCTATTGGTCGGTTCGTCAATCCAGTAGAAGGGAAGGTGAGGGGGTAAAGGTGACGGGTTGGGGGGGGGGGGGAAGAGTCGCTATTTTAGCCAGCTACAAGTTTTACTTTATTAAAGTACATAAAAATCTGGTACAACATCTAAGTAATAATAAATCGATTCTTGTATAATACCTTATATTTTTAGTTCTAAAATAAAAAATTCTGGAATGAAAAAATAATACATCTAACATTAATCTTAATAATTTTTTTTTATTTATCTTTAGGATATTGTGATGAATGTATTTTATGTTTTTATTTCAATGCAATAATATATTGTATTGTTAGAATATAGAAATATAAAAGAAATGTAAAACTTTTATTTGATATTTATATACGCGTCATTGTCGATCATAGTTTTAAATCTTGGAAAAACACCCATGGATGAAGGGGCTATATTATACACTAGTCCCCAAAGCTTTATAATATCGGTTATATTTTAGCTTAGCAACTTTGGGGGCTTTAAATGAGTTTTAATAGGTTGGTTCATTAAGATGAGTGTCTAAACTTTGCAACCAATAATAATCTACAGAAGACTGTATTTTTGATTATAATTATTGGGGATGAACATCAATTTTTCGGCCATTGTCTTATTCCGGTAGATCCTTGCAAAACACTAATAAATTATTAATTTCCTGAATTACAGAAAACTTGACAAATTAAACTGATAAAGCCCTTCATTTTTTTTCAAGAACTAACATTCTTTTATAAAATCATAAGCAAAGGCAAAGAGGAAACCGCCATATTCTGACTTAATGTTAATGTATGTATAGTGCATGTAGCAGATCTGAAACTGTCAAAAAGCAAGTTTGATCATTGATGCAAGAGACAAAAATTTTGAATAGAATTTTAAAAGTTGTTCTGTAAGTGAGTATATAATAAATTTTTTGTTTACTGACTATTTTATATTAAAAGCTTGTAATTTATGGAAAACCATTTCAATCTTTTGAGAAATTTTTGATTCCTTTTTCATTCAAGGGTGTTATTGTAATTAAAAAAATTTAAATTATGTTTTTGGATCTGTAAAAACTATTCAAGTTTAATTTCCAAAAAATGTATTTAAATATCTAAATGTTAACTAAAAATATTTCTTTAAATAACACTCTTTAACTTTATAATTTTATCTGAGTGTTACAAAGACATCTGAGGGGGGAGTATTTAAGGCGATACTAACCTCTCCCCCACTGAAAAAATAAGATTCTGTAGGGATCTCAAAATTTTTGTCCTACCCCAATAGATGTTTTATACTTTCTCCAAAATTGTTTCAGACAGACAGTTGACCAGATGGACATTTTGAATTATATAGTAGCTTTGTTACTAAAAATAAAGCCAAGTTGTTCTATTCTTTTCTTTATTTTCTCTTTGTACAATCTGTATTCTTGTAATGTAATCATTAATTGATGTGCACAAACAGAATGCAAAGACTAGTTACTCATTTCTTCTCTAACAATGACAGTATACCAAGAGAGTAGGTCTGTATAGAATACCTAACAGCTGTTCCAATAGCATCTAGGGTATCTGTATTTGAAGAGAAAGGAAGGGTCTTTAAAATTGTCTATATCCATGCTGTGGCCTATGTAAAGCTTTCATTAACAAACAAACATCTTTATTTATTTATAAAAGTAACAACAGATACTGCTAACAGCTAGACCAATAGAATTCTCCTTCACAATGAAGTTTCTCAAAGGTCCTGGGAAGATTTGAAAAAAATACAATTTTGGCGGAGGATACCTTAACGAACACAGTAATAGTGTCTGACTGATCATGACGTAACAAAAAAAATTAGCCAATGAGAGGCCGTTATTGACCAATGGTAAAATTCATAGGGGCCTCTCATTCGCTAATTTTTTTTGTTACGTCATAATCAGTCAGACACTATTACTGTGTTCTACCTTAACCCAAGAGAAATCACCATTGTAAAACTGTAATTCACCCCAAACATATTTTTTTTTGCTTTTAAATTGACAGTTTGGATAAGGGTCAACTCCTCTTACCCCTATCCCCTCAAGTGTGCCTAGATTGGAGGGGGGGTTGTAAAGAAATAAGTTTGGTTAAAATGAATAAGAATTTTAAACTCACCCGATTTTTTCCTGTACCTGATTCCCCTGCATAATATGCACCATATTTAAATCATAATTTCATTCCCTATATTACATGATCTTACTTAACAAATTTTTTGACATATCTAAACTTTAATGTCAGTCCCTATACCCAATATTCCCTGCATAATGTACGCCATGTATAAATATTTATCTCAGTCTCTGTTCCCAATTTTTTTTGCATAATGCGCGCTATATTTAGCTGATCGCCGATAGAACCGTGACTCGTGCCCAGCATCTACTAAAGTGGTTTTGTTTCTTTAGAAATATTGCATTGACATGTCGTTAATTTTCAATACGTCTTTTTTGTGACGTATTTAAAGAAAATGACTTATTAATATGGCCTTAATTGTTTTTTATTTGCCATTATTTTCTTAAAAAAAGAAATTACAAATTAATGCCTGATTAAATATAAAATTTAAGGTTGTTTCAATACGTCATATTCTATTTTTTCCACATATTGATATATGTTATAGAATACATATTAATGTGACAGTAAATAAAATAAATATTGTGGAATCAAAACGTTCTTTATTTGTAATAAGTCATCTTTATTAATTAAATAATTTAAATGACATATTGATAAATAAGGACGCATTAAAATGATCTTATATAAATTTAAAAAGGAAATGGATCAAATAGTTACTGATTTTGACACTAGATGGCAGTTGAAATCACTAATTGTTTAGCTTTGTTTTCTCAATGTTTTGACCTTATTTTTAGTTTGACAATTATTATTTTGTAATGAAATGAAGGATATTAGTACTACAGACACCACTATGAATTTATATTTTAGTTCCTTTATGCATGTATATTATGAAAACTAATTTTTTTGGTGAGACCTTCTAGAAAGAATAGAACCATATATATAGGTCATGAAACTTTTCAGTAAGCAATGAAATAAATAATAGAAACATATTATGTGTTTGATTCAAAATTGTTAGATTAAGTTTAACCCTGAATTATTTCCCAGCTTTTCAAAAAGCCGCATAGAGGATGGCTGAACAACACATTCATACGTCACATTATGAGAAATGCGTCGGTTTATAAGAAAATGTAACGCTATCGCCTTATTAAAACGTCGAGAATTTGATAAAATTGTTACTTGTTACACCCTTCCATTTCTTTCATAAAAATTACAACACACACGACGCACAGAAACGTTGATAAATTTTAAAAAATGTAGCTAATTTGTTTGTGTAGTTTAATTTAAAAAAATAACAACTTCTACGTCGTATATGAACGTTGTTAAATTGAAATAAATGTGACTTTATGAAATGATGCAATATTATTTAAATAGGGATGGTAATTTGCGTCTATAAAAAAAATATAAATATCACCCCTTTTTACATCGATTACATCAATGGATAAATGTAGGATCTGGGAAGAGTTCAGAAAAAAATCTGCCTTAATTGTAAATATTTTTTTTCTAAAAAACTAAAAGTTTGTTACATAAAAATGAAAAAATAAGAAATCTATTACTTTAATTTTTGAAATTAAATTTTTCAATTAAATGAAAAGACAAAATAAATTTCTGAACTATGCCAAACAGATGATCTCATGTAAATATTATGATAGCTACCCAGCTGAGGGTGGGGAAGGGAGGGGAACTTAGGCAGAAAAAAGGGGTTGGGGAATGGGGGAAGTCTATATATACAATTTAGTTAACAACTTTTTTTCACACGTTTTTTGTTTTTATAATTTTCATGCAGATAAAAAACTTTTTAACGTTTATAATTCTTGATGTATTCCTGATTAAAAGTAACAAAATGTAACAAAAGTTTTCATTGAATAGATACATGGTCAATTCAGCAAAAATAACAAACTATAAATTTAAAGTTTGATACCCTTTTCATAAATCTACAGTGTATGTATATTCAAATGTCAAAAATAAGGTGGGGGTTTGAATGAGAGGGGATGACTTTACCCCCTGGTTTAAAGGACACAGGGGAAGGGAGACTCTCACTATAGGCGGGGCTTAGAGGTAGGCATACACTCTCTACCTAGCTACTAGCTAGCTTGGGTGGGTTAGTTTAGTTTATCAGCGACCATTCAAGTAGTATCATATCAAAGATCCAAAGTTTGTATTGTAGCCCCAAGCGGAAAAATAAACAAATAATAACAGTTTTCTATACAGCAGTGTCAAGTGAACAGAAAATAGTTTGTGTCGGGATATAAATATGAAAATAAAGAAATCTATCAAGAAATGGGATTAAAGAACTTCGTTCAAAATTGCGATGGGGGGAAGGTAAATGGATTTAAAGACATTTATCTTTCATTTGTTGCTATATTTTGAAAGGAGAATCTAATCGTCATATCTTAAATATAAGTTTTATAATTTTTAAAGGTAAGAATATTATTAAAAGCGAAGCTTTTCTATAATTAGGGTCGGTTGGTCCGTCCGTCCGAGATAGATAGCTTTTATTCGTTAATTTAGGCAAGTTAGAATTGTCCTATCGATTTCAAACTTTGCATGATGATTTCTGTAGTAGTTGGGTACGATTTGGAAAGCGTAGCAACTCTAATCATTACCAGAATGTCCGTATGTCCATTTTAAACATGTTGATTTTTCTACTTTTTTAACAACAAATTTTCAAGTGTTCTAATTATCCGTTTGATCTATAATCTTTGTTTTATATAATCCTTGTTTTATATCAATAATTTGATTATTGAGAGAAAGATGACTATTTTTTACTGTGTACATGTGAAAACAACAATGGAGACTTTAGTGAATTTTAATTTGTTGATATATTAAGTTTAGATTAAGATTTTCTCGGCCCCTTTAATAGGGACAGATTGCGTGTTTTTATGTATGGTGCATTATTTGCCAAATGTACCACTTTTCTGCACTACCTCTCCGATTTTGTTAATACTCTATATTTTGGTCCGTTGGGTAATTCAAGGATGCTGGATGGCCAAAAAAAAGTTTCAGAGTCCCTGGATGTCTAGATATCTAGCTATCGATGAAGGTAGGTAACAAAAATTTAAAAAACACCCATTTTTTCACAATTTTAAAAATAAAATTTTTCATCAATCTTACATCCAACCTATACATTTTATACACCAAAATGATCGTTTATTCATGTAAAAAGCGCACATAATGCTATTTTGGCCAAAACTCTAATTTTACAGGGTGTCCAACAAAAAGTGTATTTTGGATATCTAGCATAATACCCAAAATACCTGTCCGAAAAAAATCATTTTTTTTGCTTAAATCCTGTGTTTTATCTGTGGGCTTATGTGGTATATAACGGTTTGGAGGACCCGGGACTATAAGGTTGTTATATTTCATTTTGGAACACCCTGTAAATGTGATTTTTGTGTCTGTAGAGCTAAAACTTGGTCCAAATTGGCTATTTTTTTCAAATAACTCTAATATGTGTCTTAGTATGTTTGGCCATAGTGTTTTCTGACCAGATCAATATTTTCCTATTTTTTGGACACCCTGTATTTTCAAAAAAAGAGAAAAAATTTTTTTGTTTTTTTGTAAATTTTTTTTCTATTTTTAAGTTACTTAAAACTGTCATATAGATACAGATTTTGACTAATAACAATAATATTTGCCTATTTTACAAATTTTTACACTTTTGGGACACCCTGTGCATGTTTTTGAAAAATGATGGTTTTTGCCTATTTTTGGGAGGAAGGAGTCGTTTTAAGGCCATAGACTACTTCTTCATTTTTGTAGAACTTTTCAAGATACATCATTTGTTATTTATGCAAAAAGCGCAAAAACCGAACCGTTTTGCCGTTATTCACTGCCAAAGGCGGAATTTTTTACGTTTTTTGTCGTTCCCGAGGATTTAATGCGCATTTTAGGTAGGAAGACGTTGATTTTTCAAGATTACTCTGAAATACTTTTATTTGGGAAATTTAATTTTCTAAAATTCATATTAAGTCAAATTTTTTGTGCAGCTAACCATTTTTCGTCGAGATGGATTTCAGTTGTTAAAACAAGAAAATGAAGTGTATATAATATAAATAATTGCTATAACATAAGTAATAAAAGAAACATAAACCATGTGCATTTAAAATTCCTTTTGACAAAAATCGGTTGGATATACAAAAATTTTTACCTCACATGAAATTTAGTAAAATAAAATGCCTAAATAAAAGTATTTAACAGTTATCTTAAAAATTCAACGTCTTCCTACTTAAAATGCGCATTAAATCCTCAGGAACGGCAAAAAACGTAAAAATTCCGTCTTTGGCAGTGAATAACGGCAGAACCGTTCGGTTTTTGCGCTTTTTGCATAAATAACAAATGATGTATCTTGAAAAGTTCTACAAAAATGAATAAATAACGACTCCTTCCTCCCAAAAATAGGCAAAAACCGTCATTTTTCAAAAACATGCACAGGGTGTCCCAAAAGTGTAAAAATTTGTAAAATAGGCAAATATTATTGTTATTAGTCAAAATCTGTATCTATATGACAGTTTTAAGTAACTTAAAAATAGAAAAAAAATTTACAAAAAAACAAAAAAAATTTTCTCTTTTTTTGAAAATACAGGGTGTCCAAAAAATAGGAAAATATTGATCTGGTCAGAAAACACTATGGCCAAACATACTAAGACACATATTAGAGTAATTTGAAAAAAATAGCCAATTTGGACCAAGTTTTAGCTCTACAGACACAAAAATCACATTTACAGGGTGTTCCAAAATGAAATTTGACAACCTTATAGTCCCGGGTCCTCCAAACCGTTATATACCACATAAGCCCACGGATAAAACACAGGATTTAATCCAAAAAAAATGATTTTTTTCGGACAGGTATTTTGGGTATTACGCTAGATATCCAAAATACACTTTTTGTTGGACACCCTGTAAAATTAGAGTTTTGGCCAAAATAGCATTATGTGAGCTTTTTACATGAATAAACGATCATTTTGGTGTATAAAATATATAGGTTGGATGTAAGATTGATGAAAAAAATAATTTTTAAAATTGTGAAAAAATGGGTGTTTTTCAAATTTTTGTTACCTACCTTCATAGATAGCTAGATATCTAGACATCCAGGGACTCTGAAACTTTTTTTTGGCCATCCAGCATCCTTGAATTACCCAACGGACCAAAATATAGAGTATTAACAAAATCGGAGAGGTAGTGCAGAAAAGTGGTACATTTGGCAAATAATGCACCGTATTGATATGAGAATTTCAAATGAATTTTGATTAAATTAATCCAATTTTATTTAATTTAAATCAATTTCTAATTCTTATAATTAATGCCAATTATTAAATTAAAAGTTATTATTTATTTCATTCAATATAATAATTGTTTAATTTGAAATGTAATATTTTACTAATATAACACCAACCAATTTTATAAAAAAAAAAATGACTTACTCATACGATGCATACGGCGTAATTTTATTTTTTTTTATATTAAATAAAACCCAACGCTTTTTTTATTATTCCATCGCAAAACTGGTCCAAATTGCGATGCATTTAAAAACACGTACGTCGTATGAGCATATCGAGAAAAATAATAAAAAAGCATCGTATAAGCTCAAATGCGTGTACATGCGCCGTTTTTTTACATCGAGGAAAATAATGGTATTGCGTCGTATGCATGCGGCGTTCCTTTAGTTTTCATGCGGATTTTTGAACAGCTGGGTTCTACTATTTTGTTTGTAGGTAAATAATACATTACCAAATTTGGTAGCCATATTGTTTTTTTGACGTTTTATAAAAATTTGACGTCTTAATACAGCCTTAAATGATTTAAATTGAATTAAATTTAATCATTTTATCTACCACAAATAATAAAAAATTATAATACAATTTTGAAAGTTTGGTGGCCATCTTGTTTTTCTGGACGTTTTAAAGGAAAAATTGACGTTTTAATGCGCCGTTATTTAAGATAAAATGTCATTAATTAAATTCAAAATATTGTTATTATTTATATTTTTTTTTGTGACGTTTTTTTAAAGATAACGACGTGTTTTTGGTACACAACACGTCCTTTAAAAAAATTTAAAAAATATGAAACGTCATTTGTATAGTAAATAAAAAAGTTATGTCATTAAGGACGTATTAATGCGACATGTTTCTTAAAATAATGCGATAAAAGTATATGCTGGGTGGGAGGGTTTTGCGTGTGGGCGATTAAATACCCAATGAAAAAGGGTGTTTTCTTCTATTTTACGACTCTTCTCTAGGCACATTGGTAAAATGCATTAGCTTTTGTGCAAATAAAATTGTCATTTCTTTCTTGTTACAGAAGGGACAGGACAATGAATGAAAAAAATCTTAACCAATAATTTCAATGTAAAATTCTGCTTTTGGCAGCTGCTAACTATGGAGTAATAGGCCTAAAAGCAATTCATATCATATTAATTTCAATAGTTATTTATAGCATCTTATTTTAGACAGTTTAGACAGCGGATACTAAAATGAACAAAACTAGTATTAACTGATATTCGTGAAAAATTGTTTGTAATACGAAGTCATACATGATTTCTTAGTATAGCTGAGAACTGGTTCTAATCAAGCGAATATTCATTGGTTTCGAAGCAATGCTGGAAATATACTTATTAAAAGCGAAGCTTTTCTATAATTAGGATCGGTCCGTCCGTACGTCCGTCCGTCCGTCACGGATAGCTTTTTTCGTTAATTTAGACATGTTAGAATTGTCCTATCGATTTTAAATTTTGCATGGTGATTCCTTTAGTAGTTAGGTACGATTTAGAAAGCGTAGCAACTCTATAATTATTACCAGAATGTCAGTACGTCCATTTTAAACATGTGGATTTTAAAAATATTTTTAACAACAAATTTGTATGTGACCTAATTATCCGATTAGTCTGGTTTTTGGTATACTGATTCCTGGGACAACAAAGTACAATATTATAAGCGAAGCAACTCTATTATCAAGTCCTAAAAATGTAAGTATGTCCATAATCATTATCCTATATCAAGCAGTTTTTTTTAACAAATTGACTTACAATTTTGCTTTGACTCTTATACATTCGCATTCTGATTATTCAGTTCTGACATTATACAAGTGTTAATGTCCGTTTGTCCTACCGTTTCAGAGCTTCGCTTTTATGAATGTTGTCATCCTTGTTTCTATGAGATTATACTGAGTGTTTTTTTAATGTAAGAAAAAGTTGCTTAATTCAACCCACTTACCCTTGACATAAATTTGTCATAATGTTTGGATATAAGAAAGCGGATATTAATCGTTGACGAAGCTATACTCTCATTAATGATTCCCCTATACCCTGAATTGCATCCTCAATCTTCAATGTTAAACCAATAGACGTGTTTATAATTGGAGCAATGCAATGGGATGGATTTCATACAAATGTCCTGAATTTTTAGGCAGGGATATAAGGGGAGACAATGCCCAATAAAATGTACATCCCTAATGATGACACACAAAATTAACCCTCCTTTAAGTTACAATTAGTGGTTTAAACGTTTGGACACTCAACCTAAAGAAACAAACAATCAGAAATTAATAGATTTCCCCAACGAATAAGAAAATGTTATAAAACTTTAGGGACTAATCTAATAACCAGCCCAATATTCCCTCTCCCTCCCTTTCATTTGGCTCATAAATTTTTAGGTAGGGGTTATACTACCACTTGGAAGAAATCTAGGAGGCTAATGGCGAAGAAATTGAAGTAAGGAAAATATGATTTAAGCCTTTATTTTAGAAATCTATAATATGAATTCCATGCGCAGATTATGCGTAGAAAAATAAAAAAAACGTTTCAATATTTAAGATATAAAAGTAACAGGATGTATGTCTGTGTTTGTGTGTGTACTGAAGGATCTCTAAGGATCTAAACTCTGAACAGAATTAGATCTCCTTTAGATTTTAGCTCCTCGTACGTCTGAGTAAAGTTTATAGCTACATTGAGGAATGATTCCTACTTTTTCTTTTTTAACTAAAATTGAAAGTGTTGAAGGGAGGTCGTCTTCTCCCCACGGACCTATCCAACTTTAAGTGTCCAGTATTCTGTGTTAAATTTCTGTAAAATTTAGAGAAAAACAATTATGGGTTTCTTTTTAAGATGACATTGTCTTGGAAAGAACATTGTCAAGATTCCTGTGACAAATATGCATATAGTCTAAAATATACCTCTTTCAAACATAAACAGTTCATTTTTTCTTCCAAATTTGTAGGCATTAAATTTTAATCTAGTGCATTATACTGTTTGAAATAATAAATTATTTGCCTTGAGAAGGAAAAGTATAATATAATTTCTCATTACTACAAATGGATGTAGAATATAAGTGGATATATTGACAGGGAAAACTTTAGGTTACTAACAAGGACCTCATCTATTGGCCTGTACAGTAATCCAGAAGGAGAGGAGAGAAAGGGATAAAGGGGGTGTATGGGAGGTATCGATATTCTAGCCAGCTGCGAGTATCGCCTTGTTAAAGTACATGAAAATCTGGTGCAATATCCAAGTAATAATATATCGATTTTACTAATGTATTAAAAACTAAGGAAATGTACTCAAATATACTTTTATACATACTTTTACAGTAGCATAGCATTTTTACAATTAATTCAGCTGTAACTAACATCTGAATTCATTCAAAAAAAAATTTTATATTATAGTTGGATGGTTATTAGAGCTGTTTTAGGGGTTTGTCTTAGTCGTAATGATGACCTTTTTTTGGACCCCAAAATATTCTTTAGTATTGTTCTTGTTGATTATAATTATTACTGCAAATGAAGTGTTAATTTGATCTACATCACAAATGATGATGAACAAAACTACCCATTCTGTCAATAAAAATTTTGTTTGTAGAGCTAGTTTAAACCAACCAATCAATCCTTGTTAAATTGGCCAAACATTTAAGCCATCGAATGAGAGAGCTTTGTGTACCATATTAATCTAGAGTCCACTGTCCCCTCCCTCCCTTACTGCAACCAAATCCTTAAATTGGTTTTAAGTTGTTTAGGGTTCTCTAATGGCGGTATGATAGGAACACCAAAGTTTGTATGGGTTATCTTTGGGTGGAATGCTTTGTCTCTCAAACAGTACCAAACCATCTGAAATTAACAAGAGACAAATAGTTGGTTTTCTGATGGATGTTACATAACCAAAAATCATTGCAATTTACATTAATTTTTGTACGTGTTGATCCTTGTTTTACACAGGAATCCTCTCGCTCAAGTTTCCTTCATTTTTCCCATTGCTAGTTAATTTAAGATCTGCACTGCGTAACACGCAACATGTGTTCTACATATATTGTATTCTTGTATAATGAACGATAAATTGATATAAATTGATATACATGACCAAATTTACCCCCAAATAATTAGAAAACTCAATCGGTCCAGTGGTTAGCAAGATCTAATATAAAACCAAATACTTTGTATAATTCCTTATAATAAAGTAACAGGATGTTTGTGAGTTTGTGTGTTTGTGTGTTTGTATGTTTGTACCGAATGATCTCGCTAACCGCTGAACCGATCGGGTTCTCCTAAACAGGGTAGCTTCTCATAGGTCCCGGGAAGGTTTATAACTATTTTCTTGGGGGGTGGGACACCCCCAACCCTCCAAAAAATGAAAAATCCCCCCCCCCATTTTTTTTCTTTCATTTTTTTAACTAAAATTAAAAATGAGGGGGGGGGGCACCCCCTCCAAAAAAAAATTTTTTTTGGCCCCCCCAAAATTTTTTTAAATTTTTTCTTTTAAAAATCCAAAATAAGAAATTCAATTATTAAATTCAACTCTCTCCTCCTCAAGTGCCCCTAGAGGCCTCTAGGGGGCGTAGCCGCTAGTAGGATATACTGTGTATCTGTCACTTTTACCACATAAAAGTGCATTAATTCTATGTTTTCTTCTTTGCTTGTAATAGTTAAATGTGGTCTTGTTATTTTCTTCGATTTTTCCAACATAAAACTACAAAAAAAAATAAAGAAGGACGAAGCCCCGCGTTCAGAAAGCTGGTCTTAATTTCATGATTCTTATTTTAATATTCGAGGAAAATTATCTGTAAAACTGAATTCTGAAAACTGAAAATCGGTTCTAGTTCAGCGGATTTAATTCGGTTTCGAAGCCATACTAGAAAGCTGTTTACTGAAGTATTAATGGATGTTGGCACCCACGTTCTTTAAAAAAAGGTGATTTAAATTTTTTTTTATATACCTTGACCCATGGTTTAATATTAGTTTACTTCTTCTTATACCAACTTGATATACCTTGACATAATTAAAGCAAATCATGGACAAGTTAAAGATAGAATATGATCCATGTTCAGGTAGTAATTATCTTGGAGACAGCGTAAAATGGCACAAAAAAATGACGTCATACGCTAAAATAAATAATGAGAGGCTAATAGGAATTTTACTGTTGGTCAATTACAGCGTATATTGGCCTCTCATTGGTCAAGTTATTGTATACGTCATTTGTTGTGCCACCTTACGATGTCTCTTATCTTCTACCATTGCATTGATAGTCCTATGGCTTTTAGGTGGTAATTGGCATTAAGTTTTTACGCTTAGTCATTTTTTTTACAAAACTGTGTTATTTATTTAAATATTCATGGAATATTGTCTGTAATACGATGCTGTACATAATTTTTAATATGGCTGAGAACTAATTCGAATCCAGCGGATATTATTCGGTTTCGAAACCACACTGGGAAAGATAGTCTCTCTCTGTTGAATATTAGGGAACCCAGTAAAAGTGTCTGACTATGACGTCAGAAAAAAATAACAATTAACCAATAAGAGACCACTATATTTTACCATTGGTCAATTACAGTGAATACTGGCTTCTCATTGGTTAATTGTTATTTTTTTCTGACGTCATAGTTCGACACTTTTACGAGGTTCAATATTAGGTATAAAAAATAATGTTCTTTATTTAAGATTCTATGAGACCTAAAATTATTGCACAAAATTGGCATTGTACAATATATTGGGACCTCTTTAATTAAGACTTAATTTCATGAACAATGTTGAACAATAATATGTTGTATATTCCTCTTAATATCCAGGGATCTAGGAATAAGACATTAACCCATAAATTAATGTGCAATCCAATGATGATAAACAAAGTTAACCTTTCTTTAATTACTATTAGTGGTTGTAACGTTTGGACACTCAACTTAATGAACCAACCAATAAAAATTCTATAAAAGTCTTCAATGTTGTTAAGAATAAGAAAACGTTATTATAAAACTTTGAGGACTAGTGTAATAAACAGCAAATTGTCCCTTTCCTCAATGCTATAACAAGATTTTAGCCAGGAAAGGACGTTGGTCTGTAAAATATACCTACCCTTAGATTTCCAAACACTCTCTTTCATTCGTTGCCTAAAAACTTTTTGGACTTTTCTTTAACTTTTATTTTGTTGTACAGACCAGCAACATCTGAGTTCTAAGGTGTGATTTTGTTTATTTCATTGGGCGAGTTTTATCCAACTCTCAATTTCACTGGTTTTTGGCTATGTATCCTTATACTAAAGTAACAGGATGTTTGTCTGTGTATCTGTGTGTCTGTGTGTCTGTACCGAAGGATCTAGCTAACCTCTGAACCGATCGGGTTCTCCTTAACAGGATAGATTCTCATAGGTCCTGGGAAGGTTTATAACTATTTTGGGGGAGGGTACTACCACCCTCCCAAGAGAAATTACAATAGAATCGAAAAAAATATTCCTGCCGCATAGGTTCGCTAGCTTATGAATGTCTCTACGTAGCGTAGTGGCGCTGCGTAGAGACATGAATTTAACAGCTGATTGACCATAGACAAATTATTTCTCAAATTAGATATTTAAAATAAAAAAACCAGTTAAATTCCACTAGAGGCCTCTAGGGGCGTAGCCGCTAGTATACAGATAACTACCTCCCCCCCTTTTCCAAGGACCTTTTTTGATTGCCATATTCTATGTGTTTCAAATTAAAAGCTTCATTTTCAATGATGCTGTCATCCTTGTTAAAAAGGCTGAGATGAATAAAATTCTACAAGTATGTAAATTTATCCTTTTGACTTTGCCCTCTTTAAAAGTTTTCCAAAATAGGTATTTAAAACTTTAATATGATACAAAAGATTTTAACTTTTTTCTTTTATATTTATGAACTTTCTATACATATAAGAGTACTTATTTTTAAACACGCTTAGAGTGTTCTACACAGATTAGCTTCTTATTAACAATGCACAAAACTCCGTGTTATGATATATTTTTAAAATCTAAGATGGACTTATTCCATTAATTTTGACTTTTTTAAATTTTTGTCTGCAGCAATTTCATAATTTAAAATTATACAGAAATAATACAGAAAAGTGCCTAAAAGCACCGCAAGACCAGTAGATATAATTCTCTGTTACCGAGATCTTAATCTTCAGACGGTTAGACAGACATCGTTCTACTTTGTATTATAAATAAAGAAAATACTCCCATTTATGTTTGCTTGTTATGGACGTTAACGATCTTGTTCATTTGAGTTAAACCTAAAAGTGCACTTTTCGTTCCTTCTCCTCTCTCTCTCTCTCTCTCTCTCTCTCTCTCTCTCTCTTATTCTCTCTCTCTCTCTCTCTCTCTCTCTCTCTCTCTCTCTCTCTCTCTCTCTCTCTCTCTCTATCTCTCTCTCTCTCTCTCTCTTTGTCTCTCTCTGTCTCTCCCTCTTTCTATTGTCAATTAAAACTAAATGGCAGATTTCTTGAGTGAAGTATAGTGTGTACTTACCAGGTTTCCTTAATAATGACAAGATTTCTTGAGTAAAGTATAGTGTGTACTTACCAGGTTTCCTTAATAATGACAAGATTTCTTGAGTAAAGTATAGTGTGTACTTACCAGGTTTCCTTAATAATAACAAGATTTCTTGAGTCAAGTATAGTGTGTACTTAACAGGTTTCCTTAATAATGACAAGATTTCTTGAGTCAAGTATAGTGTGTACTTAACAGGTTTCCTTAATAATAACAAGATTTCTTGAGTCAAGTATAGTGTGTACTTAACAGGTTTCCTTAATAATAACAAGATTTCTTGAGTAAGTATAGTGTGTACTTACCAGGTTTCCTTAATAATAACAAGATTTCTTGAGTCAAGTATAGTGTGTACTTAACAGGTTTCCTTAATAATAACAAGATTTCTTGAGTCAAGTATAGTGTGTACTTAACAGGTTTCCTTAATAATGACAAGATTTCTTGAGTCAAGTATAGTGTGTACTTAACAGGTTTCCTTAATAATAACAAGATTTCTTGAGTCAAGTATAGTGTGTACTTAACAGGTTTCCTTAATAATAACAAGATTTCTTGAGTAAGTATAGTGTGTACTTACCAGGTTTCCTTAATAATAACAAGATTTCTTGAGTCAAGTATAGTGTGTACTTAACAGGTTTCCTTAATAATAACAAGATTTCTTGAGTCAAGTATAGTGTGTACTTAACAGGTTTCCTTAAAAATAACAAGATTTCTTGAGTCAAGTATAGTGTGTACTTACCAGGTTTCCTTAATAATAACAAGATTTCTTGAGTCAAGTATAGTGTGTACTTAACAGGTTTCCTTAAAAATAACAAGATTTCTTGAGTCAAGTATAGTGTGTACTTAACAGGTTTCCTTAATAATAACAAGATTTCTTAAGTCAAGTATAGTGTGTACTTAACAGGTTTCCTTAATAATAACAAGATTTCTTTAGTAAAGTATAGTGTGTACTTAACAGGTTTCCTTAATAATAACAAGATTTCTTGAGTCAAGTATAGTGTGTACTTACCAGGTTTCCTTAATAATAACAAGATTTCTTGAGTCAAGTATAGTGTGTACTTAACAGGTTTCCTTAATAAATAATAATAACAAGATTTCTTGAGTCAAGTATAGTGTTCTAACCCAGAGGCAGACATATACATATTGTAGATCCAAAATTATTAAAATCCCTACTTTTGATAACAGCAAACCCTTTGATTGCACGACCTTTGAATTTAATGTCCAATTGAGTGTCGCCTGTTTTGATTAAGTATTATTTAAAACCAAAATAATTATCTTGATGTTTCTAAAGACTATCGTGGGAGGCTTGTACGCTAGGCTCTTCTTCAAGTAACAAGTATTTTCTTTTTCTTCTTTATTTAGTAGCAAAGCTGCTCTATAAGTGAATTTAGTTCTCCTATAGATTTCCCATAATTTCGTTAGTTTTAAAAGAATTGATATAGATTACACTTGGATATTATGACAAGGGAAAAATTGTTGTCAAAGGTTGCTACCATGTAACTCCTTTATTGATCAGCTTGTTCATCCAGTAGGAGGGAAGAGGATTAGGTAAATGGGTTCGATGTTGGTTATTGTTATTTTAGCCCGCTGCTAGTTTCTCTTCATTACAGAACTTAAGAATATTAACAAGTATTATATAATAAATCCATTTTTAAAGGTAATGGCATTTTTGTAAGACTAATTAGCTTCTACCCATTTTCCTTTCTAACTACCTGGCTATCTTTATTTCTCATTATTCCTTTTGTTAAGCATTACAAAAAGCTTAGCTACTATTATACCTAATCATCCTTGTTTACTCTTATTTTCTCTATTTTTGCCGTACACCCCTCTCACAAACTCATGTTAAAGCTGGCTCCTAAACTTTTCATGGTTCTACAATATTACATTTTTTTCATAAAATTTAAAATCTGACAATTTATTTCTCCTTTTAGTACCAAGTCTACTTGCTCTTTAAATGATTATGTCTGAGTGGCTTTAGGTTTGTCAGTCTAACATTCTTTCTGTCTATTCTTCTTTCTGTCTATCCTACTTTCTGTCTGTCCTTATTTCTCCTTGTGTGACTACCTACTTTCTGCCTTTAAATCCTTCTATCGGTCTGTTTGTCTGTCCTACTTTCTGCCTTTCTTACTTTTAGTCTGTCGATCCTTCTTTCTGTCTTTCTGCACTACATGTCCTAAATTCTGTCTGTCTGTTTGTACTATTATCAGCCTACATATCCATCTGTCTGTCTTTCTTACTTTCAGTCTGTCGATTTTTCTTTCTGTCTTTCTGAATGTCCTAAATTCTGTCTGTCTGTTTGTACTATTATCAGCCTACATATCCTTCTTTCTGTCTTTCTTACTTTTAGTCTGTCGATCCTTCTTTATGTCTTTCTGCACTGCATGTCCTAAATTCTGTCTGTCTGTTTGTACTATTATCAGCCTACATACATATCCTTCTTTCTGTCTTTCTTATTTTTAGTCTGTCGATCCTTCTTTATGTCTTTCTGAATGTCCTAAATTATGTCTGTCTGTTTGTACTATTATCAGCCTACATATCCCTCTTTCTGTCTTTCTTACTTTCAGTCTGTCGATTCTTCTTTCTGTCTTTCTGAATGTCCTAAATTCTGTCTGTCTGTTTGTACTATTATCAGCCTACATATCCCTCTTTCTGTCTTTCTTACTTTCAGTCTGTCGATTCTTCTTTCTGTCTTTCTGAATGTCCTAAATTCTGTCTGTCTGTTTGTACTATTATCAGCCTATATATCTCTCTTTCTGTATTGTCCTTCTTTTATGTGTGTCTGTCTTTCTGTGCTTTGTCTATCTGTCTGTTTGTCTTTCTGTCTGTCTATCATATAGAGTTCTTTGTTTTAGGAAAGAATATTTAGGTCCTTTGATGGTTTTAGGCTATTTCTATTTTTAGATGGTTTTAAGCTGTTTCCTAGACCCAAGATACTATGTGCGTAATCGCTAGATATTTTAAAAACCGTTTTTGTCGTTGCTTGTTATTTTTGTCTCCCGTCCTGTTGGTAGTGAAAACTTTGTTGGTATTCTGCACTACCTAGTACCACTTTCACCTGTAGAATCTTGACAGTAGCGCAGCTACACTATGCAATTTATATTGTCTGTACGTCTTTTTATATCCTGTAGGATCTTGAGAAGAGCACAGCTTTACTATACAATCTATATTGTCTGTACTTCTGTCTGTACATTGCAAAGCTATAATTTTAATGTTATTTCAATCAGCAATTCTGCCTAATTCCCTTAGCCGCGACTAAGCCTCAAATAAACCCGATTTGATTCTTAAATTTGTCTGAAAAGAGGAATTGCCATATTTGGACAGGTTTAAACTTTCAGACGATTTTAAAATTGTAAAAGATTGATTTATCTGGGCTTACAGGTGGCTGATGCGCGGCTCCTGGTCCTATTAATGATAAACTAAACAAGAAATTTTTCAGTTTGCTGGGTGACAATATATTTGGACAAAATCATTCTTGTTTCCTTGTTCGCGTAAATGCATTCTAATTATACATAATTTATATACATTAAGTGGTTCTTAGATTTATTAAACACCATAGAATCACATCTTAGTATATCCTTAGTTTAGCAGTCTAAACAGTGATAACAACAAGAATATGTGTTATTAGGAATCAATATGTGCAAATTATTTTGCAAGTAAGCCCGTTGTTTTATTTTAGCAATGAGAAAATGATTGGATTGAGAAAAAAAACATGAAATTATTTAAAATGAACTTAAGAGTCTTCTGAATATAGCTTAAAACCATCATACATTAGAACTGCCGTTTAATAGATCCTTGCTACATGAAAAGAACTCCTGTGTTAGTGCACCATATACTTGTTAGAAACTTTACAGGGAAACATGGACAGGACAATGCAAGAAAAAGTAACTTCCCCTTCCCCTGAAATATTTTCAACAAATTTCTACCTTAAATAGGTGGATAATTATTTGTAAGCAGGTTTATATATTTATAAAATTTCCAGTATGGTTTTGGACAAGAACCACCTCTCAGCCGAAATAAAAAATAATGTATAGAATTGTATTTCAAGCAATTTTCCACGAATACTAGAAAAAAAATCAAAATTAAAACCAGCCTTTTTGCTCGAGCATCGGCCCCTTTTGGTTAACAAAACTTGTTTCAATATTATGTTTCATTCTGACATCCGCGGAAAGCTGTCTATAATACGATATGATAAATAACTATTCCAGCAACATTATGATAAAGAATATGAATGTTAGGAAGGAATACTTTCTCATCCATTGTCGTATCCCTTTACCCGTGAAAACTTTAGTACAGTCTTTACTATATACTTGAGAAAATTTATTCTAAAGATGTTTTTACCTAAAAAATCATGAATGGAGGGTGCATTACATTTTAAAAAAAGAAACTTTTCTGCATTTTAAGTATGTGGGTGTAACGGATAGCTCTACATGTTGGAATTATTCTATTTATTTCAAACTTAGCATGATGATTTTAGTCAGGCACAATTTCCAAGTTTATTTGAATTTGATTTTCGTTATTAAGGCTATTTAATAAATAATTTACAAAAACTGGTTCAATTCGTAATAATTATGTGTTTCTTTAAGATCTCATGTGCATTGGACACAATATGTTAATTTATCTTGGAAGGCTGAAGGCAGAATAATTTTTACATCGAATGTATAATTCCCTTTTTTTAAAGATTTTTTCCCAGTATGGCTTTGAATTACAAACAATTTTCTACAACAATCATAAGATTAATACCAGATTAAACCTTATATTTTTTTTATTTTAATATTCGCGAAAGCTTTCAATACGATGCGATAAATAACTTTTCCATCGAGTGTATATTCTTTTCTTAACTGTTATATTTTTAAAGCTTTCCTAAATATATCTAATTCAGAACTTAAGAAGACTTATAATCAGATTGGCATAATAATAACAATGGATGTAGTATATACTTGGATATTATGGCAGGGAAAAATTGTCATAAATTTTGCTTGCGATTTCCTACTATAATTTATTAGTCAGTTCGTTTATCCAGTAGGAGGAGAGAGGAATAGTTATTTTAGCCCGCTAAAAGTTTCACTTTATTACAGTTCATGATAATCTGGTGTAAATCCAAGTAAAAATAAACCCATTATTATATTAACAGATCTATATTAATATACAGACCTTTCTCGTCTGCTTTTAAACTATTTTCTGCTACTTGGCTGTGTTAACATAAGCGACACCATTAGTTGATTTTCAATGACCCAATAGAAAGGTTGCACAAGGTTGATGCGTTGGGGAGATACAGTATTTTACTCTAATATCAATTAGTCTTGATTTTAATTTTTAATTCAATTATTTTCTTTGTTTGCTAAAAGCAAAATAGTTTATTTCATATGTCATGACAGGAACAAATTTCAAATATTAACATGAAACACTCAAAATCCTTTTTGGGTGTTTTTGCAAAAAGGTAAAATAAACTTTTATATAATTTTCATCGACGAAATGTCTAAACATTTTTGTTCGCCTTGTCTGTAAATCTGTATTAACAAAACGCTATTTTTCTTTAAATGGTGGTTTAAATTTTTTGTAATCGTGTGATATGTTGCACCATTTAAGGAGAAAAAAACATTCTTGTTATTTTTTCAGGGAGTAAGGGAGGGGACAATGGGCAATTAATTCAATATAAGAGTTAATAAAGAAAGGGCATGAAATCCAGTTTAATCCAATAAATTTGTAGGAAATTATAAAGGGATTGTTAATTGAATAATAGATTTCCATAGCGTCATGTAAAGTGAAATCACAACTTGTTTTTGATGAAATATATTGAGGTTTTATGGTGTAATTTTTATATTACAAGATTATTGGACCCGGCCACCTGCTAGCAAGAATATGACTGCCCCTTTTTATTCTGTTTATTTCCCTTGCCCCTTGCCCCCACCTCCCTTCTCCCCGTCTGCTACATTCCAAACTAACACAACGAGTAGTTTTTTCCCTTGCCCCCACTTCCCTTATCCCTTCTCCCTGTCTGCAATATTCAAAACATACACAACGAGTAGCGGCATTTCATGCGCAAGTACCCAAACTCAGTCAGAAACTGCTAAATTCTTGCACATTCCCTTTAACCCAGTATCCAAAGTCTGAGACTCCTAAAAATTGAATATTCGATCCATTGTCCCCTCCCTTACTCCCTGTATTTTTTTAGCTTTTTCTATTTCACTGTCAATCTAAATGATGAATTTTCTTAATAAAATATTGTTGCTGCGCTACTTAAGGACATACTTATTCTTTATTTTATAAAATTTTGTGATTTTCCAATGACACTGGAATGATGAATTTGTGGAATGAAATAAAGTGTCCATTAGATTAGCAAACTTTCAACAAAACTTTTGGCAGAGATCAGCAGCCGCGATGTAGCCACGTGTGTGACTCAGTAAAATCATCATATTTCGTTTTTAAAATTCAGTTTGATGTCTAAACCTGTTCTTTAAACAGACAATATATCTTTTCGATATTTCTTTTTTTTTGCACACAAGAGGGTGCCGAGCCCTGACTTTTGGAATCATGTCAAAATGGTTATATGAAACGTCCCAGCAGATGTCTGCAAAACTAATGTTCCTCTGGGAGGTATAAGGCATTAATCTGGCCCCTAAAGTATTATAACACGTTCTCTTATTCGTTGACTTAAAAACTTTCGGGGCTTTTTATTGTATCTTGGTTTAACTGGTTTACTATCTTTATCCAAACTTTTTCACTAAAGTCATAATATGAGGAATGAATAAATTTATAATAAAAAGTGCACGTTTGTCTACCGTCCATTGCATTGTCTTATTCCTTTTTTACCGCGTTATTTTTGGCTGAATGAATTGGATACTACGTTTTCTTGATATGCTCCAACTTATTTACCAAGCAGTTGATATTTAAATTAAACTTATAACAAAAGAATAGATTTATTATTACTCTAGATGGTCAATCAGACACCTAAAAACTTAATTTTTTTTTCATAGATACTTTGCTTAGTAATTATGAAAATTAGTAATGAATGTAGAATTCTTTTTAAATCAATATAAAAAATAACCAAGTCTAAATAATAGCCAGCACTATCAGTTACGGACGTACATACCTAAATGTAGAAACGCTTTTAACTTTCAAAAGTTGAAAACCGGGAGCCTCCATGTAAGCAGGCCTAGCTATTCTAACAATCAATTCTACAAAAAATCACGAAACCTTTGAAAGTAAGGTAGGGGGGGGGTAATAGGTTATATCTTGTTTTTTGGGTCGATGACAAATTAATTCCACGCTGTATCACGGGATGGGGGCGTGATTGAAATATGTAGTATACTCCTTTGATTAAACTCAATTTACGGGTTTTTATATAATTGCAACGTAGTTATAAGACTTTTGGTAGCAATAAATTGAGACGTTGGGTATCCCTCTAACTGAACCGATTTTTGATTAGTCAACGGTCTAAATTTGTCTCGGCCAGGATATGATTAAAAGCCTAAATCGGCCAAGGAATAGCCGAGTACAATATTTTTAAACTTAAAAAATTAAAAATAAAGAGCTAAATGATTTATTGTGTCTTTCTCTTTTTATCGACAGACGCACTTGGATATATTATTTTCATAATTAATTATATGTATTTCCCATGTTAACGTCACCTTATGTGTAAATTTGGTGAGCCACAGTATTGAGTAGCGTTGTTAAGTTAGGATGGAAGAATTTTGTAATGAAAGCAAAAGTGGGGTAGAGGATAAGGGATGGGGTAAAACAGGTTATCATAATGTTTTATTTTCTTGACTTTAAGTTAAACTCTATCGTTTTTTGATGTTACTGAAGAGGGGTGGATAAGAAGGGGAGGAAAAGGGGAAGGGGGAAATGTTCCTTTAGAATTGTTTGTCAGAATTACATTCCCTTTTCCCTGCTTGTAAGTATCAGTAAAAAGTTAATGAAATTATGCTCCCGCGTGCCTATCTTTTTAAATGGATGGACGCAAAGAAGTTTTGCTTATATGTAAATCCTAAAGATTGGGCCCCAATAAGCCCTCTTAAAATCAGGTAGGGAAGGGAGGGTGGTTGACTTTTAGCTTCTAGAATAGTAAAAATTTCAAAATCCTAGCCCAATGAAATCCAATGGTTCATAAAAATAGGATGTAGCGGGACAAAGTGTCTCAAAAATCAGCCGTCATAAAAATGAGGGATTATCTATCTCTCTTTTAGGGGTTTTCTTTTCCACATATAAGCACTTGAACCTACCCCAATCATGAAAAAATTACCCTTATTAAAATTTTTAACCCCATGTGCATAAATGACTTTCTTATGTAAATAATCTCCCTTATTTTTATGACGTCACATGGCTGAATTTTGAGACACTTTGTCCCGCTACTCTATGATTTAAATCCTAAATTACAAGAAAAAGTAAAGTGTTAGAGTTTCAACCTGCTTTTCTACCATCAATCAAACAAAATCCCTACGTCTTAGATTAGCTCAATCATCAGACTTGAAACAGTTTCATTAATAAATAATTAGAATTTAAATCGTTACCAAAAAGTCCGTATGTCTATTTCTGACATGGCTTTTCAAAATATGAATTGTGAAATAGTAAATGTCCTGTAAATTAGATTAAAATTATTGGTAGAAAATTTTGAACACTAACTTAGATAATGAGAATTCAATATAAATATCCAAAGTTTTAGCCAACAAATAAGATAATGTGATAATAATACCTTAAAATGTAGACACGTAGGACTAATGAACCTTCCTAGCTTGTATCTAATTTTGTTTTATGTCCATCTATATCACATCCACTAATAATTTTGCAATTTGGTTGTGCCGATAAAACAACCAAAAAAAATAGAAATATTATTTGCTTAGCAATAACCAGCAAATTCAGGGTTCTATCTTTTACAGTATGGGTTCTATAAATATTGGTTTTACACGAGTTTTGCAAAAAAAATCCTAAAGGTTAACTTACTGAAATATAAAAATAAATAAATCAATTCTTTAACTTTTCTTAGCAGTATTTTAGTGTTTACTTGTCCTTGTTTAAATTTGATTCTATTTTTGACCCACTGCACTGGAAATCTGGCATGGTTTGATCAATTTAGAAACGAAATATTCCAGAATTGCTTCGAAACCGATTAATATCGGATTAGAACCGGTTTTCAGCCATACTGAAAAATAAATAGTATTACAGGCAATTTTCTACGAATATTAAAATGAAAATCATAAAAATTACCACATACCTCCTTGGGGCTAATATACCTGGTTTCAATCTATACATTTATTATTCTAATATTCGCGGAGAGCTATATGATACGATGCGATAAATAACTATTTAAAACATTTAATCTTGATACATTGTAAAAACATATATTTTTTATAATACTCAAAATTGATTGAATGCTTAGCTTTGGTAAGATGAATTATCTTTTTATCATCTTTTCATTATCATTCCAGTATGGCTTCCAAACCAATTTATGTCCGCTGGATTAGAACCGGTTCTCGGCCATGCTGAAAAATCATGTATGGCATTGTATTACAGATAATTTTCAACGAATATTAGAATGAAAATCATATAATTAATATCAGTTTGTTAGCCCGAACTTTTGGCCCCTTTGGGCGTACAAAACTGTCTTTAATCTTATATCTTTTTTTTTCATTTTAATATCCGCGGAAAGCCTTCTATATAACGATGAAATAACTAACTATAAAACTATTATTACAAGAACACTCTACTGAAATCTGACTTATAACTAGTGGAAAAATGGCATAAAACCAACCAAAGATTATTGTAAATCTTGAAATAAAAAAGGACGAAATATTTACCGTACAAAGTCAGTCTCTCAATTTGCTTGTCATCTTAATATTGTGAAGTTATCAACTAGTATCTCTATAATCAAGTCCTAAAAATGTAAGTATGTCCTTAAACTGTATCATGTATTTAAACAGTTTTGCAACTATTTACTTACAATTTTGTTTCGACATATAAATTATAATCTGCTTATTCAGTTATGACACTCTACAAGTGTGAATGTTCGTTTGTCCTACTGTTTTAGAGCTTCGCTTTAATGGATGTTGTTATCCTTGTTTGTTTACTATTTGGTCCAATAATTGTGCACTGTTTTACCTATAGTTGTAAAACTAACCATAAATATTGAAAATTTACCAGGCAGGCACGGATAGGCAACTGAAAGATTAATTAAAGTTCTTGTCAGAAATATAAGAAATAGCAACAATCATTATAATAAAGTAAAAGGATCTCTGTCTGTGTGTTTGTATGTCTGTAATGATGGATCTCGCTAACCGCTGAACCGATATCATTCTTCTTTTCGATTTAGCTTCTCATAGGCCCTGAGATTTAACTATTTTAAAGGAGAAATTAGATCTTGGGAAACAGTTCTAGGTTGATAGGACAACAATTTAAAGATTAAGGAATCAACAAAAAATCTTTTAAATAGCTAATCACAGTAGACCATGAAAATCAGAAATCTTCGATATTGGCTTAATATGTATGTCTATATCCCTGTGTTACATGTAGTAAGCATGTAAAGAACAAGCAGGCCTCGGCAGCCGTGCGTCAGCTGCGACTATGCATAAACTTCAAACCAGTCTGGGTCCTTTGAAAACTTTTCAAAAAGAGAGATTGCCGTATATGTGCCCGGTTTTGACTTTTAGCTGGTTTTTTTTTAAATTGTAATGGCTGCTTTCCCTGAGGCTTAAAGGCGGCTGCCGAGCCCTGATGTAAAGTATACATCTGCAGTGTGTAGTTAGATAGTTCAGGTTGCTCTAGTCATAACTCTGGAGTAATATTCTAAAAATTAGAATGATTTAATTTATAAAATGTTTGTATGTAATAAAACATTAGTAAGAGCAATTATAATTAGTACAACAATTGGTCTGTATTTTAATACCTATGAAAATTTTTCCTCAAAAATAGTTAGTTAATAGTAATTTATCGCATCTTATTATAGACAGCTTTCCGCGGATATTAAAAAGGAAACGTATAAGATTAAGCCCAGTTTTGTTAGCCCGAGGGGCAGAAGGTCCGGGCTAACAAAATATTTTTATATATTTTGAAATTTGTGGAAAATTGTCTGTAAGACAATGCAATGCATTATTTTTCAGTATGACTGAGAACCGGTTCTAATCAAGCGAATTTCAATCCGTTTTAAAGCCATACAAGAAATACTTTTGTTCACCCTATTACTTGTTTGTATGATATTATTTATGTAATATACCTAAATAAATTATTCTATGGTGTGCTTTCACTTCTGCATGTAAATAGTCAAATCTACAAAAAAAAACAAGAATGACAATTCATAAGTAGTGAAGCCAAACAAATTATGGATGGGCAAAAACCAGGATGAATTGAAGAGCAAATGTTCGGTGGTCACAAAAAAAGAGATGGAGAAAAAGATAGAGAACGTGAGAAGCTAAATAAAAAGTCACTAATCCCTATTTATATTTGTCTTTTGTATCATGACCGACAGACTAACTGATTAATTATATCATATAATAATGATAATTGGTAAAATCAAAA
This sequence comes from Acartia tonsa, assembly GCF_053477335.1. Classification (NCBI taxonomy): domain Eukaryota; kingdom Metazoa; phylum Arthropoda; class Copepoda; order Calanoida; family Acartiidae; genus Acartia; species Acartia tonsa. The sequence goes on along the minus strand of NC_137261.1, from coordinate 9,573,328 downwards.
TTATAATATAGCAGACAATAAATAATATTAGGAACGTCCAAGCTTCTTATTTTGAGGGGGTTACCCCTTTACCCCAAACTTTCGACGTCTATGGGTGTCTATGAAATAAAAATTGATGCAATTGTGAGGGAGGGGGGGGGGGGGGGCGGGGGTAGTTTGTACTGTAGTAATAACTAGCAGCTTCGCCTTCAGCATTTAGAGGATTTTTAACGAAAGGATATAATAATAACTTAAAACTAAAAATACTTAAATCTAAAAAGTAGCCTAACACGATCTCGGTACCTCTGTAAAGCTTCTCTAAAATTGAGAACTCAATCGGTTCAGTGGTTATGGAAATCTTAAGCTTCAGACAAAAAACCTTACTACGAAATATAACAGGTTATGTGTTTCTTATGATAATGTGATGTGGAAGTGATTACACACCTTTATTTTACAGGTGTAACCAAATATGAAGGGAACATTGGACTGGAAATTTAAGAAATGGTGCTCAAAGTACCTTATTCATTGGCTAAATAAAACTTTGGGTTCTGTTATTGAATTTTAATTGGTTGGTTCTCAACTAGCAGATCCAAAATTTTTAACCAATTAGTGAAATCTTTAGAAGGGGTAATTTAATTCATCACTATTGGGGATGTATATTATTTTCTTATCCCTTACTATATCCCTGGGTATTACATATTATGTTGTGTAGTAGATATCATTATTTACATAATAAATATAATATATCATAATCATTTTTTACATAATATTTTATAATGATACTTGTAGACTATTAGTTTTATTTTCATTTTTTTTTACTCTCGCTAAAATAATAATAGCGGCTACGCTTCAAGCCTCCATAGGCTAGCTTCGTGTCCCACCCTACAAGAAAATATCTGAAAACCAGCACAGGACCAGTAGGTATATTCTCTGAAGAGTAGAGCTCAATCGGTTCAGCAGCTATTGCCATCTTTAGCTTCAGACGGACAGACACCATCCAAAAAATTAAATCTCTGAAATCAGCCAGTTGGACAAACGAACATTAACACAAACATTATCAAAATAATTGAATATCCAAACAAAATTCTATATAAATCTGTTGCAAAATTTAGTTTAGTACCTTTTTATAGAAATAATTTTCTTTAAATCTTGTACTTTATTTTCTTTGTTACAAAAATCAGATATTAATATCATTAAAAAATCTAGCATGCTTAAAATTAACGATAGGACCTATCCTTTACGTACGGTGGATGTACTGACGGACGGACCGAGCCTAATAATAGCGATTTGCTTTTAATGATAATTCTTGAGATAATTCTTATCTTGTAATATGATTGAATTAACAAGTTGAAAATGATATCCTTGAACAAGGATAAAAACATGCATATATACATGCAGCATGAATACTATTACTAGTGGGAAAGTAACGATGAACCTTTGCCCCTTCTTCTCTCCTCCAACTGGATAAATGAACTGACCAATAAATTAGATTCTTGTTAGAAAGCTAGATTGACGACAATTTTTTCACTGTCATAATTTCGTATATTCTACATCCTTAAATTGCAGCAATAAAAGCAATAACAAAATCATCATGTATCCACACTGCACATGCATACAAAACTGTCATTAATGTGAGTATCAATGTGAAGGTTTTACAATTTAGTAAAAAACTTTATATACCAATCCCTCTATAATCTTTGAAGCTACATAGTTATCTCGTACAACATTGTTTCAAATTTGTTGTGCTTTTCAAGGAAGCCTCATCAAAGTGTTTGTTATTTTCATGGAGAGGCAAATAGTTTAAAAATAAAATTTCAAGGAAGTTTTCGTGTAAAAGAAGAAAGGAGAATCCAGTGAAGATAATTTTTTTGGGTTGAGTATGATTTCTAACTGAATGTTTTTTTAGATAGAAACAGACAGAGTGAGTTATAGAGCAGATGTCCAGTTTTCACTACAATAAAAAAAGAAAGAAAATATGCAAAAACTCTAAGAAAATCACGAAACCATGTATAGATAAGATGGGTATAGCTCGTAAGAATCTTCACCAAAAATTTCAGCTGTCTATTATTAATAAAAGCCGAGAAAATCACATATCATAAGAATCTTCACCAAAAATTTCAACTGTCTATTATTAATAGAAGCTGAGAAAATCACATTTCATAAGAATCTTCTCTAAAAATTTCAACTGTCTATTATTAATAGAAGCCGAGAAAATCACATTTCATAGGAATCTTCTCCAAAAATTTCAACTGTCTATTATTATTAGAAGCCGAGAAAATCACATTTCATAGGAATCTTCACCAAAAATTTCAGCTGTCTATTAATAGTAGAAGCCGAGAAAAACACATTTCATAGGAATCTTCACCAAAAATATCAGTTGTCTATCTATAATACAAAGTAGAACGATGTCTGTCCGTCTGTCTGTCCGTCCGCCCCTAAGATCTCGGTAACCACTGAACCGATCGGATTCTACTCTTCAGGGTATCTACCTATTGGTCCTGTGGTGGTGTTAAGCTATTTTCTTAACCCCCCCAAAAAACAAAAAAAATCCCCCCCATTTTTTTTTTTTTTTTTTTTTTTTTTTGTAAGAAATATCCTTGCTCCTTTGTAGAAGATTCCTTTGTGGAATATTTCCTTTGTGGAAGATTTCCTTGGTCCTTCTTATTATTTTTTTTTTTACAAATTTCACCTTACACTTTTTTACCATCTCTTGGGGCAAAGCCCCTAGAGGCTAGGGGCGAAGCCGCTAGTTATTAATAAAAGACGAGAAAATCGCATTTCTCCCATAGCACTATATGAAAAATCTTCTTCAATTAATGATATTCTGACAGCCATACGGTCATACGAAAGATTTCCCTGCAATTTATTGCTTTGCTGTAAAAGATGCCATACAAAGATGTACAAGATTTTATTACATAAATAATTCTTTGAATAAGATTTAAAAGTATTAAATTTCACACATACACATTACCCATAGACATCCTGTTGCTTTTATATAGGGATATATTTATTATTTTTGATAACGTACAAGAATTACACACACGAAAATACACACACATACACACACACACACACACACACACAAAACAACCCATAAAACTTCGCAATCTCTCTGTTGCGAATTTTCCCTAGAAAATGTTGTAGTACCGGCCCGACATACTCACTTCTTGGTTCTTCTCATAAGGGTTGCCAACAAATACATAAATTAAATACAAATTTTGTAATACCCTAATTTTTATGTATTTATTATAGAACATTTTTTTTTAATATTGCTACCTAACACGTGTTTTAAATTCAACTCTAAAAAAATCCTCATAAAATTTCATAATACTATCTTTTTATCATAATTTAGTATTGTTATAATTTTAATTATATTCAAAATTTTATTTACTCTTTGTTAAAAAACGATGAGTTTTATCAAAAAGATACAAAAAGAATTAAGTACTTTTTTAATATTAAACGTACACGGCGACTCTGATATATAATTTAACATGTGGTAATTTATGGCAACCATGGCTCATCAGTGTCCAACTTTACGTCGAGCAACGCAGAGGCTCGCGTAATTTCTCTGAGTGAAATAAACCAGTGATTTTTAGATAATGAAAAAGTTTTCTCAAATAAGATTATCATAACATGTAGTGAGAATATAAAAAAAAAGTGAATAAAAATGAATAAATTTTTAATTATTTGGCTGTTTGTCCTGCCTTTTTCGCTGGCTGCTAATAGAAGAGGTATTTTTCATTTTTTAGTCTTTTTTTTAGTGTTAAGTAGATTTTTTATAAAATAGTGTTTTTTCGTGGTTTTTAAGATCTCTTGAACAGATTGATCAATTCTGGGGGGTAAAGGGAACATTTCATCTGAAGATAAACTGTTTTGCTTCTAACTTATTTGTCGGTTAAAGTAATCATTAATTACCTTAGGCATACGATATATATGCAGCAATTTATGTGGACTTAAAATAAAGAAATTACTATGTTTGACTGACAAAAATCATATTATTAGCAAATTTTTAATAAAGGGAGAGGTCATTTTCTAGTAAATCCCGTAAAGGTGTGTGTTATAAGGCCTAAAAATAGTAGTAGAACGATAAGGTGCTCTATATATTTGTATTTCCTATTGAATAGAACAATAGGGAAGAAATTTTTTTTTTTTTTTGATAACCGTACCTGGAATATCTGAAATTTCTATCAAATGCTTTGTTTGGCTCAAACTGACACAAATAAAAAAAAAATATAATTATAATAAATCAACCTGTAAAGAATGACTTCTTCCTTTGTTTAATGGTATAGATTGTTCTTAACCTTTACCTTGTACCTATAGAAAACATTATTATTATAATTATATTTTTTTTAAATTTTTGTCAGTTTGAGCCAAACAAAGCGTTTGATAGAAATTTCGTATTTTTTTTAGATAATCCAGGTACGGTTATCAAAAAAAAGAAGAAAATTTCCCTATTGTTCTATTCAATAGGGAATACATATATCTAGAGCACCTTATCGTTCTACTACTATTTTTAGGCCTTATAACACACACCTTTACGGGATTTACTAGAAAATGACCTCTCCCTTTTTAAATGTTTTTTTTTGTATGTGTGAATATTTGTAGTGTGTACTCTATACTTTTGTGCCTTTTTGGTTATAGAAGTTTTTACCGTGTAGTTTTCCACCAATTAAACCTAAATTTTTAATCTTACTAAAAATCATGTATAGCATCGTATTGCAAACAAGTGTCCACGAATATTAAATTTAAGATAATAAAATTAAAATAAAGAGAGGGGTAGGTTTCTGGTAAAATCTGTAAAGGTTATATGTTATAAGTAAAAAAACAGTAGTAGAACGATAAAAATTTATGTTAACTTTTTAAATTTTTTTTAGTCTATAGTTCTTTTCAATAAGAAATACACATATTTAGTGAATATTATCGTTCTACTACTATTTTTAAGCCTTAAAACACACCTTTACGTATTCTACCAGAAACCACCTAACCCTCTCTTTTTATTGTTTAAATCTTAAATCATTTTAGCCAACTACAAGTTTCACTTAATTGAGGGTACATGATAATCTGGTGTAAGATACAAGTAAAAATAAATCCATTACTTCCTCATTCTGCTCCCAATTTTATTTATCTTATTATGGTAAAAATCTTCAAATGATTACCTAAAACCGCCAGGTTTACCCCTTTTAATTACCATTTTACTTTTCCATGATAAAGAAAGAAATTAAAAATGACTCAGTTAAGAGTTTAGAATCTTGAGATATTAAATATACTTCAACTTTTTCAAAACTTTCAGCAAACTTTAATTTAAGGACAGAGACACTCATTTAAAAATAGTTTAATATCGTTGATTTGATATAAAAACAAGGATCACAACATCCATAAAAGTGAAGCTTAATATAACAAATCAGACAGACAAACAAAACGAACATTCACATATATAAAGTAGCATCGAATTCAATATTCAACAATTAACTAATAACTTTGCACAGCTGATGATAGCTCAGCAGAACGCATAAAAAAGCCGCAACCAAAACAAAACATACGCGATAAAGGATATAATAAGATATATATTTATTGCTCTTATTTAAGCATTTTTACATTTTTTTTTTCACAAACGTCTTTGTTCTTAATGAAATTAATATTTTCTGAAATAAAAAAAAAATTTTATTAAGTAAAAGTATAATTTTTATGGGCCTTAATATTACAAACTTTAACGTTAAAATTAATACCTTCACAATGGAAATCAAAGTTTATATTATTTTTCCAGCCAAAGAAAAGAGAATAATAAACCTAGATTTGAAATTTTTATTTCAAACAAATAACTCTAAACTAGCATAAATATGCATTAAAAAAAACTATAATTTTATAATATAATAATTTTCTAACGATTTTTAGTTTTTTCCTTTTAAATCATAATAGAAATAAATATTCTTGTCAAATACATTCTTATTCTTCAAAAATATTGAAAAAGTGAAAATATAATTTTCTGGAATATATTTTGAAGTTAAAGTTTTATGGCAACCCTGTAAAAATATTAAAAAAATAATTTTTAAGTATACTATACTTTTACTAGTAAGTACCACTATAATTTCAATGTTAAAAGCAATTTATTCATTTTTAAAATTTTTATAAAAAAAATTTAAGTGGCAACCTGGTTTTGACAAAACTGTACGCGTGTACGCGGCATTAGCGCGCACGATAATAACCGGGTTCGATGTCCACACGTGCAACACCAGGTTTACAGTCAATTTAGGATTAAATGTTGTGTAATTATTTTAAATCAAGGGACTTTAGAATTATATGGTATGACAATAATATCTACTAATTTTATTATCGGCGAACTCTGTTTTCGTTCTACTTGTGCAAACAAAGCATCTGTGAATATTTAAAAGTATAAACAAAAAATTGTCCCAAAATTACTTGATTTTAAGATGCTTAATTCGAACATTTTGAGACTTGATAATAAAGATGCATTGAATCGCTTATAACATACCTATTGTCTAATTATCTTACGAATCATTATTCTAAAAACAAGACAAACAGAATAAATAGGTAAAACACGATAGGGAAAATATTTTGGCTGGCTTAGCTTGTAAATAAGTATTAATGGAAAGATTATTTTTTATTTGGATTTGTATTATTGATTGTCCTTGTTAAAATAAGGATTCTTTTCATCCGTGTTTTTTCGTAGTACTGTTATAACAGTTAGTTCTCTGATCCTAGATTTAGACGTCACAACTGTCGTTTTGATATGAAAGGTAACATGAGGATTCTCTTTACAATAAGGAATAATATTTTAACAGTAGCAACAATAATTCTGAGAAAGTCAATTTATAAGATGCAGCTGAGTTGCTTGCCTATTTTAACAATAACGGATTTATTATTACTTGGATCTTGCACCTGGTTATCATGTACTCCAGTAAAGTAGCCAGGGTTGGCAAAATTCGGGAATTTTGTAGGTTTAATCCGCGGACAAGCAAAAGTCCGGATTTTATTGGTTTATTCCGTGAAAAGTTCGGACTATTGAAAAAAAGTTAATTTTTGTACTACCAAGAAATCCTCTCAGCTCTTTGCCTCTCTCATACCTAAATACATTTTTCAAATAAAAATGTTGCTTTCTAAAAATAAGTCTTTTTTGTTGTAAATTCTAATGTTTTTATACTGTGTTTACAGGCATTTTGATAAAAAAATATGAAGTTTATTACAAAAAAGTAGTAATTTAGGACCTTTTTGGAGGCGAAAATAGCATTTTTTTTTTTCAAGGTGGACTTTTGTTAAGGATTTTTGTTGACTTTTATTGGTGGTTAAAACCGGTCAAAACCATGTGGTTTTAACTGCCCTGGTCTTTTCCTGTCAACCCTGAAAGTAGCTGGCTAAAATAACGACCCCCTATTCATCCACCCCATTTTCCCAATCCTCTTCCCTACTGGATGAACGAACTGTACAATAAGTGATGTCAATGTTAGCAACATAAATTGAGGACAATTTTTCCCCTACCATAATGTCCACGTATATTCTAAATCCATTGAAACAATTTATTATAATTTGTCCTATTAGCTTGATTTAAAAAATACTTATTCCAACTTTGAACTATGTTGTAAGCGTAGCATCTTTATAATCATGCATTAAAATGTAAGTTTAACACATATATAATATGGACTTTTTACGAAAGATAATGCCACTTTATAATTATGATTATTTAAGAGCTTCACTTTAATTGAAGTATGTGACTTGTCATCCTTGTTTCTTGTAAAATTTAAATTAGAATAGGTCATGTTATCTTTTAAAGAGATGAAGGGAGGGATTAATACCAGTTGTATTCAACTTTAATATATAATATAATTCAAAACAAGGATGGCAACATCCATCAATATACACATACTTTATTTCGATATAGGTTCATCATTTTTCAAAGGGGGTTGTAGGCATGTATGGAGGGATATAACACTAGTCCCCAAAGTTTTAAAATAGCGTTTCTCAATCTTTGGCTTAATAACTTTGGGAACTTTTATTGAATTTTGATTGGTTGGTTCATAAAGTTGATTGTCCAAGCGTTTCCACCACTAACTGTAATCTACAGAAGAGATATTTTTGAGTATCATCATTGGGGATACTGGGGATGTACATTGTACATACATTGTACATCGATTTTTCGGCCATAGTATTATACCTTTAGACCCCTAGGTTGTAGGCCTCGAAAGAACGAATAACGGGGAAGACATTTCAGTTCAATGTTGATATCTCCTTAAGCCTCCCTTTTCGCACGCCCATAAACAAAGTATGTTGGAATATCTAAAAAAGTCTTTAAAGATTAGGAGACGGCACCTGCTAAAATGATGATTTTCTTAGGTACGAAAGGAATGTGTAGTATATGGGGGTTTCAACGCGCCCTAAGATTAAAAGTTTCCGAGATTTTTAAAGTCATTACCAAATACTTTATCAAAATTCAGGCGTAAAAAGTAAACTATAGATTATCTACGGAGGAGGGTACTAAAAAAGGGTGTATCCTCACTAAATCTAATCTATACTCAGATACAAGAATACCACTTAATATATAACCTATAGGACACTCTTAAAGTTTGACTTATCATGTAAAAATCTAATTCATACTCAGATACAAGAATAGCACCTAATATATAACCTATAGGACACTCTTAAAGTTTGACTTATCATGCATAAATCTAATTCATCCTCAGATACAAGAATAGCATCTAATATATAACCAATAGGACACTCTTAAAGTTTGACTTATCATGCAAAAATCTAATTCATCCTCAGATACAAGAATAGCATCTAATATATAACCAATAAGACACTCTTAAAGTTTGACTTATCATGCAAAAATCTAATTCATACTCAGATACAAGAATACCACTTAATATATAACCTATAGGACACTCTTAAAGTTTGACTTATCATGCAAAAATATAATTCATATTCAGATACAGGAATACCACTTAATATATAACCTATAGGACACTCTTAAAGTTTGACTTATCATGCAAAAATCTAATTCATACTCAGATACAAGAATACCACTTAATATACAACCTATAGGGCACTCTGAAAGTTTGACTTATCATACAAAAATCTAATTCATACTCAGATACAAGAATACCACTTAATATATAACCAATAGGACACTCTTAAAGTTTGACTTGTTATGCAAAAATCTAATTCATACTCAGATACAAGAATACTACTTAATATATAACCAATAGGACACTCTTAAAGTTTGACTTATCATGCAAAAATATAATTCATACTCAGATACAAGAATACTACTTAATATATAACCAATAGGACACTCTTAAAGTTCGACTTATCAAGCAAAAATATAATTTATACTCAGATACAAGAATACCACTTAATATATAACTTATAGGACACTCTTAAAAATTGACTTATCATGCAAAAATCTAATCTATGCTCAGATAAATGGATAGGACTTAATATATAACCTATATAGGACACTCTTAATGTTTGACTTATTATACTAATCTATACTCAGATACAAGAATACCACTTAATATATAACCTAATAGGACACTCTATATGTTTTATTTATAATACAAAAATCTAAATATTATTTAGATACTTTAAATTTAAATGGATATTTTGATTATTTTTTTTACAAATAAAATCAATGAGTGTCCCTTTAAAAGAATATGCATAAAATATATAATTTCACGCCATTAATTGCTTCTTTATATCCATCTAGAAAATCTTTTAATGTGGCTTTTAAAATTGGAGTATTTTGAATTTTGATAGGTACAATGTAATGGTGTAAAAATCTTTTTTTTAGTTACTAGAAAAAAACACTTTTGATGGTGTTAATAATTTTTTCGCATATATTTTTTGGGGTTGTAGATAGTTAGGGGGAATGCCTTGACCCAAAACATGAGCAACTTATTAACATGTGCAGTTAGGACTTCTAAGACAAAGGTCGTGCATTCAAAGGGAAGGACGACGTATGATCATATAACCTTGAACAGCATGAAGGAAGGTTTGGTTCAGAGATACATTAAAAATAAGATCTCTAGGTGTATTCAGTCCTCAAGGCTATACACTTTCTAAAGAGTAGCTGTGCTTCTCCTATGCCAATTTTTGCTGCACTATATTTTGATTGTGTCATCCTTGTTTAATGATCCCCAAATGGACCATATCTTCCTTTATTAATTGATATTGTCACCCTTCTACTCATCATCAGAAAGACGGGGAACGAACAATGGAAAATAGAATAGTTTCCCCTCTCGAGTTTTAGTGCCTTCGGCAACTTGTTAATTCAGGGAGGAAGAAAGGTTGAAGATTAATTTATAAATTTTGTACCGTACCTCTTCCTTCCTGACGCATCATTAATCATTTAACCCCTTTCATTTTAAAACTAATAGATTTTCATGTTAGACATTTAATCCTTATACTAAAGTAACAGGATGTTTGTCTGTGTGTCTGTACCGAAGGATCTCGCTAACCGCTGAACCGAACGGGTTTTCCTTAACAGGGTAGCTTCTCATAGGTCCCGGGAAGGTTTATAACTATTTTTTGGGGTGGTGGAACACCCCCAACATCCCAAAAAATGAAAATTAACCCGCACCAAAAAACAATTAAATGTTAAAAAAAAAAAAAAAATTTCCACCCCCAAAAATTTTTTTTTACTATTTCTTTTGAAATGTAAAATAAGAAATTGGGTTATCAAATTCACCCCCCCCCCCTCCTAAAGTGCCCCTAGAGGCCTCTAGGGGGGCGTAGCCGCTAGTATTTTAGATAGTTAACTAATTCTTCTTTTGCCCCTTATATTAAATAGTTTAGTAGGTATTTCGTAATTAAAGGGGGAGTTCTATAAAAGGGGTTTTAAGTTTTTAGCTACTTATATACTTTTTAAATGTTTGTAATGTTTTTTGTTTTGCTTTTGAGTAAACTTACACAAGAAAAAAATGGGACATAGTTTTTCATTTTCAAGCAAGTTGTCTATATTAAAATATCCATTTTTTAACAAAAATAGTTGACGTTAATATGACAGTGTGATATCAAACCATAGAGTATAAATGATATATTTGAGTGTAGAACTACTTTTTAATTATTTTAAAATCATGTAAAAATAACATTGAAATTGTCTTAGAAAAATCGTTAAATAGCCAGCTACAAATTTAACTTTTTTAGAGTACATGATAATCTGGTGTAAGATCCAAGTAATAATAAATACATTTTAAATTAAACAAAGAAGTAAAGTAACATAAAAGTAAGAATAGGTAAATAATAAATAAATGAAATGATTGATGTTTTGTGAAACTTTTTGATGCTTCTTCCACAGCTGGGGATATAGGGAAAGGCCAATGAGTTTAAAATATGTAATTTGTATTGTTTAGAAATTTGAAAATATTATTTTTACCAAATACAGGAGCAGACATTAGGAATTTTTAATAAATTTTAGATGAGTATTATTATTGTTAATAAGTAGCGAGGCTACTCTATCAAAGGATCGACCGTACTGCACTGCCTCTTTTTAATTTTAAAGAAAGCATATATTTTTTTAAAAAATAGTCAAAATCTACTTTGATAATTTTTTCTAGTCAATGGCTTCTACATATTGTTTATATCTTTTTTGATTTCTTATAACTGTATTAAAGCTCACTGTTCTTAATTATGATTTTGAAAAATAAAGCTACCATGCCCTTAAGAAGTTGTTTTTAGATAACTTTATGCTACCTTTATCTCTGTGTAAAACTAAAAGTAAAGTTTGAAGTCATCGCAGAAATAAAATATGTTTGGTTTGGCATAACAATTATTGGTAGGGGACAAGCATACTAAAAAATGAGGGGAGGTGGGGTAGGTGGATTTTTCATAATGTAATTGGTTGGGGCAATAAAAGAATTTTTTGCTCGATCTCAAGAATGAAAATATCTACCTATCTTTAAAAAGTCATTTATAAGATTAGAACCATATTATTTTTATTTGAATATTCATGGAGAATTGTTTGTAATAAAAAAATGCTACACTTGATTTTTTAGTATGGTTGGTACTAATCTAGTGGATATAAATCGGTTTCGAAGCCGAATCTAGGAGATAAGAATTAACAAAACAATATTTTATCCAAAAATCAAATAAATTGTTGTCGTCCTGTTTTACTGTTAATCGTTTATACTAATATATATTCTTATTTTTAGGTAAGAATAAAGTTTGTGCAAAAAAGTTTGCAATAATTCTAGGATTTTCAAACTACAGCTCTCTACAAGCTTTTATGCCAATTTTAAACAGCACCCCACAAGATATGAATTAGCATAGTTCCTATAGATTACCCCCCCCCCCCGCCACCCTATCTCTCTTACTATTGAACATTTTTTTCTGGTATTGATTGTAAGAAAAGGGAATATTTCCCTCAAAGAGCATGTCGGGCCATTATGAAACTCCCCCTATTTTTTTTTTTTTTGGGGGGGGGGGGTTGAGTGTTCGTTTGTTTGCTTGTTTCTTTGGGTCAGGTAAATTTATATTGGGTACTGAGTAGTGATATTAAAGCACTTGCTTACATGAGAAATCATAGAATTGGGGAAGGGGTCTTTACCTCAAATGGGATATTGCCAACTTTATTGTTGGTTTACCAAACATCAAATCCGATCAGAGTTGCTAGTCATGTTAGGTAACCAAATTATGTTGAAACTTTATGTAATATTTTAAATATTCTGTATTATTTCTTGATATAAAATTTAGATATTGGACTGTTTATTACACTGCACTGCATTAGTCCTCAGAGTTTTATAAAAGCGTCTTATCATTTTTTGGCTTAACAACTTTGGGGACTTTTTTTAATTTTTGATTTGTTGGTTCATTAAATAGAGTCTCCAAACGTTTCAACCTTTAATTTTAATATACAAAAGTGGTAATATTGTTTATCATCATTGGAGATGTACATCTATTTAACATTTATTGTCTTATCCATCCCCCCATATTTTTTATTAAAAACTGAATAAGATCCTAATGTCTTCTGTAGAAGAAAAGCTAATGTAAGAATAGTGTAGATTTAATTAAACTTTATAATCTTGTAATTAAATTAAATTAAACAAGAATTTATTTCTTATCCTATGAATTAAGATTAATTAAAAACTTTTTTTTTCCTATTTTTTTGATAAAATAATTTCTCTTTGTTATAAAAAATATAAAAATTTGATTTAAAAAAAACTTGTTTTAATCTCATAATATTTCATTTTAATATCTGCAGAAAGCTATCTATAATACGATTGGATAAATAAGTATTCTCATGTAAAAATAATCTAGCTGCAGTAACAAGTATTTGATATTAATAGGTAGATAAGCTATGCTTCCAATAATTAATGTCCACTAATGTGTTTGTTTTTAATGCCTCAAGTGAACTACTTTACTATACTTGAACCACAGAATAATTATGGATAGAATTGTTGTCAGGTTTTTTCAAATGCTTCCAGTTAACTACTTTATGCTACTTGAACCACAGAATAATTATGGATAGAATTGTTGTCTGTTTGTTTTTAATGCCTCAAGTGAACTACTTTACTATACTTGAACCACAGAATAATTATGGATAGAATTGTTGTCTGGTTGTTTTTAACGTCTCAAGTGAACTACTTTACTATACTGGAACCATATAATAATTATGGATAGAATAGATGTCATGTTGTTTTTAATACCTCAAGTTTTAAAGGCCTTAAGATAACTACTTTACGCTACTTGAAAGTTGAATAGAATGCTTAGGAATAGAATTTATTATTTGTACTTGGAAAAACCAATTAAGATATCTTTCCAGTATGGTTTTAACCCGATTAATAACAGGATCAGAGCCTGAAAAATCATTATTGTATCTTATAATACACAATTTTCTACCAATAATTTGAAATGGTATTTATACCAGAAACCAAATTTGATAGAAATAGGTTACAAATATTTCACTGGAGATGGTCTTAATTTTCTTCTTCTGTGATTTAGGTACAATAATAGATTTATAGCTAGTAAGCACTTTATATTATTAGCGTAGTTACTCTTTAACTGTGTCAGTCTACTGTAAAAATCAATATTTTACTATTTGGATGTTACACCAGATTTTCCTGTACTCTGATAAAGATATGTTCGCAGCTGGCTAACATATCAATACTCCCCCCCACACTCAATCCATTTACCCCATCCCCTCATACTAGATGATCGAACTGACCAATAAATGAGGTTTATTATCCACATTAGCAAGCTAAATTGACGACAAATTTTCCCCTCTCAATATATACACGTACATCCTCTATCCATACTGAAGTCAAATGGAGACAATAATGCTATCCAAATTATCGGAGAAGCTTAGTATTGTACCTAGGAAGGTTTTAGACTATATTTTAAAAGAAATGCCAATCTGTACAATAATGATTTATAGCACTTTATATTATAAGCGAAGTTTCTCTTAATACTTATAAAAAAGGGCAAAAAGCACAGCATTTTGTTTTACTGATCTACATAAAAATTATGGATATTGCCATCCTTGTTTTTTAATAGGTATAATAAAGTCTGTTTGTAATTGTAAAATCATGGCGATATAAGCTTTTTATTTTCAACAGTAGGCTTTCTGGCAATAAAATACACGCATATAAATTATTTCAAATTAAAACTGTCAAGTGGAGGGATAATTCTTTATATAAAATTTAAAGGATATGTGTCTGTTTGTCTGTCTTTTGTATCTTTACAGAAAGATCTTGCCAACCGCTTGACCGATATGTCTCTTCTTTACAGTGAATCTTGAAATAGGCCCCGGGATGGTTTCCTATCATTACCCTGATTTAATGACCTTTTATATTTTCTTACTTTTTTATTTCTCAAAACTGTTAGAAATATTGTCAAATACCTTACATCGCTTTGTCCCATTCAAATAGACCGTGACGCATGGACGTTCGTACTAATCGATACATGATTATAGAGTAGGAGCGTAGCTGATTGTATTATGCAAGTTAAGTGGTGTGCATTCACAACCGCAAATATATAAGAGTAAATCATAAAAATTGCATATTATTACAACAGCATAAACTGTTTATTTCCATTTGCTTTACACTCATCATTATTAATGGATACATAATATACGTTGATATTATGACAAGGGAAAATTTTCGTCAAGTTAGGTTGCTAACATGGAACTTATTTATTGGTCAGTTAGTTTATCCAGTACAAGGGGAGGGGAGGGGGTTAAAAGGTTGATGTTGATATCGTTGTTTAAGCCCGTTGCTAGTTTCACTTTAGTATAGAACATGAGAATCTGGTGTAGCATCAAAGTAATAATATATCCATTATTATTAGGTATACAATTGTTTCTTTTTTGAAAATATGAAACAGCATGCCAATGTGATAATATGCGCAAGTGAATAAACACCCAGTTAATCAAGTGTGTATGATACTGATATAAATACAACTGTACGATAACAATAACCCTTTATATACGAACAAACAGACAAAATTTCTAGATTCGTACAGCTGTAATATTTCTTTATAGTAGAGCAGCTACTCTATAAAAAGAAAATGTCTGTATGCCTGTCTGTCCGACATCGAAACAAAAGCAAATTAATTTTTATGTTACTTATTCCGTAAAGATAGTGTCTTATATAAAGATTTATTGATATTACAAAAATAAAAGTTCTGTCATTTAAACACAAACACATATGTATATATGTCAATATTTTTAAGTTCTTAATATTATTTAATGAATATATCACAATAGTTTCTATATATAAAATATAGTGAATGTACATATCCGAAAATAAATCTAGACATCCATCAATAATTCCCTTTCAACACTCAAAATACGCGAAAAGGGGATGTGATACGAAATTACAAATATGTAACAATTGCGCGCAACAGATTAAATATCCAATTTTAATATTATGACATGTACTAAAAATAACTAGGGTAAGGGGGGGGGGAATTTCGGTTTTTTTTCGGTTTTTTTGAAAAAAAATGGGGTAAATATTAATATTTTCAAATGAAACCAAGACCAGTAGAAAGCTTACCACCACCGGGGGAAATATCGGTAATTTTTTTTAACCTAAAAAAAATCGATGAAAAACGGCCAAACGGCCAGTCGAACATAAATAATCATAATTAGTATAGGTTATAGGGATTATCCACAAAAAGTTTCATAATGATCGGACTATTCCTTCTATGTTAAAAATGAATTTTTTTGAAAGACGCGAATTTTCGATTTTTTTTTTCGAAAATTTTTTTTTAAAAAACTTAAAATTAATATAAGAAAAAAACGTATTTTATTACTGTTTAGGCCTGATCCTAAAAAAGCTCACATTGAACTATAGATTTAGCCCAAAAAACATGAAAATTGATTAAAAATTGACCTCAAAAATTGAATTTGAAGCAAAAGTGTCATCTTTGCAAAAAATCTTGACTACATTTTAACCTTAAAAAAATCGATGAAAAAAGGCCAAACGACCAAACAAGCGTAATAAATCATAATTAGTATAGGTGATTGGGATTAACCACAAAAAAATTCATAAAGATCGGACTATTCCTCCTATGTCAAAAATATTTTTTTTTCAAAGGACCAGAAATTTTGATTTTTTCCTCGCAAAATTTTGATTCAAAAAATAAAATTAATTTTTTTTTGTTTTTTATCTGTTCTATTCATTTTTAGGCCTAATTCTTAAAAAGTCCATATGGAATAATAGATTTGACAAAAGAAAACATGAAAACATGACCTTAAAAGTTGAATTTTAATTTCTTTTGAAATTACCGATTTTTCCCCCGGCGCCAACTTTGGTCATTTTTGAAAAAAATATTAACCCGATTTTAAAGCTCTCAACGGATTTGGAAAAAGCGGGCAATTTCTAGTTCAAAAAGTTTTTCAGATCAGCTCTAGGTCTTACCAATTTTTGTGTAGGTCGATCTTTACACACCTACTAGAAAAATTTTGGAAAAAAAAAATTTTTCGTCCGACTTTGAGACCCAATAAGTACCCTTAATATTCATCTCACAAAAAATTCATTTTATACTTTTTTGTAGGTAATTTAATAAGGAACAAATTTGCTATTATGTTTTTTTCTGTCATTTGAAAGGAACATGGAGAAAAAGGTCATTAAATGAAGGTAGGTCGAAATTACCGAGAATAGCCCCTTACCGAAACTTCCCCCCTTTTACCCTAATAAATGTACAATTTTTTTGTGTAGATCTGTGTTTATTTCAGAAAAGCTTAGTATTGTTTCTGGAAAAGTATTTAGAGGAGCATTGCATATGTTATCCTATTATACAAAGTAGTACGATTTGTTTTTGTCTGTAGCTTAAGAATTTGATTACTACTGAACCGATTGAGTTCTCTATTTTAGAGATACTTTACATAAGTCCAGAAGAGGTTTTTTGGTCATTTTAATTGTAGATGTAAGTCATGGTATGGTTTATCTGCTACCCTTCCAATATAGACCCATAGATGCTAACGATGCAGCCGCTAGTTAAAATATTTCCTCTTTGGTTGAGCCCTTAATACTATGTCATTTTTAAAGTGCAATGTAGCCTTTAGATCAAACGTAGCACAACTCTACTAATCACAGCAGGGAATCTATGCAATTATGTACGGCGGGGGCAATATTACTTCCAACCCAGGGGGGAGGGATGCGGTAAATGGATTTCATCGCGATCTTCTACTACTTACTTTTCAAATATTACCTTTTATCAAATATACAACTTTAATTGACCTAACCATTCTATTAACCTGCTGCCGTTTCTCAGCGTAAAGCGCGTCTGCTTGTCGCCGGGAAGGTAATTGGTTCGAATCTCAGGTTAACACCGCGTCATAACTAAAGACGTTAAAAATTGGATCCTACTGCTGCTCTGCCAGGTGCGCGACATTAATAGTTAGAGTAGGGGAAATGCCCTGGCCCAAAACAGGCGCAACTCATTATCATGCACAGTTGGGACCAGATAAAGGTCGTGCAATCAAAGAGTTGGTAAGTCTTGATGGGTGTTACTTAACCTAATACCCCAGGTGTTCGGACAGAAAAGAAGAGCTTTGGCTTAAAAATTCTATGAGAAGCTACATTGTAGAGGAGAGCCATATCGGTTCAGCGGTTATCGAGATCTTTTGGTACAGACAGACAGAGATCCTGTGACTTTATTATAAGGATATTCCTATCCCCTTTATCCCTGTAGGAAAGGTCCAACTAATCAATAACAAGCAGAGATTTATTAATAGAATAAAACTTTGGTGAAATCTAATTATCCTTGCTTCATAGGTTCATACACCTTCAATTTACTAATCTAAAATGCTGGTGGCAAAATAGCCTAAAACCAGACGAATTGTAGTTTTAAAAAAAAATATTCAAGTGGTTTCCGACATTTTACTTTACTGATATCAGCTAATTTTGTATTTATATAGGATTTATATTATTTGGACAACTTTTTCAATTGGACAAAAACTATAATACCTCTCTTTAATTTTATTAGAAGCGAAGTTACTCTAGGATAACAAACGTCTGTCCGTCTGTATATCCGTCTTAAACATGCAAGGTAAAACGTGATTTTCTCGGCTTCTATTCAAGATAGACGACTGAAATGTTAACTTTTCTATCATCATGAAGTATACCTATTTAAAATTCATAGCGGTTTATCTGTCATTATATGAGTTAAACCATCATGTAAATGAAATTAAAATTATATTTGAATTTTTGATCAATTCTAAGTGGTAGTGATATATTTAAATCCTTTAATGTACTTACTTCTGATTAACGCATGTTAATTTAACATTTAAGAAATGAGTAAATAATGTTTGTCATAACCTATTAATGATATAAACATAATTTAATTAATTTACTCTGGTCCACAAATATGCATCCATTAATAGGAACGTAGCTTCTGTTTCATTAGAAATGTTCGTTTGTCCTATCTAAGCGATTATCTAAAAAATTTTAACTAAATTTTGATGTATATCATTTAAGACAAAACATTACAATAAAAGATTAAAACACAAAATAACGGATTGATCGCCTTTGCCACTAAAAAAAATTATCCCTCCAGAATTATTTTATTACTTTTCTTTTTAAACTAAAATAACTATTCACCTCAAGTGCCCCTAGAGGCCTTAAGTGGGTGAAACCGCTAGTAGAAGATAATTTAGTATATGATTGTCAAATATATTTGGTATATGATTTTCAAATATATTTGGTATAATTAATATCACAAATAAATCTAATTTTCTTTCTAATGTATTATTGTATAGCTCTTAAAATGTATATTTAGTTATTACAGTTTCTTTAAAGGGAAACTACACAATTAATTTTTAGTTTTTTTTAGGTTCAATAAATTACTTTATTGTTGCTTATTTTCAAGAGGGTTAATAGAATGAACGATAGATTTTTTTTTGGGGGGGGGGGTGAACAAAATTACATCTAATGTTGATTAAAATAGAAAGGTTAATTGCCAGGTCAAAAAAAACATACCATACCAAATTTTCTTTTTTTTATATAATATATCCTTTATATTTAAACTTTCACTAATAGGAGTGACCCTTGAAGGAAATATTGTCAATTATACCCATTTCCTTCTGCTATAAATGTCGAGAGCAAAATATTTGGTATAAGAAATCACCTTTATATATTAGGGTATTGGCTGGTGTTCTAAAAACAATTACTTCTTATTTTTTGTCGAGAAATACAAGAATATTTAGGACAATTAGGCAACAAAGTAACAGGATGTCTTGGTGTAGCGAAGGATCTCGTTAACCATTGGACCGATATGGTTTTGCTTTACATTGAAGCTTCTCATAAAAAATAATCAACCAATCAAAATTCAAAATTAAGTTAACGATAAGATAACGTGGTAATAAAATTTTTGAGCTAGTACAATTTTCATTTTAATCTCCCCTCCCTTTTTAGATATTCAGAATAAATGTCGAAATTCCTTATTTATCAATTGAAGCGTAGAGATCACTTAGGGATATTAGTTTTGTTTTAAGCAATATATTATATGGAAATACTATACGAGAATGATTATATTATATTAGATAGGTATAATCTTTTTTTATGACACACATAACAAAAAAATAGGTATTAAACATGCATTGAAAATGAATAAAAATTAAGGACAGGTCATTCAAATGATAATTATGTAGTGTCAAAGGACTAAACAATCCTGTGAGAGGTAATATTGGATAGGAGAATGGATAATGGTATACAATATACGTGGATATTAAAACAGGGGGGAAAATGTCGTCAATTTAGGTTGCACTTAGGTCGATTCCACTTATTGGTCTATTCGTTCATCCTGTAGGAGAAGAAGGGATAGGGTAAAGTATTTTTTGGTCTGCTGCAAGTTTCACTTCAATAGAGTAAACGAAAATCTGGTGCAATAACCAAATAATAGTATATCGATTTATACGGGGCAGAATCATTTCAAATGCAACTTTATGACTGGAGTTTACAATATAAATACGTTTTTAGTAAGTTCTGCAGAAATGAATGAGACTCTTTTTGATCTGAGATACACTTTTAAAGGCAATTAGGTTTACATACCTGTATTTATGGACATAATTGTCAAAATCCTAATTCTAAAGTAACAGGATGTCTATCTGTGTGTTTTTCTGTACCAAAGAATCTCGTATTAATATAATTCAAGGAAATCGTAAAAACGTAAAATATCCCCGTATATATATAAATGCAATTTTAAAAACTGGATCCTAATACAAACAAGGATGACAACATCCATAAAAGCGTAGCCCTGAAACTATAAGACAGACCGACATTAATATTCCTTTCCTAGGAATCAATATTCCAAAAATCAGATAAATAGGATAATTCAATTACATAAAAATTGTTGTAAAAAAGTTAAAAATCCAGTTCTAAAAGGGCGTACGGACATTCTGGTATCACCTCAGAGTTGCTTCGCTTTTTCAATCGTAAAAAACTACGACAGAAATCACCATCCCAAGTTTGAAATCGGTAGGACAATTATAACATGCCTAAATTAACGATAAGAGTGATTTGTTACGGACGGACGGGCGGACGTACGGACGGAAGATTCGCTTTTAAAAACTACTTTTTATTATTTCGGACTCATATTTTGCTCGTAAAATATATTTTAAAATCTTGGGGCCTTAGTTAAATGGTAGGCAATAATGTTTTAAAAATATTATATATTCTTTCGTACTAGAGGCAATAATGATAGAGTAAGCAAAAAAGGTGAGGAAGATTGTTCTAAAGTTCCGTAACGGTGTGAGTTTTAAGGCTTAACAAGGATGACAACATCCATAAAAGCGAAGCACTTAAACAGTAGGACAAACGGACATTAACACTTATATAGTGTCAGAACTGAATAATCATAATATAAATGTATAAGAGTCAAAGCAAAATTGTAAGTAAAATGTGTTGAAAAACTGCTTGATTCAGGATAACTTTATGGAATACTTACATTTCTAGGACTTGATTATAGAGTTGCTTCGCTTATTACATTATACTTTGTTGTCCCAGGAATCAATATACCAAAAATCAGATCAAACGGATAATTAAAACACTTGAAAATTTGTTGTTAAAAAAGTAGAAAAATCAACATGTTTAAAATGGACGTACGGACATTTTGGTGATGATTATAGAGTTGCTACGCTTTCTAAATCGTACCTAACTATTAAAGGAATCACCATGCAAAATTTGAAATCGATAGGACAATTCTAACATGCCTAAATTAACGAAAAAAGCTATCCGTTACGGACGTACGGACGGACCGACCCTAATTATAGAAAAGTTTCGCTTTTAAAAACAGTAGTAGAACGATAATATTCACTAAATATATTTCACTATTATTTTTGTCTGTAGTTGTTTTCAATAAGGAATACACATATTTAGTGAATATTATCGTTCTACTACTGTTTTTTAGCCTTAAAACTCGCACCATTACGGAATTTTAGCACAACCTACCTTTTCCTTTATTTCATAATAATTATTACCGTAACAATCAGGGGCGTCCAAGGTTTTTTAATTTGGGGGTAATTAGTTTTGGGGGTGGTAAAATGGCGCGCGAAGCGCGCCGCAAATTATTTCCCCCCAAAAAAAATTTTTTACCCAGGGGGTGAAATTTGCTTGGGGGGGGGGGGGGTAATGTCCCCCCCTGAATTTTGTTGGCAGGGGTAAATCCCCCCCCCTAAATTTACCCCCGAGGTAAACTTTTTTTTGGTGGGGGGTAATTTAATAATGTAAAAAGTACCTAACTAATTACGAAATATTTAGTAGTAAAAATGCGCCAAAATATTTTGTATTTCTTGATAATTTGGGACTCGCTTTTTCAAAATCCTTAATATGAGAGTAGTAAGAAATTTTTCTGAATTTTCTTATGATCTCAGAAATTACTAAAAAGAAAATTACTCCAATATAGCTCTAATTCCGTTTGTACTACATATACATTATAATATACATACATACATATTTATTAGATATTCCAAAATACTTTTTACTTTTATATACTCTACCTACGTAATTTTTTTTAGTTTTTAGTCGGCCTAATTCTACAATACTCGCATTTAAGTAAAGAGAAAACAAATAATTTCAATGGGTTTCATTTTCAGATTTTGCGCTTTTATAAAACTAGTGGCTCTGTATACGTAGGGGGAGGAAGGAAATAGCCTTAAATCTATAGGTAAAAAATTTAGATTCGAAAACAAAATAGTCTAAAACAATCCTATAGGACCTATATTAAGTTTTCATAAAATCGAAAAATGATCTTAGTACTTTATTAGATAGTTTTATTATTACTTTTTTTCGATTGATATATTTTTTGACTTTAAACTTGTACTGTAGGGTAAAAATGTAGATATTAGTAAATTCTAGATGTTACTTTTACTTATTATCTTTGAGTTTAGCCTAGAGAAGAAAAAAATACCAGTTTTTCAGAAGCATAGGAGCTACTCTAAAGTTTGTATTGTCGTTTTCTAAGTATTTATAAAGAGTAATTTTTTTTATAATCTTAATATTATACCAAAATACTTCTATTTTTACACACATCATATGATATTTGGTTCATTAAGTTGAGTGTCCAAACGTTTCAACCAATAATTTTAATCTACAGAAGGGGTAATGTTGTGCCTCATCCATGGGGATGTAATTGTACATCAATTTATCGGCAATTTATTTAAATCTTTTTGAATATGCGCAAAAAAATCTGGAAAAAATGTAATCCTATTACGCTTTCGATGAACATTACTATTCTTGTTTCTATCTTTTTAGTAGCTGTGTAACAAGCACATTAATGTGCATATCCCTAAGGTTTGGGGGGGGGGTAGGGGGCAAGGATGTATAAAGGTATAATTTTCTTAATTTTTGAAATGACCATTCGGCCTTGTTTTTGCATTGTTCAGGACACGCGTAGATAAAGACCAACATTTTTAATCTTAAACAAAGCTTTACAGTCAGGGACATCCAAGCTTTTTTATTTGAGGGGGGTAATCTAATGCATATTATAACATTCTAATATGGTAAAATGAGGGGTTTCAAAGATTGAGGGGGTAAACACCCCTTAACCCACCAAAAGACGTATATATATTCTTACAGCCGTACTTCAATTACACCATTTTTGTTATCAAAAACAAAATAGAAAATTTCTCAAGGGGGTTTGAAAAAAATCTTTACTACATAATACTATTATACGTATATAATAGGATGTAATATTATTATTAGGTTATTTCAGTAGCTTCAGTTATTTATAACAAATTAACCATTCGAGCTTTCCAGTTTTTGGGCTATTTAGTTTTTAATTTTTATCTTGGGATGGTTTTAGGCTTTTATTTTGCTCTACATACCCATTTAAACCAGAGAATTAGATACTAGATTTTAGGGGCTCAGGCGCAAGTATTCTATAAGGCAAATAAGGACATTTCAGATATACATCTGAAAAATCCTGAGATTTGATCAAAACTACCATATATGGTTAAAAAATGTTGTAATTGTTTAAAAATGTTGGGCCTCTTGTTATCTTCACCTCTTTCTTGTACGATAGTTTACGGCGATAGTGTGTGCTTTCGTTACTGCTAAAAAAAAGCACAAAGGTTTCCTTTCAATAATCTTCTATAATACAAAGTAGAACGATGTCTGTCCGTCCGTCTGTCTGTCGGTCTGTCTGTCCGTCCGTCCGTCCCTTAACATCTCGGTAACCACTGAACCGATGGGATTCTACTCTTCAGGGAATATACCTACTGGTCCTTTGGTGGTTTTAGGCTATTTTCTTGGGGGGGGGGGGGGGGGGACACCCCCAACCTCCCAAAAACAAAAAATCCCCCCCACATTTTTTTTTTATTTTTGTAGAAGAATTCCTTGGTCTTTTTACGTATTTTGCCAAATTTTTTTTTATCACCTCTTGGCGAAGCCGCTAGTCTGTATATAAAAGTAAATGATCTGAGTTTGTCTGTCTGATTGTACCGAAGGATCTCGCAAACTGCTGAACCGATATGGTTCTCCTTTACAGTGTCGTTTCTCGTAGGTCCTGGAAGGTTTATAACTATTTTTGAACAGCTGATCTAAACATAGATTGAAAAGAAAATATTCACTTACCGCTAAAAGCCACTAATGGCGTATCCTCTTGTCAATAATACAGTACCTTTTTTTCTGAATTCAGAATATGATAACAAAAATCTTGTAAAAGGCTGAACTGATTGCCATTAGTCTGATAATAGGGAAGAATTTTATTTTTCTAAGTTATATAGCACGGTACGGGACTGAGGAATTCTTTTAGAACGTTACCCCAACTGAGAAATGATGTCGCATTGTATGAACAACCTTTTTACGGTAGTATGAAATTTGGAATGCCATAAATTTGGCCACTTACCCTGAAAACAAAGGTTTAGTGGTCAATTTCCGTCGTAAAACGAGCCTTAGCATCAAACCTATAGAGAAAGGGATCCTTTCAGGTTTTGGTTTATCTGCCTGGAATATTCATCATATTTTTCTGAATAAATGAAAGATTTAAGTTCAAAAAGCCTTTTTTCTAGGGGTGATAAACCTTCCCAGTACCCATCAGAAGCTAAACTGTAAAGGAGAACCATATCGGTTCAGCGGTCAGCGAGATCCCCCGGGACAGAGATGGACAGAAACAGATTCCGTTACTTATATGAATTTGATTCAAATCTAAGAAATTTACAAGTTTTGTCAAAATCAGAGTGTCCTCTGAAATGTTTCTGTTCGCAGTGTTAAATACAGCTTTGATAATTTCTTATGACTTCACGACTCAAACCTTTTTACTATAACCCTTAATTTTATTTTACAAAACCCATTGTCTTTTTAAGTTTTTGTGAATATTAAATAAAAATTATACATTTAAGGTTAAAGCTTTACTTTATTTTTTTTATGACTAAAATAAAAATTAAGATTTTGGAAGTCGTAACCAGTTTTTTAAAAGTATAGCTTAGAAACCGATTAATATCCGCTGGATTAGATCCTGTTCTCAGTCATAGTAAATAATTTTGTTTAGCGTCGTATTAAAGACAATTGTCTACGAATAATTAAATAAAAACCATAAAACCAACAAAAGAACCAGTCGGGGTTAATAAAACTGGGTTTAATCTTTTAATTGTTCAATTTAATATCCGTGGAAAGATGTTTATAATATATATACATATATATATATAAATAACTATTCTGACTCATGTTTTAAGCCATATTTCATATGGAAGGTAGGCAAATCACTCCCCCCAAATCTCCATGGGACCAATAATAAGCCTTCTTGAATACTGTAGACCGATGGATACATCTGTTTACGATATTATAATGGACATACATACAAACAAACAAAAATTCTAATACTTTTTATCTTTTAAAATAAGTAACCTCTGATGGGGGATAAACGTAAACATATTTCAATGTAAATATTTTTTGTACAAAATTTTTCTTTTGTTGTTCTGAAGCTAATAACATGAAGGTCGATGTAAAGTTATTTGTTAAACCTTAATCTACTTTTATCTTATGTAACAAACAACCATGCCATTTAATCCCCCCTGTCTTAGCAGACAGGGATTAATGGATAGATAAATGAGAAATATTTGGGTCTGCGAAATTTTTAGCACTCAAGCTATTTTGTAGGATTCAAATTTCCTTCATTGAAAAGTTGTATTAGGTAACTAGTTTAAAATATACAACACTTTACATACAAATAAAATATTTAAAAAAAAAATTCAATTGTTCGGCGTTTTCTCTCAAAGAGCCTTTTTGAGCACAAAGTAACAATTTCCGCCCCCATCACCCACGGCAATCTCTTTTATTGAATAAGGGTGGAGGGTTGTAGTCTGTTTCTGTAGGCCAGGTTAGGTTATATTGGGGACTGGGTATCTTTTAAAATTACAATACTGAAAATAGCCTAATTCCCACCAAGAACCAATACAAAGGTAGATTGTAGATCTATTTGTTAAGTGGTTTCCGAAATGTTACTTTGTATAAGGATTTCTGTACCATTTACCTATCCTTTAAACCCTGGTTAATAGCTCAATATCTTGCGGGCGAAATTTCATTGTCAATTTTGGCCTCTAATTAACTCACTATTTCAGTTTTAAATGACATTTTATTGGTCAGCCTAATAGGATTAAATACAACTTTGATTTCTTTTTATAGATCTTGGGATGTTGTAAAGAATTAATGACTTTTTTATAGGATATAAAAATGAAGTAATCTCTAATATTCACTTTGATAAATGTATAAAAAATCATTGATTCGGTTTTCAGTTTATTTTGATACTTAGATTTACCAAAATAAACATTGTTTAGGTATTCAACTTAATTTTGAAAATGATTAGGTATGATTATTTTTTTTTTCAGGTAAGGAAAATGGTCTCTTCCTAAAAACTATTAGGAAAGAATATTAAAAAAATAGAATTATGTCCAGTTGTCCTAACCCTCACAAATAATCAATAGCTTCTAAAAATTCAGCAATAAACCTTTAAAAAGTAACTAACTTTTTTGTACTATAAGCTTAATTAAAGCACAAAAAATAAAACCCCAATTTTTTATTGTTGCAAATGCCTGCAAGTAAAGTTGGGGGTTGAAAAAATAATAGGATAGTATTTAAACGCCCAGAGTTATGCGAGCTACAAAGACCTGAACCTTTTTTTATGGACAGGGGTGGATATATTTCTTTTGATTTTTTTTGCAAGAAGGGGTAGTACTAGACAGACCGTAGACGGAGACAGAGAGTAGGTGGGGTTGGGAATGGATATATTAACAGGGGAAATTTGTCGTTAATTTCGCTAACTAATTTAGAAGGGATTGGGTAAAGAGGGTGGATGGGGGTATCGTTAATTTAGCCAGCTGCGAGTATTATTGTAATATATCGATTGGTTGGGGTAAAGTCAAAAAGTCCAAATTATCCACGAAAAACGAATAAAAACACCTTTTATATCAAGAGTCAATATTTAATAATTTTCCATAATTAAAACCTACTCAAAATACCGAGAGAAAAAAAGCCATTTAAATTCAGAAGATATTAAACGTATTCGCACAGAGAGTAACAAGGATGACAACATTCATAAAAGCGAAGCTCAACAAATTAGAAGTTTCATATAACATTAAACAATCGGAAATAAATGGGTCTTTTAGCTTTCAAGAAACATTTAAAGACTGAATTATAATCTGCTGTCCTAAGACCTATGTGAAGATTACCTAAAATGGAGAACTCAACTGGTTCAGTAGTTATAGAAATCTTAAGCTCCAGTCAAAAATCTTACTACTTTATATAATGGGATGTTGAATTTTACGATTAGGGTTTTCCGCCACAAATAGGACATACACATACGAACCCGTTCTGTATATAGAGGGTGCCTCTAAAAAACTAGTTAAAATATTCCACGGCTGATCTTAATGGTTATTAGATGCATTTTTGCTGGTTTAAACTATTTAACCCTGAAGCATTTTTTCCTTCTTCTATCCTTGATCAGTTTTTATAAATGAAAATCGGAAATAACGATACCCATAATCCACTTCATTTTCTCTATCCCCTACCCTCCTACTGGATGAAGGTACTGACCAATAAATGAGGTCTTTATAAGCAATCAGATGGGCGACAAATTTTCCCCTGTCAATATATCCACGTATTTCCTATATCTATTCATGGAAACTTGCTTACACTGAAATGCTACGATTAATATTCTAAATTTTTTTCTATTAAGTTAATATTTGTCTTTATATTTACTAAATAGTCATGCGGTGCCTATAATTGCGGTGCCATAACCCTGCGGGACTACACGTTACCCAATTTAACCTTACCTTTCCTGACCTAAAAGAACAATCAGATGAAAAAATACCAGTCCCTTATTATCAAAGCTAGGGGGCTGTTGAGTTCCGTGCTCGAAAGCAATTTAAGGAAAATCGCTCAAAAAAAGATAGCATATGGTTTTAAAACTGATCCTACCGGGTTTGGTACATATGTCCTTGGGGGTTTTAACTGACCAAGAGGGAGATAGAAACATAGATAGATAGATAGAATTAGAGATGTAAAAATAGATAGAATTAGATAGAGATCAATGAACACTATTTGATATACTATAAAAGAAAAACATTATGAAGTGTAGTAAAAATGAGATCTTTTTCATTATGCATTTGAGTTGCATTAAAAATTGCTTAAATACAAAGTCTGAAATAAATCAAAAGGAGCCAAAAATCTACCAAGCCATGTTTGTTTTGATTTTTATTGAAACTAGCAGCTTCGCCCCTAGGCGCTCTGTACTCGAAGGGGCAATACAGGCTGAAACCATCTCAAGACAAAAATCTAAAAATAAAATAGCCTAAGACCATTACAGGACCTATGTGAAGCTTACCTAAAATAGAGAACCAATCGGTTTAGTAGTTGTTGAGATCTTTAGCTTATAAAAAAACCATAGAATGTTTAGGAATACGATGGTTTAATATGGTTAATAAAGTAGTCTAATGCATATGGGTAGGTCTACAATATGGCTCAGGGGAGGGAAAGGGCAATAGAAGGTTAAATTAATATTCCTCATATTATACCCAATAACTATTTTATAAAAACATTATTTTACTAATCATGAAATTCAATTTTTTTGTCCCTGGTCTCATCCCTGATATGTACACGTAAAAATGTATCGTAACGTCTACAATTTTTTATTATTGTATAGATAAATCAGTAAATTGGTTGATGAAATAGTATCCCCCTTCAAAAAAATTCTTTTTCTTTTAATAAAAATTAAAAATGGGGGTGGTCCTCTCTTCCCCTTTACCCCTCCACCCCAAAAAAATCCTTTTTTCTTTTCAACAAAAAAATGTGATGGTCTTCCTCAAATGCCCATAGAGGCTTCTATGAACGTAGCTGCTATCTATAATACAAAGTAGAACGATGTCTGTCTGTCTGTCTGTCTGTCTGTCTGTCTGTCTGTCCGTCTGTCCGTCTGTCCGTCTGTCTGTCCGTCTGAAGCTTAAGATCTCAGTAACCACTGAACCGATTGGGCTCTACTCTTCAGGGAATATACCTACTGGTCCTGTGATGGTTTTAAGCTATTTTCTTGGGGGCTGGGACACCCCCAACCCCCCCAAAAAATGAAAAATAACCCCCCCCCTAAAAAAAATTTTTTTTTACTTTTTCTTTTTAAATATAAAATACGAAAAATTAGGTTGATCAAACCTCTTAGGGCAAAGCCCCTAGAGGCTAGGGGCGAAGCCGCTAGTCTATAATACAAAGTAGAACGAAATCTGTCCGTCTGTCTGTCCGTCTGTCCGTCTGTCTGTCCGTCTGTCTGTCCGTCTGTCTGTCCGTCTGTCTGTCCGTCTGAAGCTTAAGATCCCAGTAACCGCTGAACCGATTGGGCTCTACTTTTCAGGGATTATACCTACTGGTCCTGTGATGGTTTTAAGCTATTTTCCTGGGGGGTGGGACACCCCCAACCCCCCCAAAAACTAAAAAAACCACCCCCCAAAATTTTTTTTTTCTTTTTAAAACTAAAATTAGAATAGTGTTGTCGACTACCCCCCCCCCAAAAAAAAAAATTCCCCCCCCAAAATATTTTTTTTTTTAATTTTTTTAAAAATCTAAAATACGAAAAATTAGTTTGATTAAACCTCTTGGGGCGAAGACGCTAGTTAGGTAATAAAATAAGATGGCTAAAAAATGTTTACATTAAGTCATTTCTTCAACCAATTAAAAAAAAATAGTTCTACTCTAAAACTAGTGCATGTCCGACAATCCGTCCATTAATGTTTCCTTTATCCTTGTAATCGAATCAAACAAAATATTTACGTTTTTCTTTTAGGCTGTCAATTAGGCTTCCTTCGTGATGGTAGCTACTAGTTACGAGCAGACATAGGGAGCTACATTCAATAATATTAATCAATTTTAATTTGATTTTTGATTTGCAACATTAAAGCTAAAAAACTTATTCATATTATTCGAAGCTGGTAAAGTTTTCTAATGTTCGAAATCCGCTAAGAAAAGATAGAAGTTACCTTTTTCTATCTTTACTATCGACTAAGCCCTAGAGGCCTCATGATGAGCTTGAGTAAAGTGGGGAGAGTTGCTGACCATCCCATCCACGTTTAATTTTAGTGTTAAAAAGAAAAAAAGATATTTTTTTTTTATTGGAGAGGTTTGGGGGGGGGGGTTAGCGAGATCATTCACTACACACACACACACACACACACACACACACACACACACACACACACACACACACACACACACACACAGAGAGTGACATCAAGACAGAGATACGACTAAACCCTATTAATAGAGTAGATGCGCTACTTGCATGGTTTAACACAAGGTGAACTCCAACACGCACACACACTTACTAACATAAATAAATAGATAAAATAAAATGTATGAATATTTGTCTCTCTTCGTGACTATATGGGAGCAATTATCTTTATCTGACCGAAAATTCTATGGTTTTAATTTAATTACGATACAAAATGAGATTGGTTAAAAAGATTTTAAACGAATAGTTTAAATATTTTAGGCTATACGTTCTATAACTTAAATAGGAGCGAAGTTTCTCCGTAAGTAATGGGATATAAGTCTGTAGGAATATTGTCAGAAAACTTGAGACGCCATAAATAGAATTCCTACTCTTCTTACCTAACTGTATAAGGAATCACCATAAAAAATAAAAATCAACATGTTTTAAATGGACGTACCAACTTTCTGATAAAGATAATAGAGTTGCTACGCTATTCAAATCGTATCTAAGTTCTACAGGTACCATCATACAAAGTTTTAAATCGATGGGACAATTCTAACATGCCTAGCTTCACAAAATACCTTATAACAAAATAAAATAATAAAACCATATAAATCCTAAGACTTGACGGCTAAACATACCTTTTCCATTGGTCTCGACTCTGCCAATGATGGTAATTGCTCTGTTCAAATTAAACTAACTTTCCTAATTTCAATAATAATTTAGTTCAATGCAAACTCGAACAGGGAATAACATTTTAGAAAATTAATCTTTTTTGATTACAATAACAATATGATGGTGTGCTAAATTATAACTGGTTTTTATCATTAAAAACAAGGATAAAAACATCCATGAAGACAAACGGATATTAACAATTACGCAGACTGAGATGCTACGCTCATTACATAATGCCTATATTGCCTAATTGCCCTAGAAATCGGCATTCCAAAAATAAACCGTCATTATGTTCATAAAAAAACATAGTGACTTTCTGGTAATAAGAATTTGCTACGCTTTTTTGATTGCACATAACTTTTACAGGAATAACCATGCAACGTCTAAAATTGATGGGACAAATAAACATTTATAAATTATCGACGAGCTATAGATCATGTACAGGTCTGTGTGGGTTTGCTTGGGATAGTGTGGAAGTAAGCGGGAGAGTTGTACTTCGTGAACAAATGCAGTTACAATATATATTCCTTTCTTTATATGAATATTATTATGAGGGGAGGTAATGTAAAGTTTGGGCTGTGTTATCCATTCCACAAAAGTTTTTGTTTCTAAATCGGTATACTCGACAAGATCAAGTATCTAACTAAAACATAACAAGTGTTAAGTGACTGTAAAAAGATAGTATCTGACAGACTAACACATGGACGAATGGAATTACAGTTGCGCTTCTAAAAAGAGTATAGAGGTTTTTATATGCATGAAAAAAAGTTTGAATGTGTAATTTTTATGTAGAAGCAAAGGAACACCAATGTTTGGTTCTATTATTTCTATTTTACACGAAATACACATCAGTGTATTGTTTATCAAAATTAAGGGGAAAACTTATTATTTTTTATTATTGTGTATTCTTATGGGTTCTTTATTTAGTTAAAATATTTAATTAAAGAAAAAAACAAGGATGACATTCGCCAAAAGTAGTAAACTTCATGATAATTTACTAATATAATCAGGGTTAAGGAGGGGACATAGTTCTATAAATTACACCCAGAGTTTATATTTTTAAAAATGGATAACTTTCATTAAACCTTGATTAGTTGTTCAAGCTACCAGTGGTTCTCATTTACAGTATAGCTTCTCATAAGTCCTGGGAAGGTCTATAATTTTTTTTGCGGGGGTGGGGGAGATTATACACTATACACAAACCTCCCAATAGTTCGCCTCTAGAAAAAATTTGAAACTACTAAAATCAAAATTAAGAGAGCGTCAACTCCCTCCCCATCATCCTAGAGGTTACTAGGTGCGAAACCGCTAGTATTAGGAATTTAGAAAAACATTAGGTAGGCTGTTATATCTTTTTTTCTTCTTAAGAATATGAAACTTTACACGCAATTAAAGGCACACTTGAGAAAAAAAAATCCGCAAATCATTACAACTTGATATTATTAACCAACCAATCAAATGAGATGTGACTTCACTACTACAAACCTTACAATGCAGTTTTAGGACTCTTATATGTTTATTTATTTAAAATATATCTCTACAATGACTTTGAAAAATACTTTATAAAGACAAATAAAACATTGTAGTGTTCTCCTAAATATACCAATAACCAGTAAAAAGTTTTTTTTTTAAACTATACCAAGCAAAATCAAAACTCAAGGCTTTTTTTCTCATAATCTCTCCTTTGTTTTTAACCTTTAAAATTGTAACTTTAAAAAGAAATTGAATTTTTTTTTGGTGGTGGCATTTTCAAAATTGCTATTATGTGGTTTTGGCAATTATGTATGAACACTTAATAATGCAACAACCCGACATTCTTATGTTTCCAATCACTTCTGCATAAAAACTTCCTAATTTTTGAGTACTTTTTTGTAATATTTTAACAACAGAACTTGGAATTAAAATAAATTATTAAGTATTATAATTTCTTGTACAGACATGTTGGAGACCTGAAAGCTATATGATCTGTCTAATAGAATATTCATTGAGCAAATTTATAGGATTTTGCCTAGTGAAATAATAGGAAAATAGGTGAAATGTTATTTCAGCCAGCTGCGAGTATCACTTTATTAGAGAACATAAAATCTGGTGCAACATTCAAGTAATAATATATTAAGAACTTACTCTCCGTTAAGTGTCTTAATATTGATTCTGCTATTTTGCTTTTTACGGAAGCAATTGTACACCTAATATCTTATCTGGCTAGTTAAAAACAAAAACAAATGAAGTCAAGGAGCATACCTAAAATTTTTCAAACAGTTGTCATGCTTGATATGCATGTTAGTTAGTGGATCCTCCTCTAGCCAATATGTCCTCTTAAATCTAGAAATAATATAGTTAAAAACCTGCCCGGGACCTATATAAATCCCCTGAAATATAGAATACTTAATCGGTTGATGAGAGGTTATCGAGATCTTTAATGTCAGACTAAAATATTTTTTTTACTACTTTTATATTGTAGTCTGTAGATGTTGTTTGTTGTTTTTGTTCTTTAGCAGCACACTAACAAAGAGCTAGACATATTCTAGATATAAAAGGACGGTAGAATGAAATACAGTTAGGAAATACAGAAAAATCTTACGGAATATTCAATTAAAACAGAACTATTAGTATTAAAAGCTTTAAATTTTTAAGATTGTCGTTTTAAAAGTGTAGAAAAGAATGCTTTAATTTTTTACTTGCTAAGTTTGTCTTTAATTTTAAAGAAGGGAGGCGGATGTGCCACTTTTTGAAACCAAAACTAAAAGACAACAAAGGAACTCGACAAAAAAAGAGTTACAGGTCTGAGATTTTGCATGGCAGTTGCTTTATAGGGGTACAATATGGAACTGTGAAGAAACGGCGGCGCAACCGCCGAAAACCGCCGTTTCCCGCCGAATTTTTTTTTGCAATTTCTCGGCGGTTTTCGACGGTTGCACCGCCGTTTCTTCACTGTTCCATATTGTAACCCTATAAAGCAACTGCCATGCAAAATCTCAGACCTGTAACTCTTTTTTTAGTTGAGTTCCTTTGACTTTTAGTTTTGGTTTCAAAAAGTGGCACATCCGCCTCCCCCCTTTCTAAGCCAGATTTAAAGAAAATATGAAGATTATTAATCCCATCAAAATCCTCTTTCTCTATCATTTTCTTTAATTTCTTTCTTTCTCTCACTCTATCTCTCTCTCCCTTTCTCTCCCTCGCCCTATCTCTTTCTCATTTCATCCCCGTAGTAAAATCTCAGAACTACAGAACTCTCGGTCATTCACTTCACACTTTAAATGTTTTTTTAATTTTTACTCTAGACATCTGATTTTTGATTGTGCAAGTGACTATTTTCTTTTAGGTTCGACCATTACAGAGATACTAATGGGCAGACAGACTTTCTGCTACTTTGTAAAGAGATATTAATAGACAGACAGATAGATATCATATTCTGCTACTTTCTATAGAAATTCTAAATAGACAGACATACATCCTGCTACTTTGTACATAAATACTAATGGACAGACAGACATACAGACATCCTTACACTTTGGCTTGTGTTTGTATGTGTATGGCATATCTGATTTTGTTGTCATCTGGGATTAAATGTTCAGCCCTACTCTTACTCAGTCAAATGGATAAGAGTGATACAAATTAATTTATTCTACAACTATAGATGGACCGTCCGCCTATAACGTTAGCTCCTACGTCATTTTTAAAATCTGCCTGTAGTTTCAAACTTTGCATTATGATGCTTAAAAATCTCATATATTTTCTTATAATTTTCTAATTCATAGTGATGTCTTGGATGATTAGACACCATAAAATAAGCACAGCACTTGTATAATTAAGTCTTAAAATGTAAACATCCTGAAAATAAGTTATTTCAGGATATATTTGTTCAGACTGAATATGTTACTTTGCATTTATCTGATATTTTGAGATTCGCTGTTATGAATAGTTTATAGCTACTTTTAGCACAAATTGAAACTTTACCCTGAAGGTTAGTTTTAACTACACGTAATTGGTTAATTTTAAAGTAATTTGATTTTAGGTGAATTTCATGTAATTTAACTTTGGATAAAAATCATTTTACACTCATAAGTTTGAATTAAGGTTTTTATCGCTAAAAGGTATATTAATATTTTGTGTCACCCTCGTTTAATAAAAGACTAGACTTGACATGTTGTGGCCACAAACATTCATTCCTTGTACCATTTTCTTTCTTTATTCTTTTATCAATATTCTATTTATTATATACCTGCTAACCATAGACGTCCAAGGGAGGGGGTAAAGGGGTGTTACTGATTTCCCCCCACCAAACCTTTGAAACTCCTCATTTTACATCCCTCAAAATAAAAAGCTTGGACGTCCCTGCTGGTAACTCATCTCTTTTATACCACTTCGTTTTTTTCATCATTAATGTTTCATCTTTTTAAGATCTTTTTTTGTGGTTTTCCAAAAAGTGTCTAGTCTAGTGTCTTTTTTAATGAATAAAATCAATAATGAGGGGTATTTTTCAATAGCTTTTTAGCTTATGTTAACCCTGCAGTAGCTTCGCGCAAAATGAAGTTAAAGTAATAAAAGTAAAACTATCAAACCAGCCATTTATAAGATCTTCTAATAGTTGAAATATACTTTTCTTTGTTGCATTACATTTTAAACACTTTTTCACGTGTTTTCTATTCTTTTTCTAACTGTTTGTCTGTCCGTCTTTCTATCTATATTTCTTACCTTCCCTTGATTTACTCTCTTCCATCTTGATTTTGTTTGTGAAATCTTAAATCCTGTATTTGCTTTGTTCACCACATCAGTAAGGTGTACTTTCAATTCCGCAAATTATTTAATCATAATATTTAATTGTTACAACAGCATAAATTATCTCCCTACAACGGTCTCTCATAATAATAACATCCCCATTATCTGTTTGCTAATGAAAATCAAATTGTGGGTGCCTATCGCACTCTGAACACCCACCCTCTTTTTTATTTTGTAAATTGATTAAAACCAAAGGGGGTAGAGATATTTATTCCTATGTGTACCCCAGCGGGGGGGGGGGGATGCTGTCCAGTATCTAATATACACAAACCTAACCTGACATAAAGGAAAAAACAACATAAATCTACCCCTCATCTTTATTTAAAAATAAGGGGAGGGGGTTACACTGCCGGAAAAGGTACTTTGAGACAAATTGCTTAATTGCAAATGTGTTGATATGCGGAACTAAAGGGACACACATCAGCAATTCTATTACAGGGTCTATATTTATCAGTGATGTATGGATAGATAACAGACAGGTTTGGAGGATTTTCCTAGTAATGTACTAAAAATATTACCTATGTAATCAAATGTCAATTTACAAAGATGTTACGAAATAAGCCTAGCCAGCAAACTTCCTCATTATGCCACAATTAAATATTTTTAAACTCAATTCTTAATTTTAAGGGAAACATGATTTATCTTGGTTTGACTTATTCCTATAGTACTGATGATATTTACCCAGACATAACAATTTATTAACAGAGGGGTTCTGGGTCGCAGCAGTAACCACATTTTTAAAAGCAATGTTAGAGTTGTCCTATTGATTTCAAACTTTGGATCCTTTTAAACCTAAAATCTAAAATAATAGGTTCGATTTTATCCTCCTTTCTTCCTTTGAGTGGCCCTAGACACCTCTAGGGGCGTAGCGGTTAGTTGCATGTATAATAAAAGATTATAATAGTAATAACAAAATAATTTTTTTTTTCAGGTAAGATATGATCATGCTAGAAATTTGACGTTACATGTTAGAATATTGGTAATCACAAACAGCTTTACCATCCATAGTTGAGACAAAGCTTACAAACAAACAAACAATAAAAATACTAATATTACTTGTTTTTTCTTCTCATATAAAAAATCTTAGATTTGCAAAATAAAGAGTTCTCCGTCTGTTTTTAATTTGAACATACAAGTTTTGTTATTGGCTAATGCACAAGAACAATATAAATTCAAAGGATGGCAAACTAATTAAGTATACAAAAGGAGACAGTATTAATATCAAGTATCAGGTAAATAAAGTATTATTAAATTCAGAAACACTCTAGAATTTTAAACGAATCAAAAAAAATCGGAGAAATGTTTTTTTTTTTTTTTTGACATGGCAAAGCATTAGATGTTTTCAAATTACTAGAACTTGGGTTACGAGATCATTACAATAAGTCCACTTCTCCCTTCTTTTACATTTTGCTTTTGAAAAGTAATTTAGAAAGATTTTCCAGCTTGGCTTCGAAGCCTATTAATATCTGCAGGAATGGAACCGGTTCTCTGCAATACTGAACAATCATCATCATGTATGGATAATGGCATCGTATTACAAATATTTTTTATTTTAAGATTTCTAGAAAATTGTCTGTAATACGATGCCATACATGATTTTTCAGAATGGCTGAGAACTGGTTCTAATATTAATCGGTTTCGATGCGATATATGTCAGTATACCAATGCCCTACTGACGTACCCTTTAATTAGACAATAGTAGCTTCGCTGCTAAACAAGTATCGGAAGAAATTAGGTATTGATAATCAATTAATTGATTTGTTGCGTGCGAGCCTGCATTATAACAATACATCATTTCAATAGAGCATTTTTTTAGTTCCAAATTTTTATAGCACTTTTGCAACATCTTGTATTAAATTATGAAAACCTGCGAGTCGACTGTGGATAACCAGCATTTCATTCGCATTTGTTGTCGGGTGGATCTATTTTCGGCCCAAACCGTTTTAAAACAATTTACAATTTATAATTTGTATCTACTTCTGCTAAGTTAGATGCGTGAGGGCAGGGTAAATGCCTAGGCCGAAAACAGGCGCAACTATTTGTTGTCAGCAATATTAGGGTCGGAGACAGTTCTTCAAATATACGTAATATCGCTTGCATTTGATATAGTATCCAAGATTCAATGGATGTTCAAATGGATTCGTATATTTTATCGTATTAGGCGATTAATTCAGAAAAAAATGTTTCGTAAATGTATTTAAAATGTGTTTGTTAAAAAATCTCATAATTGGGAAAATAAAAAAGGGAAGACCAATAAAGGGGGGAGGCGAAAGTGACACTTTTTGAAACCAAAACTAAAAGTAAACAAAGGAACTCAACTAAAAAAAGAGTTACAGGTCTGAGATTTTGCATGGCAGTTACTTTATAGGGGTATAATATGGAACTGCGAAGAAACGGCGGCGCAACCGCCAAAAACCGCCGTTTCCCGCCGAATTTTTTTTTTACCTTTTCTCGGCGGTTTTCGGCGGTTGCGACGCCGTTTCTTTACAGTTCCATATTGTACCCCTAAAAAGCAACTGCCATGCAAAATGTCAGACCTGTAACTCTTTTTTTAGTTGAGTTCCTTTAACTTTTAGTTTTGGTTTCAAAAAGTGTCACTTTCGCCCCCTCCCTTTTTGTACATCCCCAAATGGTGATACGCTCAAACTACCTCTTCTATAGATTACAATTAGTGGTTGAAACGCTTTAACGATCTACTAAATGAACTAACCAAAGAAAATTCAATAGAAGTCCTCATTCAGATATATAAGTTTTCCGGAATTTTAATGTTAGGGGGAGATTTGAAATCTGCATCAAATTTTAAGGATTTTTTATAAAATTCGTTTTTTGTATAATTCTTTATCTAAAAGCGGAAATGCATTTTAAGTTAATTAATTTTGACCAATAAGATAGGTGGATTTTAAACTACCTGCACTCTAATTGGTTGAATGATGTACGCCATCCAATCAGAGCGCAGATTTTTTAAATCCACCAATCACAGATGCCAAAATTAATTTACTTAAATTTCATTTCCGCTTTTAGATAAAGAATTATAGAAAAAACGAATTTTATAAAAAATCCTCAAAATTTGATGTAGATTTCAAATCTCCCCCTAACTTTAAAATTCCGGAAAACTTATATATCTTAGTCCTCATGGTTGTTAAGCAAACGTTTTGATAATACTTTGGGGAATGTGTAATAAACACCCAATGTCTCCTCCCTCCCTGACAAATACTACTCTATTGTAAAAACTCCTTACTCACCTCTGCAAATAAAACTAAAACAATACTTTAGCAAACACGAGGTTACAAGGATTGGACAATGCACAGCACATAAAATTTGTTCTTCACTCCAACTTGTGTGTGTTAACTTCTGCCTTCAGTAGATGATAATTATTGGAGAAAGAAAGTGGTGTAGATTAATATAGCCAATGTCCTATCCCTTCCTCGGCGCAAACCACACAACTTTTCATTTCTTTTGATAAACCTTACAATTATTTGCAACAAGTTGTATTGGTAATATAACTTTTAACTTGGATTTTAAGATTATCAAAGAGTTAATTTCAATATAGCTTTTGCCGAGATATTGTTGAACAAATTCAGAGTCATTTATTTAAAAAAGGAAAAAATATAAATGGTTTTTGTTTAAAATTCTAATTTTACACTTTTAACATGCCTAAATTAAATATGGATGCATATATTGACGGTTCAAGGTGTATGGATGAACAGGCTCTAGATATAGAAAAGATGCATTCTAGCGAGATCCTTCGCTACAGACATAAAAAAAACTAGCGGCTACGCCCCTTGGAAGCCTCTATGGGAACTTATGATTTGGGGGGAAGAAAGTCGATCCTCTATTTTTAATTTGAAGTTTAAAAAGAAAAAGTAAAACCAATTTAGGGTGGGGGCCGGGAGGTAATCTTTTATGCGAAGGATGGAGAATTTCTCCCAAAATAGTTTTAAAACTTCCCTGGACCTATAACAGCTTAACTGTAAAGTAGACACACATCAGTTCAGCTGTTAGCGAGGTCCTTTTGTACAGACAGACACAGATCCTTTACTTTTATATAAGAATAAATCAAAGTATATAATATACCTGAATATAATTTATATATGCAGATGAAAACTGATACTTTAATAGCCTAATCTTATCTAAGAGACATGGAAGTATATTCTGTTTTATAGCAAATTAAAAAGCTTCAGTTTAAAGGGCTAATATCATGAACAGTTTTTAAGTTCATTAATATTCTTTTATTACTAGT
This sequence comes from Acartia tonsa, assembly GCF_053477335.1. Classification (NCBI taxonomy): domain Eukaryota; kingdom Metazoa; phylum Arthropoda; class Copepoda; order Calanoida; family Acartiidae; genus Acartia; species Acartia tonsa. The sequence goes on along the minus strand of NC_137261.1, from coordinate 9,533,016 downwards.
ACTTATATTTATAACCACGTTAACCTATTTGTTGGCTTTAAAAAATTGGTTACTTTTTTGAATTTTTATTGATTGGATCATAACTCTTCAACCGATAATTTTAAACTATAAAGAGGTAATTTTGTTTATTATCAATATATCGTCGTTCACTTATCCCTTCAGATCCCTGTTTTATGCCTCATTTTTTAGTATTTAAATGTTTGCATCTTAAAGAGCAAATACAAAGTTAAGGAGTTCTATTATATTTTTTTTTATTGAAATATATATCCATGTTTAAATTTTTATCTAAGATTGATTTATTGCTTTGCACAAAGATTCATATAACCTTTAATATAGACATTTATCTTATCTTAATTTTTGAGCTAATGTTTTTTTTTAGTAGCGAAGCTACATTTCAACAAAATATATGAACAATGTGTCTTTTTGTCTTTTTCTTTGTTTATGCCCTTCCAAGTTTATATTCCCCTCTCTTGAATTAAATTGAATGCTAAATTGAATGTTCTTATCAGGAAAGTTTTGTCTTTTTCCCTGATTATTTAAATATTTAGCATAGATGAAAGAAAAAAGATTTGCAAACTCATTGATTTTCACCGCAAAAAAAACTTCATAAGAAAAATGTAACCTTAAAAACTTTTTAAAGCTTTTAAAAGTTCACTTTTGAACTTTTTTTCACTGCACTGCAGTAAATGCAAGTTTTACATGGATAACAACATCCACAAAGGCAAAGCTCTGCAAATTAGACGATGGAAGTTAATTGAAAAGGAATAAATAATTTCATTTTCCTTACTTTGATATGTGTCCAGCTGTCTGCTTGTTTCTACTAAAGGATCTCAATAACCACTGAACCCATATGGTTTTCCTGTACAATTTAGCTTCTCATAGATCCTGGGAAGATTTATAACTACTTTTTAGGAGGGCACCTCCACCCTCCCAATAGTAATAGGCAAACATATATTTGTAGTGAAACTAAAAGAATTGCATAGACCATTAGCAAAATGCGGTTTAAAACAATTGAAAATTTGAAATGGATAGAACTATTCTGTCATGTTCTAAATATGCAGAGCATTGTTCAAAAAAACTGGAAAAATGGTATGATATTCTATTTAATATATGAGTTAAGAATAGTGTACTTTACTTAATTCAACACACATTTATTCTCGGTGGATCCACCTGCACTTTAGTGTATTATACTGATCAAGCAGATTCGCCCCTAGCCTCAAGGGCTTGGCCCAAAGAGGTAATGGGAATTCCCCCTCCTATATCCCATTTTAAAGCTAATCTGTTTTATTTTGTATTGAACTGGGTTGGATCAGAATATCTATAGGAAATTATTTTTATTACAAAAATATTTTAGTGAACATATCTGTTTAGGTATAAAAATAAGTGGGGGGAGGATTTTTTTTTGGGGGGGGGAGGGGTGGGTGGGGTACTGGTATTACACCTATCAAATAAAAATAACATGTTCATATAAACTGTATTGATTACCATATTTTGTATATGTTTAGTAAGATTCATTGAATCGTTTTACCGATCTTTTCTCAGTTTTCATGGATAGGTCACGGTCAGGTTTTTAAGCTATTTCAGTAGAATGGGTGTGTAAGAACCTTATTCTGTGAAATGAAGTTATACATTACATTTCTTGTCTTGATGCTCCAGCATTTGTATGCATTAAATTCTGCTCATAGTCAATTTCATCTAGATGCGATTTCTCTTGGGATGGTGGTACCCTCACCTGAAATAGTTATAAACCTTCCCAGAATCTATCTGAAGTTACATTGTAAAAGAGAAACATATCGGTTCTAGGGTTAGCGAGATCCTTCGGTACAAACTACCTTTTACTTTTATATAAGTAATGTGGAGTTCTGCTGAAAAACTATGTCTTAAAATAATATTCGGAAGTTAATGCACACCTTTAACATTTCTTACACCCTTCTTCAATGCATTTGGTATTTCAGAGGGATAGAACAATGGACAATAAATTAATCTTCCCCAAAAAGTCTGTAATTTAAGGTAAAAGATAGAATAGTATTTGACTTTAATCTTTGAGAAAGCTCATGTGAGAAATTCTGCCTTTTGGGTTTATTATTAGGGAAAAAGAAAGGTTTGAAGATTAGATTAGTTTTCATTGTCATTATCCTTCCTGGTGATTTTTTTTCGTAGAGCACATTTGCCAGAATTCTTAGATATATTGCACCCCAAATAGGGTTAGGATGGTAAGCTTATGTTTAGGGTTAGGTTAATGTCTGTATGTAGCCCTGATTATCAGAAGTTTGGATTCAAATGCACACGGAGATTGAAGATGAGAACCGTTTGGCTAATCTAATATTGGAAATCGAATTAAATCCCCCACCACATCAAGTGGCCAAAGAGGCCTCTAGGGGCGTAGCCGCTAGTCTGTAGAAACTTTGCTTTCTGAATTTTTTTTTGCAAAGAATTCCCATTATCCCTAATTGTACAAAATGTATGTGTAAATTTCATCGTGAGCGTTTGTTTGTGTGTGTGTGTGTTTGAGTGTTTGTGGATGTATTGTGTATTGGTCTGTACGTGTGTGTGTGTTTATGTGTGCGAAAGAGTGTGTGTGGTCTGTGAGAATTAATGTGAATATAAATTACACTATAAGTCGAGAAGGAAGCTTTAAACATCTTCATTTTGTCCACGGATACAGGGATGTGAATATGGAAAATAATTAATGTTCCCCGTATTAAAAACCTAATCTTCCCCCAAAATCAAATCAGGGAATTTTTAATGGATGCAGAACATACGTGGATATTATGACAGGGTAAAAACTGTTGTCAATTTAACTTGCTAACATGGAACTCGTTAATTGGTCAGTTCGTCCATCCAGTTATAGGGGAGAGAATGGGGGTAAAGTTGATGGAAGGGGAGCATTGTTATTTTAGCTCGCTTTTTTATTCACTTTATCAGAGAACTAAAATTATGGCGTGAGATCCAGGTAATAATATATATATTGGATTTCTAATATTCCTCACGATTCTATTAACTTAATTTTTCAACTTTTCATCAATATTTCAATTAATCTTCTAATTGTTTTTTCCTGTATCAGTTTATTCCTGATTTTGGGCAGCCTGTAATTGGCAAAATTGCAGGCAATTTCTGTCAAATAGTGAAAAAGAGACACTTATTCTGAAAGAAAAACAGTCCAATGGGCAAAACAAAAGGGGAAAAGTTTGGCGTTGCTACAAAAGACCAACTCTACAAAAGACCAACGCCTACAAAAGACCAACTAGTCGGTTCTACAAAAGACCAACGCCTACAAAAGACCAACTAGTTGGTTCTACAAAAGACCAACGCCTACAAAAGACCAACGACTACAAAAGACCAACGCCTACAAAAGACCAACGACTACAAAAAATCGTAGAGCTGGAAGGTCTATAGCTGCAACTGGTGTAGCATCATATTTGTATTTATCAAATTAATAAATCTAATGAATATAATGTATGCTTTAAATAGATTTTAAGCGACACAATTACAAGAAAAAAATTGTAATTATTTTTTTGTATCAATATAATCAAATAATGACTTGAAAATCTTCTAAATTTTAAAGAAAAAATCTTCCAATTTTAATGATATCCAATATGGCGATTAAAACACAAGGACAAAATTCAAAACCGAAATTTCTTTCTTGAATAACTTTGTCCACAGGCTGATTTTTAAAATTCCGTCTGACAGTTTGTCCAAAGTCTGTGTTTGCTACGTAACGGAATAGTTTCGAACCCGATACAACCTTGCTTTTAAAAAATTGACCCTTTTGTAGTTGTTGGTCTTATGTAGGTGTTGGTCTTTTGTAGGCGTTGGTCTTTTGTAGGCGTTGGTCTTTTGTAGGCGTTGGTCTTTTGTAGAGTTGGTCTTTTGTAGGCGTTGGTCTTTTGTAGAGTTGGTTTCTTTCTTTCTGTAGCCCAGGTCCTTCTAACCGTGATCATCAACATCTGTTGCCAGATTTAGGAATCTGGCAGTTTTGACAGGGTTTTTCCATAGATCTTTAACTGTGAGGCTGGTCGGGTTTTGTTGACAGTTGAATAAATGCGGCGTAGTGTGAGAACTGTCACAGTTGGGGCATTTATCCACTATGGAACCAGTCTTATCTATACGGGCCTTGTAACTGTTTAGATAAGTGCTGTATCCAGATCTCAGCTGTGCCAGAGTAGATCTGGTTGTTCTGGGCAGGGAGAGCTCCGTTCTGTTTATCTCTGGAGGACGGGCATTTAGGACCTTGTTGGTGGTGTTGTTGATGACATTTTTCACAGTTTTGGTGTGAATCAGCTTCAACTTGGATTTGTAGTCCTCCTCTGGCAAGTTGGGTCTGGAGATACTCCTTATTTCGTTGCCAAATTTGGACTTCAAGGTCTGTTTCATCTGCCTGGCTGGGGGTGGGGAAATCAGGTCCACTCTATGAGGGTGTCCCGATTTTGAGTTGCGAGTAGAAATTGCTTGCTCAACATTTCACAATGCTGGCGCACCTGCATAACCTTTGTCTCTGAGTGTAGGTGGTCAGAATCAGACATGGTGTGACAGCCAGTGGCCACTCTGAGGGCTGTGTTCTGGGCTGTCTGGAGGTCTTCCCAGGAGGTTTTGCTGAGGGCTGGTGTCCAGATTGGGCAACAGTAGTTGAGCAAGGATTGACCTGTTGCCTTGTAGGTGTTAACAATGACTTCCTTGTCCTTTCCCCAAGAAGTTCCAGTGAGAGCTTTAAGGATGTTATTCCTGGACTGGATATTGGATTTCAGGTTCTTGGTGTGTTCCCTGAAGGAAAGGAGGCCATCGAAAGTGATCCCAAGGATTTTTGGTTTTTTCACTGTGGGAACTTTCTCTCCAGCTATTTCAACCCCAAGTTCCATACTTACTTCATTGGAGAATGTAGTAAAAACTGTGGCAGATGATTTTGATGGAGAGATGAACAAATTACGGCTTTTGAACCAGGTGTCCAGGACCGAGAGGTAAGAGTTTATCTCTTTGACAATTGGTTCAATTACCGGGCCAGAGTTGAGAATGTTGCCGTCGTCCGCGTATGTGACGAGTTTGATGTCTCCCGGGGGTTGCGGCATGGAGGCCATGTAAAGGTTAAACAGGACTGTAGAGTTGGTCTTTTGTAGCAACGCCAAAAGTTTGGTGATGGATGTTCAAAAACATGTTAAAAGCAAGCTAAATAGCTTAAAACCAACCCTAGAATTATAAGACCCTTCTTTATTTCTCTACTTCTCTAAGGAGAACCAAATCGATTCATATTGGTTTGAGAAATCTTAATATACAGACAAACAAATAGACAGCTTACCTCTTTTTATTTAAAGCGGAAAGTAATTTGTTAACTTTGTTATATATTTTCCTAAGCGGAAAGTAAGGGAGGAGGGGGGGGGGGTAATGCAACCATCTCGTAATCAATGATTAGAATTCGAATTTCGATCTGAAATTTTGCATTAGTAATCCTTTGTAGGTCTATTTTCCCTAAAAGTTGGAAAAGTAAATTCATCATTGATTACAAAGTAATCAACTTTTAAAAACATATTTTTGGTTTAATTCATGTCAAATGATAGCAATAACCATTTTTTAAAGGGGGGAGGCGGATGTGCCACTTTTTGAAACCAAAACCAAAAGTCAACAAAGGAACTCATCTAAAAAAAGAGTTACAGGTCTGAGATTTTGCATGGCAGTTGCTTTATAGGGGTACAATATGGAACTGTGAAGAAACGGCGGCGCTCCGCCGAAAACCGGCGTTTCCCGCCGAATTTTTTTTTGCCTTTTCTCGGCGGTTTTCGGCGATTGCGCCGCCGTTTCTTTACAGTTCCATATTGTACCCCTATTAAGCAACTGCCATGCAAAATCTCAGACCTGTAACTCTTTTTTTAGTTGAGTTCCTTTGACTTTTAGTTTTGGTTTCAAAAAGTGGCACATCCGCCTCCCCCCTTTCTAGTACCAACAGCTACCGGCTAGAACCGTTTGATAAGGTTTTTGAGCAACAAAAAGTATTATGTGAAGATAGGTTTCGTGCTTAATTTGCTCTTAAGATAGTCTAAAAATGGCAAAACGGCTGAGCCGTTAGCTGTTACCTTTCCAACTTTTTGTTTGATTTCGGGAAAATAGACTTACCAAGGATTATTCATGCAAAATTTCAGATGGAAATTCGAATTCTAAGTGCCATTAAATCATTGATTACGAGATGGTTGCATTAAACCCTTTGTTAACATTGTTATATATTTTCCTTTTATTAGATTTTTTTGGTTTGTTCTATTTTGAATAATTCAGAATAATCTTCCTAATCCCTAAGGCAGAAAAAAGGGCGTTTAACTCTATGTAATGTCATTACCTTTTTTAGCAGAAAGAAAGGGGGGGGGGATATTTTTTGGCACATAGGTACCACTTCGTGTTTATGGGGGCGATAAAGTAAGACTTTATTAGCCACAAAATTGTGTTGAGAGATTAGAGATTCTCATTACTTCTAGTGGCGAGGCAACTCTACAAACTGTATCCTTAGTTTTGTTAGTTTGTCTCTCATCAGTTAGATAAAGGGGAGTGCATAAAAAGAATAGTAAATCTGTTTAGCTGCTAAAAAAGTAGGTACGTTACTTAATTTAAAATAAAAGTCTGAAACAACATTAATATTTCTTTTTTACATGTTACATGCTGTAGTTATTTAATTTAAAATCATCTAAAATATTAGGAAATAGTGATTTTAATAAGATGAAACATAATTTGTCATATTGTATAATTACTTTATGTTTACGTCATTTTGCATTACCGATTTAGGTTAAATTAATGGTAAAATCCAATATTTTACCAAAGAAACTATCGCAATCCATTTCCCATTTATAAAACTAATTTTTCTACTTTTTAGGTAAGTGTATAATAGGTTGCACAGGGATTACTGTTTAAGACAAGGAATCGAAAATGTTTTTCCAGGGAGGGAGGGGACATTGAACTATAAAACACACTTGTTCCCAAAGGTTTATGGCCACATTATCTTAATCGTTGGCTCCAAAACTTTGGGTAGGTAATATTATAAAATTTGTATTTTTTTGGTTCAAAACTTTTAGAGCTCGTGCCTTTCAACCAATGATTTTAATCTACAGATCATTTTATTATCATCATGTTATCATGTTATTAGGGATATACATACAACAATTTATAGTCTATTGTCCTATCCCTTCAAACCCCTCTGATTTATCAAAATTTTTACACCGATAAGTAAATATATAAATTTGAATTCAGTAAAATATCAGTTTTAGTTTGATGAACAAATTAAAAAAGCTCCGGATAATTTTGTAGATATAGATAGAGAGAGAGAGGGGACAATGTTCTGTTTATTTCACTAGTCCCCAAAGTTGTATAATAACATTTTCTTTTTCGTTGGCTTAACAACTTTGGGGACTTTATCAATTTTAATTGGCTGCTTCATTAAGTTGAAAGATCAAACGTTTCAACTACTAATTTCAATCTACAGTACGGGTAATTTTGTCTATCATCATTAGGGATGTAATAAAGAGAGAGGTCATTTTCTAGTAAATCCCGTAAAGGTGTGTGTTATAAGGCCTAAAAATAGTAGTAGAACGATAAGGTGCTCTATATATTTGTATTCCCTATTGAATAGAACAATAGGGAAATTTTTTTTTTTTTTTGATAACCATACCTGGAATATCTTTAAAAAATACGAAATTTCTATCAAACGCTTTGTTTGGCTCAAACTGACAAAAATTAAAAAAAAATATAATTATAATAATAATGTTTTCTATAGGTACAAGTTAAGGTTAAGAACAATCTATACCATTAAACAAAGGAAGAAGTCATTCTTTACAGGTGGATTTATTATAATTATATTTTTTTTTATTTGTGTCAGTTTGAGCCAAACAAAGCGTTTGATAGAAATTTCTTAATATTCCAGGTATGGTTATCAAAAAAAAAAAAAAAAATTTCTTCCCTATTGTTCTATTCAATAGGAAATACAAATATATAGAGCACCTTATCGTTCTACTACTATTTTTAGGCCTTATAACACACACCTTTACGGGATTTACTAGAAAATGACCTCTCTCTTTGTCAGCCATTGTCTTATCCCTTTAGATCCCCGAGATATAGCGCAAAATTACATTTATTTATACACTGCAATTTTCTGTAATTTTGAAATGATGTATTTGATATTGCAATAATATTTTAACAATTTCATTTTTTTTTCTTACAGAGAAATTGTCAATGAATCTAATTTAATTTGAAAAGAATTAGTATGTTATTATTACGTTTTTGCATTTTTTTTCACTACTAAATACTAATTTCACTTTTTTTTTCTTAAAATGTAAATAAAATATTAAATTCCCTATTTCTAAAATATGAGTTTAGCAAATACAAAATATACATAAATTTAAAAGGATACATGGATAGACAAATGGATGGATAACTGAAATGACCCCCCCCCCCCCCCCCCCAAGAAAAATAAATAAACCATGTTTCTATGCATTGGATTGATATAGGGTCATTTAGGGCGAAGAAAGAGTTGTAGAATAATTGCTCTCATCACCCTGACAATGTCTAGAAGTTTACTTGATAATTGACAAACAAATATTTGTTCAATCCTTTCCTTCTAAAGGCTCACCTACTTTTTAACAACCAACAAATTGTCACTTTTTAATCTACACTAGTATAATTGGTTTCATTTTAAGCAACCCGACATTTGACATTTGTTAAAGAAAAAAAATTTATTTTGGGTACTATTCTTCTTCTTCTTCACCAAGAGATATGAAGCAAATTAATATTCTTCAGGTCTAATTTCCCTGTCTATTTTACAATTATTTGTTTTGGCGGTTGTTATTTTGCCGTCACAAATTATTGCAAGGAACCTCAGTTTGCACAATATTTTATACACTAGCCATACCAAGTTCTACACCAGTTGCTCTTTGCATGATTTTTCAATTATTCAAATATGAGGGAAAACCTTTTTTTTGTATTTTTACACTAGGGGCTGTGTCTCTTACATTTAAGAACTCTTGTTTTTGAATGGGGTAGAGGAAAACTATAGCCTAGAACCTTTCTTATGAAATAGTCCAACTATGTCAAGCTTCCCTGATAAAGATAACCAAATCAATTAGGTAGTTAATAAAATCTTAAGCTTCATTTAAAAAACCGTATTGTTGGTCTGACATACAACACTAGCTATAGAACAGTCGTGATGCTATAATTATTGGGCCTCTTGAAAAGTTAATAGAACCTGAAATTGTGATGCTCTTATACTATTATTAATAATACAAATATTCTTTATATTCACTTTTATACTTTGTCATGCTAGAGACAATAGGAGACTTGAAAAATATGAATTGAAAAGATATCTTAAGGATAATACTTTTGTCCCCTGGCTTTTATACCAGATAAGTAAGGATAGGTAAATGCACAAATAAAATTTTGGGTTACTCTAAGGCTTTTTCGTCAATAATGCTTTAAGGACCACTAAAACAATGGTCTTTAAAAAAGTGCCTGCCGAGTTTAATATTTTTCCCGTTCAGAAGTATACAATACATAGCAAATAATTGCCAGTTGTTCTAGGCAGTTATTTGACGTAAGTATAAGGATGTATGTCTGTCTAAATATTTGTATTTTTTTATCGGATTTTAAAAAGTTCACATTGCACTCCAATGAGGGTTTAAGTTCTTCAAAATATTTCGGGAATAGTCCCTTTCGTAACATCGCCCTATAAGGGGCGATTCGTCGTATTTTTAAAATGGATTTTTATAGGTTATTTTAGATTAGGATAGGTTATATTGGGTTAGGTGATTGCCCCACAGGGTTAGGTAATTGGCCCCGCATGGTTAGAGCCCCCCCCCCCCCGCAGGGGCATAGGAGAAAAGCTACGGTGAAAAATACGAAGAATCGCCCCATTAGGTGCGATATTACGAAAGGGACTATACCCAATATTTCTAGAGCTAATGTTATTTTTATTCTGTTTGTTTTGTTTTATTTTCTTATTCCTTTATTAATTTTGAACATGACATATAAAAATAAAATTATAAGAAGCAGTGATAATTATTTTTATAATCTTTAATCAAAAGAATATAATAGGATCTTTAATAATGTTTGTCTAAACCCTTTGTTTGAAGAGTTGGGTAGCAAATTATTTACTTAATATTAGTGCAGCACCTCTAGAACTAGGCCATGCCCATCCGGCCGCACGTCACTACGCCATTTTTTGTAAATCACTGTATTTTACTTGCTTAGTGGTTTATTTTGGAAACGTAATTGTGAAAAAAGAAATACGGCAGATGACTTGGTCAATAGTCATAACATGGAATTTATTGACAATACTTTTTAAATATTTCAGCCTTGTATGAGCCTTTATGTCTGTCTGTCTTTCTTTATAAAACTAAAATGGAGTAAAAGCGTCGACTTTCTCTTGGGGCATTTTCGATAGTCCTAATCAAAGCACCAACTACTGTATCATTTTTCTACTTTTATTCATTACAATAAAATTGCTAGTATGTCAGCCTCTATTAACATTTATTTAACATTTTTTGCTCTTTGCACCCCCCGGCAGAAATGTGTGCACGCTTGGATAAAAGATATTGCAATATATTTTCATATTTCAAAGGTTGCAATAATATTTTTATTGAAAAAAAAATAGAATAATTTCTCCTTAGATAAAATAGGTAGTGCCGTTTCCTACGAAAATTGGTTTCCTTTGAAAACAGGAACATTTATATATATATATTATATATGATCATAGAAGATGATTATTTTATATAATAAAGGTTCTTTTGTTCATCTGTTAAAATCTCGCAATCAATGATCCAATTGAGTTCTCTGTTTTAAGGAAAGCTTCATATAACTCCCAAGATGGTTAGGCTTTTTGTTGATGTACACCCAAATTATTATTATCACTATTACCTTTTATGCTGATCAAAATTTTTGGTGGAATAGTTTGGACAGTTCTAATTTGTAAACATGAGAGAATGAGATTCTTTTACTGATCGTCAACTGCTTCTCCACTATGAGAAATAATTGTTCTTGTTAAACTTTCACTTAGCTTCAAAACTGTTTGAAAATTGAATTTGAAATTTTGTGGGAATATGTTTCTCTTGATGTATCATTTCTGCCTGTCAAAATATATTACATCAATGGGATCAAGTCCCATTTGCAACAAATGACATTTTGTTGCAACTTATGTTCATCTAATTGCATTCAAGACCCCTTTTTGGTCTTTCAAAAAAGCTTTATATTTTAGTGGTATCTAAACTTCTGTAGATATATATTATCTTTTTTAATAGCTAAAAAACATTGCAGATTGTTTATTAATTTCGAAGAATTATCAAAGTCAAAATCTATCCACCACATATTTAATCAATAGAATTGAAGGCGTCGACATGACGCCTCGCAACCACATGTTACACATCCCATACAATTTTGGCCTTTAAAAGTAAGGAAAAAATACTGTTTTTCTTATTTGTGTCATGATCCCATCAAAATGTTTTGCGAAAAGAATTGATAAAATATGTAAAAGTTCTCTATAAGCTACTTTTACTTTTTATTTAACATTTTCTACAATTTTCTTTGGAAGTAGACAAAGTGAGAATAATTTACACATAACAACTATTTTTCCTCCAACTTTTTTGACTGTCTTAACTAATAAATGTTTTCACTTATATTAAGAATTAATGCTTTACTAATGTCAAAATTAAAGCGTCAGGTAACCTTATTTTTGACATGGCACTGTTTTATGCTATTCTTCTTCCTCTGATTGAATTTTGATTTTAAAATATTGGGTAAAAAAGTAAAAGATTTTTGATAATTCTTTCAAAGTTGGTAATAGTATTATGGTTAGCTTTATAGTTTGCAGGTATTGGTGGGGTAGAGGATATATTAGAATTTTACATTTTAATAATTTTTATAAACCTTATTATTCCAAAGGTACAAAAATCCATAATTCGCAATGATAAAAATTACAATTTAATGTAAGCGCAGTTTATTATCTCGATGTTTTTTATCCACCACAGTCTAACTTATAAATACGTCTTTGTTTCATATAAGAGTCAAATCAGTTCAAGACATACACAAGAGTGCCTAATATAAGACTACATGTAAAAAATTGCCATGGGTGTATGTAAATAAAAGGTAACACTAAAATGTCACAAATTAGAGGATCACAATCGGTAAAAGTCAGGAAAAGGCCATGTTTAAAAATAATTTAAAAAGACCAGTCATCAGTTTTTCATTTTAGAATTAATAAATTAAAAGAAGTCAGTTCTTTTTCTGATTAAATGTCCTAATCCTAGAATATGGTAGTCTGAATACATATTTCTCAGAAACAGAGCTGAAGTAAATATAATTTTCCAGTAACCAGATCTATACCTGGAGTAGCCAGCAGGTTCCAGGTATTAAACTGAGCACATACACACACCAGGCAGTAGGGACAGATAGTTCTATACCTGGAGTAGCCAGCAGGTTCCAGGTATTGATCTGAGCACATACACAGTACACACACCAGGGAATAAGGAGAGATAGTTCTATACCTAGAGTAGAAAGTAGGTTCCAGGTATTGAACTGAGCTCTTATACGAAACCAGTAAGTAATATTGCAATGTCCCTACATTACCTGATTAATCAGAGCGACTTTTAAAATTTTTTAAAGTATAAAATAGAAGAATATACAGACCAGAACATTAACTGACGGACCACCAGGACTACACAGAAGCTTTGCTTATAAAAATACCTATACAAAGAAAAAGTGTATACAAATGTAAATTTATATTAATTTTGTCTGGACCTAATAATGATACATTTCTCTGCTCTTATCAGAATAAATAATATTATAGTTATAATACATAGTAATATTCATTTAAAACTGTAAAGAATGTGAAGGAACCTCGATGTTATCGCCTCTTAACATCTCGTAAATAGCTCTACCAAATCGCAATTTGTATGAATTTGAAAACGCTAACTCTATGCTAACAACTAGTGCATAACTAATTTTTATTACAAGATTGTAAAACAAGCATAAAGAATTACCCTCTAGATTTAAAGGGTTATGCTACTCATAACTATTTACATAATGTTTCAAGCTTTAAAGCGCAGCAGTTCTAAGGACATGTTTATACGTCCGTACTAAATATTCTATACAGCGACTTAAAGTGAGCGCTATTTAAAGCACACATTAACTAAACAGTCAGACGTGTTGAGCGCCAACTAAAACGCAAGGATTCTATGCAGCAATATAAAGTACTATAACAAATAGTTAGGTTGAAACTTTATGTTTTCTACTAGCGTATACGCCTCTAGAGGCCTCTCGGGACACTTGGGGCTGGGGGAATTTGTACACCTCACTTTCAATTTTAGTTTTTTTTTAAATTTAATTTATATTGGGGAGGTAATTTTTTTTCTAGGTGATATTTCTCTTGGGAGGGTGGTGGTACCGTAAATAAACCTTCCCAGGACCAATGAGAAGCTAATATGTAAAGGAGATCCATATTTGTTTCTTTATTATTTATTTTCATTAAAACATATAAAGCAAAAAGAATGACTTCAGGTTTCATGATTGCTTCCCATTAATTACCTCATAACAAATGAGAAATTAGTTTGTCAGAATTGTGGGGGGAGCGTTCACTTCTGCAAATTATCATAAAACAATAAGAGGGGGGAAGGAGTTAAATATCACTATGTCCCACACCACTATGTTCAATTGAGTTTAAGAATATCAGCCAATAACGTCGTTCATATTATCATAGCCAATTCGGTACAAAAGAACAGAAAGCAGTTTGCTTGCACACAAAAGAGGTCCCGAAGAAAGGATCTAATTAGTTTTCTAGGTTTTATTTATATTTGTACTTATCACATATTATCAAATCTGTGTAGCTTTTCATATTCACTAAAAACTTAATAGTGATACTTTATTGAAACACAAATGGTAAATTGTAAAAATATGCGGTTCTGATTATTTGATAAGATAACAAGTGCGGAAATGAGTACACACTGCCAGAATTATAATATACATTATTGCAAACAAGGGCGTAAGCTGTAATAACTGCAGGGGGTAGGGGTTAAGCTCAGGAATGTAGGGATAGGTCAATTTAACTAAATTTGATTCAACCTCCTTTCAATATTTTCAAAGACTATAAACATATCAAACATTTTATTAAGAATTAAAATAGCCCTAAACAATCCAATGGTAATATGTAAAGCTTCCATTAAATGTTTACTTACATTGCTTCAATGGTTTGAAAGATCTTAACGGTCAGACAAAAAATATTACTACTTTATATGATAGGATAAATTCGAAGTAATTGTTAAACATTTTTTTAACTCTCAAAGTCTATAGCTAGCAGAAAAACCCTTTATATTAGTTTTTTAATAAGAGAAGGTGGTTTCTAAGCTCGACTAGACACTTTGGGGGAAACCGCCAAAACTTTATCCAAATTACCACCTGAATTACGTCTAGGATTGCGTGGGTTTTTAATCAGTGGTTAACATCTTTCATTTGTATTTATTAAAGGATATATTATTACTTGGATGTTGCATTAGATTTTCATTTACTCTGATAAAGTAATGCTCGCAGCTAGCGAAAATTACGATACATTCAATCCACCCAATAAACCCACCAACTCCCCTTTGACTTGGTAAACGAACTGACCAGTAAGTCAGGTCTATAGGAGCAAGCTAAATTGACGACAAAATTTCCCCTGTCAATATATCCACGTTAATCCTACATCCATTTATTTATTTGATGTACAACATTTGCTGGTTGTTGCAGGGAGGAAGGGTACTTTCGACTGTAAAAACTGGTATCTAAAGTTTTCTAAACAAGTTCTCTTATTCGTTGATCAAACTTCTATTTTCCATTTTAGTTTTAAACTAAAAGGTTAATTTTTTGGAAGGAGTATTTTTTTAAGGGGGGAAGGCAAAATATTTTTGAGAGATTTGAGGTACCCTTAAAAAAGATATAAATCTTTCTTAGACATATGAGAAGCTTCACTGTAGAGGAGATCCATACGCGGTTCAGTGGTTAGCAAGATCCTTCACTACACACATATGTAACATACAGAGAAAAACTTAGACATCATTTTACTTTAAAATAAGGGCATTTTCATTTAACTATCAATAATAGCACTAAAAAATATTGATATTTATTTATTAGAAAAACTAAACTTGAATATTTATTAATAAAGTGTTTTGTTAAGCTTACATTTATTCAAAAAAACTTACAGTAGCAAACCTATGACTTATTGCAATAACAATTCAATAACATTCAAAAAAGGACTGGAACACTAAAATCAAACTCTTATTTGAAAAAAAAATCTTAATTTAGAAACACTAAGTTTACGGATTTTTTTGATTGGAAGATTTCTGTAGAATCCTGATCCCTATCTTTTTATTGAGTGTGATTATGTGAGAGGAATTTTAATTAGTCTTATCAATAATTTCCAACAACCAGAAATAAAGTATATTTAAATATGTTGCTGAAGTAGGGTAATATTTAATCAAAAGCATCCATAGGGCCTTGCACTGTAAATTAAAGAATTTTTCTTTATGACTTTAAAACAGAGTGATATCTGCTTGATTAGAACTGGTACTGAGCCATGCTGAAAAACCATGTATCTTGTCGTATATTAAGACAATTTACCACTAAATTATGAAATAAAAATCAATACTACTATAATATTTAGTTTTTCTATCCGCGTAAAAATGTCTGTGATACGATTCGATAAATTCAATGATATGAATTTTATTAATTTTATTTAATTTAAAATGCCATGTAGCACCACTTGGAAATAGCGGGATAATCCCAACGATTAATAGTCTCGTGAAGTAAGCAATTAATTTGCAATATGTTAATTAGAAGTAATTACTTTTTGATAGGTCCTAAGATATGAGGGTGTGTGAAAGAGCGAACATTTTTTCCAGACGCTTTTATTTTATTTGGGCCTAATTAATCAAAATGGTTAATTGAGTTTTTTTTTTGTACAAACAGGGAGGGAAGGAACATTGTTTTGTAAATCATACTAGTACCCAAAGTTTTAAGGCTTTGTATCTTAAAATTTAGAGCGTAATACATTTTTTAAAGCGAAGCTTTTCTATAAAAAGGGTCGGTCCATCCGTCCGTCCGTAACGGATAGCTTTTTTCGTTAATTTAGGCATGTTAGAATTGTCCTATCGATTACAAATTTTGCATGGTGATTCCTTTAGTAGTTAGGTACGATTTAGAAAGCGTAGCAACTCTATAATCATTACCAAAATGTCCGTACGTCCATTTTAAACATGTTGATTTTTTTTTACTTTTTTAACAACTAATTTTTTATGTGATCTAATCAGCGGATTGATCTGATTTTTGGTATATTGATTCCTGGGACAACAAAGTAAAATGCTATAAGCGAAGCAACTCTATAATCAAGTCCTAAAAATGTAAGTATGACCATAAAAATTATCCTGTATCAAGCAGTTTTTCAACAAATTTACTTACAATTTTGCTTAGACTCTTATAAATTTATATTTTAATAATTAAGTCCTAACACTATACAAGTGTTAATGTCCGTTTGTTCTACCGTTCCAGTGCTTCGCTTTTATGGATGTTGTCATCCTTGTTTTTGTAAGGAGCAGGCAAGGAACTATGAATAATATCACCTACAATGATGATAAACAAAATAAAACGCTTGACAGATTATTATTGTAGATGAATTATTCGTGGAAAAGTTTGAACACTACTTGTTTCAACCAACCAGTTTTTAAGCCAAAGAAATTTTGGGTATAATTTACAGTCCAATGTTGACTCTGTATCTGTTTACGAGTGAAGTATGTTTGTTAATCCAGTTTTTCTTTCAGGATGCTCGTTTCCCGTGATGTGGTTTGGGGAGTACTTCCAGGTGGAGTACGCCAACCCCCTGCGCACCCTGTGGGTCACCAACAGAACCATCACAGAGAAGGGGGAGTGTGTCTGGAACAGTGGCAGCCAGTATGTTCTCAAGGTTGGTTCTTTAGTTTTTAAAAGCGAAGATTTCTATGATTAGGGTCGGTCCGTCTGTCCGTCCCTAACGATTAGCTCTTTTCGATAATTTAGACATTTAATGTTTTTTTTCCACACGGTAGAAAAAAAAATAAGAGGGGGGGGGGAGTTTTGACACATTTGCGTAAACAGTGAGTATAGGATTTATTTTTGAACTGAGAGGATAGGTTATTAGGTTTATTTTTACCTTTCCAGAGACCAACTGGAGGCCTACAGCTCCTGAACCTGGAAGCCTGCAGATCCTGAACCTGGAGGCCTATCCAAAAAATCTTAAAACTTGGGAAAATTCATCATATAAGAATGATTTTATCTTTAATAACCTATCCTCTCAGTCCAAAGATAAAGCCCATACTCACTGTTTACGCAAATGTGTAAAAACTTCCCCCCTCTTGATGTTAATTGCTGGTCTGAGATGTACTATGACAGTTACTTTATTAAGGAAGAAGAAAATATTTAACTGAATTTCTGCTGGCTGTGATAATGACAGCGTCCACTTTTTCATAACCTTTTTATTGCTGAACAACTTACAAACATATTTGTTCCTTATTTAGAGTAAATCAGTATTATATTGAGCTTTCTACGAATATAAAAATGTACAATCATAAGATTAAAGCTAATTTTAAAAACTGGTTTTAATCTTATAACTGTTTCTAATACGATGCGAGAATAGTTATTTCTTTCATTGTATTATAAACGGCTTTCCGCGGATATAGAATGTACAATTATGAGATTAAAATTATGATTGTACATTTTTATATTCGTAGAAAGCTGGATATAATACGATGCTAGACATAGTTTTTTCGTATGGATGAGAACTGGTTCCTATTCACCGGATTCGAATGAATACGAGAAATAACTATTCTTGTTATTTGTGTTAGTTTCTTATTTTAGTACCTTTATTGATAGCTGAGCTACTTCTATACAATATTGTTCCGTGTTTTACAATGAAAATAGCGGTGAAACATGTTGGCGGTGCTTTAGTATATACATAGAACATATTGTTTTATAAGAGCTGAACTTACTTGTAGCTGAACTGCTTAAGAACAAATGGGGTTCTTCAAGGTTCAGTACTTGGATCTATTCTAACAGATCTTAACCTACTCAACTTTTTGTTATGTTATAATATTATCTTTTTTTAGAGTGAAGATAGCGGTCAAACATGTTGGCGATGCTTAAGTATTTACAGAAAACATCATAATGTTCTACAGTATAAAGAAAGTAAGTCTTAGTACAAAAATGAATCTATTTTTACTTGGATGTTACTCCAGATTTTCATGTTCTCTAATAGTGAAACACGCAGCGGGCTAAAAAAACTATAGTACCCCAAACTATAAGGAAATTTTTGTTATGGAAATTGTAAATATAACATATTTCTAATTTTTTTGGTGCAAATAATGATAATTTTTGCTGGCCAAATAAATTTCTATTGGTGCTATATACATATATCTCTTTACTCAAATGAGTGTTAAAGTTAGCATGCATATTTTAATTTAAAGCAACCCGCATTTGATATTATATTATTATTTTTATTACTCTAATATTAAGTTATGTTATCTCAATAGTTTACTTTAATCGTCTGACAAAACATTTGTGTTATTTTTTTCTAATGTTTTAAATTCAAGATATAAACGACTAGATAATATTTATCTTATCTTACTTTTCATTTTATATAGTCTTTGTCAGTGCTCGACAGCAGCACATCATTGAAATTATAACTTTAAAATTCGGCTGGATGTCTAAACCTTTTCTTAAAAAGACAACCCATCTTTAAAGAACTTTTTTGCACACAAGCGGGATTAAATTTGATGCTTATGCACGGCTGCCGAGCCTTAGTTCATGTTTCTATTTGATTATTTTTAAAAATATGATTGCTTTGCTTCTATTAAACATAAATGTCCTTGTTTTATATTAAAGTCCCCCCTCTCAAACAAGTTAAAGAAGTTTACTGTAAAGAATTTCATAAAAATTTGCACTTTTTTACTTTTAAATATGCGGGTTCTATTTAATGAAATTCAAACAAAAATCTGAAATAATTAAGTAACATGTATTTAACTTATTTAGCTTTTTAAAGCAAAATGAAAAAAGTTCAAATTAACACATCAGAAAATTAAGGGGTTATGAAACTAAAATCATTCTAATTTTTAATAGAAGGCGTTTAAACCCATCCTCATCTTTAAACCTTTAAGTTGTAAGTGTGCCTGTTTAGGGACCAAGGCAAACCTACTATACTATTACGTATTACCAGTTTCTCTCATTCGTTGGCTGAAAAACTTTGATTTCGGTTGCACAAACTAGCTGTGTCCAAACTCATTGACCAATGATTTTAATCCTTAGTTTCGGTAACATTTATCATAAATAGGGATGTACATAAGATCTTTGAGTATTATTAAAAAATATTTTCATGTTGAAAATGATTAAATCACTTTCTAATATAGGTTTTATGTTTATAGTGAAATTTTGACCTTATATCATAGACACCATACACCCAGGGATAAATTGATGTATACCTCAATTATGGTAAACAAAATTACCCCATATTCAGTTTAAAAATATTGATAGAAAAGTTAGTTTGTTCAACCTAATCAAATTTTTAAGCTCCTCAGGTTTTAAGAGGTTTTGTAGAACCGTTTGATAATTGTTGGGGGTAATTATAATTTACAGTCTAATGTCCCCTCCCTGCCTGCCATAAGTAGGGATATTAAGGGATAGGAACATGGGGGATAATTAATTATTTTTGTTGTGCATCTACTCAATAATCTAAGTTTCTCCAAACATATGTCTGCCTGTACGTTAATGTCAGTTATAAAGCATGTATATGGATTTTTTTTACACTTTTTTGCTGCATATGAAATTACTTATTTAAAACTAAAAAGTTGTGTTACTACTGGATGAAATTGTTTTTTTTAATAGTATAAATATATTAATAGGATATTCAAATTTGATATTATTATAGTAATTCTTAATAAAGTATTTCTGAAAAGTAGAGTGTATATATATTTTTATTTACTTATAATCTAATATAAATTCTTTATATAAAACCTACTACATCATAAATCACCAAAAAAATACAGGCCACCAAGATTTATTTTTTTATTTGCACAGTTTGTTATGTTTATCAATGTTTGTTACCCATATTTTTTTTGTAAATCACAAAATAATTGTAGTTTTACTTTCTTAAATTCAAACCAGCCATCTTTCTGTAATTTTATTTTGTTTAATTCAAAAGTACAACTATGTACACATTACAAATATAGCAAATGAATTAAGTTGGCCAGAAATATCATACATTAGTTCTATACTGAGGCTAGTATAGTTTTTTTCTTCTGTGTGTATATTTACTAATTCATTTCTTTGACCATTTTTATTAACGTACGAAGCTACTATATAACTAGTTCTTAAGTATAGTTTTTTTATCCTGTTAATGAAAGTATTAAGTAGGTTTGGCAATCCAAATCCAGGATCCGGATTTCGCCCAATTTTTGGCCAATTTTGGAATCCGAATCCGAAATCCGTTTTATAATAGCGGATTCGGATTCTTAATTGTTATTATGGATTCCCGGGACCTATGAGAATGCTGCCATGTTAAGGAGAGCCGGATCGGTTCAGCGGTTTGCGAGATCCTTTGGTACACTCAAACAGACGGACAAACAGACAGACAAACAGACATCCTGTTACTTTATTATAAGGAATAGAATAAGTGTTCTATTTATGGATTAATATATTCTTGTAAAGCCCTTGACCAAAGCACTAAAGCATATATAGTTATGGTTAAGGTTAAGTGGACATTTCTGTAGATATTGGATACTTTAGTGTAACATTATGATTTAGGTTCTTATTGCTGTTAAAACACTGGTCATCTTTATTGAGCATCAAAAGAGGTGTGCATGTACTTTAGCTAATTTTTTTACAGTACATAAGTTTAACAAAGAATAGCAAACAATTTTTATATTCCATAATATGATGGTAATTTTGTAGAAATCTTTTAAGTTGAAAATTCACTATCACATTTAGCATCCTAGAAACGGTTATCAGGATGCCTAACTTCTTCCTAATTTAATTTAGATCTTTTCCGCGGGTTTGATGGAACACCATAAAGGTTAAGCTAAGATGTCAAATATATTGATAAATGTGTGTGACTCACACAAACACATACACACACACACATAAAGAACTCATGGTTGTTTTTGACCAGGGATTTTAAGGGATAAGAATGAAAGATGATGGGCTATAAGTAGATATATATCCACAAAGATGATAATCAATAATACCCCATCTGTATATTTAAATTATTGGTTGTAAATTTGGAAACTACTAGTTAGGAATAAACCAATGAGAATTCAATAAAAGTACTCAAAGTTTATTAGCCAACTAATAAGATAACGTGGCAATTAAATGTTGGGTACCATTTTTTTTTTACATGTGTACAGAATTGTTCCATAAGAATGTTTTCTTATTCGTTGGCTTAAGATCTTTGGGGAGTGAAATTTAAATTATTGGTTAGTTCATTAAGTTGAGTATCCAAACGTTTCCACCATTAATTGTAATCTACAAAAAGGGTAATTTTGTGTATCATCATTGGGGATGTACATCAATTTATCGGCTATTGTCTTATCCCTTTAGATCCCTGACTGATTGTAGACCAAAATTAGCCAATACATGAAGTATTGTACCAATGTCTGTGTTTGATGTGTATATCTAATGGTAATTTTTACAGCTAGACAGCCGCACACCCAGTCGCATGAAATTCCACTTTTGTTTGATGAATCAGCTAGATGCCTAAACATTTTATTTGTAAAGTAGTAAGTTATGTGTGTGTGTATGTCCGAAAGATCTTGTAAACGGCTTGATGGATCGTTATACAAGGTTCAATAACTGTAGGGGGTGTGGGGAGTCGACACTTCTCCCAAAAGAATTACCTTTCAAAAGCGACTAAAAAGCAATCAGTATCCCATTTAATTTTAAGTAAATCTTTGACTTGATTGCGGCTGCCAAGCCTTTAGTTCTATTTCTTACTATTTCTTCCTTATTTCTATAGACATTATATATAAAATAGATAAAACATCTATTCATTGCATTACTTGATATAAAAAACAATTATTTTTAGCTTCCTAGAATTAGTCTGATTATTATAATTTTCACCTAGAGTACGATATATCTACAATATTTACTCCCCCCATTCTTTTTAAGACAAACTTTTTTGCCTTTCAATAGATCTTCTTTAATTAAAAATATTTACTTCAAAACTTGTTTTGTTTACTTTAATTTATTATGCTATGATTGTCTTAATATGATAAATGTTATTCAAAATATTCTCCTTCATATTCATACTGTGTTATGATTTTGAAATTCGGGTGTAAAATTACTTCTGCATAAAATCTTTTTAAAAATGGCAAACTAATACAACAGCGCATTAATGCAAATGGGTCCATTTTTTCATTTAATACCTCATATTATCTTAAGTAGCGAAGCTACTCTACAATTCACTTTGTCTTTTTGATACTCAAGACTGCTGTTTTTATGTGAAGAAATATTAATTAACCCTTTACCAAGAATGATTCAGTATACAACCGACTTTGTTAGTCTGTCAGTCATGAAAATTTTTTTTTTGTTATTTGAAATGTATAGGTTTCGTTATTTTTATTATTAATTTTATAATTCTCCTTTCTCATTTACTTCCTTTTTTTATAACCACTAACACCTTTATTATTCACAGATTGTCTATTCGTGATTTGTTTTTGCTTTGCTACTAATGAAGGTTATCAGCATTGCCTTTTTAATCAAATGCTATTAGTAATGCAAAATACTACAACAGCACACGTGATAATATGCGGAAATGAAGGCACACTTAGATTTCCAAGTGTCAGATCATATATTATGGTTTTATACTAAACCACGTGACATCACTTTATAATATACAGTTAGGGATTGGGGGGGGGGGGGGGGGGTGAATAGCCTTGTCTTTACTCTAGTTTTTGGTTCTATTATAAAATAGTAATGTTTTTTTTGTTTGTCCTTGGATATTTTGGACTATTTTGTTCAAAGATTCGGGTCTTGGGAATGGTTTAAGGCTATTTTTCTTACCCATTTTAAATAAATCACTTTACATGACAATGTCAGAATATTGCCATTTTAATGCACTTTATTCGTTATTTAGGACCTGTCCTTATTCTTAAGATAAAGAAAACAACTTTATGCTCCACCCCCTTACTCTGCTATGTCTTAAGTGTCTACATAATGTCATTATTTAAAAAATAAAAAACAAACAAAAAAGATTTGTCCTTTATAATAGGCATTTTTATTCAGGCGAGTTCTAGCTTTGCCCCTAGCTTCATGGCTCTATACTTACAGACAGACAGATATCATGTTACTTCAATTACTAAAAAGATGGCTTTGATTTTTTGCTACTATAGGTTAAATGATTTATTTAAAATTCAAATACATACCTAACTGACACGACAATCGGAATGGCCAATAATTTTTTTTGACGTTCATCCTTTAATTTCTTAAAGATGATTAATAACATATGGAAGTTTATGTATATTCCCTCTTCTAGAATCCTGCAATTCAAATTCAAAGTATCGTGGACAGGAAAATGATAACAAAAACAAACAAATATTATATAAAAAGCAGACTATGATAATTACATTAATTTCTATCTACATAACACAGCCTATCGCTATGCCTGTCAGGATTAGACTAAAGATCTCGGTAACTGCTGGACTTATTCTACTCTGGTTTTAAGTAAAAAAACGTGTTCATCATAAGATGCCTTTTTTGGGGTAGTGTAGACGGGTACTGCCATTTTTACATCCGGCAAAAGTACAGTTTATGTATATTTGCCAGTGCAAGTTTGGATGTATTTATTGCCAGATAGGGAGTTTGCATTTGGCTTTTATTACCTAAGACCTAAGTTTAGTAATAAAGCTTTCTTATTCGTTGGCTTAACAACTTTGAGGACTTGATAGAATTTTGATTGGTTGTTCATTAAATTTAATGTCCATGTCCAAACGTTTCAACCACTAATTATAATTTTCAGAATGGGTAATTTGTGTATTCTCATCGTCTTATCTCTTTTGATTCCTGATTTATGACAATCTGAATTTTTGACGTATTAATGACAAAAGTATTGAAACTTCTTGCAAAAGTACATCTAACGTATTATTTGTACTGGTATCAAATATGCAACCTTTTGATTTGTGAACGTTTATCCCTATGTGTGTGTGAAATAAACAAGTAAAGTTTTATTAGTTTTGATATGAAAGTTAAATGAAGCTTGCTTGCATGCTGCTCTCTCAGTCTTTATTCAACAATATGTTTAAACATTAAAAGGATGTTTTACTAGTGCTTTTGTATTTATAAAAGAAAATTTTGATTATGTTATAGATTTCGGTAGTATCATATTTTTATGAGGTAAATAATGACATTAGATGACATTAGTCAACAAATAAGAAACCACGTATAAACTTTGGGAACTAGTGTAATAAACAGTCTATTGTCCCCTTCCTTTGTGGCCAAGGGGGTTCACGAACAATTTTTTAATGCCATTGTCATTATGGGATTGCAAATCAACCTCTTTTTGTGTAAATCGGTTCAGTAGTTAAAATAAAAATCTTTAACTACAGACAAAAACTTAATACTAATTTATACAATAGGATAAAAGATTGGAGTATCCTTTTGATGCACAAATCAAAACAACAAAGCATATATATCATAAATATATTGTATATATAACTATTGCTTAGAGATATCATATATATACGTCTGAAAACTTATATTGAAATCAAAATATAAAAAAATCAATGCATATATTTGATCAAAATAAACGAAATTTTAAAATATCCTACAATTGTGACTAGTTTTATTGCTTAAAATTTATTTTATACGTTCATATTCTGATTATTCAGTTTTGACACTCTACAAGTGTTAATGTTCGTTTGTCCTACCGTTTCAGAGTTTCGCTTTTATGGATGTTGTCATCCTTGTTTTAGTTAAATTCACCTAGAAATGTTTGCTAATGTTGGAAAAGAATCTTTGTAACTAATGAAAGTTTAGGAAAAGAATAAGAAAACTCAGGGAGGGAGGGGGACATAGGACTTTAAAATACACTGTTACCAAAACACTTAAAACCACGTTTTATTATTCGTGTACTATTATTGAATTTTGGTTGGCTGGTTCTAAACGTTTCAACCTAAGATTTTTATCTTACTTCAAGGTAATGTTGTTTATCATCATTAGGGAATTATATTAATTTTTTCATTCATTGTCGTATCCCTCTTGATCCCTGATAAAACTGAAATGAGAAGAAACATAAGAAGTGACCTAATAGTTACAAATACAACATACAACCAGAACAAACAAATGAAGAGAAAGCAGGGATGGGAGATGGGTTGAATATATAAATAATAGCGGCCACGCCCTGATCAACTAGGATATCGAAAAAAAGCTGAAAGCCATCCCGATACTTAAGATCTGTAAATTATTAGCTCAAAATTATTATTTGACCTATGAAAAGCTTACCTGAATTGAGAACCGAATCAGTTTAGTAGTTATTAAGATCATATGCTTCAGTCAAAAAACTCTTTCTGCTTGATACATTAATAAGAGGGAGGTTGTATTTTTTACAGTGCCCAAACTTTTTCCATTGTCAATAATCTTATCCTTGTATCCCTGTATAAATATGTGTAAATTACTTCTGTAGCCTGGTTGCACAAACTTTTTCCATGATCAATAATCTTATTCCTATATCCGTGATAAGAATGTGTAAATTACTTCTGTAGCTTGGTTGCACAAACTATTTCCATGGTCAACAATCTTATCCCTCTACTCCTGTATTGGCATGTGTAATTTACTTCTGTAGCCTGGTTCCACAAATTTTTTCCATGGTCAATAATCTTATCCCTGTATCTCTGATAAGAATTTGTAAATTACTTCAGTAGCCTGGTTCTACAAAATTTTTCCATTGTCAATAATCTTATCCCTGTATCCTTGTATAAATATGTGTAAATTACTTCTGTAGCCTGGTTGCACAAACTATTTCCATGGTCAATAATCTTATCCCTATATCTTTGATAAGAATGTGTAAATTACTTCTGTAGCCTGGTTGCACAAACTTTTTCTGTGGTCAATAATCTTATCCCCGTATCCCTGTATAAATATGTGTAAATTACTTCTGTAGCCTGGTTCCATAAACTTTTCCATGGTCAATAATCTTATCCCCGTATCCCTGTATAAATATGTGTAAATTACTTCTGTAGCCTGGTTCCACAAACTTTTTCCATGATCAATAATCTTTTCCCTATATCCCTGTATAAGTATGTATAAATTACTTTTGTAGCCTGGTTGCACAAAACTTTTTGTCTGGCAGGTTTAATCCAGGTACAGGGCCTTGTGTTTGATAATATATATAGGGCCTTGTGTCTATAATACAAAGTAGAATGATGTCTGTCTCAAGCTTAAGATCTCGGTAACTACTGAAACGATTGTTCCTGGAGTGGTTTTTAGCTAGTTTCTTGGGGTTTGGGAAACCCCTACCCCTCGATTTTTTTTATAAACAAAACTAGAAATAATCTAGAGGCTATGGGCGAAACCACTATGTTTAATAATATCGCAGTTAAATTGGGTAAAACTTTATGTGATTAATTTTTCAATAATTTAGAAAATTAATAATTCAAGAACAGCGGCTGTCTCAATCTGTTTAAAGCTTAAGATCAAGGTAGTATCTGAATCGATTAAGATCTGTTTTTGACGGAATATGCCTATTGGTTTCAAGGTATTTTTTTGTGGGTTAGGTCAATTCCTCCCCTTGAAAAAATATTATTTGTGAGACACTTATTTATTTATTTAAAATTACCTATCAAATTGTTATTTTTTGTATTGAATTTAAAACATTTTGTATATATTTTAGCACATAGTGAATAGGAACTTTATTTTGAGAGAAGAAAGATTTATTTATTTTCCAATAAATCTTGAATCTACATTTTACATTTACAAACAAAGTGTATTGGGTATTTTTATGGTAAAGGGCTCCGTGCGAATTCTTAATTAAATTGCAATCTTTTTATTCTTACTTTTCTTCTTATTATTTCATAGTTTTCGAGCTTAGAATTTTTAAAGAATAGCCTTCAGAGGGGTTATTACTCTACACTTTAAATTCTACTGGTCTCCAAAGTTTCATTTACACTATCTTTTATTCGTTGGCTACTTTGGAGACTTGTATCAAATCATGATTAGGTTGTACAAAACTTTTTGTTCCAACTTTTCTTCCAATAATTTTAATCTTCAAAATCAATGATTTTATTAAACGTAATTGTGGTTGTATTTTAATTTGTCGTCTTTTTATTTATCTCTTAAGGCACTTTACTAGTTACCATATTTTCAATTATTATTTAATAATTATACTCTTGATAACTTTAGGTAACTGGTATCCATACTATCAGTAGGTATATTAATTTTATATTTATTTATAAGCTTACTTTATTGCAACTTGTCAAAAGACTTTTTTCTTTTTATAATACTAAATACTTGTCTTCACTAAACAAAAAAAATAGAAAACGTTTATAAAGTTACTTTTATAAGAAACTAAACTTATAAAATACTTTTTATAAGAAACAAAATATAAGGTTATTAAAAGGAACAACAACAAAAAAGTCGTTTTCAAAGATCTAAACCACTCTGTAAAGCCCCTGAGGCTATATAGCCCTTGTAATTACTCTTAATCGATATTTTTCTTGTTAAAAATGATTATTATATATTTTGAGTAAATGGTTCTGGTGTGCGATGAATTCCGCCAAGGTGTCACAACTGAAAAGAATATTACATTAACCAAATGATATAAATGATGATGACCTCTATAGGGCATAGTTTCGCTTCGGGTTCAAAACCTCTCCTCACGGATCTTGGACAAAGTAGCTTTGGACAAAGTAGCTTCAGGACAAAGAAGCTTCAGGACATTTACTTAAGAAAAGTAGCTTCTTAAGAAAAATTATTCTCCAATAGTAATTAAGGTCATGGCCGCAGCGCTCGGCCCCCTGGCCTGCCTAGCCGCGGGCGTTCGGCCCTCTAGCCTATAATCTAACCTAACCTAACTATATGTTAGCCTGAGGACATTTATTTAAGAAAAATATCAACTGTTAATACATAGGTGGTTTGGAATTTCGTGGATTTTACAAAAAGTGGTTGGTAGATTTTTACAATTTTTAATATTGTTTTTACAATTTTTAAAATAATGTTTTTACAAATTTTAGGTTAGGTTAGGTTATAGGCTTGGGGGCTGAGCGCCCGAGGCTAGGCAGGCCAGGGGGCCGATCACTGCGGCCATGACCTTTATTAACAGTGGAGGCTACTTTGCCCGAAGCTACTTTGTCCGAAGCTACTTTGTCCTAAAACTACTTTGTCCTGAAGCTACTTTGTCCGAAGCTATTTGTCCGAAGCTACTTTGTCCAAGATCCCTCCACACACCTCGAAAAAAAACTTCGCATCTCCCTTTTAATGCACGACCTTTGTCTGGAAGACCTAACTGTATATGGTAATAAGTTTATGGGCCAAGGCATTCCCCCCCAATATCACTATGATTGTCATGTGTCTTACATTGCAGCAGTAGGTATCATTTTTAACGTCTCTAGAATGATACAAATGCAAAAATGGAGGTGTTTGCAATGGTATGAGTGAATATAATTTCAATTTGTGCGGAAGCTACTTAATTAAATTAAATAGGAGGTGTTGGGTAATGGGAACTAAGTAGCCCTGCAGTGTTAGAACATCCCATAGGGGTCATTCTAATGCTCAATTCAAATAAAAAATAACAGGGGGGGGGGGGTGGGGGTATAATACAGACAACAAGATAGGTGTTATTTCATTGTCATGGGGTGAATACAGGGGGGGGGGTAGGGCCTGAGAGGCCCGTTTAGGGAAATCGACGTTTGTGCTAATAACTTACAGTAGTGACGCTTTTCACAGTAGGAAATAATCAAGACTTTAAGCGATGGTGATGTTTTACCAATAGTAATTTCAATAGTGTTGGTTTTGATATCATCTTAAAAATATTTTTCTAATACATATTATTAGAAATAGGATTATGAACTATAAATTATAGTTTTGTAATAGGAAATAATATAGAATTACTCAAAACAAAAACTATCTTTATATTATTGATATGCATTTCCCTATAATTCCTGAAGCCTTTCAGAAAATGTCCTCCTCCTAATACCTGTTAACGTATTCTGTATCTGAAAAATCGGCAAAGAAAGTTTGCCTCGGTCCTTGCATACAAATTACAAACATTACTAAACTTCAACAATAGGTAGAGAAGGGGGGGGGGGGGTTGGAAGAGAGAGGAAGAGAGATGGGAAATAGGAGAAAGAAGGAAAAGTGGAGAGAGAGAGAGAGATTCTGCTAAGAGCATAACTTTGTAAGCTCATTTAAACTAACAATGAGGTATAAAACAGCGCAGTGCTTTACAATTTGGCGTTTATGTTGGTCTGTATTGGTTTGATATGCAATCATACTTTAAAAGTAGTTTGGTTAATTCCAGTATAGGAAATTTTTAAAAAAAATTCATTTATGGCTAATAAAAGAATTTAGAGACTGGTTCATTTTTGTTGATTAATAAATCTAAATTATATTAATCTTACCTATGTTTTGTACTTTCATGAAAGTTTCCCTGAATCCTATTTCAATAAAATCATGACTTTCGCTGTTATTAATATAATATAATTCGCAGTTTTGTATGATAATAAAGTTTTCTCAAGTATTGTAGTTTCTTTGTTTCATGGTTCTTAGCTGCATTGCATCTACCTAGATATAAACTATACAGAAAACTAGTGGCTGCGCCCATAGAGTCCTCTAGGAAATTCTTAAATAAGGGGATATGAATCACCATTTATTTCAGTTTAAAGTTTAAATAGATTTCTCTTAGTAGGGTTGGCTAATCTCCATTAATATAGAAAAAAACCAGATACCTATAAAAAGGTTGATTGTTAAGGAGAACTTAAAAGGTTGTGTGGATAGCGAGATCTTTTTTTACACACAGTTATCCTACTTCGTAGAAACATCTACCAAGCGCATATCCTAGATCTTTTTTTTATCTAACGCATTTTTATAAAAAAAAATTATTATATAAAGCAGAAAGGTTTTATGATAGTACGTTAAGATCTTTATACTACTGAACCGATTAAGTTCCAAAAAAGTCTGAAGGGATGGGGGGGGGGGGGGGCTATTCTCTCCTCTTAATGCAGACTTTATTTTTTTTAACAAAGTACAAATTCAGTAAACATAGTACTAATATAGGTTAAATTTAATTACATTACATTTTATTGATATTTGATAAATGTTTGATGAAATTATAGGGAAAAGTATAAATATAACAAGGATGGCAACACCCATGAAAAGTGAAGGAGAGAAAAAAATCTCGAAACCTCTCTCACGTGTTTTTATATTTTAAAATTTGTATTTTGTATCATGACTGACTAACCGACGTACAATGTAAATTACATACTGGATGCATTAGTATAGAGAATCCTGACAAAAAAATCAGCCGTCTATCTTTATCTATTTTTAATGTAACATTATTTTGTGTAATAATGGCTTAATAATCAACATCGCTTTCGTTTTAATAATTAAGCGCAAGGAGGGAGGGGACATTGGGCTGGTTATTGCACTATTTCCCAAAGATTTATAATAACGTTTCCTTATGTATTGGCTTAACAACTTTTGAGACTTTCATAGATTTTTGATTAGTTTGTTCATTTAGTTATGTCAATCACTAATTGAAATCTACAAAAAGGGTAATTTTGTTTATCATCGTTGGGGATGTGCATTAATTTATCGGTCATTGTCTTATCCCTTTATATCCCTGAATTAGGCGCCATAAAAGGTAAACTATAGTGAAGCAATGCTACGTATAAATTCAATGTTAGTTTTGTTGTCAGAAACATTCATTTCAATATCCTGGCCTCTCTGTAGCAGGCAGGATAGGGTAGCTATCAGAGATAAATCTAATAGAGTAGTAATCTATACACTCCATCCACCACCCTTACCCAATTCCCTCCCCTCGTACTGGATGAACGAACTGCCCAATAAATGAGTATTCACGTATATTCTTTATCTATTCTTTTTCTGGTATTTATCTAATAGGCAGGCTTGGGTAGCTATATTAGACTTATTTAATAGAGTAAAAATCCACTTATGCGCATATATTTAATTGTACACACCTTCAGTGTACAAACGCTATATTCCCATAAATAATTTGAATCTACAGAAGGGTTAATTTTGTTTATTTTAATTAGTGCGTATACACTAATTTAACATTTAGTGTCTTATACCTTAGGATTCCTGTCAAAAGGTACAGCATTTCTTGAAATAAAAGAGAGAGAAATAGTCAATTAAATTTTGCTAAATTATAATATTACAGTTGGTGCAACATAATTCTCCTCCTTTTATCTTGTACTGTTCAAATTAATTCAGGGAGAAAAGGTTAAGATTTGTGCTGAAAGGGGGAGTGGTGTTTTTCATTTAAAGCTAAAAATTTAAGTGTACGTAAAAGTGAGTAGATTTTCTATGATATCTTTATTTTGAATGGTCTACTTACACCTACAGTTTAAACATTATGAAAATAAAGCCAAAAATGAATAAAGGTATCTTCTCCCATGGGAGGTCCGCGTCTATGCATCTAAAAATTTGGAGGTGCACTTTTTTTTCTTGACATGTAATTTTAATATTTACAATCCAAAAACCAACAATAAAGTTTTTTGTTTTCGATATTTGTTTTATTAAGCTTTCTTGTAATGATAGGTACTTCTATTTTTTTTATATATAATATAGCAGGAAATTGTTATTAGCCAAATATTCCCTTAATTCCTGAAATATCCTGAAGATATTCTAGTTGAATCCAATCCCTCACTCCCAGGGAGGGAGGGGACATTGGACAGTAAATTATATTAATATCCAAAGTTTTATAAACATGCTCTCTAATTCATTAGAATTCAAGGTTTGGATAAACTATCAGTGACCTATGTTTTACCGATAATCCTTATAATAAAGTAACAGGATGTTTGTCTGTGTGTTTGTGTGTATGTTTGTATGTTTGTACCGAAGGATCTCGCTAACCGCTGAACCGATCGGGTTCTCCTTTACAGGGTAGCTTCTCATAGGTCCCGGGAAGGTTTATAACTACTTACTAAAAAATGAAAAAATCCCTCCCAGTTTTTTTGCTGAAGATTTCTTTGGTGATTTTACGAATTTCGCCAAAAATAATTTTTTGATCACCTCAAGCCGCTAGTATTAATATATAGAAGGAGAAATTTGTTTGGGTTGAATTTCAATTTATCGTCGATTGCCTTATCCCCTAAGATCCCTGTTTACTCCCAACTCTTTCATGTACAACCATCCTGCCAGAACAAGTACAAATATTCTTAACTAAAGAAATATTCTAATACTGATCAAGAATTCTTATTTATTTTAACTCAGCTAGAGAAAATGTGGGGAATATTCGTCGTATTTTTAAAAAGGCTTTTCATAGGTTACTTTAGGTTAGGTTAGGTTATATTGGGTTAGGTGATTGCCCCACAGGGTTAGGTAATTGGCAGGTAATTGGCCCCGCAGGGTTAGAGCTAGAAATAGGAGAAAAGCTACTGTGAAAAATACGAAGAATCGCTCCATAAGGTGCGATGTTACGAAAGGGACTATACCCAAAATGTGTTATATAACAAGGATGACAACATCCATAAAGGCGAAGCTCTGAAACGGTAGGACAAACGAACATTAACACTTGTATAATGTCAGAACTGAATAATCAGAATGCGAATGTATAAGAGTCAAAGCAAAATTGTAAGTAAAGTTGTTGAAAAACTGCTTGATACAGGATAATGATTATGGACATACTTACATTTTTAGGACTTGATTATAGAGTTGCTTCGCTTATAATATTGTACTTTGTTGTCCCAGGAATCAGTATACCAAAAATCAGACCAATCGGATAATTAGGTCACATACAAATTTGTTGTTAAAAATGTAAAAAAATCAACATGTTTAAAATGGACGTACGGACATTTTGGTAATGATTAAAGAGTTGCTTCGCTTTCTAACTCGTACCTAACTATTACAGGAATCACCATGCAAAATTTGAAATCAATAGGACAATTCTAACATGCCTAAATTAACGAAAAAAGCTATTTAAAAAAGTAAAAAAATCAACATGTTTAAAATGGACGTACGGACATATTGGTAATGATTATAGAGTTGCTACGCTTTCTAAATCGTACCTAACTACTAAAGGAATCACCATGCAAAATTTGAAATCGATAGGACAATTCTAACATGTCTAAATTAACGAAAAAAGCTATCCGTGACGGACGTACATACGGACGGACGGACGGACGGACCGACCCTAATTATAGAAAAGCTTCGCTTTTAAAAATTAAATTTCCTGACTTTAAAGCACGTTTTACACCATTATAATTGCAGTTACTTTTTACTTAATTCAGTCAGTTTAAAATATTTTAAAAAAAAATTTAATTACCTATTAATTCATGTTTGCTTTTTATGACACAATTGAAAACACTTAACAATTTTGTAATATTATTACTAGTGGTAAGGAAGGGCAGAAAAATAGCCTAAAACCATCCAAGGACCTATGTAAAGCTTTCTTTAAGTTGAGAATACAATCGGTTCAGTAGTTATCTAAATCTTAAGCTACAGACAGAAAAACTTTACTACTTTATATTATAGGATAAATAAAAAAACGGTTGGTCGAATGCCAATCCCTGTCTTAGTGGCAACCAAATGAGTGCATACGAATTACGACTTCAATTTATCCAGGGATCTGCAGCCGTCCGCAAAAAAGCCAACATATTTTTTGTCATTCTACTGCCTTGTAAAAAAAGTCTTTTCTGATTTTTATATATTAATAGCGTGTTTTTCAATACTCTTTTGACGGCTTAAGAGCGGCAGCTGATCTCTAATTTATCCTCTGAAATTCTAATATTTTAAATAAAAGTTTGTTCTAAACTTTGTTTAAATGGAATATTTTTGACAGCAATATTTTATTTTAATGTCAAAGTTGATGATTGAAATTCAAGTTGGAAATCTAATTTTTGTATAGATGTAAAACTTTACTTCAGCCAGGGGTGGGGGGCCGTACTACACCCTAGTGTAGATAAAAATTTCAAAATAAATTGTTTTAGATATTCAAATGGATATATTATTACTTGGATCGTACACCAGATTTTCATGTTCTCTAAAAAAACGAAACACGCAGCAGGCTAAAATAACGAGTCCATCCTTCTAACCCCTTTACCACGTCTCCTCCCCTCGTATGAACGAACTGACCAATACATAAGTTCCATGTAAGCAAACTAATTTGATGACAATTTTCCCCCTGTTATAATATCTACGTATATTCTATATCCATTGTTTTACATCTTAATGAATTTAAGATTTAACATATAGCTACAGAATGTGTATAGTTCTTTATATAGGAGATGTCATGTAAGTAATATTGCATCGTCAGTTGTCCGTGGATAGGAAGAGAAAAAAATCACAAAGGTGAAAAGGCGATCAAAAACAGGTTTAAGTGAAAGCACCTTATTTTGTGTGAGGCTCCTCATCCCTGATTGTAACTTGGATGCATAACTTTTAGTTGAAATTGAGAGTGCCAGAGGGGGGAATGTTTGTAGTTATCAGAATTGGAGGAGGGGTGAGTTTTTTATTATGTTTAAGGTCATGATTTTTTTGCTGTTATATTTCTTTATTTAAATTATCTCTCTAAAACAATTATTTGGGCATTTTAATAATTAATGGTTCTTTGTTAGTTTTATCAAAGATATTCATATTGATGCATGTCTCACACACGGCTATATCCGATTGGCTTCTTATCTCTTATTGTCGGCTATTGTTTCAGTGGTTAGCGAGATTCTTCGGAACAGACAGACAGAAATATCTAATATTGTATTAATATTAAAATGCGGAAGAACAGAAAACGTTAATATTTATTTTTATACATAAAAAATCAATTAAAAAGGGTAGGACCATTAAAAGGCTGTATAAAGTCATTTTTAAATTATGATAACATCGGTTATAAAACATACCTTCGTTAATAGCCTTACACAAAAATTTATGTTATAATACAAATAAGGGCATATCGCAAAAAGCTTGATTCTAAGAATATAATTTTTATGAAAACTAACGTACTGGTAGTTTCACTGTGAAAGAAAAGTGGACCTCAAGATTTTTTCTTTTTACTATAGATGTATGGTTGGGTTAGGTTAGGTCAAGATATGATTAGGAGAGCTTCACAGGGAAGAAGGAAGAATGTTGTGGTTTTAAAATTTCTTTGGATACTTTTTTTTTACTTGAAAAAAAGATGTGCTAATTTAAATGATTAATACTTTATTTCTTGTATGGCTTCGAAACAGATCAATATCTGCTGGCTTAGAACCGGTTCTCAGCCTTACTAAAAATCATGTATAGCATCGTATTACAGATAAATATCCACGAATATTAAAATGAAATCGACCCCCTTCGTGCAGGGATGTCTAAGGAGGGAGGGGGCTAAAGGGGTAACCCCCCTTCCCCCCAAATTTATTTTTACCTTCCTCCTCCAAATAAAAAAGCATGGACGTAATGGCCTCGGGGCTAACAAAGCTGTCTGTAATACGATGCATACAATAGTTAATATTACTTTTGTTCTTTTTGATATGGGCTAGTGCAGAATGCTTATCACATTACAAAATGAATTATATTTGTCTAGATAGGGATCAGCAATTAGATTCAGGAGGCAGATAAAAAGGTTGAGCAGGAGCCATAACTAAGCAACTATTTCCCTTCATTTGTTTATTTGTGGATTTTTAGCAACTTTAAACCCAAATTGCGTAAAAACTTACCTCTAACTATTGATTGTATTTAAAAAATAAAATAAACCGAAACCAACTTTTAAATGGAGAACTCAATCGGTTCAGTGGTTTACATAATCTAACAGACAAACAACACAAAGAAAGGGGTAGGTTTCTGGTAGAATCCGTAAAGGTTAAGTGTTATAAGTTAAAAACAGTAGTAGAACGATAAAAATTTATGTTAACTTTAAAAAAAAATTGTCTATAGTTCTTTTCAATAAGAAATACACATATTTAGTGAATATAATCGTTCTACTACTATTTTTAAGCCCTAAAACACACACCTTTACGGATTCTACCAGAAACCTACCCCTCTCTTTTATCCTGAATTAGTAAAGTTCTTTTTATCTGAAGATTTAGATTTCAAGAACTGAATACGTTTTTATTTTTTTGGGTAGCTTCACAAATGAAATATTTTTATGCTATTTTTCTACCCTCTCTTGACACTTTAAATGTAGAGCTACTAGGGTCACCTCCGCTAGTTATCTATAATACAAAGTAGAACGATGTCTGTCTGTCTGTCTGTCCGTCTGTCCGTCTGTCTGTCCGTCTGAAGCTTAAGATCTCAGTAACCACTGAACCGATTGGGCTCTACTCTTCAGGGAATATACCTACTGGTCCTGTGATGGTTTTAAGCTATTTTCTTGGGTGGTGGGAAACCCCTAACCCCCCCAAAAAATGAAAAATACCCCCTACCCCCCAAAAAATTTTTTTTACTTTTTCTTTTTAAATCTAAAATACAAAAAATTAGGTTGATCAAACCTCTTGGGACAAAGCCCCTAAAGGCTAGGGGCGAAGCTGCTAGTTTTATATAATGGAATACCCCTAGCTAGTATGTGAGGGACCCTTTGCAAAAAGAAAGTGGAGACATGCAAAGGGGGGTTCAAAGGGAAAATAGAAACAATATCGTTTTATTAATTAATTTATCCTGTTAATAAGAAATGATCCAATAAATCTTTCTAAATCTTTTGCTGCTGACTCGACCTTAACTAGATCATATTTATATTTCTGCATTAAGCAAAGCTTTTCTTCAATTAGGTCAGTTTTAGTTTAAATAAAGACTTTTTTTGGTTTCTTTTAATAAAATTAGACTTCAATCCTTTAACAAACCTAGATCTTAAAAGTTTAAGGCAATTTATTGAAATTGATGAACACCCCCATTTAATATAAACAAAATTTGACCCTCTGTGAATAAAAATTATTGGTGGAATAGATTGGGCACTGCTAGCGCGTGTACCACTCAAAAAGGATTTGATAACAGTCTTCTAATGTTTTTAAAAGGGGGAGGCGGATGTGCCACTTTTTGAAACCAAAACTAAAAGTCAAAGGAACTCAACTAAAAAAAGAGTTACAAGTCTGAGATTTTGCATGACAGTTGCTTTATAGGGTTACAATTTGGAACAGTGAAGAAACGGCGGCGCATCTGCCGAAAACCGCCGAGAAATTGCAAAAAAAATACGGCGGTTTTCTGCGATTGCGCCGCCGTTTCTTCACAGTTCCATATTGTACCTCTATAAAGCAACTGCCATGCAAAATCTCAGACCTGTAACTCTTTTTTTAGTTGAGTTCCTTTGTTGACTTTTAGTTTTGGTTTCAAAAAGTGGCGCCTCCCCCCTTTTAAGTCCAACGTGTTCATAAAACTTTGGGGACCTTTACATATAATTTACAGCACATGTCTGCTCCCCCCTGATAAATATAATTTAAAAAATGTCGAAGCAAAATTGTAAGTAAAATTGTTGAAAAACTGCTCGATACAGAATAATGTTTATGGACAATCTTACATTTTTAGGACTTGATTATAGAGTTGCTTCGCTTATAATATTGTACTTTGTTGTCCCAGGAATCAGTATACCAAAAATCAGATCAATCGTATTATTAGATCACATAAAAATTTGTTGTTAAAAAAGTAAAAAAAATTAACATGTTTAAAATGGACGTACGAACATTCTGGTAATGATTATAGAATTGCTTTCTAAATCGTACCTAACTACTACAGGAATCACCATGCAAAGTTTGAAATCAATAGGACAATTCTAACATGCCTAAATTAGCCAAAAAAGCTATCCGTTCCGGACGGACGTACGGACGGACGGCCGTACGGACGGACCGACCCTGATTATAGAAAAGCTTCGCTTTTAAAAATGATACATCCTAAAATGGTATAAACCATGTATATTCTACTAACTTTAATTAAATTAAACATATATTTAAACATATATGATATATATTTAATGACATGTTCACCTAAATTTCAACATAAACTTTTACAATTTCTCTCTTCATTTCATTTTAAGCCAGGCAAATAAGGGTACCCAAAAATCCTAATTTTGTTGCCTTGAAAAAAGACATTATAAATAATTGAGGGAACCAATGTGGCTGCGTTTTTTTTACCCTTAGGTTTAACATTTTTTTACATTTTATCATTTTTACAAGCACTAGAAAGTTTTATCGATTCCCAAAAAGATTAGGTTTTCAATTTTTTAATATTTAAATTTTTAAAATATTTGAATTTATTTTTCAAAAATTTCAATGTTATTATTTTTTTCTTTATATCTTTTAGCAAATGGTAGAGAATTCAATTAATTATCCCTTGAGGCCAGCTAGTGTAATTCCCAGTCCAATGTTCCTTCTATCCCTAACTCAAAGATACTATTTCTAATTGTCGTCTGTCCCTATTTCCCTGCAGTGTATGTATATTGTAACTAGAACAAAGGATTAAGGAAATGTTTAAAATTAGATGCATGGAACAAATATTTGGTGCGCTATCATATCTGCATATTGTACAATTGCATAGTTGGTTATAATCGCAAAAATACAGAATAGCATATAAGGCAGTGGGGTTTTAATAAATATAGGATATACGTCGATATATTGACAGGGTAAAATATGTTGTCTCTTTGCTTGCTACCATAGACCTCAATTATAGCCAGTTCGTACATCCAGAAGGATGTGATTGGTTGAGGGGTAAAGGGGGTACATGTGGGTATCTTTATTTTAGCCAGCTGAAAATATTATTCTATCAGAGAACATTAAAATTCGGCGCAATATCTAAGCGATACTATATCGATTGAGGTATTTATGACATCGAGAATATTAGGAAGGATGAGTTTGTGTTTCTGTTGTACTACAATCAGCTTCTGTTGATTTGATTGGTTATATACCGCACTATATTATAGACAGCTGTTCGCGATAAAAAAATGAAAAATTATAAGAATAAAACCAGTTTTGTTTTAATATTTTAATATTCGTGCACAATTGTCTGCCATGCGATGATATATATGATTTTACAGTATAGCTATGGATCGGTTCTAATCCAGCGGACAATAATCGGGTTTGAAGCTTTGCTGGAAAATGTATTACATATCCGGATTGGAATGCACATCAAAATATTTAAATTCTACCTAAAATTAGCAACGATAAATATATACATAAACATAAAATTATTGCAGTTTTACAAGGATATATATAGTACAATTTCAACGAGGCACTCTAAAATACTAAAGAAATACATCGACTGTTAAACAATTGCTATATTTCTGTTTGTATATACGACGAGCATATTAC
The DNA here is from genome assembly GCF_053477335.1 of Acartia tonsa. Classification (NCBI taxonomy): domain Eukaryota; kingdom Metazoa; phylum Arthropoda; class Copepoda; order Calanoida; family Acartiidae; genus Acartia; species Acartia tonsa. The sequence continues at coordinate 9,493,591 of NC_137261.1, read as the reverse complement.
TTTTAAACGTCCTTTATCCTATTGACGTAAAAAGTAAGCTGCGTTTTAAAAAGTAGTCATGCATATATTGGAAAAAAAAGGGTAGTTTTTATCGGATTGGTGAGCTTGTTGAAGTCTATGAAAAACTATAAAACATTAACAATTTTTAAAAATTATCCTTGGAAATGTGAATCCAATGAAACAAAATAAAAGAACATGCTTAATTCTTATTTACGAATCAGCAGTTAAATGTTACATTTTATTTGGATGATGAAAAAATGTCAAAATAGGTTAAAATTAAATTTAATCTGCAACTGCCATCTCCCTGCTATTTTAGGAATTTTTTAAGCACGCAAATTTTACCGCTAACAAAAAATGAAATATACCATTTTAAGCCTTTTTATAAGTGGTCTAGTTTAGATAATTTTAACTTGTATACTATATTTTTACCAACAATATGCTAAATTTTGCTACTAAAGTTTTTTTTAGTTGCGTAGCATCTCTAATAAACAATAAACATTTATTCCCTTTTAACCTTTTGCTTATATGATATTTTTTTCCTTTACTTTAAATGTTTATCTTTTTTTAATACCCTATAAAACTTTAATTGATTATTTTTAAAAATAGAGATATATTTTATAACAACAAATCGCCAAGCATTTTATTTATTACAAGCTGCTGCGCCCCTAGCATCTAGGGGCTCTATATTCAAAGGGATATGGAAGGGCAAAAAATAGCCTAAAACCACCTCAGGACCGTTAAGAAGCTTCACTGTAAAGGAGAACCATATCAGTTCAGTGGTTAGCGAGATCCTTCTCTATAGACTAAAAAAAGCTTAGTACTTTATATAATTGGATCATTATATTCTCTTTTCTCAGCTCTGTTCTGCTGGCTTAAAATGTTTGTCATTCTTGTTATTTTGTGTAAAATAGTGCAAGATAAATCCTACTTGAGATGAAAATATGCAAATTACTAGCTCTAGGTGGAGCATACTAAACCATGGGTCTGATACTTAAAATTCCTTGGTCTAGGTGGAGCATACTAAACCATGGGTCTGATACTTAAAATTACTAGCTGTAGGTGAAGCATAATAAACCATGGGTCTGATACTTAAAGTTACTAGCTCTAGGTGGAGCATACTAAACCATGGGTCTGATACTTAAAATTACTAGCTCTAGGTGGAGCATACTAAACCATGGGTCTGATACTTAAAATTACTAGCTCTAGGTGAATCATAATAAACCATGGGTCTGATACTTAAAATTACTAGCTCTAGGTGGAGCATACTAAACCATGGGTCTGATACTTAAAATTACTAGCTCTAGGTGCAGCATAATAAACCATGGGTCTGATACTTAAAATTACTAGCTCTAGGTGGAGCATACTAAACCATGGGTCTGATACTTAAAATTACTAGCTCTAGGTGTAGCATACTAAACCATGGGTCTGATACTTAAAATTACTAGCTCTAGGTGGAGCATACTAAACCATGGGTCTGATACTTAAAATTACTAGCTCTAGGTGGAGCATACTAAACCATGGGTCTGATACTTAAAATTACTAGCTCTAGGTGGAGCATACTAAACCATGGGTCTGATACTTAAAATTACTAGCTCTAGGTGGAGCATACTAAACCATGGGTCTGATACTTAAAATTACTAGCTCTAGGTGGAGCATACTAAACCATGGGTCTGATACTTAAAATTACTAGCTCTAGGTGGAGCATACTAAACCATGGGTCTGATACTTAAAATTACTAGCTCTAGGTGAAGCACACTAAACCATGGGTCTGATACTTAAAATTACTAGCTCTAGGTGGAGCATACTAAACCATGGGTCTGATACTTAAAATTACTAGCTCTAGCATAATAAACTATGGGTCTGATACTTAAAGTTACTAGCTCTAGGTGGAGCATACTAAATCATGGGTCAGATACTTAAAATTACTAGATCTAGGTGGAGCATACTAAATCATGGGTCTGATACTTAAAATTACTAGCTGTAGGTGGAGCATACTAAACCATGGGTCTGATACTTAAAATTACTAGCTCTAGGTGGAGCATACTAAACCATGGGTCTGATACTTAAAATTACTAGCTCTAGGTGGAGCATACTAAACCATGGGTCTGATACTTAAAATTACTAGCTCTAGGTGGAGCATACTAAACCATGGGTCGGATACTTAAAATTAACAGCTCTAGGTGAAGCATACTGAACCATGGGTCTGATACCTAAAACTGCTCCAAGTGACTTTACTTAGCATGGGTAACAATATCAATTTGTCATTAAGTACTAAAAATCTTAATTTTGACAGATCTAATTCGAAGGCATATCTTTTAGATGATAATTTTAAGTTTCTAAACCTGTTTTTTTCACAAAAAGAATGTTAAAATTTTGTAACCATGACTAGCGGCGTTTAGTTTGATATTTTGCAAAATTAAAGAGGGCGGCGTTTATTTAGAGTGACGGGAGGAGTTTTTTTTTAACAAGAACAACAAGATTATTTTCTTCGCAGCTAGTTGTACCGTAATCTCAGAAAAATAGATATTGCATTCTATATTTGTAACTTAGCCACTGTATTACTAGAATATGTTCAAATGTCTATTCTCATGTACTCAAATAAAGCGAAACTTTTAGCTGGATATAAAAATGAACCCCGTCCCCATCCACCCCCTTTACCCATCCCTTTTCCACCTACTGGATAAACAAACTGGCCAGTAAAGAATGTTCAATAACAAATTTTAAATTGAAAAAAATCTAAATTTCACCTTTAACTTTGTTTTTATAAAAGATTCACAGCTATAAAGAAAATCTTTTTACAGATTTGCTTTGCGCCTAAACCTTAAAAAAAAATAAAAAGGGTAATAAAACCAAAACTGGTGGTTTACACTCATTCCTATGAAGTTAACAACTCACCAATAAGGACAAACATTCACACATTTCAATTTATTTAAATTATGTATTGTTTTTTTTTTGTTGTTGTAGTTTTTAATTTGATTTTAATCAAAAAATGTTGTTTTTTTAAAAATATTTTTTCTTCATAACATTTGTAACAATTACAGTAAACTAGCGTACTTTTTTGTGTGATTTCATGCCCCTTAGCTTAATTTCATACAAAAATAACACGAACGAAATAGATTAAAACCGCCCCTAGCCCTTTAACTGATATATTGGAAGGAGGGCGGGATTAAAATTATATTCTGGGTGTTTCATACATAAGCTTGCGGATTTTTTGTCATATTGCATGCCAATTTCAAAAGGGTGTTTATTCACTTTCGCATATTTTCAAATCCTTATAGTTTTTCATAAAGGGATCTAAAGGGAAAAGACAATGGCCGAAAAATCGATGATAAACAAAATTACCCCATCTGTAGATTACAATTATTGGTTGAAAAGTTTCAAAACTCAACTTATTGAACCAACCGCTAAAAATTCAATAAAAGTCCCCAGAGTTCTTGAACAACCGAATAAGAAAACGTTATCAAAAAAAATATCCCCCTGCATCCAATTTATTTGCAATTTCGATCAAATTTTATAATGAAAGGTATATTTAAGATTATAAAAATCAAATGGGAAGAATTATTATGTGCTGCATAAAAAAATTGTTAATGTGTTACTTTTGCGAAAGTAAATGCACACTGCTTATTTTTAACCTAGCTTGAAAGGGGCGTTTGAATTTAAATTATAAAGACTTTACAATTCAGTTTATGGTGTTAAATGTTCAGAATTTTATACTTAAAGGTTCTTATAATCTATATTAACATCTTGATTTTTAGTAGCTCTATAATAAGAACATGATTTTTCTGTATTGCTGGGAACCAGTTTAATCCAGCGGATATTAATCGGATTCGAAGCCATACTGGAAAAGAATATTTTGACCCTTTCGTATATACTTTTTATTTCTATTATTTTATGTTAAATAAACATTGTATAAAAATACATATTCTATTTGAAAGGACAGGGCAATAGAAAGTCTTAGTTCGGTCAGATTAGAAATTAATAATATCCATAGAATTGCTGAAAAAAGTCTATGAACATTTAAAACTTTATAGGATGTATAAAGAAAGGATATTTATGAAGAATTTCAACACAATTTTACACAATAAATAAAAGTTACCGAATAACTGTCCATGTTTGTATGTTTGACTGGAATGGATTTAGTATACGTGGATATATTGACAGGGAAAAATGTGTAGTCAATTTAGGTTGCTAATACGGACCTCATTTATTGGTCAGATCGTTCCTCCAGTAGGAGGGGATGTTTTTAAGGGGGTGGATGGGGGTATTGTTATTTTAACCAACTTTGAGTATCACTTATAGTTTATGAAAATCTGGTTCAACATCCAAGTGATACTATATCTATTTTGACTGAGTATATAAATACAGAAAGCATATTTATTTTTCTCTGTTTACTTATGAATATATCATTTATACAGCTACACACAAAATGGAAAAAAATCAAATATTTGATACTTAATCTTAGTACTTATACATTGTATTTCTAATAGCAGAGGGACTACTCTATAACTATATGACGAAAGTTAATATTACACTGTAATTAACAGGAGTTTGACATTAGATAAAATATTCATCTTCCTTCCAATTTTGATAAATCAAAATTCCTTCTTAATAGTAAAATGTTTATAGAAATACGTCTAAGTAAAATATTTTGATATATATTGTCAGTCCATTTTTGACCTTGCCTCCCTTTTAAGCTACCAAAGGGTGAGACACATTTATTAAGTTTTGGAAGAAGAATATTTGGGTATAGTCCCTTTCGTAACATCGCACCTTATGGGGCGATTCTTCGTATTTTTCACAGTAAGCTTTTCTCCTATTTCTAGCCCCTGTGGGGGGCTCCAACCCTGTGGGACAATCACCTAACACAATATAACCTAACCTAACCTAAAATAACCTATAAAAAGCCATTTTAAAAATACGACGAATCGCCCCTTATGGGGCGATGTTACGAAAGGAACTATTCCCGAATATGTTTTAGCCTATTAGAAAAAAACTAATTTCATATTATTTTGAGAATTTGATTAAATAAGAAACTTTTCATAAACATAAACATACATAAACATAAAAAACATTTATTCAGTGACAGATTACGCCCCGTCTTACGAAGCAGTACATACAATAGTACACCAAGCTACTGCTTAGTACCAGGTGTACTTTACAATTTTTCATTTAACATAAATAATAGGAAATATAGAGTTTAAGGGCGGATATGCTATTTGGTAGTTTTAGTATGGTAAAGGGGGTGGGATTACTCCTGTGGTACTTTAACCCTTCGGGTCTACCCTGTATCTAATAATTTAACCTAACTTGAACTGAGTTACAAACAAAATATTGTTATTATTTAGTGCTGGACTTGTCACTTTCAGGGTAAACTTGCTAAATTTGTTTGCAGAAAACCTGTCACCTGTCCAGAACTGGTAAACCTGGATGGGCCAGAAAATGGGCTAATGGAAAAAATATCGGCTTAAGAAAGTGCATCAAAGTAAAAGTTTGGGGGACCGCAATGCGTTTTCTTTTTCTTTTCTTATGCTTTGCAGTGAGGATTTTCTATAACTTGGTTTTAAAAAAAATAGGAAAAATCAATATATTATTACTTGCATGTTGCACCAGCTTTTCATGTACTCTGATAAAGTGATACTAGCAGCTGGCTAAAATATCCTCACCCTTTTCCCCGTCTTCTCCCCGTCTACTGAATGAACGATCTGACCAATAAATGAGGTCCATCTAGATTGAAAACAAATTTTCCCTTGTTAATATATCCACTTATATCCTATCCATTGGAGTAGATTGAACCAAGGCTCGCTGTTGTGGAATGGTAGGTTTGAAGCTGGGCCATATGCGTAATACTAAAGATATTAAAAAATTACATACTGCTGTCAAATCTGGCTTTGATAGAAAGAGTATTAGGGGTAAGGGGGGGGGGTAGTTTTTACAGTTATAGGAAATGAAAATTTAGTATCAAATTTTGCCCTGGCCGTTTGGGCCTGTTTTTATAGTTATCAACCTAACTCTTTTTGTAAGCTCTCTTATATGATTGGATCTACCTGTAAAATTTTGAAAATTGAATTTTGGGACTTTCCCTCTAGGGGCTAGTGGGGCAAAAGACCCCTCCAAACATTAAAATTTTAAATTATGAGCTTGTTTTTTAAGATATCAAGCTGATTTTTTAAATGGAACCTTTTATTACATAGATGAGTTAATTAGCCACCCCATATAATATTTCATTTTTGCACTTTACTTCTACCAAAATACAAAATTTATTATTTTTGAGCTTACAAGCCCCGAGAAGTAAAGTACAAAAATGAAATATGGGATGGCTAATCAACTCATTTATGCAATGAAAGCTTCCATTTTAAAAATCAGCTCGATATCTTAAAAATTAGGCTCTCAACTTAAAATTTTAGTGTTTTGGTGGGTCTTTTGCCCCACTAGCCCCTAGAGGGAAAGTCCCTAAATTTTCAAAATTTTACAGGTAGATCCAATCATAAAAGAGAGCTAACAAAAAGAATTAGGTTAATAACTATAAAAACAGGCCCAAACGGCCAGGGCAAAATTTGATACTGAATTTTCATTTCCTATAACTGTAAAAACTTCCCCCCCCCCCCTTACCCCCCTTACCCCCAATACTCTTTCTATCAAAGCCAGATTTGGCAGCAGTATGTAATTTTTTAATATCTTTAGTATTACGCATATGGCCCAGCTTCAAACCTACCATTCCACAACAGCGAGCCTTCGTTCAATCTACTCCAATGGATTTAGGATATAAGTGGATATTTTAACAGGGGAAAATTTGTTTGGACAGATTAAAAAAAATAGCCTTCTCATTGAGCTCCGCATTTATGCATATTTCTATCCTTGATCTTTAACTTTTCTTTATAAAAATATTTGTTGTCGAATTTGATTATTTGTTGCAATAATTGGTTCAGCATCGTGTAAAATATTTACAAATAAAAAAATATGCATTAAAAAGTATTTTAGAACCGCAGCTACTATATATGTGTGTCTTGTCATAAGATTCTAAATTTTTTTTACACTGATTGATTTAAAGTCTTTACCTAATCATTTTAGGTTAATAACTTATAACTTTTTTATGTCCCAAATGTGTTAAATCATTAAAATTTCACTAAGGGATAACAATAATGTAATATCATTGGACCCATAGATTGATTCAACCTATGATAATCATCCTAATATATAAAGTAGTAAGCTTTTTATGTCTGTAGAAAAGGTTCCTCGCTAACCACTGAACCAATATTGATCTCCTTTACAAAAAAGCTTTTTATAGGGCCAGGGAAGGTTTTTAATTATTAGGTTTGTAAGCTCTTGTATTATTGGTTTTAGGTCATTTAATTTTCAGATAAGTCTTCAGAATGGTTTGAAGCTATTTTTCAAGCCCCGCTCTTCGAATATTGAGCCCCTAGAGGATATGGGCTTAGCTTCTAGTAGTTACATATTGCAAAGAATACATATGTCCAATATTTATTATCATGAATATTAATTGTTTTATTTTGTTTAGGTGATTGTGAGTATGCTAGTCAGTTCAGTAGTGAGTCAGATTTGTGTAATCATATTCCTGGTGACGGGACCATGTACTCAATGTTCAGAAGAAATGCAGGCACGGTTATTTTAATAAGTAAAGGGGTTCAAAAATGTAAGATTTTTAGAAAAAATAGATTGTGCTTTGAAACCTAAAAATGGATATGCCATTTCAGCTTAAGTTATAGATTATATTAGATTTAGCTATCATAAATTTTTTTTAAAAGTTAAATTTATTTCTTTAAAAATAAAAAAAATAGTAGGTATTGTTATTTAATTATGAATATGAAATTATGACACCGCGGATCAATTACTACATTTTTTCACTTTTCTATTTACTTATACTCTAACCCATGATGTCAGGAGCTACAGCATGCCCGCTGAAAGGGCCCCACATGTTCACATACGCCAAGGGGGGTACAGGACAACCCTGCCTGGATCCTAAATCCTACATGGATACCTGTCATGATAATACAAGAATGAAGCTGCACTACCAAGCTTGCCATGATGTTAAGGTATTATTTTTTTTAACAGCGTTTCTACTCGATAGTGTTCATGTTCATCTGTCTGTGTATACGTTATTTGTTATTGGTCAATAATAAATCTTCAGCTAATTTCTTATATGCAAAGTTAACTTTTTGGATACCATTTAAAAAAAATAACTAGGTACCTAATTCTTTTATGACACCCATTTCTTGTCTGTGTTTAGAGTTCTCAAAGTATCACCGAAGATTGGAAATGTATAGCTAGCTGGGTGGAAGGTTCACACACTTATTTTGTTGGAGAACTTATGGAGGATTTCCACCTGGGTGATCAGGGCAGGTTCAGGTAAACAAAAATATTTTTAGTACCCAGCTCTTAACTTAAACTCTAATGATGTTTACAAAACAGAAATCTGTACTATTTCAATTAACGTATTTTATTGGTAATTTATCACAAAAACGTTAATTTTTGGAAATTAGGTAATTTCATAAAAGCATTACTACACATTGTTATTATTTATTACTTAATTTTATTAGAATAAATAGTCACGTAGAACAAATTCATTGACCGGTTTATTTTTTTATTTTTTTCTAACATTAATTTTTTTTTAGATGTTTTGTACACGACAAAGATTACAAGGACGGGATAGTGCGCATGGGTGTCAGTGTTTCTGCAACATGTAATGGTCTACCCTCTCCTACACAAGGAGATAAAGTTTTCACTATGGAACGAGGTAAGTTAGGTTTAATTTGGAGAGGGTGTGGGGGGGGGGGAATTGGCTTTTAAAGGGGGGGTTTTTTAATGCAACCATCTCGTAATCAATGATTAAATGGCATTTAGAATTCGAATTTCGATCTGAAATTGTGAATGAATGATCCTTGGTAGGTCTATTTTCCCTAAATCGAACAAAAAGTTGGAAAAGTAACGGCAGCCGATTAGCCGTTTTTTGCCTATTTTCAGGGCAAATTCATCATTAATTACGTAGAAATCAACTTTTTAAAACATATTTTTGGTTTAATTCATGTTAAATGATAGCAATAACAGTTTTTTAAATTTCTAGTACCAACAGCTACCGGCTAGAACCGTTTGATAAGGTTTTAGAGCGAGATAAAGTATTATGTGGAGATAGGTTTCGTGACTAATATGCTCTTAAGATAGCAAAAAAATGGGAAAACAGCTAAGCCGCCAGCCGTTAGCCGTTACGTTTCCAACTTTTTGTTCGATTTAGGGAAAATAGACCCACCAAGGATTATTCATGCACAATTTCAGATCGAAATTCGAATTCTAAGTGCCATTTAATCATTGATTACGAGATGGTTGCATTAAAAAACCCCCCCTTTTACTGACAGACTCTCTCTGTTTTTAAATTAATTTTTCCATTTGTTGGCTAAAAAAATGTAAGGATGTCTTCATAGTTAGTTCCCCTTCTTTATGTTTCATAAAAAATACTTGATCTAGAGGGTCCTAATACTAAAATAGACAATAAATTGATGTACATCCCCAATGATGATGAAAAAAATTACTCTATCTATTGATTAAAAATTTTTGTTTGAATTCTAGACAAAACTAATTAAGCAATCATTGATAAAAGTACCCCAAAGTCTTTACCCATCGAATGAGAGATCGTAATTTCAAAACTTTGGTTACCATAATAATTTACAGTCCAATGTCCCCTCTCTCCCTAAAAATACAAGTTTATTAGTGTGTGCTTACCTGTCCTGTAATGTTATTATCTTGTAATGCAGTTGCAGTGAGATTAGGGACATTAAACTGTAAAATACCCAAAGTTTTTTTTAAAAATTCTCATTGGTTGGCTTAACAATTTTTGATAACTTGAATTTTTATTAGTTAGTTCCAAACTTTTAAACCAACAATTTTAATCTACAGAAGGGTTAATTTTGTTGATCATCATTAGGGATATATATCTAACGCTACATTATATTTCGTTTAATCTCCTCTTTTTAACAACTTTGCGAAATAATTTTCCTTGTTTTATTTACAAAATTAAAATTGAACTTGCAAGGTTTTAAAAATTAATTTAGTTGAATACCTATTAATAAAATTTGAGTTGTGAATAATTTATTTTAACTAGACTGGCAAAATGGTAAATTAATTCATTTGTGGAAAACACCAGGGACCATTGGATAGGACAATCTATTATAAATTGATTTTTTTACTGTAAACTTGAAATTCTGCTGTTGGTAGCTTATAATTGTTTTAATCTCTGGTTGTCCTTTGCTTTCCCAGAAAATGTTAATTACTTTTTTCCCCGATTTTAATTGCTGAAATAAACAGTTTTTGATGCACGAATTCTCAACATCTTTTTAATAGTTTTATTTAAAAAATATTTTGTTTAGAAATTTCTCTTCTTTATTTTCTGCAAATTAGTTTTCATAATATTTCATTTTAACTATTAGATCTATTCACAAAGTCAATCTTTTTTCTGTTCTAACTATTTTCATGAATATACTTGATATTTTTCTTTGTAAATTATCATCCTTGTTATTAAGTTTAAGGTGCCAGGAAAACTTCAGACTTGAGACAAAATAAACATCAACTCTTAATTTGTTGTCTGTCGGGGGTTCAATTAATTAAACGTCAGGTTTCTAGGGATTAATAATTGACTTATTTTATGTTATGGTTGCTTAATTTATTTTTTGCTATATATTTCTAAATGTCCGTTTGAAACAGTATAGTGGAAACGATAATGCATCTGACCTTTTTTTTGTAAAAAAATTGTGTACATTCAGTATACATCTACTTAGTTTGTTGGTCTGCTTTATGTTTTACTAGCGGCTACGCCCCTAGAAGCCTCTAGGGGGCACTTGAGGAGAAGAGAGTCAAATTTAATAACCCAATTTCTTATTTAAGATTTTAAAAGAAAAAGTAAAAGAAAAATTTTTTGGGGGGCGAAAATTTTTTTTTGTTGGGGGGGGATGCCTCCCCTTTCATTTTTAATTTTAGTTAAACAAATTTAAAAAAAAAAAAATTTTGAGGGGGGGATTTTTAATTTTTTTGGGGGGTTGGGGGTGTCCCACCCCCCAAAAAATAGTTATAAACCTTCCCGGGACTTATGAGAAGCTACCCTGTTAAGGAGAACCCGGTCGGTTCAGCGGTTAGCGAGATCCTTCGGTACAAACACACAGACACACAGATACACAGACACACAGACATCCTGTTACTTTAGTATAAGGATAAAAATATTTCGTTATTTTCTAGCGTTCATATATTTTTTTATGAAATAAACATTTGCCATAACTGGCTTCGTCCGTTTGTTTTCGCTACTTATAAATATTGTCATTATTGTTAGAACATTGTTCTATCGGACAGGAAAACATTTTGTACTTTAGAGGTACAGATTTTTAATATTTTTTAGTGTTAGGAAGTGATGAGAAGTGTTTGTATCCACTATGGCTGCTAGAGTCCCACCATACCTGGCAAGGTATCAGTGGCCGCCAGAGGATACACATCAATACTGGACACAGGAGTCTCAGAATTGTCACAGAGTCCCAAGATTTTCAGGTATTATAACTTACAACCTACTAATTGCTTCACCCCTACCATCTAGAGGAGGGTATGGAAGTTCAGGAGGATAGCATTAAACCACCCCTAGACAAATATAAAGCTTTCCTGAAAAGTTCGAATATTTGGGAGCAGAATTTATGTCTTATGGGATTGAAAGCATTAGACAAAAAAAACCATACAGCTTTATGATATAGAAGATAAAGAACGGAATATACTCTAATAAACCAAATTTTGCTTATAAAGTGGATGATTATTCGGTCAAATGCACTTTTTATGTTGCGCATCTAACATAGCAGCAGAAGGCAACATATTAAACGTCTTTAGTTATGACGCGGTTTTTGGCCGTGATTTTAATCTCACATCTTTTGAACAACGAGCGGAAACTTGTTAAAATACAGTCTATGGTTATGTTTAATAGTAGATTAATTTGAAAATGTCATTTAAACAAATAATTTTATCAAATGCCATATAAAAGACTAAAATACCTGAAATACAATTTTTGTTGTTAAACCCAATTAAAACATTTTACAATCAGCATAGGCAGATTGGGTAGATAACTTTTAGTATTTAGATTCATGTCTTGGTATGGTTTTAGGCAATTGTTCTGCCCATCCATTCCCCTTCGAGTACAAAGCGCCTAGATACTAGGTGCGCAGTCACTAGTAATCTATATTATGTTAACATTAATAAATATAATTTGGTACATCATTAAAATATTTGTCTTACAATTCTAGAGTCAATCTGAGGAGCATTTAATCTGCCAAAGCATTCTTCCTGGCGAAACAGATAAGGAACAGCACACTCCTGTCATGAATATTAACAGATTGACAATTCTTGATGATCACGTGAGTCATGGTGGCAGTGAGTATCAAAAAGCCATTTACGTGAATTCTCCAAGTGATATAACCTATGAAACTGGTAAATCTGGAAATTTGATCACAATTAACACAGCTAACTTTGGATACCAGCAGCAACAAAAGAAGCTACCCTACCTGCAGGACAACCAGCAGCAGCGGCCGGGCAGGGACAGGCTGAGCCTGCAGCAGCACCATCCTGCCAGCCTCATGGAGCCGCAGGTTGTTAAAATAGTCCAGCATGTGAAATCCGGCTGCGAGTCTGGCTACATCTGCTCGCAGTTCACACGGCTGGGCCACAATCTTATGTCACTCGAATCAGGTGCAATGTCAAAAGATCCCAAGATCGCCTGCAGGGATCATTATTTTTCCAACCCCAAGAAGGCCATGTACATTGCAGGCTCGGAGGCCATTGCCTGTCCGTTAAACGGCAGGTATACATTCATGTTGGAGCAAAGCAGGAAGCCTGCTTTCCTGGAGGAGAAATGTTCAGGCTCACGTAAGGTTCAGCTGTCATCTGGGTGTGGGGCTACACACCTCAGGTTCGAGTGCGACCGTCCTGGCCAGGCAAACAATGTGACACAGCTTAACTTCCAATGCCATGCGCATTGGACATCTAATCAGGCAAGAATAAACAGACAAATCAAATTGTACAAAATAGTTTAGAGTAATTTCAACTACAGATATTAGGTTAAGTTTTAAAAACGCACATTTAAAAAGCAACGTAATTAATTTTAAAAAAAAACTTTCGTTGCTGTGAATTTATATGATTTTATAGTTTACGGTTTGATACTTTATTCTTGAAATTAGGAGAGCCATTTAGTGGTGAGCTTAGCTGATAACATAGGCTACTACTGCCTAACCTACACAGAGAATGGCATGAGCCTGGTGGCTGGAGACTGCCAGACAGACAGACCTGTCCAGTACAGGTTCAGTTCTACAGGACCTTGTATCCAGGCCCTGTCAGCTACGAGGTCCAGTGCTGCCAGAAGTTATACCTGGACAAATACTAAGATAATTTTTATTTTCTCTAGTCTTTTCTTTTATATTTTCCACCAGTGATAAAAATATAATTAATTATTATATAAAGTGATTCTTTTGTGTCATAAAATAAACTGTAAAAGATCAACAAAGTTGATAAAACTTAAATAAATTGAATGTAAATATTAAAATTGTGAAAAATGTGATTTTAAAAATCATCTAAATTTCTAAATGGACGACCAAACTTAATTTCAAAACTCATTTCAAATAGACATTAATTTATTTGCATAATTTTTTTTTGTAAAATTTAAACATTTAGATATTAATAACATACCTATATAATTAATAATTTAATAAAAAAATTTAGATGTGTATAATGTATATGCGATTTTAATTCTGAAGGAAGTGTATTAAGATTTCAATAATCTAAACAAACTCTACATAATTCAAACCGAATATATGTTAAATTCTTTTATATTACCAATAATTTTCCTTTCAAAATTATGATAAAATTTCTTTGATCTCAAAGTCAAACATAAGTTGGACTCAAAATGTGCAATCATATCTAGGTTAAAAATGTATGTTAAAAGATATTTATTAAACATACAAGAATGATTAAATTAAGCATAATAATTTGCATAAAAAATCTCAAGAAGGGTAGGTGGGCATTTTACACTTTCTTGGTCTGCAGCTTTTTCTAGTACATGAAACTTTGAATTAATTATAAATATATCCTTTTGCTGGAAAAATTAAAATATTTTTAATAATTTGTATACATTAAAAGACCCGTTACATGCAAGCTATAGATTTTGCTGAATATGTTTTATTACATAAAATATTTTGACCACAAGGGTGTAAAATTTCCCGCCCCCCCCCCCCATATTGTTTTATGTATAACTAACTTAAATTTCATTGTACATAATTAAGTATAATACCTAGTAACTTCCTAGTATAAAACACACAACTTAAACAACAAAATAAACTTATTTTCATTTATCTAAAATTAATAGCAATTGTATATTTTTATAAAAATAGTGCAAAAGATTTTGTTTAAAAACTATATATCTTCTTTTAGAAAGGGGATAGGCTTAAAAGAGTAAACTGACTAAAACATTACGGTATATATCAAAAACGATATCGTATTATAGACAGCTCTCCACGGATATTAAAAAAAAAAAAATATAAGACTACTTTTGTTAACCCCGAGGGGCCGGGTGCTTGGGCTAATATAACGAGTATTATTTTAAGATTTTTATTTTATTAATCGTGGAAAAATGTCTGTAATACGATGCTTTACATATTTTTTAGTATGTTGGAGAACCTTTTCTTATCCAATGGATATTAATCGGTTCCAATGCCATTGTAGAAATAATTTTTTTACAATTTTTTGTATATTTTGGTCGGATACTTTTTTGTCTGTCGCAATTTTGTTTAAATTTACATCTGTTGTTTTGAAAATCATAAAATGAGCTTTTACTTATGTTTTTATAATTTTTAAGTTTTGTTTATACTTTTTGAAGAAAAAAAAATATTTTTTTCTTCCCTGTGATGAAAAGAAGGCTGTGAGATGATGAAGTTTTAAAATTCATTATTTTTATTTTCTAAAAAGCTATCTTATGTTTAGCTCTTAAGTCATGAAAAAAATTGTTTTAAAAATATCTATTACGTAAAAATTATAACAATTTACTACTACTCGAAAATAAATCTTTTTTGTGTATAAAAAAAAAACAATATCAATAGTTATGTATATTACTTATTTTTAAAATATCACTAAGTCTTAACTAAACTTATCTTTTTTAATTTAATTTTTTCAAAAATATGAATTGGTATCACATTAGGCTGTGTTTACACCATATCTTATATTTTAAAAATAAATATTAGGTGCAGATTTATTTAATCTACCTTACCTTTCTTCATTTTTCTGACACATACACACACACAAACGCACACACTCTAACCTAATTCCTATAACTTCCTTTTCCTATTTACACAAATACAGAGAAGGGTGCACTATCACATTCGCTTCTTATGAGAGTCTTTATTTCAGTGGAGTGCACAGGATTTTGCACACCTGAAATTCTCCTAAGCCAAAAAGAAAGATGACTATGATTATGACTGGTAAATTGTTACGCGATTTTTTTCATATTCCTCCTTAATTTCAGTTGGGTACGATTAAAAATTTTTTTTTTGCTTTTTTAGGGAGTGAGCCCTTGTTGTATTTACTACCTTTAATTTTGCCAGGTGGTGGATGCACCCCCCTTTTTCAGGCCTCTGGATTTATATTTGCAAAACGATATTTTTTGAGAGTAATTCCCCATCTCTGGAAAGAGAGATGTGAAACTTTTAAGAATTTACTTGTAAACAATATTTAACTTTGCTTAGAACTTACAGTTTAAATGGGTAGATTAATATGAATTTTACTATTTGTCAATTGATATTAGTGGCTTCTTGTGATTTGCCTGAATCCTCTTCAAATAGCTAAGAACCATCCATGTCATTTAAGAAGTTCTCTGTTTATAAGAATTTAATCATCCCTTAGACAGTATTTAAGGCGATATATTTTCATTTAGCCAATACCTAGTGATATTTTATTATAAATATTCAAAACTTGTACTTTTTTAAATTTGCATTTTTACCCAGAAAATGATGCTTATCAAACATTCTCGAATATTTAAAAAGGCACAAGTTTCCCATGCATTAGGAGACCTCAAGATTAGGTCATGTGCGATGACAGAAACATGAACATAGAATTTAAAAGACAATGCTATAAAGATGTTAAACCTCTTAAACTTCTTAAAGTACTGATTTTTTGTCAGCTGAACCAAAAATAGGCTATAACAACATTTATTGTTGGGGCTTCATACTTGGAAAGAATTTCTATTTAGCCTAAACTTGCATATTTTTGGGTCAGTTTTCTGTACTCAATCGTGGCCAATTCATGAGATTCTCTAATGTTTGTGCACAAATATTGTTTAATTTAACTGCAAGTTAATTCCATCAATTGAATCAAAAATTTTCTCGCTTTTGATGTGAATAATTGTATTGTGTGTGCAGCAATTTTATTATATTCAATATATTTTCTTAAGAATGTAAAACAGAGTAAATGGTCGGTTTTTTTGTACAGAACATTGTACAGTAATATTTTTATGATTGATTAGGGCTAATATAATAGAAATTTAATCCATGATTTTTGATTATATTATTTTGGATGATGTCTTTAAAATCAGTTGAAACCTTTTTTATTAAAAGGGTTAAGTACTTTACACATTTTTTATATAAGTCTGTACAAAACTGATACCATTTTCCTATAAATTCATTTAATTATGGTAAACTTTTGATTGATATGCATGATGATATCAAAATATTTTACTTTATTAATTATCATTCTTTTTTCTTTGATATCTTTACTAACATAAAAATTAAGTTGCTTTATACCATACAGAATATTTTTCTCACTAATAAATAGTTCTTACACAAGTGTAAAATAAAATATTTAATATAATTATAATTTTCAAATATCTACCTTTTTAAAGCTAGTACTATATCTTATGTACATTATTTATGGATAAAATTAATTTAAATTAATGTATAAATTAAATGGTTTACTGATATTTAACCTTCTGATTTTTATATTTTTCTGATTTTGTGATATGTTGTATTTAATGTTTTGTTAATTTTCATTATTGTTATTTATGTTGAGCTTTTTTACAAAATGTGTACCTTAAACGTTTACTAATAAATGCATTTTCTTAATCACACATATTACTTACTTAAATACAAGGATAGAAAATCATCAATAATAGCGATAATCAAGTGATCTTATTGTTGGACATACTAACATTAACAAGGATCTTAAGGTACAAGAGAATGCATGATAAATTCATATACAACCCCAATTATAATAAGCAATATTATTCCTTCGTTAGATTAAAGGGGGGAGCTGAGGCGGTTGTGCCACTTTTTGAAACCAAAACTAAAAGTCAAAGGAACTCAATTTAATAATAGAGTTACAGCACTGAAATTTGGTAAGGCAGTTGCTTCAAAGAGGTACAATGTGGAACTGTGAAGAAACGGCCGCTATCGCCGTTTTGTTTTTGCGGGGAACGGCGGTAGCGGCGGTTTCACCACAAAGAAGATATCTTCTTTGGACGTAACTCTTTTGTAAGTTGAATTCCTGTAATTTTGGTTTCAAAAAGTGTCACAACCTCCCCCTCCCTTTATTGATTGATAAGATTGGACATTACCAACCAAACAAGAACCCAATTTTTATATCATTTTAATTTATGTGGATATAATTGAAATTTACAGTCTGATGTCTCCCCTGAATATTTACAATAAAAAGATATATCACATTAATTTGTAGGATGTAATTGTATATGTGCTACGAATTTAATATTACTAATCGATCTAGTATTCACCAATTGCAAAAATAAAGTTGGGACAAATACATATTTGTTCTAAAAACAGATTTAGATATTAATAAATGGATCATAGAATTAAAATTCTATCCATGCCAAATTGTTACAGGAATTTTCAAATAAGGTTTGAATTCTATGGGACGATAAAAGTATGCCTACGTACGGACGGACATTTAATATAAACTACGTCCAAAAAGTTGTTTTTTTGAAAGAAAGATGTACTTTTCGTTTTGTTTATTAATAACAGGGAAAGAGTTTAAGCAATCTTTTGTCCTTTTCATTGCAACAACTGATATAAAAATGATAAGTATATTAGTTGGTTGGGCCGGATACTTTTTTGGCCGGATTTCAAATACCGGATATCCGGTAACCGGCCGGATACCCGGCCAACGCCGGATATCCAGCAATCCGGCCAAATTATCGGATATCCGGCCGGATAACCGGCCAAATTACCAGATATTAAAGTAGTTAAAAAAAAATTTCTTCAGAAATCTTATATAAATTTACATAAAGTTAAACTTATTCAGAAAAAATGTTCTTCTAGCTTCAATAATAAGAAAATTATAGCCATTTAAGATTTTAAAAAGCAGAGATTTTTGGTGTAAAGTATAAAAAATTATAGAGCCGGATATCCGGCCGGATAGTTTAAATATCCGGTATCCGGCCGGATATTAAAAATGGCCGGATATCCGGCCGGATATCCGGATTACATTACTTTCTCTTTTTGGCAAGCCACAATTGCTCCTTCAAAATTTTAAAAATCATTCGGAGTTATCGGCCTCATCATTCTTACAGGTAAAAAATTAGATTATCAGGCGCAGCATGTTAAGTTTACAGCTAGCTGTGAAACCACAACCGCCGGCCATTGGCCATAGCCTTAATAGCATATATTTGTACGCCTATAAGCATGTCGACAAACTGCGGCCGAGCAACCCTTATTCTAAACCTACAGCTGCGAAGATTGAATAGCAGACAAACGTGACATCCAGCAATATTTTTCCATGTTGGTGGAAGCCTTTTATATCCTAGATAATTGGTTTTGCACATAGTTCCCCAATAAATAATGATGTTTTTACAATTCAGTTTAACATTATTATTAATATATTCATATTTTAGTACAGACTGGTTACAGTTTGTTTAAAGGGCAGTTTGCTAAAAAAAATGGCGGCTTTAAATTCTTAGAAAGCGACGACTGAGGCTTAAGCAGCTGCAATTGAATGCATGGCTTGAAAAAGTAATAGATTAAAACACAATATAAATAAATAAATATTATTTTTTTCTGTTATTTTTATTCATTATCTAAACAACACAAAAAAAACTTGTTTGCTAAATTATAATATTTTACGGTTTTGTTTGCATGCAATTTTTGTCTTTGTGTTTTTTCCCTCTGTTCGTGTTTGTTTGTCCTTTTTAATATCTTGCAATTAGCCTTCATCTTACAAATGTTTTTCAATCTAATAAATAAATAAAAAAAATACTTTTTCTAATATCAGTTTAAGCCTTTGATGAGATCTATCTAAAGCAAAAAGACTAAATTTATAGTTATTAACCCTAAAAGGTCGGACCTTAGTTGCCTGCAGCCCTACCCCCTACTATTATCTGTCTATAAAAAAAATCAATGTAATTTTTTTTTTGCTTCCTTGCCCCCTTTATTTGTTTTTGTTATAAACTTAAAACACCCTTCCACGTCCCCAATCCTTTCGAGTTAAGGGACCATTTCTACAGACCTGGCATTGAAGAAATAAACAATAAACACATATTCATCATTTATACATACATCTTTTTTTCAAATTTTTTGTAATTGATTGTCTTTTGACTTGATAAGAGTGTTTGATGACTTGAAAAATTGGTAAATTCTTTTTTTTTGAATGTTGTGGTATTATTTGTTGTATTATAAATCAGTAACCTTTAGACTCTGAATAAAGTAACACCTCAGTAAATTCTGTTTGTTATTTGGTGATATATAGAGAAGCCCAGCTTCTCTATAATTATACGTGTCCACGTCTGTTCGCACTGCCGTAATCCTGAACTTGGGAAGCGGCTGATAAACCGAGGCCGCTACCACAATGTATTGTTTTATTCTTTTTAAATTTTTAACTAGTGTTGTGTACATAATATAGTACAAAAGAGACTGTGACCCTTGCATCTAGAGGCATCCTAATCAAAGGGATAGAGAAATAAAAAAAATAGCCTATAACCTATACAAATCTAGAGTATACGTCATATTGGGTAAAACCATATCAAAGAGTATCAAATGTAGATATAACTAAGTATGTCAACTGGAGTATGGAATTTTCGTTCTGGCTTTAAAGATATAATTAGCTTCTTCCATGTCACCAATTAATTTGTTAATATTCGTTCGTCCAAATTTGTGATTATTTTAGCTTGGCTTCTATGGATGTTGTCATCCTTAGTTTAAATAAATAGATGTAAAATATAAGTGGATATACGCGGGGTAAAAAATGTTTTCAGTTTAGGTTGTTAATATAGACATCATTTATTGGTCAGTTATTTCATCCAGTAGGAGGTGAAGGGAGTCGTTATTTTAGCCACCTGCAAGTTTATTAAGCTGGTGTAGGATCCATGTTATAATAAATCTATTTTTGAATATATGTTGAGTAAATAGAATACAAAGGAATTTAATAGTAGAGTCTCTCGCGAGCTTACAGCTGTGCATCATATTCAAACTTTACTATAATAATAGTTATTTATCGCAGCCTATTATAGACGGCAAAAAAACTAGTTTTGTTAGCTCTGAGGGGTCGAAGGCCCAGGCTAACAAAACTTGTAATAATTTTATGATTTTTATTTTACTTTTCGTGGAAAATTGTCAGTAATTCAAAGCAATATATGCTTTTTCAGTGAAACTTAGAACTTGTTCTTATCTACCGGATATTAATCGGATTCGAAACCGCACTGGAAAAATTAAGATATTCTTGTAATAAAATCTCTGTCGTTGTATGATTAACGTTAGTATGTAGTTATAATGTCATTAGATTGTCGATATGTCGATACAATGTCAGTCAAGACTTTTTTATTAAACTAAACAGTCGATGCAAAATTTTACCTAAAAGAATGTATACCTAAAATAGCAAATCTATATTATGCAATTACCACTTTTTATTAAAGCCGTATAGTCGATGTAAAACCTTGTATGATGAAAAATTATATTATGACTGTATTCTTAACATTCTTTTAGGTACTGACGTACAGACAAAGAACATATACATCTTCTATAATACAAAGTAGAATGATGTCTGTCTGTCCGTCTGTCTGTCCGTCCGTCCCTTAAGATCTCGGTAACCACTGAACCGATTGGATTCTACTCTTCAGGGTATATACCTATTGGTCCTGTGGTGGTTTTAAGCTATTTTCTTGGGGGGTGGGACACCCCCAACCCCCCCAAAAACAAGAAAAATCCCCCCATTTTTTTTTGATGATATATAGTTTGAAGAAGATGAGGATCCAATTTTTTTTTTTATGTATAATTGATATACAGTTTGAAGAAGATGAGGATCCAAATTTTTTTTTTGATGTATAATTATAATATGATGAAGATGAAGATCCACCACATGTACTACCTTATTTTTTTAATTAACTTTTGGGGCAAAGCCCCTAGAGGCTAGGGGCGAAGCCGCTAGTATAATACAAAGTAGCTACCTCACTAAAAATAATAAAAGTTGATATTATTAAAGTTACAGTGTGGCCACTTTCCAAATATGTACAACAATACTACAAATTTAAAATTCAGGTTTAAAATGTTAAATATGCCACTACACTACATAATACATACAAATATACAACATTAGAGATGGACAGAATTATACATTTTTACATGGAGCATTCACTTTTCATGTTTTCATTGGAGGAGTTTTTCCCAATGTTTTTGATTCAAAGGTTTTTCTCTTAATAATTTTAAAAAAATAGATTCAAAACTTTCATCAAATTCAAGACAGAAATTTACAATTTTGATTCTGAGTTTTCGGTATCTTACAAAACTCTAATTCTGTCCCGCTCTAAAACACAGGATAGCTCTTCCAACAATCGATATATTATTGCTAGGATGTAGCTCCACATTTTCATGTACTCTAATAAAGTGACACTCACCGCAGGCTAAAATAACGATTTCCACACCAACACCCTTTTACCCCATCCTCTCCTACTGGATAAACAAAATGACCAATGAACGATGTCCATTTTAGCAATGTAAATTGACGACAAATTTATCACTTTTAATATATCCACGTTTTCCATATTCATTCTTGCAACCCTTTTACAGTTGGAAGTTTGAAAATAAAGTTCTTATATTTTACTGATATAAACTAATAGGTTTTATTGTATAATTAAAAATACCTCTGAATTGTCTAGGCTGATTCAGACAATGCATCTCCTCTTCCTAATAAAGCCTCACACTCTATGCTTATGAATATTAATAACCCTATTTGTATCCTAAAATATGATAAAATTGGCAAATTCATTTCCAGTATTACTTCAAAACTGATTAATATCCTTTGGATAAGAACTGGTTTTAAGCAATAATTAAATGTCCTGTATTGTATTGTATTTCAATAATTTTTCACAAATGATCAAATAAAAATCCTGAAATAAATCCCAGTTTCGGGCTTACAAAACTGTGATTTTTCTTTAATTTATCATTTTACTATCTGTGGAAAGCTATATATAATACAATACAATAAATAACAAATAAATACAATAAAAAAATAAGTAATCAGAAGATATATTTTCAACCTCCCAACCAGTTTAATTTCATTCTTGTATATTTTTTATTATTTATACAAAATTCTATTTTAAAGATTTAGTATCAAAGATATTCTACCAGTCTTTGTTGTTGGTTGTTGTTGTGAAAATTCAAATACAGAACTAGAAACAAAGAAAGTTATTACTATGAAAGTAAAAAAATATGTATTTTTGAAAAAATGAAGGAATGACGATTCATTCATACGGAAAAAGCTTACAATAAATTTATAAAAGACAGCCACCCTGTCACAGTTCACTCGAAGCGACAGTAAGAGAAAAAAAAAAAAATTTCCCAGACATAAGGCCAACTGTTTCTAAAATGTCCCAATGAACATATGAATTTAGTGGAAAAACAAAAATCTTAAAATGAGGCCTTTTTGAGAAAATTAGATTTGAAAATTTCAAGTTCAATTTTCATCCCCTAGGAGTTACCGCCAAATCATGGCAAGAAAAGCAAAGATTATTTATTTAGAGTTTTGAATAAGTTTGCTTTTATAAAGTTCTTCATAAAACCACTACTGAAGGGAGTTAATTAATGGCCATTTTTATCAGTTGCTTTGCTAAGGTCACGTAAATTCAGCCTTAAATAAATCATATATAGAGAGGTTTTATGAAAGACTTCATAAAAGCAAAGTTGTTCAAAATTTTAAATAAATAATCTTTACTTTTCTTGTCATGATTATGCGGTAACTCCTAGAGGGTGAAAATTGAACTTGAAATTTTCAAATCTAATTTTCTCAGAAAGGCCTCGTTTTAAGATTTCAAGTCTTTTATTTTAAATTTATATGTTCATTGGGACATTTTAGAAACAGTTGGCCTTTTTTTTTCTCTTACTGTCGCTTCGAGTGAACTGTGCTGTACAGAAGCAGCTTTTGGGGGCATATCTTTGAAGTAAAGACGACCTTTATATCTGCCCCCAAAAATTAATTTAGATTTATTTCTCCTGTTTATTTCTGTTGCTATACCTTACTCCTTGTACAGAAGATTTACAATTCATTATAACCACCCTTGTAAAATTTTAAGAATATTTTTTTTAATGTAACTAAAAGTTACAACTTTTTGCAGGTAGTGGCCACCCTGTAAATGTCTGGTGGAATTATATTTGATTTAGTGAACACCCTGTAAATGTCAAGTAGAATTATATTTGATGTTAGTGGCCATCCTGTAAATGTCTGGTGGAATTATATTTGATGTTAGTGAACACCCTGTAAATGTCAAGTAGAATTATATTTGATGTTAGTGGCCATCCTGTAAATGTCTGGTGGAATTATATTAGATGTTAGTGGCCAACCTGTAAATCTCTGGTGGAATTATGTTTTATGTTAGTGGCTACCCTGTAAATGTCTGGTGGAATCATATTTGATGTTAGTGGCCACCCTGTAAATGTCTGGTGGAATTATATTTAATGTTAGTGGCCACCCTGTAAATGTCTGGTGGAATTATATTTGACCAAGCCAGCAGAAATATTTTATTTTATTGAGAATGTGCTTAGTGCTTTTAGCAGGTTCTAAAACTCTGCCAAACTATTAGTCTCACACCACATTTAAAGTAATTTAAGGCTATATCTTGATGTGATTCAATAAAATAATATAATCTTGAAAAATGGTCAACATTGCAGTTATACCACACACTAATATTTTAAGCATGATCCAATAAAAGTTAACTTGGTCCCAATTTTTGCCCAGATTAAATATTTACCACAAGCGGCTAAGCCCCTAAAGGCCTCTAGGGCACTTATGGGAAGGAGGTAGGTGGAGGGAAGTTAGTAAGGGGACCCTACACTTTTAATTTTAGTTTTAATAAAAAAATAAAATAAAAAATTACGGGGGGAATTTTTCAGGGCGATTTCTCTTAAACCTTCCCTAAAATAGTTAAAAACCTTCCCTGGAACTATAAGAAACTTTTATGTGAAGGAGAACCATATTGGTTTAGCGGTTAACATGAGCTTAAGCTGCAGACAAACATATAGACAGAACGACATCATCTTACTGTCATTAAAATTAAAAGAAACGAAAGGTCAATTGAAATAGCCCTCGATATAGAAAATGAAACCGGTCTAAAATAAAAATGAAAAGAAATTACTTTTATAGTTAAGTTTATGCTAGCAATTGCAATATATATCTTAATGCTTCTCTGCAAATAACCAAAGTATATAAAGCAGGGACAAGGCATATATAATGGATATATAATAATATTTATATATATACTAGCAGCTTCGCCCCTAGCCTCTAGGGGCTTTGCCCCAAGAGGTGATCAAAATAAAAATTAAAGCGAAATTCATAAAAGACTAAGGAAATCTTCAGCAAAAAAAAAAAAATAAATTAAAAAATAAATAAAAAAAATAAAAAATTATAATAATAAAAAAAAAAATAAAATAAAAAAAAAATAAAAAAAATGTTAAAAAAAAAAAAAAAAAAAAAATATAAAATAAATAAAAAAAAATAAAAAAAAAATAAATAAAATAAATAAAAAAAAAAAAAAATAAAAAAAAAGTAAAAAAAAAAAATAAGGGGGCGATTTTTTGTTTTTTTGGGGGTTGGGGGTGTCCCACCCCCCAAGAAAATAGCTTAAAACCACCACAGGACCAATAGGTATATACCCTGAAGAGTAGAATCCAATCGATTCAGTGGTTACCGAGATCTTAAGCTTCAGACGGACGGACGGACGGACGGACAGACATCAAGCTACTTTGTATTATAGATATATATATATACTAGCGGCTTCGCCCCTAGCCTCTAGGAGCTTTGCCCCAAGAGGTATAATTACATCTTCTATTACTTACCCAGCAGAACGGATCACAAATTTTCGCACCTACCCAGCAGGAAAACATTTTATCGATTAAATAACGAATTCGCAAAATTCGTAAAAAAAAAAAAATAGCGATTAAATTACGAATTTGCAAAATTCGTAAAAAAAAAATAGGGGGAGGATTTTTTTTGTTTTTGGGGGGGTTGGGGGTGTCCCACCCCCCGAGAAAATAGCTTAAAACCACCGCAGGACCAATAGGTATATACCCTGAAGAGTAGAATCCGATCAGTTCAGTGGTTACCAAGATCTTAAGCTTCAGACGGACGGACGGACAGACAGACAGACAGACAGACATCAAGCTACTTTGTATTATAGATATGTGGATATCATGAGTGACAGGGGAAAAGTTATTGTCAATTTAGGGTGCTATTTCCCCCTGTCAGTTTATTGGTAGGGGGGTATTGGGTAAAAGGGGGGATTGGGGGTATCGTTTATTTTGCCCGCTACAATGTTCACTTTATTAGAGTACATGATAATCTGGTGTAAGATTTAAGTAATGATAAATCAATTGCAGATATTTCAAGGATGACAACATCCAAAAAATTACATGTAGTTAAAAATTTGCAGACATATAAATCAAGCATACCTTATTCTAAATAATTTAGCCATATTTACAGCTATATATTACGGAAAGGGTTATTGAACTTCATGTACATATGTTTGAATATAGGACAGATTAGAATCTCACTTTTTCTTAAACTGTGTAAAAATTCAAAAATCATTATCATATTTTAAACGTTAATTTATCAATTACAGTATAAAAAATCGTTCTTTAATTTATCGCGGACTGACAGGCAGTCATCCTATTATTTTTATATAAGGAAATTCGACATAATTCATTGAGATGTAACAAGTTTTTACACGGTTAAAAGCTAAATGTGCTATTTAAAAAAATAATCCCTTAGGATTACTGAAACGTGAATATAAAAATCAAATTATTGAAATTTGCTTTGGGCAGAAATATCGCAATATCAAATTGTCTCAATTTTGAAAATTTTAGTGTTATAAATTAAATTGCAAGCAGTGAAATTATGATTACTGCTGAAGTAGCTGGAAGTATCCAAGTTAAGATCTCAACAACTGCTCTAACTTTCACACTCTGCAGTTTTTTTGATTGTCTATTTGTGTGTTTTTAAGGCACGTAAGTGAATTAGCGTTTGAATCTCGCCTCTAACCGCGTGATAAATAAATTCTGATGTTGAGTCAGTATCATAAAGGATTTATAGTTAAAGGTATTGCAATCAAAGGATAAGTCGTCTGCAATAGTTTAGATGTCAGTGCTTCAAACCATCCTTCGAAGCATTTGTCATGAGGTTTAACAAAAATTAATAAGTAAAAACAATACAAAGTCAATCCTATTATTTTACAACATATATACAAAATTAATGTAAGTTAGGGAATAATTAGCGAAAAAAAGAGATAAATTATAACAATATAATCTATTTTCTCGTATTCATTCGAATCCGGTAGATAGGAACCGGTTCTCATCCATACGAAAAAACTATGTCTAGCATCGTATTATATCCAGCTTTCTACGAATATAAAAATGTACAATCATAAGATTTAAACCAGTTTTTTTAGCCGGTGCATTTGGCACCTCGGGGCTAAAAAAACTAGTTTTAATCTCATAATTGTACATTCTATATCCGCGGAAAACCGTTTATAATACGATGCGAGAAATAACTATTCTTATATCTTATTTGTTGTTTTTTCCAGGGAGGGGGTGAATGATGACGTTGTAATCAATCTTCAACCATAAGTTTACATAGATACTTGGCTGTGATAATATTTCCAACGCTATAGGCTGATATTCAAAGACCCAATTGAATGTCGGCACATTGTCCCAACCCCGTAGCTCATATTCTCGCTATTACTTTACTTTAATCTACCAATATTACAAGTTACCAAAGAATCTTTGGGAAGTTTAAATTATCGTCCATTGTCGTACCATACGTGGATATTCCCCCTGGTTAAAAAAGTAACTTATGCTTATTGTATTTTGTATAATTACTAGGGTACGGTAGCCGTAGCCTCTTTATTCATTATAACAGCTGCTTTAAAGCCGAAATATCTATGCAATTTTAGCTCTGCAACAGTTAATTTAATTCTATGCCATATTTGGACTAGAATATACATAAAAATTTGTTTTCACACCTATTTTACGATTAAAATGAATAATCCGTAGTTTTAAATGTTTTAATGTTGTAATGTTTTCTTTTGTGCTTGATGAAACAATTTCGCAGCTGTAATTAATCTTTTAATTATCTGCAGCCGCCAAACCCTGATAATTACCTAAATGTATCTGTAAAGATGTTTTGTTCATTAGCAAAATATTTTATGCATCATTAATATACATTTTCTTACGTGGAAACAAGGATTATCTTTAGGAATAAGACAATGGACGATAGAATGATATTTATTCCCAATGCTTTTTAAATTAGTCCTATTTAAAAGTTTTGACACTTACGTGTTTAGTACCAACAGATTAAAATAGAAAAGCAAGGTTTAAAACTTTGGGTCCCAGCGTAATTTATAGTCCAATGTTACCTCCCTCCTTGCAAGTAACCAAACTAAATTATTAAGTATTATCAAATATTTTGCCAAAGTCAATCCTTGTTCAATTTGTGAGGGGAAAAAACATTTTTGTTTTGCTATAAAAAAGGAACTAAGGCTAATATAACAATTAGGTGAGTATTGACTAATATAGGCAATTTCCTTTAAGGTTATAATGTGCACTAATGGACCCCTCCTTCAAACCCACCCATTGAAATTCAATGTTAAAAGTGAAAAATAACAAGGATCAATCAAATCCACAAACATTTACAAAAGATGAAAATAAAATTGCCCCTTCTGCAAATTTAAAGAATACAGCTTGACTTCTGATTTGAATCAACAAATCAAGATAAATAGGCTAACAAATGAACGTATCTATAAAAACTTTGGGGGGGGGGGGGTTCATTTATCAAAGATAACTAGTGTTATAGAAGGAAAAATAGATCTATATAATTATTCTCCATGCATGTAGGAAATATGTATAAGGGACTAAAGGGATATTGGGCTATTTATTTCACTAGTCTCAAAGTTTTATAACAACGTTTTCTTATCTGTTGACTTTGGGGAATTTTAATGCATTTTTATTGGTTGCTTCATATAGTTGAGTGTCCAAACGTTACAAGCAAAAAATGTCATCTAAAGAAGGGGTAATTTTGTTCGGTTTCATTGGGGAAGTACATTTATTTATTGGCAATTGTCTTATCCCTTAAAATCCCTAATATTGTATACATACATATTATTATCTTTATATCTATACACACCCCTTCTAATAAAACTAAAACTAAATACAGTAAACTAAATACAATAAACTAAATACAGTAAACTAAATACAGTAAACTAAATACAGTAAACTAAATACAGTATACTAAATACAGTAAACTAAATACAGTAAACTAAATACAGTAAACTAAATACAGTAAACTAAATACAGTAAACTAAATACAGTAAACTAAATACAGTAAACTAAATACAGTATACTAAATACAGTAAACTAAATACAGTAAACTAAATACAGTAAACTAAATACAGTATACTAAATACAGTAAACTAAATACAGTAAACTAAATACAGTATACTAAATACAGTAAACTAAATACAGTAAACTAAATACAGTAAACTAAATACAGTATACTAAATACAGTAAACTAAATACAGTAAACTAAATACAGTAAACTAAATACAGTAAACTAAATACAGTAAACTAAATACAGTAAACTAAATACAGTATACTAAATACAGTAAACTAAATACAGTAAACTAAATACAGTAAACTAAATACAGTAAACTAAAAATGCATAATGTTATTTTTTCTATACTAGAAAGATTGAAGCTTTTTGAGTGGGAATATTTTTTAAATGTTTATTCACCCCAATCCCCTAAGCAGATATATTTACCAGAACTTATTTGAATCTTCCCTTAAAAGTAGATTAGGATAAAGTTTTTGCAATATCTTCTTAAACAGACATAATTCCTTCTTTTTTTAAAAATATCATTTTCATCCACCAAAATTTTTTATGATTATTTGACAGTAGTGGCAGGGATCTTAAGGGATAGGACAATAACAGATAAATTGATATACATACCCAATGATGATAAACAAAGCTATTTCTTCTGAAAATTACAAATAGTAATAGACACATTTAGACTCTCTACTTAATGAACCAATCAATCAAAAAAGTCTTTTACCTCCCTGCACTTATAGAGTTTCAAGCAACTATGCCAAAAACGGATAATAATGACTGGCTGAAAAGTTGAAGGTTGAATTTATTAGGGAGACGTGTGTACAAGAAAGATGTATATTTATTTATTATCTGTGTATTGATGATTTCCTTAATACTTATTCACATGCAAAAAAAACACAAGAAAAAATATATCCAATAGAATATTCTTAATGGTAAGAGTAGAAAATACAAATTATTTATATCATCGTATTATAGACAGCTTACTGCGTATATTAAAATGAAAGATTAATACCAGTTTTGTTGGCCCCGATGAGCTGAAGGCTCAAGCTAACAAACTGGTATTAACTTTATGATTTTTATCTAATATTCGTGGAAATTATTCTGTAATACGAGGTTATACATGATTTTAGTATGACTGAGAACCGAATCTAATCCAGGATAAATTATTCGGTTTCGAAGAAAGTTTAGTATATTTCGACTCCTATTATAGATTAAGGACTAAAAATTATTGTGTAGTTTCCTTTTTCATTGATATTTTCTGATTAAAACAAAGGTTAAGTCATTTTTACTTTTCGCAATTTTTTTAGACTAAAAATTTCTTTAATAAATGTAAAAAAATCACTTTCAATCAACATTACAAATACCATGTAGCAACTATGATTACTACTTAAAACCTATACCTACCGTTCTTTACTAATTGAAATATATATTTAAAAAGAGTGCTTTTTTTCTTATTGTTAGACCAAACTTCTGTAACCTCAAAAAGTCCAACATACGTCAATGTAAAGTGTTTAAACACTGAAACATAACTTTTTTTGTAATTTTTTTTCGGTGTTTTCTCTATGTGTCTATTAAGCACTGAAAATAATGTATAGTATCGCATTATAGACAATTTCTACGAGTATTAAAATAAAATTAATCCCAGTTTTGTTAACCAGGGACTTCGGCTCCACCGGTATATCAAAACTGGTTTTAATTTTATATTTTTCATTTTAATAACCCCGAAAAACTCTGAATTACTTTAAAATGTTTAATAAAATTTCTTAGAATTTGTAATTATGTTCTAAAAATCATCTTTAATGTTACAAAAAAAGGTGCTAGTGTATGTTTTGTTAACAATGTTGTATTGTATAGCCAATTTGAAGTGGGCCAACATACATCACGATTTTTACTTACTAACCAATCCATCTAATCGCTGCTAGAAACTATCTTTACTGGAGGTGTACAGTTTGGGGTTTGTTCTTTCTCATTGTTCTGTTGTTTCGCCACTAGCCTATAGAAGATTCCTAAGTGGTTACGCACCTAGAGGCATTTGAGGGGGGTGGGGGCGGGTAGGGGTAGTCGACCTCCCACTTTACATTTTAGTTTTAAAAAGATTAAGTAAAAAAAGAATTAGGGGGGAATTTTTTTTAGAAGCGATTTATTTTAGGGGTGTGGAATTACAAAATAGTTTTAAGACCTATGAGAAGCTTCAGTGTAAAGGAGAACCCTATCTGTCCATCGGTTAGTACGATCCTTCTTCGTAAAAGACAGACAGACATCCTGTTACTTTTATAAAAGATAAATAGATATGACTTTTAAGAAAACACCTCAAGTTTTAAATGTAACAAAGATGTTTTCTTTCCTGTCTATTTTACTCTTTTTAAAGTACATGATACAAGTTGAACAAATCTTGAAAATTGTACCTGTATTTGTTGAACAATCCATCTAATCTAGATAACATTCAGTAAAAAAAGACGTCTTTGCAAGGAAGAGAAATAAAAAGCACAATCATTTTCTCTTATGTAAAGTTTGTAATATAATCCCATATAATCCAATTCTACAGTTTTATTTGTTTAAAAACCCTTAAAGTTTTATTTAAAAATTTAAATTCGCCTTTTACTATAATACTAACTAGCGGCTACGTCCCTAGAGGCCTCAAGGGGGGACAGTAAACCACCTCCCATTTTTAATTTTAGTTTTAAAAAGAAATATAAATTAAACAAATTTTGGGGAGGTAATTTTTTTCTAGCGACGATTTTTCTTGGGAGGATGGTGGTACCCTCGATCAAAATAGTTATAAACCTCCCCAATACCAATGAGAAGCTAACCATATCGGTTCAGTGGTTAGCAAGATCCTTCGGTACACACAGACAGAGATCCTTTTTACTTTATTATAAGGATACTATGTAAAACTGTGATGGACATACTGTATTTAAAGAATAGCTGCTTTTAACAGCACATTTTCATATTCTCATTAATTTGTCAAATATCTTTGCTATAAACAAATATATAAATCAGTGCGTTTGTGAGAATATCAAACAAAAACTAGTTGTACTAGATATCAAACAATACATCCAATTATCTCAAGGTTTGGGGACCAAAACTCTACACTAATATAATGTACATATAGTTTAAAACTTGGTGAACAACACACGGTATAAATAATATGTATATTCTACAAAGGAAGAATTGGTTGTACTAGATATCAAAATATACCTTTAATTATCTCAAGATTTGGGGATCAAAACTGTACACTTATATTATGTATAGTTTAAAACTTGGTGAACAACACACGGCATAAATAATATGTATATTCTACAAAGAAAGAATTGGTTGTACTAGATATCAAAATATACTTTTTAAGATTTGGGGATCTAAACCGAATACTAACATTATGTATAGTTTTATATTTGATGATCAACACACGGTATAAAAATATGTACATTCAACAAAAAAGCATTGGTTGTACTAGATATCAAACAATACCTCCAATTATCTTAAGGGTTTGGGTCCAATGCAGGATATATTAGAGACTAATGTTTAGAAACCAATATTTAGAGTAAATATAATTAAGTATGTTTATGAATATGTCCACATGGTTTTTATTGATCTAAGCTCATCTGATCTCTTTTTTGATTTCTAGTTTTTTTTCAATTTAATCGACAAACTTCCACTTTCATTTTTAGATTTAGATAGAACACAATTTAGGAGGTATTTTTTTAATGCGAGGGATGGGTGTAGGTATCTTCCTCCAAAAAAGTTATACATCTTCCCTCGACCTTTAAGGAACTTCCCTGTAAAGAAGAACTATGCAGTTGAATTTGGAAGAAAAAACTAATTATGATTAAATTAATTTTATAATTAAATATGTACGAACAATTGTATAGCACAGATATGTTTATGAATATTTAGCAGTTTTATTTTGACACCCGAGGTAGCACACCTGATAATTTAGCTGTTTTATTATAACACCCGGGGTAGCACACCTAATAATTGTTTTGCCAATTGGGTGCCTCACGTTCTTAATCATAAAAATAAAGTTTCCAAAAAACAACAAATATTTGGCCGTCAAAGAAAGCATTTAATTACATTGAAACTAGCTATTTATTTTGTCTGTACCGAAGGATCTCACCAACCACAGACCGATATGCCCCCTCCTTTACAGAGTAGCTTATAACAGGTTCTGGGAAGGTTTATAGCTATTCAAAGGGAAATCGCCAAAAATAATATAGTTAATTTTGGTAAACAGCTGATCTTAACAAAGATTGTTAATATTGCATTGGCCTATAGTTTCAATGTTCTTCTAATATCATTGTAACCACAGTATTAGTTTTATGTTGATAAAATAACAGCAGTAATAAAGAAGACAATTTTGGGGATTGTCGTTTATTTCCTCGGTTTGATTTATCTTTGGAGGGTGGAGATAAATATATAGTTAAATAAATAATAAACTTCACTGTAAAAGAGAACCATATCGGTTCAGTGGTTAGCGAGTTCCTTTCCTGCACACACGCAAACAAAGACACATACACATACCACATACTGTTACTTTTATATAAGATTATGTAGTTTCGAATGAATACTTTGATAATAAGAACATATCAATTTAATTTAAACCAAAACTTCGTGTTATCTCATACATGTAAATATAATTATTCTATACTGGGTTCTTCACAGCTAATACAATGGAAGATGTTTTGATGTGCAACCCCTAATATCCTAATATAATAAATAATATATATAATAATTGGTCCTGTAAAATTAATTATTGTTGGAAAAGTTTGTACCAGCTAACCAATGTTTTATAAGGTCACTATTCTTTTAAGCAATTGAATAAGATCAATTGTTTTTTTTATTCCCCTAGAATTAAATTTTAGATCTTAATATAATTGGTATCTTTCATTGATAGCATGACCCTCGTCTGGATGTATTAACTGCGCCAGATACTGAGTTGCGCGTGTTTTGAACCACGTCGTTCCCTAGTATTCATACTATCAATGTCGCATATATTCATTAGGTATAACTTTTAACGTCTTTATTTATTGTTTATTTTCCGGGCGAGAATCGAACTTATGACCTTCGACTGCTCACTATAAATATAAAAATAAAATGTGGAGTAAGAAATATGTTTTTGTTTATATGTGAGGAAGAAACAACAAATGGTCGATGAGTTAAAAGCATTACACAATATTATCAACACACGCACATTTTAAGAATATATGTGTGGTAATTCTTTCAACTAGAAAGGCAGACAATTTTTTTTGTGAGGATTCCCCAAGATGGAAGATATATGTATTTAACTCTACTTTTCAGTCAAACCATGGTGGAAATTGGAGATTCCTTGTTTTCATCAACGATTCATGGTGATGTGATTAGTATTTTCTTTTCTTTTTTTGTGAGGGTAATTCTATTTTAACCTGACATAGCAGCAGTAGGAGCCACTTAAAAGGACTCTCCACAGAAAAATCAACTTTGGATTTTTGAAAATCTAACCTGAAATTATTATTCTCTGTTCAATTTTAGGCATTTTTTGTTTTTGTGGCATCGCGATCGAAGCCCTTTGAAATTTTTTACCTCCTTTAAGTGAATCCTCCCGCCATTAAATTTGTGCTGCTTTAGTGATTTTTAGCTTCTATTTTTGCCGCCGTTGCCGCATTCATCGCCCTTCTCCGCCGCTACTCCGCTGTACGTCGCTTTTTGATACATGCTCCCCTCTCCCTTGTTCAGAAATTAAATGGAGGCTGGGGGTGTTGTGTATAGCTACGTACACAATGTATAGCGGAGTAGCGGCGGAGAAGGGCGATGAATGCGGCAACTGCGGCAAAAGATGGTTATATTTGGCGGAGGCGAACACAAAATGGAGGCGGCAGGATTGTCCAGTCAAGGAAGAGGATAAATCGTAGAGCGGCCGGTTGCAATGGAGCAAATGTTCTTTAGCGGCGAACATATATTGAGTGGAGGAAAGTGTAGTATATATTGTTATAGCAGCAGTACAAATAGGCGGCGGACAAAATTTTCAAAGGGCTTTGATCGCGATGCCACAAAAACAAAAAATGCCTAAAATTGAACAGAGAATAATAGTTTCAGGTTAGATTTTCAAAAATCCAAAGTTGATTTTTCTGTGGAGAGTCCTTTTAATGTATTTAGTTTAAGACTCGGTGTTGGGCCAAAATTCGAACCTGTCACCTTCCCGATTACGAGGGGATGATCAATACTAAATCTAACCTCATTTAAAATCTAAAAGTATGTCTAAATGTCTACATTACAATCTAATTTTGTTGTACAAATGATTAAAATCTGTGTAAACCATCTGTAAAAGCATTACACAAAATATATAAATGGGAGACAAAGTAAACTCAAGAAGCAAAAACCAACACAACAAGGAGATATTTGTCCAAAGTATACCTCATGAAGATATTTTATAGATGAGAGGGAGAGTGAGTGATATAGTTAGAAAGGGAGAGGGAATGAGAGAGAGGGAGAAGGTAATTGGGAGGGAAGAGGTAAGAGGGAGAGAGAAAGAGAGAGATTGTTGAAAAGAGAGAGTGAGAAAGAGAGTGAGATGGAAAGAGTGAGAGAGAGATAGTGAAAAAGGAACAAAATTTACATTTTATTTTATTATTGTGAATTACCTTCTAAAGTATCAAATGTTTGATTCTAGCATTCAAGTACTGAATTATAGAGTGGTTTTGATTCTTAAACCAAAAAAGATAAATGTAAAAGAAATTCATGGATAAAGAGATAGATAAACCCAATAGCACAAAAATACATTATAAAATAACTAAAATTATCAATATGTATATTAGAAACATTAAAAGAAAGAATAATCTACCTGCCTATGTCCTATGCCTAAATTCCTGATATTTGTTACAGGTTGGGAGGGGACATTGGGCTGTTTCTTACACTAGTCCCAAAAGTTTTATAATAATCTTGTTTATTCATTAACTTAACAACCTTGGTGACCTCTGATTTTTGAGTTGTTTGTTCATTAAGTTAAGTGTCTAACCACAAATTGTAATCTACACAATGGGTAATTTGTGTATCATCATTGGGTTGTACATCAATTTATCGGCCATTGTCTTATCCCTAAGTCTCTGAAGATTAGCTACACATATTTGTCCACAGTAAATCTAATGTCAACATTTTATATTTTTTTTGGAGCAAAGCTATTCTGTAGCAATCCTATTATTAGAAAAAATAACGTTTTTTGTTTGTCCGCTAATCGAACCACTGCATGCACTGAACCGATAGAGTTCTCCATTTTCTCATAGATTCTAGGAAAGTTTTTGGCTCTTTATTAAAATTTGTTTTCTTCGGTTGGTTGCAGGCTATTTTACTTTCCTCGACTGTAATAAATACTAGGGGCGCAACCACTAGTCTAGATTTAAAGTAATGAAAAGATCTTCTGTTGGTTTGTTTTTGAATTTTTTTTTCTGTTTTCAAAAGTTTTAGGTCTTACTTCATTTAATAATATGAGTTTTAGAAACAGACCTTTTGTTAATAAAAGCGTAGCTACTCCATCACTAGGATGTGTCCGACCATTCGTACGTGTCATTTATTTAGTCAAATATTCGTTCACATTAGCCTTGTAATAAAACATTATGATTATCTCTACTTTTACAGAACAACTGTTGACAATTGTATTGTTGCTGCGCTGCAAATAGGGATATAATTGTCCTTGTTTTTCTTATATAAACTGAAACCATGGAAACAATTTGTCTTTTTTTCTTGATCTGAGGAAAGTGGCCAGATATACAGATGAAAGCACACAACAAGTGTCTTACAAGATCAATTTCATAGAAATAGTCCTTTTCATATAAAAGTAATAGGATGGTTATCTGTAAGTGCGTGTCTGTCTGTTTGGATCTTTACCGTAAAGCTTCTTATAGCTTTTATAGAAATATTTAAAATTTTTGTTTTGCCTTGGATATAAATAGTCCTTGAGTAAAATTAACATGATGGCTGTCTGTAGGTATGTGTGTGTCTGTCTGTTTGGGTTAGAGCCCCCCGCAGGGGCTAGCAATAGGAGAAAAGCTACTATGAAAATACGAAGAATCGCCCCTTTAGGGGCGTTGCCACGAAAGGGACTATACCCAAAAACAGATTATTCTTTAGTTGTAAATTATCAGTAAATTATAACTATTATACAAACCATAGAAAACAAATTATAATTCATCCAATAAACTTTGCAATACTAGTGGATGCGCCCCTTACATTAAGAGGCACTTAATGCGGAGATTAAAAAACAGCCTAAAACCTTATGTTAAGCTAGGTTCAGTAGTTGGAAATCTTAAGCATTAGACAAAAAAAACCTTACTACTTTAAGTAATAGAATATAAAACTGATTTGTTTCGGAAAAACATTTTGAATAAACCGAACATAGAATACACTTGACTCTTAAAACCAAGGTTTGTGGTCAAAGAGTTTAATCTATTAATGAATAAATGGACGCTTTTTAAACATTAATGGCTTATATAATGTTAAAGATCTTTTCTAGATGTAATATAAATTTGAAAATGCATATTTTCCGACAGTTAAAAATGAATATAAATAGGAAACAAAGTATTGTTGGATGGCTGTTTTTTTTAGATAAACAAGAATGACAACTTTCATAATTAGGGAAATTCTGAAGATCCGAATAAAAGTAGCTTTATATTAATTAGGAGTTTATTAAAAAGGTTGACAACATCCAGTAAAAGAACATAGAGTTGCTACTATGTTCATATTAAAAAAAAATATCTAAAACTTAAAAAGGCGCAACTCATTACTAAGCAATCCAAGGGTTTATTGTTGTAAGGGTCTGTTTGATGTTACTTACCTAATATCCTTGTTAGAGTACCGCATCCCATTTTCCTGGCTCCTCTAGATGATCACTTAAAATCGAAGGAGAGTCCCGCCCTAACAAGAAAACAGTTTTTCTGTGGGTGCCCTAACTCTGGCTATATATAAAAATTCATTGACATTTAGAAACATCGTGTGTAAAATTAAGCAGGGAGGGAGGCAGGGATAAGAGGGATAAGACAATGGACGATAAATTGATATACATCCCCAATGATTATATACAAAATTACCCTTCCTTTGATTATTTGTTCACAAGTTTACATACAATTGCAATTCAATAAAAGTACCTAATGTTTTGAGCCAATGAATAAAATAAGGTGGTTATCATTGGACTGTAAGTTAAACTGATAATTAAAGTAAATAGAATATACATGGTGAATATTATGTTAGGGGAAAATTTATCGTTAATTTAGCCTGGCAACGTGAAACTCGTTTATTGTACAGTTCGTTCATCCAATAGAAGGAGGTTGGATAAATTGAGTGGAAGAGAGAAATCAATACTTTAGCCTGCTACGTGTTTCACTTTATTAGAGAACATGAAATTCTGGTGTAAGATTCAAGTAATGATATATCCCTTGTCTTATCCCTTAAGATCCCTGAAAATTATGTCCTATGTGTGTGTGTGTGTGTGTGTGGAAGCAAAATTTTAGCTCAATTTAAAATCTCATTATTAGCAGCGCAGCTCCTATATAATTCGATTTTGTCTTAACGTCGCTAACGTCATTGTTTTGCTTGGTTATAGAATATAATTTTTTTTATTGCGCTGTATAGTAGAAAGTTTTCTGCGGATAGTAAATTTTTAAAAAAAATTATAGAATTAATTTCAGTTTTGTTAGAGGGTCAAGTCTGTGATTTTTGTTGTAGAAATTTCTCTAGGATACGATTCAAGATTTTTCAGTATGACTCAGAACCGGTTTTAATTTAATACATCAGAAAATAATTGGAAAAGGAGCCAAAGAAGAAAAAATAATCTAACAATTTAAAAGTCAATATCAAAATGTTGAGCTTCAGGAATCAGTGTAATGGCTGTGCTACTTATTAACATATTTGTCCTTGTTATAATCATATTTCTTTTTAAAAATTGTGTAAAAATTTGGCATGGAGAATCGTGAAGTGAGGTCCTCCATTCAGGAGGAAGGTAATAGGCAAATGGCAGAAAAATAGATATAAAATTAGTCGCTTTTTAAAATTTTAAAATATGTAAATATTTAATAAGGCAAGAAGTGGGAATATTTTTTAACCCCAACAACTGTTGGGTTCTATACCTACCATGCCATAACCCTTCAGGTCAACCCAGTACCAAATACACAACCTAACCTATCTAAAGTAATAAACAAACGAAAAACTACCAACAATCCCCCCCTCCTCCCTATCAATGAAACATTTTATTATTCAGTACAATTTGAAGAATATTTTGGCTGTAGATAGTTAATTCTGAAAACAAAGAAAACCTTCCCAGGACCTATATAAAGCTTTATCTTAATACATAACTCTCTAAGTTAAGTATTTAACGAAAACTTAACGGACAGAAAAAAACTGACTAATTTATATAAAAGGATAAAATTATATTGTCAAACTAAAAAATACTAATTTAGAAGGCTACTTTCTACAGGACAATGTCTGTCTGTTCTATAAATCTAAAAAGGATTTTTAATAATTTACATACATTGTTCTATAATACAAAGTAGAACGATGTCTGTCCGTCTGTCCGTCTGTCCGTCTGTCCGTCTGACCGTCTGTCCGTCTGTCTGTCCCTTAAGATCTCGGTAACCACTGAACCGATCGGATTCTACTCTTCAGGGTATATACCTATTGGTCCTGTGGTGGTTTTAAGCTATTTTCTTGGGGGGTGGGACACCCCCAACCCCCCCAAAAACAAAAAACTCCCCCCCATTTTTTTTTTTTTTTTTTTTTTTTTTGCAGAAGATTTCCTTGGTCCTTTGTTCAAAAATATTTTTTATTCCAGCATTTATTTTGAATGAAAGAATAGCAACATTCTCTCACTAAAAACAATTAATATTAATTTTTTACGAATTTCGCCTTAATTTTTTTTTATCACCTCTTGGGGCAAAGCCCCTAGAGGCTAGGGGCGAAGCCGCTAGTTTACATACATTGTAATTACTGTTCCTTACATCTCTGATTCTTGCAACAGTATTTTATCATTTTAATCATTTTTGCATAATGTTTAAAATTTTACACACAAAAAATTGGTGATTGGTAATTTTAAACTATGGACTATAGTATTAATCCTAAATTAATTTGTTTTAGTTGAAAAATGTATTATTAGATTTTTTCAGGGAAGCTTTAATCGGCGCGTTATTCTCTTAGAAATTTTTTTTCTCAATTTTTTTCAATTTTGTACCTCCCCCCCCCCCCTCCGAATACCGACGAACAACTATTTTAGGTTAGGTTTTAGGCTAGGGAGCCGAGCGCTGCGGCTAGGCAGGCAAGGGGGCCGAGCGCTGCGGCTAGGCAGGCTAGGGAGCCGAGCGCTGCGGCCAGAGTTCATAGTTCGCTGTCGAGGGGGGGGGGGGAATACTAAAATTTTTAATATTGAAAAATAAATTTCTAAGAAGATAATACCAGGAATAAGGTATAACCAACAAGGGAATTAAATCTAAAATAATATTTAGGGGGCAAATGGAGAGGTCGTCAATTTTACGATGTGTTGCCCCCCAACGACAGCTGAAAAACAAGTATAGGTTTCGTGATTTTTTCCCGAATTAATTTCGTTATTGGTATGAGCTGGGATAATACCCTTTAATCTATTTTAAAGGAATGGATATATTATTACTTATCTTACACAAGATTTTTATGTTCTCTCATAAAGTGAAACTTGCAGCGGGCTTAATATCGATTTCATCCTTCCACCCCCTTTACCTCATCCCCTCTCCACCTAGTGGATGAGCAAACTGTCCAATAAACGAGTTCCACGTTAGCAAGCTAAACTTTTCCCTTGCATAATATCCACGTATATTTTACATCCATTTTTAAAGGAGATAAGAAGACGAAGAAAGTCCCTCAAAAATCAGCATGTGACGTCATAAAAATGAGAGATTATCCATCTCTTTTTAGGGGTTTTCTTTCCCACTCCTCCTCTCCTCATCCCTAATATTTATGACGTCAGAATTTTTTTTGAGGGACTTTCTTCATCTTTGGAGATAATTATTTTATTATGATAAGTGCATGGTCGTTTAATTTCATCAACCCACAATTTTTTTTTTCTATGCCTCTATCAAAAACTAACATTAGAGGTTGGGGGTTAATCCTCCTCCTTTAGAGATAAGACAAGAATGACAACATACATAAGTAGCGAAGCTCAAAAATTATGGATGGATATCCGAAAAAAATTAACTTTATTGCAGTTTCATAAAAAAACATTAAACTAAAAAATCACGAAACCTTATAAGATTTATAACGTGAAAATCTAGGAATTGATATAGCACCTCAGCAAATTAGCAAATCTTAATGAAACTTTGTTGGGATATGTATATTGTGAACTTATTTAATCCTTAAAAATATCAGCCACCTATCTCAAATAGGAGTAAAGAAAATCATGAAAACCTAAAAATCTAGGAATCGAACCAGCACCCCAAGCAATAAGCAAATCTCGATAAAACTTTATAAAAGTATGCAAAATATGAAAGTATTCAATCCCTGAAAATTTCAGCCATCTGTGTTGAATAGGAGTTGAGAAAAATCATAAATACTTAAAAATGTAGGAATCGATCTAGCACCCCAACTAACTGACAAATCTTAATGAAACTTGGTGAAAATATGAAGACTGTCAACATAATTAATACATGTAAATTTCAGCTCTCTATCTTTAACAGGAGCCGAGAAAATCACGTTTCCCTCTTTCTGTCTCAGATAGACGGACGGACATTTCGAATTATAGAGTAGCTTCGCTACTAATAACCCTACAGGCTGCGGGAGTATCCGCTAGTGGAAACTAAGAACATAAAACCAGGAAATATATTTTTCGGCTGCCTTCGGGGTAATTGCAAAAAGATTAGATTCTCAAATATTATATAAACTTTCTTTCATATTTGGTAATTTTAGTTTTTTCATGTTTTTCAAGATTTAGCTTTTCTGTAATTAGGGGCGGTCAGTCCGTCTCTACGTTCGTGACGGGTAGATCTTTTTGTTAATTTAGACATTTCTGAATGGTTCTATCATTTCAAACATGTATGGCGATTCCTATAACATTCAGGTACGATTAAGAAAGCGTGGAAACTCTATAATTGTTTCCAGAAAGTGCGCTCGTCTATTTAAAACATGTTGATTTTTAACTTTCATCGTCCATTTAGTTTCAACATTATTTTTATAATTTGAAGAACGTTTAAATATTTTCTCTGTATTAAACTTAATACTACTCTTTTATCCTAATTAAAATAATTACTTTGTTACTTTTGGATTTTTTTGCTGATATATTTTTTCCCATTACATTTATCAATGTCATTTTCCCCCCTCAGCTTATTTTTTTGATTTCTTTGATTTTTATTCCCCTTCTGTAAATCTGCGAACCATAATTGAAGTACCAAAATATGAAGAAAACAAGAGTGACAACATACATAAAGGCATAGCTAATGCTAATGTTCTGAGAAAGCAAATAACTCCCACCCCTTAATTTTTATCTAATTCGATTTTTACCCTACAATCTTTATAACCTCAACTAACAAAAGGTAAAACAATAACACAAGAAAAACTACCCCCTCCCTCTCCCCCTTATTTTCAATTAATTTTAAAAGAAAGGATGGGTAGGGTTTTTACATTTGATTCCGAGCAATTTGTGCTATTTCGTTGTTCCATTGTGACGTATTGACAAAAAGACGTGAATATAATTTATTTATAGAAATTCTGCGCTACCAAATATCGAGGTACCAAAATATGAGAATAAAATAAAATAATCTAATTTATGTTAGTTCTTTTAAAATTTAAAATGAAAATGAATTTAATTTAACGAGAGTTTCACACACACACACACAAAACACACACACACATAAACTCGTAAATACACACACAAGCCTTTAGAAACATATTTTAATTTAAATTTTGTTTATTATTCTGAGTTTTTTTTATAACTTTGTTGGCTCAAGTAGGGATAGATATGTGGATTATCACCAAAGACGAATTTTGTATACAGTTTTATAACAAGAAAAGTATTAGAAAAGCTGGTATACATAGTTTTTACGTTTTTGCTTTTAATGTTAGGTTAGATTAAGTAAATGACCCTATGCAGGGTTATAACCTTAACCTTTCACAGTTGCTAGAATTATGTTTTTAAATACTAAGAGGGATCAAGACATAAGTTTGAGTGAAAGCACATTACTTACAAACGGACACACATGGTGTATACCCTAGTTTTAGATAAGATATGATACAAAAATACTTTTTAGAACATAAATGTGTCCCCCTTGTTTGTATTTGTGTGTTAGTTTAACTCCCCAGAGGAGGTAACTTCTTATTAAATCATTAACTATTCATTCAAATTTAATATATAAATACCACAATACGAGATTTGTTACGAGTTTTTCAGACAAAATGTCTTGTTTTCTACATCTTTTTATATGTGTTAAAATGTATATAAATTATAGATGAATGAATTATAATATGTATCGCCTTTAAATTTTTCCGTTTAAAAAAGCAACAGAATGTTTTTCTGTGTGTGTGTTCTGTCACAAAAATATCGCTAACCGCTGAACCTATTTAGTTCTCCTTTACAGTTAATCGTTTATGAGATCGATGGAAGGTTTTTTACTATTTAGGGGGATAGTGCTTCTCAAATCTTTTAAATCCGAAATCGAAAGTGGAAAACGACAAACTTCTTTCAAGTAACCATAAAGCCTCTAGGGGCATAGCCGCTCTTAACACATTTTCAACCTAACTACACAGTAAACTATTTGTTTATCTAACTAAATAGTTTTCTAACATAATGTTTAATTAAACTTTCAACTAATGAATACTTTTATTTTCATTCAACTTTTCAAATATTTTAACAAACTAAACATAATTATTTCATTTCAATTTAGTGTATCAAAAGCAGAAATAAAGATAAAAAAAATAGTTTTATGAATTATTAAAAACTTGAAATATGTAAAAGCTTTTAAAAGCAGTACACTTTAAAATAGATTCGCTTACTTTAATAATATTAAGCTTAGCAACTCTAAAACCATCGCCAGAAAGTCCATACGTTCATAAAAAAAATAAACTGTTTTTAACTTTGTTGACAATTTTCTTGTACATATGTCTTAATAATAATTATCCAATTCATCTAATCTTTAGAACAATGATTCTTAGGAAAACAAGGTACAGTATTTTAAACGATGTATCTCTACAATCTAGTACTAAAATGTAATATCCTTAAACAAAATCTTGTATTGTAGCAATTTTGCAACAAGTTAATACACAATTATGTTTATACTTTTAAATTACTATTCTGCTTAATAAGTTTTGACACTCTACAAGTGTTCATGTACGTTTGATTTCAGAGCTCCACTTTGGATGTTGTGTGCATATAAATATTTACTATTTTCACTGTTCTCTAAACCATACCGACCTTGTTTTCAATTGAATATAAATTTCTGTGTTTGATAGATTTAAAAACAAGGACGAGAACATTCATAAAAATAAAGCAAAGATTTAGAATATTGTTCATAGCACACTTACTCTTAAATTATCTTCCTCACAACTAATACGATAAGTTCTACATTTGAGAGAAGCTTTATGCAGGTGTCGTGTAGTTAAAAAAAATTAACTGTAAACTGTAAAGGAGAACCTTAAC
Organism: Acartia tonsa; assembly: GCF_053477335.1. Classification (NCBI taxonomy): domain Eukaryota; kingdom Metazoa; phylum Arthropoda; class Copepoda; order Calanoida; family Acartiidae; genus Acartia; species Acartia tonsa. The sequence continues at coordinate 9,449,106 of NC_137261.1, read as the reverse complement.
GGTTAACCCGCTAACGAGATCCTTTGCTACAGACAAAAAAAGCTTACTACTTTATAAAATGGGAAAATGAAAAAAAAAAATATGTATAAACCTCTGTAATGCACTGTAGTTAAAGAGTAGATTCGCAGCTCAACATGTCTCCCGTGTATATTCCCCATAATAACGTATTTAATCCTTTTCAAAAGAAATCATATTTTATTTCAAAATACTTCAAATTCTTTTTATATACTAGATATTTTGTAGTTGGTAGAGGAATTTGCCAGGGCTCGGCAGCCGCATGTAAGCCTAAGATAAATCAACCTTTCAAGATTTTAAAAAATCAAACTAAGTATAAAGAAGACCCAATTCCTCTCTTAAAAAAAATTCAAACTATCAAAACGAGCTCTTGAATTTACCAAAAATTAGACTATTATGATATTGATTACTAGCGGCTACGCCCCTAGAGGCCTCTAGGGGCCCTTGAGGAGGAGAGAGTCGAATTTAATAATTCAATTTCTTATTTTAGATTTTAAAAGAAAAAGTTAAAAAAAATTTACGTTTGACGTTTATTTTTCGTTGAACTCTCTTTCTAAAATTGGTAAATTTAAAAAAAAATTAATTTCTCTAGGGAGGGTGGTGGTACCCTCCACCAAAATAGTTATAAACCTTCCCGGGACATATGAGAATCTACCCTGTTAAGGAGAACCCAATCGGTTCAGCGGTTAGCGAGATCATTCGGTGCAGACACACAGATACACACACAGACAAACATCCTGTTACTTTAGTATAAGGAATATACGTTTTTACTTTCAAAATTTAAAGTTATTTATCGTATCGTACTAAAGACAGCTTCCGCTGATTATAAAATGAAAACTTATAATATTAGCCCTAAACTTATGCCCTTCGGGGCTAGCAAAACAAGTTTTCATTTTATTATATTTATCTTAATATTAGTGGAAAATTGTCTATAGTTTGATGCTATACATAATTTTTAGTATGGCTAAGAACCGGTTCTAATACAGTGGATATTAATTAGAAGTCATACTAAAATATATATTACTAGCGGCTACGCCCCTAGAGGCCTCTAGTGGCACTTTAAATGTTTTTGTTTGTTAAAGTTAATTTTTTATGTACGATACCACCTTATTTGACGCTGAAGTCTCCACGATTTTAAGAAAATTTTCAATTTTTTGTCATTTCTTTTAGGAGGGTGGTATTACCCTCCCCCAAAATAGTTAAAAACCTTCCCAGGACATATGAGAATCTACCCTATTAAGGAGAACCCGATCGGTTTAGCGGTTAGCGAGATCCTTCGGTACACACAGACAGACACACAGACAAACATCCTGTTACTTTAGTATAAGGATATTTCGTAGTAAAATAAAAGTACAGCGCGATTAACAAACTTACAAGATATTAGCGGCTTCGCCCCTAGCCTCTAGGAGCTTTGCACCAGAAGGTTTGAATAACATAATTTTCCGTATTTTAGACTTAAAAAGAAAAGGTTAATTTTTTTTTGGTTGGGGGGTTGGTTAGTCGATCCAACTTTCTAATTTTAGTTTTAAGACGGGAGTTTTTGTGGGGGTAGGGGTATTTTTCATTTGGGGTGGGGGGTGATGGTGTCCTACCCCCCAAGAAAATAGCTTAAAACCATCACAGGACCAGTAGGTATATTCCCTGAAGAATAGAGTACAATCGGTTCAGTGATTACTGAGATCTTAAGCTTCAGACAGACGGACAGACAAACATCGTTCTACTTTGTATTATAGATTACAGAGTAGCCTCGCTAACAAAAAATCTAGTACAAATTAGATTGAAATCTAATCTTGAATTAGGAATCTTCAAATTCCGATCCAAGTACGTACTTCAAAATTATATACACGGTAAAATTATCAAAAAATGTGTCGGTAAAAAAGTTTGGAATAAATTTCTGCTTTTTTCTTTTACTTCTTTATGTACTTGCGGCTACGCCCCTAGAGGCCTCTGGTGATACCCTCCCTTAAAATAGTTATAAACCTTCCCGGGACCTATAAGAAGCTACTCTGTTAAGGATAACCCGATTGGTTCAGCGGTTAGCGAGATTTTTCGGTACAATTATACAAACACACAGACAAACAGACAGACATCCTGTTACTTTATTATAAGGATATAAGTAAAAATCTTCAGAAGGTACTTCGACCAATATTTCTAAGTTTGATTCCGATATTCCTGAATATGTATTTTTAGAAACCCATGAACAGGGGTTTAACAATTTAATTACGAGCATAGCGAAAATGAATGAATTTGTTAATTTGGTATACTTAGACTAAAGCAAAGTATTTAACTTTTTTCTATTAAAACTTTACTTCAAAATATTTTTTTTGTTTTAAGAGTGTTTAGCTCTATTTAAAATCAATTGTTTTTGATTTAATAGATTAGTGTTGGGGAAATTAAAATCTTATAAACGATTTTTTTCAAAGATTTCTATAACTAGGGTCGGTCCGTCCGTGTGTCCTCTGGTCGTTTCTTATACATATTAGAATTTTGCTATATTTATTTTTATAAACTTTGTATAATGATTCCTGTATTAGATTAGTAATACTTAGAAAGCGTCCCAGAAAAAATGTATATTATATTAATTTTCAAATGATGATTCCTAGGACTAAAAGGTAAATTTGAAATACAAAGTAGAATCAATCCATTGTGTGTCCAAATATTATTCCGCTTTATTCTTGACATTCGATAGTTTACTTTGTAAAGCTTTGTTTTTATGGATGTTGTAATTCTTGTTTGAAGAGATTATTGATTTACAAAGAGGTATTTTGTTACAAGGAATTTAATTAAATTAATCTTTACTACAGTGGAGTGGAAGAGGATAATATTAATGTTATTTATCCTAAGAATAAATAACTAATGTTATACTCCCTGACAAACTAATTATAGAGAAGCTACACTTTTAAAACAAACACAAAATTAGATATAAACTGACTATCAACGTACAAACTTAATCCCACCAAAATTATAAAACCCCCAAAAAAACAGATTTACAGGGATAAATATATAAAAACACAAATTTATACTTTTCACTCCTAAAAATAACATGACCGTTTTATATTATTTGGAATAATTATTACCCTAGAAAACCCTTACTTCTAGCTTAACCTAAGAAACTTTATAGTATTTGAAATTTGGTAGATTTTATACTTATAGTGTAAAACACTCAAATATGCCTAATTTCTTTTTAGTTATTCCTGGGACGTTAAGGCAAAAATATATTAAGTAAAAGCTTAGAAATCCTCGTTTTGATCCAATATTTTTTTGTTTTCAAAGGCAGTATTTTTTTTACAAATAGAAGTAGTATTTAAAGTACTGTTAAGTGAGGTGAACATTGGCCAGGGGATAAGAGCCTTTTGGGGGGCTGGATAGGGGGGGGGGGGGTGCAAAATCCCCCCCTATAGTACGCCCATTGCCACCTTTTCCTATAAATTCTATATTAACTGTATGAGCTGGACGTATATTAATTACAAATTAAAGAGTAGCTATTCTACTAAAAACATAAACAATAAAACATTATTGTAAACTAAAAACCCCGCACTCTAAATATAGTTGTATGTAAATATAATATTGTAAATATATATATTTACATTAAATGGGATGATTCCCCAAGGGAGAAAGAAAGATATTTCAACAAAATCTCTAGATATGGTGTATAACCCCTCCCCACTAAAGCCAAATTCCCCATGAATAGATATTTTGTTAAATTTAGTCCCGTAGAAAAGATTTAATCCCCCCCCCCCAAAATAAAAAAAAAATTAATTTTGTAACAAAATTAATATAGGGATGAATTTTTCCCACCCTCCTTGTAAGTCACAGCCCCTAGAGGCTAGGGACGAAGAAGAAGGCCTTACAAGATTTGGAAATAAAAGATGAGAGGGTAAATATGATTGTTCAACTTTAAAGATATTGGATCCTTTAGGATATTTCTTCACACAATGCCTTTATCTTTTACAATGAGTGTCCAAATAGAACAACAATAAACTTAGGTATATAAAAATAGCGTTTTAATGGTTTCATTCATGTTATGCTTATTTTCAAGTATTGATATTTTGCAATCCACATGCATATTGCTGGGCTTCAAACCTTTAACACCAATATACAAAATAATGCTGATAGTTGAACTTGAAATAGTTGCTAACTACTTCTAAAAACAATAAAGATATCTAAACAAAAAAAAGCGTTACAAGCCGACAAACAGAAGTATAAACAAAAAGGCAAATAAACAGAATCGTTATATTTAACTTATAGTTGAATAATACGAAAATAGATTTGTTATTTCTTGGATGTTATCCAGATTTTCATGTTTTCTGATAAAGTGACGTTCGCAACCTTGCTAGCTAAGATAACGATACCCTCAACCCACCCCCTGAAAGCCATCCCATCCCATTCTACTGGATGAACGATAAATAATAGTAAGCTAAATTTACTCCAATTTTTATAATATCCACGTATATTCTACATCCATTACTAAGATTTACTTAAAATAAAGATCTTTTACAATAAATAGCCTGATTTTAAATTACAGAACCAAACAACCACTAAATAAGTATTATTTTATACTACTAAAAATATTTCATTGTATGAACATTTTACAATAGATTTTGGCACGCCAGTTTTAAGCTAAGAAATATTAGGGTGTGCATTAACTACCGCTCATGTATTATAAGAATCAAATAAATAGAACCGCATATTATTACAATAGCACAAACGGCAACTTCCCCTTAACTTTATCAGCAATCGCCATTCCATTTTTTTTACTTTTGTGTCAATATGCGATTATGAATAGTTATTTATCATATCGTATTATGGACAGCTATAAAAATTTACAAAAATAAAACCAGTTTTATTAGACCCGAAGGGCCGAAGTCCGTGCTAACCAAACAAGCATTGATATTATTTTTATTTTATTTTAACATTCGTAGAACACTGACTATAATACCATGCTACCCAAGATTTTTAAGTATGCATAGAACCGGTTTTAATCCAGCGGTTATTGATTGGTTTCAAAGCTTTTAGGAAGTGAACGAATACTAAGATATTTTGCACAGTTTTCAAGTCATTCACCCCCTTCCCTTCTTATTTATACCATTCCAATGGATATAATATATACGTGGATATATATTGGGGAAAATTAATTGTTAATTTAGCTTGCTTATATGGATCTCGTGTATTGGCCAGTTCGTTCATCCAGTAGGAGGAGTGTATGGGACATAAGAGGTGAATTGGGGGTAACACTGCGAGTTTCAAATTATTAGAGAACATCAAAATCTGATGTAACATCCAAGTAATGATACATCCATTTCTCCGGCCCTGTTTTCAAATTCATCTTTATCCCTTTATCTATTTAGTTCAAGTGTTTTATTGAAAAATCAAAAAAAATATTAACATATAAAAATATGACATTTTAAAATCATCCCTTAATGTTTGAAGACATTGCATTTCTTAGTTTTTGGCCGAAAGTGCCAATAGATCACTGAATATGCCATATCCTAATAAAACAATAACAGGATCTCGGTGTGTGTCTGTCTGTACCGAAGGATTTCGTTAACCGCTGAACCGATATGGTTCTCCTTTACAATATAGCTTCATAAAAGCTTCATAAAAGGTTTATAACTATTTTGGGGGAGCGTACCAAAACAACCCTCCAAAGAGAAAGGACCCCTAGAAAATAAATACCAAAATATATTTTAATTGTCATTAGGCGGTGCCACTGTATGACTTGCTGGACTTCGTACAAGGGTGCCGAAACTTTTTAAAAATAAAACATACTTACATTTTAAGCCTTGATTATTGATTAAGAAGAGCCTCGTACTTAACAAATCTAAATACTATTGCTTAATCGAATGATTTATAAACCCCTCTGGTGTGAAAAATGCCCCTTCTTTATGTTTAAAATTGGGTCAGCGTTTTTATTATTGCATTTATATGTATATATATATATGTAAATATATATATTATATTGTAAAGAAAAGAGTTTTATTACAATATATGGTCAATCAAACACGACCAACTTAAAAAGGGGTTTTTAGCAAATGAAGTTTTTTTTTCAGATTCTGTCCCATAATACGAATGTCAGATTTTTTAACAATAGGAAATAAACTATTTGTAACCGACTTATATGGAATTATTTCCTAATAGTACTAATAGTAAACTTTCTCACCAATAATTGTGAGCCTACTTTTACTCTGTTACTATTGGACCAATAAAGGGATTGACCATCTAGCCTTTTATATATATATATTGTGCTGCAGATTTATCTAAAAGAGCTTATAAATGCATTTTTCTTAACTTATGCTGACTTTTTAAAGATATGTTAAAGGCTACAAGAACAGGTTAGTACCTATTAAACTTTGCTTTTATAGTGAACAAGTTAAAAATAAGATAAATGGACAGTTAAATGCATTTTAATTTTTATATTTCAATGTAATTTTCAAAATTTTTAAATGCAAGGTTATTCTTATAAACTTTTATATAGTATATCCTATTATATGAGGAAAAGTAAGGCTTTTTGTCTGTCTGTTAAGATCTTGGTAACCACAAAAGGACTGAGTTTTATATTTAAAAAGAAACAAAAAATGGTTATAGGCTATCGCATTTTAAATTTAATTTTTGGGATGATTTTTAGCACTTGCTAGATGGTAGGGACATAGTTGTAAAAAAAACAAACTTTTTAAAATATTATATCTATCATATAAAAATTGTTTGAATCTTGCCTCATTTTACCAATTCAGGGACGCTTTTTTGGCTTTTTAGTGGGTGGATGAACACAAATGGGGGTGTATCCACCCCCCTGACCCGTTTGTTGTATGTAATACATTTTCTAAAGCTCACACCCCCCTCGAATTTGAATCAAGGGGGGGTGTTAAAATTTTCTTAAATGATGGCCGAGAAAATCAAATTTCCTCCTTTATACAAAGCATTACGGACTTAAGGACTGACGGACCGTCAGCCATAGAGAATTATTGAGTAGCTTCTCTAATAAAAACAAACTTAATAATATTTTGAAAATATAATAAAGTATATTTTATGTGATGTAGAGTGACAGAAATGTAATTTACAAATTAGACAAAACTTCAAAGAGAGAGAGAGAACAACAAAGCAAAGATAAACCTAATATATATTATCTACAGGGAAAGTAATTTAGCATCAAATGAAAGAAATACTGCCTCATTGTTTATCAATTAGGAAACATACAGAATTATTTTTCTTGGGAGGTTCATTTTTTGTGAAAGATGTGTGCGTCCCACCGCCTATGAAAATTGCTGAAAACCACAGCAGGACCATTAGCTTTATACACCTGAAGAGTAGAACCCAGTTTTATTGATTACCGAGATCTTAAGCATTAGACGGACGGACATCGCATTAGCTAGACTTTGTATTATAGATAATATCCTATAAACAACATGTTATTTTTAATATTTAGGTTAAAATATTTTAAGGAAAAATATTTTTTAAATTGCCTTATCCATATTTCTGATAACGTTATATATCATCAAAAGCAAAGTTTCTTTCTCTTTTTTAAAGAAAAGTTTTTCTACATTACTTCTAGTTCTTATATATATGTCTGTATGTGTGTGTGTTGCTTAAGATCTCACTAACCACTGAACCGAAATGGTTTTCCTTTACTGTGAAGCTTTTCATAGGTTCAGGGATGGTTTATAACTATTTTAGGGTAGGGTAACACCACACACCAAATAGAACGCTGGGAGTATCATTTCATTAGAGTTCATGAAAATCTAGCTTGTGCAACATCCAAGTAATTATATATCGATTCCCGAGAGGCCTCTAGTTGTTATCATAAAGTCCCCCATACCTACATTTTAAATATATAACCCTTTTTAAACTAAATTATTTTATTATTTATTTAAACAATGAAATTTCTAGGGGTATTAAATGATAATAGCTTATTATTCTTTATGGCATGTTAAGCTTCGCTTTTGTGAAAGTTTCATTCTTGTTCTCTGTGTAATCCTGGCAGAAAATGTTATTTTTACAGAAAGAATTAGTTTTAGAAAAATTTGGGTGGTTTTCTATAAATTGCCCAGTAGAGCAAAGAACCCTTACCCCCTTATTTTGAAATAAAATTAGGCTATGTTAAGTTTTGTCATAATTAGTAGGTATAGGGTGTCGTAAATGTAGGCTCCGCAGGGGTAAGTCATGAAGAGAAGAAACCCCCCCCCCATTTTATGTTCATTTAAAAAAAGGGGAAAGGGTCTGTGCTTGCTTGGCATTTTGCGGGAAAGCTCCAACATTTGTGAACAACTTTTGGTCTTTTGTGTTTGGAGAAATTATCTTACACACATCTTGTAAGAGGTTTCTAATCAAATTATTTTATTTTCAAACAAAAATACTACAAACCTTATATAAAAGTGACAGGATGTGTTTCTCTCTCTCAGTCTGTCTGTGTGTTTGTAAAATTCTCGCTAACCGCTCAATTTATTTGTCTTTTCTGCTCTGTTAAGCTTCCTCTAGGTCCTGCTTTTTGCATTTTTTTGGGGAATGGTAACTCAACACTCTAGTTTTTTTTTTATACCAAACATATATTAATTTGAAGAGGTAACGAAATTTTTATCATGTTTCTAAAACCAAAAGGGGAAGGAGAGAAAAATAGCCTAAAACCTTCCTGGGACCTACATGAAGCTTCCCTAAATCGAGAATTCAATTGGTTCTTTTGTTAATGAGATTTTATAAGACAAACTATAACCATACTTCTTAAAAAATATATTTTTGATACTTATTTTAGGGTTAGGTTACAAGAGCCTCACATACGCTGCAAATAAGGGGGTAAGGTGGTCCAATAATAGAATTGAGTGAAAGCACCATTTTTTTATATTTAGAACACTTTTCCTTCCCTGTCCTTATGTTGTTCAATGAAGCAAGACTTATTTTTATCAATAAACTTTTTAACAAAAGTAGTTGGTCACATATGTCTTTCTAGCGTCGCTACTCTATAGTTTTTATTTGCAGTATGTATGTACCTTCGCCAAAATATTATGTCCATATGACGTCAAATGCAAAAAGACGTCTTTGATAGTTTTTTTTATTGCCTTGTATCATTGACAGCTTTCCGCGGATATCAAACATAATCTAAAAAATAAAAGATTAAAACCCTTCAGCCCCTCTTTCCTTACAAAACTAGTATTAATCTTGCTTTTAATATTCGTAAAAATTGTCTGTAATATGTTGCTATAAATAATTTTTCAGCATGGCTGAGAACCGGTTCCAACACAGCGGACATTAATCGGCTTCGAAGTGACTAGAGCGCACAAAACCTACCTTACATCATTTTGAAATATATTGAATATGAATATATCTAATTTAAAGTAACACAAAGAATTTACGTGGATATTATGCCAGGGGAAAAATTGACTAACATGGATATAATTTATTGGTCAGTTCGTCCTTCAAGTTGGAGGGGAGTGGATAGGGTGTAGGGAGGAGATGAGGGTGGATCGTTATTTTTTGTCGATTGCAGTTTTTTAAATCCTACCCTATAAAAAGTTTAACATTCTGTACTTAAGAATTTTGCATTAATTTTAAAAATTAAATAGCTAATTTCAAAAAATATTATTGTTCTTGATTTTTTTCCTTTCAACCAAATCTAATAATATTTTAGTAATATCAAAATTAATTTTAGGTTTAATCTTCTATCCCTTCATGTAAAGAAGTAAGGATTTTTTTGACAGTCCATTAAGATCTCGATAACCACTGAACTGATTGGGCTTTATTTAATTACTTCCCGGTATAGTATTAATTTAGACAAATTATCAAAGAAAACCTAATGAAAACAAGGATGCCAACATCCATAAAATCAAAGCTCTGAACGGTAGGACAAAAGGGCATTAACACTAGTAGAATGTCAGAACTGAATAATCAGAATATAAATGTATAAGTGTCTAAGCAAAATTTTAAGTAAATTTGTTGAAAAATTGCTTGATGCAGAATAATGTTTAAGGACATACTTACATTTCTAGAACTAGATTTTATAGAGTTGCTTCGCTTATAATATTGTACTTTGTTGTCCCAGGAATCAGTATACCAAAAACCAGATCAATCAGATAATTAGATCATATAAAAATTTGTTGTTAAAAAAGTGAAAAAATCAACATATTGAAAGTGGACGTACGGACATTTTGGTAACTACTACAGGGATCACCATGGAAAATTTTAAATAAATAGGACAATTCCAACGTGCCTAAATTAAAGAAAAAAGCTATCCGTCACTGACGGACGAACGTACGGACCGACCGGAAGTATAGAAAAGCTTCGCTTTTAAAAAGGGACCAGCAAATATAAATTCAAATATCCCCTCTATCCCTGAGATGAACAGACAGAGGGGCCATTAAATATAAACTTATACACACTTTCACACCTTTTATTTCATTTAACTCATTTAGTTTCAGAGTTTAGCTACTATATAAGTAGTTCTTATGTTTGTCTGTCTTTTTAATTAACTAGTTGTTTCACCCTAACACCTAGGGGCTCTTGATTCAAAATGTGGAGTTATAGAGCATAACAAAGCCTGAATCCATTTCAACATACTTTAAAATACCATAAAACTACACCTTTAGTTTTGTCAAGCTTCCCTAAAATGAAATATTATTGAATTCAGAGATATTAACATACAGAGAAAAAAAGAGTAGGGGTAATGCATGTGCCCATGAACAGGCGAAAATCCTTACTATAGACAGTTAGGACAGGCAGCCAAATGTCGTGCTAGGCTGATTGCCTATGTTATATTTTTGTTAATGTATGCTGTATGCGCTGCTACTACTTATCCTATGTTATCCTTGTTTAGTGTAACATTAATTTATTGCCTTAGTTCAGTAATGGAAAAAGGGGTTAATTGGGCTTTACGGGTTTAGATATAAAAGATAAATGGAGTTTAAGTAGTTCAATATAAGTCTCATTGGGTATAACAACATCCATTTAAGCGAAGCATAACAGAACAGACATTTGGACAAACGAACATTAACATTTATATTGATTGCCAGAACTTTTACATTGAATTGACGTACTTATTTTTTAGCAAAGATTATTGAGTTGTTACGCTTTCCAGATTATAATAATAATGTCTTTACTCTCACACCTCATTGGTTGAACGACTTTTGTCTGGAAGTCCTAACTGTGAATATGAGGAGATTTGTGCCGAGAATCGAACCCGTTACCCGATACCTCCCCGACAACGAGCTGATGTGCTACGTTTTTCATTATTAAAAGAGTAGAAATTTGAAAATATATATCTTTTAAAGAAGAGTTTACATTAAAAAATTCGTTTCTTTTGTGTGTGTGTGTGTGTGTGTGTGTTGGGGGAGAGGGGGTGTATTTGTCTGTGTCTGTGTAAGTGTGTGTTATGAAATGATAATGGCAATAATAGTTTGGTAGTTTACAGAAATGTGGGTAATTCAAAGTCATGTATTAGGAAGCATATTTATTAGTCTTCTCATTTGATAAGATATTGTTCTCCATCCTTTATAGATAACCTTGTAGTAATGTTAGTGTTCTCAACTGATAAGATATTGTTTTCCATCCTTTATAGATAACCTTGTAGTAATATTAGTGTTCTCAACTGATAAGATATTGTTTTCCATCCTTTATAGATAACCTTGTAGTAATATTAGTGTTCTCAATTGATAAGATATTGTTTTCCATCCTTTATAGATAACCTTGTAGTAATGTTAGTGTTCTCAATTGATAAGATATTGTTTTCCATCCTTTATAGATAACCTTGTAGTAATATTAGTGTTCTCAACTGATAAGATATTGTTTTCCATCCTTTATAGATAACCTTGTAGTAATATTAGTGTTCTCAATTGATAAGATATTGTTTTCCATCCTTTATAGATAACCTTGTAGTAATGTTAGTGTTCTCAATTGATAAGATATTGTTTTCCATCCTTTATAGATAACCTTGTAGTAATATTAGTGTTCTCAATTGATAAGATATTGTTTTCCATCCTTTATAGATAACCTTGTAGTAATGTTAGTGTTCTCAACTGATAAGATATTGTTTTCCATCATTTATTACATATTAACTCTTTCTCTCACTCTCTCTTCCTCTCTTTCATATTTTGGTGCTTTACCTCAAAGTTCCTGTTGAGTACCGAACCCCCCCCCTCCTCCTTATTTTTGAAAGAAATTAGTAAAGGGGGGGGGGGGGGGGGGTTAATTTTTTTCTCCGCTCCTAACCCTGCATGGTACCCAAAACCGCGAGGCCTATATCTTTGGTAACCTATGACTGCGAGGCTACTCAGCAACCAATATAACCTGACCTAACCTGTCCTAAAGAAAATCTAACCCTTAATATTTATCTTAAATAAGGACAAGTGCTCATATGGCACTTTAAGGGAATATGCTCTTATTTCTTAAGTTTAATTTTCTTTCCTATTTCCTTCACTTTTTATGGGATCAATTTTAAAATTAGTTTATTTCATCCATTGTAAAAAAGATGCTTTAACTTTTTCAGATCATTTTCTTGGTGCTTTCCCTCAAAGTGCCTAGCGAGAACAAAATCCTCATTTCTTTCAAAATAAATTGAATCTAAGGGGGGAGGGTAAATTTTTCTAATTCCCGACCCCTGGAAGGGGGGGGGGGTCCAACCATATAGTACCTGTTTATGCTATCATATAGAGAATCTTTCAATTCTTTTTAAAACTTTTTAACTCAATATACGACTTATGATATATAGTATAGGAGACTGTAAATAAAACGATAGAGCGTATTTATTATCCTCAGAAAGTTTTATTTTTTTAAATAAAGCGAATGATAGGGAGAAGCCAATAGATCTAAAAATTTAATTGTTTTAGCATTATTTAAAGAGATTTATTTCAAATTAAAACATTGAGACAATTACTAAATTAAATATTATGATTCAAAAACAAGGATAAATATTCAGAGATTTAGATAAAGTACCTAATGATTGTGTTGGTATATTAGTGAATTTCAGAAGCAAAAATGGACATAGTATATGTGGATATATTGATAAGGGAAAATTTGTCGTCAATTTAGATTGCTAATATGGAATTCATTTATTGCTCAGTTCGTTCATCCAGTAGGGGTGGAAGGGATGAAGTGAAGGAGGTGGATGGGGGTATATTGTCATTTTAACCCACTGCGAGTTTCACTTTATTAGCATAAAAATCTGGTGCAACATCCAAATAATAATATATCCAATACTACTAGAATATATATAATATGAATGTTATCATTTTCTTGAATTACATTCCCTAACACTTGAATAAGCAGGGATCTTAAGGGATATGAAAATGGAGGATAAATTTATGTACATTCACAATGATGATAACAAAGATTATCCCTTCTGCACATAAAACTTATTGGTTGAAAAGTAAAGACACTACTAGTATGAAACCAACCAATCTCAACTCTATAAAACTACCCAAAGTTTTTAAGCCAACGAAAAAGAAAATTATGTTAAAAACTTTGGGTACTAATGTGGTTTACAGTCCAATGTGCCATCCCTGCCTGTGAATAAGAGATTAAGTGTTGTATCACTTAAGATTAGTTTTAATCCTTTTCCACAAGCTTTATATTCAATATTCATACCACCAGCCACCCTCTAGATGATTCAGCAATACAACATAATTATTTGGTTTTATTAAAAGCAATCTCTTTTTTATATGATGTGACTAATAATCCGGTATAATTTAAGAGAAAAAAGCATTTTTTAGTATCACAAACGAAATTACGATATATCAATAAATATTTATGCTTTATTCAATCTCTATTTTCTTTATTTTCTTTTGAGCACAAATGACATGCAAAAAGGGCCATGCTATTTTATGACGAGTCGTGAAAATATTCACTTCCTTCGTTTCCATTACTGAAATACAGTCTATTGTTATATTTTACATCGAAACATTGTGTTTCCTATGTGCAAGACTATCCTTGTTAGTTTCCTACTTCACTAAAAGTTTTCTCCTGCTTTTTTGTGGGAACACCTATTATAGGGGGAAACCGAATGACAATAAGCTAAGATTTACCACTGACACGGTTATTCCATTTAGTTGGAAAACAAAATTAAATTGGGCTGGTGGTGCAGGGACATATATTCAGTCATTTTAATCACGTAATGACCAGACTGTAGTGAATTAAACTTCAGAATGTATGTTTACCATGTAGATACAGTGGAAAACAAGTGAGTCTAAATTAATAAATCAGTCTAATCTGTGATCAAAGAAAATATTTCAAATTCTATATTTTTTTCTACTAAATCTAGATCATTATGACATTATCTCCAAGTAAAGAAAATAAATGTATGAGTATAGATGTATAATCCAGACAACTACCTGTACCAAGTAGAAGAGACCATTTCGTCTGCTATCAAATTGTATTCTGTTCATTTGTAGGGATATCGCTGTGTTTATGTTTCCGGCACAATTAGCTGATTTCAAAGACCTAATACAAAATCGGGACAGGTCCTACACCATGTAGGCAGAGTTGTATATTGCTCATGCTCCCTCTATTCTTTAATTTTAATGAAAAGACTTTTTATGATCCATTTAGGTTACATATTACAAATCCGTTTCCTTGTTAATATAAATTAAGTTACAGATATATCATTGATACTGGTTTTATAATGGATATAGAATATGTGGATATATTGACAGGAGAAAATTTGTCGTTAATTAAGGTTGCTACTATGGACATTTTTTATTGTTCATTCAGTAGGAGAGGAGAGGATGGGGTAAAACCGTTAAAATTTGTAGATGGAGGGTATCGTTATTTTAACCAGCTGCGAGTGTCACTTTATTAGAGTACATGAAAATCTGGTGCAACATTCAACAATATGTCGATTGAATTTACCTTTCTTGACAACACAATTGGTGAAACAGATTAAGAATTAATGATAAGATTTAATTAAGATTTGTTTCACTTACCAAAGGATTATCTAAGGAAATGATAAACAGAAATAGATATCCAAGATAACTTGGTTTTCTTAATTTTTCATTGTGATTAAGGGATCTTAAGGGATAAGACAATAGACGATAAATTAATATATATATCCTCAATGATAAAACTTTATTACTCCCTCTGTAGTTTATAATTATTGGTTGAAACGTTTGGACACTATCATTTTTGAACTAACCAATCAAAATTCAGTAAAAGTATCCAAAGTTTGTAAACTACTTAAAGTGGTTATAAAATTTTGATTACCAATGAAATTAACAACTCAATATCTAATAAAAATGCACTTTTAATTTTTAAAAGATTACTAAACTTTATCTAACAAGGATGATTACATTAATATGTCATCATACTGTTATATATTGTGTTGAATAACAATTGATATTTATTTGTAAAAATGTTTACAAAGGCTAGATGCACTACATACATAACTTTTAAAAGATTACCAAACTTTTATCTAACTAACAAGTATGATAACATTCATTTATATAAATGTTTAAATGGCTAGTTGCACTACATAATTTTGTAAAGCATTATCTGACAAGGATGGCAACTTCTTAAATATCCCAACCATAGAATTTATTAATGCCAACCTAAATTTATTTGTAAAATTGTATAAAAGGCGTGAAGTGAAGATGCACAACATAACTTTTAAAAGATTACCAAATTTATCTAACAAGGATGACAACATCCATGAAACAGCAAACAAAACCTAAAAATTATAAGGGATTAAGTGAGTGTCGGCCACTTAATATCTATTGCTAATGTTGCTAACTAATTTAAAATTTGTTTTCAGAAGTAAGGAAACCATTTCTATGGAGTGTAGACTGAAACCTATCTTTAAACAATTTAAAACTAACATTAGATTACATTTGCATATGTTAACATTAATCGTAAGAAACCACAAACAAAAGAATAAGTTATAGAGTAGCTTTACTTCTAACGAACAACATTATCATAAAAGCCAAGTATATATAACAACAGTCATACATTTTTCGATGGGAATATTTAGACTTTACTTTTTAGTTTTTTTGGTGTTATTGGTAACGTGTAGGCTTGCTGATCTAGGGGGGTGTTGGGTTCTAGACTGGACCACACCGCATAATACTAGAGACCCTAAAATGGTAGCTACTGCTGCTAAGTCAGGAGCGTGAAATTATTTGTAATAGTAAGGTGAATGCCTTAGCTCTTAAATAGGCGCTTTTCATTGCCATCCACAGTTAGGACTTTCATACAAACAAAGGGTTAGTTCTCTATCCGGCGAATGAACGCTTTTACACCTCAAGTGTACAACGCAAAGTTTGCTTTAAAGTGCGTTGTGGGGTCTAGAACCCCAAGCAACATAGAGCCCCCATAGAGGTTGTCTTCATAATCTTTTGAATAATACAATTTTTTTCGTATCTATCTTAAGATTTGGGCTCTGTTTTTATAGAATATAACTACTTGCCATACAAAGGTTTTAAAATATTTTCTTAAAGGCTGTGCCCCCCTCCCTCCCCCCAAAAATAAAACTCAATACAAAGCTAACTTACTTTTCCTTTTTTTGCTATAAACATTAAACATACGAATATAAATCAGATTTACTTTAAAGACTTTTAATGTTGTTTACAAATAAGTAAAGATTCTCTGTATTTTTCTATTTTAGTCTTATCAGACATTAAAAGTTTGAAAATGGTACATTTTATATGATTTATCATAAACGAGAGGAAACACAAATCTTCAAAACTTTTCCACAAAATCTCACCAACAATATTATTTTTTTAAGTAAAAGAATAGAGGGGACATGAGCTATGTGTTACTCTACTCACGAGGTTGGGTCTTTGAATATCCGCAATATCAACACAGCTGAGCCGCTACAAAAAAAAACCACCAAAAAGCAATTTGCTAGCAGACGAAAAAAGTCACCACAACTTGGGCCAAGTAGTTGTCTAGATTATACATCTATACTTATACATTTATTGTTATAGAAACAATGTTTTACTTTCAGAGGAATCTTCATAGAAGAATGTCAGACGAGTATCTCAAATAGAGGCCAAGAAAATCTTATTTCCCCTGTAAAAATATATAGAAGCCTAAAACATCTATAGACCAAGTAAGTTAATACAAAATAATGGATATAGGATTTAGGTGGATATATTGACAGAGGAAAATTTATAATCAATTTAGCTTGCTAATATGGACCTCATTTATTGGTCAGTTCGTTCATCCAGTAAGAGGGGAGGGGATAGGGTAAATGGTATAGTAATTTTAGCCAGCTCAGAGCATCGCTTTATCAGAGTACATGAAAATCTGGTGAAACATACAAGTAATAATATATAGATTTACAAGTTGATTTGCTCATTGGTAAATAAAATCTTCATGAAATATTTTCAATAGCTGCATACAAGATTTTGTTTTATCCTTTATTTTAATATACGTACAGACGGACGGTAACTTTTAAAGGTTAGAAAAACTTCGTTTCTAAAACTAAACTTTGGAGTTGATTACAAATGAAATGCAAATAATAAAAAAAAGTATAATACATGTAATTTAAGTTTTATTTAATAAATGTAAATAGTCTAGATGTTCAATCCCTTAATCGGACCAATAGTAACACAGTGTAAAAACAATCCTATCACATTATTGGTTGGAAAGTGTAGGTACTCATCTATTGAAATGGATTTTTTTATTTCATCCAATAAATATACAATTGGCAATTGATATCGTAGTTTTTATGATTGGATGAATAATTATAAACAAAAAACTTGGTATGCTTCGAATTTCTTTTTTTATGTAACATTGTATCTGATAGACCTTCTAGGGTAATAAGTCTATTGTTTATTTAACTCTATACAAGAAAAGGAACCGCATATAAATCAGGGAAAAGGGAAACAAAAATATTTCAAAAAATATTTACTTTAACTACATATAATGAAAACAAAATAACTGCTTATATTTTGTAGCAGTAATTTACTTAAAACTAATCTTTTTATATGGATTTAATAATCTCTATGTCCTTGTTTAGAGAAATGTTTTATAACTATAGATATCTTATTACTTGGGTGTGGCACCAGATTTTCGTGTATGCTTAAATGAAACTCACCGCTGAATAAATTAGCGATACCCCCATCCACCTCCATTACCTTATCCTACTGGATGAACGAACTGGCCTTTAAATGAGTTCTAAATTGACGACAACTTTTCCCCTGTCAATATATCCATGTATGCTATATCCATTACTCTAACCAGAGCTGGATCTTTAAATCATTTTAGTGGTGAGCCAGATCGGGGTGAGCCAACTTTCCACCAATGAGAGCACAGCATTTTATGAAATGCCGCGCTGTGATTGGCTGAAATTCGGCGCACCCCGATCTGGCTCACCACTAAAATGATTTAAAGATCCAGCTCTGGATAAAAATTCAAGGTATCGCAGCTAGAATTATTAGTACTACCAAAGACATAAAAAAAATTATTAGTGGAATAAAGTGTTTTTTTTCGTATTCATTTGAATCCGGCGCGGTGGATAGGAACAGGTTCTCATCCATACGAAAAAAAATGTCTAGCATCGTATTATATCCAGCTTTCTACGAATATAAAAATGTACAATCATAAGATTAAAACCAGTTTTTTTAGCCGGTGCCTTCGGCAAGTCGGGGCTAAAAAAACTGGTTTTAATCTAATAATTGTACATTCTATATCCGCGGAAAGCCGTTTATAATACGATGCGAGAAATAACTATTACGGTCCACTAATTCCATTCATTAACTGATGAGTAAAAAAAAACTTTATTTTTATAAATGACATTTTTTCCAAGAAAATATTGACTGACGGTCGTTCGTATGTTTGAATATCAATTTGAACTTACAATAGAGAAGCTGCGCTGGTAAAAAAAGTTATGTTTAAATAAGCGTCAACATGAGTTGGATATTTCAAATGAAAAGTCATAATGATAAAATTATCACTGTGGGGCAATACTAAAAGAAAACTATGCGGTGATAGTAAAATTAGATATGTTAGAATCATCCTACCCATTTAAAAAAAGTGTAATAAGATTACTGTATCTATGAGGTAAATTTTGAAAGCGTAGCAACTCTAAACTCTAAACTTTTGTTTAGACCCCTAAAGAATATTTTATATATTTAATATTGGAAAAACGAAATTTAATTTTTTAATTTCCAAATTTGTTAATGGGTTCATAAGTTTCACATCCTACAACTTTTAACATCTAAATGTACGCCAAATGTTCTCACCGTGGTTTGTATAATTATATTCTCAGTGAATAGAGTTGAATTTTGAATGCTGCGCTATCCAGCTAAATCATTTCAAGTAGGGACGGCACAGGAGTTGTATTTACACCTATACTTCTGTTTAGACAGGTATCTAAAAAAATAAGACAAAGGCAGATATATTGATGTACATCCCCAATGATGATATACAAAATTACTCCATCTGTAGATTACAATTAGTAGTTGAAACGTTTGGACACTCAACTTATTAAACCAACCGATAAAAATTCAATAAAGTCTAAAAATAAGAAAACGTAATTATAAAACTTTAGGGGCTCAAGTTATAAACAGCCCATTGTCCCCTCCCTCCCTGTTTAAGGGGAGTATACAATGAACTTTGACCAAACCTTCCAAAAAATAATTTTGATTGGTTTGCTTTATATATGAATCTATGCTGAACACCAACCTATTACTTAGTTTAGGGGGTGAAAATGTCCTAAACCCATTAGGACTGAAAATCAATACTGTGATAAACAGCTTTATCATTTAAATACAAGAAACGTGCGCAGTGGCTTTATTTACAGCCACTTGTGACTAAGTTTAGAAGGAACCTAGTAATAGTGTCTAACTTTTTATCTTTGTGACGTAACAAAAATCAAAGGATGAGAGGGGAGGTGGGAAAGGAAACCCCTAAAAAAGAGATGGATTTTTGTTACGTCACAAAGATAAAAAGTTAGACACTATTCCTAGGTTCGTTTAGAAGGTGTAATTCCAACCCCCCCCCCCCCCCCAAAAAAAAACCAACCTACCAAAAAATTATTTGAGTAGCGCGTTTAAAATCTGAAACTTGAGGGTTATTTTAAATCTGAGTTTGATATTATGAAGTAGCTTTTTAGTATAAATTATGCATGAAGAAAATTGTGTCAAATCACCACTGTTATAGGAAAGGTCATGGCTGAAATTATGTCTACACAATATAACTTTCTTATTCAAGGGGTTAGGACACATAGCAGTAATTCAGCAATTTGATTACTGAGTCCTTATTGAATTTTAAAAAAAAATTGATCCTTTTAAATTGACAACATCCATAAAAGCGAAGCTCTGAAATTAGAAGAAAGGAAAAACGAACAATAAATCTTGTTGAGTGTCAGAACTTAATCAGCAGAACATTAATTTGTACGACTAAACAAAATTGTGCAAAAATGTGTTGCAAAATACGGGATACTGTATAATGGACATAGCTTTATTATTAGGATTTAATTATAGAGATGCTTCGCATATAATTTTGCACCTTGTTGTCCTAGGAAAAAAATTCCCATGTCACAATATCCACATAATATATATTCCATTGATAGGATCAGCTCCAAATGGATTTCCTATTCTAGCCCTAGTTTCCTAAAGTGTACAGCAGATAACCCAATTATTGCAGACCCTATTTTCAGCTACTCCGGAAATTTGTGAAAACAAAGCGATTTATACATTCAAAATTTTAATGTTTAAAATTTTAATTTTTTTTGGAAGTTTGAAGCTTTTTTACCTAATAGCAAATTTCGAGATAGGACGCGGACGCTAGGTACACTTTCGGAAACTAAATTGGAGTTCATCATTGATAGTATATGATTTGTTTTGGTCTTGTATGATTTTTTTAAACCCTTTTCTTCAGAAAGGTTCCGTGATTTTTGTATAATTTAATTTTTACATCATTTAATAATTGATTTCTTTTTCTCATATTCATTCGAATCCGGTGGACAGGAACCGGTTCTCATCAATACGAAAAAACTATGTCTAGCATCGTATCATAAACCGTCTTCTACGAATATAGAAATGTACAATCATAAGATTAAAATCATTTTTTTAGCCCGTGCCTTCGGCACCTCGGGGCTAAAAAAACTGGTTTTAATCTAATAATTGTACATTCTATATCCGCGGAAAGCGGTTTATAATACGATGAAAGAAATAACTATTCTCACATTAATTTTGCTGCTCTACTTCTCGACATAATTTTGTTCAAGGTTTTTAAAATTATTGGTTTCAAGTTTGGAAACTTATTGATCTTTAACGGTGTTTAATAATTATAATACTATTTTGCTCTCCAGGGAAGCTTTCAACTGCTCCCACGGTATTTCCATGCTTTTTGAAAAGCGAAGCTTTTCTATAATTAGGGTCGGTCCGTCCGTCCGTCCGTAACGGATAGCTTTTTTTGTTAATTTAGGCATGTTAGAATTGTCCTATCGATTTCAAATTTTGCATGGTGATTCCTTTAGCAGTTAGGTACGATTTAGAAAGCGTAGCAACTCTATAATCATTACCAAAATGTCCGTACGTCCATTTTAAACATGATGATTTTTTTACTTTTTTAACATCAAATTTTTATGTGATCTAATTATCCGATTGATCTGATTTTTGGTATATTACTCACAATTTTGCTTTGACTCTTATACATTTATATTAGGATTATTCAGTTCTGAAACTATACAAGTGTTAACGTCCGTTTGTCCTACCGTTTCAGTGCTTCGCTTTTATGGGTGTTGTCATCCTTGTTTGAGGTGTGGGTAAGGGGGGTAATCAGGGGCAAATTTTCAATTATGTAACATTAAATTTTATCCCATAACTATACAGAAACCCGATCAAGTCTAACATAAGAAAACTAAACAAAACTGAAATTCGCGAAAATACAAATTTTTAAAGCGTTTGCAGTGTGTAATTAAAGCCTTCTTTACATCTTTTTTGCTTTTTTTTCGATTTGCTATCTTAACCCTTAACGGACGGGGGGGTGGCGTTGAACGCCCCCCCCCTCCGTTTTTTTCTATCAAATTTACTGTGTGTGAAAGATAAAGAGCCCTTGCCCCCCCCCCCTCCCCCCCGACCGATTAAGGCGCGGCAAGGGGCCCGACTGTAAAGGGTTAGGGATCTTCATAATATGTATCTACGGAAGAAAGTAATTTTGTTTATTATCATTAGTAATGTACATCAATTTATTGCTTATTGTCTTATCCCTTCCAATAAAATTTTCTCATTTCGACCTGATCCCAAAAATCTATCCTACAAGATGATAATTCAAGTAATTCAAATAATACCAGGGGAAAAAAGATAAGTCAACGGAGTAAACTTAAGGTTTTAGAAAGGAACGTCCAAGCTTTTTTAAAAATGGAGAGAAAGGGATGGTTTTGGTTAATTCTGTATGCACTAGGAACTTGGGAGGTAAATTTTTGGGAGGCGGCGGCTAAAAATATATTTGCCTTTTTTTGGACGTTGGGTTTGGGGGAATGGGGGTGTTGGCTCAATTCTAACGAATAACGATGTCAAACAAACGACGAATTACTAAAACAATACTTCTATTACACTTCCCTTTTAATGAAATTTGGTTTTTTTTCGCGAACTTATTACTCTACCCCTTGGTAATATAAGTAATGCAAGTAATGCATAAGTCGAGGGTAATAACTTTAAATTACTCTAAAAATTGCATGAGCTACATTTTTCTTCCATCTATCCACAATTTCAACATTGATATTTCATTTTGATGCAACACAGCTACTCTACAACTTAGAATTTCTGCAAAACTATACTAGTTTCTTGGTTAATCTGTAATGAACAAAATAGCATAACCGCTGCAACGGTGAAGCCTCTTATAGACCTCGGAAAGGTTTTCATAAATTTTTTAAGGAGGGTGTCTTCTACCCCACAGGAGATATTGCCTTAGATAAAAGTTTCCGCCCCCCCCCCCCATCTAAAAAAAAAACACTTTATGATTTACTTTCTTTTGAAACTACAATCTCCCCCAACCCCCTCTCACCTTAAAAAAACAAAAAGGCTGCAATTTACCTCTATTTTTTATTTAGAAATGATCAGCTACACTATCAAAGAATCAGTTCATCCTTGTTGAACTATGACGAAGTTGTATGAATGTTTCTTGACAAGAAAATTAGTATTTTTTTTTAAAGTAAAATATTTGCACAAATATTTGAAAATTATTGATAGTTTTAGAATAAAGACAACTTCCTTGCTTTGCTTTCTAAATTGTACCTAACTGCAACAGGAATTATCATGCAAAGTTTAAAATTAGAAGAATAATTTTAATATGCTCAAACTAACAAAAAGAGCTATCTGTTACGGATGGACCATCCTTAAATATGGAAAAGAAAAAATTTCAAAAAGATTTGGAGAGACATTTTAGGCGGAAAAGTTTTAAAGAAAAGGTACAAAACATCTTAATTAAAATGCAGGGAAGAAATAGCCTACTTGCTGAGTGGCAACGCCAAAAAAAAATAATCACACAAACAAGAACACAGTAATAGTGTCTGACTGATTATGACGTAACAAAAAAAATTAGCCAATGAGAGCCCGTTATTGACCAATGGTAAAATTTATAGTGGCCTCTCATTGGCTAATTTTTTTTGTTACGTCATAATCAGTCAGACACTATTACTGTGTTCCACAAACAATCATCCAATTACTTTGTAGATCGTTGTGTGTATAATGTAAGACAGCTTATTTTGCCTAATAAAAAATGACGTCATACAATACAAATGACAAATGATAGGCCAGTATACATTTTACCATGGATTAATTACGCAATGTGTACTGGTAACTGGCCTAGCAATGGTCAGTTGTTTTGTATGGCGTCATTTTTTATTAGGCACAATAGGCTGCTTTGGTGTATGTGTGTGGTAATAATATAGGGGGATTTAGTATATATTATAGATAGACATTTCTATAATAGTCGGGAATAGGTTTTTTAATAATGTAGCAAAATATAAAAGTTACAGGATCTGTGTCTCTGTGTGTATTGAAGAGTCTCGCTAACCGCTGAACTGATATGGTTCTCTTTTAAAATATAGCTTCTCAAAGGCCCTGGAAATATTTATGACTATTTTGGGGGAGGGTATCACCACACCTCCAAGAAAAATCACCCCTAGAAGAGAATTATTCCCTCCACCAATTTATTTACTTTTTTAGCTGTTTCATATGAAATCTGCAATATGCCATTAAACAAGGATGACAACATCCATAAAAGCGAAGCACTGAAACGGTAGGACAAACGGACATTAACACTTGTATAGTATCTGAACTGAAAAATCGGAACATAAATGTATAAATGTCGAATCAAAATTGTAGGTAAATTTGTTAAAAAACTGCTTAAAAACAGGATAATGTTTATGGACATACTTACATTTTTGGACTTGATTATAGAGTTGCTTCGCTTATAATATTGTTCTTTGTTGTCCCAGGAATCAATATACCAAAAATCAGATCAAACGGATAATTAAAACACTTGAAAATTTGTTGTTTAAAAAGTAGAAAAATCAACATGTTTAAAATGGACGTACGGACATTCTGGTAATGATTATAGAGTTGCTACGCTTTCTAAATCGTACCCAACTACTACAGGAATCATCATGCAAAGTTTAAAATCGATAGGACAATTCTAACATGCCTAAATTAACGAATAAAAGCTATCTATCTCGGACGGACGTACGGACGGACGGACGTACGGACGGACGGACCGACCCTAATGATAGAAAAGCTTCGCTTTTAAAAATAAAGATTCTGTTTTTTTTTACTTAAGTTGTTTTGTTTGAGCTCTGCAATATGACATAAAATAAAGATTCTAGTTAATGTTTCTCGGAATCATTATTGCATGTAGTTAAAAGGAGGCTACACGACTTGGGTTTCAAATTAATGCAAAAGCTACCAATATTTTCATGATTGTTGGGTATTAGTGCAATTTAAATTGTCAGAAAGTTTTATGTCTGTTCCTTTCCAACAACTGATTTAATGCCCATTAAGCGCCCACTCCCCCATTAATAGGAATTTTTTTGGGGGAAAATATATGGAGTTTCCCTTAGAGCGTTGCTTGGAACCCCCACCCAACACCACTATTGCACGGTAACCAGTGCACTATTCACCGTAAAACAAAACTTTACACTGAATTTGTCTGTGTGTGTGTGTGTATTTCTGTATTGAATTATAAACTCTAAGAAGATCTAAAAAACTTTATGATTCCTTTATATCAATCGCTAAGTTTTTTGTTTGTCTGTTTAGAGTTTGCTAACCTTTAAACCAGTTAAGTTATTCATTTTTGGAAAGCGTCACATAGGTCCCAGGTTGTGTTTTTAAATTTAACTCTTAGGATAATTATAGGTTATTCTACTGCCATCCTTACCCTAGATGATAGATGTACAGTCACTAGTTATACAATATGCATAGTATAAACCACAATTTAATGTTATACGCGGCAACCTCAACCTAGACAATTGACAGCTGCTAAAGTTTTCAACATACTTTCTGATACTACTTAAAACATTTGAATAATAATAGTTATTTATGGCATCGTGTTATAGACAGCTTTCCGTGTTTTATATCAAAATATAAAAAAAATATGATATTAAAACAAGTTTTGTTAGCTCCAAGGGCTTCCAAAACTGGTATTAACGATATATTTCTTAGTTTATTATTTGAAGAAAATTGTCTAAAGTACGATGCTATAATGATTTTCAGTATGGCTGAGAACAGGTTATATGCCAGCGGATATTTATCGGTAACGAAGCCATACTGGAATAGCTATTTCTTTTATCGTATTATAAACCGCTTTCCGCGGATTTAGAATGTACAATTATAAGATTAAAACCAGTTTTTTTAGCCCCGTGGTGCCGAAGGCACACGCTAAAAAATGGTTTTAATCTTATGATTGTACATTTCTATATTCGTAGAAATCTGAATATAATACGATGCTAGACATAGTTTTTTCGTATGGATGAGAACCGGTTCCTATCCACCAGATTCGAATGAATACGAAAATAATAGTTACTATGTGAAGTAATCGTTTGTGTATTAAATCTAAAGTTAAAGTATTGAAAATGACTAGTTCTACTCAAATGAAATTATACCAATTGTAAGGAAATTTTAACTTCATTTTTCAACAGAATAGCTTCTATGTAATATCCAGGGAGGAAGGGACATTGGGCTGTTTATTACACTAGTCCCCCAAAGTTTTATAATAACGTTTCTTATTAGTTGGATTAACAATTTTTTTAACTCTTTGGCTTTCAATTATTAATTTAGTATTCGTGGAAAAGGAAAATTGTCTGTAATACGATGCTATCATGATTTTTCAGTATAGCTGAGAACCGGTTATAATCCAGCGGATATTAATCGGCTTCGAAGCCATACTGGAAATATGGTTATGTAAGAGGTGCGAATTTTGTGAAAATTGTTGCTATTTTTATCTAGGTTAGGTCAAAGATGAATTAATCCTTCGACTTATTAGAACTAAAAAAAATACGGAAAATATCATTGAAAAAAAGAATAAAAAATTATCATTAAAAATGAATTAATCAATTCTAACAATTATAAAAAATACAGAATGAAAGCTATAATAAATATTTCTTTTTAGTTTGAATAAATGTTTTTTATCCCACATGACTTGGTGTGAATTTACTTCCACAATTACTTTTTATATTAAAAACTTAAACTAAAACTGCACAAGCCACTACAAGGGTTCCTGAAATTTGCAGAAAGATTGTTCTGTCATTTCAAGATCTAAATTGCTTACAGACATCATGGAATTCTGTTACTTTATAATATAGGATTGTGTCTTTTTGCGAATAACAAACACTTAGTCATTATGTGGAAATAATGGCACACCCTTGACTGACATGAATAAATTTTATATTCAACTGTCATCCAGAAACATAGAATAAATTCTGAAAATTTTCTCATGAATTTGCATTAGTCATAGAATAATTGGTTTTATAGTGTTACCAGCAGGTATGAATGTATGAATCTATACAGTTAGTTCTATCTTCTTGTTCTATGATATTAGAACAAACATATATGAATGTACACATGTTAGTTCTATCTTCATGTTCTATGGTATTAAAACAAACATGTATGAATCTACATATGTTATTTCTATCTTCTTGTTCTATGGTATTAAAAATAGATGAATTTTCTACATGATATTTAAAATGTATGAATCTATACAGTTAGTTCTATCTTCTTGTTCTATGATATTAGAACAAACATGTATGAATCTACATATGTTATTTTTATTTTCTTGTCCTATGGTATTAAAACAAACATGTATGAATCTTTATATGTTAGTTCTAACTTCTTTTTCTATGGTATTAAAACAAACATGTATGAATCTACATATGTTAGTTCTATCTTTACGTTCTATGGTATTAAAACAAGCATGTATGTTTCTATATATGTTAGTTCTATCTTCATGTTCTAAGGTATTAAAACAAACATGTATGAATCTACATATGTTAGTTCTAACTTCTTTCTCTATGGTATTAAAACAAACATGTATGTTTCTATATATGTTAGTTCTATCCTCTTGTTCTAAGGTATTAAAACAAACATGTATGAATCTATATATGTTAGTTCTATCTTCATGTTCTATGGTATTAAAACAAACATGTATGAATCTACATATGTTAGTTCTATCTTTACGTTCTATGGTATTAAAACAAGCATGTATGTTTCTATATATGTTAGTTCTATCTTCATGTTCTAAGGTATTAAAACAAACATGTATGAATCTACATATGTTAGTTCTAACTTCTTTCTCTATGGTATTAAAACAAACATGTATGTTTCTATATATGTTAGTTCTATCCTCTTGTTCTAAGGTATTAAAACAAACATGTATGAATCTATATATGTTAGTTCTATCCTCTTGTTCTATGATATTAAAACAAACATGTATGAATCTACATATGTTAGTTCTATCCTCTTGTTCTATGATATTGAAACAAACATGTATGAATCTACATATGTTAGTTCTATCCTCTTGTTCTATGGTATTAAAACAAACATGTATGAATCTACATATGTAAATAGTTGTCAGTTCTTTCTCTCTTTCTGGACCCAATGGAAATATAGAAAGATTGATATTTTAGGTTTAATTATTGGATATAACCCATAGCTACAAAAAAAAATTCATAAAAATAGGATCAGCAAATTTATGAATTGAATATACATTATAAAAGATTCAACAAAACAAATATTGAAGTAGGGAATTTTAGCTTAGCTATATAGACATCTATAATACAAAGTAGAACGATGTTTGTCTGTCTGTTTGTTTGTAGCGAAGGATCTCGCTAATCGCAGATCCGATCGGGTTCTCCTTTACAGGGTAGCTTTTCATAGGTCCCATGAAGGTTTATAACTATTTTCTTGGGAGTTGTGACACCCCCAACCCCCCTAAAAAATAAAAAATCACCCCTCCCCCCCCAAAAAAAAATTTTTTTTTTTCTTTTTAAAACTAAAATTAAATTAGTGGGTTGGACTACCCCCCCCCCCCCCCACAAAAAAACAGTAAGTATGTAAAAATAATATTCTTTGGGGAGGGGGAAATTTTTTTTTACATTCTTATTTTAAATCTAAAATACGAAGCCGCTAGTAAAATAAAAACTAGTAGTATAAATAAAGGCTTTTAAAGAAAGCCGAACAAAGTACATTTGTAATATGCACTAGAAAGATTTGAGTCATGAGATTTATCATTTTTTTTTATTTAAACCATTTAATTGTTTGAAATATAAAAAGAATATTTTTGTGTTATATATATTTATCCCTGTCAATCTGGTTTTTGGGGTTTTTGTAGTTTTGGTGGGATTAAGTTGGTATGTTGATAGTCAGTTTGGATTTATTTTAGCTAGGTGAAAGAACATTGTGCTTATGCCGAGAACAGGAGATGGGTTATTTTATAAATTTTATTATTTTACTAATTATTTTTGAATTTAAAATTCTATTTCGGATTTAATTCAATGTGTTGCACTTGTTTAACTAAGAAACTAAGGAAAGAAGTAAGATAATGTTTTCTTTTTAAAAATATATACATTGTGTGTGTACGAAGTTTATCTGTAATTGTGTATAAATATTTATGAGAATAAACTGAAAAACCCTTGATTTTTATATGTTTTTAGTAAAAATTATCTGTTTAATGAAACGGTTAAGTAAATAGTTAATATAGATATTTTTACTTTCAAAAAATATTTTGTGTTTGTAAGGTGGATAGCTAAGCTTGAATAAAAGAAATTGTTGTGCATGATTTTTAAAAATTGTTTGATTAACCAAATTTTAAGCAAAAAAGTTTTTCTTTCAAATTTGGGCTAAGCAGTCAACAAAAAAAATATTCTAGGATAATGATTAAATCTAATTAAACAAATCTAATGTGTTAAAATTAGTTATAGGCAATAGTGCAAGAACACAATTAAGCCCGGAACAAAGCAGTGAGCCGCAGGATAATTGTAGTGCTTCACAAGGACCTGAAAATCCTTTAAACATAGCCGGGGGAATGCCTTCCCTTCGTACAAGGTCTATGAGGGGGGTAAATACTGGTGGAGTTTCTGCAGGGACTTCAGGACGTCGTTCCAATAGGCGAAGACAAGATGTAAGCTATGAACATGCCCAGCCTATTTCTGACGAAGAAGAAAATTCCCATGAAAGCCTAAAGGCATTTTTAGCCTCCCAGATTCAGAGCTTGAAAGTTAATCTTGAGAACCACGTCAAAGGAACCCAAGCACAGTTCCTAAAAGATATATCAGGGCATTTAGCGTATATGGACAAAAAGTTTTCTCAAAAAAGTGAAAGAAAAGTTTTGAATAGTGAATATAATCAAAAACATTATGACCGTTACAGTCTTATAAACATTTTGTATTTGAAGCAAAGTACGCTCTAGAAAATGAAAATCTAGAAGATGTACGCGTACATTTAGACGCTTGTTATGAAGCATTTTTGTCCTACGAGAGAGAGATTATATTGGCAGATAAGGTAGAGAAGAGAAAGACGTACGTTCCATAGAGAGACAGATATTAGAAGAAAAGCGATGGACAATAAAGAACAAATCGCCGCTATTCTAAATAGGTAATAATTGTTTTTCCAATGTATTGCTAGGGTTTATGAGGATATTTACAATAAAATATCATTATTGACAAAATATTGAGGGCAATTAATGGAATGAAAAGGACAATGGCATATTTAGAAATTAATTGTGTTTTAAAAATAGATTTGCAAAGTTAGAATATTGATAATTTTAGTCTACATAATATGTAAGTTTTAATTAAGTGTATTTGTTGGTAATGGAAATTATGTATAATATATTGATAATAATTTTTATTTAGAAATGTTTCAATCTCTCAAACTAGGAATATTCTACTTCATAAGGACAGGGGGAAAAGAAAACTGATTAATCAGAGCTGCCACTTCTAAAAATGGCTAGGATACACAAAGGTAAAAGTTAGAGTAGCTTCGCTCTTTTCTATTTATTGATATGTCTAGTATAGAATGAGTATACTGTATAGTGAATGAATTTAGGTTTTAAATAAGCTATATTATAATATAGCGTAGATACTCTAAAGTCTGTTTCGAACGCCCAACTAAAAAGAATATGGTAAATTACAATTTTATGAGGTTATTGTATAGATATTGATGTTGGAATTTAAAATTAATTTTAACGTCTGGAATATGATCTTATATTTTATTAAAAAGGGAAAATACAATTTTCTGAGAACAGTAGTATTATGATAGATTACTGATTTTTTGGTTTTGATTACGGTTATTCTGGATTATTGTCGAGAATACATATATGTTGGTTGAAATAGCCGTAACTGGCCAGAATGAAATAAGATATATTTTCGTTGCTTATTAAACTCATGCTATTCATGTACATATTCAAATAATTTTAAGGATGCAGTTACAATCTTTTAAAAATTTTCTGTATTTTTCTAGGTTTCAGAAAGAGTAACAACAGCAATATTTTTAAAATTGTTGAGTCTGAATTATATATCTGAATTTTAAATTAATTTTAAAGAATTTTATATTTTTAGGGGGAGTAAAAGAATACCAGAACTTAATTAATTCAACAGGGTGTCCCACAGTGGATTTGGAGGAATTGGCCAGTTCTGTTGGGATAAAAGAATCGGATTTTGACTTGAGGTCAGCTACCGGATTATTGGATTACTCTGGAAACCTTGATTGTAGCATATTGTTCAAGGCAAGGTTAAAGGGATTTGAATCTTAAAAATCTGGGTTTAACGTATGGAAACAATTCGCTCTAGTTAATTCACTAGTTTTATTTTGAGTGGATAAAATTGAATTGTTTATTCGTTTAATAAATAAAGTAGAGAATGACAGCTCATGGTCTACTATTAATCAATATATAAATGGGGTAAAAATCTTTCATAGATTACTTTTAAAAAGTTTTGATAATCCTTATGTTAATGAGCAAATCTTGCAATTTTTAACGAAACATTTTCGTAAACCTGAGAATAACAGAAGGCCTTTATTAAAAGATGAGTTTGAAAGTATGATTTGTGTGCATTGGAAGCAAAATTTTTATAGTTTGATATTGAGAAATTTATGCTTAATGATTTTTGCTTGGATTGGGTTTTTAAGATATGATTATGGTTCTCAGTGAAATGGAATAATGTTACTTTGTAAATAATGTGATAACTTTAAAATTGTTTGATGCGAAGAACAATAAGAAAAAGAGGGGCCAGACTGTTAGATTTCAATTGATAACTTTATGAAAATCGTAAATAATTATTTACTGAAAGCAGGATTTTATGGTAAATTACATGGCGACTCTGTTTATCTATTTTTCTAAATAGATGATGGGTAATGTTTGTATAAGAAAAGATTATCTTATGCACATATGTATGGATTGTTGTTGGATTTATGTAACAGAGCAGGAGTGGACACCAACAAGATTATTACGCATTCTTTAAGAATTGGCAGATGCACAGAAGCATCATGGAATGGAATTCCGGACTATGTTATGAATTTTTATGGCAAATGGGCCCTTAAAAGTACATCAAGGGCTAGATACCAACGGGTTCTGGAATCTGAAGCAATTTTAGTTTCAAATGTGTTAAACTAATTTCCTGTTTTTACATATCATTCTCATCAGTTTTGTTGGTTTGGATTATCTATCTAATTTTGTGTTTGTTTTGAAAGTGTAGCTTCTCTATAATTGGTTTGTTAGGGAGAATTAGGTATAACATTAGTTATTTATTCTTAGGATAAATAATTTTGTGTTATATATATTTATCCCTGTCAATCTGGTTTTTGGGGTTTTTGTAGTTTTGGTGGGATTAAGTTGGTTTGTTGATAGTCAGTTTGGATTTATTTTAGCTAGGTATCCCTCCCTCCCTCCCTGGCTTATTTAAATAAGGAGCTAGTCCAGTAGGCCATCAGCTGATCATATGATTTTATGTGTTATCTATTGATTTTTAATTGTATTGTATTTTAATTGTATGAATAAAAATGTGTTTTATGTTCACCTAGACTAAATATATGGATTATCTATCTAATTTTGTGTTTGTTTTGAAAGCGTAGCTTCTCTATAATTGGTTTGTCAGGGAGAATTAGGTATAACATTAGTTATTTATTCTTAGGATATATAAATCAGCTTATATTTGTATAAATTTGCTTGTAAGTATCTTTGTTTTAGAAAAGTTTATAAACAAAGAATTGTGCCGTCAATAGGAGTAGTAGAAATAGAGGGTTAATAATATAGAATAAATACATAGCAATTTTTTTTTATATCTATTAATACCCATCTTTGTTTTAGCAAAGTTTCTAAACATGAAACAGAAAAAAAAGAGATACCTGTTTTAAAATTTTCATTCGTTTGTTAATTAATCCACTTTACAATAGCCTATTATATCAAATTTTAAAATTGACACACAAAATTAATTAATAATTTTATTAACAGATCTCCCTCTACTCTTCTAACTTTAGTTTGAAAGATGGACAGGGATTTCCTGGAGTTAGTAAGTCAACTACCATTCCTTGCATAGAAAGAGACAAACGTATTAAAAATAAAAGAAGGATCAGCGTGGTTTCTTTAATAATCTCTACCTCTTTTTCGCCCTTTTAAGTTTTTTTCCCCTATTTTTTCTCTATATTTTACTCCTTAATCTTTATTTTTTTTCTTTGCCCTCATCATTTCATAATTTTTCCATTCTATTGTATGTTATTGTCCTTGTTGATAATTCAAGTCCCTGTCCCTAATGCCTGCAATTAGAAACTTGAATATCTCACATTTTTCAAACAATGACAAACCTAACATAATTCTAAAACTTTGATATGTTGCAGATTAAACGGCATTTAAATTTTTATCCTTAAAATGGTCTAACAAGAAACAATGTCTTCTTTGCAGAATATTAATATGATTTAAGAAATATATTAATTAAAAAAAAATAACCAACTAGATCAAACGCGTTGTTTTTGTCAAAGTGTATGAAAATTAAAATATGTATTTTATCAACCACATATCAAACAGGGAGGTAGAGTATAACATGCTGTTTTTACAATAGTCTCCAAAGTTTTATAATAACGTTTTATTTTTCATTGGCATAGCAAGTTTAGGGACATTTATTGAACTTTGCTAATTTTGTTTAATAAGTTGAGAGTCCACTAATTTTAATCTACAGATAGGGGTAATTTGGTGTATCATCATTGGTTATGTACATTGATTTATCGACCAATGAATCATCCCTTTAGTTCTCTGCAAATCAAACCTTGTTCTTCCAAACAAAGACTATAATATCAGATTCCTTATGAATTTCTTTAATTTTTACAATCAAATTAGAATGACTCATTACACACTCACACACAAACACACATACACACTCACACAAACACACAAACACACATACACACACATACACTCACACACACACACACACACACACACACACACACACACACATACACACACTTATACACAAACTATACAATATGAATAATGTGTATAGGATTTATATATAATAAGGAATTTTAAAAGAAAATTTGATTATTGTAACAAGAATGTTAGGGCACATAAGAGCAGAGCAATATGCATATAAAAAAGAAAATGAGATATTAAGTTGTTTGAAAATTTTTAAAAGGTTGTGTAAAAAGGAAAGGGAATCGATTATTCTTTTACAGTATTGCTTCGAAAAATCATGTATAGCATTATGTTAGAGACAATTTCCCACGAATAGAGGAATAAAAGTCATAAGATTCATACCAGTTTTGTTAGCCCAGGTCTGGTTTTAATCTTATAATTTTTCATTTAAATATCAAACTGTCTATAATACGATGCAATAAATAACCATTATTTAATTATAATGAAACACGAAAATAATAACTGTTTTAGAGATCTTACTTCCCTACAGACCAAAATAAAAATTGTTATTAGATATGCTTTGCAACTCAAAAATTGAGTTTACATTGTTTAAAAGTATTTTGAGGGATTTTCTCTATTATAAACAGGGAGGAAGGGGGGGTAGACGTATGAATGGAAATTATAATGGTACCTTAGTTTTATTCCCACGTTCTTATCCTATTATCCTATAATATAAAGTAATAAGCTTTTTTGTTTGTAGCGAAGGATCTCGCTAACCACTGAACCGATATGGTTCTCTTTTAGAACGAAGCTTTGTATAGGCCCTCAGATGGTTTTAGGCTATTTTATTTTTATAAATAAGTCTGGGTATGGTTTTAAGATATTTTTCTGCCTTTATTCAGCCCTTTGAATATAGAGCCCCTAGATGCTAGGGGCGCAGCCGCTAGTATTATCAATAATACAAAGTAGTACGATGTCTGTCTGTCTGTCCGTCCGTCCGTCCGTCCGTCTGAAGCTTAAGATCTCGGTAACCACTGAACCGATCGGATTCTACTCTTGAGGGTATATACCTACTGGTCCTGTGGTGGTTTTAAGCTATTTTCTTGGGGGTAGGGACACCCCTAACCCCCAAAAAAACAAAAAAATCCTCCCCTTATTTTTTATTTTGCTCTGCTACAGGCTGCCCCAGGCTGCCCTTTATTATTTTTTATTCCAGCATTTATTTTGAAAGAAAGAATAGCAACATTCTCTCACTACTAAAAACAATAAATATTAATTTTTTTTCTCGTATTCATTCGAATCCGGTGGATAGGAACCGGTTCTCATCCATACGAAAAAACTATGTCTAGCATCGTATTATATCCAGTTTTCTACGAATATAGAAATGTACAATCATAAGATTAAAACTAGTTTTTTTAGCCGGTGCCTTCGGCACCACGGGGCTAATCCGTGGAAAGCCGTTTATAATACGATACGAGAAATAACTATTATCACATCTTGGGGCAAAGCCCCTAGAGGCTAGGGGCGAAGCCGCTACTATTATATAAAGTAGTAATCGTTTTTTGTCTTTACCGAAGGATCTCGCTAACCGCTGAACCGATATAGTATTCCTTTACAGTGAAGATTCTTATAGGTCCTGGGAAGGT
The DNA here is from genome assembly GCF_053477335.1 of Acartia tonsa. NCBI lineage: Eukaryota > Metazoa > Arthropoda > Copepoda > Calanoida > Acartiidae > Acartia > Acartia tonsa. The sequence goes on along the minus strand of NC_137261.1, from coordinate 9,413,695 downwards.
TTTAAACTATTTTTGGAGCGGGTGTCTTCACCCCCCTCCCCCCTAAAAAAATATTTTTTAACTCTTTTGAAACTCAAATTTAAAATGGGATGAGGTCGACTTTTCCCCCTCCTACCAGTGCCCCTAGAGGCTTCTAGGGGCGTAGCCGCTAGTATATATTATATCTTAATTGGTGGGTTCACTTTACCAATGTCTAAACTTTTCAGCCAATAATCGTAACCCACAGACGGGTTAGTTGTGTTGATGATCATTGGGGATGTACATCCATTTATCGTACATAGTCTTATCCTTTAAGATCCCTGACCATAAACAAGAGGGGGAATTCCATAAAAATTATATTCATTTTTACCACTTTCAGGGATAAATAATCAAAGAAATGGTTTCAAAATAAAAGATAATTTATGCTGCCTGTTTGTTAGCTGGTTTGTAACGCTAGTAAAACTATTCAGATATACCTTATCGATCCTATTGTATTAAATAGTCAGGTTTTTTTCTAAAGCTTAAGATCTCCATAACTTCTGACCCTATTGGGTTCTCTATTTTAGGAAGCTTAACATAGGTCCCAGGTTGGTTTAAAGATTTTTAAGATCTTAACGACAGACAAAATACCCGTACTACTTTATATTTCTTTTTTTACAAAATCATCCCTGTTTTCTAGAATTTTGTTTATTATCCTCCCTCATCATTACCATGTTACTCCCTCATTTTTCTTTCTTCATAATCCTCCCTCATCATTACCATGTTACTCCCTCATTTTTCTTTCTTCATAATCCTCCCTCATCATTACCATGTTACTCCCTCATTTTTCTTTCTTCATTATCCTCCCTCATCATTACCATGTTACTCCCTCATTTTTCTTTCTTCATTATCCTCCCTCATCATTACCATGTTACTCCCTCATTTTTCTTTCTTCATTATCCTCCCTCATCATTACCATGTTACTCCCTCATTTTTCTTTCTAACCTCTATGAACTTTACCTTGACACAGTGACGAAATTGTGGATTTTTAATAGATTTATTCACTTTTTAAAAGTTTTAAGCTTTTACAAATTAACCAACGAAACATTGAAAGGCAGAAAATATAGAAAGTGCCGTTTAATTTATTATTTACTCGCTATGACACATTAAAAAAAACACAAAATGATTCAGTGTTTATTACCCAATATAACCTAACCTAACCTTACCTAAAATGATAAAGAAACAAACTAAAAATTATCAAATCCCTATTAGTTTAATTCTCCCCCAACAAAAAAAGTGAAACGTGTGGGGGGGATGAGGTACTACGACTCTGATTCTTTTTCTTTTCATGTGCCACTGTATTCCAATTGTGCGACCAAATTCCCCCCACCCTGAATTGTTGATGCTGGCTATGCCCTAGGGCTAGTCATTCTCGAGAACAAAACTTCAAGCAAATATGTAGTGTTCCTTCAACCTGGAAAACTTTATGCTATTCATTTTTTTTAGTATGGCTGAGAACCATGTCTAATTCACCGGATATCTCTCAGTTTGGAATAACATTTTCTTAGCGTTCTTTTATTGTTTGCTATAATGAAATATGTCACAATATTGTATGCGCTGCGCACATACTAAGTTTTCATTTTTAGAATTAAACTTTTCCTTTTTGCAAGAATCTAATTTTTGTGTCTGAAACACAGGGATACTAGGAAAATTCAATTGCAGAAGATTTTTAATCTGTTGGTTGGTTAAAAAAATGATAATATCCATAAAATTAAACAGCAAGGACAAACAAACTTGATTGATTTTAATTTTAAAGTTTGGTGATTGCCTAAAATGCAAGATGCCTTAAATAGTCAAATTTAAATTTGAGACGTAATTATGGAGTTGCTACGCTTATAAGACTTGTTATAAAAGACGTCCATATTTGTTACACGAATGTAGAAATGTTCTACATATTAGGATATTTTAACAATTTTTTCTCGTATTCATTCGAATCCGGTGGATAGGAACCGGTTCTCATCCACACGAAAAAACTATGTCTAGCATCGTATTATACCCAGCTTTCTACGAATATAGAAATGTACAATCATAAGATTAAAACCAGTTTTTTTAGCCGGTACCTACGGCACCGCGGGGCTAAAAAACTAGTTTTAATCTCATAATTGTACTTTCTATATCCGCGGAAAGCCGTTTATAATACGTTGCGAGAAATAACTATTCCTATTTGAAAATTCATAACGTGCACTTACATAAACTAATGGAAGTTTGGTTTATCTTTCTATGACATATCCCTTTATACCACCCGTAGGGGGTAATTTTGAACAAATAAAGAAAACCCTGTTTAGAAGATCTAGACAAAAAAATGCTCAATTCTTCTTAAACTAACAATTTTTTTAAAACAAACGTTGATTAGGAGGAACTTTGATTTTTCTACCGTTATCGACTGGAAATTTTTAAAAATGTATATGAATAAGTGAAACAAATTCAACCTTTTCTTTGATTGGGACGTTGTCGTTTTTAAAGGCAGAACAACAGTGGATGTTTTGTCCAAATTGCTTGTAAATATGGATTTAAATTTGCTAATTTTTGTAGATAAACTGACAAATATATTATACATATAATACTGGCATTTATACATCCAAATTGACAAATATACTTCTATTTCTTGCCAAATTTACAACTGAACTTTTAAATATTTCATAAAATAGATTTTCTGGTAAAAATTTTAGGCACTGTTTAAATGTAGAAATGCTTTGCATTGAAAATGAAATGTTTGATTCTGTAGAAAGATTTAATGTTATATGTGTATCTAAAGATTGAAGATTGATACTTTGGATTTAGGAAGGATTAGCTAACAAATAGAAATGGATTCAATAATTTCCTATTTAGATTCAAAACCGTCTGTCATAATAGCCTCTTATTTGGCTTTTAATGGAAGCACAAGCCTGACAATGGATGTAAAATATGCATGGATATTATGGCAGGAGAAAAATGGTCATCAATTTAGCTTGATATTTCTCCTGTAATTTATTGGTCCGGCCGTTCATCCAGCAGGAAGGGGGAGAAGGGATAAAGGGAGGGGATGGGTGAGATCGTTATTTTAGTCCGCTAGAAGGTTAACTTTGTTAGAGAACATGATAGTCTGGTGTAAGATCCAAGTAATAATAGATCCATTAGCCTGACCTTATCCAATTTTCATAACAACCATTACCAGACACAAATTGTAAAGGTCCCCACCACATGAGCTTGGTAGTTGTATTGTTTATACATCTGTACTTATACATTTAATTACTATAGGGATGTATATTGTATAACAGGCAGTGTCTAAACTTTTCCACCACATATCAACTAATATTAGGTGTAATGGGGGAGGGGGGTACATCAATTCAGACACCATGGAAACTGTCCCAATTTTGTATAACTTTTGCGGAACATGTTCCAGTTACGTCATATTTTTCTTTCCCGAAAAAGAGAAGGGGGGAAGAAAATCTCTTCAAAAGAGATGGGGAAAACCCCCCTTTCTCCCATCTCTTTTTTCTTCCCCCCTTCCCTTTTTTTCTTTCCCTCTTCCCTTTTTCGGGAAAGAAAAATATGACGTAACTGGAACATGTTCCGCAAAAGTTATACAAAATTGGGACAGTTTCCATGGTGTCATCAATTCATCGTCCTTTGTCTTATACCTTAACCTTCCTGAAAGCAGGGTGGAACTTGGTTTAAATCAAATACTATAGGAAATGTTTCTTTCCCCCCTAGCCTATTATCTAGAATAAACTTTAACTTTTTACCTTTTTATTTGACCAGTTCATCTCAAAATAAAAGTTTAAAGTATAACATTTACATGTATTTTTAGTTAGTAATCTTTAAAAAGCGTAGTCTTTTTTATAATAGGGTTGGTCTGTACGTCCGTAATAATGTTTATTTTGAAAACAAAATAAAGTCACACGAGATATTTAACGCAAAATTGTTCTTGTGTGGAAAGTTGGACATTAACACTTTATCTTATTCGTTGGCATATGTATTATTAGCTAGGATAAGATTAGACATAGATTAACGTGGTAGTTGAGTGCGCGGGAGATAGATTCCTGAAGGGTTTTTTATCTTTTGTAGAGGCTTGTGTGCCCTAATTAGGAATTATAGTACATCAAAATAGCTAGCTTAAAATGTTTTTGTGTAGTGTAATCGATAATAATTGACAATGATAATGGATTTATCATAACTTGGATCTTACACCAAATTATGTACTCTTTTAAAGTAAATCCTGTTGCGAGCTAAAATAATGATCTATCCCATTTACCAAAATCCCCTTCTCTCCTTCTCAATTAATGAACTGACCAATAAATGATAGGGGAAATAGCAACCTAAATTGTCGACATTTTTTCCCCTGTCATAGTATTAACGTATATTCTATATTAATTAATAGAAGTTAGTTTGACTTTAGAAGTGTAGGTTTTAAATTATATACACTTTGACTAAAACAGCACGTTTAATTGAGTTAATTTTATTAGTTGCGTTCACATGCAGCGCTTTGCAAGAGGGAGTGAAAAATTGAGTAGGTGAAAAAAACACAGTTCTACCCAATATCTTGTTGTAGAGGGTGTTGACATCCCCCATCTGCAAGCCATAATAAGTACAATTATAGCTATAAAGATATTTCCCTGTCATAATATCCACGTATATATTATGTATTACACAACACAATAATAGTATATAATGTGATTTTTAAAAATTATGTTGATATTAATTCACTCATGACCAAGTCTATGATTTTGTTATACTTTTTTAACAACCTAATATGACATAAATAAACCTGTTAAAATAAGTGAAGAGGGGATATTCTACTATTTATGTATTATGCATATTGTAATTTGGTATAAAGGTGTGTAATTATGATTAATGCCCACCCAATTTGGGGGAGGGTTGACAAGCAATGTAACAGAATATGCTTTTAAATAGCAAAGCATACTTTGCAAGTCTTGTTTATTGGACTGTTTGTGTAGAATGCATTTTAATAGTGGAAGATCTGATATTTTTCCTCTAAAATTTGAATATGTACGATATACTAACCGTAAAACATTTTTAAGATATAAAATATGTTTATCATTAATATGAAATCGTATCGTTATTATATTTACATAATAATAACTCATTTACAATATAAATCTTATTTTTTCATTAAAATTATGTAGATGATTTGTTTCTGCTATGCTACTTATGGGCTTACTTGTTCTTTATACTTATGGATGTATTATTACTTGGATCTTACAACAGATTTTCAGTTTCTTTAATAGAGTGAAAAACACAGCGGGATAAAATAACGATTCCACCCTTTTACCAACTTTACCCCATCCCTTCCCCTCTTAATGGATGAACAAACTGACTAATTCAGGAGTTCCAAGTTTGATACCTAAATTGACGACAATTTTCCTACTTTCATAAAATCCACGTTTATTCTATATCCATTTTTGTACTATATGAAAATTATTGCTAAAAAATGTTTACACAATTATCAAGATTGCTGGAACACTGTAATTTTGCGCATGTGTTTCATTTACTTCATTACACTCAAAATATCCCTCTACTGTAGTTTCAGGGAAAAAAGAAAACTTTTAAATTTTTTTCCCGTACAAATCTATATTATACAGTATACAAGTTTTCTGTGTGCAATCTATAATACAAAGTAGAACGATGTCTGTCTGTCCGTCTGTCCGTCTGTCCGTCTGTCTGTCCGTCTGAAGCTTAAGATCTCAGTAACCACTGAACCGATTGGGCTCTACTCTTCAGGGAATATACCTACTGGTCCTGTGATGGTTTTAAGCTATTTTCTTGGGGGGTGGGACACCCCTAACCCCCCCAAAAATGAAAAACACCCCCCCCCCAAAAAAAAAAAATTTTTTTTTTTACTTTTTCTTTTTAAATCTAAAATACGAAAAATTAGGTTGATCAAACCTCTTGGGGCACAGCCCCTAGAGGCTAGGGGCGAAGCCGCTAGTAAAATTATACAGTAGGACAAACGGATACCAAACCTTGTGGAGTGTCATAACTTGAAGAAGCAGAATATTAATTAATATGTCTATACAAAATTGAACATAAATTTGTTGACAAATTGCTGAAATTGTTAACGTTTATAGAGTTGCTACGCTTTTTAAAGTATACCCAATTGAAACAGGAATCGATATGTTAAGGTTGAAATCGACAGGATAACTCTAACATACTTAAATTAGTTATAAGTGCTAACTGTCTTGTTTTGATGGTTTATTGTTTTAATTATCTTTTTTTAGCAAAAACATATTTACTTTCTACAATTTAAAATTTTAATAGATTTCTTTTCTTATCCGTTTACCCCATATAATTGTTTTAACCTAGTGTGAGCAAACACAAAATATAACAGGATAAATTTATAAAACAACTCTGTATTAAAAGAAAGAACAATTATTAAAATAAAAATATAAAGTCACGAAACCTTTACATGACAAAATAGAAAATTATTTTATAGCGTGACCGACTTTTTGACGGACATAGTAATCTGTATACTGAATTATCTTTGGTGAGGGATATAAAAAAATAATAACAAAAACAGCTTGTCTATGATATTCAAGGCATGACCATGATTTCAAAATGCCATAAAGTAAATATTAATTTCTAGCGTTGAGGTGGGGGGACGGGGGGTGTTACCCTGTACCAAAATAGCCATAAAGCTTCCCAAGACCTATGAAGGAGAACCATATTGGTTCATAGGTTAGCGAGATCTTTAAGTACAAACAAAAAATATCCTGGTACTATTATATAAGGATTGAAATAGTGTTGACAAAGGCTTACAGGATGGGAACAAATTTAAGGTTAGGTTTTGTACATATTTGTAAAAATTGGTTTTTCTGGAGCTTTTTGGTATTTTAAAATACATTTATTGTTGTTGTTGTTGTAGCCATGATTCTCTGAAGTTAGGACTCAGATGCACACGGAGACTGGAAGTGAGAATCCTTTGGCCAATCTTAGATTGGTAAGCTTCGCGCACAGCTGATTGTATTCTATGTTACATTACAAGCTGACCCGCAATTCTCGTGGAAGCTACTCAATTATTACATCACCCTGGCCTAGAGTTTTGGTAGGTGTTCCATATCCTAATTAATGGCACTCTCATACGAGGAGCATGGATGAGGGAAAGCATGGTTAGAGCTGCTTGATTTGTAGAATCCTAACTTCCTACAAATCTCCCCCTTACAACCCTAGGGCATCTTAGGGAAGGTTGCGTTATCATAATCTGACAAATTGCGACAGCATTTGTCAACCAAGCGCAAAGTCTATTTGGGGACTTGAACTCGGTTTTTCCCAACCACAGCAAAGTACGCTAACCACTACACTATGGGACATAAAATGTATAAATACAAAGAGTTTTAAACACCAGTTATTAATTAATGGATGTAGAATATACGTGGATATTATTATAACAGGATAACAATGAAGGAGGAGCTCGTTTTTATTGAACTGTACTTTAATATTTATTTGCACGTGTACTGTTGAAATTCTCGGTCTACTGGGTATATGTAACCTTATTATGGATTTTATCCATTTATGTAATTTATGGTTGTGCAAGAAGGGTTTCAAAGTTTTAATGATAGGAACATTAAATTTAATTTGTCCCTCTTTTCTAATTAAAATTTTGAATTTGTTTCTTTTAAATACTTTATTTGAATACTAGCGACCGCGCCTATAGCATTTAGAGGCTCTGTATTCAAAGGAAGAGAGATGAGGCCGAATTTAGCCTAAATCCACCCAAGACTTAAAACGTAAAATAGCCTAAATCACAATAGGACATTTATGCAGCTTCCCTAAAATGAAAAATCATTCGACCGTAAGTAAGATAACACCGGAAAAAAACATAAATTCAAAGTCCAAACACTTTATATATTAGGATAAAATTTCACCTTTTTGTGGTTATTTATAAATATTAATAAAGTTGTATTAAGGGCTTTTTATGAATAGCTAAATTATGAATCCATAAGTGTCCTCAGAATTTTTATTACGAGATATCTACAATATTTTACATTATTTTCATTTCATCTTGAAAAGAAGGTTTCGTGATTTTCTCCAATAAAGGCAGTCTATAAACAAAGAATAATAGGCATGGAAATAAAACTACACTGTTAAAAATAATATTTTTTTTAAACATCAGATAATACTATATATTCTTCACATTAATGTATAGTATCAATCCGTACGTTATAGGAAAAAAACCTTATTACGATACAAGGAAGATTCCAATACTGTATTGAGTAATACTTAGTGTTCTATGGAGTAACATGTAGTACTAAATAATGTATTTGTCTGTATAGTATTATCCAATACGCTCTTTGGAATAATATTCAATACGGTAGAAGTAAGTTTTTAATACTCTCCTTGGCAATTTTTGATACCCTCTATCATAATTTTTGATACTCTGTAGAGTATGAAACTGTTTTACTTTGGATGAAAGATCAGTTTATAATATATGATTATTATATGTACATATACATTTTGTTATATCAACAAACATACCAAGCAGAGCAATAAAACATTAATTTAAATGTAAATTTAGTAAAAAAATGACTTTAAAGATGTTTAGGACTAAACATGATCCTTAAAAATAAAAACTATGGTCAGTCATAATTACAAAAATCAAAACTATAAATCTGAGCATAAATAGTAACATTTCATCTTTGTCTAATACGACCAAGCAGAAACACTTCCATGAGAGGTGTGCACAAATGGTGTCTGTTTCAATTATTCTTTACAGTACAGATTCGTACCCTAGAAGGTATGAATAGTTACAATTTTAATAAACCATTCTCTTGCGTATTGTCTGATACTCTACAGCGTATGAAATAGTACTAAATTAAAAAAACATTTCTACAGCACAGTGGGATCTTTTGAAAAAAATCGGGACATCCAAAAAATTTAAAATTGACTTTTATCTATCCTAGGAATTAATAATGGCTGTAAGTAGACAGCTAGAAAAGAAATTTTTAAAAAATATTCATTTTTGGCGGATTTATGCCATTTTTAAAAAAGGTAGTGAAAAATTTCTTTTCAGTTTTGATGATTTTCCAGATTTTTTTACACAATTTTTTCAAAGCAACAAAAAATACATTTATGTTCATCTTATGAAAATAATTTTTGATTGAGGTACTTTTCAGATACCTGTACCAATGTCTAATTAAAGAAAAATTTTTAAAAAATATTTTTTTGGTGGTGTAAATTGACATTTTGTGAGAAAATTTCACCAAAAATATCAAGATTTTTAACCCCAAAAAATCTGTTTTCTCCATTTTACACAAAAACGGACAGGAGGCCCCGGGTTTTGCAATAATAATATCAATATACAACATGTATTGTGTATTAAACAGTTTTCACAACCTGGGGCCTCTTGTCCGTTTTTGAGTAATTGAGTATTTTACATTGCATGGTTTGAACAATTTTGTTCTTGTTAATTTCAAATTTTCCCCCGTTAGAGGGGGAAGGAGTCATTTTAGAGCCCAAAGTCATCTCTGCAATGTTTTCTAACTTTTTGAGGCGGAACTTTCTTTACTTCTGCATTCTTTGCCTCCGGCCAACCGTTACCCCGTTATTTGCCGCCGTTGGCGAGATTTTTAACGATATTTGCCGTTCTCGCGGTTTTAATGGACATTTAAGGGTTAAAGGAGTCGTTAAATAATAATGACTTATAAATACTTTTATTTTAGCAATTAAATTTGCTAAATTTCATGTGTTCTAAAAAAATTTGTATTTCTAACTGGTTTTGGTCCAGCAGAAATTCAAATGTGCGAATTAATTATAATATTGCAAAAACATTATATACGCATCAGAGAGAGAGAGAGAAATATACGTTTGAGAGAGAATATAATATTAGTAATTATGTTTATATTCTTATACAAACTTTAAATGAAGATAGCTAGACTTAGAATAAAGGTATTAACACAAAATCAAAAGTGTTTTGAAAATTATGTTATTGTTGTTTATATCTGTAAAAAAAACATTTGAAAACATGCCTTATAAGTGTCCTATTTTACTTATACTGGACCTACCTAAAAATGCCGGGACTCGAACTGGGTGCACCTGACGCTATATTCATGTTCACAAACATTGTTTGCATTGAAGAAATATTTACATAGACGTTGATTTTGTTAAAATATTCCTATCTTAACTAAAGTTATGAAGTTTTATAGAGGTTTTAAAAATAGGGTAGCTTCGCTCCTCCAAAACAGCAAGACGTACATACCAAATGCACATTAGAAGTTAACAGGAGCAAAATTTATGTTATTTTTGAGTTAAAGCAAAAGAAATTACATCATTTCGTCAAATACAAGCTTTTTTATTGATGTTTACTTTTGTCTACCCTTAATGTCCCGTTTTTTGGCAAAAGATCCCACTGTGTACAGCGTATTTTCCAGTACACTAGAGTGTATCAAATAGTACTATTTTAATAAACATTTCTGTAGCGTATTTTCCAGTATTCTAGAGTGTATCAATCGATACTAAAAAAATGTATGGGTTCTGTATAGTAATAATTATTGTGTTATATGGTATTACATAGTGTTATATATTAATTATATAGTTGTAGCGTACTTACGGTTCCAATACTCTCCAGAGTATCAATTGATACTAAATAAAAAAATTATTTTTAACAGTGTAGTCTATATGAAACAGAAAACTGAGTATGCAAGCATGAATACGTTAGTAATAATAGAAAGGGTAAAGCTTGACCAATATTAGAATTTTAGTACATAGCTAGTTTATTCTCAACTAGTGGCGCCTTTTTTTAATTTTAATCCAAGCATAAAATTCTACCATAGTTTAATTAATTAGAATAAAGCTTCAGGAAATGATATCGTCCACCAATCAAAATGTTACTAAATATAAACGAAAACATTCGAATGTCTTACTTAAACTGTAATTGCAACATGACATATGATTCTCTAAATACTTTAAGCTTCAAGTAATCCACTGATACATGGGACATTGGACTGTAAATATACGGTTCCCAAAGTTTTATAAACAAGTTATCTTATTCTTTGGCTGCAAAATTTTGGGTACTCGTCTATTGTCTTATCCCTTAAGAAACCTGAAAGTAATCAAAGTCTCTTCAAATATATCTAAAGTACACAGAGATAAAGTAGGAAGTAAATGTTTATATAAAAGTAACAGGGTGTCTGTCTGTACCCAAGGATACGCAAACCACTGACTGAAATGGTTCTCCTTTACAATGTAGCTTCTTATAGGTACTTGGCAAGTTTTTAACTATTTTAGAGGAGGGTACCAACACCCTTTCAATGCAAAATTACCCCTTCCGCAGATAGTATAATAAAAATGTATAAAATTAAATTCTAGTTTTATTGGCCCCGAGGGGCCAAATACCAGGGCTAACAAAAAATGTTACGATGCATGGTTTTTCAGTATGGCTCTTAATCAGTTTTAATCCAGTGGCGTTATGAATTAGTTAATCCGAGAAGACACATTTGACTGTTTTTCAAACTTTATAAACACGTTAAATTATTCGTTAGCTCCAAACTTTGGGTACATTTAAAGGGCGAATATAGGTTGAATTTAATATGGGCTCAAAAAAACCGTGCAATTCCATAGATTATAAGTAACTTTAAGATATTGACATATCCAAATGTATAAGTCTGTTATAGCTTAAAACCTGAACATTCTCAGGATAAATTTATGTAATAAGTGTGGTTCCCTAAGAACTCCAAACACCCTAGCATCACACAAGGCTTCGGTTTAAGGTTGAATTAAAAAGCTTTCGTTAAATGATAGTCGTAATAAAAGTGGAAACTAGTTATCAATCTATTATTTTGTATTGTGGATTGTTTCTACCTTGACAAAATTCCCCAACAAAGTGCAAAGTATATGAATTTTATTTAAAAAAAAAACCTTTACAGGAGAAATTTTATTTCATGTAAGTATGAAAATTATATGGTAATTGTTATAATTAATTTAAAGAGGACAAAAATAATAGGTAAATAGTGTTTTTTTTCTTATGTTTTTTTCTGGAGAAAATCTGGCGATCGGTGCGTTTGTGTGTGTGTGTTGAAAAATGCGTACTAGGGTAATTATATCATCAAGAATTAATCATTGATCTTTATACAGAAAAAAAAACTTTAAAACGTATTATTTACCCTAGTAATTACTCCGGATGCAAATTGACGCAAATTATTTTATGCTTTTTAAAAAATCAATAAAATAGTATATAATATAAAAAAAATAAACACTTTAATTATCAATTAAGATGCATGCCAATGTAATGGTCAATTAAACTTAAGAAAAATAGTCAAAAAAGTCTTGTAAAGGGCTAAAATAAACGATTTTGTTGACTTTCTCATTTATCATATGTTGAAGTAAAAGCAAAAATTGCAAAATCTACTTAAGGATTTTTTTGATTTTTAAAATTTAACATAGATATTTTAAAAGTATGTAATGGCACCTTTCATATAAGCTCATATCATATTGAAACTATATTCGCCCTTTAAATAATCTTTATTGGTTGGTTGTAAACTGTAAAATCCAAATTTTTCGACCATAATTTTTATCTACAGATGGGCAATTATGTGGGTACATGGCGTTCCTGCAACTGGCAGAATTATAGCTGGATGTATTTTTGTCAAAATGTAAAAAACTCTGCCAAAATTACAGTCATACTTAAGTACCGCCATAAAAAACAATAGTGAACTGTATAGTAGACATTTATTATCAATACAAGAACATGCATAAATATTATATTAAAACTACAGTTAAATGTTTAAAATCTTCAAAATTTAATTTATACAGTTGATTGTGATGACCTTGACATTGATCTTGTCATAATTCTACCAAAGAGTACACCAAAGTCATCAATTAATACATCACTCATGTCCCCACTACCATATCTATTGTGTTGTATGGGTGGGTAAAAACCAGGTTGTATTTGTGCACTAGGCCCTGGTTGTTGATTGATGATGCTTTACTCTAGACTAAACACATCTTCATCTATCTGAGATAATGTAATGTCAGTGTTAATGGCATCATCAATATCAAATGAAAATATAACATTACGGCCATCAACACCTTCAAACTCTGCAGTCCCATTATCTAGAGCAGCAGGAACATCTTCTACAGTGGTGAAATCTATAGTAATTGGCTCCTTACATATAACTCTGTCCCGTGGCAGATAACCCCTTAAATAGTTTTTGCCACAATTTTGACAATCTTGCCAAGGAATAAATTATAGAATAAAGATTTTAAACATTTAGCCATGATCTAATATATTAATTATGTATATTCTTGTAGTATAAATATCTACTATACAGTTTACTATTGTTTATTATTGATAAAAATGTACAAGATGTATTTTTGACATATAAAAAAATTTAGATGTGAAATTGGCAAGAAATAGATGTATAATTGACAATTTTGGATGTTTAAATGCCTGTGTTAGATGTATATTTGTCAGGGTACCTACAATATATGGCAAATTACTGTCGAATTTACATCCAGACAAACAATTTTGACAAAAATACATCCTGTATTTCTGCCAGTTGCAGGAACGGCAACGTCCCAATTATGTATATCAGAATTGGGGTTGTACATCAATTTATTGCTATTGTTTTATCCCTTAAGATCCCTAAGACTTGAGAATTGATATTAGCTCTTTTACTGATTTCTTTATTGAAGATATTATCTATACTATCTAGCTACATTATATAGCACTTGAAATAGATTGAAATCAAACTGCTGTACTCAGATTAATCAAAATAATTAAAATTAAATATCAAAAGTAATATGAATATGTAAGATGTTTGTGTATAATAAGAGTCCATTAAGATTTCATAAACTGCTGAACCTTGGACATATTCCTTAAAACTTTGTGTTGGTCCTGGGAAGAAAATGGCTTTAAACCACCACAGGGGTAGTAAAGATATTCACTGACTAGTAAAGCCCAATCGGTTCAGTGGTTACCGAGATACTAAGCTTCAGACAGATAAACTACACAATAAATTAATTAACCTGAGAAAGATTGAGCCAGTTGTGGTGCATTCTAAGTTTCACATCACTATAGAAAAATCACGAAACCTTCTATGTATACTGATTAAAAAAATCACCAAACCTTAGAATATCAAAAGTGTGAGTGTGACAAAAAACGGATGTAATGGAAGGAAGACCATTTGTGATTACCATGACTTGGCACCAACATTTTAGGCAATTCCTTTTTTTTATGTTTGGCTTTAATTTTTGTAAATGACCTTATTTATAGCCCCCTGCACAAGCCTATACCTAACCTTTACTCAACCTTACATACACCAAAATAATCCTAAAAGGTTCGTTTGTAATCCAAGTTTTTCATATATATTTATTTGACCTTATACTGTACAAAAACTTTATTAGTTCCATTGTTGTTCTTCATCATAGATTTTTGTATTTCTTCACACGAATATTTTCATTGAAACTTTCATTTTATTTTCCTGCTAATGATATAGAGGGTGACAAAATACAGTAAGGGCGTATTTCGAGATTTTAAAAGTTAAAGTACGTTTTTTCACATCCAATTTAAAGGTATTAAAAGTAGGCAAATTGAAATGAGGAGAAAGTATTGGCACATGAACAGGCATAACTTGCATTGAAGGGGGGGGGGGGGGGCAAAAATACAGAGGTCGCATGATTAGCTAGGATGGTAAAGTATTTTTTTAAGCTACATCAACCAGTGATCGTCAAGTAATAAAATATGTTGTTATTATGTCAACATTAGTATGTTTTTATTAAGTCTTTATTAACCGCAGCGTTCGTGGTAAGGTTTGGATCTAGTCACAAATCTTATTGTAATTTGTAAAGATGTAAAAAAATTCAAATGCTGCTGTGCTGCTACGCTAGGGGAATGCCTTCACTTCAATAGGTGCAGTTAATTACCATGTAAAGTTAGGACGTCTAAACAAAGGTCGTGCAATCTAATTGTTTGCTGTCTGTTATAGTTTGGATGTTAGTGCCTCAGAATCAGATGTTCAGTTCTCTTAAATCAAACATAATGTATAACAAATTTTAAATCACCAAACCTTTCACGTGTTTTAATTTAAAAAATCATCTAATTGTTTTGTAAAAATCTTTTGTAATTAGTATCTTTCTTAAACTGTTTTTAACCTATTTTTAAAACGTATATAAAAAATATACTATGACACCAGTAGAATGAGACTGCAGAGCCTAAATTTGAATTAAGTCCCCAATAAACTTTTTTGGGGGGATTTAAATATTAATTTTTACTGTTGCCGTAATCATTTTGACCGAAGCAAAAGGCCTTTTTTTATTTGGGTAAAATTCGTAGCTTTTAGAGTGTTTTGCTTCATAAATATTGTATTCTGGTATAGAGTAAAATTAGGACTTATGATTTTACTATAAAAATTCACTAAAAAGTTAATTCTTTATAATATATCAACGAATTAACATTAACCTGTTTGTGTTCTCTCACTTATTTTAAAAACATAAAAAATGGCTGTAAAGGGTTAAATGACAACAAATGTTTATGCAATACAACAAATTTATTTTTGTCACATAAAATGTGTTATAAAATAAGATTATTCAAACTTATCTTTTAAAATAATTTTAAAAAGTATGTATCTTTTATGTGTATGGTTTTCATTCTTTTCATTTTAATTAAATAAAAAATATTTAACTACATTGGAAATACGTCACTTTGTTAAAACACTCTCTTTTTGAATTGTAAAGAATTATATAAAACAAGACTTTTTATTGGTTAGATTTCAGAATTATTTGTTTTATTGTAAATGTTAGATTTTTCAATGAAATTAATTGTTTTGGAAAAAAAAAATATTTCCAATGAACAGAGTAATGTTTTTTTATTGTATCAATATAAAGTGAATTATATAAAAATGTTCTGTAAGCCACAATATTACCCGAAGTAAAAAAAAGAGCTTTTGCTTCGGTCAAAATGATTACAGCAACACTAAAAATTAATTTTTAAATCCCCCAAAAAAAGTTTATTGGGGACTTAATTCAAATTTGGGCTCTGCAGTCTGATTCTATAGGTGTCCTAGTATATTTTTGACCCCCCATTCAAAAATAGGTTAAAAACAGTTTAAGATTGCGAAAGCATAAAACTTTAATTCAAATACAATTAAAGTAAAAAACTCTTTTTACCATAAAAAAATCCAACCTCATATCCTTAAATGCAGAAGAAAAAAAACAATATTTCCAAAAATGTAGCTGACTGACCGACAGACAGACATTACGAATTATAAAATACCTTCGCTACTTAAATTACCACACATAGTATGTGCGTAGTAGCAGTTTTGGAGATGAGCTGAAAATGGATTGCCTATTTCTTCAATAATTTCCAAATGTGTACAGCAGATAACCCAATTATTGCAAACACTATTTTCAGCCACTCCTGTCAAAATGAAAAGCGATATAATGTATAAACGATTTATACAATATACATTCAAAATATTTATTTTTCAAAATATGATTTTTTGGGGGGGAAGTTTGTGAAGCTTTTTTAGCTAGTAGCAAATATTGAGATATGACGCGGATGCTAAGTACACTTTCGGAAACTAAAATTCAGTACATCGTTTTGGAGAATTTGGTGATCAACACGGAAATTTACCAATCTATATTTCTGTACTTAGCTTATGGATGTAGAATATACGTGAATATTATGTCAGGGTAAAAATTGTCGTCAATTTAGGTTGCTAACATGGATTCATTCGTCAGTTCGTTCCTCCATTATGAGGAGGAGGAGTTGTTAAATAATATGTTGTACAAATGAATAAAAATACGGTGGAGTCTAAAAGGGTCCTGAATGTAATTTGGTCTATCTCAAAAAACGCAAACTCAGTAATGTGCGACATTTTTAATGAATTAAATTAATCAACTTTTTTTTAAAGAAAGCTTTTCTATAATCACTAAAAGTTTAGCTTTTGTATAGTTGAGGTTGGTCCGCCTTTCTGTTGGTAACAATTATCGCTTATAGTTAATAAAAAATCCTTGCGTCCATGTACACTTTTTAATATCATTTTTTATGATAATTGTGTAAATAAAAAAAGCTTATAAATGGTCCATTGGTTGATCTGTTCATAACGGATAGCTTTTATTGTCATTAGGAATTTTAGAGTTGTCTTATTGATTTCCAACGTAGTAGTAGGGTGCCTGTACGATATAAAAAGTCAACCAGAAATTCCAGACGTTCATTATAAAATGCAAATTTTTTCTTTTTGACAACATTTTTTATGATTTTATGATTGGGGTTGGGGTGGGGGTGGGGTTGCGTTCAACGCTACCCTCTATTATCTCATTTCCTATTAGAGCTAGAGGGCTAAAAAAAAATTCTGCAGGTCCCCTGTTTGATAATGAATTTCTGACCTCAAGTGAATCAAAGTCAATTTTCGTTTCCTTCACCCTTTTATTAACCAACCTTTGTTTTTAAGTCCTTTTCTACTTAAAAATTTCAAACAGCTGTAATTTTTTAGTTTTGCAGCAAGAAGAACAATTTTTTTGCAGAAAATGTTTATCTTTAAGTAAATTTTATATTAGAAATATCAAAACATAAATTCTAGCGGCCGCAGCTGTACTTGGTAGCTGCAAGCCGCCGCAGTCGGCGGAAAATGTTGGCGGATCTTTATGAAATTTTAATACATTATGTAGACATGTAAGAAAAGCAATTTGAAGTCTCTAAGTCAAAAATTGCGGTCACAGGAATCTTTTAAAGATTTCTGGAGACCTGGAGGATCAGGACCTGAAGGATCATACCTGGAACCTGAAATTGACTTGAACACCTGTATTTCATCTGAGGATGTATCACTAGAGGATATTTCAGTATTTTGGTAAGATAAAGTGCTTTGTTTAAGTCACAAAAATATATTTGCTTTTTACCTGGATGAAATTTCCAGGTTTGCTGGCATCCTGTTCCCGCCAGGATGGAGATATTCAAAAAGTTTTAACTCTCAGTTATGTGTCATACCCATACTTATAAAAGTCATACTTATAAGTTAAGGGTTAACAGTCGGGCCCCTTTTCAGACCCTAATCTGTAGGAAGGGAGGGGGGGGGATGGGGTGGCATGAACACCCTTGCTTTTATTTCAGCTCTTTTCAGAGCTAGAGTCCTAAAAAGAATTATGCAAGGCCACTGTTTAATAATGAATTTAAACTATAAGTCAGTCAAAGTATTTTTTTTATTTTTAAGGTAGAAAAGCAAATATTTAAGAAAATGTTTATCTTAATTATACTTATAATTCATATAGGGATTTACTAAAAGAGGATATTTAGTATCTTTGTAAGGTAAATTCTTTGTTTAAGTCTCTGGTATATGTTATATCCATATGTAATATGTCACTTATTTATGGTTTTCAATCTTTTACACATGAAAAACTGAAGGGGGGGGGGGGCATTTAATAACATAATAAAATTTCATTATGATCTGCCGTAGTTTACCTGATGACTACGGCAGCTGGCAGCTGCCAAGTACAGATAAGCCCGCCAAAATTTATGTTTTGAGATTTGTAATACAAAATTTCTGAAAAAAAATAGTTTTCTAGCTTCAAAATTTAGAAAATGGCAGCCTTTTAAAATTGTTTAATAAAAAAGGACCTAATAACAAAGATTGTTAAATAAAAGGGTGAAGGAAGCTGAAATTGACTTTGACTCACTTTTAGTTGGAAATTTATTATTAAACAGGGAACATGCACAAATTTTCTTAGCTTTCCAGCTCTAATAGGAGCTGAGATAATAAGAGGGGGGGGGGCGTTGCAACCCCCCCCCTCCCGACTAATAGGCGCAGCAAGGGGCCTTACTTTTAAGGGTTAAGGATGATAAGAAAAAGGGTTATCATTATCAAGAAATGAAGAAATATGTGAAATAAGAAAAAGTTACTTGCCCTGTCATCTACAGATACCTTACAATTGCAATGATGGAAAATTCAATTTTAATACCCTTATTTACATTGAAAAATTAAAATTAATAGGAAATTTTAACATGTCTAGATTAACAATAAGAGCTGCTTGTAACGTACAAAAGTACAAACGTACAAACTGACATACAGACAAAAGGAGGGACTGATCCCAATTATAGAATGGCTTCGCTTTCAAAATTATCTATTTTACCTTTTCTTATCATAAAATTGTAAGTAATGTATCTATTAAATAACAAATTAGATGGTGGGTTCATTTCCCCCTTTTTGTTTGACTATAAGTAGAGCCCCCAGTCATGTCTTTGTTTCCATGAAAAGGTAATAAAGTACATATTAATATTTTTAATAAAAAATGTTATTGCATAATAATAGTTAACCGAAATTCCGTATCATAATAAACAAATAATTTTGTCACTTATAATGTTTTTTTATCATATACTCCTTTTTTTTCATCTCTTTATTTATGAAAAATTTACGTTATTTCTTGTTGGGAAAATTATAAAAAAATTGTTTTAATTTAAGCTTTTCTAAATTAAGATTTTATTTCATCAAAATTACCTACAGTTTAATTGAAAAAGAACAGGTAATAAATTAATAATTAAAAATGTTTTGATTGATTTTTTCATTTCAATTAAAACACCTTTTCTCCTTTTCCCACTGTTCTACATGCATAGTTTGAAATAGATAGAACAATAATGGACAGACGGAGCAATCTTAATTGTAGAAAAGCTTCGTTTATAACAAGGATTTCATATTTAAACATGTGAAGCTTATTAAATTAGACTGCCTGATAAGCGAACTCTTTAAAACTAGGAATATTGTTGAGAAAAATAGATATATTTTGACTTAAGTCCATGCTCCTAGCTAGTACCTCTTTAAAATACCTATTCTAATATGACTAAATCTAACCTAACCTAAATTAATTGTTGTCCAATTAGGTTTTAGGATTTTATCTTATATTATAAAGCTTGATAATAGAAATTCTTTGTATTATAACATAATGCCTGACCTACAGTAAAACAATTATGACAACATCCATAAAAGAGAAGCTCCATAACAGTAGGACAAACGAACATAAACCCTTGAGTGTCAGAACTAAATAAGCAGAAGAATATAAATGTATATTTGTCAACAAAATTGTAGGCAAAACTACTAAAATACAGACACTGTTTAAGGACATACTTACATTTTTAGGACTTGATTTTGGAGATGCTTCGCTTAAAACATTATACCTAGGAAACGGTATTAAAACAAGGATGACAACATCCATAAAAGTGAAGCACTGAAACGGTAGGACAAACGGACGTGAACACTTATATAGTGTCAGACCTGAATAATTAGATTATAAATGTATAAGAGTCGAAGCAAAATTGTAAGTAAATTTGTTGAAAAAATGCCTGATACAGGATAATTTTTATGGACATATTTACATATTTAGAACTTGATTATAGAGTTGCTTTGCTTTTAATATTATATTTGTTGTCCTAGGAATCAATATACCAAAAATTAGATCAATCGGATGATTAGATCACATAAACATTTGTTGTTAAACAAGGATGACAACATCCATAAAAGCGAAGCACTGAAACGGTAGGACAAACGGACATTAGCACTTGTATAGTGTCAGAACTGAATAATCATAATATAAATGTATAAGAGTCAAAGCAAAATTGTAAGTAAATTTGTTGAAAAACTGCTTGATTCAGGATAATGTCAGGACATACATACATTTTTAGGACTTGATTATAGAGTTGCTTCGCTTATTACATTATAGTTTGTTGTCCCAGGAATCAATACTATAAAAATCAGATCAATCGGATGATTAGATCACATAAAAATTAGTTGTTAAAAAAGTAAAAAAAATCTTTATGTTTAAAATGGACGTACGGACATTTTTGTGATAATAATAGAGTTGCTACGCTTTCTAAATCGTACCTAACTATTAAGGGAATCACCATGCAAAATTTAAAATCGATAGGTCATTTCTAACATGCCTAAATTAACGAGAAAAAAAACATCCGTTACGGACGAACGGACCGACCCTAATTATAGAAAAGCTTCGCTTTTAAAAAGTAAAATTTGTTGTTAAAAAAGTAGAAAAATCATTATGTTTAAAATGGACGTACGGAAATTTTGGTAATGATTATAGAGTTGCTACGCTTTCTAAATCGTACCTAACTACTAAAGGAATCACCATGCAAAATTTGAAATCAATAGGACAATTCTAACTTGCCTAAATTAACGAAAAAAGCTATCCGTTATGGACGGACGTACGGACAGACTGGCCTAATTATAGAAAAGCTTCGCTTTTAAAAATCAGATCTAAAGATTGATTATAAGATATAAAAAAAACATTAAAAAGGTTGGACGTGCGGACTTTCTAGTAAGGATTATAGAGTTGCTACGCTTCATAAATCTTTACTTAACTGTTATAGGAATTATCATGCAAAGTTTGAAATCGCTAGGACAATTCTAACATGTCTAAATTAACAAAAAGAGCTAACCGTTACGGACGGACTGACGGACAGACTGGCTTTAATTATAGAAAAGCTTCGCTTTTAAAAACAAACAATAAACTACTTCGCCTTTTTGTCAAATAAGAGAGAGTTTTGTAAAATTAGGGTAGGTCCGTCCGTAATGGTTAGCTCTTTTCGTTAATTTCGGCATCTTAGAATTGTCCCATCGATATCAAGCTTTGCATGATGATTCCCATGACAGTTAGGTACAATTTATAAAGCTTAGCATTTTGACAACATGTTGTTGTATAATATGCTTCTCTTATTCATCTGATTTTTGGAATATTGATTCTTAGGACAACAAGGTAAAGTATTATAAGCAAGGCAACTCTACAATAAAATCCTAAAAATGAAAGTATGCCCTTTTATTTGATCCTATATATGTGCAATTTTGCAACACATTTATGTATAATTTTGTTTAGACTTAAAAATTAATGTTCTGCTTCTGAAACTCTATAAGAGTTATTGTTTTAAATAGTTAAAACCTTCCCTGGACTAATAAGAAGCTACAGACAAAAAAGCTTACTACTTTATACAATAGGATACATCTGTGCTTCGCTAATAACGGATGTTGTCATCTTTGTTAATTGTGAATTAACATTTTTAGTAGCGAAGCTACTCTATGATTTGAAATGTCCGTCTGTCCATCTGTCCTTATGTCTTAGTTTGGGGGAAACATGATTTTCTCGGCTCCTATAAAAGATAAAAGGCTGAAACTTCTTGTCAACATTCTAATACTTGATTATTAGTAGCGAAGCTACTCTATAATTTAAAATGTCCGGCTGTCCTTATGTCCGTCTGTCTGTATGTATTAGTTTAAGGAAAACGTGATTTTCTCGGATCCTATAAAAAATAAAAGACTGAAACTTTTTTTCAACATTTTTATACTTGATTATCAATTTGCATTAATTATTACATTGTTCCTAAACGTCCTAAAAATCAACGTTTTAAAAATCATGTTTGAAAGTGAAAGTAAGATTAAGAATGATAATACAAATTTTGAAATTCATAGGGTAATTCTAGCATGCCTAAATTAATTATCGGCGTTTTTTTCTAGCTAGGCAGGCAAGGGGGCCGAGCGCTGCGGCTAGGCAGGCAAGGGGGCAGAGTGCTGCGGCTAGGCAGGCAAGAGGGCCGAGCGCTGCGGCTAGGCAGACTAGGGAGCCGAGCGCTGCGGGCTTAGGGCGGACAAAGTAACCATAATTTTAGAAAAGCTTCGCTTCAAAAGATTCATAATGATATTAATTTTTCTATTCATTGTCCTCTTTCAATATTAATGCGATATTCTTAAATATCTTATTCCCATTATTATTAAATTTTCTTTAAAAAAATAGCTCATAACTATTTAATAGAAAGTTTGCCCATTTCGCCCATAAAGTGTTAACACACTATTATATTCGTGTTCCCCACCCAACTATAAATTCCAAGTACACCTCTCATAGTACAAAACTGTATAAAAAGTCGTCAAAAAAGGAACACGTAAAAATTCAAGATATCTGACAGTACAAGCAGGACATTCAGGACCCTTTTAGACTCCACCAAAAATACTATGTGGTTCAAACATTCAAACATGATGTCATTAGTGTTCCTACGTTTGCGCTAGCTTCACAATTGTTAACAGCGATGCTTTTCTGTAAGTAGGGTCGTTCTCGCAGTCTATCCGTACTGGTTAGCACTTTTAGTTTATTGAAAAATGTCCTATCGATTGAAAACTTTGCATTATGATGATTTATTTATTAAAAGCGAGGCAATTCTATAATAAAGTCTTAAAAATGAAAGTATGTCCTTTTACGGTATTCTGTAGTGTTTCTAATATAAAACAAAGATGACAACATCCATAAAAGCGAAGCTCTGAAACGGTAGGACAAACGGACATTAACACTTGTATAATGTCAGAACTGAATAATCAGAATGCGAATGTATAAGAGTCAAAGCAAAATTGTAAGTAAATTTGTTGAAAAACTGCTTGATACAGGATAATGATTATGGACATACTTACATTTTTAGGACTTGATTATAGAGATCAAGTTGCTTCGCTTATAATATTGTACTTTGTTGTCCCAGAAATCAGTATACCAAAAATCAGACCAATCGGATAATTAGGTCACATACAAATTTGTTGTTAAAAATGTAAAAAAAATGCACATGTTTAAAATCAACGTACGGACATTCTGGTAATGATTATAGAGTTGCTACGCTTTCTAACTCGTACCTAACTATTACAGGAATCACCATGCAAAATTTGAAATCGATAGGACAATTCTAACATGTCTAAATTAACGAAAAAAGCTATCCGTGACGGACGGACGGACGTACCGACCCTAGTTATAGAAAAGCTTCGCTTTAAAAAAAATAAGCTTGGTCAACGAAAAGCACTTGTTCCCAAAGTACTAAAAAAAAGCACTCTTTGTAGATTGCTTATAAACGTTGGGATGCTTTATTAAGTCTTGATTGGTTTGTATGAACTAGCAATGTTGTCTAAACTAAACCACTATGTTTCTTTTCTCCATAAGGGTTAATTTTGATTATCGTTCATTATTTTTTCTCCAAACTCTGCCAATTGACGTCATGAAAATGAGGGATTATCCATCTCTTTTTAGGTTTTTTTTTCATTTCCACCTTTCCCCACAGAATATTATCTTTGATTTTTTTTCTCATCTCCCTTAGTTTTATGACGTCACATGGCTGATTTTTAAGACACTTGGTCCCACTATGTCTTTTCCATTATTATCACTGCCAGAAACAGAAAGCTATACTAAAATCATATAGATTAGTTAGATGTTGATCAAATGATTTTATAAATGTTGGATGTAATAGGCCAATTTGAAATATTGCTGTAGGAATATTTTGGTATTGTGATAATTTGTGGTTCTGGTTCAAGGCACACACGAAGGAAAATGTGAGTAAATGTGTTTGTGTGTCTGTGTATTTGTACGTGTGTGTGTGTAAAATGAAGTGGGAAAGTTTTAAAGCCAAGAGAAAGTAGTTTATTCAGGGATAAAGTGAACGGTTAATATTTTAACCTGTGGGGCTTCTCTACCCATGTCTAATCTATATGGACTAGATACCGTTTCATAAGGGTTAATATTGCTGACTCATTAACAGAGTTAATTAGCTGATATTATAACCAATGAAAGATTTAAGTACAGACTTCAATTATGAAAACAAAATTACTTCTTCTGTAGGTTAATTATTGATGGAAGAGTTTAAAAACTAATAGAAATCTAGATTTAACAAAATGCCCATAATTTTTTAGATCACGAATAAAGGTGGTATTTAAAAACTATAAGGACCAGTATAACTTAAAGTAGAATTTCACTTTACTCCGTAAAAATCATACTTAGTTAATAAAATAACAAAACAAAAATTCACGCCCATTGCTTAACTATTTTACGTTGTAATTTTATACCGACCCTTTAAAGTCTGTTTCAATTTCACCATCATATGTACAACATTTAAGTGTACAATTTTTGAACATTAACACAAGGTTTTTGAACCCTTTTGGGAGTAATAGGGGCTAGTAAAAATCCGTATTGGAGGGGCGTGTGCTATTATTGCCCCCACCTACTCTCCTATCTGCTATTTTGGAAACTATTTTTAAAAATATAGTGTGTTTCTTATGAAATAAAAAGTATTGGTTAACTTAACCCACTTACCCCTGTCAGAAAATAAGATATTAATAAATAATTTCTGACAGGGAGTAAGTGGGTTAAATCGGCCAATACTTTTTTTCTAATGATGTAAATTGTTTAGGTCTTATTTACTTCCATGACTTGAAAATTTACCTTTGCAAATGGCAAATAAGTAAATAAGTTTATATAGTAAATAATTTACACTCAAATAAAGTAAATAAGTAAAAAGGATTCTATAATTATGACGACCTTTAAATGAGTATTTTAGACAACAGTAATAATAATGAATGTAGAATATACGTTATATTATAACAGGAGAAAAATTGTCGTAAATTTGGGTTGCTTACTTGAAACTCATGTATTGGTCAGTTCGTTAATCCAGTAGGAGGGGAAGGGATGGGGTAAAGGAAGTGCAAGGTTGTAATCGTTATTTTAGCCCGCTACGTGTTTCACTTTATTAGAGAACAAGAAAATCTGGTGTAAGATCCAACCAAGTAATAATACAAAGTGCTATACTAATCGGCTTATTCAGGTTCATCGTATTTGTATATGTTCAAAACAAATACTTTTTTTAACAACTGTGGTTAAAAATTAAACAAAAAATAGATTTTTATTATGTTGAATATTTCCACTAAAAAAACTATTATATTCTTTTTACGTGATAACGATATATAATACAACAAGGACGTTATATATTCTGATGTAAGGCAGCTATTAATTAAAAAATTTACTCATTATAATCGATATATTATTACTGGATGTTGCTCCAGATTTTCATGCACCAGCTCTGATAAACGGATGCTTGCAGCTGTCTGAAATAACATTACCCATCCCACTAAATGAACGAATTGGCCAATACATTAGGTTTATATTAGCAAACTAAATTGGAGAAACATTTTCTTCAATATATCCACGTATATCCTATAAACATTCAGAAAGAGAGGGGAAATAATTGACTGTAAATGTTGCTGCTTTATACAAATATTTTTTTATTCGTTGGCCTTTTCTTTTTTTCTTAGGTCTTGATTGGTTTGTTTAAACTAGCAGTGTCCAAAACAATGATGATTTACAGTAAGGGTAGGTTCGTTTTTCCCTATTTGGGATGTACAATAATTAAATGCCCATTGTTTATCTCTTACGAACATTGGGCTTATTCCAAAAGAATCTATTTTAATGAAATAAAGTA
Organism: Acartia tonsa; assembly: GCF_053477335.1. Lineage (NCBI taxonomy): Eukaryota > Metazoa > Arthropoda > Copepoda > Calanoida > Acartiidae > Acartia > Acartia tonsa. The sequence continues at coordinate 9,387,480 of NC_137261.1, read as the reverse complement.
ATCCAAAGACATCCAACTAATTGAGGGGGGGGGGGGGTAGAATTAAAGAAAAAATAATTATTTATCCCATAATATTTTATAGAATAAAAGTAACAGGATGTTTGTGTGTCTGTGTGTTTGTACCGAAGGATCTCGCTAACCGCTAAACTGATCGGGTTCTCCTTAACAGGGTAGCTTTACATAGGTCCCGGGAAGGTTTATAACTATTTTCTTGGAGGGTGGGACACCCCCAACCCCCCCAAAAATGGAAAATCCCCCCCCCCAAAAAAAAAAAAAAAATTTTTACTTTTTCTTTTAAAATCTTAATTAAGAAATTTAATTTTTAAATTCGACTCTCTCCTCAAGTGCCCCTAGAGGCCTCTAGGGGCGTAGCCGCTAGTAGAATATAAATAGCTTATTTTTTTATATTTTTATATTCATGTTTGTGAAAAAGTATTTAAAACGATGCTAGACATAATTTTTCAGGGTGGCTAATAACCTGTTCTAGTCCAGCGGATAATAATATTTAATAGGTTTAGAAGCAATACTGGAAACTTGGAAAATATGTTACTTGATACACTTATAGAGTGGCTTGTTTCTGTGTTATTTATATTTATAAAACAGTTGTTTCCTAATGTTCAAATTTTATACACTTATGATTTTAATATATTTGTGAAGCGTTTCTGTAATTATCTTTGTCTGTCTTTGTACTGTCAATAGTTGAGTGTTAAATACGCTTTACTAAATTTATTTTGCTGTATTTGAAGGTGTTTTGTTTGTCCTTTAAGATCTCGCCAACTATTGAACCAATTAGAGTTCTCTGTTTAGGAGGCTTAAGGTTACTTTTTTATATTTAAGTCTTGGGTAAATACATAAGTCGATGAATAAAGTAAAATTTTTTCTCGTATTCATTTGAATCCGGTGGATAGGAACCGGTTCTCGTGAATACGAAAAAACTATGTCTAGCATCGTATTATATCCAGTTTTCTACGAATATAGAAATGTACAATCATAAGATTAAAACCAGTTTTTTTAGCCGGTGCCTCCGGCACCTCGGGGCTAAAAAAACTAGTTTTAATCTTATAATTGTACATTCTATATCCGCGGAAAGCCGTTTATAATACGATACGAAAATAACTATTCTCGTATTCATTCGAATCCGGTGGATAGGAACCGGTTCTCATCCATACGAAAAAACTATGTCTAGCATCGTATTATATGCAGCTTTCTACGAATATAAAAATTTACAATTATAAGATTAAAACCAGTTTTTTTGCCCGTGCCTTCGGCACCTCGGGGCTAAAAAAACTGGTTTAATTATAAAATTGTACATTCTATATCCGCGGAAAGCCGTTTATAATACGATGAAAGAAAAAACTATTCTTCTATCTAAATTATAATTAAAAACCATAAGTCGACACTATCAATAGTAATGATAACTTCAAATCGATAACATGTCATATAACCACTTTTATGCATTTTAAAGTTAACTGTTGACTTCGCTACTTTTATTGTTGTCATTCTTGATAATTATACCAATGGATATAGGATATACGTGGATATATTGACAGGGGAAAATTTGTCGTCATTTTAGTTTGCTAATATGGATCTCATTTATTGGTCACAGTAGGAGAGGAGGGGGTGAAGTGAAGGGGGTGGATAGGGTATCGTTATTAAAGCCATCTGCGAGTATTCTTTTATCAGAGTGCATAAAAATCTGTTGCAACATCCAAGTAATAATACATCGACTATTATACCTACGTGACTATTTATAAAAATACTCAACAACCTTCAATAAAAGGTAAGGCTAGTATACTGGCGGCTACGCCTCTAGTGGCGTGCGATAGAAAGAGTTATTTACCCCTCTTGGCGTTTAAGGCTTTAAATATTAAGGTAATTAAGAAATATTGAAATTACCAGAGAGGGAGGGGGCTTTGTGCTTTTTTTTACACTAGTCCGTAAAGTTTTTCTTATTCGTTGGCTTAACAACTTTGGGAACTTTTTTAAAATTTTGATTATTTGGTTTAATTTGTCGAGTATTCAAATGTTTCAACCATTAATTGGATTCTACTGAAGGGAAAAGGGGGATTGTACATTGTATATTGTACATCAATTCATAGGCCATTGTCTTATCCCATTAGATCTTTGGAAATTACACTCCTTGGAAGGTGAAAATTTGACAAAAAAAAATATTGTTTAAGGGGGAGGGTGTATTGTACTTTCTTCTGATCACTTAATTTGCCATTTATAAGCAATGACTGACTAACAAACGGACAAAGTAAATTATATTTTGGTTGCTTATTAGTACATACAGAGAATCTTTACCAAAAAAGTCAGATGCCTATCTTGAATATCATCTGAGAAATTCACGTTTCCCCTATACAGAAGGACGGACATTTCAAATTGCGAATAAGTAATCAGATAGTTTTGATTGGTACTAGGTAGTTAACATCTAATGATCTAAATATTGGAGTCTTTTAATATTCAAATCAAGTGTAGAGTAAAACGACATTAAAACTTGTGATGTAATTATTATAAAATTGTTTTTAAGTACACGTATATTTAAAGAAAAAAAAACATTTTGGTTCAATCAATTACTGCTCTCACAGATAAACAAGGGTGACAACATCCATAAAAGACAAACATCACTATTTAACAAACATTTAAATACCCTTTGGTCCTAGGAATCAAAAGAACGTGTCCTAACTTTTGTGAATTTAAAAAAAATAGCTAGTCGGTGCTAAGTAGATGTAAAATGATCCATAGAATTTAAATATGCAATCGATTTTTTTTGTAGACCTCTTATTTTTGAAGTAATTTAAGTTTTAAAAAATCAGGTTGGTTTTAATGTACTAAAATGAATCAAAAAAAGAAGAAAATTGTCTTTATGAACAAAAATAGTTAGTTCTTTAATTTGACACCGTACTTTTTGACTTCTGTTGAGTAATTATTGAAAACATCTAATTTGTTGAAGCCAGGTGAATAAAAATTTTGAAATTTGTGAGATCGCCACGAATGGGTTAAACAAAAATCACAAAAGTTAGGACACGTTCTTTCAAAAATTAAGTAAAAAATATTTAAAAAAGCTTCGCTTTTAAAAACTGTTAAAGATAAAGTTACATCTTGTGGCATACAGTAAGGGGGGGGGGGTGTAAAGGGTGTTAACAACCCATTAAAATTAGGATTGGGAAAGAATACCATCCTTCTTTTTTATCTCCTAATATCATATCATACCAACCTGGTGAATTGCTGTGCACGCCACCAGTTGCAATCATTTCTAAATTGTTACAAGAATCATCATCCCAAATTTTAAATCAATGGGATAATTATTATAAAATGCTTAAATCAACGTTAAAGGCTAACGATTACGGACATACTCTAATTATATAAAAGCTTCGCTTTTACTAAGGATAAGTAGTAAGCCTAAAACATCTTGGACTTGTAAACGGACAAAGTAAGTTATATATTCACAGCTCATATGCGTGCCTTCGGAGAGCGCAACGTCCCCCCCTAACAATAGCATCTTTAATCATTTAAAAAAAACGAAGTTTTTCCATGATTTGGGTCGGACCGTCCGTCCGTACATCTGCAAGAGATAGCACTTATTGTTAATTATGGCATGTTAGAATACTCCTAAAAATTTAAAGGATTTTTGATGATTCCTGCTACAGTTAGGTACGATTTAAAAAGCATAATTATTACAATATTACATTTATTACATAAAAGAAAACAATTAAAAAACTTTTTTGACAAAAAAATTATGATATAATTATTCTATCCATATATTTTTTTGGAGTAAAGATTCCTAGAATAACAAGGTACAATGTTTTAAATGAAACATCTCTATATTCAAGTCATAAACAAGACATGTATGTATGTCAATAAACAGTATCCTGTATTTACGCAATTTTTGCAACAAATCTACATACAATTTAAAAATGACTAGGGGCAGAATCTCATATAAAATGTATTGTATAACATATAATAATGTAATTCAAGGCCTAAATACTTTGATGACGTAGTGACCTTAGATATATAGTAATACGCTTTTTAAAAAGTGTTTTATCTATAATACAAAGTAGAACGATGTCTGTCTGTCCTTCCGTCCGTCCGTCTGTTCCTTAAGATCTCAGTCCACTGAACTGATCGGATTCTACTCTTCAGGGTATATACCTATTGGTCCTGTGGTGGTTTTAAGCTATTTTCTTGGGTAGTGGGACACCCCCAACCCCCCAAAAATTAAAATCCCCCCCCATTTTTTTTTAAAATTACCTAATGGGGCAAAGTCCATAGAGGCTAGTGGCGAAGCTGCTAGTGTTTCTATATTGTATCAAAAGGCATTTAATATTATCTTTTAAAAATTCTGCTTTAATTAGAAAACATGGTAATTTATATAATAAAATGTAAAAATTCCAAACAAATTGACAAAATATAACGCAGTTTAGAGGGCTATTTTCAGAGATATTTGTCCATACACAAAGACACACACGCACACACTCACTCCCACAAACCTTCGATAAGCCCACACAAACAATCACACGCACACACACACACACACAATACACACTTACGTACATAGCGGTGTATGGACACGACGGCGCGTACCGACTTTCTTCCCAATTCCAGAAATTGACGGGGGTCGGCATCCCTTCCGTATCTAGGCAGAGAGTTGTGAGTGTCACAATAATTGTGGAATCCCTCCTGTAGTTTTGTATAAAGCATGCACAACAACAACAAGTTATATTAAATGTGTAGGAGGTAAAGAATGAGAGAGAGAGAGAGAGAGAGAGAGAGAGAGAGAGAGAGAGAAAGAGAGAGGAAGAAAAAAGAAAATTATGAATGTGGCTGCAGCATTTATAGAGCAACTAATGACGGAGAATTTTAAACAAACCAAACCTCCTTCAATTAAATAGAGGGAAAAAGTAAAAAAAAGTTATTTTAGATGGAAATAAAGTTTTTTTTTATAGGTCAAAAGAAAAGATATTAAATGCCATTTGGCTTTATTACTCATCCTATGGCGTGTCTAGATATAAAGAAATAAGAGCTAGACTGCATTTAAAGAAAGGGCGTAGTTTAGAAAACCGCTACATAAAAACTTGGCTTACTTTATAACACGCTATTTCTACAGGGTGATTTTTAATGCTGGCAAAAAGACAGCAATTTTGTAAAAAAAGAGATTATTTTTGAACTAGTGGCGACGTCCCTAAAGGCTTCAGTCCCCTGGTGGCATCTTAGAATAAATAGGTAAAGAGAGAGAGAGAGAAAGAGAGAGAGAAGGAGAGGGAGGTCATCGACCTATTTTGCTGAAAAGTTAAATATTTTTCCAATGGCAACTTTCTTAGAAGGGGGTATTTAACATGCCTAATAATAGAAAAAAAACTTCTCAGGAACTATATTAAGGATCTATTTAAAGGAGAACATTTGGTATAGACACACATGTTTAGGACAGATGAAGACATCCTGTTACTTTTATACAATGAAAAGACCCTGTAAAAAGAATCTAAAACACATAGCATACCTAATCAAAAGACTAAACAAAAATAATCTCACTTCTACTTTATTTGATTGGCCTAAAAAATGCAACTATACTTTTAACTTTACTGACGGGCGGACACAATCTAACTATCAATGTTTATTTTTTTACAAGGACAAGCATTTTTATTTATTGCACAGCATCAACAAATGAACTTTATTGCGATAAATAAAGGAAAAGGAAACTGTTAATATACACAAGAAAAACTGCATTGTTAGAAGTAGAAAATAGGATATATTTTAACATTTTGACTATTTTTGTAAAATTCTTAATGCTTTTTTTTATGTTGTTGTTTTCTTTTACAGATGCGATTGACAATGAAGATTTTTTTCTTTGAAATGTATTTCGTTATGAAGCAGCAGTAGTTACTAAGTTATAAATGTTATGGTTGAGATAGATTTATAACTGTTAAAAGTGCAGAAAATAGAATTTTAAGGCGAAGAAACTGTATTTTGACAATAGTTTTGACTTTTACGCATGAACTATTGATTACTGTGATTTTAGACCTGAAGAAGGACCAAATCAGTCCAAGTGTAAGCGAGATCCTTCGATACAAACACATAGTTTCTACCTCTTTTTTTATATCGGGATAATATTTGTAGCAGTTTTTTTAGCCAAGGCATTCCCTTATTTACCCCCCCCCCCCCTCCCCAACTTTAAAACCTCTCATTTTACACCCCTCAAATTTTGTTAAAAATGCATTTGATTATCCCCCTCAAACCCACATTTTACCCCCCTCAAAATAAAAAAAGCTTGGACGTCTCTGAATAGTTAGGTAGTTTCTACCCTGATATTGTTTTAAAACAGGCCAATCTTGATTTTTCTTGTCTACTTCATTCTTATTCATCTAAAAAATCTGTGGAAGCTGCTATTAAACTTAGCTATGTTTTAAATAAGATTTCTTGGAAGCACTGTCACTCTATGTTTGTTTTATTTATGGAGCTTCGCTTTTATGAACGTTGTCATCCTTGGTTTTTATAAATTATAACTTGCTCACTGTGGGCTACAATTGAATCAAGACAAAAGTAAGTGCCGAGCCCTGGGACCTATGTAGGGTGAAAATAGACATAAATCCTTGATGCTTCCAGGTGGAGACAAAATATTTTAGCGGGGTCTTTTGGTTTTTTTTTCAATTTAAAGTTCTGAAAAAAAATTGAAAAAAATATGAAAATCTTGAATAAAAAAAAAACAAAAAATGATTTGTAATATTTTTTTTTATTTAAAGATACAAACAACTTATATAAATACTATAAGCTTTAAAAAAATCACTATTTTCAAATTTAGACTTTCAATATAAAGATTTGTAGAAAAAACCTAACAACAAATTCTAACATATTTCTGATCAACATAGCAATAAAACGTCTTTTGCAAAATCTTTATCATCAAAAATAAATAGCACTTACTAAAGACTTTTTTTCATTTAAACTTATACTTTTCACATTAATTAACTTTAAAGATTGATTTTTTTAAAAAGAAAGGTTGCGTGATTTTTTTATTCATAATTAATTGCCTAATTTTGAGATTCAGATAAAAAACCTTACTGCTTTATATCATTGGATACTCTACTAGCAGCGGCTACGCCTCTAGAGGCATATAGGGACCCTTAGGTTGGGGGGGAAGACGAACCCCCCCTTACAATTACAGTTTTTTTAATGAAAAAGTTAAAAACATTTATTTTGGAGAGTTGATTCTCTTGGGATAGTGATGGTACCCATCCCCAAAATAGTAATAAACCTTACCAGGACATATAAGAAGCTACCATGTAAAGGAGAACCATATTGGTTCAGTGGTTAGTGAGATCCCTTGGTGCACAAAGACTTACATAGAACGTGTTACTTTATTATAAAGATACATATATATACACAGAAACTCTACAATCAAAGTATGTCTGTTTGTTCATCTGTCTGTATAAAAACATTACAGAATATATTTATTTGGTACTAGCGGCTACGCTCCTAGAGGACTTTATGGACACTTGAGAGGGGAAGAAGTGGTTGAATTCTACAACTAGATTTTTATTTTAGACTTAAAAAGAAAAAGGTTTTTTTGTGTGTTGTGGTCCTTTTTTAAGGGGCGATTTCTCTTCTCTTTCTCAAAAAAAGTTATAAACCTTCGATCCAAGGACCAATGAGAAGCTACATAGTAAAGTAAAAAAAGAACCATATCAGTTTTTAAGCATCAGAAAGATGGACAAACAGACATCAATCTATTTTGTATCATAAATAGTGCTTTAAAGCAGGGGAGAAATATCATCTGGAAAAAAAAATTTCCTATCGTTTAAAAGTTATATCCCTGTATAAAAAAGATAGGATGTCCGTGTGTTTTTTCTGTCTGTGCCTAAAGTTCTTGCTAACCGCTGGACCAATTTGGTTCTTCTTTATTGACCTATCTTTTAGACTGATAATAGGATCAACATATTAAGGAGTAGTTTAGTGTCTATTAATCCTTATATAAAAGTAACAGTTTCTGTGTCTGTCTGTTTGTGTGTGTGTGTGAGGGTGTCTGTCGGTACCGAAGATTCTTTGTAACCGCTTAACTGATATAGTTCTTCTTGGTTCAAGTTTTTCATTGTCCTGAGAAGTTTTGAGTTTAGAAAAAATTAGTTCCTACCCAACATTTAAAAAAAACTTTTTCTTTTACATACTAAAACTGAAAGTAGGGGAGGGGTCAACTTCCCCCCACTTATCAAGGGCCCCTAGATGCCTCTAGGGGTAAAACCGCTAGTGATAAAATAATTTTTATCTTGAATTATGATTAAATTGTTCTTTTTCCATTTAATAAAATATAATTGTAATTATTAACCTCAAAGAATATAAAAAATTAGGTAATTGGATTTAACAAGGGAAAAAGACAACATCCATAATTAGTGAAGTTTAAAAGAATGCAAATAAAGAAAATAGCAAGTGTAACATACAGATACAAAAATATATTAATCAGAGCGAGATGGGACAATGGGCTATTTATTAGACTAGTCCCCATAGTTTAATATAGGAATTTGTTATTCGTTGGCTTAACTACTTAGGGGACCTGTTGCGATTTTTGTTTGGTTGGATTATTAAATTAAGTGCCCAACATTTCAACCATTAACTGAAACATACAGAAGGGTTATCCATGTATCATATTTGGGAATGTAAATCAATTTAGCGGTCATTGTCTTATCCCTTTAGATCCCTGAATAGTAATTAACAATGATCAATGGTTCTTTTTTTTCTATGTAGCTTCTCATTGGTTCTTGGAAGGTTTATAACTTATTTTGGGAGGGTACCTCCACCATCCTAGGAGAAATCAACCCCTAAAAAAGGACCCCATTTCACACACAAAAAAAAACTTTTTCTTTTTAAGTCTAAAATAAAAATCTAGTTGTAGAATTCAACCACTTCTTCCCCTCTCAAGTGCCCCTAAATGCCTCTAGGGGCGTAGCCGCTAGTACCAAATAAATATATTCTGTAATGTTTTTATACAGACAGATGAACAAACAGACATACTCTGATTGTAGAGTTTCTGTGTATATATATGTATCTTTATAATAAAGTAACACGTTCTATGTAAGTCTTTGTGCACCAAGGGATCTCACTAACCACTGAACCAATATGGTTCTCCTTTACATGGTAGCTTCTTATATGTCCTGGTAAGGTTTATTACTATTTTGGGGATGGGTACCATCACTATCCCAAGAGAATCAACTCTCCAAAATAAATGTTTTTAACTTTTTCATTAAAAAAAACTGTAATTGTAAGGGGAGGTTCGTCTTCCCCCCCAACCTAAGGGTCCCTATATGCCTCTAGAGGCGTAGCCGCTGCTAGTAGAGTATCCAATGATATAAAGCAGTAAGGTTTTTTATCTGAATCTCAAAATTAGGCAATTAATTATGAATAAAAAAATCACGCAACCTTTCTTTTTAAAAAAACCAATCTTTAAAGTTAATTAATGTGAAAAGTATAAGTTTAAATGAAAAAAAGTCTTTAGTAAGTGCTATTTATTTTTGATGATAAAGATTTTGCAAAAGACGTTTTATTGCTATGTTGATCAGAAATATGTTAGAATTTGTTGTTAGGTTTTTTCTACAAATCTTTATATTGAAAGTCTAAATTTGAAAATTGTGATTTTTTTAAAGCTTATAGTATTTATATAAGTTGTTTGTATCTTTAAATAAAAAAAAATATTAAAAATTATTTTTTGTTTGTTTTTTATTAAAGATTTTCATATTTATTTCAATTTTTTTTCAGAACTTTAAATTGAAAAAAAAACCAAAAGACCCCGCTAAAATATTTTGTCTCCACCTGGAATCATCTAGGATTTATGTCTATTTTCACCCTACATAGGTCCCAGGGCTCGGCACTTACTTTTGTCTTGATTCAATTGTAGCCCACAGTGTGCTTGCTATTGCTGCGTTACTCAAATGGATACATCATTACTTGGATCTTACACCAGATTCTCATGTTTTCTAATTAAGTAAAACTTGCAGCTGGCTAAATTAACGATATACAATAACGATCCACCCTTTTTACCCTATTACATTTCCTCCTACTGTTTGAACGACCTGAACAATAAATTAGTTCCATGTTGGCTGACGATAATTTTCCCCCTATTATAATATCCTCGAATGTTCTAAATCCAAAGCTGCTGATAAATATTATTGTTCTTGTTTAATTTATATCTCTGTTAGTTTAAGTTACATACTCTGTTTATTTTCAATATTTCTTCAGAAATTATATTAAAACAAGGATAGCGACATCCATAGCAGGCAAACTTAACAACAGAAAAAAAACGAATTATTGAAGGAGAATACTTTAGTATTATAGGACACTTAATAGGGATGTACTTACATTTTGAGACATAATCATAGAGTAATATGATGAGAATATTTTTCCATATTTATTTTTGGAGAATCATTCGAGCACTATACCCAACCCGGCCCTTCTTATTGAAATAGATTTTAAATAAACGTGGGTGGTGTTAGTTTTTTTTCTTTCTCTGCCTAACCCCTGCGGAGGTCCTAATCCAGCGCGGCGGGACAAATAGCTGCGGTGCCCTAAACCTGTGGGGGGCTACTTAATACCCAGTACTCAATGTAAACAAACAAACGGGAAATTAAACCCAAAATAAGGGGTTTCGGTGCTCAACAAGTCACTTTTAGGGAAAACACTGCTTTCCAGATTAGGCGTGATTGTTTCAGAAATTTCTGTTAAAAGTTTGAAATCAATAGGACGACTTTAACATGACCAAGCACCAGCAGAGAATTTTGTAACAGACGGACGTACCAGCCCTAATTGTAGAAAAATTCGCTTATGACGAATATTATTTATCCTAAAGATAAAACTTATTTATTTGTAATGAATTTATATATTTATTTTATCTTTGCTTTGCTAAATTGCTACGAAGGTCAAGGATTAGATAAGGACAATTGCGTCCAAATGTAGAAAAGCTGGAAAATCAAATAAGATAAGAAAATTAGATAAGAATCAAGGTTAAGTTGAATAGGGTAAATTTAAGTAATATATTGAGAACATTCATCAATCTATATTTACTAACAGCCGAGAAAAGGCAGTAATTTGGCCATTTGATCTTTTCACATAGACCAACGTAGATGCATATATTAATTAAGAGAATACTAATAACAAACTTCAGACTTCTATCTCTAATACTAGCTAAGAAAAAAAAACATCTCTGCTGGAGAAATCTCACCAGAGCTTTACAGACCGACAAGGACGTCCAAGGGGGGGGGGGGGTAAAGGGGTGATTATCCCCCCCCCCATACAAAATTTACCCCTATCTTAGGGGTACCGTAGGCACTCCCAATCATTTAGGAGGAGGTATTTAACCCCCCACCCCAAATAAAAAAGCTTGGAGATGAACTGAATTTTAGTTTCCGAAAGTAGTGTGCGTAGCTTCCGCGTCCTATCTCAATATTTGCTACTAGCTAAAAAAGCTTAAAGCTTTTTTAAAAATCAAAATTTGAAAAATTAAAATTTTTGAATGTATAAATCGTTTATACATTAAATCGCTTTTCCATTTGACCGGAGTCGCTAAAAATTGGGTCTGCAAAAAATGGGTTATCTGCTGTACACTTTAGGAAACTAGGGCTCGAATAGGAAATCCATTTTCAGCTGATCAGCTTGGAGGCCCTTGCAGAGCGACCAACAAAGCAGGTAGTAGCAGAATCTTCACAATAAAAACTCTGACAACATTTCTTCTTTAGAATTTAAATTTCTCTCTGAAAATAAGGATGATTAAAAACAAGGATGACAACATCCATAAGTAGCGAATCACAAAAAATTGTGAATGGGAATACGTACAAGTAGATTTAAAGTGTATTTATTAAATCAAGAATAGATTTATTGGAGAAAATAAACACGAGTGACGAAACCTTGTTTTATTTTGTATGATGAAGACGGTTAAAGAAAATTACATACTAGATGCACATAACAATGGGAAAAAATATTTTGATACTGTTAATGCAAAAAAGTTTTAAAATCGGACCAAAAATACCAAAGATATGGGGAAATATGTCAAACATATAAAAATAGCCAAAATCCTGTTAAAAGGCAGTCTGACCGCCATTGTTGTTTTCTTCAAACGACAAGAAATTTTATTTTGATATCTTTAACTGAAAATCTCTTTTTAGATAGGTCATAGGTTGTTCATGGGCTATATTTGGGGTCTTTTACCATTCGAATACAAACCCCTGGATGCTAGGGTCACAGTTGCTAGTTTATGTTAAAGGAAAGTTGCTCCGCCCCAATCAAAATTGCCAATTGGAGGGCGAGGTATGTCAGAAAAATAGGCTAAAACTACCCCAAGATATTTAGAAAGCTTTCTGGAAAAGTACAAGCCATTCAGACCAGCAATTTTCGAGATATTTCTTTGTCTGAAGCCTTTTAAGAACTACTGAATAATATGAGTTTTCAATATCAGGGAAGATTAACATGGGATCTGGGATGGTTTTAGGATATTTTGTAGGGGCATGGTCTTTTTCTGCTCCTCCATTTTCTTTCAAATACCGAGACCCTAGAAGATATTTACAGAACCGCTAGTATACATTTATTGTACTTACCTAAATTATAGAAAAACCAACCATACTAAAATACTTTAGATGGATGTATTTTCAATTTTTGGATACCAAACCCTTAACCTATTTTATTTAGATAATAAACAAATAAAATGTTTGCCTTATATGGATTTTTAGCTATTCTAGAAAAACTCGCCGGTGTAAAGTAATAGGATGTTTGACCTAAAATCAAATCGGTCTAGTGCAGGCGTTTGCGAGATCGTTTATTACAAAATTTTATTTTGCGCTTTTTAACTCAAATACTGAATTAAATCGAAGTGAAGATATTTTAGGCAAGTTTTAAGACTTGTATACGGCCAAACGGTTTAAAAAACAGCCAGGGATGTGATTACCCCCCCCCCCCCTCCCCCTCCAAGCATAGGGATCTTAAGGGATAAGACAAATAACGACAATACATCTTCATTCATTATTATATACAAAGTTACCCTATTTGTAAATTAAAATTATCGGTTATAAAGTCTTTTATCCAACTAAACTGGCTAACTAAACTGGTTTTAATCCTAAAATTTGATTATCCAATTAAAGCTGTCTATAATACGTTGCGATAAATAACTATTCTAGTTCTGCAAATTTAGCTAGGACAATTTTCCTACTATTTCCTTTTTTCTAAACATAAAATACAAATAGCTAATTTTAGTACTTTGATCCTTGCAAATAGAATGCATAAACGATAATTTAACAAGAACAATGATATCGATTACAGGCGTAGCTATATTAGAGTAAAACACGAAATGGGGAAAGGGGTAAATAAGAGTATGTCCCTTTCCCAAGGACCCTGTGCCGACTTTTAATTGGGTCTTTAAAAATCAACGTATTGCGTCGGGAATATAAACACAGCCAAGCAGAAAGTAATTTGCTTGCAGACGAAAAAGGTCCCCAACAGGGGGATCCAGGTAGTTGTCTGGTTATACATCTATACTATAAATTTATTGTAGCTAATAAACTCCGGAAATATTTTCAATAAATCATAATCTTTATTAAATGAGTTATTTACCAAAACAAAATTGAGCATAAAGGAATGTTTACATCCCAAGATATTAAATGATCGAGCGGTAGCTCATCATTTTATAACCCCCTTTTTCTATCTCTCTCACTTCTTCTCTGTCTGTTTGTGTATGGCTATACCTCTCTTTGTGTGTCTGTCTCTCTTTCTATTTCTAAGAGTATCTCTCCTTCTTTGTCTCTGTCTGTCTGTCTGTTAGTCTCTTTCTGTCTCTCTCTCTATCTATCTATCTTTCCATAAATGTTCTTATCATTTTCCATTAGCTTCTCTGTTATTGGAAGTATACGTTCTAGGTTTAAAACTGACTTACCAAATGCTGACCAACCATTACTTATATAGTAGGACTGCACAAATGTTAGCTAAAGTGCAAGTTATAAAGTGCAATAATATTCATTATAAAATACTTTTCTGGAATTACCTAAAGTGGCCATTCAGCCGTCGTATTCAATCTGTTTTGGTAAATTTACTAAAATAAACATTTAAAAACACTTTCAGAGCTTTTCTGTAATAAAATGATTGTTCATTAATTGCTTTAGAAGGCTTGATATACTTAAGTTTTTTGCCGTCATCTTTAAAATGTAAAATTTACCAGGTGATTTCATTCAACCCTTTTTTTTACCACACAAAAATCCCCAATCCTATATTCAAGTTTTGATAATACTTATATCCATAGACGTCCAAGGGGGGAGGGGTAAAGGGGTGATTACTCCCCCCCCCCATTTAAAATTTACCCCTTCCCGGGGGTGCCGTAGGCATCCCTAAACATTTAGGAGGGGGTATTTAACCCCCCCCCTAAACAATTTTGGGGTGTAAATACCCCCCCCCCCCAAAATAATATTTTAATTAATTTTTAATATCAAATATTTAATAAAATTTAAATTACCCCCCCCAAAAATTTTACCCCGGGGGAAAATTTTTTTTTGGGGGGGGTAAACAAAATTTACCCCTGCCAACAGATTTCAGTAATTACCCCCCCCCCCCAAGCAAATTTTACCCCCGGGGTAAAAAAAAATAAAAAGCTTGGACGCCGCTGCTTATATCTACACCTCCAGAGGGGCTCTGACCTTAAGGGGATCATTTAGTCTCAGGTTTACCTAATCTAATCTAAACTAAACATCAAAAATAAAAAAAATATTGTTTTAGGTTCAGATGCAAAATGATGAAAAACGCCATTTAATTAATTATAAACATTCACTGAACCACAGTCTACTGTGTTAATTGTCGCAAGACAAATATTAAGTTTAAGCTGCGCTTTTTATTGGTACAATTGTCCTTGTTGAAATGAAGAGTAGAGTACTTGGTTATATTTTGAAATACTTTTCTTTAAATAACAAGAATGAAAACATACAAAGTATCTTTAGTCCAATATCAGTTCTCTGTAACTAGGATGTACCCTTATGTCTCAGGGAGGGAGTGGACATTGGACTTAAATTATGCCATTGGCCCTTAAAGTTTATTTGGTTGGACTGTATATTTTGGGTACTTTTAAAGAATTTGATTTGTTTGTAAAAACTAGCAATATCTAAACTTTACCACCAATAGTTTGTACCTACAGGAGAAAACAAAAGCAGCATATGGTGGATTATAGAGTAGCTACACTCTTAAAAATGGCATTTCCTTTTGTTCTACTCATACTTTTGTGGCATTTTTTAAACTCATGGGAAAAGGTATTTCTATAATGTTTCATTAATAAGTTTTGTGCCTTACCCAAGAAAAGTTTTATGCTATTGGAAGGGGAACCTCTGCCACCACTCCCCCTCACCTCAGAAAAAATAATAATACACAAGTTTTTCGGTTAGTCTGTCTGTCAGAAACTCTGTTAAAATAAGGCTTAAAATTCGTAGAGGACCAATATTAAGCCTATCTAAAAATTATAGAATGAAGTCTCTAGCCCTTTACGAAATGTTACATGGAAACAGACTAGTATAGTTTCTAATATGTTTGTAGAATGATTACTGTTAAAATAAAATGAAAAAAATTAAATGTTTCTATTCCTTTTTGGTGCATATACTCATTCTTTTAAATGGGCAATCGAAATCCACTTACCTTAATTTTTTTACATTTTTAGGCAAACTGCCTTTTCAAAAAATTATATTTTTGACCGTTTGCTCTCTCCTTTTTTCCATAAATAAAGAGTATAATGAATGAAACGAGGAAAATATTATTATGGGTTAAAAAGGTACAAGTTAAAGATTCATGCAATCTTAGAATAAATACACCAAGTTTTTTTAAATATTTTTTTTTGTTTTGTTTTATTATCCTTGTATAAAAGTAGTAGAATGTTTGTCTGTGTGTGTGTGTAGCTCAAGATTTTGCTAACTGATGAATTGATATGGTTCTCCTTTACAGTAAAGTTTATTATAGGTCCAAGGAAGGCTTATAACTATTTTGGGGAAGGGTACCTCCCAAGAGAAATCTTTTAAAATCTAAAATTAAAATTTCGAGGTCAACTTGTCCTACCTGCCTTTACTGAAGGGCTCCCTGAGGTCAACTTGTCCTCCCTGCCTTTACTGAAGGGCTCCTTAGAGGTCAACTTGTCCTCCCTGCCTTTACTGAATGGCTCCCTAGAGACCTCTAAGGAGCGCAGCTGCTTTAATGTTAGATTCTGGCATTTTAGAAGTTAGAACCGTACAATTGATCTGTTACCATGAATAGTGATTCAAGTAACGACGAGGTTAACAGTTTTATGATCAATACCATCTATTTTTCTATCTTGAATATTATCTAAAAGATATCTAAACTAGTATATTGTATTTTTAAATATTAACTTAGTTGTAGTAGCGGAGTGATTCTATAAGCGTTCGTGTCTGTGTGTACTCCTATCTTTTTTTTGTAATGCAAACATTATTATAAACGCAATTTTTCTTTTTCATTTACACTTATCTTTTTCTCTCTCTTTCTCTTTATTCATTAATGTATGCACTATCAGGGACGTCTAGAGGGGGGGGGGGGGGATTGAAAGGGTGATTACCACCCCCCTCCCCAAAAAAAAACAATTTACAAAATTTTATTTTTCAAGTTGTACCCCCCCCTCCCCGCAAATAAAAAAGCTTGGACGTCCTTGTGCCCTATGTTTAGCTTAAAATTATAAAAAGAGAAAGACTAAACTACATAACTTTTGTGTCCCTTTTGAGTAAGACGATTCCCTTTTCTCCCATCTCTTTTGAAGAGATTTTCTTCCCCCCTTCCCTTTTTCTTTTTCGAAATGTATATGATGTCACAGTAATCGTCTTCCTCAAAAGTAACACAAGAGTTATGTAATTTAGTTTTTCTCATTAGAAACATCTTCGCTACTATTGTACGCATTCATCCTTGCTATATTATTATCATTGTTAATACTTTTATCTTGCAGATATCTATCTAGTACATACATATATTGTATTTCTACACGGAACAACTTGCAATTTTCTTACGGTTCCTTTGGTTCATTTAATTCTAATCATTACTTTTTGATTTCAGATTAAATGGATTGTATATTGTACTGTTATTTCTCTAAGAGATTGTCAATACGCAGTGTAGTAGAATTTTTATCGGTCAGCTGAATTATAGTTTCCGATAGTGTACATAGCACCCTCATCCTATCTCAATATTTGCTATTAGCTAAAAAAGCTTTAAACTTTCTAAAAAATCAAAATTTGAAAAATTAAAATTTTGATGTGTAATATAAAAATCGTTTATACATTATATCGCTTTTTCTCTTTGACCGGAGAAGCAGAAAATAGGTTTTGCAATAGTTGGGTTATCTGTTGTACAACTTCGGAAATTTGGGAAGAAATGGCCAATCAATTTTCAGTTGATCTTTTTATCGGAAGGGGGTATATTTTATCATGGGCGTATATAGGTATAGAGGGAGCGGACACTGGTAGCAAAACTTTTATAACCATGTTGGTTGAAAACTTTGGGTACTTTTCTTGGGTTTTTATATAACAACTTTAATCTACAGAATGGGTAGTTTTATTTTTTAGCATTGGAGATGTATATCAATTTATCGTCCATTGTCATATCACTTTACGAATTTACGCAATTTTGCGACAAGTTCTTATACAATTCTTTTAGACTTTTAAATTAATGTTCTGTTTATAAAGTTTGACTTTGACACTCTATATGTGTTCATTTTCGTTTATTTTACCGTTTACTTTCAGAGCTTCGCTTTAGATTTAAAACCATATGTATTTTTTCATCATTCTTTTGGTTAGTCAAGATTTGCAAGGTTCTAGGTTGTCCCGCAACTGCAAGATTAAAGCTTTCGAGGGGGATTTAAATAAGCATTTGAAACTAAATAGATTAGGATGTTAGGGGTGGATATTAAATAATAACCCTTATCTTAACTGAAAACAGTATTCGCCCAGTATACTAATTTCATTGGACGTACTACTACACAATGCCAAGCCTTAAATATCTATAATACAAAGTAGAACGATGTCTGTCTGTCTGTCTGTTTGTCTGTTTGTCTGTTTGTTTGTAGCGAAGGATCTCGCTAACCGCTGAACCGATCGGGTTCTCCTTTACAGGGTAGCTTCTCATAGGTCCCGGGAAGGTTTATAACTATTTTCTTGGGGGTGGGACACCCCCAACCCCCCCAAAAAATTAAAAATAACCCCCCCCCAAAAAAAATTTTTTTTTCTTTTTAAAACTAAATTTAAAATAATGGGGTCGACTACCCCCCCCCCCATAAAAAAAATTTCCCCCCCCCAAAAAAAAAATTTTTTTTTAAAGATTTATTTTTTAAAATCTAAATTACGAAAAATTGGTTTCATCAAACCTCTTGGGGCAAAGCCCGTAGAGGCTAGGGGCGAAGCCGCTAGTATATTATTATTGCCATACATTGACGTATAGATGTATAAAGACGCACGTAAGAATTGTATTTTTTTAATATCACTATCCTAGCGGGCAGAGCAAACCTGGCAGGGTTATCCCCTAATGAGCAAAACTGCCTTTTGACTTTAAAGAAGCATTTATAAAGTTTAAAATACAAAATTAATCCAAATAAAAAAATCTGGTATGAAATTGCAGGTTCTGATCCTCAATTTATCCATCGAATTAACATCCAACTAAACTGCAAGACTGAAGAGGGTGCCATGTTCGTTCACCGAAATATATTTCAATAAATAACTAAGAAGTATCAAAGACTTTTTACCTTTTAAATTAATCACGGAGTTTTTTTTTTAATTTGATACTTACGTTCAAATTTAAGCTAAACTTACATACTGCCTGGTACTTGTTATACTACAATTTTGTAAAAATCCGCCACTGTTTTCCTGCCGAATTCGGGTAGAAAAATAAAGTAGAAAGAAGCCTCAGAAATTATATGTGATTTAGACTGTGTAATGACATTTGACTATTTACTTATGCATGGTGATATAATAGTTATTTCTCGCATCGTATTATAAACAGCTTTCCGCGTAATTATAAAATGTAAAATTATAAGATTAGACCAGTTCTTATATTCGTAGAAAACTGGCTATAATACGATGCTAGACATAATTTTCTTGTATGTCTGAGAACCGGTTCAAACCAATCTATTGATCTGTTTCGAATGAATACGAGAATAGCTATTGTAATATTTTTACAGGGCATTACTGACAAACTGATAAATTGACTATGACTATTGACAAATCCTATGACTAAATTAGATTTATCAAAGAAAACAAAGATTAACGTTTATTTTTCATTCAAAAATAAATTTAAAATAGACCAAAATAGCAAATAGTGTTATGTTTTACCTATAAATTACCAATTTTTTCATCAGATGACCAATTGTTGGTGCACTGCAAGACCAAGCTGTACCTACCTCACTCAATTTAGAATAAGGAAAATCTTTCTTTCCTTAGTCAGGGATGTATGGATACTTAAAAGAGAATTTTTTATAGGTTTTATTCTTTGTTTCTTAAACAGTACTGAATACTCAGGGATGTTGTTGCCAAATGGATATATTATTACTTGGATGTAACACAAGATTTGCATGTTTTCTAATAATGTGAAACTCGAAGCGGGCTAAAATAACGATATCCCATTCCCCTCTCCTCCTAGTGGATGAACTAACTGACCAATAAATGAGTTCCATGTTAGCAAAATAAATTTACGAAAATTCTAAATAAATAAATTTCTCCTGTCATAAAATTCTATATCCATTTTTGTTGCTTTAAAACACCAAAAGCAAAAAAAACAAAAAAGACAGAAATTTGTCATTAAAATGATTATCATTTACACTAAATGTATTGTTTTAGCTTCTACTGTACTATAGTATGCTTGTGCTCACAAAAATGCAGAGTTGTTTGTCGGAAATGTGGAGGTCAAATAAGTTTTTGCTAAAGACTAGAGGTTCAAATTTCATTTTCTGAACAGGTTACTGTTTTATGCCTAAAGAATGACAGACCAAACGATGCTTTCCCTCAATGTTCTTATTTTATAATATACTAGCGGTAATTGAAAAAAATATGTATTTCTGGTGCTGCCATTTATTTTGAAATTGTTTCCCAGAATTTTTTTTTTTGGGTGGGGGTTAATTTTCATTTTTAGGGGGGGGGGGGTTGGAGGTGTCCCATCCCCCAAGAAAATAGCTTAAAACTACCACAGGACCAATAGGTAAGGTATATATACACCTAAAGTGTAGAATCCTTTTGGTTCAGTGGTTACCGAGATCTAAAGGGACGAACGGACAGACGGATAGGATTAAGGATTTTGTTGTCACTAAGCTATTTCAGATAAACTACCTAAATTTGCTAATTCTTCTTATTTAGTTACCTCTCCGTTGATCCATGATAGTGACCAACCCGGCAAATATTCCCCGCGAATATTCATCAGATATTCTAAACGGCGTGGATACAATTGATCAAATTACATTTTAATTAAAACTAAAACTTGGCTCAACAAATCTTAATCACAATATTTGCAAGACGTTATAAAAACCCAAATGCACCAAAAAGTTGTGAATAAAATCTACCCAGAAAAAATGTATACATGGTACAAGGATAACGCTCAGTATGGGTATATTCATTTAATCAGATAAGTTACTTCGCCACTAGGCTCTAGGGAGGAAAGGGGAGGTCTGAAAAATAGATTAAAACCACCCCAAATGCTTACCTGAAAAGTATAACTTATTAGGTCCTACAATTTCCTAGATTTTTAGCTTCTAAAAATCTTATTACTTAGCATTTGGACCCCAAGCATCAAGGGGCTCTGTAATCAAGAGGAGAAAATAGCCTAGCACTATTGAAACACTAAAATCTAAAAATAAAATAACCTAAAACCATCCCAGAACATAATTGACCCTTTCCTAAAGTTGAGAAACCAATCGGTAAATCAGTTGAAACAATCTTAAGTTACAGGCAAAAAAAACCTTACAACTTTATATTAAAGAACATAAAGAATTTTGTTTATATGGGACTTGTAGCCAAATCTAATGCAACCCTTGGCTTAATTTAGTAAGCTACGTAGATTCGTACTCCTATGACAAAAATCAGGGAGTAAGGGAGAAGACAATAGGCAATTAATTCAATATAAGAGTTATCAAAGAAAGGGCATGAAATCCAGTTTAATCCAATAAATTTGTAGGAAATTATAAAGGGATTGTTAATTGAATAATAGATTTCTATAGCGTCATGTAAAGTGAAATCACAACTTGTTTTAATGAAATATATTGAGGTTTTATGGTGTGATTTTTATATTACAAGATTATTGGACCCGGCCAGCTGCTAGCAAGAATATGACTTCCCTTTTTATTCTGTTTATTTCCCTTGCCCCCACCTCCCTTCTCCCTTCTCCCCGTCTGCTACATTCCAAACTAACACAACGAGTAGTTATTTCCCTTGCCCCCACTTCCCTTATCCCTTCTCCCCGTCTGCAATATTCAAAACATACATAACGAGTAGCGGCATTTCAAGCGCAAGTACCCAAACTTAGTCAGAAACTGCTAAATTCTTGCACATTCCCTTTAAGCCAGTACCCAAAGTCTGAGACTCCTAAAAATTGAATATTCGATCCATTGTCCCCTCCCTTACTTCCTGGCCAAAAATAGTACTGTAAACAAAACAAGGAATAATTGTATAAAAGTTACGCAGATTAAATACAATTAAATTAAAATTTTGATTAATAAAATAATACAACCTTTATGTTTGTTACTTAAGATCCCTGAAACAGCTCAACGTTATCAACCTATCAATAACATAAGGAAAAGAAACATTATTGCCTCTAACTTTCTCACATTAATGTGTTTCCTTTATTGATAACAACTAATTTTGTTAAGAAATGGGATTATAAAATTTGAACAAACGGTGCAAGTAAGCTATAAATAAGCTATGCATATAAAAATAAATTTATAAAATAAAAACAACTAAAGGAAAATGAAGAGTTGCAATTTTTCTTCTTTCTGTCAGGGTTTTATTATTATTTACAAAAACGATGACTTCATTACTTAAACAATTGACCAGAGCATAGATTGCTGTTTTATATTTAGAAGGCTTGAAAAGAATTGACAGGGTTAATGTATTTATGGGGTGAGATATTTCACCATAGCATTGAGAATCTACATTTGTTCGAAACTCTTAGCTTTTAAAACCTTTAAAGAAGGTCTACATGGCTTAATTACCTAAATGAACTTAATATTACTTGGATCTTACACCTAATTTACATGATTTCTGATAAAGTGTATCACACAGCTGGCTAAAAAACCGGTTTACCCCTTTCACTCCAATTACCCTATTTCCTACCCTCCTACTGGATGAACGAATTGACCACTAAATGACATGGTAAATTGTATCCTAAATTGCAACAATTTTTACCTTGTCATCATATCCACGTATGTATATTCTACAAAGCTTAATAACCCACAATATCTATTATCCACCAAACCCAAAAACTTAGGATTTACTTTGGGGTAAGAATAATATAGCATATTGTTATTAAACATAGAAAACTTTTGGTCGTCTTTAGTGTTTTCTAAAAACTCTATTAGGTAGCTTTTTCCTCACCCCTACTCAACCCTCCAAATGCATGTTGTAAAAACAGAAAAATATAGTAGGCATGTTTCTTTAAAACCACAAAATATTTGAACATATTAAATTTGTAGAATCGAGTGTCGTGCACAGGAATTTCCAGGTGGGTGTGTGAAGCACACCTGCAAATGTTGACACTTTCCATAAAACAAAATCAAGAGGAGGTTAAGACAATGAGAGAGGTGTTCTTTTATCGTCAGAGGGTGAAATTGTCTAAGCTTTAGCGTGTATATATACGGTTATTTCAAATGGTGAAATATGTATTTTGTTTGTGTAATGTACAACCTCAATGTCCTCAATTGTTATGTACTATAAGGGAGGATAAAAAAGTCTTAATTGCCTGATAGCATAAAGTATTGTATTGCTAATTTCCTATATTATTTTGCTGTACAGAAAATTCACTTTTAACCTTTAGTAGGCATTACACACCATGTAGTCACCCCACACATTTTGCTCTGGTTTTAATCATTTTCCTCCTTTCCAGGTATTATTCATTCTAGGTCGGTAGGCTACTGGTACCTGGCACATTGGACAAGTATTCCAGAAACCATATTAATCCTAATATAAAAGTAACAGGTTCTGGTCTGTCTGTCTGTACCGAAAGATTTGTGTAATCAATTTGGTTCTCTTTACAGTGTAGCTTCTCATAGGCCTTGGAAGGTTTATAACTATTTAGGGTGGGGGGGTAACACCATCCTCCCTAGAGAAATCACCCCTGGAGCAAAACGTGGGGAAGGGGGTCAAACATCTACTTTACAAATCAGATTTAAAATAAAACAAGG
The DNA here is from genome assembly GCF_053477335.1 of Acartia tonsa. NCBI lineage: Eukaryota > Metazoa > Arthropoda > Copepoda > Calanoida > Acartiidae > Acartia > Acartia tonsa. The sequence goes on along the minus strand of NC_137261.1, from coordinate 9,364,121 downwards.
ATGACAACATCCATAAGTAGCGAAGCACAAAATTTCGTGGATGGGACTGACCGTCATGGTTGTTTTCTTCAAACGACGGGAAATTTAATTTTGATATTTTTAACTGAAAAAAATTTGAAAATCAGACTAAGAACACCAAAGATATGGGGGAAAATGTAAAAGATACAAAAATAGCCAAAAAACCTGCAAAAAGGCAGTCTGACCGTCATTGTTGTTTTCTCCAAACGACGCAAAATTTAATTTTGATATCTTTAACTGAAAAAAAATTTAAAATCGGACCATAAACATCAAAATATGGGGAAAAATTAAAAAAATAGCCTAAAACCTGCTAAAAAGCCGTCTGACCGCAATTGATGTTTTATAGTTAACTGTGCTCCCTAATAATGGGAATGTTGTCAAAAAATTTCAGAATTCTATCTTTTATAGGAGCTGAGTAAATCCCATTTCCCCCATAGCGTTACAGATGTACGGACTGACAGACGGACGGACTGACAAAGTGAATTATAAAGTAGCTTTGCTACTTATAAGAAGCTTTACTGTAAAGAAGAACAATATTGGTCATGGGATTAACGAGGTCTTAGGCTACAGACAAAAAGACCTTACTACTCTGAGTCTATATAATAGTATAAGACAAATAGTAGGAATGCCTCGGCCCAGACATGCAACACATTACCATACATACTTGAGAATTCTAAACTTAATTCGTAGAATCCCAAAGTTTACTGACTGATGTTTATAGATGCATTAGATATTATTTTTCCTCGAAAGTAATTGAAAAGTGGCCATATGAATTTTTTACCTTGCATTGTTTTTTGTGAACTTTGGTATTTAACCCATAATAGTCAGGCCCCCTTCCGGACATTTATCGATCAGGGGGTGTGGGGGGAGGGTATTGAACGCTCCACCCCCTGTTATATCTTAACCTGGATGACCCTTCCAGGTTTTCTTGCATCCTTTGGCCGACCATTTATTCTATATGAAATGTTTTGATATTTGATTAATTTTCAATAGAAATATCCCCACTTAATGACAGAGAGGAAAAATCTACTTATTTAAAAGTTGCATTTTTCAACTTTAGAAGGTACAATCATAGATAATACAATATCTGGATTAAAAATGACGTTTCATGTTCTGTGTCATATAGAAACGAGAAATTCGTTTTTCCTGGGCTTATTACAAATTCTAATATTTACCTCAATGGAAAATGTGTCGACCTCCGTGACCTAATATGAGGGTGTGGGGGGGGGGGGTCGTGCAGGCGGATAATACCATCCAAATCTAGCCCTAATTCCTAAATAAAAATTCATAATAACTCTCCTCTCTTTGATAATCTACATACTTATATAAAAGTAAGAGGTTGCCTGTGTGAACCAAAGGATCTCATTAACTACTAGGTCGATAAGATTCTCCTTTTCCTTCCTAAAAGGTCCTGGAAAGGTTCATAACTATTTTGATGGGGGTACCCCACCCTCACTAGAGAATTAGCCCCTTAAAAAATTACCCCCTTACCTAAAGTGCTACCAGAATCCTCTAGGATTTTAGCCACGAGTCTATGACATAAAGTAGTACAGTTTTTATAGGTCTGTGGATTAAGATTCGACAAACCCCAAACTGTACCAGTTTTGAGCAAGACGATTCCAGTTACGTCATATACGTTTAGGGAAAGAAAAAGGGAAGAGGGAAAAAAAGCTCTTTAAAAGAGATGGGAGAAAAGGGAAGATATTTTCTTCCCCCATTCCCTTTCTATATGACGTCACAGGAATCGTCTTGCTCAAAACTGGGACAGTTTGGGGTTTGTCAGATTCGATTACTATTAAACCGATACAGTATTTCCTTTTAAGGAAGCTGAGTTGATTTTACGCTATTTTAATTTCAGATTTAAGTCATGGGATGGTTTTAGTCTATATTTCTGTATCTCCTCTCCCTAGATTATGGGCCGAAACCGCTGTTTGTGGTGATATTGTTAAAAAGTAAGTGATATATTAGCTTCTGAAACTGCAAAGTAAATCTTTATATAGCAGTTGCATCTTTTTAATGTAAATATACACTTTAACCTATAAACAAAGATATTACATTCCATGGTCTTTTATTAAAAAGATTTTTTGGCCAAATTTTCAACCATATGATATGTAGCTGTCTATAGTGCATTAGCAAAATGGGGATAGATGTCACCACGTATGGCCTACCTATTTTATTAACGTTAGGAAATGCCCTTTACACCATCTCTTTTCTGGGGTGTTTCTTTTCCCCTTTCCTTTCTATTACCCTCTACTATGACGTTAATAGAATAGGTAGGCCCAAAAATCTATCCCAATTTTTCTAGAGCACTAAACACAGCTAGATGATATTAATTTTTTCCCCTGTAACTTTTCTTGAAACGTATATTGAAAAAGAATTTAAGAAAATTTAGGTGAAATGGTATTTTGACAAAGCCTAGACATTTTCAGGGCTAGCCTATAGGATTTAAGGTTTCCTCATCGTTACTTTCATAAAAAGTAATATGTAAGACTCAGGAAAATTAAGAAGGGAGGGAGGGGAGACATTGAAAAATAAATTTTACTACAAACATTTTACCATTCGTTGGTTTAAATGTTTTACAAACCAGTATTGACCCAACATTACTACTCCTATAATTCCTAACCTTATAAAGTGTCTCAAAAATCAGTAATGTTACGTCATAAAGATAAGGGAGATGAGATAAGAGGTGGGAAAGAAAACCCTTAAAAAGAGGTGGATAATCCCTCATTTTATGACGTCACATGGCTGATTTTTGAAACACTTTGTAAAGTTAGGATGATTCTAATTTATAAAAGGGGTAATTATGTTTATCATAATTTTGGATGTGCATTAGTAAACAAAGAAAAGAAATTAAGGGAATTGAAGTTTTATAGAAAACTTTTGCGCCTACAATATATTATAGTAATAAAATATTAGTTTAACAAATATTACCTAATAGATAAGGTTGTCATAAATTAATGATCAAATATATTTTAGGAAGAATGATTTAGCAAGAAAAAACTAATTTGCCTTAAACATTTCCCCCTATAAAATAATTCTTCTATTTTCAAGAGCTATCTTTTGACTTGTATACTTAATTAAGGGAAAAAGTATGGAAATTCAAGAATAAGGTATAGTATAGCCAACTATAGCGAAATAAATCTAAAATAATAATTGGGGAGCAGATATAAAGGTGTGTTTCCCCCCAAAGGTGAAAATCATGTGTAGGTTTCGTGATTTATTTCCGAATTAGTTTCATTGTTAGTATAAGCTGATGGAAATATCCGGAATGGAAATAATCTTTCCTTTTTATCATACCATTTATATTTTGTATTTGTTTTTTTTTTAGGGAGGAATAATACAATTTCATCAATGGAGTCAAAAAAATCCTTTTCCCTCCTCTACTTATTTAAATTTTGTTTTGGATCAATGGTGTAGATTGGGCGGAAGTTTTTAACACTCTGAAAGTTGGTAAAGATCCGTCCTTCTTAAGAATAGTACAAACACGCATAAAGACCGATTTAGATTAGAAGGATTTTAATAGCAATACACAGACTTTACTTCTATGTGAGACTAAAAATTAAAGGTGTAAAGAGCAAATTAATAGATTGATACATTGAGTTTTGGGTTTTAGAGGGATTTTTAATAGAGTTTTAGTCAAATTTTTTGTTGGGTGAAAATGCGTTCAGGTGACGAACAGTCATTTTTTAACAGTGCAGTTAACCGTTTTGGAATACTTTTTTGAATACTAGCTGCTTCGCCCCTAGCCTCTAGGAAGTCAACCCTCCTTAATAGAAATATTCAAAAAAAAATATTCTTTGTTTACTCTGTGGTAAAATTAAACCCAGGTTGTGCGCTTTATGCACAAAAATTTTAATTTGAACAAAAAAATTTCAATTCGTAAAAATTAAACCTAGGTTGTTCGCATACACAAAAATTAAAATTAAAAAAATTTATCTTTTTTTTTAGGGGGGGGGATTCATGGAGGCTTCGCCCCATGTTGCAGTGGGGTTCCCCCACCCCAATTACTGGTTTTTGTTTACAAAAAATTTTAAAAATTAAAAATTTTGGAAGTGGGGATTTTTTTTATTTTTGGGAGGGTTGGGGTGGGACCCCCAAGAAAATAGCTTAAAACCAACAGAGGACCAGTAGGTATATTCCCAGAAGGGTAGAGCCCAATTTGATCAGCAGTCACTGAGATTTTACAAAAAATGTAAAAAAAAATTTTGGGGGGTGGTTTTTTTTATTTTTGGGGGGGTTAGGGGTGTCCCAAGTAGCTACTCCCTCAGCATCTTAGGGCATTATATTCTAAAGAAAGAGAAGAGTAATGGACTGAAATAGATGCTAATTCCAAGACTTATATTGCCTAAACCATACTGGGACAATTATTAAGCTTCCCTGATTTTGAGAAATCTATCGTTTAAGTGAATAGCAAGATCTTTTACATAACAATAAAAAATTTCTATTTTACCTTTTAACGGAAAACCTATCTGTCGTGGATTAAAGTGTGTAAAACATTTAAACATCTAAAGGAAACTTTTAGCACATTGTGTACACATTTTACACACATTCTAGTAAAGTATCTGTCCAAAAATCTGCAGGATTTGTGTCCGTGCAAAACATAGGCACATAAATTTTTGCAAGCTGCAATCTTGTGTCTCGGCCAGGAACAGGTTTCCTTTTACTTTTGTCGCCAACTTGCGGATTTATTTGCTACCCCCACTTCCCTTCGTGTACTTTACCCCCTCCTGCTCTTATGTATATTCGGGTAAAGAGATAGTTATTAATAGATTTAAATCATATTATGTTTGTTTGAATTTATCCTTGAATTGTGATAACATACCATTACTACTCCTTGTCATACATAAAATGAATATTCACAGGGAGGGATGTGACAGTTGGACTGTGAATTCAACTTGTACCCAAAGTTTAATAATTCTCATTCGTTGTGGTAAAAACTTTGATCCTGAAGAGGGTGCCATGTTCACCGAAATATATTTCTAAATAAATCTATGAAGAAAAGACTATAGTGAATTTATCATCAGATGAATTGTTTATCATTTTAAGCTAGACTGAATAAATGAAATAGAGAAATAATTTGAAATCATAATTTAGTTCAGATGCCAAAAGTTGTTGTAAAAATTATAATTTTTCACCGTGTATGATTTTACAGTACAATAGTCCCCCCACCCACCTGTATATTTGTAAACTAAATTTAATGCCTCATTTATATTCCTAATCCTAACTAGTATACATTTTAAGGCTAGCTTAGTGTTACTTTGTGTGTTTAGATTGAAAAATGCAATTTAAGATGTAAAAAAAACAAGGATTAGTAAACGAAAAGTAGCATAATTAAAAAATCACCTTCTTTATGATTTTTTATACATATATACACTTGACTTGAAAAATATGATTGTCTGAATATAAAATCATCCATGCCTATAAGAAAAAGTTTTTGTACAGTTTCAAATCGAACCATTTTTTGAAAAAAATACTCTTTAAGAAAGAGGGAATACTTTTAATATGTAAAAATTCCAGAAAAAAGGTATAGCCAACAAGCGAAATAAATCTAAAATAATATTTGGGGGGCGGATGTAAATTTTATATAAGCTGGATAAGCCGTGTTGATAAAACTTTATCAAAAACCTTCAATTTGTACAAAACTAGTTATATAGTAGCTACACTCCTAAAATGCATTTTTAGAACTTGCTCTTTTTATAATCACATGGGGAGTAGAAAAACACATTTTAAGAGTTTTAAAATATCAACTTCATTTACACATAACATATCAGAATATTTATTTATCGCATCGTATTTCCGCGGAAATGTGTACTCGTTCTAACCAATAATATGACTGGATTATTCCTACTCTGTGTTTTTATTGGCCCAATTTACTGAATAGAAATATAGATATGCTAATCTTATTCGCGAATTTCAATTAAGAGTAACAGACAGCCATCCAATCCGCACCGGTGTCCTGGATAGGAAACAGGTTTTTTTTGACATACGTCTCACAAGACCTATGTATTCATGACCGGGAGACCATGACGGTTCAGTACATGACTTTCGTTAAATCACAGCTGACCATTTTTGTGGATTTTTTTGAAAATTACTTTTATTCCCAAATTTTCATAGTTTTTCCCCAAAAAATCACAATTTTATCACATTTGCAGCTTAGTTAACCTAAATTTACGCAAGAAAAGTATAATAAGTAACAGCTGTACTGAAGATTGTGCTATCACCTTTAACAAGATCTTTCAGAATCAATGGAATAAGATTTGTAGAAATTGAGTAAGAGTTAATTGTTTTGAATTAATGTTCAACAATAAATTTGCATGTCAGAACTGCTTCTGGCCTTCATAGGCTTTCACCTGGCTTTAACATGATTCAATCTATCTGACTTTGCCTTTGACTACACAACATAGAGTTATTGCCCTCAAATTTCTTTCTCAAACACATTCTATCCTATCAATCCACATGTTAAACTTCTTGTTTAAAAAGACTTTGAAGTTACCGTCCCTGTCCTTCAACTTTAACAAGTATGCCTCATAATACTGTCCGCTTAACAGGGTACCTCTCTCCACTCTGGTATAGCCAGACCTCTATTCTAGCTGGCTGACATGTTTCACCCAGTCTATAAATCTTGATGGAAGTCAGTTTAGAATTCTGACCTTGTTTGTTAATCAACAAAATCACACACTTTTGACTCTTTCTTCAAAGTTCTTGTCAACTTCTTGTTATGGTACTTGTTTGCTATTGAACTTTGACTTTCGCCATATAAAGGGATAACCTTAAGATTCAGAATAAAATTTTAAGTATTCTTACTTTTTACTTCCTTTGGTTTCCTATGAACCAGCTACTGTCATGAGAGATCTTTCCATGGGTGAAAGCCTAGACTGTTATGCACCTATCTACATGGTCTCCCTTGCCTTAGTTACTTCAGCTAAGAGCTCATATCCTCTCATTCTCTATTACTCAGAAATGTACCATGGCTTCCGCCTACTCTGCTGATTGAAAGTCAGGTGGGTCTATGATTCCAAATTTAACACCACTTGATAGACAAACTGCCCTTTATTTTTGCTTTGCTAATCCTTCATTTTGGTCTTCCTGTTTAACACCTTCCTAGGTACCTTTACTACTGGTAGCTTTTAGGAAGGGTAGTATTGATCTGCTTAGGACAAAGAACTTGCCTGTGTTTATTTTCAAATTGGATTTTAAAGTTGCCATTGGAACCCACACTCGAATAAAATCCAGTTGTGATCATGTAACCAGCATTCACATTCACTCTAGTAATAAGCTACTATTATTTTCTTCAAGCTATGAGCCAAGTGCTTTCCTGTCAGTTAGCTGCTAGTCTTATATTTATGAGTCATATCAACATAATGTTTGAATACACTAGTTTGCAAATTATCCATCAAGCTTAGAATGAATCCAATATGTATCTATAATCATTCTGTAGGTTCACCTATGAAAACCTTCCATTTCTCACTATGACATTTAATCAGTAGTAAAGACAAGCAGTGTGTACAAAAGGCAGAGACTCAATCAAGACCAGCTATTGACTGGTCTTTACAAGGATTCCAAGTGCATGTCAAAGTGATAATCCCACTTATAAAATATATTAACCTTCTGCCAAGCTTTTTTGAACCAGGAACTGGTTGTATATTCAATTGTAGCCTGGTATATATGGTAATATAGGACTTTGAACATGGCAACTGTGGTTATGGATATATTTTATAACCCAAGCAGATATTGTTTCGATGTTGAGACATCAAATCAGCCAGAAACCAATATTGAGCAGGATAACTTGTTAATATTTCAAGGAAACTTGAAACAGAATCATTGCTGTTTCTGAAGCATGTTTATGTTAACTTCATTAGGAACCTCAAAGGGAGGTTTTTTCACAGTCTGAAACTATGTTTTAACAATATAATATGTCATGAGGCATTTTTTTAAAGTTAATTACAAGAGCTGTTAAGACATCAATTCAAATATTTACTTCAAATAAATCTTATTTCATTACTAGACTACAAATCTTAGATTATTTACGATTCTTAAAGATTTTGTTATTGATGATAACACAGTCTTTACTTCAGCTGTATTTATTATACTTTTCTTGCGTAAATTTAGGTTAACTAAGCTGCAAATGTGAGAAAATTGTGATTTTTTGGGGAAAAACTATGAAAATTTGGGTATAAAAGTAATTTTTAAAAAATCCACAAAAATGATCAGCTGTGATTTAACGAAAGTCATATACTGAATCGTTATTGTCTCCCGGTCATGACTACATAGGTCTTGTGAGACGTATGTCAGAAAAAACCTGTTTCCTATCCAGGATACCGGTGTCCGAGGCAATCTTTAAACTATCTTTGTCTGTTTTTCCTAACTTTGCATGGCAATAAGTTGCGCCTCTGTACAGGTCCTGAGATGGGTTTTTAAAAGATGCCGCGTTTTTTCGACAATTTTTTAGACATTGATTGATTGAACGAAGACGATGGGATTTCAACACAGAGTATACAACATAAGGATTCAAAATTTTTAAATTATTATTTTAGCAATTTGTATGATGTCTAATAGAACTTAAATCCATTTTCGCTGCATATTTATTAATGCATCTTTTTAGAGCTGTGTTAGACATTATACAAATGGCTAAAATAATAATTTAAAATTTTGAATTCTCAAGTTATATACTCTGTTAAAATCGTACGGGGCATTGATCTTCAAGATGGAATAAGGTTTTTAACAGAGTATACAATTTAAGTATTCAAAATTTTAAAATTATTATTTTGGCCATTTGTATAATGTCTTATACAGATCTAAAAAGATGCATTAACAAAGATGCAGCGAAAATGGATTTAAGTTGTATTAGACATTATACAAATGGCTAAAATAATAATTTTGAAATTTTGAATTCTCTGTGTTGAAATCCCATCGTCTTCGTTCAATCAATCAATGTCGAAAAAATTGTCGAAAAAACGCATTCTCTGGCATTCCCCATGTCTTATTATTAATGTCACGAACCTCAAAACGCAGCACCAGTTAACATTAAAATTTACCAACCTCTCTAGTATGACACGTTTTATGAGTTTTCAGTTTTTATTTCTACGTAGGTGACAAATTCTTTGAAATTAAGAGCAAATAATTCTAACATTCATTGTCCTTTGTTTTGCATACAATACCTATCTGTCCAGTATGGCTTTGAAACCGATTAATATCCACTTGATTAAAACTGGTTCTAAGATATACTGAAAAGTCATGTATAGCATCTTATTACAAAGAATTTTCCACAAATTTAAAAACAAAAAATAAGATTAATAATCTACAGAAAGCTGCCCATAATACTGTGCGAAAAAATAAGAATATTAAAATTTTTGTTAACTGGGAGTAATCATAAATGTTCTTGCGTCGAGAATTTGTCAGACACCCAACCTGCTTGCAATACTATAATGTTCACATCCAACCTGCTTGCAATACTGTAATGTTGATATCCAACCTGCTTGCAATACTATAATGTTCACATCCAACCTGCTTGCAATACTGTAATGCTGATATCCAACCTGCTTGCAATACTGTAATGTTGATATCCAACCTGCTTGCAATACTATAATGTTCACATCCAACCTGCTTGCAATACTGTAATGCTGATATCCAACCTGCTTGCAATACTGTAATGTTGATATCCAACCTGCTTGCAATACTGTAATGTTGATATCCAACCTGCTTGCAATACTATAATGTTCACATCCAACCTGCTTGCAATACTGTAATGTTGATATCCAACCTGCTTGCAATACTGTAATGTTAATATCCAACCTGCTTGCAATACTGTAATGTTGATATCCAACCTGCTTGCAATACTGTAATGTTCACATCCAACCTGCTTGCAATACTGTAATGTTCACATCCAGTCTGCTTGCAATACTGTAATATTGACATCCAAACTGCTTGCAATACTGTAATGTTCACATCCAACCTGCGTGCAATACTGTAATGTTCACATAAGCCGATAAAGTTATAAGATTGCCTTCAGAATTGGTTGAATTGGTAATAAACATGACATATCTAAATCGTTACATAATTACTCGGATGTTACACTAATAATATGGTCATTCCAGCTGGCTAATCCAAAGATCCACCTCTTTCACCCAATCCCTTCTCATCCTACTGGAGAAAAGAACTTACAAGTAAATGAGGACTAAAATAGCAACCTAAATGGACGATAAAAGTTCCACTGTCAAGTATATTATATCCATTTTTATCTGTTTTAAACAGATTTAAAGAATCTAGACTTTTTGTTTAAACAATAATACACTTGACAAGATTGTTACCACTTTCAACAGAAATTAATAATTTATTGTTTGTAAAAAGTGTATTTTTTACCTTTTTTTCTAAAAATTAAACGCCCTAGTATTAGAATGCTAATGAACAAGAATAACAAAATCCATAAGAAGCGAATTTCAACAAAATTGTGAACCAACGGATAAAGTAAGTTATAGATTGATCAGATAAACTCATTGGGATAGCGAATCTTCACATACAAAATTCAAACGGTCTATTCAAATTCAAATATTTATTGGGACAAAACGACATATACATTTAATATCAACATTTATAAATGATAATTACATTGCATTAAAAATTTACTAATAAACTATCTTTTTTTTTTGTATACTATAGGATTAACACAATATAATACAAGTATCCAAGGACTGAAAAACGCCTGGGGGATGTAAATAGCAGCCGAGATATTCCCCGAAAGATAACTTACAAAAGGACGGACGGACAGCCAAATGTACATTTAAAATCATAGAGTAGATTAGGTAAAAATTACAGCAGGACTTACATAATTTTAATAAATTGAGCAAATATTAAGTATGCCCTTTTAAAAAAACTGTTTACATCTATCTATTCTATATGCAATTTTAATGGTTTATGTATTAAATCAAAAGAATAGAAGGAATATGAGCTATATCTAACTCTGTCGACTGGGCAGGGAGGACCCTGTCCCGATTTTGTATTGGGTCTTTGTTATCAGCTAATAGCGTCTGAAATATAAACACAGCCGAGCCCCAACAAAAGAACAGAAAGCAATTTGCTAGGCGACGAAAATAGGAAAATAGTCATCACCACTTGAACCAAGTAGTTTTCTAAAATATACATTTAATGCTTATGTCGAATATTTGGCCTTATTTAAAAGCGGCCCTGGCCGACATTATGTTAACTAAACAAAATATTCTAGTGAAATTATGACTACATGCTTTTGTTGGCACAATTCCTAATTTTCTGGTAGGACACTTTAATTTACAACTTTATTGATTATCGATTTACATATAGTTTGTTTAACATTATATAAGTGAATATAATATATTAAAGGTTTTCTTTTAGGTAAACTTTGTTTCCTAGTTCAATTACAATTTATATCACCTGTGACAAAAATTGGTTAAAACTTGACCAACAGTACCAATACTAGGATACCAATGTCTAAAAAATGTAGGGATATTAAACAGATAAGACAATGGACTACGGCTTAATCTATCAGGGCTCGGCAGCCACGCGTAAGCTGCCTGTAAGCTTCAGGTTAATCAACCTTGGCAATTTTAAGATTCAGCTGAAAGTCTTAACCTATTCCAAAATTGTCTGCTCTTAAATTTTGAGATGGGAAGTTCAATTCGTATTATGAACAGATTTATGCAAAATACAAATGAAAAATTAAATCAGTTTTGTTAGCCCAAGGCTCTGGCTAATAAAACTGGTATAAATTTTAGGATTTTTCATTTAATATTCTTAAAAAATTGTTTGTAAGACGATCATAGAATACAATGCTATACATAAATTTTTAGTATGACTGAGAACCAGCGGATACTAATCGGTTTCGAAGACACACTGGAAACATTGTTTATGGCCTAAATGTTCATTTGCTTTTATTTCTGCTGATTTTAAAAATTGTGAAAAATGAGTTTTTGCAACTCTACACTTGCATTCACGTGTGTGCGAATTAAGAAGTTTTTATAATTGCACTCATCAAGTCTCGTTTCATTAACACACTTTTTCAGACACGGATAAAACTTCTGTAAAAACAATTGTGTTTTTTACAATGAATTTTGACATGAAACAAGGATGATTGCATTCAATAGTAGCTTAATTTTGAAACGATAGGATAAATAATGACATTCATATATTGATTCAGAGATACATAAATAGATAGACAGTTAGATAAATAGATAGATAGTTAGATAAATAGATAGATAGATAGTTAGAGGGAGGGAGAGGGATTAAGATTTTATAGAGCCCCCAAAGATTTTTGCAAACGAATTTAATACCCGGTATAATTAACTAATAGTTAATAATATTATTATTATCCATATTAGTGGTTAATTTTGTTACGATTAATCGCAATTTTACGTTTATAAAATTATGTTCTTTATCGTAATATATTTTGTTTATTGTCAGTATATAAAAGGAAACTCAAGGATTGTAATTAATAGGTAATTACTGTTTTTTAGCCTTGTAATTTAATTAATATTTTTAAGGTATTAAAAGTTCACCTCTTTGTATCTGCCAGAGAAGTCTATTGTAAATAGCAGCCAAGAATATCACATTTCTCCCATAGCGATAAAGACTGACAGATGGGTGGACAGACAGACAAAGTAAATTATTGAAAGTAGATGAGGATTACAGCGTTACAGACCAAAAGACAGCCAGACCAACGCTTGAAACTTTATAAACAACTTTATTTCTTCAACTTAGCCTCTAGGGGAGGGAGGAATTTCATATAAGTAACAGAAAACCACCTCTCTTCATTTTAAAGCTTCCCTGATAAGTTCAATCCCTTCGATCCAGAAACTTGCGAGATCTTTTGCTTCAGACAAAAAAATCTTACTACTTTACATTATAGAATAATTTTCATACAACATTTTACTTAATTAATTCAAGCAAATAAAGTTTCTCTGTAATTGTGGTTATTATTGTAATCAGGGAAAAGGGAATGTTATTCTGATAAACAATTCTAACTGAAAATTTCCCCTCAATCCTCTTCCCTTTTTCTCCCCCTTCTTACCCACTTCCCTTTCAGTTACACCAAAAAACAAGTTTTACTCCAACTTTACTCCAGCAAAATACTTTTTTTTTCGGCAATTTTAAATGGAATGAATTGGCTGAATAGCAGTTCTGATTGTAATTAATAATTGAAAGGCCCGACAACCGTTAATTGGTAATAGTTATATCGCATCGTATAATAAACAGATTTCCGCGGATTAAAACCAGTTTTGTTAACCCCGAATGGATAACAAAATTGGTATAACTTTATGATTTCTTTCGATGCTTTACATGATTTTTCAGTATGGCTGAAAACCGGTTCTAACTCAGCGGTTATTAATCGGTTTTGAAGCCATACTGTAAAATTGATTCACACATCTTGAAAATTTGGAAGAAACTGCTGACAGCTGTGGCTTCGGTTTCTTCGAAATTATTCATTTTGGCTGCGGAATTATAAAGTATTTCTGCTGCATAAATTTAAGAATAAATTGTACTGGAAGCTGCGACTGCCGAGCCCTGTAGAACAGTGTTATTTTGTTTTTATGGACTTTGAACCCTCCAATATTTGTCCTTTCTATTTAATTATAAAATAGATATTTGTGATTCATTTAATATAAAACTGCAATCATGAATTAAATTATTTTTAATGAGTGTTTGGCACCCCCATAGCTGCGATTTTAAGGCGGTCCGTTTGCAGTTTTGGCTACTTTAGGCAGCTGCCAAACTGTGCTTTCAACTTTTTAACTTGAACAGTAAATTTTATATAAACAAAGTTTAACTGCCCTGCTTGTTTGACCAGTCAATCTGTAATGCATTTAAGACATTTTCCAGTAGGGCTTCGAAATCGATTAATGTCCGCTGGATTAGAACAAGTTTTCAGCCATACCGAAAAAATTATGCCTAGCATTGTATTATATCCAGTTTTCTACGAATATAAAAAGGTACAATCATAAGATTAAATCCAGTTGTTTTGTCCCGTGCCTTTGGCATCTCGGATCTGAAAAGACTGGTTTTAATCTTATAATTGTATATTTTATATCCGCGGAATGCTGTTTATAATACGATGCGTAAAATAACTATTCCAGTATGGCTTCGACAGCGATTAATGTCCGCTGGATTAGAACTAGTTTCCATCCATACTGAAAAATCATGGAGCATCGTATCGTAGACAATTTCCCAAATATTAATTTAAAATACATATGTAACAGCAAAGCTATTCTACAATTATGGTTGGTCTGTTAGTAACTTTCTCTATATTCTTTTTCTTTTCTTATAATTCTTCTTTTTACTTCATCTTATTTACCTACGAGAAGATTTACTGTAAAGGATAACTATTTCGGTACAGCGGTAAGCGAGATCTTTTGTTACTGACACGTAGACAGACAGACAAACATCCTGTTACTTTTACATTTGAATTTCATTTTGTTCTTTATTTCTTTCCCTTTCTTCCTTTTTATTTGTACTTTTATTTTTTGTACTTATAGTGGCTTTGTATCTAGCCTTTAGTAGAGGAGGGGGAAGACCGGCAATCAGTTGAATAGACGAACAGACGTGCAAAAATTGGTTTACTTTGAATTAAATATATTATTTAAAAAAGGCTTTACTTCTGTTGGACGTAATTTCGTTCTTGTTTACAATACAGTTAGTGGGAAAAATTTACAAAATTAAATAAAAAAAGAGATTTTAAAACGCCGCCACGAGTAAATTTTGTCCTACATATTTTCTATGAAATTTTATAGTTTCAAAATTTAAAACTGTAGATTTTTATTTTGCGACGTATACGATATCTTATTCCTAGAATGTAATCATAGACTTATTAATATATAGAAAACTAAAACCATGGAGAAAAAAAGTTTTTATCATTTATTTTAATATAAAAATATTTAATAAAATCTTTACTTAGCTCAGGTTTTAGACAATATGTTAAAAGGTTATAGCAAACTCATTTAACCATTTTTTACTCCATCCTCCTTCTTTAAAAAGTTCTCAAGGGGGAGTGGTATAGCCTCCCTGAAATGCTTTTAGTTAAGGGTGTGGCGATAAACCACCTCCTCGGTGAAAACATTCTTGGGTGCCTGGTACACATCCTCTCTTGGTTGATTTTGTTCTTGGGAGGATTATGAGGTGAATAAAGTGGAAAAAATTTGTAACACACAATATATAAAATTTTATGAAGAAGTTTTATATAAAACTTCCCATGGAAATGATATAGATAGAGGGATTTAAACACCCCCCCCCCCCGTACCCACAATTAATTAATTTTAATGTTCTACATAGGTATATTTACCTATATACAAGTGGGGCTGGTGTCAATCCACAACATATATCCATTAGTCAAGGATAACTTCTTTCTTTGTCAAATCTCCAAGGGTTTTTAGGCAAGTAACACCCTACGGACAACCATCAATTTGACTGGAAGTCCTAACTGTGCAAATGGTAATGAATCAAGAAATTCCCACTCCTACTATAAAATCCTTGAACATCTTAAAGGAATAAAGTTTTATAAAAATGTTTTAATCTTGTGTTACAATAAAATTTTGTTATAAAATTCGTCATCATAAAAAGTAACTGATTGTATATCTGCCTGCAAAAAAACTGTTAATTGGAAGCTTTTCATAGTTCCAAAGAATTTTTGTAACAATTTTAAGAAAAATTATCACTGAAATATTTTTTCTCTTACATCTTTAAAAAAATAACAGTGGGTTATTTTCCACCTGGGCATCTAGGGGAGCATCAGGTACAAAATTTATTTTTATATCCCCTCCTCCCCCCTCAGAATTTCTAAAGTACAAAGTCTCCTATAAAGCTGGAATATAATACAGAAGGAATTATGGAAGATTATATAAGGCTCATTTATTGGGGGTGGACTAGTCAAAGACAAATTTGAAAAACTTATTTTTTTACATTTACTTTTTGTTTAAGATCTGGCGGCTGCAAAGTTCGACGCTGAATCCTAAGGGAAAAGGATTATGACAAAAGTAACCTAAAATCACCTTGAGACGTTTTAAAAATAAACCCAACTGTGGCCTTTATGTGAAAAGCATAAAAACCTTACAATATAACAGGATCGACAAAATATCCTTTTTATTCTAAGGAGGGGGGGGGGGGAAGCTCTATCCATCGGGGAACTGTTGCAATGCAAATCTATTTGCCTACTATTCATTAAATGATTCAAATTATGGGTTTAATTGGTGGCGGATTTTTCCGTCATTTTTTATAAAGGATGTAAATTTCCCACCGAAAAAAAGTATCTTTCTATATGTATTGCATGTCTAAGGAGAGAGATAGAGAGGGAGGAAAGGGTAGGGGAGCAGGGTTACACAAAAATCTATCATATGAAATATCCCTCCTCCTCTCTCTTTTTTCACCATATGTAAAATGATGATGATAACAACAGGGTCGGGATCCCTCCTATACTTTGGAAAATTTGACCCAACCCGACCAAGGGCAGTAGTCAGGCCCGTCCGTCAACTTGTACTTTGAGGGCCGCGCAACACATGTTAAAATTTTTATTTTGTACACTTTTCTTATTTTGTATAACATATTAAATAATGTCTTCATGAAGCTTATAATTGTAAAACCATTGCAAAGAAATGCATCAATAAAATGCAAAAACTATTTGCCATTTTCCCTTCAGTTCAAATAGTATTTGTAGTTTGCGAGGCCCTTTTTCTCCCAAAGTTGTATGGAGAGTGGTGAAGAAATACGGGGGACAGAGATATCTAGCAGTAAAGTGGAGAGTGTGTAGAGGACTATATGGTGGCAAAGAGACTATAGAGAGACTAGTTTTACTAGTATATGCCTATATAAAACACTGATACAAGCACTGCTATATGGCCAACTATATATAAATATACATACATAGTAGTGAACTAAAAACAAGTTACACATTATACTAAAAGTGAGACGTAGTAGAAAAAAAAGTGGAGATATTATTATATATAAACTTAGAAATAAGTGCGTATTCATATATGTTTTAAGTGAATAATAAACAAGTTTTTTTTGCGAGGAAATGCGTCAAAACCAAATATTCGTCTAAATGGTAAGTTTTTATATACCTTAATTTCACCATCTTAATTACACATATAATTCTATTCTACCTCTAAATAAAGCATATTTAGACGTTAAAACCTTAAATATGTTTTTAGAATTAACTTTTTTTTATGTACTTTCGCCTTAAAGGCCTTTTCTTTACCTTAAAAGGCCCCAATTTAAGGACAGGATCATAAAATTTCTCAAAATTCGAGATTTAAGGTTTCCTTTTCGTATTCAATATGCTTTTAATTTTTAAATTTAAATCTGTAAAACCATTTCTTAATGAAATTTCGCCTTTAAATAAAATTTATATAGCTAGAAATATGTAATATATCATAAAAAGTTATAGCTATAATTTTCTATTTCTCGATATATCTAGTTTTTAAGTAGGGGTTTAAAATTACAATTTAATACTAATCTTAAAACGTTATTATTAAAATTATTATTATTTTTATAATTAGAGCCTTTTAAAAAAGATATTTTATTCTTAGTAATTTACATATATATACCTATATAAATTTACGCACCGAATAATCGAGAGAGAATATTTTCTATGTGTTCTTGTTTTGTGTGTGTGTGTGTGTGTGTTGGACGTATTTTACGTGTGTGTTTGTTTGTGTATGTGTGCAAAATTAGTGCAAAAAGAATTTCGCGCATTTTTCCTGGTTAAGTGGACATTCTATTTTCGCCATGTTTTGGTCAAGACATGTTTTATTCTTTTTTTTCTTCATATTCATAGACGTCCAAGAGTTGGGGGTAAAGATGTGTTTGAAATTATCATTTTACCCCCCCCCCCTCTCAAAATACAAATCTTGGGCGTCTATTTTCATATTCATAAATTATTTGAATGGTTTAAAACCTTTACTGGACTAAGAAATAGCTTTCCTAAAATGCATTTGAACTTATGGGGGAATGTCCTGGTTTTACAAAGGGCCATATAGGACACTGGACGATAATATCATCCCTCCCTTCCCCCCAATTATACTATGTGAAATTCTGCTTTATGATAAAAAAGTTGGAGTGGATACAAAACCGCGACAAACAAAACTGCTACAGTTACAAAACCGCCCCATAACAAAACCGCGACAGTAACAAAACCGCCCCATAACAAAACCGCGATAGTAACAAAACCGCGACATTACAAAAAATCTATAATACTAAAAATCTATAATAAAAAAAATCTTAATGCTAGAAGGTCATGGCCGCATGGTTTAGAATTTTGTGGATTTTACAAAAAGTGGTTGGTACATTTTTTTCAAATTTTTAATATTTTTTAGGTTATGGGCAAGGGGGCCGAGCGCTGCGGCCATGTATTCCTACAGAATTCCTACTTAGTTATATTTTTGTTATTGTCGCGGTTTTGTTATTGTCGCGGTTTTGTTATGGAGCGGTTTTGTTACTGTCGCGGTTTTGTATCCACTCCAAAAAGTTGGTTTTCTTATGGGTGTTACTTAACCAAAGGATCATAAGTCAACTGGAACTGATTTTGCAGTAAATTTGCGTATTTTTAGCACTGTAAAACACGTGCATTATAATGTGATACGTGAAAAACTTTATTTTATATTTTCTTTTTCATGTACATTAACGCACAATATATCAATTTTACGATGTACTTTGCTGCTGATATTTTATTTGCATTAGTTTTAATATTATTCTTCTTATTTTATGATACCAAATGCATTTTGTTACTTATATTAACTGTTTATTTATTGTTTTATTTTATTTTTCCAATTAGTAAATTAAACAAAGAAATATTTTTTATATTTGATTTCTTTACCGCCTCAAATTTTAAAATACCTCATTTTACCCCCCTCAAATTTTTAAAAAAAGACCTTAGACCCCTGAAATTTTTGTAACATCTCATATTATACCCCCCTCAAAATAAAAAGCTTGGACGTCCTTGCTTCCTGGATAGAATTAATTGATAGAACAATCTGAACATAATCTAAATTAATGTTTAGAATACAAATTGCGGACGATTCGACCCTAAATGTAAATAAGCTTCACTTTTAAACTAATTTTGCACTATTAAAAAACAACCCAAAAGACTTTTTTTTATAGATAACTTTTTTTCATAACACATTTGAATCGATATATTTTTGCTTAGTTGTTGCACCAGATTTTCATATGATAAAGTGATGCTTGCAGCCTGTCTAAATAACGATACCTCTATCCACCCCTTCTAATCCATACACTATCGCATACTGGATTAATGAACTGACCGTTAAATGAGGTCCATATTTGTAAGCTAAATTGACGATAAATTTACCCTTGTCAATATATTCACAATATATCCACTCATATTTCAAATGTACTTTATTTTCCTTTCATGCCCTTTATTTTTAACTAGCGGCTTCGCCCCTAGCCTCTAGGGGCCTTGCCCCAAGAGGTGATAAAAAAAAATTTAGGCGAAATTCGCAAAAGGACCAAGGAAATCTTCTGCAAAGAAAAAAAAGAACCAAGGATATCTTCTGCAAAAAAAAAAAAAAATTGGGGGGGGGGAATTTTCATTTTTTGGGGGGGGGGTTTAGGGTGTCCCACCTACCAAGAAATAGCTTAAAACCACCACAGGACCGATAGGTTTATACCCTGAAGAGTAGAATCCAATCGGTTCAGTGGTTACCGAGATCTTAAGCTTCAGGCGGACGGACGGACAGAGAGACAGACAGACATCAAGCTACTTTGTATTATAGATAAATGAAGATGGGGTTATTTGGATAGAAAATGGATTATTTCACTCTCTCCTACCGTTCTCAAGTCTTTTTTGGTGTTTTTGAAAGGGGTGTGAAATAAATTTATTTGCTATCTAAAAGCGACATTAACACGATTAATTTAAAAAATGGCTATTTAATTTGATATCTAATGTAAAACTCAATTGTCAAATGTACTATTAACAGGGGGTAAAAGATATATTATAAACACGGGTTATCTAGTCCTTTATGTGGATTAATCACAGTACAACTGAACTAGTAATTATAATGTTACACAGTTGAGATAAAATTGTAGGAACCAGTGTACTGCAGGTCATAAAGTACTAGCATTCTGTTTCCAATAACTCCTTTAAAAAGATGAACTGAATTTTAGTTTCCGAAAGTGTACCTATCTTCCGCGTCCTATCTCAATATGTACTACTAGCTAAAAAAGCTTAAAACGTCAAAAAAATATAAATTTGAAAAATTAAAATTTTTAATGTATAATGTATAAATCGTTTATACATTATATCGCTTTTCCTTTTGACTGGAGTTGCTGAAAATAGCGTTTGCAATAATTGGGTTATATGCTGTACAAGTTTGGAAATTCGGGAAGATATAGGCAATCCATTTTCAGCACATCTTTAAAAAACATATATATCGATGAACTCCAATTTAGTTTCCGAAAGTGGACCTAGCGTCCACGTCCTATCTCGAAATTTGCTACAAGCTAAAAAAGCTTCAAACTTCCAAAAAAAATATTAGAATTTTAAACATTAAAATTTTGAATGTATAATGTATAAATTGCTTTGTTCTCACAAATTTCCGGAGTAGCTGAAAATAGCGTTTGCAATAATTGGGTTATCTGCTGTACAAGTTTGGAAATTCTGGAAGATATACGCAATCCATTTTCAGCACATCTTTAAAAAACGATCAGCTGAAATAAATTTCCTATTCAAGCCCTAGTTTCCTAAAGTGTACAGCAGATAACCCAATTATTGCAGACCATATTTTCAGCGACTCCGGTCAAATGGAAAAGCGATTTAATGTATAAACGATTTATACATTATACATTCAAAAATTTTAATTTTTCAAATTTTCATTTTTTTTGAAGTTTGAAGCTTTTTTAGCTAGTAGCAAATATTGAGATAGGACGCGGAAGCTACGCACACTTTCGGAAACTAAATTCAGTTCATCTTAAAAAACATATATGTATATCTCACTCATGGATATAGGGATGTGGCAATGGATCTAAAATTACTTTTCTTCGACTTTGATATAAGAGCCTCATTTATTGGTTTGTTCGTCCATTCAGTAGCAGAGGAGGGGATGTATTATTGTGGAAAAGGGGATGGATTTGGGTTATTGTTATTTTATCCAGCTGCGAGCATCACTTTTCAGAGTAAATAAAAATGTGGCGCAACATCTAAGTAAAATTAATTATCGATTCTGTGTTATTTAGGTGCTAATAGTTATTTCTCGTATCGTATTATAAACGGCTTTCCGCGGATATAGAATGTACAATTATAAGATTAAAACCAGTTTTTTTAGCCGCGTGGTGCCGAAGGCACCGGCTAAAAAAACTGGTTTTAATCTTATGATTGTACATTTCTATATTCGTAGAAAACTGGATATAATACGATGCTAGACATAGTTTTTTCGTATGGATGAGAACCGGTTCCTATCCACCGGATTCGAATGAATACGAGAAATGTCATTCTCAAATCACGCGTTAACTTCGTGTCAACCAAGTTATGGTTCCAATATTACAATACATATTTTATCAGAGATCATCTATCACACACAATAATCCATCCAAATTAGAGATGAATTTCCAGCAGACAAACCCATAATTATAAGCAAGGTATATTTCGACGGCAGCATATATTTAAGAAAAGTTGTATCCTAATACATTCATTTGTTCATAGGTGACTTATAACATCGATGAAATTTTCAAATAATCGACCTTTAAAATTAATAATATGGTCATATTCTTCCTACAGTGTGTTCCTATTGGCTCATTTAAGGGATTAATCATCTAGTATTTCTATATTTATTGTACACTAGATATATATTATAAATGGAATAAATATATGATATACGTGGATATATATTGAAAACTAGAAGGGAAATTTTTTCGCCAATTCAGCTTGCTCATATGGTCAATTCGTTCATCCAGTAGGAGGGGATCGTTATTTTAGCCAGTTGCGAGCATCACTTTATCAGAGTATATGAAATTATGGTACAACATCAAAGTAATAATATATCGATTTATATTTCTTAAATGGCTACTTAAATTAATTAGAAAATTGGCCAAAAAGAACATTTTTCTATTATTAGTCATCGTAACATACGCGTTGCAATTTACCCATTAATTATTTATTTATTGTGTCATGACGTTATTTTTGCATTAATATGAAATATTTATAGGTATAGCTGATAGTACATGTAACGTGCATGGTTATTGGTTAGCAAGAATTTAGATGCTAAAATTTATATTATATTCCAGTATGGCTTTCAAGCCGATTAATATCCATTGGATAAGAACCGGTTATAATAACTTTTTATGCATGTTTAGTAATGAATCATAATTTTATGAAATTGTGCGACGTTTTTCTTAACTATTGGTTAGATTTTACTGTAGTTATAATCGATATTACTTGGATGTTGCACCAAATTTTCTTGAACTCTCTGATAAAGTAATACACGCAGCTGGCTAAAACAACGATACCCCCCCCACAACCTCCCCTCCTACTGGATGAACGAACTGACTAATGGGGTTCATATTAGCAAGCTAAATTGACAAAAAAATTCACCAACAACATATCCACATATCATATATCCATTATAGTTAAACATAGATTATGGCAAATCGACCTTTAAAAGTCTTAACACTTTTATTTGAGAAGTTACGAACTCACTTTTCATTCAACTTCGCTTCAAATAGATGTAATCGTCCTTGTTTTCTAAAACAATATACTACGCACGTCAAGGCCATATTTTAATTTGAATTAAGTATACATTTTTAAATACTATTTTTTGACAGGAAAAGAATTTTTTTTATGATAAGAATTATTGACTGATATAAAAGGAAGGAGTAGGTTGCGCTAAAAAAATCCGTAAAGGTTGTGAGTTTTAAGTTAACAAGGATGACAACATCCATAAAAGCGAAGCTCTGAAACGATATGACAGACGAATATTAACTATTGTTGAGTGTCAGAACTGAATATACAAAATATGAAAATATAAGGTTTGACAAAATTATACGTGAATTTGTTGCAAAACTTATTGTTGTTGTTAAAATGATTTATTCTTTTAGAAAAAAATCATACAAAATGAAATAAGTAAAATACGAAATAAAAATTAATAAAATAGATATGTGTTAGTAGGTTAAGGGTTAGCTGTTATACATATAAAATATAAATAACTAACATAATAAACTAAATACACAATTACATTAATAATGTTTAAATTGGTTTGGTGTTTGAGTTTCAGTTTGTTGGTTGGTTGGTTGGTTTGATTGATAGCAAGCATTTTGGGCAGGAGTAGATTATGGAGTTGGAGGTTTCCCAGTTTCAGCTTACTGGGCTCTTTTGGGGTCTTACAAAATTTATTAAATGCAGAATTCTGTTTAAGGACATACTGACATTTTAATACTTGATTATAGAGATGCTTCGCTCATAATATTGTACCTTATTGTAATAGGAATCAGTAATCAAAAAATCAGATCAATCAGATGATTTTATCACATAAAAAAATTGTTATTAAAAAAGTATAAAAATCAACATGTTTAAAATGGACGTACGGACATTCTGGTAACGATTATAGAGTTGCTACGCTTTCTAAATCGTATCTAACTACTACAGGAATCACCATGCAAAATTTGAAATCGATAGGACAATTCTAACATGCCTAAATTAACGAATAAAAGCTAACTATCTCGGACGGACGGACGGACCGACCCTAATTATAGAAAAGCTTCGCTTTTAAAAACAGTAGTAGTACAATAAAAATTTAAGTTAACTTTTAAACAAAAAAATTTCGTCTATAGTTCTTTTCAATAAGAAATACACATATTTAGTGAATAATACCGTTCTACTACAATTTTTAAGCCTTAAACTCACACCTTTACGGATTTTTAGCGCAACCTACTCCTTCCTTACTCAAAAATTAATAAACAAGGATGACAACATCCATAAAAGCGAAGCACTGAAACGGTAGGACAAACGGACATTAACACTTGTATAGTATCTGAACTGAAAAATCGGAACATAAATGTATAAATGTCGAATCAAAATTGTAGGTAAATTTGTTGAAAAACTGCTTAAAAACAGGATAATGTTTATGGACATACTTACATTTTTGGACTTGGTTATAGAGTTGCTTCGCTTATAATATTGTTCTTTGTTGTCCCAGGAATCAATATACCAAAAATCAGATCAAACGGATAATTAAAACACTTGAAAATTTGTTGTTAAAAAAGTAGAAAAATCAACATGTTTAAAATGGACGTACAGACATTCTCGTAATGATTATAGAGTTGCTACGCTTTCTAAATCGTACCAAACTACTACAGGAATCATCATGCAAAGTTTGAAATCGATAGGACAATTCTAACATGCCTAAATTAACTAATAAAAGCTATCTATCTCGGACGGACGGACGGACGTACGGACGGACGGACGTACGGACGGACCGACTGACGGACCGACCCTAATTATAGAAAAGCTTCGCTTTTAAAAATGTACTAAGACTTTCATGTTGAATTTTTAAATGTGTACATTAGATGATTAGACCGAGGCGATTCAATCGATTTTAATTTTATGATATGTGTTATTTTTCTGTTTTTACACTATTTCAAAATTTAATGACCTTTTATCTGTTGGGGATCATTTTTTAGCCAGCTACAAGTTTCACTTTATTAGAGTACATTATAATCTGGTGTAAAAATCAATTATCTTATTTCTTGCTTACTAACTATAATTGTATAAAAGCTTTCCATTGTAAACATTTTTACAGGATATTCTTAAATATTCGGAAATTTTGACTGAAATATATTTCATAATGTCTAACAAATCCAAGTAGGTATTTAAAGAGCAAATAAATATTATTTTATTCATTTTTGAAAATTACATAACTTAATATTTTCGATAAACAAAAAAGTATTTGTTTATTTTATTAATTGAGCAAATAGTTTAAAGCAGGGTATGTCAGCTGCCATTTTTATATGCGGCTAAGCTGCGGATGCTTCTAATGATCATAAAAAAAGGGGCCGGCTGTTGGTACTGATTTTCCTTAAATTTGGCAGCTACGTTTTAATAATTGGATTTTAGCTGCTATCAGCGATCGCGGCTGTATGTATATTGCTTAAAAATTAGAGCGGCTATGATACAGATGCGGGTAGCTGAGTAACTAACGGCTGCGGCTGCCGGTTCCTGTTTCAAAGGTTTTTTATTTCTTATTTGTTTTATTAATAAAATTTTATCTATATAAAATAT
This sequence comes from Acartia tonsa, assembly GCF_053477335.1. Classification (NCBI taxonomy): domain Eukaryota; kingdom Metazoa; phylum Arthropoda; class Copepoda; order Calanoida; family Acartiidae; genus Acartia; species Acartia tonsa. The sequence continues at coordinate 9,338,866 of NC_137261.1, read as the reverse complement.
TTTTTTATGAAGATAATTTTAATGAATTTTAATATATTAATATTCAAATAAAATAATAGCCGTTATTAGTTTATACCTATTATAAAGGTGGAACTGAAAATTTTTTAATGTACTATATTATATAACCAAGAATGACAACACCCATTTAAACGAAGCTCTAAAAACAGAAGGAAGGGCAAACAAATAATAACTCTTGTAGAGTGTCGGAACATAATAAGCAGAACATTGATTTGTTAAATTATTCGTATAGACTTTCATGTAACGGTTATAGATTTAAAACGTTTTCTAAATCATCATACAACGTTTAAAATCTAATGGACATTTATAACATGTATAAATTAAAGAAAAGAGTTAACCGTTACGGGCGGACAGACCTACCCTAATTATAGCAAAGCTTCGGTATTAAAAACAAGCGTTCATATGAAGATGGAAAATTATTAATTCTAGATATTTCATAAACTATTTTATTTTCTAGTTTCCCAAAAGCGATGCTTTTCTATTAATATATATATACTAAAAATGGAATACTATACCAGATAGAATTGCCTGTTTGTTTTGGAACTTAGCGTTATTGAATTTATATGAAAGAAGCTACTAGGTCACTGCAATTAAAAGTTTTTAATTTGTGAGCTTAGTTTTTCTTGCATATTATAATTCTTGTTTTTTAATACGCACATTTATAGATAAAAAAAGAGAGAAGAGAGAGATTATTTTTTTTCTACGATTAATATTTACAAGAAAATTAGAGTAGTTAGCTTTTACTTTTTTGTTTATCAAAACAGTATATTTTCTCATTTGTTGATTCGTCATAATTGGGTTGTACAATCCTAGCAGTTTCCAAACTTTTAAATCAATAATTTTAAAATAAAATAGGGGTAATTTTGTTGTCCTTTTAGTGGTCTACATAAATTTTTCGTTCATTGTCTTATCCCTTAAGATCCCTAATTATAAAGGGACTTGTTTAGAAAAGCTTCACTGTAAATAATGGTGTAGGATATATACGTTTGTTGGTCAGACAGATAGACGGTCAAACGTACAACAAAATTATATTTTAGTAAATTAAAATGTGTCAAATCTCCAATGTATATAATATACATATATTTATGTATATAGTTGTATTCTATTAAAATAGTAAGGTTCGTTGACCTTCAGCAGCCAGCTCTCTGTCTATACATTGATAGAGACTTATATTCAGACAGATAGGGACATATAGCTCTCTGTCTATACATTAATAGAGACTTATATTTAGACAGAAAGGGACATATAGCTCTCTGTCTATACATTGATAGAGACTTATATTTAGACAGAAAGGGACATATAGCTCTCTGTCTATACATTAATAGATACTTATATTCAGACAGATAGGGACATATAGCTCTCTGTCTATACATTAATAGAGACTTATATTCAGACAGATATGGACATATAGCTCTTTGTCTATATATTGATAGATACTTATATTCAGACAGATAGGGACATATAGCTCTCTGTCTATACATTGATAGAGACTTATATTTAGACAGAAAGGGACATATAGCTCTCTGTCTATACATTAATAGATACTTATATTCAGACAGATAGGGACATATAGCTCTCTGTCTATACATTGATAGATACTTATATTCAGACAGATATGGACATATAGCTCTCTGTCTATACATTGATAGATACTTATATTCAGACAGATAGGGACATATAGCTCTCTGTCTATACATTAATAGATACTTATATTCAGACAGATAGGGACATATAGCTCTCTGTCTATACATTAATAGTTACTTATATTCAGACAGATAGGGACATATAGCTCTCTGTCTATACATTAATAGTTACTTATATTCAGACAGATAGGGACCTATAGCTCTCTGTCTATACATTGATAGAGACTTATATTCAGACAGATAGGGACATATAGCTCTCTGTCTATACATTAATAGAGACTTATACTCAGACAGATAGGGACATATAGCTCTCTGTCTATACATTGATAGAGACTTATATTCAGACAGATAGGGACATATAGCTCTCTGTCTATACATTAATAGAGACTTATATTCAGACAGATATAGCCCTAATAAGCCATCTATAATACAAAGTAGAATGATGTCTGTCCGTCCGTCCCTTAAGTTCTATTTTGATGAACTCCTTCGCCCTCCCACAGAGCCTAGGCTAGGGGCAAAGCAAATAGTTCTATAAATAAAGTAGCATGATTTTTCTATGGTTAAGCATCTATATTTATGTCTTGTAAGATTTTTTAAACGGCTGAATAAAATATTTCTTATTTCCTGAAAACAAATCCCCCTTTTTCTCCATAGTCAAGGATTGAAAAGCCTTGGGCAAAAATTTTTGTTGGTTCGGATCAAATTTTTGAAGACGAATTAGTTTTAAATTGGGTGGGAAAAAAGAGGGGACGGGGTTGATTTTTAGGAATGGGGATTTTAGGGGGTTGGGGTTGGAGATATTAGCAAGGATATTCACGCCTAGTTTGTGTATACACACAGGGCACCAGGCTAGTTCTTCATCATCAATTCTTGGCTCAACTTTTTGTACATTTGTTTTTATTTAGATATCTCCACGGAAAATACCAATGATTACCAAATAAAACCTACAAATACAATTTTTAGAAATAGAAAAAAACGTACATAACTGTTGTGCTCATTTTAGGTCATTTGTTCTTTTGTCATTATATTCATTTGAAAAGAGGCTTTTTCTTCAGCGATCTAAAGGGATAAGACAATGGGCGATAAATTGATGTACTTCCCCAATGATGATACACAAATTTAACCCTTCTGTAGATTAAAATTAGTGGTTGAAACGGATGGACACTTAACTTAATGAATTAACTGATCAAAATTTAATCAATTCCTAAAAGTTGTTAAAACAGCGAATAAGAAAACGTTATAATAAAACTTTAGGGACCAATGTAATAAACAGTGGTGAGAACCTTTTTAGATTTATTCTAAACGGCTAATTTCATTGGGATTATTCTTATCATTTTAGAGATAAAAAAAAACAATTAATGCGTTTTTATCTAGCTATGATTAAGGAAAAACACAGAGATATCATATCATTGTAACCAGTTAAAACCAAAATAATAAATATTACATAACCATACTCAACTACCTAGATAGTTCATGGTCCGTTTTTTGGCCCCATTTTTATACATTAGAAATTTTGCAAATACCTAGAAAAAAAGGTTCTTTTTTGTACATCATGAGGAAAATGTAAGTCATACAATTTTGACACATGAAAAAAAGTTTGGAACCATGATTGAAGTTGCGTCATATTTTACCTAGATTTACCTCAAACTTAAATGCAGAGTTGCAGATCTAGAATAAAATAATTTCCATTCAGTGATATGATAATTATATTTTTGCAAAATATGAAAAAGATGGATTTTTAAAGATTATTTTTTTTCATTTGCTAGGTATGTTAAATGATAATTTTTTTTAGAATTAGCGGTTACGCCTCTAGCAATTTATTTACAATTTTGGTGCCGAAATGTCTAGATTTTAAAAAAATTGCATAAGTTCTACAATTTTGTATGTAAAATAACAATAGTAATAGAAGATCCACAAAGTTCAATGAAAAGTTGCCTTAACTGCTGTAATGTCAGCTACATGACACGAATAGTAGGGTAGGGTAATTGCCTTGGTCCTTAAAAGGCGCAAGGCACTTTCTGATTCTGATTAAAGTAATGTGATAAAAGGATTTTTCATGTGTTTTATGTTAAAAAAAAAATTGTTTTTTACATAAATGTACTATAATAACTTAATAAGCTGAAAATTATATAGATCAGCATACCTGGGCTTTTAGAAATTCAACAATATTACCAGTAAACCAACGCTGGATAAGATTGGATGATGTTGTTGACGATACACGTAATATAATTACGCCGTTTACAGCACAAGTGTTACGCATTCAGATTTTATATTCAATTCTATACTATTATGCTGTAATAAGCATGCAGGGGTCATTATTCATTACATTATTTATTGATAGCGGTCGCGCCCCTTTAACATTCAATAGGAGAGAGGGGGCGCAAAAAAAATAGTCTAAAACCAGCAAGATCTTAACGTACAAAGTAAAAAAATTGGTTCCAGTTATGGCTAAAAATTAATAGAATTATGACGAATTTATAAATAGAAACATATTTTACCCTTAAATATGTTTTATTAATCATTTATTATTCATATAAACTCAGGGACATGAAAGGAAAATACTTTAGATAAAAACAAAAAGACCCTATCTATATATTAAAATTATTGGTTAAAAAGTTCGGACACTGCTAGTTTGAACCCACCAATCAAGATTTGAATTTTTCAAGCCAGCGATTAAGGTCGGCTGATCTAAATTCATGGGTATCAATACAAAACACAGGCCAAACTGTCCCCTCCTTCCCTCCCTGTATAAACTGCAATAAACTGCAAAAAATAATTGCCTGATAGAACTGAATAAAAACATACATGCAAAAGCGGATATGCAGCTCATTTTCCTATTTTTAAAGCATAAATCATAACTGCTTTCATTTTTTCGGGCATCTGCTGGAAAATATATTGTTTTTACTTTTTCCAGATTATTTGTATTCTCAAAGTTTTCTGTTTATACCTATTTTTCAAGAATGTTTGGCTTTTCTATAATTAGGGTTCTGATGCTATAAAGTACGGATAGCTCCTGTTAATTCTTCAATATTAGATCTCCTATTTAGGGTACTATGCCTAAAAACGCCTAAGTTTTAAAAATAAACTAATCTTGTTATTTTTTTCTAAATTGACATTAACTCTGTTTTGTCCATTTTAAACATTCACATTCACCTCTTATCGGCAAATGGGATAATTTTTCCCAAAGACAATTTAGAACAGAATTGTGCAGAAGGGGATTGACAAATTGACCTTTCCATCAATAGTCTTTATCTGCAAATCATATTGAGAGCAAAATCTAATACAGATACTAAATAACTAATGAAAATATTTGAGGTGAATTTTAAAAAAAATTTTGCCCCACTAAAATTTTAGTGAGGCAAAATTAATCCATCTAAATTTTTAGTTTGCCTCACTGATTTTAGTGGGGCAAAAGTTTTTTTTAAGAATTCACCTCTGATAAAGTTTTACAGTCATAGTTCTATTTTTTGGCACTTTATTTTTCATTTAAAAAAATAAAAAAATGGTATATTATTTTTCTGCTGCTTAATAAAATATTTGTTGAATCTTTATTATTGTTTGAGTAAAAGCAAAAGACGCAATAAAGTTTAATGCCCTTTCCCTTTTTTTAGGGTTAGGGCAAATATTTCATTTATTTTCCTAATTTCTCTTTAGTTTGGTTTGAAAAAATGGCTATTTGAAATTTTTTTTTTTTTGCCCTGAATTGAGTTTTCCGTTTTGGAGGGTATAAACTATTCCACTCTAGCTATTCCTACATCAAAATAGCCTAAAACCTTTCCTTGAGTAATATAAACTTTCAAATTATGAACTGATTGCTTGAGCCGTTTACGAGATCTTTTAGAAAATGCATATACACATAAAATCAGCTACTTTTATACATAGGATCTAAATTGAATTTTAAAAAATTTTCTTGTAAATATTCGGCAACTTTTTTCACGTGTCTGCCCTCCCTACTTGTCTAGAGCTATGTCTAAAAGAATTTTAAAACTTTCCAGGAAAAGAAAAACAAGAACTTCATTTTCCAAAGTTAGAGAATAAAATTTTTTTAATTGTCTACAATATTATAACATAAAAAACTGTATACTTTTTAGAGCAGCTTTTTTAGTTATAGGTTTCTTAGTCTAGGTTCTGTATTATAAGAGGGGGCAGAAAAATAGCCTTAAATGGAAAAACGAATCGGTTCAGTGGTTAATGAGATCTCAATGGACGTACCTTACTACTTTATATCATAACTAAAACATTATTTTGTTTATATTTATATTACATACAAAGTAAATTGCAGAATAGCCCTGCCTCACAAACTAAGAAAAAAGTCGGACATAAACTTAATTTTTATGCGTGTTTCAAAATTGTGCTAGGATAGGAAATTTTAATTTTAGTTCTAAAGGTGTTTAGAAATATGTATTTTTAAACATTGAAGTATATTCAACATAAGATTGAGAAATATAACCGGTTCGGAACCGATTAATCTGGGCTGGATTAGAACTGGTTCTCATCTATACTGAAAAACATAAACAGAGCATTGTATTTCAAACAATTTCCCTCGAATTTTTAAACATAAATTTTTAAATTAAAGTTAGTGCAAGTTAGTTTTGCACAGGAGTTCGGCCCCTCGGTGCTAACAAAACTGTTATTCATTCTAATATCCGAGGAAAGCTGTCTACAATACGATGTCATAAATAACTATTATTAACTTATTGCTTACCCCATAGCTCATATTAGCTTCGCCATGGTAGAGGTTTTGGGAAATTAATGAAAACATTTTTTAAAATTTTATTTTCTTTACATGTAAAAATTATACCTTTTATTTTATTACTTTAAAGGAAAAAAATTGAACAGGTCAAAATCATAAATCCTGTTATAATTACTAAAACATATTTATTTCAAATTACTTAATAATTACTAATTTTTTTATCAAACGTTTTGTATAAGTCAAACTGTTATATAAATAGTTTATCGAGGGGGGACATCCAAATATAAAACATCTTGTCAAAGTTAAAAAAGTGGAAAATATTATCTTATATTTCACAATACATTGAATCTCCTGAGGAGGGAATTTAGTTTATTATAATTAGGATGAAATTAATACATAGTTCATTTGCTAATATCATTTTCTTGACTTAACCATTTTTGTCTTGTTTAGGGGATGGATTACTTGGCCGAGAGTGAGGAGTTAGGGGTGTCCAGTCCAGAGACAGACATCCTGGCGGGGACGGAGACAGACATCTTGGCGGTCAACTCGTTCACCTCCATGGACGGAGGAGGAGACAGAGGGGGCGGGGGTCAGGAGACTGAGGGGGAGGAGGGAGAGTTGAGTGGGGGCCAGACTCGGGGAAGGCGCGCACCACGGACGTATACTGGTAACATGGAACAGGATAAGATACTCTGCAGGATCTGTGGAGACAGTGCAGTCAGGTACATATATTTGCAATATGTAAAACATTATTTTCCTCAAACTTTTCTGCCTGTCAATATTTACAGTCTCGTGTAAATATTGCTTTGCATCAAATATAGTAAAATCATATATGCTTAAATAAAAAACATACAATTCGCATCTCTTATGATTTATTTATGACCAACGGAAAACTTAAACTAATAAAAGGGAGGGAAATGGCAATGAAAGAACTTGGTGAGATTTACTCATCACTTTGCCCTGTCCATCCATACCCTGTATTGTTAGATTTATTCATATTTCTTCAAAACTTTTAAAGTAAATAACAGTAAACTAAAAATGTTAACGTTAAATATTTTTTCTTTTATTATCATATCACTGTATCTCTTTATAAACTTCAAATAATTAGATAATTATAGTTATTATAATTATTAAGTAACAAGTGCGTTATTAATCCATTGGAACTTTTTTTACTATAGATAATTATCTTAGAGATTTTAAGTCGTAAAATCCGGTATAAAAATTTAGTTAGATCACTTAAATTGCGTTTTAATAGTCTATAGAAATATTATTTTTAATAAATTTCTTTTTAGCTTAGTCATTCTTAAAATATGAATAAAAACATATGATCTAGAGATCAATTAAAGACTAAACAAAGTAATAAATACCTTTTTAGAACTTTTAGAGTTGCAACGCAAAATTTAAAAAAAAAACTTATCTCTCAATTTACGCATTAAATTTTTTCTACGTTTACGTTTACTAAATTATTATTTTTTTTTATTATATTAACACATTTTTATTATTGGTATGTGCAAACATTTTAATATTAAAAAAGCTTTTTCATTTTTTTAAATGAGCAAATTGAACTTAAAGAAAAAAATGGCAAAACAATAAATTCGCATTTTCCCTTGAAATTTTATTTTGTTATCTCTTTTTTGAAGAGTGTACTATCACTTATTACATACCTAACCTTTCTTAAAGTACAAATGTAGCTTTTCTTTAAAATTGTTTCACGGCTCTTTAATTTTGTCATTCTTGTTCTTTATAGTTAAAAAATTAAGTTTCTAATAGCGTGTAGGTGACTTCTGGATTTTAATAGTACATTTTTATGCTCTTGGCAATGTTTAGTGTTTATCTTTCTGATAGGATGGAAAATATTAGAAATTTGCATATCGCAAAATAGTTTTAGTGGATGAATCAATGCATAATTATACATATTTTGTTTATTAAAGATTTATTTAAATACTGATGAAATGTAATCAATAATACTAATACAAAGAAAGGTAGTTCCTAAAAATTCAAAAAATGAAAACTTTTGGAGCAAAAAGGTTTTTATATGGTTGTTAATAAGTTTAGTTTAGTTTTCCCCATGGATTTGGATCCTACACCCTCAGCTGGGCTAGAAATATGTTTTCAAAGTTAAAAATAAGTGGGAAGGCTTTGTGGGTCTAAAAATAGGTTTGAGTGAAAACACCAATAACAATAGCATTTTTCCCTTTTACAGAGAACAAGTTTATCTTCCATTGAACTAGTCCTATATCCCTGCATTAACTGCATTCAGTTTTTTTTCTTCATTTTCACGTTTTCATGTCATACACAGATTTTTATATTTATAACCCTACTTGTACTTTGACAGATAAAATAAGGACAATTTCAATCAAAGAACAAAATAGAAGTATTCAGTAAATTGCATAGAAATTATGAATTAAGACAATGGACGACAATTTGATGTACGTAACAGTACACCCCAAGTTATGATGAACAAAATTTCCACTTCTATAGATTATAATTATTGGTAGAAAAGTTTGGACAGTACTAGTTTGTACGAACAAATAAAGATTCAACTAAAGTACCATGTTAACCCGCGACCGTGGCTCAACACGTAGCGCATTCGCTCGTCGTCGGGAAGGTGATAGGTTCGAATCTCGGTCCGACACCGCGTCAAAACTAAAGACGTTAAAAATGGTTCCCACTGCTACTATGTCAAATGCGCGACGTAAATAGTTAGAGTGGGGGGAATGCCTTGGCCCAAAACAGGCGCAACTCGTTACCATGCACAGTTAGGTCTTCTCAGACAAAGGTCGTGCATCACAGAGAGTTGGTTGTCTGTAATGTACTGTACAACGGGTATGAGGTGAAGGACCAAGAGTCTGGCCTTGAGTTGACAAGTTGACTGTTCAGTCCAGGTGCAACTCACCCAAACGACATTAGCATACATTAGCAAAGTACCATGTTTAATGTCAACGAATACAGGGGTTTCAAGAAATGGTTAAGATAGCTTTTCTAGAAATATTTATAAAGAAAACTATACTGAAAGGACTACTTGATAGCCTTGCAACTAAACATACAAAGCTTCCCATAAGAGCACATTCAAATAGTTGTTATATATTAGATTTTCTGGATTTAAAAGAAGAGCTTAGTGGATGTTAAATGTACAATTTTTATGCAATTATCAAACTTTGAAATTAAAATTATTTAAAATTAAAAAGTAATGATATTTTAGGCGTAAAAAAAACACCTGTATCCACACTGCAATATTCTAATCAAGAACATTTGTGTGCTAATTATTGCAGTTTTTTCATCTAACAAGGATGACAACATCCATAAAAGCAAAGCTTATAAATTGTACACAGAAATCATCATGCAAAGTTTGAAATCTCTAGGACAATTCTAACATGTCTAAAGAGCTAACCGTTACGGACGGACATACGGACTCCCTAATTATAGAAAAGCTTCGCCTTTTAAAAAAGGAAAAATGCGTAAGTTAAGCTATTTTACATCTACATCATGTCCGTCTGTTCATTATGGATGCAAATTAAAATTAGATATGTTACAATCGTGCTAACTATTTCAAATTTTTTAGGTTAATATTTTTTTGTCTTATTTGCCGAGCTTCGCTAATTAAAAACTTGAATAATTTCGTTTTAGAAAAAGGAAACAATATTTTTTTAATACTATATTATTTTTTATGTTTTTTATTTAAATACGCCTTAAATTTTTTTATGTTTTAATTACATAAAATAAGCTTATTACACATTCTATGTTAGACAATTTTCTATTATAAGAAAACATTTTTTTTTCATAAAAATTATGTTTTACTTTAAACAAGTCTTTGAATTTAAAAAAAGCGATATTTAATAGATGTAGAATATTTTGATTAGATGGATTTTGTGGCAGGTTTCTTTGTCGTCAATTTAGGTTAGCCCTGAGATTTTGGTCAATTTGTTCCTCCATGGTTAGGGGAAAGGATTGGACGGGGGGGGGGGGTTGTAGTTATATTAGCTAGCTGGGAAATAGTATTTTATCAGGGTATGCGAGAATCTCTCTTTTTGATAAGTAGGCATCAAAGAATCATCGTACTTTATCACAAAAATAATTTTTCTAAGATTTACTTATTCTCAAGTCCCTGTTTTTTCACTCAACACTAACTGATCTGAAAATAATAAACAGAGCTAATTCTTAGAATAACAAGGATGACATGAATTCAAAGAATAAAAAACTATACCCCAAAAGTATCCTTGAATCCTGGTAAAAGATCTTTGATTTGATGTTTATGGCTGATGAAAATTTAAACACTTACCAGACACATTCATCTATTTATTTCCTAGCAAAATTATTCCTTTCACCAAAACTCAATTTTTTATGGCTTATATCCATGTATGGGCTATGTAAACATTATGGCTAAAGTACGAATACGTTTTTTAAGAAGTTTGTGTTTTTGCTTTAACTTAGGTCTCTAAAAATATACCTATGATGATAGAAGTATGATTAGTTTGGGACACCTGTCATACGTTTAAAATTTTTTGTAACGTAACAGGAAAATATGACCAAATAACCTTTAAAGGAAAGTAATTTACAGTATGGCTTCGAAACCGATTAATATCCGCTGGATTAGAACCTGTTCCAAGCCATGTTAAGTATAATGTATTGTATCGTACTACAGACAATTTTTTAGAAATAACAAAATAAAAATCATAAATTAAAACCAGTTTTGTTAGCCCGGACTTATGGCTCCTAGAGGCTAAAAAAACTGGTTTAATCTTAACATTTTTTTTATCTTAATATCCACGGAAAGCTGTCTATAACACGATGTTATAAATAACTATGAATTGGCTTTCCAGAATGCAACTTAAGAGTCGCATGCTGCGGCTGCGCAATTGAATGTCCTTGCTACAAAAATAACAAATTAACTTTTTTTCAGGCATATTCATTATGGCGGCCATTGTTGCTTTTCCTGCAAGGCATTTTTTCGGCGCGCTGTGCACCACCAAACAAAGACGGGCCGCTCCTTCAAGTGCAAGTTTGACGGCTCCTGTGAAATCAACATCAAAAATAGAAAAACTTGTCAGAGCTGCAGATTTAAGGTGAGCTGGTTTTTTTTTGGTGGGTGGGGGATAAATTTAAATTTAATTGATCTTGTAGGAGGAATGCCTTGACCCAATTCAGGCGCTTCTTATAACAATGCAGAGCTGGGACATTCACACAATGGTAGTGCAATCAATGAGTTAATTGTCTGCTATAGTGGAGATATTTGTACTGTACAAAATCGGACCCTGAATCAACTCCCCATCTTTTGAAATGAATTAGTTAAAATCAGCGTTGCTGAGCTGTTTGATTTTGGTGCGGCTCCAGGTCCGGCTCCGCGGAGCCGTCTGTGATGATGGCGGCTCCGGATCCAGTTTTGGCTCCGACCTGAAGTCAATAAAATCTCGACATATTTTTTTTCACCCGTCTATTTTTGACTTTTGAAGGTTTTAAAAGTTCAATTTTTGATAAAAATGGACTTGAAAAACTTAAAAGGGGCATTTGCACATGACATAACAGAGTTACCAAATTATAATTTTAAAAAAAATCTTTTTATTTATTTAGTCCAGAGCCGGAGCCGTTTTTTAACGAAAATTACGGATCCAGCCTCGGCTCCAGCAAAATATGGCGGCTACCGGCTCCGGCTCCAGCCCCGGCTCCGCATCACTGGTTTAAATAGAACGTCATTCATTTGCAATTAACCTCCTTTCTCGTCTTACTTTCAATATCTTTCGACTATGCAATATTTAGGTAACTTAAAAGGACAATCATAATGTAAATTATTTTTTTATTTTGACGATAAATCAAATTGTTTAAATCTTTATTGGTTGGTTCAAATATTGTCCAAACAGTATCCAAACTTATCCACCAATAATTTTAATTTACAGAAGTAGTAAATTTTAGATTAACACTGGGAAAGTAAATAAATTTATCGTCCATTGTCTTATCCCTTAAGAATCAAACAATTTAGGTTTTAAAATAAAAATATTATGTGATGTTTTTTGACCACTAAAAATTAAACTTGTTCAGTGTCCCTTAGAGATGCAGTTTTAAGTACACTTACCCAATATATGGGCAAACACACATGTCCATTATAGCATAACAATTGTGGCTTTGCGGGTCATTTTCACACATTAATAGCACGCCTTAATAACAGGCTAAGTAAGGCAGTAATTGTATTGTAATTTGGTGTCTACAAAGATCTTAAAATCGTTCCAACTTTGCAGTTTTCTCAATGCCATAGAATACGGTTCTTAAAACGAGGAAAAATCATTAGAATCTAATAGTAATATAAGTATATTTATAGCTTAAAACCACTATTCTAGTATATAGATACTAGCTGCTATAGCTGCTCTGTATTCCTAGGGGTAGAAGATGCTTGAAAAATAGGTTAAAACCAACATAATTCTGAGTATAAAAAAGCCTAAAACATCGCAGGTCCTTTGTGAATCTTACCTAAAACAGAGAACTCAATCGGTTCAGTGTTAGTGAGATCTTATGGGGGGGGGGGGATTTTTGTTTTTTGGGGGGGTTAGGGGTGTCCCACCCCTCAAGAAAAAAGCTAAAACCACCACAGGACCAATAACAATATACCCTGAAGAGTAGAATCCGATAGGTTCAATGGTTACCGAGATCTTAAGGGACGGACGGACGGAAAACAGACAGACAGGCATCATTCTACTTTGTATTATAGATAACAAACTGGTTTATGTATCCACCTTTGTTCTTCCCCATATTCGATTTGCTAGGAAATTTTGTGTAGTTTTGTTTTGAAATATAATCTAGAATGTTATTGGGAAAATTAAATTATTTTCCTCTTTTAATTGTACCTCAATTAGCCCTCCATCACTTGTGCTTAGAAGCGCGGCTAGTAAATATTTAATGTCCTTACGTCCGTCTGTCTGTTTGTAGGCAAAGTCGCTTAGTTCTTGCGTAGTTTTCTCTAGTTATGGAATATTTATTTTAGAAAATTCTTTAGCTATCAGAACATTTTTATCTTTTTATTTTATTATAGATTGGTTTCAGATATTTTAAATCAACAAATATGAATAAATGCGCACAATTTTAATGCGTTTTAGATATCACAGAATTCTGAATCACTTTTTTTCTGACATGGTTAGGCCGGAAATTATACTGTGATTTTGCTGTTATTTACTGGTTTATGGAATCATTTTTCTACGAGGATATCAACCTCTCTCTTTATAAATGTTATTTTTCTTCTCTCGTAGCGTTGAGTAGAAATTTGAATAAGATTTCTGAAAAAAAAGAAAGACAGTACAAATCAAATTAACAACCACTACAATAATAATTTTTGTTTTTTTTTCACCCTGACATTTAACCTTCTTTTATAAAATGGCATGCACAGGATTCTGAGTTTAAGGGTGTAAATCTTGAGAAATTCCAGAAATCAAGTAAATAGGATGATTAAATCATGAAAAAGATTGTTTTATAGAAAGCAAAACTTATCATACTTTACCACGGAGTTTTCTAAATTTCACACATCTGTTATAGGAATACGCATGTCAAGTTTGAAAATGGCAGGATAATTCTTATTTTCCTAAATTAATTATCTGTTACAGAAGGCCTTAAATGTTATTTTGAACAAGTATCCTTAAAAAGGCTTTACGTTAAACCTCTGGAAAACGTGAATTTGTACTCTGAGAGAAAATTACATACGAACATCTTCTCCTCCTCCGTTGTTGAAAGAGGTTTTAAAAAGAGCTACAGATGGGGGGGGGGGGCAAAGTTCATTTTTAAAAAAGGCGTGGGGGTTGTTTGGGGGGCATTTGTGTGTGTTTGTGTTGCTAATTTTACGACGCAATTTCGTTGTACTTTTGTTTATTTATTGATGATTATTAATTTTACTAAGAAATTATACAACAACGCAACTTTGTATAGTCTACACATATCACCAGGAGACCAGGGCACATTGGACTTTTCATTCATCTTATACCTTAACTTTATATGTAGCCTTTGGTTTCTTAAACTTAAAATAATTTACCAATGTATTAATTTTGTATATCATTATTGGAGAATATATCCTCCATATTTCTATCTCTAGGTACCTGACATATCATCATTAAAAAAGACACTAAAGAGAATCTTACAATTTGTAACAAGAATAACGAAAAAATCTTAATTAAAAACATTGTTTTTTTTTCAGAAATGTGTGGGAACAGGAATGAATCCATCTTGGGTTCTGTCAGACGACCAGCGCAAGAAAAGGTTCAAGAAGTACCGCGAACAGAAGGGCATCAACGAAAACGGCGACCTCAGCAGCCCTGACTCGCTGGGCAACGAGTTTGACGACAACCAGCCGCCACATTTCCCGTCCGCCGGCGGTTGCCACGCGGAGCGCAATTCAGGCCGCCGACGTGTCAAGTCTGCGCCTGACCGTGGCACACCACTCGGTGCCTGCGGCGAAAATGGTGGCCGAGGACGCGGCTCGCGTAAATACGGAAACAAGACTGGTGGTGGGGTGGGGCGCAACGGCGGCCTCGGCCTGCATTGCGGCAACGGAAACAGCCTGGCCACGGCCAGCCAACCTGTCAGCCCGGTAGACAGCATATGCTCAATTGACTTTGGACATTGCAACAACTCCTGGACCTTTCCTGACGTCGTCAAGTCAGAGCCACTGGATGATAACTACTCCACGGCCTACAACTCCTTGAAACAGGATGTCCAGAATGGCTTTGTGACGAGTCCTGTGAAACTGGAGCCGGACACTCAGCACCACCAGGTGTACAACAACAGCCAGCACCACCATCAACACAACAACCACCACTACACCACCAACAACTTGAATGTTGACTTAATGGACAACAGGGTAGCTATCAAGGAGGAGGATGAGAGGGGAGATGGTGAGGTGGATATGAACAATGAGCTTGACATGGAGCAGCTTGATAAGCTGCAGGCGCTTATAGCCTCAGTTGACTTTAATTCCCTCGTGGATATTGAACCAGAGCAACAGAAATCAGAGGAGGCCACCAAAAGATTATTATTCAGCCCCTCTGTTGAGAATTGTTACCAGCCACACCTCAATACTCACGGACACATGGGTCACCATGAGGTTCAAGTGAACAACCACCACCAGAATCAGTCAGATCAAGTGTTTAACAGCAGCCCCAGCTCCTCCTCGTACCCTGTGACCCCCGACCCAGAGCCCAGACTTGCCCCCACCTTTCCCCTGAACACACCCGCGGAGGCGACACACACAAGCTTGCTCCATAACGGCCTGGCCGGGCTGAACGGGTACGCCGAGCTGTCCCAAGAGGATGTTATGTCAATTATGAAGCTAGAAATGTCATTTGAAAACTCTAACTGTAGTTTTCCCCTGATGAGCGAGGAGACGAGCAGTATATGGGACAGTGTCATTATGTCATGTAATTTTAATATGTTGAGTAATTGCTCCAGCTCCGCTACTAATATACTGAACGAGGCCGTGGAGCTTTGTCTCAAGAGAAATCTCATTTTTCTGCAGGTACAGTTTTTTTAGCATAAAAATTATCATATTTTGTTGAGAAATTCTTCCATTTCATAACAGCAGGGCTTTTGAAATAAACTCCGAAATTTTCCTCTTTTGTAGCCAGTCAAACATAAACACTTCTTTCGGATAAAGGGAAAAGAAGGTTGCGGGTAAAATCCGTAAAAGTGTGTGTTTTAAGGCTTAAAAATAGTAGTAGAACGATAATATTCACTAAATATGTGTTGTTTTATTGAAAAGAACTATAGACAACAATTTAAAAAAAAAGTGAACATAAATTTTTATCGTTCTACTACTGTTTTTAACTTGAAACACACAACCTTTACGGATTTTACCCGCAACCTACCTTTCCCTTTATCATTGGTTGTTGACAATTTTGACAAGCATTGCATATAAAACTTTTATACATACATTATAATTTGCTTTATATATCATTGTCTTATACCTGAGTCCATAAATATTTCAGGAGAATTGTGACTTCACCTCCTTGAGCTTAGAGACGCGGACACAGCTATACATCAACAACATGGGCAGCATGTGCCATGTTCGCGGGCTCCTGTGTGCGGGAGGCACAGCCGCCGCCGCCAGGCAGCAGTCGGCGGTCCAGTCAAGACAGGCTTTTGGGTCAAATTTTACATTGAGCAGCCAGGCGGATAATAGTGTTCAGATTTCCTATAAGGATCAGCGCACTGGAAAACTTAGACTTTGGAAGGTAAGCTTTCCTGAAAATTGTATCATGTGTATTTTTAATTGAAAATTTTATTTGTATGTATTATGACTTGCTAGTATTAAACATCTCTATGAAATGTTTATCTCCAACACCATACTTTTAATTTTAATTTTTCCCAGCTTATACCAACAATGAAATTAATTCGAAAAAAATACCGAAACATATACGTGATTTTAAGCTGTCGTTGGAAGGCAACACATTTTTTATCTGTCCCAAAATATTATTTTAGATTTATTTCGCTTGTTGGTTATACCTTATTCCTTATTTTTTTTCATTAAAATATAATTCATTTAGATTGAAAGCGGGTTCGGAGACATGGGACTGGGCGGGATGGGTGGTGCACCCGCCAGGGACGACAAGAACCTGCTGGACCTGGCAGAGCAGATCATGTCCCTAGAGCTGGGTATGGTGCCCTACATCATCATGCTGCTGATGGTCCTGTTCTCCAGCCAAGGGTGTAACACCCTGTACTCTGGCATTGTCGACAGTCTACAGAACAAATATCTGTCCTTGATGTACAGGTAACATTTGCAGATATTTTAAAGTTGGGGGACAAATTTAAATAGCTTCTATTTGCATATCCCCATTCATATTTTTAAAAATAAAGCACTTTGGAAAAACCGGTCTTTAAGGTTTAATGTGTTGAAAATCGTGAAATATGTATTACTTGTATAAAACTTCCAAAGTCAATAAAGAAAATAAGATAATGATTGGGTAATTTCTGACAGGGGTAAGTGAGTTCAAGTAGCTAATGCTTTTTGTTAAATAAAGAAAAACACTAGAGTTAAATTTTGTTAGTTCCAACAATAAATGTATTATAAAGTGGTCAAAAAGCAATCTTAGTACATCGTTTGCTAAAATGTGGTTGTTTTCTAAACATTCCCTGTTAAGCTTGTAAGTATTCTGATGACGTTATATTTTATATGTCGACTATTAAATAAAAGTAATGACTGACTTATAAAATGACTCCATTTATCGTTGATATATTAAAAGCACCCAATGTTAACAGGATATATACAACAATCATTATTTATGTAAGAGTACATTACCAAGGATCTCTTGGGATAAGACAATGCAGGAAAAATTGGTTTATATATGACCCCAATAGTGAAAACCAAATTATCCCTTCAGTAGATTAAAATTATTGGAAGAAATTAAGTTGTTTGAATTAATTTTGAATACAAGTCTCCAAACTTTTAAAACTATCGAATGAGATGTGTTTATAAAACTAATTTACATTCCAATGTTCCCTCCCTCCTTGTTTTTTACAGACATCTGATTGTATGTGTGTGTTTATGTGTGAGTTACCTGCATTGTCCAGTTTTTAGACTCTTGCCATTTTTAGATTGAACTATTATGAGAAGTAAAAATAATGACATGTCAGTCAAAGATTTAAGTAGTTCAAGACCTAAACCACTCAAACAGTCAGAGAGTAGAAACCTCCCTCTTCCCCTTGTTTTACCATTAGAATGTATTACAAGCCCCTGTGGGGTTCTCCTAACTTAACCAAATTAAAGAAGTTTATTTTTAGTTTACCGAAGAAATGTTATATGTACATACCAAAAAAATACAGTGATAGTTCTCTAAAAAATATTTTTTTTTTAACAAATGAAAATAATTATTACATGTTTTGCTGCATCATGCGTCGCGACAAACATTGTGCATTTACAACCGCAATTATATTAAAATAGAAAATAATCAATGGATCTTAAGAATAGGACAATGGCCGGGCCCGATATATTTATGTATAACCCCAATCATACACAAAATTATCCCCACTGCACTGTAGAATACAATTGAAACGTTGAACACTACTTAATAAACTAACCAATCAAAATTGAATAAAGGTCCCCAAAGTTGTTGAGCAAACGAATAAAAATAAGGCTTTTGGGATTATTTTAATAAACAGCCCATTGTCCCCTCTAACTCTCTGCAAGCTTTCAAGTTGCTTACAATTAACAATAAACATTTCTCTTACTTATTGCTATTGTGCTATGCGGAAACGAATGAACACCACAAGCAAACAACTAGAATATTCAAGGTTACAGACATTTTGTCCTCTTTTTATGTACTGTACAAATTCCAAGTACTTAGTGTTTGCATCCATTTCCGTTCACCTCAAAAGGACTCCCAATTGCTAAACATTAAAAAAGTCTTCTATAATAGATTCTTGTATTAAAGGATTCAGAGACCTCTAGGGGACGTAACCGTTAGTGTACACTAAAGTAATGTACAGTACAAAAAGAGAAACCAAATTTCTGGCACTAAATTGTCTGGCGGAAATTTGAGACTTGTCTCAATACTTTCTCTCTGTCTTTAACCATTATGACATTAGAGTTATACTAGAGCGGCATTAATTTTGATATTAGAGTTTTACTAGAATAATACTATCTCTGTCTTTTACCATTATGACATTAGAATTATACTAGAGCTTCATTAATTATGATATTTTAAAGTTTTATTAGGGCTACAATATCTCTGTTTTTAAACATGACATTAGAGTTATACTAGAATGATCCTATCTATGTTTTAACCAAGGTATTATAATTATGATATAACAATATCATCTATGTCATTGGTCATTGATTATTATGATATTACAATTTTACTAGACTTTAATTATCTATCTCTTGGCAATAGAGATATACTAGACTAATAATATGTCTGGTTTGATTCCAAATTAGAGTTTATGTTTAATACACCATTGAACTACCTCTGGTTATAGATAATTCTAAATCCATTTTTAGCAGGCATTGTCTTTTAGCCAATGTTTAACTCTATTGGCAGACAATTCATTGACTCCAAATTATGCGGATGCAATTTGCTTGTCGCCTTTTTTGTTTCCTCTGAGCAATCCCCCCCCCACACACACACACACTCAGTAGTATGGCTACTACATACCTATGGTATGGTCGTCTGTCTATAAAAGTTGTTAATAAAACAAATATGGAATTTACTCTGTCTTTATGTAAGATAGATATTTTTTTATGTTGATATTATTAGTAGGGTTGGGCCGGATACTTTTTTGGCCGGATACCGGATATCCGGCTGATTTCAAATGCCGGATATCCGGCAAATATCCGGTTATCCAGCCAAATTACCGGATATCCGGCCGGATAACCGGCCAAATTACCAGATGTTAAAGTAGTAAAAAAAAATATCTTCAGAAATCTTATATAAATTTACATAAAGTTAAACTTGTTCAGAAAAAATGTTCTTCTAGCTTCAATAATAAGAAAATTATAGCCATTTAAGATTAAAAAAAAACAGAGATTTTTGGTGTAAAGTATAAAAAATTATAGAGCCGGATATCCGGCCGGATATCCGGCCCAACCCTAATTATTAGCATAATAAATTGCTTATTTAGTTGCACTGAACAACATCGGCAGTTTAACTGCTTTTCAACCATTTTAATTTTATAATTTTGAACTACTGTAAAGTCAAATAGTGGAAAAGTTTAAAACTCAATTAAAACGATCCAAACTTTTTTAGGCCCCCGATTGTGAGGTTGTGTTTTTAAATCTTTTGATATATTTTTAAATAATAACTTAGCTGCAAAGTAGTAGGTATTTAGAAAAGCTTTACTCCAAATATAAAAAAATCGATAATTTTGTGTTGAGAACGGCAGGAAATCTTTATAAGAAAACTGCCTAGATCTGGTTTTAGATTCAGCCACTGATGCCATAGATTGGTTTTAAAAAGGCCATAATACCCAAATATAACATCAGACTTTCTGTCTTGGCCAGGCTATTATTCTTCTGGTTTGGTAATGTAACAAAATATCTCAGAAACGGGCGCTGATATGAATTGATAATTATTATTATGCATATGGAAATATTGGTGTGCATACACTTTCTCTTAATTATTCGCATTATTAATTCACTGTTAGAACCTAACTTATTAACGTTTTTAAGTTTTGAAAGTTTTTAACTTGTAATTTTCAGAAAAAATTTCCAGTATGGCTTCTAAACCGATTAATATCCGGTGGATTGGTACCGGTTCTCAACCATATTGAAAATTACAAACAATTTCCACGAATATTAAAATGAAAATCATAAAATTATCACCATTTTTTATTAGTCTTCGGCCCCTCGGGGTTAACTAAACTGGTTATAATCTTATTATTGTACATTTTTATATCCACAGAAAGCTGTTTATAATACGAAGCGATAAATGCCTATTCTAGATTTTTATGGGTTTGTATGTGTTTACAAGAAAGGATATTTTTCTTTCAAAAGGCATAAGTTTTCATAAAAAAAAATATAGTTTATATTGTGTCTTCATGCATACATGAAACACTATGCAGACGCAGGGATTGTACATCCCAAATGATAACCCCTTCTGTAGATAAATTAGTGGTTGAAAAGTTTGGATACTCAACTTAATAAACCAACCAATCAAAATTCAATATCAGTCCTCAAAGTTTTTTTTTAAGAAAACGAATCTGAAAACGTTATTTTAAAACTTTGGGGTCTAGTGTAATAAACAGCCTAATGTCCCCTCTCTCCCTTGTGGTAGTGAATGCATACCCGAAATTTCAAGGATCTAACATTATTCATTTATTTGATTGGTCGAATGTGGGAGGGGAAGATATTTCATCAGAAGAAATTATTTAGCATATTAAATATTGTATTGTAAAGATAATATATTACAATTATGCATGTCTAAATTAAATAAGTAGAAATAGGTTGAAATAGTTAAAGGATTCTTAAATAGCATAAAACCACCCTACACAAATCTTTCCTCAACAACCGGGAATCTTAAGGGAAAAGACAATAGCTGATAATTATGTTCATCATATCAAAATTCAAGAAAAGTACTCAAAACTTTTGGTATGAGTGTTATTTACAGTCCAATATCCTTTCCCTGCCTACTGATCAACATAAAAATTTAATTCTAATATAAAAAATATTAAAAAGTATCGCCTTTTGAAACAATTTACCCATTACATTTACAAAAATTCATTCCAATCTTATTTCGAGTTATCCTACCGATTATTTTAAGCCTTTCTAACTAGTTGATGGTATTTTCGATCCATGCTACCAAAATTAGATGTAATTTTATACAATTTTACTGAATGATACTAAAATTAACTTTTACTCACGTGTTTGTCGCCAGTGTCTCTACTTTAGTTTCATAACCTTTTTCGTGGTGTCCTAATTGTCTCCCAAAAAAATTAGTCGTAAAAAACACTAATATAACTTTTGTGTAATTATTGATTTAAGATTATTAAGAACATATCGATTGCTTTTCCAGTATGGCTTCGAAACCGATTAATATCCGCTGGATTAGAATTAATACCATATTTGGCCCCTCGGGGCCAAAACAATTATACTTGCTAAAAAGTCTAAAAATTATTATTTTTAAATGGACACTATTTCTATATTTCTCTTTATTATCGTGATTATTGAAACTTAACTGTGCACGGATGGTTTTTTATTAAATGAATAAGTTAGGGTACAATGTTTGGCACTTTCGATATAAGTAAATGATAATAACAAAGCCACAGAATACGATAATACCTTCAGAAAAATCGATGAAAATAGTTTTCATACTAAATTTTGTTTTTTTATATTTTTTCTAAAATGTCATGACAGAAGATGCAAAATGTCGTCTTAGTTTTTCAAAAGGATTAATCTTCTCTGAAATCTAAATTATCAAAATATTTTTTTTGGTAAATGATTATACGATATATGTCAAACATTTTATCAGAAAGAAATATTTAAAATTGTGAAGTAGAAACCTGAATAATTTTTCTTGTGGAAATAGTTTTCTGCAAATGTTGATAAACATATGTCTGCTAGCATTAAGATGTTTGTACTGCCAATACACGTTGGGTTTTATTTAAAGAATTTCTTTAAAATGTTTTTTTTTACATTGTATAGGGTCAAGCGGGGCATTAACCGGTAAGGGGCATTACCGGTAATTTTTTACCCACCTTCAGAAAATGACATTTTTCTCCATGTTTTAATCGACTGACAGAAAAAAACATAAAAGCAAATTTGTTCCTTATTAAATTGCCTACAAAAAAGTATAAAATGAAATTTTTGTGAGATAAATTTTAAGGGTACTTTTGGGGTCTCAAAGTCGGACGAAAAAATTTTTTCACCTATGTGTATAAAGATCGACCTACACAAAAATTGGTAAGACCTAGAACTGATCCGTAAAAACCTTTTGAACTAAGAATTGCCCGCTCTTTCCAAATCCGTTGAGAGCTTAAATGTAGAGTTAATATTTTTTTCAAAAATGACCAAAGTTCGCGCGGGGTATTTTTCGGTAATGTCGAAAAAAAAATTCAAATTCGATTTTTAAGATCAATTTTCAGGTTTTCTTTGGTAAAATCTAAAATTCAATATGGGCTTTTTAAGAATTAGGCCAAAAAGTGAATAGAACAGATTTTTTTATATAAAAAAATTTAAATTTTATTTTGAAAGAAAATTTTTGTGAAAAAAAAAATCGAAATTTCTCGTCTTTTAAAAAAAATGATTTTTGACATAGAAGGAATAGTCCGATCTTTATGAAAATTTTTGTGGATAATCCCTATAACCTATACTAATTATGATTATTTATGTTTGACTGGCCGTTTGGCCGTTTTTCATCGATTTTTTTTAGGTTGAAAAGATGTTACCCACAATGCCCCACCATGGGGCATTTATCGGTAATTTCTTTGAGTCCAGTTATGACAAACTTCTAAAAGTCCTAGGATAACGTCCTATTAGGACCTGATAGTCCTTTCCGTAAGCTTTCTAATGGTCTTGGTCCCATTTAAAAATATTAATATTTACCCCATTTTTTTTTCAAAAAACCGAAAAAATTACCGGTAATGCCCCGCCTCACCTTACCAATAACGCAATATTTGCTATCAGAAAACCCCCGACTAAGACTTGCCTACGACCCGATCTTTTAGGATTGCTTTGTAATTTACATTTTTGAAAGTCTTTCAACAGTATACACAGCAAATTTTCTCTTTTTTAACTAACTTTCCGAATAATATACCTAAAGCATTTGAATTGACAAAGGCTATGCTAATATTTTTACCATTCAAGTTTATTTAATATTCTAATAAATAGCGCAACCCTCCAAGTTTATGACTACTTTTCATGAACATATGATCTAAAGAATAAGCTCTGACGCAATGTCATATAAGGATATTATAATATTCATTAAAAAAATTGTTATTTTTGCATATATGTTACATTTTACAGTGTTTTGTGGCTCAAAAGAAAGACAATTAAAAATTATTTCATATTATATAGTTTAAATTACATAAGATAACCTAGAAATAGTAAAAAATGCCCTTTCTTTTTTTGTCGCAAAAGAGAATTCAACAAAGATTTTCATTAAAAAACACCTTAGTGTAAAAATTAAAAAGTTTAAACATGGTCACAAAAAGATTCAATTAGTTTATTAAATGTTTCATTTTCAGCAAATGACGATTAATCTCTATTACAAAGAATAAAGTGTAAAAAGATATTCTTGTTTTAATTTTAAGCAACTTAAAATGCATTTTAATACCTTTTAATGATTTATTTTTTAAAACATCATTTTATAAAATGTTATTGATTTTTAAAGTTATATATTAGAATGTTTTTAAATTTTGTTAACATTTTGTTTTAAATGTAGAAAATTGGTAATTCTAAACATTCAAAAAATGATTTTATTAAATTTTCATCACTTAAATTGCATGTTTGATGAAATTTTCAACTGATAATTCAAGAAAAATCGTTTAGGTTTTATTATATTTTACTTTGAAATGTTAAAAAAATATATTATTGTCAAAAATGTGGAAGTTATACTTTCCTCAAAAAAAGACCTAAAACATGCAAATTAACACATGTAATGAGATTTTTTTTCTTTCAGGTTTAATTTTAAGTAATTATTGATATTTTTTGTAAAAAGGATTTTACATAAAAAGTTTTAAAACTCGAGTTATGTAGTGGTTCTAAAAAAGGTTGCGAATTTATGCAATTTTCTTGCAAAAAAAATTTTCTAGGATTTTAAAAATAGCAAAGGGTGTTATTAGACGTACTTACAGATACAATTGCTAAGTCATTTTGACATCTGAGGGTCCAACCGTGTGTGGTTTCCAAGTGGTTAATTTACAGAATAATCACAGGATGGTTACAACTGAAGCTGTACTGTGATACCATGGTATGTTGGTCCAAAGAAACCAATTTGAGTCAGTCGACTGATAATATGACTCATAGACGACGCGACGTACAAATTTCGGCTGGTCGGCATATGTTGTCATTCAATGGTTCTGGGTCAAAGTATTTGTAACAAAGTTAAAGGTTTTTTTTTAAATTTTGATTATAGAATGTTTTGTTATTGGTTTTGGGATTATCTTTCAAAAAATTGTCAACATGAATATGTATATAATCTTTAAAATAACTTTATATCTGTAATATGTCAGCCGCGATCACTTCTATTTATATATATAAGTTTTTTTATCAGTAGCTAAAGATCTCGAAAATGCTGGTCCGAATTGGTTGTACTTTTTTATAAGCTTTATAAATGTCCGTGGGTGTTTTTAGGCTATTTTCCTGACCTTCTTTGCCAGCGGCGTAAACAATGTTATATATTTCTGCATATAAAACATGTAAGCCATAGCTTTAAAAAAAATTTTATTGATTAAAATTTTCACGAGTTCAAACCACCAATATATTAACTTTGGCATTGGTCTGAAAAACGGCCTACATATAAACATGCATTTATATTCAATTCATATAGTTACAAAGAGAATGATTTCTCAAAAGTTATTAAGATATTTCAGGGCTGTTTTAAATTGAGAGGTAACTAAGAGGAAATGCAGTCCTGGTGATTTATAATTTGATACGATTTGTGTAATTGCACAAATGTGTCTTTAGACAAAAATCTTTATATAGATATTAGAGTTGTTTATCGCATTGTATTATAGACAGCTTTCCGCTGATATTGAAATGAAAAATGATAAGATTTAAGAGTTTTTTAGCTCCGAGAGGATTGGTGTAATAAACAGTCCAATGTCCCCTCCCTACCTGATCATAACATAATCTATTTGATATTGCTTTTGGCAATTATAAAATAAATTTCATAAGTAATTATATGCGGAAAATAATGCACACTTAAATATTTTGCTATTAATGCAACACATTTAAGAAAAATATTTTTTTATAATCTTCATTGGCCATTCAAAGACTATGTTTATAAATCAAGGCACTTTTGTCCATAAGTAGCACAGCAACAACTATTTTGATTAGATACTTTTCTTTACTGAAGAAGTGACAAACGGACTTGCAAAAATTTACTCTAGTCGAATATTTAACTAAAATGTATTTTATTATTAATTTTGGCCCAGAGTGAGCTTTATGGTTAAAACATAAGCCTTTAATCAATGTAATATTTTTCTGACAGGCCCTTTTTCAGACGGCTAAGCTGTTTTCTATACGTATTAGTATTTTAATATTAGAGTAGAGTTATAATCATAAATAATTAAAGTTTTATAGTCACACTATATTGATTTATTGACCACAGAAGCCACTCAAAATTTTGAGAATAAGGAAAAATATCTAAAAATAGACAAAACGCCAAATTTCAGTTTACAACAAATAATACATATTTCACGTAACTTTTTATTGAATAAAACAAAACAAAAATTTAAGTTAATTTAAATATTTAAAAAAATAACCATTACTTTCGTATATAACTCTTTTCTTAAACAGTTAAATATACCTAGATGAAATAAGTTTTAAATAGGGATAAATGGGACTATGTAAGTTAAATTAGACTTTAACCCTTCCTTCCCCCCAAAAAATTAACTTTAGGAACAGACTTAAGGAGGGGTGGGGGACTAATTTTGTATTTATTGTCCTTTAAAATTTATTCTTTTGCAGGTATTTTCAGTCAACATATGACCAGCCGAGAGCAAAGAAATTTATGACAGTTCTCATGAAATTTGTCATCTCTCTACTTAGCAAAGCATACTAATTCTACAATGGACATCAAATTAACTAGAAATATTCTTGATATCTAGCTAGCTAGCTATTCTCAAACTACATACATTCAAACATCACTCAAAGCACAGCTTAACTTATGAAAGCACAATATAACTACAAAACTAGAAATAGAATAAACTACTCGCGCCACCTAGTAGATATGTTTTGCACTAAACTACAACAAAACTATTCTTGCCCTAGTTTAGACTATAAACAGATAGTTAATTAGTCAGGAACCTAGTCTATAGTAAAACATAAAACAAACAAAGGGCTCAATTTCAAAATCGAACATCTAGAAGAGGATAGAAATTATCTATCTCCCCCCCCCCCCCCCAACATGTGATCATGACATCTCAACATTGTCTGCAAATCCGGTGAAACAACAATTCCTCTTGTGTGATCAAAGGTTTGAATCCCAGCAAAAATACCTGAAAGAAACTGTTCTCTATAGAGATGAAGAATGCACCGCCGCGACTGTCGGCGGTTGCCGCTGCCCCGAAGAATACATCTGCCACCAATTTTCAAAGTCTGTTAGCTTGTCTGGTAATTATAGTTTGAAAACACACACAACTCTAAAACACATTAAGATATACTATACCTATTGAAGTTAAATGGTGATCTAAAATATCTTCAAAGCACAGTATAAATTAAAGAACAAAATAAACACTTTGACATAGGGTATAGACAGGCACCTTAACAAAAAATTATGTCTACAGCACATATACGTAAACATTATTAATACACTGCTTTTCTTTGTAAGCTTACAGTACAATATAATGTTAATTGGTGTGATATTGTTATATTATTAACATCTATATATTCTATATATTTAATATAATTATTAAAAAGGCTGATTTGAACAAGTGAAGTAAATGAGAACTGAGCAAATGATTGTTAAGCAAAAAAAAGATATATATTTTTTTTAATAAAAATTTATTTTTTCACTTTTCTTATCTATTTAAAAAAAACTGTTAGCTTTAGTTTTTTGGCCATCCAATGCAATTGCATATTGGGTAATTTAAAAATAAATTGAAAGAAAAAAATTTACATAATTTTTCAAGTTTTATGAAACTTAAAATGGCATTAAAGGTCTTATTCTGCTCAATATCCAGACTTTTGAATGTTTAAAAATATTAAAAAGTCCAAAAAACCTAATATCCTCTATAAAGAAAAGAGTGCTTAAATATAAAGAAATAAACTAAAGACCTCAAAACAAAATTTTATGTGAAAAATTGTTTTGAATCATTGGCTGATAAGGTACAATGTTTCATTTTCAAAGTCTGTTTTTAGTATAGAAGCGGGTGCAGTGTGTATAGTATAGGTGAAGATAAATCATATATTTATCTGAATTAATACATCTGTCATATGTATGTATATTTTCATTCTTGTTTTTTTTTAGTTTTTAGTTATTTAAGCTCAAAGAAGTCTCATATATTTATAATATTAAAGTTATATATCATATTATTCTAATATGTGTGTGTTTATTATTTCTGTTTAAAAATAATTATTGATGTTGTTTAAAGTTTATTCTCAATTGAAATATTGTACTCACTTTCATGTTTTAATGTTGTGTTTTTAAAGCTCATTTCAATAAAAACAATTTAAGAAATAAGAAGATTTTTTTTGGCAAGGTATGTCTTTTTAACAACTTTAAAGCTCCTGCTAGCGGTCAAACAGCCAAATATTTAAGCTACTTTTAACATCATTCTAACTGGAATAGGCTTTTAATTGGGAAAATCTAAATTCTGAAACTGCATGTTTTTTTTTGCCGTGCACTCTATGTGCATTATTGAGTCTGGACTATTCCAGATAATTTATAAACCTTCCTATGTTGGTTACAAAGAATTGCAAACATGGACTGAACACGAACCCGGTATTAGTGTCGGACTGATTATGACGTAACAAAAAAAATTAGCCAATGAGAGGACTTTATTGACCAATGGTAAAATTCATAGTAGCCTCTCATTGGCTAATTTTTTTTGTTACGTCATAATCAGTCCGACACTAATACCGGGTTCACTGAACACTCAACGCCTTGGCTATTAGCAGCCTGTAATGTTGTAAATAGATAGACTTTGTCCAAAGGACTTACTTCGTATTTCACTTCAACACAAGAAAATAAACTTTTAAAAAACTTGTTTCTGTTTTTTAAAGAGCTCTAAATATCTTATTTTGTTGAAACATGTATTAATATTTGATTATTAAAGATTTTAATAAAGTTAAATTTACAATTTTCAATGCAAGTAATTAAAAACTTAAACTGGTATAAAAGCACTGTTAAATAGATTCAATTTTACATGCTTTTAGAAAATATTCAATTTATTTTTTGATACTTTACTGTCAAAATAAAAGACTGTTTGAAGATCTATTTTTTTTCTAAAAGCTTATTAGAATAGATTCTATTACAATAAAAAAACACGAGTAGAAATAAAAATATTTTACCTCAAAATTATGGACAATCCCGAATTCTCATAAAAGCAAATAGTTTTTAAAGGTTGGTCACAAAAAACTATTGTTTTATGTAAACTAAGTTTAAATTGTTTTTGGCGGTATTTTTTTTTAAAGCTGCCATTTTTAAGTTTATTTTAAACATAGTATATATTTAACAAAAGTTTTCGGTTGATCACCAAATTCTTGCAACAAATAGAAATATAGAAATTTATACAAATATAATACAATTTTGGGCACATAAGTAGCATTTTTAAAAACTAAAATATCTTATTTTTTATATTTTAAGATGTTTGAATTAAAAGCAAATGAAAAGTAATTTTTATTTCCAAACTATTTCTTTACTTAATAAATTGTCTTGCTAAGGTTTAAAATGCGCTAATTTGACACTTTATTAAATTTTTTTTTGTAAAGCTATCGCTGCACGAAGTACCTCATCTATGTAGTTAGACAGTTTGTTAGCATTCTACTTTTCTTCTTCTGTGGCATAAACAATACAATGTTCATATTTTACAGGGAACCATTCACCTGGTTTTAATTCAACTTTTTCAACATTTGACCAAATATTTTAGAAGTAGTTTGTTATTATTTTTGTATGCCTCAGTGCAAATGGATAGAAGCTTAGCACCTTTTATACAGTAACTTTATTTTTGGCCCTATTTTAAAAAAATATAATGAAATTAAAATTTTGCTATTTTGCTCTCATAAAGAAAGCTAAATATACAAGTTTAATTGAGATAAGTTTTTAAAGACTGGATTCTTACAAGCTTCAAGTAAAAACTATGAAGTTTGACTGATCTTATTTTATTTAAGGTAAATTTAATTTTAAAAACCATAGTTCAAATTTAAATATTTATTCAATAGACTTTAAATATTCTAATGCATTTCAGCAAATCTGAATCTTAATATTATTTTAATAAGAAAAAAATACATAGTTTTCAGTTCTAATTAATTATCTTTGTGTAAAATTTTATTATGTTCCTTTGAAGTGTTTTTTTTTCTTTAATGTTTATTTAACTTTTTGATTATGTGAAACATATAAAAAAGGATTTGAATATAAAGTAAATCAGCAAATTAAGAAAAACCACAAAATACAAATTAATTTTGGCAAATTCGTTGGGTGGTAACCATCCATCCACTCGAGAAAATGAAAATCAACTCATTTAAACACTTCAAAGGACAAGATAAAAATGTATCTTGTCAAATGTTTGAAAAAAAACTGTGATTTGTATATGGTCGTCTCATCTCGGTGAAGAATATGGCCTCAATTATTTTTATTATTTAGAGTTAAGTTAAATGTAATAATATCACTATTATTATCAATTTAGCTAACATAAATACATATATATATTAGTTAAAGAGTAGCTAATTCGCACTTTAGAACTTTAACTTGACAATTGCTAGTTCATGCTTTTTTTTTACACCCACTAAGACACAATAATGTATGTTTAAAAAAATAGATTTAGGATAAAAATTATTTCAATTTTTTTTAGTTTTTTAAACCAGAACTTGGTAGTCAATTAGCTTAATGAAGCTTGGACCACTGATATCTACTTAAAAAGTTTAAACTTAATTATTTACATTTTACTTTATTTCTGAGGATATAAAAAGTAGTTTTCAACAAAAACTAAAGACCTAAAAGCAGTTAGATCTAGCAATTGTTAAAAATTACAAGATTTTAAATGGAACACAAATTTTAAAAAAGTATGCTAGCTTGAATTTATTTAAAATTGAAGACACTGAAATAAATTAAATTGACTTAACCAGCTAACCTAATGCACTAGCCTAGAAATTAGAATATAAATAGAGCAATTGAGTTTTAAAAAAGAAATATGACAATTCAAATATTGTAGCACCAAAAGGCACTTTAAGTTTAAGCTAGTATACGATATATATTATCAAGGGAAAATAGATTTTAATATTTACAAAATTGCTAGTTTAATAGCAAAGCACATAGAATAGCTACTCTTTAATTTTAAAATTTACTGGCTTTTGAAAAAGCTGACACACGGGTTATCTTAATTTTTATTACCACTGATAGATATATCTATCTTTCTATAATAATAAAAATATATATTATATAGTGTATATGTAGGTCGTACATATGTACAGTAACATGTAAATATAAAAGTTGGAAAGTATAGTATATGAATAAATATATATATATATTAACATATTCTTTTTTTGGATAGATAGATAAATCTTTAGAAAACAAGGGTGACAACATCCATAAAAATAACTTTTGTACATGATTTTGTTGCAAAATTGCGTAAATATAGTGTGCAGTGGCATATTTTCATTTTAGGATTGGATCATAGAGATACCTTGCTTATAACATTGTGCCTTGTTGTTAAAGGAATCATTTTTCCAAAAATCAGATCAATAGGACAAGGATATCAATTTATTGTCCAGTGTCCTATCCCTTAACACTGAAGGAGAGGGCTTATAATTACATTAGATTATTGATTAGTTCAAAATTAGTTATATATCAATTTTTTGTTCATTGTCTTAACTTATTACAAACGCCTTTTACTTTTACATTTTACAATGCTATATCATAACAATGCAATGGATATAGAATATACGGGGATATTGTGACATGGGAAAAATTATGGAAATAATTTATTTTTCAGTTCGTTCATCCAGTAGGAAGAGTGGGGATGGGGTAAGGGGGTGGGGGGGAATGGTCGTCATTTTAGCCAGCTGCAAGTTTTACTTTATTAGAGGATATGATAATCTGGTGTAGGATCCAAGTTATAATAAATCCATTATTAAAACACAATATAATGTGTCAAAATGTATATTCCTAATTTTCTAAACAAGATACAAAGTGTATAAAGCAGTAATTTGATATTTGGCAGGGTTGATGGCCGCTTACAAACTGTCAGGGATCTTAAGAGATAAAGCCCCCAAGAATAAAAAATATTATCACTTCTAGATGACACAACATTGTCAAGAATTGATAAATATGGCCAACGAATTAGAGTTTATAAAATTTTATTCAAGATAATAGAAATGCTTCTTATAGGCTAAAATGACAGCTAAAGCCATATTTGTTGACAAAATCATCCGTCGAGTTCTGATGTAGACTGTTCAAAAGTATTTAAAAATTGGCTGCAACTAAGCATTGTCTAAAAAAAAATAAAGATAGAAGCTAGTGTTCAGCTGTTGATTATTGAGCTGCCACGACGGCTTCAACTGCGAGCTTTAAACTTTAAAAAATAAATTTATTACGATGCAGCGACGACTGCCGAGCATTGTTAATTAATTACTGCTTCCAGTTTTAATTAATTTGTACAGTCTAAACAACAAAAAATCGTTTTATACCAAAATTATAATATAGTTTAACTCAGTAATGATTTTATGAAAAGAGAGCAAATTACAGAAATATAATATCTTTGATTTAAAGTCTTGATTATCCAGAATTAAATAATCTAAAACGAATGTGTTATTGAGATTTTGTAATAAAGGCAATTGGAAAATTCACTATAAGTACTAGCTAAAAAACAAAGCCAATTAAGTCCAAAAGCTAAAATTGTTATTAATCCAAAAAGTAAAAGTATTTTTTAAAGCAATTTTTAACCCCTTTGGACCTATTAGTGATGTCGTCATGACTGAGGAACATACTGACAGACCCCAGCTATAAAGAAGCTGCGCAGCAAAAACTGTACAAATTATGGACTGGCAAATAATTATATCGAACATAAAAGTTCTGGTTAAATCCGCTGTCGGGAAAATAATTTGGTGTGAATACAAAACAAGCATGATTACGTTTTATTGCAGCGAAGACAGGGTGTTCATTATAGGCTGCGGCTGCGCATCTATTATGTAAAGGCTGTGTATATGAAATAGGGGGAAGGAAGCTGATAGAAGCCTATAACCATCCCAAGACATAAATTTAGTAATGATGATTTTGTGAAACTTTCCTAAAATGGAGAACTCAATCTGTTCAATGGTTCAATAAGAATAGTATTTTTTTGGCATTAATGGTGTAACACCCTAAAACTGCATGGTACTAGGTGAAACATGGTTCTATGGAAAAACAAATAGTTAACAAATTAAGATTTTATTTGCGTCTTAAAGGTTTTTAAAAGGTATCTTTATAATTTCAAATTTGCATTTGAAATCAAAACCCGCGGCATAAGTGTAAATGACAGCGTTGGTTCGTGTGTCATATAAGAAACATTAAAATGGTGCCTACGACGGCTAAAATCTAAAAAAAAAACAAGAGTACTTGGGCATTACTAATCTACAGACCAAATACTTTGAGGATGTAACCATGGATTTAAGTTGTAAGATAACAGATGATCAATCATAGTAATTTGCCCAGAAATACCCTAATTTACCTAGAAATACCATAGTCTACCTAGAAATACCTTAATTTACCTAGAAAGATCCTAATTTACCTATAAATACCCTAATTACCTATTAATATCCTAATTTACCAAATTAGGTAAATTAACCCAAGATACCCTAATTTAACTAGAAATGCCATAATTTACCTAGAAATACCCTAATTTACCTAGAAATAGCACAATTTACCCAGAAATACCATAACTTACCTAGAAATAAGAAAATGTTTCCTATATAGAAAAACAATAATTTACCTAGAAATACCCTATTTTACCTAGATATACCATAACTTACCTGGAAATACCATAATTTACCTAGAAATAACCCTAATAGAAGTATCCTAATTTACCTAGAAATACCACAATCTACTTATAAATACCCTAATTTACCTAGAAATACCACAATCTACTTATAAATACCCTAATTTACCTAGAAATACATTAATTTACATAGAAGTACCCTAACTTACATATAAATAACCCAATTTCTAGAAATTCCTTAATTTACCTGTATCTGCAAGCCTGTGTGCCAAGTAACAGGAAAACTGTGCAGATTTTACCACATTGCAAATAATTATGCAAAAACAAAATGCCTCAACGTAACAGCGAAAGATTACGTGACCACAGTCCGTAATTCTACTGTGATTGTGTACGTTGCAAATAAAGATAGGAATGGAATTTAAGTTTGATTGTGTAAGCACTGCATTTTTTAGCTGTAATTATATGCACCTTTGCGTGCATACACTGAAAAAAAACCTAATTTGTTTTTTCATCACCTATACTTTACCTCTATTGCAATAAAAATGTTTTCTATAATCTAATATTACTCTAAAATCCAACGGATGTAGCAAAACACATAGCGCATTATTCCCTCATCGTAGGGTTGGTGATGGGTACGATTCTTAGCCAATACCACTCCATGAATAAAGACGTTTTCAAAGATGTACCTATACGTAACTCTACTCTTGCATTAAATCTTTGAATATCGGCCAATAGCGTCGGAAATATAAACATAGCCGAGTCCCTACAAAAAAATAAAGTAGTTTGTTAGCAGACGAAATGGCTCACCGCAACTTGGGCCAGGTAGTTATCTTGATTTTACATCTTTACTTATACTTTTATAACATGGATAGTAGAAGAGTAGGACAGTTGGAACTTCAAGACAATAAATGGAATACCCAAGAGGTATAATCAAAAAACACAATTCTTATAGTTTTAATTTTTTAGAGTGCATCTAACAACAACTGCATGAGTTTGTATTATTTTGTAAGCTTACAAGGGGCATATTCAGTATTTTTTATTTGGCTGTTGTTGGGGATTAATATTCCACCCAGCGCCCCCCCCCCCAAAAAAAAAAGAATAATAAGAATTTGGCCAATTTTGCCAGGGACAATCCGTCAATTATAAAACATTTCATGGAAATTGTTTATTCTAATATATAATCAACAAGCTTAAAACGTTTATTATGACTTATAGTAAGCACTACTACATGTACCATATATCTAAACCCCGAACAAACATGTTATGCAAATCTGAATTTTCAAAATAGCAGCTTTATTATTCATTTAGAATGATTTTACAATAAATATGAAATGTAGATGCCTCTTTTGGTTTCAAAATTCCACTGTTATTTTTTAATTAATCAGCACCAATAAAGCACAAGATCTCAAAAACAGAATTTGGGGGAAATACTGGTGAACAAACATATTATGCAAATCCAAAACAAAGCAAAAAAAAAAGTTTTTTGGCACTTTTCTCCTCTTTTAAAGATTGATTATGATAAAATAATAATTTTTTAAGGGATTTATGCATTAATTATTATGAAATATAGTATAAGGTAGAAATTAATGATTTTTCTAAATAAGAAATGTTTGAAAAAAATAAATTCGATCCCTATCACTTTAGAGGACAGCTGCTGACCCCCAGTCTTATGGATGAACCTAAATACATGTTGAAGATCAAAATTACCCTGAAAATAATACAAAAATGTTTTTTGGTGTGTTGAAAAAATCTATTTTAAAATCTTGATTTTGAGGATGATGACCTTTAAGATGCCCCTATTGGTGGTGATGGTGAGCCAAATGTTATCAAAGTGCATGTCCATGATGACAACTTATATATTAAACCATGATCCAATTTTTGTAGTTATAGCATCCTCCAGCCCAGCATTATTAAAAAAGAAAAGAATTGCAATTTTATTTACTTCAATTCATAAGGTGAATACAGTAGTTTTTAGAAGATGGTTATATTTCTTGTTGGAAGGCTCCATTGGAGGCTGCTATGACTACATAAAATGGTACATAGGTTAATAGACAAGTTGTTGTAATGGGCATGTACTTAGATAACATTTGGCTCACCATCACCACCAACAGGAGCATCTGAAAGGTCATCATCCTCAAAATCAAGATTTTAAAATGAATTTTTTTAACACATAAAAAAACATTTTTGTATACTTTTCAGGATAATTTTTATCTTTAACATGTATTTAGGTTCATCCATAAGACTGGGGGTCAGCAGCTGTCCTCTAAAGTGATAGGGATCGAATTTATTTTTTCAAACATTTCTTATTTAGAAAAATCATTAATTTCTACCTTATACTATATTTCATAATAATTAATGCATAAATCCCTTAAAAAAATATTATTTTATCATAATCAATCTTTAAAAGAGGAGAAAAGTGCCAAAAAAACTTTTTTTTTTGCTTTGTTTTGGATTTGCATAATATGTCTGTTCACCAGTATTTCCCCAAAATGCTGTTTTTGAGATCTTGTGCTTTCTTGGTGCTGATTAATTAAAAAATAACAGTGGAATTTTGTAACCAAAAGAGGCATCTACATTTCATATTTATTGTAAAATCATCCTAAATGAATAATAAAGCTGCTATTTTGAAAATTCAGATTTGCATAATATGTTTATTCGGGGTTTAATTTACAAAGTTATGTTATAAATAATAAAAATAGTCTTATGTTGATTTTATAACATCAGCAAATTTTCTCCTCGTGTAGGAAGTTGATAACAATTATAATAACACCCAAAATTAACGAAACACAAAAATCCATGTATGGGCAGGATAAAGCAGATTTTCAGAGGTCGGAAAGGAAATGAAAGCGAAAGAAAGATGTGACAGACCGACGAATCAATTAAGATATACAGTGGTTGCTTTTTAGTTAAGGGGTATCTTCACACAAAAAAATCTGCAATTTATCTTTAAAAGAAGCTGGGAAAATCAACGCGCAATAGGGATTTGCGGACTAATGAACAAAGTTAATTATAGAGGAGCTTCACTACTAATAAAAAAACAGCATTTGAAAAAATACCGTGTCGTCTATTTGTTTTATAAGCAGAAAAAAACTTGTTACCACGCTAATATGATGATTTGCAGTTGTCACATGTCCATTTACTAATATATGTGTTCATACCTGGGAGAAAGGGAATGGAAAATGGACTATAAATCATACTGTTCCTTAAAGTTTTTAAATACGTTTAAGACTTTTTGATTGGTTGATTTTTTGTGTGGCCAAAACCGGCAAAGTTTGATTTTTGGAATATTGATTCCCAAGACAATCAGGTACAATGCAAATGATCTCCAAAATTAAGGCACAAAAACAAACAACATTTATTTATATATGCCAAGTAGTCAAAGATAAACTGATTTTTTTCAAATATTAGATTGTACATATTGAGAAAGTTGATGTGTATCAACTATTTTTGCAAGTGCATAATAATGCACCGTGGCTTGCAATTTTATTTACCATCAGGAATAATTATTCGGGATAACAATGTTTTTTTTTTTTTTTTTCTAATCATGTGCTAATTTTATTATACTAAACTTCAAAAAAAATACCCAAAACGTACTTAAAAATGATAAAAATATTGGTTTGTCTAAGGAATGTATTATTACTTGGATCTTACACCAGATTTTCATGTTCTTTAATAAAAAGAAAAACGAAGCTAGCTAAAATAACGATTCTCCCCCTTCTAATCCCATTACCTTATCCCCTCCCCTACTACTGGATGAACGAACTGACCAATAAAAGACTTCCATTTGAGCAAACTAAATTGAAGACAATTTCCCCCCCTTGTAATATTATCTAAGTATATTCTACATCTATTCCTTTTGTCTTAAAAGGATTGAGGATTATTGTGCTTTTTCTTTCATCTAAGCAGCTCAATAAATAAAATGAGCTCAGGGCTGCCCATTCGAATAAAAAAAAAATAAACTGCCTGGCGGAAACATATGGAGTGTGTGGCTGTGGCTTATGGCGTGTTTTAATCCTTGTTTACCAGAATCTTTTTCCCGACGGGTGTATGAACCCACAGGTATTTACTTTTACCTTAACAAAAACAGCATTGTCATTATATTAACTTTTTTTTATGGAAACTTAACAACTTAATCATATATTAATAAAATAATTTAATTAGAATCACAATTTTTATTGGTATTTAAACCTCAAACGAATGAGTACTCGTTTACTCGTTCTTTAAAAATTTTGGATACCACGATGTGTTACAGTCTCTTACATAACCAAAGAAAATCTTAAAGGAGGCCTGCAAGGAATACCACGCTTTAACTGCTGAAAGACTGCCACAAGTAGACCCAATACCCCAAATTTGAAGCCTTCAGCTTCTATAACAAAAAAGTTCTAGGCATTTTAAAATGACATTTTATGTACATTGAAAATTTTGAAAGAATTTGAATGCTAATGTTAGAAATTTTGAAATTAAACTATGTGGCCTAGAAACAAAATTATAAGCTTATTTTTGTCATAAATTTAGATTGCCAGTAACTAATTATATATTTACAATAAAAATACCCATTTTTGCAGTCAAAATCATTTTAAAAAAATTAAGTTTAACTTGCGTTGTACTGAGTGTACTGTAGCCAATCAGAAGGCTGAATCAGCTAAGCAACCAATCACAGCTGAGCTTGCAGATGTTTCCCCCTTTGTTTCCGCTATGATTTTTGTTTAAAAATGCAATTTAAATTGAATTTTTTCCCTAGATTTTGACTATGAAATGTGGTGTTTTTATTGTTAAAATGTAATCAGTTACCGGCAATCTAAATTTCTGACAAAGATAAGGTTATAATTTTGTGTCTAGGCGACGTAATTTAATATTGTTTTTTCTTTTATGAGCATCGGAAATCTTTCAAAATTTCCATTGTATATAAAATGCTTTTTTGAAATGCCTAGAACTTTTTTGTTATTGAAGCTGAAGGCTTTAAATTTGGGGTATTGGGTCTACTTGTGGCAGTTTTTCAGCAGTTTAAGCGTGTTATTTCTTGCAGGCGTCCTTTAAACTCTAAATTGTATCCCCTAAAAATAAAATTCTTGCACATTAGATAAAATAAAATATATGTCAATTATGGCCATTATCACGATGTGGATCTAAATTAGGCCAGGCTAGGTTTCAAACCCTCCACCTACTTGCCATGATAAGATTATGGTTCAGATAAACCTAAGGAAATATGTGCCCTTACGCATCAATTATTTAATTCCTGTACGCAAATTTACGCAAAAATATCCTTTACAAAACTAAATATGTTAGGATTAAGCAATGTTCAACCGAAGTTTTTTTTATATATCTGCAACCGCTGACTGCTGTTTTGACAGCTGCTAAAAACAGCAGCTGTAGTTAGCCAACTCACCCCAAAAAATGAGCGGCTGCCAAGCCCTAGTTAAAGGAATAAGACATCGGCCGATTAATTGATTGTATCCCCAGTGATGATACACAAATTCTGTAGATTACAATTAGTGGTTAAATTGATTGGACATTTAACTTAATGAACCAATAAATCAAAATTTAATAAAGTCCCAAATGTTGTTAGGCCAATGAATAAGAAACGATACTGTAAAACTTTGGGGACTAGTGTAATAAACAGTCCAATGTCCCCTTTCTCAATGCCTGTTTCAATGTTTCATACGCTTTGACGCGGGAAGATTTTACTGGGCAACCATGCAAATGCATGGTTATAGTACATTATTAATGAGATACTCTTCGGTTTTAATTATTCAAGATTTTATTGGAAACAAGGAACATCATGTTCGATGAAATAGTTTAGATTGATTAACTACGTATAAATTCTATGTTAGCTAGAAACTTTAAAACCTTCAATTTTCTTAGATAAATAGTTTTTTGCTAATGCAATACTAGGCTAAGAAACTTCAAAACAATCCTTCCCTCCGCCTATAAGA
This sequence comes from Acartia tonsa, assembly GCF_053477335.1. Taxonomy (NCBI): domain Eukaryota; kingdom Metazoa; phylum Arthropoda; class Copepoda; order Calanoida; family Acartiidae; genus Acartia; species Acartia tonsa. Next base: position 9,299,327 of record NC_137261.1, on the reverse strand, counting down.
AAAAAGACCCTTTGCTATAGAAAGACCCACAGACTGTATTGCTGTTATTTACAGGAATGGATAGCTGCAAAAAAATCTAAAGCTAGTGTCCTTTTTAAGATTTGCATGAGGTTTTCATTTGAATTTCTAGTTACAACAAGATTATTTAATTTGTCATCTTAGATACATATCATTTCATATTCATCGTATATAATAATTATTTAGTTTACAGGCTTTTCCTCAAAGTGCCTATCAAGCACTGACCCCACCCACCATTTACAAAGTTGGAAAACGAAATCCCATTTACCTCCCCTTATTTTCAGTTTATTTTAAAACTAGTGGCTTTACCCCTAGCCTCTAGATGCTTTGCCTCAAGAGGAAATTTAAAAAAAAAATGTTGTGAGCCTGGGAATCATTACATATTCTAATACCTACCCAGCCGAAAAAATTTCGAATGAGTCGCCAATTCCAGCTAAAAAAATTGGGAATGAGTCGCCAATTTGGCGAATTCGCAAAATACATCAAAAAAATTTCTAAAAAAAACTTAGGGAGTATTTTTTTTTTTTTTTTTTTTGGGGGGGGGGGTCCCAACCGCAAAGAAAATGGCTTAAAACCACCACAGGACCAGTAAGTATATTCCCTGAAGAGTAGAATCCAATCGTTTCAGTGGTTACCGAGATCTTAAGGGAAGGGTGGACGTACAGACAGACAGACAGATGGACAGACAGACGGACAAACATCATTCTACTTTGTATTATAGATAATGGAGCTGGGTTTTGTGCTCGACTGGGTACTTTGAGGATGGAGCCGATAAGAAAATAACCATTTTGATTAGTTTTTTAGTTTAGGATACACTGATAATTCATAGATTAGTAAGGAAAATAAGAGAAAATGGTTACATCAGAACAAAATTATCATACAATTTTTGCGATGACCAATCTAGAAAGCAATAGTTTGTACATTATGTTTCCAAATATATGAACTTAAATTACAATTGTACTCTACATTCATTTTTATTTGTCCTACTGTCTGATATGCTGAGCGTCGCTTTGTGGATGGCGCAAGTCTTTTTTGTATATTTAAAGCGTTTTTAGACCATATGTAATTTATAGGGTGGAAAAAGTATATAAAATTAGTGCAAATTATGGGTCTTTAAATTTGCATAAGAATATTACAAACGAGAGAAATACAATATATTTTTTTGCAGAGAGAAATCCATAGACAATTTTATCATGATTTGAACAATAATTAAAAATAAATTAAAATTATTTCAAATGAATTTTAAGATTGTAGTAGGTTTCTGTGATGCTGTGAGTATTGGTGCAAAAAATCGGGACATGATTCCAGTGACGTCATATTTTTCTTTCCCGAAAAAGGGAAGGGGAGAAGAAAAAAAGGATGGGAGTTAAAGAGGTTTTCCCCATCTCTTTTGAAGAGATTTTCTTCCCCCCTTCCCTTTTTCGGGAAAGAAAAATATGACGTCACTGGAATCATGTCCCCATTTTTTGCACCAATACTCACAGCATCGGTTTCTGTACTTGGTATTCACTTCAAGGAAAAGCATAAAAATTTTATATCAGCAATTTACTTATCATCTTATTCCTTTTTTTAAAAGCGAAGCTTTTCTATAATTAGGGTCGGTCCGTACGTCCGTCCGAGATAGATAGCTTTTATTCGTTAATTTAGGCATGTTAGAGTTGTTCTATCGATTTCAAACTTTGCATGATGATTCCTGTAGTAGTTAGGTACGATTTAGAAAGCGTAGCAACTCTATAATCATTACTAGAATGTCCGTATGTCCATTTTAAACATGTTGATTTTTCTACTTTTTTAAAAACAAATTTTTATGTGATCTAATTATCCGTTTGATCTGATTTTTGGTATATTGATTCCTGGGACAACAAAGAACAATAGTATAAGCAAAGCAACTCTACAATCAAGTCCTAAAAAATGTAAGTATGTCCAAAACATTATCCTGTATCAAGCAGTTTTTCAACAAATTTACTTACAATTTTGATTCGACTCTTTCGATACTTTTATATTCTGATTATTCAGTTCAGACACTAGACAAGTGTTAATGTCCGTTTGTCCTACCGTTTCAGTGCTTCGCTTTTATGGATGTTGTCATCCTTGTTTTATCCAAAACTTAAAAGGAGAGTAATCATGGGTTTATGGATAGACATATTAATGATAATTGATAACTTTATCAAATTTTATAACAAAAAGTAACTTTTTACTATTGCCGATTATGAGTAACGGGCGTTCTAATTTTAACATTTAGAGGTTAAACCCCGCTGGAAAAATACTGTATAATACCATACTATTTTATCCTCTTTTTTTATGTATCAATTTTATTTGGTTATGAAGATTTATTTTCATTATTAATTTCAAGATTGATCTTTTCCTTTATTCCTGAATAAACTAGAAAAATTGGGATTATGAGTATGACGTTAAATCATCAGGAAAATAGGGATGGATAACCTATACCCCTCCCTCCCTAATTTTTAAATTTGAAATATTTTGGGTAGTTTATGGATGAAGGAAGATCTCGATCATAACTATTTTCGGATAGATTCACCCCCTCTCTTTCTCCATTCCCTTTGAACTGGATGGTTCTGGATTATCTATTCCAAAACTTGTTAGCGATAAGGTGTTTATACAAGTGCGCCAATGTTTTTTTTATAAAATTGTTAAAAAATGACATCTGTTTGGTTTTCCTTTGCAATTAAGCTTTTTTTTTAGGTACAGGGAAGGTTTTTAACTATTTTGGGAGAGCGTATCTCCACCCTCCCAATTTAAAATTACACCCCCAAATTTTTTTTCTGAATATTTTTTATTAAAACTCAAATTAAAAAGTAGAAGGGCGGTTGACTTATCCCCCTCCCACCTTAAGAACACCTAGAGGCTTCTTGGGGGCGTCCGTTGCCCCTAGTCTTTCTTAAAATAAAAGCTATGTCTTGCATTTTTTTTCAATTAGGTGTTTGATCACGAATTTCATATGGTAAAAATATTTTCTTATTTAATTGTTATCCTAATAAGATAAAAGTTATGCTTGAAAATTGTTTTAATAGCTATTATTATATGTTGCAGTTTTAGATAAACGTCAGAATTTGCGTCAGAATTTGCGTCATTTGCGTCATTTCTATTTCAGATTTTTATTACCCGTCATCAGTTTATGAATATCAATAGGTTAGAAAGGCCGTAGATTTATTCAACTTGCATTGTTTTTTCCCTTCTTTCTGATAAGATCCTAGATATATATATCATGATGAAATGATAACCTAACCTAAGGGCTAGGTTGCAGAGACATTTTATAACAAAAAATATTCATATGTTTGTTTGTATAAAGCAAAAGATCTCACTAACGGCAGCAGTATATGGTACCTAACACAAGAGATATTTTTAACTCCAAGTCTAAAACAATATTTTTTTGCATCATTTAAATATCGACTTTTGTCCTTGTTTAATAGCGAAGCTACTCTTTATTTTGAAATAAAAGTTTGTAAAATGTAAATTTCTTGGCTGTTATTCAAGATACACGTCTGATTTTTTGTGTAGATCATAGAGCATCGAGAATTAGTTTACTTGGCTCGTGTACTACAAAACAACTCTAATATTTTATTTTAAAAGATTTCGTGATTTTTTACCTTTTAAGGTATATATATATAGATTTTTTTATGACACCTGAACATCTGCTCTAATGCTGACTTTGTCTGATAATCCATCCATAATTGTTTTTTTGCTTTGATGCTTATTTGTTTTGTCATCCTTGTTTTTAAAAATAAGTCATAATTCATATTCTTGCTATTATCTCTCTATATGCTCGTTAAGATCTCTTAAACTACAATGACGTGATATTATTTAAACCTTTTGTTTTTATATTATTTTATTTTAGAATTAATTATAAAGTAAATGTACAAGAAGGACGATATCAATACACGCTTAACAAACAGACAGTCAAACAATTAAAGTGTGTAAGCTCTTCGGAAAAACAAGTTAGGACAAAAATTCAATATAAATCATTTGCAAAATTGTGCCAATACATGATACTTTGTAATTGTATTGATGTATATAATTTTTCTCTATAATTTTTTTTATTTTAAGACTTACTTATGGAAATGATTTTCCAGTACGGCTTCGAAACCGATAAATATCTGCAGGATAAGAACCGGATCACAGCTGAACTGAAAAATCATGGTTCTAACAAAACTGGTTTTAATCGTATTTTAATTTCATTTTTCATTTTGATATACACGGAAAGATATCTATAATACAATTCAATAAATAACTCTTCTCAACATTGTACTTTTTCGGCCTAGGAATCTCCATTATAAATAAAAGTTAATTTTAGTTACTGTTTATTTCAATGTAGAATGATATATCAATAATTATTAAAAAATATTTAGTATTTTTCCTTTATTGCTCCATTGCTTATAACAACATCCTTGGTTTTATCCATTGAAAGATAAAAGATAATGATTATTATGTTTTGTTGAAGATATCTGGAGAAAGCCTGATTAATTCAGGATTCTTTAGCACCTTCTTTTCATATAATCACATAATAATTCATCCCAGTTAACCTGGAACTGTGTTGTAAATTATATTTATATTGGTCTTTGAAATCATCCAAAAGTTTGCATCAGATAATACTCTGGTGCATTTCATGGATTAAGGAATTAGTCATAAAAATCGAAATTAGTTTAAAGGTTTAATATAAAATAACCATCTATTTTATGGATTTTTAGGGATAAGACAAAGGACAATAAATTTACTTCCCCAGTGGTGATAAACAAAATTTTCCCTTCTAAAAATAAATATTATTTGGTTGAAAAGTTTGGACACCGCTAGTAATTAAACAAAACCAATTGAATTTTATAAAAGTACACAAAGTACGATAAATCGAGTTCACAAAAAGTTCACAAAAGGAGTATGGGTACATTGAAATGTAATTTGATTGGTTGGTTCATACTAGAAGTATCTAAACTTTTCAACCTATGCTTAATCTACAGAAGTGGTGATTTTTTTCCTTTGACATTAGAGTGAAAATAAACTGTTAACTGCGCTGGGGGAATTGTGGAGTGATAAATATATCATCTCCTAGAATTATTCCTACTAAATAAAAGCATTTTCAATGGATTTCTTTTTTTTGGGCCCCGTATTCCTTTCTCCCTGAGAATACAAGGAAACTGGTGCACCAGTACAACTTGAAAAACTTGGTGTGCATTTCTTTCCACAAAATTTATCACTTTATCAAAACTTCAGAATTGCCAATAATTGTATATTCACAAGCTGAATTACATTACCTTTTTACTCAATTGCATAAACTCCCTTTGCTATTTTTTGCTAATGTGTCTTTTTGCGAACATAATTGCAAACCATGTAAAATATTTCATGCAAAGGTGATCGCATACCGAAAAAGTTACTCACTTCCAATACTATTACGCAGTTTTACAAACGTTATCCTCAAACCAGGAATATAGGGATAGGTTAATGATAAAAATAAAGTACTTGTATATATAAATTATAAATAGGAAGAACGACAAAAATTTTCATTTTAAAATTCAATGCTTTTCAAGTGTGATTTTATTTTGTGATACCTATTTTTTCATTATAACCTTACTTCTGTTAATACAAAAATGTTGGTATATTCAATTATACAATGGATTTATTATTTATTATTGCACAATTCTCTCCCTTCCTATTGGATGAACTAACTGACCAATAATTGATGTCCACGCTAGCAACCAAAATTGCCTGTCATAATATTCATGTATATTTTATATGAATTTTATATGTTAAAACTGAACTAATGAACTTAAATATCGCTTGATCATGAAATACCTTGGGATTTAAATATCCATTCCCATATAAACAACCCCTTAAATAGTGGATGTAAATATTCATTTATTTCCCGGAGGTAGTCATTTATTTCCCGGAGGTAGTCATTTTTAGAAGATTTTTAATTTTTTTTGGAAGATTTTAGAATTTTTATAAATTATTAAAAGAAACTTGATATCAGGGATATAAATGATCATAGCCGGGAAATAAATGAAAATTAAAAACCAAAATTAAACCACATTTTAGCATAAAAAAATGAGTTTTTTGTTTAAATGAGAATGATATTCCTGTCCAGTTTTTTGTTTAGGAATAAATGATGGACCGATAGGTCATCATTTATTCACGAGGGTAAGAAATATTCATTCCTAAACAAAAAACTGGACAGGAATAACCCATTTATGCTAAATTTTGTTTGATAAAATTACTCAGTTATTCCTGAAAAAAAAAACACTTTAATTTTTAACTTTTCTCTGACAAAAACCAGAAAAACACACATTTGATGAGATAAAATTTAAAGTATTTTTTGTATTTTGCAACGATAGAACTGTGTATGTAAGGTTATATGTGAGGAGCAATTAGGTTTTTATTCATATGCACCTTTATTAAACCATTTTTAGGACAAAGCTAAATTTGAAAAAATAACAAAGTTTTTTTTATAATTTACTGGTTGATACACACCTAGTATCTATGGGAGGGCGGGAAAGGTCAGGAGTGAAATAGACTAAAACCAGCTTCCCTGAAAATTACATCCAATTTAGACCAGCATTTCCCGAGAGCTTTCGCTTCAGATAGAAAAACCTTACTAATTTATATAGTTGAATAACGACTGCGCCCCTATACTCGAGTGGCTATACAAAATGGGTGAGAAAATAGCATGAAACCCACCCTGATTTATGTATGAAGCTTCTATGAAAATCATAAATCAATTCGCCATTTCCGAGGATCGTTACAAAAAAAAACTGGAAGACTCGACAACTTTAATTTTGAGTTTTGTAGACAAAATTTATACAGCTTTATTAGTTTAGGTAAACAATCACAAAACCTTTCAAATGTTTTTTTGTTTTATGTTTTATAAATATATTTTTGTAGCAGGACCAACAGACAGACAAACCAAGTGAATTATGTACTGAATTCTCATTGGTATTGGAAATCTTCACCAAAAAAACCAGCGGTAGATCTTGAGTAGCAGCCAAAAAATTCACTTTATACTGACTGACTGACGGACATACAATTAAAGTAAATATTAAGTAGCTTCGTAACTACAAAATCATTTGTTTATAAATTGTACTATGAGGAAATAATGAATTTAATTGTTTTAGAAAATAATGAAGTCATAGATATTGTTTGGGGGCCCGGCATTTTGTTTTGTACACTTTAAGTAGCGAAGCTATTCTTCAATCAATTTTTGTTGGTCTGTCCGTCTTTTGCAACTCTAGTTCTGTTTAATTTTGCATTGTTTTTTTCCCTATCATTTAATAAAGATTTTTAATTCTTAAAGATTTAATTTTTATTGAATTAAAAATTATTTTTAGTATTGGCTGTTAAAATTGTTATTTCTGTCCATTTGAAAGTTAGTGTCCAATAATGTCATGCTACAACCTAAAAAAAAAAATTTTAGGGGAAGTTTTTTTCCAGGGGCGATCTTTAGGAATGTTTGAGGTACCCTCCCTTAAAATAGCCTTCTCTGGACATATGAAAAGCTTCACTGAATAGGAGAATCATATCGGTCCAGCGGTTATAAAGATCTTAGGCTACAGACAGACATGGACGTCCAAGGGGGTGGGGGTAAATATTTGAATATACATATAAAATTTCCTCCTCAAACCTTTTAAAACCTTATTCTATCCCCCCCACCTAAAAAAAGCTTTGATTTACAGACAGACATCCAGTTACTTTTATATAAGGATTGTGTCCATAAGTTCTACTTATATGGGTATAACTATCTTTGTTGAATGGTTTTGCATTTGAAATTTTGTTGTGAAATACATTTTCTTGCATTTAGAGCGCAATAATAATTTATTTTGGAAATCCCATTTTAATTTTTTATACTAAAAGAAATTTTAAAGAAGGTGTATCAACTTTTTTTTTTATAGCTAGCCGGTTCTTTTAGTAAGTAGTAGATGTAAAATTTTTCATAGAATTCAGATATGCAATCGGTTTTTTTGTAGACCTCTTATTTTTAAAGTAATTTAAGTTTTTGTAAAAAAAATTAAGTCGATTTTAAGGTACTAAAATGCAACAAAAAAAGAAAGAAAATGGCCATTATGAACAAAAATAGTAAGATCTTTAATTTGACACCTTACTTTTTCAATTCTGTCAGGTAATTATTGAAAAAATCGATTTTTTAAAACCCACGAGAATAAAAACTTTGAACTTAATTTTATCATTTCACAGGTAAAAAAATATGGGTTCATATATACCTTTAGAATCAGAAAAATATTACAAATCCATTGTAAGCAAAATTGAAAAAAAAAGTTTACAATATAGTATATAAACTACAATAAAAGGAATTATATGAAAATATCATATTATATTATACAGGCAACGTCTTAATTCTTGAATTGAGTATAAAAATGGGAAGGGGGTAAAGAGGGGGTAAAAAAGGGAAGACAAAAGTATTGCCTGAACAAAAAATATAATTGGCCATTTGTTTATTTTTTTTTTTTTACTCTTTTTCAATTTTGCTTACAATGGATTCGTAATATTTTTCTGATTCTAAAGGTATATATGAACCCATATTTTTTTACCTGTGAAATGATAAAATTAAGTTCAAAGTTTTTATTCTTGTGGGTTTAAAAAAATCAATTTTTTCAATAATTACCTGACAAAATTCAAAAAGTAAGGTGTCAAATTAAAGATCTTACTATTTTTGTACATAATGGACATTTTCTTCCTTTTTTTGTTGCGTTTTAGTACCTGAAAATCGACTTAATCTTTTTTAAAAAACTTAAATTACTTAAAAAATAAGAGGTCTACAAAAAAACCAATTGCATATCTGAATTCTATGAAAAATTTTACATCTACTACTTACTAAAAGAACCGGCTAGCTATGAAAAAAAAAGTTGATACACCTTCTTTAGAACAATTTTTTATGTAGGTTGCTTCAGGAAAAAAAATTATTAATGATAATTTTAGGTTAGGTTTGGTTAAGTAAATATTTCTAGGGATTACCTTATAGCATACCGGCGAGGTTGCTGTCACTGACACTGTAACGTCAGCCAATAAAAATCAAACTGCAGTCGCGTTTGGATAAAAGTAAACTTATTTTTTGGATAAGAAAAAATAAGCTAAAGTTTCTAGTAATGAATTGAGACGACAAGTAAATTAATGATCTAATTTTGTACTGTACATACTTTGTTCATAATGGATGTCTAATTTACGTGGCTATTATGGCAGGGGAAATATTGTCGTCAATTTAGGTTGCTAACATGGAACTCATTTAATGGTCAGTTCGTTCATTCAGTAGGTGGAGAGGGGACGGGTTAAAGTTAATGGATGAGGGGTGTTGTTATTTTAGCCCGCTGCAAGTTTTAATGTATTAGAGAACAGAAAAAATATCCAAGTAATAATATATCCATTCTGTACTTGGAGTGTTCCTTTTCACGGGTTTGAAAAAGATTTTGTGGTCGAAACTGTGAATCACACCTCCAGATTTAGATTCTTCAAACAAAATCCAAATTTTTTTTAGACGGATAACTGGGGGTTGAAATAATCATGACGTAATAATTATTATGCTTTGAATTGCAAGAAAAACCAATTTCAGCATACTCCTAACGAAGGCCTTTACAGAGTCTGATTCATACTACAAATGGGACACAGAAAGAGATGTTAAAAGCAAGAAACAAATAAAAGAAGCTTTTCCTGTATGTTGTATATTCAAATTAAATTGAGCTCCATTTTATTCGTAAATTTGATTCTGTTTTCAAAATTTACAAAAAAAAGATTTATTAAATCACAACAATTTCAGATAAAAATGACAAGCTACCGGCTTTGGTTTAGGGTGCCTTATGGCACGAATTGCTAAGTCTGAGTGTGATTTGTGGTGGCGTTAGCGTTGGTAAATTCTTCTAAACTGCTGGGACTGCCGCTCGGGTTACTGAAAGACTTATTTTGTGGCTTAGAAAGCTCCGCGGATGTTGGGACGCTGATTAATTTTTTTTGGCTGTGGCTCATTTTTAAGGTGAAACTGGCTATTTGTAATAGAGGGGGAAGAGGGGGGATAATTTACCTTCTTTCCATCTTTACAAATGAAGAACTTTTCAGAGATCTTGAATGACATAGCACTTGCATACACACCCCTCTACTTTAATACTTGATATTTAAATCCATTTCCTAATATTCTGGGTTAGTATGCAGTTCTAGGCCAGTAGGGAAGTAAGAAAGGAAAATAAGAAGGAAAAACAATAGGGAAAGAGAGATAGGGAAAAGAGAAAGGAGAACGTGCAAAGTTGAGATAGATAGATAGATAGATAGAGAGAGAGATAGAGAGAGAGAGAGAGAGAGAGAGAGAGAGAGAGAGAGAGAGAGAGAGAGAGAGAGAGAGAGAGAGAGAGAGAGAGAGAGAGAGAGAGAGAGAGAGAGAGAGAGAGAGAGAGTGAAAGAAAGAGAGAGAGAGAGAGAGAGAGAGAGAGAGAGAGAGAGAGAGAGAGAGAGAGAGAGAGAGAGAGAGAGAGAGATTGAGGACAAGAGAAAATGAGAAAGAGAGCGAACCAGGAAAATGTAATATGAAAATTATGGTCCGCTGCATGGAGGGAGGGGACATTGGACTGTAAATTACACTGGTACCCAAACTTTTATCACCACATTATCTTATGTATTGGCTTAAAAACTTTGGGTACTTTATTTTTATTGAATATTATTTGGTTGGTTTCAAACTGTTTAACTAATACCAATCCACAGAAATATTTATCTTGTTTATCATCATTTGGTATTAAATAAATTTATCGTCCATTGTCTTATCCCTTTAGACCCCCTGGTCGAGTATTTTTTGTTGTAGAAATTTCAGTGGAAAGGGAGAGTGTAGGTAGAATCTCATAATTTAAAGGTTTACCATAAATTCAACATATTCTTATTCCAATGACATTATATCCAATTTATTAATGTCCATGGTTCCCTTTTAAATTTAAATCTTGATATGGTTTATGCTATTTTTCTGTCCATTCCTTATCTATTTGAATTCAGAATGTCAAAGGTAGTGTTTAATGTTAAAAACTTGAAATAATATGAAGTTGGGTGGTGGTTGATGGATATAATATTACTTGGATAGTACACCAGATTTTCATCTTCTCTAATAAAGTGAATTTGCAACTAGCAGCGGGCTAAAATAACGAATCCCTCCTTCCACCCCTCTCTTCACAATACCCTCCCCTCCTGCTCTATAAACGAACTGACCAATAAATGAAATAAATGACACGGGAAATAGCAAGCTAAATTGACGATAATTCTTCACATATACATATATTCACGTACATCCTACATCATCTGCGTGGTTACACGGCGACCAAATCAAAACAAGTGGATTTTGCTCAGAGGAGGAAATTGCACTGAAGAAAAAAGAGAGACGGAAAAATGTTGAAATATGTTGCACAAAAGTGAGAGAGTGTAGAAAGAAAGATAAAACGGATAAGTAATAGGGTAAAACTAGAAATATATTTTTTTAAGCAAAGCTTTTCTATATTTTTGTCTGTACTTCTATATTCTAGTCGCAAATTTTGGAATATTTTTTCTATCCTGATAAATCAGTTGTGCGTTCAAAGAGATTCTAAGAAAGTTTTCTCCAATTTCTTTACTTCCCGCATGTCACTTTAGATTCCAGTTACAATTCAGTATGATCTTGGAAGCGTAAAAACACTTTCAGAAGGGTGTCTGTCAATTGGAAAATCTAAATTTCTTCTTCTTTTTAACACATTTTAAACCTAATTTAATTTAACTCATGTATGTTTAATTTTGATTAAACTATAGGCAATTTTTAATAAAAATTTTGTAACTATTTAGTATTTTTTCTATTATATATAAATTTGTTGTTGGGATCTTGAGGGATTTGACAATTATTGTAAATTATTGCACGCCCTCAAGTGTGAAAAACAACATTACCCCTTATATTATTGTTTTGATTTCTTTTTGAGTTTCGCCCTTAAGGATGTAAGCATTCTTTTTTGTTGTTCAAGTGATGAATTTTGCAGGTTTGAGCCAGCGGTGATGGCCATAACGGCAATATCCCTAATCACTTTTCGGAGCACCTAACACTCCCAGTCCAAAAAAAGTATGAAGATAAGTGGATGGGGTTTATTCAAGACAAAGACAAAGAGCTTCAGCCTAGGTTAGGTTAAAATGAGTTAGAAATCTCCTGCAGGGGTTAAGCAAGTAAACAAAACTATGTGTGTGTGTTTACTCCTCTTGAGTTGGAAATTGGAGAGGCCTGTGATCTTCATTTTACCCATCTCCCCCTGGTCAAACCCTATACAAACCACTATTATTAAATTTTTCTAGTCTAATCTTTGTATAACTTTCTTAACTTAACTTTAAAGGGGGTGTTGTATTTGTGGTAGACGGCATCATACGGACAAGCCTTTTCTAGAGTATACTATGCTCTGGGACTCCCGGCAAATGCAGATGTTAAAACTCCACCCATCAACTTTAGATATGCTATCAAAAGATGGTCATTTTGATAAGCGGTCACCCAACCCATTGTTATGGAATACAATGGCCACCTGGGCATGGGGAGGGGATTACCCCCCTCCCCCTTGCCGCAGCCGGACCTTCCCTTTTCTCTGCCATCACCTGCCTACCCCAAGGAGGCAGTCTTCCCTCCTACCTTTGCGCCTGTGGACACAGCCCCCAGCTCAAAGGAACCCCTCTCCAGCTACCCCTCATAATCTATTATTATACTTCTATTTGCTATATAAACCTGTATATCTATTGTAATGAATCAGTTCAAAATATATCTCTTTAGCAATAACTACTTTTAGTTATTTATTGGTAGAATCTTTAAGGCTAGGGGCTCGTTTGAATCGAACTCGCTCAGTAGGGTTGAACTGCTTCACCCCTACCACATATTGACCACAGATGTCCCATTTCCTTTTCCATGACTCCCGTTTAAAAAAAACTATTGATATTTAGGGGGGGATATGTGTTGAAATAACACTATGAAGGAAAGCCTAGTCAGAACTAATGACTTCACCAATGACAACATTTAGGGTAAACAACACGGAAAAAAAGACTGCAAACATTTTCCTCTTTCAAATTGGTATTTTTTTTAAGAATTGAACCACTTATTTGATGTCATCATCCTCTTTACAAATTAACAAGGATAACAACATCCATAAAAGTGAAGCACTGAAACGGTAGGACAAACGGACATTAACACTTGTATAGTGTCTGAACTGAATAATCAGAATATAAAAGTCGAATCAAAATTGTAAGTAAATTTGTTGAAAAACTGCTTGATACAGGATAATGTTTTGGACATACTTACATTTTTAGGACTTGATTATAGAGTTGCTTTGCTTATACTATTGTTCTTTGTTGTCCCAGGAATCAATGTACCAAAAATCAGATCAAACGGATAATTAGATCACATAAAAATTTGTTGTTAAAAAAGTAGAAAAATCAACATGTTTAAAATGGACATACGGACATTCTGGTAATGATTATAGAGTTGCTACGCTTTCTAAATCGTACCTAACTACTACAGGAATCATCATGCAAAGTTTAAAATCGATAGGACAGTTCTAACATGCCTAAATTAACGAATAAAAGCTATCTATCTCGGACGGACGTACGGACGGACGGATTGACCCTAATTATAGAAAAGCTTCGCTTTAAAGAATATGTCAATTGGTCGTTTGAGTCTTGTTTGAATTTTTATTGAAGAACAACCAATGACAACATTTATGAAAGCATCAGTAGGTATGGTTTTCAAAGTTTATAAAAAGAGTTATATTAGCAAAGTAGAAGAGTGACACTTTGCGCTGATGTTGAATGTAATTATAACTTATATGTTGCACCATATTTGCAGTTACTTTCATAAAGTGATGCTCGCAGCTGGTTAAATAACAAATAAAAAAAATTTTAATGAAGCAATATTATCATTTCATTTCTGCGGAAAAACAAGTTCTGTTGATACAGTATTTCGCAGATTGTATAATTAACAAGGATGACAACATCCATAAAAGGGAAGCTCTGAAACTGTAGGACAAACGGACATAAACACTTGTATAGTGTCAGAACTGAATAATCATAATATAAATGTATAAGAGTCGAAGCAAAATAGTAAGTAAATTTTTTTAAAAACGGATGATACAGGATAATGTTTATGGACATACTTACATTTTTATGACTTGATTATAGAGTTACTTTGCTTAAAATATAATACTTTGTTGTCCCAGGAATCAGTATACCAAAAATCAGATCAATCGGATAATTAGATCACATACAAATTTGTTGTTAAAAAAGTAAAAAAATCAACATGTTTAAAATGGACGTATGGACATTTTGGTAATGATTATAGAGTTGCTACGCTTTCTAAATCGTACCTAACTACTAAAGGAATCACCATGCAAAATTTGAAATTGATAGGACAATTACATGCCTAAATTAACGGAAAAAGCTATCCGTTATGGACGTACGGACGGACGTACGGACGGACCGACCCTTATTATAGAAAAGCTTCGCTTTTAAAAATATATAAGATTAATTCCAGTTTAGTTAACTCCGATGAGCTGGAGGCCAAAACCAACAGAAAAGTATTAATTTTATGTTTTTATATTTTTTATTAAAACATTTTTATTACAACATAGGATACATTCATGATTTTTCATTATAACTCGGAACTGGTTCTAATTCAGCGGATATTAATCAGTTTGGAAGCAATATTGGAAATACGTATAACATATGTATCCTTATATATTTGTACTGTGCAGTATAGAGAAAGACAGAGAGAGAGGGAGAGAGAGAGAGAGAGTGAGGGGATTGAGTATAAAGAAATTCTAAATTGTGTTGGATATGTTAAAACCGGTTTATGATAATAACAATAATAAAAGGGAAATCTCATTATTCGCTCTTTTTTTAAGTGCAACTACAAATCCTAGCGATTTGAAAAGACTAAAAATGATAAAAAGATTTTAGAATAAAATAAGCATAATATTTGAATTGTAAACCTATATATTTAATTACATCCAAGAAAAGCCACAAGGCAAATAAATTAAAGAGTAACTGCACTGTTGATCAACAATTTTTTGGCTTGAAATCCATAGTTTGAAAATTATAGGACAATTCTAACATGCTTAAATTAATCAATTTATCGCATCATATTATAGACAGCTTTCCACGGTTATTTAGAATGAAAACATATACAAATAAAACCAGTTTTGTGGGCCCTGAGGTGCCTATGGCCCATGGTAAAAAAATTTAGCATTAATTTTATGATTTTTATTTTAATAATTGTGGAAATTTGATTGTTATACCAAGCTTAACATTATTTTTCAGTATTGCATAGAGCTGGTTCTAATCCAGCGGATATAAATTGGTTTGGAAGCCATACTGGAATAGGTATTTATCACATTGTATTATAGACAGCTTTCCGCGGTAATTTAGAATGAAAAAATATACAAATAAAACCAGTTTTGTGGGCCCTGAGGTGCCTAAGGCCCATGCTAAAAAATTTAACATTAATTTTATGATTTTTATTTTAATAATTGTGGAAATTGTATTGCATAGAGCCGGTTCTAATCCAGCGGATATAAATCGGTTTGGAAGCCATACTGGAATAGGTATTTGTAGGTATTATAGACAGCTTTCCGCAGTTATTTAGAATAAAAAAATATACAAATAAAACCAGTTTTGTTTGCCCTGAGGTGCCTAAGACCCATGCTAAAAAATTAAATATAAATTTATGATTTCTATTTTAATAATTGGAAATTTGACTGTAAAACGAAGCTAAACATGATTTTTCAGTATTGCTTAGAGCCAGTTCTAATCCATCTGATATAAATCGGTTTGAAGCTATACTGGAATATATATTTATCGCATTGTATTATAGACAGCTTTCCACAGTTATTTATAATGAAAAAATATACAAATAAAACCAGTTTTGTGGGCCCTGATGTGCCTAAGGCCTGTGGTAAAAAAATTAACATTAATTTTATGATTTTTATTTTAATAATCGTGGAAATTTGACTGTAATACGAAGCTAAACATGATTTTTCAGTTTTGCTTAGAGCCAGTTCTAATCCATTGGATATAAATCAGCTTGAAGCCATACTGGAATAGTTATTTATTGCATTGTATTATAGACAGCTGTCTGCGGATATTAAAATGGAAAATTATAAGATTAAAACCAGTTTTGTAATAAAGGCCTGTGATAAAAAAAAACTGACATTATTATTTATGATTTTTATTTTAGTAATCGTGGGAAAATGTGGAAATTTGACTGTGATACGAGGCTAAACATGATTTTTCAGTGTGGCTTAGAACCGGTTCTTATCCAGCGGAAATAAATTGGTTTGGAAGTCCAGACTGGCCAGAGTGTACGTTTTGTACGTTTTGTACGTTACGCATCGAATCTGTGTACGTTCTGGACGTTATTTTGATATGTGTACGTAACGTATTTTGAAATTTGTATTTTTGTACGTTTTACGTTTTTTTTTAAAATAATAAGAATCAAATATTAGCAGAAAAGTAATTTGTATGTTTTGTACGAAAATTTTAACCAAAACTATAGGTATATTATATTAAATAAATTCAATATTATCTTAAATTTTCATAGAACAAAAATATGTAGGTAAATTATGCATATATGTTATTAAAACTTACAGATTGAATTTATGGATTTTAAATATATGTCCTATAGATTTAGTTTAAACTATTGAACAGAAAGAGATATGCAGATGACTAAATTCAAGTTTAAATGCATTTCATGCAACTACCCCTTTAATAGATTTTACGACAATTTTTTTCAAATTCTTTATATACTTGGGTAAATTTTCCGAGATATCATATGGTGCTCAGTTTAGGATTAAGAAGTCTTATTTTTTGGTATCTTCAGTTTTTAAAGAAAAAGAATCAAATATAAGTATAAAAGTATTTGTATATTTATTTGTATTTGTACAAAAAGTATTACAAAAATAGTATATTATCTATAATACAAAGTAGAATGATGTCTGTCCGTCTGCTTGTCCGTCTGTATATCAGAAGCTTAATATCTCAGTAACCACTGAACCTATTGGGCTCTACTCTTCATGGAATATACCTAATTGTCCTGTGATGTTTTTTTGCTTTTTTTTCTTTGGGGGAGGGACACTTAAAGCTTTTTACTTTCTACCAGGATTAGAGGCTTCGCCCCTCTTTTATAGAATCGTTTGTTGGAAATTTGTCCAAAAAAAATATAAAAAAAAGATTGTGATTATTTTTTTCATTTAGGCTTCGCCCCAGGGTGCGGTGGGGGTTCCCCCAACCCACTGATTTGCATTAGTTTATAAAAATAAATTGAGGGGTGGTTGATTTTTTTGGAGGGTGGGTTTCCCACACTCTAAGAAAATAGCCTAAAACTACTACAGGACCAGTAGATATATTCCCTGATGATTAGAACCCAATCTGTTCAGTGGTTACCAAGATCTTAAGCTTTAGACAGACAGGCACTGATTTACTTTGTATCAAAGACTAGTATTTTCTGAGATCTTTAGCAATAGACAAAATAACCCTATATTCTATTATATATTTATCCTATAAATCCTTTTTTTCTGTAACGAAGAATCTCGCTAACTGCTGAACCGACATGATCATTGTTAGGTTGTAGGCTATTTTCTCTGTCCTTCCATATCCCTTCAAGAACCTGTATTCAAAATGGTAGAAAAATAGCCTAAAACCATCTCGGTAACTGTATGAAGTAGTTATGAAAATCTTAAGCATCAGACAAAAAACTTATTACTTTATTTAATAGAATATACTTAGTACGTAATAACAGGATGTATGTCTCTCTGTCAGTTTATTTGTACCGAAGGTTCTCGCTAACCGCTAAACCGATATGGTTCTCCTTTACAGGGTAGCTTCTCATAGGTCCTGGGAGAGGGTACAACCACCCTCCCAAGAGAAATTACTCATAAAAAAATCACCACCCTTCCCCTATTTTCTCTTTCTTTTTAAAATTGAAATCAGAATGGGGGTGGTCTACTCCCCCCTCCCTCACTAAAAAATTTATTAGTAAAGCTACTCTATAATCACTTTGTCAGTCCGTTATGCTATCGGAGAAACGTGATTTTCTCGGCTCCTGTTTTTTGATTGAATAAGTTCACATTCTACATATTTTCATTGAGATTTGCCTTTTGGTTGGGGTGCTAGAAGATCTATTCCTAGATTTTCTTTTTTTAATGGTTTTCTCGACTTCTATTCAAGATAGACGGCTGAAATTTTCAGGGAATAAATAAATTCACATTCTACATATTTTCAAAAAGTTTCTTTAAGGTGTGTCCATTTGTTGCAGTGCTAGATCGATTCCTAGATGTATAGGTTTTTGTGATTTTCTCTACTCATATTCCCTGTAATTTTCAGGGATTGTATTAGTTTTCATTCTTAATACTTCCACTAAATTTCATTGAGATTTGCTTATTGGTTGGGGGGCTGAATTTATTTCTAGATTTTCACGTTATATATTTTTAAAAGGTTTTGTGATTTATTTAAATAAGTTAAATGCTTATTTTTTACGACACTACTCTATAGTTTATATAGTTCCCAGATTTCCGTTCATAACTTTTGAGCTTCGCTACTTAAGGATGTTGTTATCCTTGTTTTTTACTTTTTATCTTTCAATAAAAAAAATGTGTTTTTAATTCAACTCCCCCCCCCCCTAATCAAGTTCCTCTAGAGGCCTCTAAGGGCGTAGTCGCTGGTCCTTATAATAGGATATACTTTGTACATAATAACAGGATGTGTTTGTTTGTACCAAAGAATCTCGCTAACCACGGAACCGATATGGTTCTCCTTAACAGGATAGCTTCTCATAGGTTTTTGGAAGTTTTATAACTATTTTGGGGAAGAGTGTCACCATCCACCCTCCCAAGAGAAATTGACTTTAGAAAAAAAGTACCTCCTCCCCCCAAAAATGAATTTTAATTGCTCACTGATTTTAAGTTAATTTTTTTCCAGATGTCTATAAATAACTTTTGAGCTTCGCTACTTATGTATGTTGTCATCCATGTTTTTTTATTGAATTCAACTCTCCCCTCCTCAAGTGCCCCTAGAGGCCTTTAGGAGCGTAGACGCTAGTTCTTTTAAATAGAGTAAGAGGATATCTTGTGTCTGTCAATTCGCTATGGTTCTCCTTTACAGGTAGCTGCTAGTAGACTTAAATGTATTGATAATAGGTAACTAGGAAATTACTTAACTTATTTTTATTAGGAATGTACGTTTTTTTTGTACGTTTTTTTACTTTTTTATGTACGTAACGTATTTTTTTTTGTGTACGTTATGTACGTTTTTTATTTTCAAAATTGGCTGGCCAGTCTGGAAGTCATACTGGAATAGTTATTTATTGCATTGTATTATAGACAGCTGTCCACTGATATTAAAATGGAAAATTATACAATTAAAACCAGTTTTGTGGGCTCCAAATGGCCGAAGGCCTGTGCTAAAAAAACTGACATTATTCTTTAGGATTTTTATTTTAGTAATTGTGGGAAAAAGTCTGTAATACAATGCTATACATGACTTTTTCAGTATGGCTTAGAACAGGTTCTTATCCAGTGGATATAAATCGGTTTGGAAGCCATACTGGAATAGTTATTTATTACATCGTATTATAGACAGCTGTCCACAGATATTAAAATAGAAATACAAGAGTTAAAAACTTAAAAATGAAGTGAAAAAGTTATTCTTTAGCCATTAAATTACTAACAATATTTGTTAAAAAGTATCATTAAAGTGTTCACGAAGCTGGAATTAAGTTGATATATGTCACTGATTAATGTTTTTTAAGATTACTTTTTAGAGAATTAAGTCTTAAATACTTCCCATTTAAAAATAAATCAAACTTTAAAAAAACGAATTTATTCCCTTGAAAACATCGTTGTATTTTGTGTTTTATTATACATATCTAAAAACCTATCAAAATCGACAAATAACAATCTTTTAGTTGAAGTTTACTTGCAAATTTATAGTAAAATAAAAGCTTTTGTTACATACCGTATTAAACTAACCAAAAAATGTTGAAATTGTTATCTACGGATAGATTTAAAATTTTCTTCCGATGGTCACAGAAATAAAGCCATATATGGTAATGAATATCACTGATAATGGTACCTGGATTTTCATTTTTTCCTTTATTTAAAAATTTATATGAATATCTAATTCTACATATCTACATGGCTTTAGATATGTGACGTTAAAAATCATTTAAAATCAGTTAATTGCTTTGTATATGTATGATAAAATGTAATATAACCATTGAACAGGATACATACAGGCAATTGATAATATTATAATTGAAACTATAAAATTAAGCTATTCTCGGGACCATCAATAATGTATCATCTTAATTAACGCCTATCTCAAAAAATGCTTATCTCAGAAAATGCTTTTCTAAAAACATTTTAAAAAGCAAAGCATTGTTTTATATTTAGCAATCAATATATTAATAAGAATATATTTTGATATCATTAATATGACTTAATTATATTCATTTTGTATAAAGACACATTCATTTATTAAAAATTGTTAAGATAAAGTCCAAGCTTTTTAGCTCTAACTAGTGGCTACGCCCCTAGAGGCCTCTAATGGTACTTTATATGTTTTTTTTTATATTTAAAATATGTCTATGTTGCGTCTGACATTTATGTTTCATTGAATGCTCTTTGTTAAATCAAGAAACATAATTTTTTTGTTTTCTTGTGATTTCTCTTAGGAAGGTGGTGGTACCCTCCCCCAAAATAGTTACAAATCTTTCCGGGACCTATGAGAATCTACCATGTTAAGAAGAACCTGATTGCAGCGAGATCCTTTGGCACAAATATACAGACACACAAACATCCTGTTACTAATAAAGTAACAGGATGTTTGTCTGTGTGTTTGTACTCTCTTTTGGAATCATACTGCAGAGCTAAAAATACGAATAGGCCCCCACATAATTGGGGGATTTAAAAGTTTTATTATCAATTGAGAAAGTTTTTACAGATATTAAGGTTTTATTTTATTTTGGGGTAAAATTCTTGCTTAGATTATATTTAATTAATTAACTAAAATTTATAGAAGATATTTAAAAGAAACAAACTTTAAAATGTGAATTAATTAAAGGTTTTGCTGTAAGTGTTTTCTAAGATAGGCGTTTTTTGAGTACAGACAGGTTGAATTAAACACACACACACATACACACAGACAGAGTACGGACACCACAGAACTTGATTGTATTAAAGTTTATTCTTCAAAACATGGAATAGGATAAAGAGCACACAAATTCTATTCTTTTAATAAATTTATATATAAATCTGTTGTATATGGATGTACAATAATTAAAGCAAGGCTTTATTTTAATACGAAACAAAATTACGTAAAGATGGTTCCTGAGATATTAAATCAAGTCAGTTTATAAAATAACATGTCTTTTCAGTTATGGGAATACAATTATTTACTTATTATAGTTATTGAAATTGTCCTATATTGGTCCAAACTTATAACTTAAAATACACTGAAGGGACTGCAACTTTTACAATATTCAAAAATGTTTGGTTTCTATATTTCAACTTAACAAAATTTGTTGGTACCATTTGTACAATGACAGGTAAGAGAGGGGACGAAGAAAGAAAGAGGGAAATACAAACGGCTATAAGTTGGGTTTATAAACAAAATCTGTATGATTATAAATCAATAAATTAATAAACTTGTTTAACAAAGTTGTCGAGATTTTACATAATATCACCAGGGACGTCCTAGGGGGTGGAGGATAAAGGAGTAGGCATCCCCAAAATTTTTAATTTTTACCCCCCTTAACCCTTACAGATCGGGGGGGGGTCATATTGACCCCCCCCTCTAGTTTTTTCAATGCCATTTTTTTTGTAGGTAAGATAGAGAGTTGTGACTTCATGACTTTTTAAGTTTAGTAATTATACGTCGGCAAGAGTTGATCTTATAAGGATATCTGGTCTGTGTCGGTCGTGGCGTCCGGTCAAAGTCGGTTGGGTAGCACCAAAATTAGAAAAAATTCTAAATCAATCTTAATTTCTACATTATGACTTTTGTGTATAAGGTAGAAACCTAAAATTTTTTTGGTGAATACTTAGACATCAATGACCTTCTGAGAAAAGTGGTGTTATGACCGTTTGACCGACATTATGACCGATTTTTGTCCAGCTTTTACTACAGACATATATCATGAATATCGTGGCTTCTATTACACCTAGAGACCTATAAATTTTTTTGGTAAATCCTTGAGCAACAATAAACAGATAAAATATTAATTGGCGGCGCCAACCGCCGTTTTACCGCCGTAACCGCCGAAAATGGCGGTTTCCGTTATTTGCCGTTTTTCGGCGATGATCAGAAAAAGTAATTTTTTTGTTATGAAAAATAAAAGTTCGTCCTAAAATTTGGTCATCCTAGCTGCAAAATTGGCCGCTCTACAGCTGTTTTAAAATTTAGCGGCTGGCCGCTAAAAAGCGGCTAAGGAGCGGCCTGACTGCTATGACTAGAAAAAGTAATTTTCTCTAAAAATACACATGAACCACCAGAAAAAAATTTTACGTCTTTATCTGTAACAGGAGCCGAGATAGAGGGGGGGGTCAATATGACCCCCCCCCCGATCTATTAAGGTGGGAATTGGGGCCCGATCTGTAAGGGTTAAAATAAAAAAGCTTAGACGTCACTAACTCTATGACATAAAGATTTCTCCCCCCAAAATGAACTTTGTGATGCTGTAGGCATCTCAGAAATTGTAATTTTTAATTCTTCCCCCCCCCCCCCCCCCCCAATAAAAATGCTTGGACGTCCTTGAAAAGTATGATCTATGTTATCAAGATTTTCAATGATAAACAACCTTTTTGTTTCAAAGACCCAACTCTGTGTGAATGAAACAGTGATATTACTGGATAAAAATTAATTAAAATCAACTTATATATTATCCAGATTTTATTTAATTGACGACCTTTTTGTTTTAAATCCCCAACTCTGTTGAATGAAACAGACAACTACTTAAAATAATGGGCCCTGAATGTTTATTTTATATGGATTTTTCATTTAAATAATGTTTAGTTGAAACTTATGTATATTGATTGTAGGAATATGAATTTAAGGCTTTAAAAAAATTAAATAAAAAACAAAATTTGGATATCTAGGGTTTAAATATAGGCAGGTATTTAGAAAAATTTGACTCTTTTCCGATAATTGGGAGAAAAAAAAGATTGCTTTTGTTTATGGAAAACCTTTAGTAAGACTGCTAATTTTTTTGCTAGATATGTATAGCAAATGATATTTGTTTATTCTTTTTGCCCAATTTTATTCCTAAATCATGTATTTTCTGAAGATTTCAACAATTTTTCATATGTTAGTGTACCTGCATAGATATATCAATATTTGGTAACTGATTTTACGAAATTAACGCAGGTTTTATATTTAATTGTAAACCAAGTTTGAACATTTATTTCAAAAGAGGTGTAGTACAACAAAATTTTTGTAGTATAAATTTCGTTGTTTTTATGTGTAAGCAAAGAAAAGGGTGATTTTTCCTTAGTCTTATAAGTGCACAGATTGTTGTGGTATTTTTGTGAGAAGTGGATCTCGGCATTCTTAATTAATTATTCAATGAAAATTACTTAAAACATAAGAAAAAGTAAATAAAAATGCAATTTGAAAAATTAGCTTCGCGATCACTTTAAATTGAATGGTTTGTAACGTAAAAACAACGTAAAAAATTGATTAAAATAACAGTTATTCTATAGCCATTATATTGCTAACAATATTTGTTAAAAAGTATTGTTAAATTGGACGGTTTTAACGTAAACATGATGTAAAAAACGATTTAAAAAAACCGTTATACTATAGTTATTAAATTACTAAAAATATTTTTATAAAAAGTATCGTTAAATTGGACGGTTTTAACATAAAGACTATGTAAAAAAGGATTAAAAAGGCTTATTCTATAGCCATTAAATTACTAATAATATTTGTTGAAAAGTATTGTTAAATTGGACGATTTTTAACATAAAAACAACGTGAAAACGATTTTAAAAAACGTTATTCTAAAGCCATTAAATTACTTACAATATTTGTGTCAAATTGTCTGTAATATGATGCATTTCAGTATGGCTGAGAACCAATTCTAATCTAGCAGATATAGCCATATAGGTTTATAAAACTTTGGGTACCAAATGTAATTTACAGTCCAAAGTTTACTAAAGGTTATGAAACTTTGGGTACCAAGTGTAATTTACAGTCCAATGTTTACAAATGGTTATAAAACTTTGGGTACCAAATGTAATTTACAAACCAATTTTTACTAATGGTTATAAAAGTTTTGGTACCAATTAGTCCTGATTTAATATTATTTGCCTTATTTATTATAGGTTTATTAATAGAGAGAAAATTGCCTGTAATATGATGCTTTTCAGTATGGCTGAGAACTGATTTTAATCTAGCAGATATTTATTGGTTGCAAAGCTGTACTGAAAAAATAAAAGATCCCTCATTCATGGAAATATTTACAAGGTAGAACATGTTGTATAGTTAGGTTGCTAATATGGACCTCATTTATTGGTAAGGGGTTGGGGGCAGACCCACATGGCAGGATTTATGCTAGTTTTCATTTACTAGGTTTAAATTTCTGATCAATTATTTTTTTCCTATAACAAAATTTACATTAACTTTTCGTGCAAAAATAAACCACTAAAAATAAAGAAAGGAGTCTGAATTTTTTGTGTGTAGATTTCTTAGGCAAATAAGAATCGCAGTTCTATTATGCTTTGTGCCCAATTTTTACGTTTAAACCCCTATAGTTATGTAATCTTTGTCCGTAGGTTTTTCGTTTAAATTTCGGATCAATTATTTTTTTCCTTTCACAAATCAACGTTAACTTTTCGTGCAAAAAAACCCACATAAAAAAAAGATAGGAGTCTGAAATTTTTTGTGTAGATTCTTTAGACAAATGACAATCGCAGTTTTTTCATGCTTAATGATCGATTTTTACGTTCAAATCCCTTTAATTATGCAATCTTTGTCCGTAGGTACTACATTTAAAAAAGTCTTTTTTTATACTATTAAATAAAAAATGTTGATTGTCTTTGAGTGTCGTTAACTCGTTGGCCTTTCAATGTAGATCAATGAAATTTTAAACATAGCTAGTTAAAGTAGTTGGTAGTCTCTGTATGAAATTTCAATAATATCACATGAATACAAAAAAACTTATTACAATCGTAAAAAACGACACAAAAAACGATAAACCCCAAATGAAAATAAAAAAAAACATTTTTAAAATAAATTATTTAAGACTGTTCATGTTATCGTCAGCTAAGGGGTTAATACGAGCCCACTTATTGAAACCATTTTTAAGATTTTTCAAGAAAGCGAAAGTGTTCCCCATTTTCAGGCCATAAAGGGGGAGAGGGAAATGGCCACAAACCGGTTTCAACATATCCAACACAATATAGAATTAATCTATACTCAATCAGTGAGGGAGGGTGGGACAAGGGAGGGAGGGAGAGATTTAGAGAGAGAGAGAGGAGGATGCTTTATACAGTTTAAACTTTTAGAAGGTTGATCACAGATGCTCTATATGTTATTTTGTCCGCTGATGAACTCTAATAAAGTGATAAAGGCAAAAATTATGACCCCTGGTTGAACGAAATGACCTATAAATGACAGAGGAAATAGCAAGCTGTCATAATATCTATGTGTATTTTACATAAATTATTATACCTTAATTAAACACCTAGATATTAGCCTTCTTAATATCTATAATACGATGTCTGTCTGTTTGTTTGTCTGTCTGTCTGTTTGTTTTTAGCGAAGGATCTCGCTAACCGCTGAACCGATCGGGTTCTTCTTTACAGGGTAGCTTCTCAAATATCCCGGGAAGGTTTATAACTATTTTCTTGGGGGCTGGGACACCCCTAACCTCCCCAAAAAATGAAAAATAATTTCTTTAAAATCTAAAACACGAAAAATTAGTTTGATAAAACCTCTTGGGGCGAAGCCGCTAGTAGCATAAAAGATTAACTCATTATTTGATATCTATAGTAGATTAATAAATATTCATAACTTATATGAAAGCAGAATTGTTATCCATCGCACCGGGTTATAGACAGCTTTCCGCGAAAAGTAAAGCGATACATTTTAAAATTAACACGTGTATCAAATTGTTAAAATTGCGTATTTTTACAACAGCATAAAAATTCTCTTCACGCTTCAGTTAATTTCATTACTAATACCTTCTATGTACATTTGCCATTTCTGAGAAAATTAAATACTTTGTGATTGTGATATAGTACGCAGGAATAAAGGGATCTGAAGGGAAAAGACAATTGCTGATTAATTGATGTACATCCTTAATAATGATGCACAAAATTGTCCCTTCTGTACATTACAATTAGTGATTAAAATGTGTGGACACTCAACTTAATGAACCCACCAATTAAAAGTCCCCAAAGCTGTTACGCCAACGAATAAGAAAATGTTATTAAAAAACTTTGGCACTTGTGTAATAAACAGCCCAATCTCCCCTCCCTCCCTCCCAAGCAAAAGTGATTGCACATTTATTTATTTATTTATGGCATAGAACGAGGAAAAAAGACGAAAAAATATTAAGAAAGTTCTATTCTTGTCAATAAAATCAGGAATATAAGGACTAATAATTCCTTTCTCGTATTTATTCGAATCCGGTGGATAGGAACCGGTTCTCATCCATACGAAAAAACTATGTCTAGCATCGTATTATATCCAGTTTTCTACGAATATAAAAATGTACAATCATAAGATTAAAACTAGTTTTTTAGCCCGTGCCTACGACACCTCGGGGCAAAAAAAAACTGGTTTTAATCTTATAATTGTACATTCTATATCCGCGGAAAGCCGTTTATAATACGATGAAAGAAATAACTATTCCAGATTCTTAACATTTTGTGCATTTTTTATAATTGTTTAGAATAGAATAGAGTAGAAATCATATTATGAACAAATACAAGTAACATATTTGAAAATTACAAAAACAATAAGTTTATCAAACTCTTTACGAAAGTCAAACTACCCATTTGTAAATGTAATTAATCAATATACAAAACATTTTAGTTTTTCTAAATAATAAAGCAAAAATATACAATTTTGCAATATTTATAATTTCAAAATTATTATGTTTGTATGTAAGTTGATGTTTATGTATGTGTGTGTGGGTTTGAGTTTGTGATAGAACGATTCACAAGAAAGGAGGCTAAAAAACGCTACACCACCTCCGCCCCCCCCCCAAAAAAAAGATGAAAAATGTTAAAAAGAGAAGGTAAATTCTACTTTGCGTATACATAGAAAAGTTTCTACTCTAAAGACAATTTCTAAGACATCAATATAATACAAAAGTACAGTACTAAAGTTTCAAAACAAGTTATTTGTGTGAAGTTATTAAACAGTATTTATACGCCTTTAGAAACAGACCTTAGGCCTAGGCCTTCGTTGTGTGTGTAGAGTATATGTTGTAGATTTAGGAATAAACAAACTGGTTATTCATTAAGATATGCTATAAGTGAGGTATATATCATTAATTCAATTAATAATGAAGGTAGGCCTATGTAGTATGTAGTATGTAATGTGTATTCAGTAAGATCTCGTAAATGCCCTAAATTTATAACAATTATTTTCCAATATAAGTAATGGAATCAAGATATCTTTCTGGCGACATATATACATCGTATACATTTTTAAAACGTCGATAATTTTTCAGACATAGAAATTTTTTTTTAAACGTCTTTAATTTCATGTCTACAGAATGCTACAAGTTTAGAAAAATCGGATGGTTATAGGCTTTTTTTTGTAGGAGGTAGGAATATAACAAGAACCCAAAAGGCATAACCTACAACTACCAACTTAGACGCCTTGTCCCAACCCTTGAAAACAATTGAAATTAAAATAAATATTGCCAATTTTTATAGGTCTTTATTCCTGATTCTAGAGTAGGCCTATCTGCTAGCCACTAGGCCTACAACTGCAGTTCCCCCAGGGAGGAAGGGACAATGGACTTTAAATTACACTAGTACCCGCACCCTAGTACCCAACGGTCTAAAAACACGGTCTCTTATTACTTAAAACTAAAAACCAAAAGATATACTAAAAGTTTGCAAATTTACACAGTAATTATTTAGATTTACAGAAGGAGTAATTTTGTTTTAAATCACTGGGAATGTACATCATACATTACATTATCCCTTAAGATCCCTGAGTTCTAAGAAAAGGAGGCTGTTTTGGGGGGTAATAGGAAGTCATGGAATAAACGGAATAAAAAAGGGGAAGCATTATATTGCATTATAGATATATAGATTATAGTGGGGGGGGGGGGGAAGGAATAAAGTTGGGTTACTCGCTTTTTTTTTGACGCAGGGAGTTGATCCAGGTAGGGAGGGGACATTGGGCTGTTAATTACACCAGTCCCCAAATTTTTATAATAATATTTTTTTTATTTATTGGCCTATCAACTTAGGAAAGTAAAATTGGATTTTCTTAGATTGGTTCAATAAGTGAAGTGTTCAAACATTTCGACCACTAGTTTTAATTTACAAAAGGAAAAAAATTTGTGTAACCTCATTGGGGGTGTACATCAATTTATCCGCATTATTGCCAGGAAAAAAATTGGAAAAAAGCGGTCAATAATATATTATAAATCCATTAATTGTAAATATATAAATTAGTAAAACATTGCATTTTATTTTTTATTTATAGACCGTTTTTAAAGTTAAATATAAAATGTCTTTTTAAATGAAGATCATCATTTGATATTTAAAAAAAATAAATAATAAACTTAACTTAACCTAACCTAACTTAGAGAGTTGGTTTCTGAACTGTTTTGAGAAACCGCCATAATTTTTCTATTGAACACCCATCCCTTTTCCTGACTGACGCAGGAAACATGTTTTAATTCAGGGAGATGGGGGATAGGTCAAATATTACATTTTAAATTATATGCAAGTATTCTTCAAATAAAATAACGGTTGTTATTTTAGAAAGCTACTATTTACGCCATGATTTTGATTTGATGTGGGTTAAAAATATATATGATATATCATTTATAGAAAGGTTTCGTGACTTTTTGGTTTATAAAAAAAATAGAATTTAAAATCCTCTTTAGAGAAAAATCTTCTAGTCAACTATTTTTATGATTTGATATTTTAAACTAACAATAATTATGGTTTAGAGTAACTTAATTGAATCAATTTAAATAAAGCGATGTATTAAATATTAATTTATTATAGCAAAACGTTTGTTTAATATATAAATTATGTGATTTTGTAACTAACGGACAAATGTTCTACTTTGAATTGATTGATTTCATTTATTGAATTATTATTTGATATTTTTCAAATTCAACTCTTAGGTTGGTTTTAGGCTATTTTCCTTCCCTTATCATCATTTTGAACTCTCAGGCCCTAGATACTAGAGGTGCAGTAGCTAGTCATTATAAGAGGTAAAAAGTCAACAGTTTGGGATCTTGGAAAGAAAACATAGTTGCGGGTTTAGTAGCTTTCCTCTTATTTCTAGCCCCTGCGGGGCAATCATTAATATTTACATAACCTAACCTAAAATATCCTTTCAAAAGCTACTGTGCAAATACGATGAAACCCGCAACTTAGTTTTCTTTCCATGATCCAAAGTTTTTATCTTTGGGGACTATTTTAACACAAAGAAAACAAATTCATGAAAAAAATGTTTGGATTTACTCATCGTCGGTTTCCCTTAAAACGTCTAGTCGGACACAGAATACCCCCCTCTCCTTAATTTTAAATATTTCTTATTTATATTTCCCGCAAGGTTAGGACACTGCTTTATAAGCCCCACATGGTTTAGAGATAAAACTACCCTCTCCTACTTTTCAATAAACTAGCGATGGCGCCCCTAGCATCTAGAGGCTCTTAAAAGGAACAAAGAGGGGCTAGACAATAGCTTAAAACCATCCCAAAACTTCAATAGAAAAATAAATAGCCTAAAACCATGACAGGACCTATTTGAAGCTGACCTAAAACAGAGAACTCCATAGGTTAAGTAGTTATTGAGATCTTAAGCTTCAGACAAAACACTTACTACTTTATATAATAGGATAAGGGGGTTCTGTGGTCGTTTGATACTTTGTGGGAAAGCATCGATTCATAATTAATTATGAACTTTGATCTCCATGCTTCTCTTACTTATTCATTTCTACTACTCAGCACGTGCAATTATTTATATTAGCGCAGCTACTCATTGATTGGATATGGCCCGTACATACATCCCTTTAATACTCTGTCACACCGTGAAGGAACCTTACAAGATTTCGAGATTATCTCAGTATTATTACTTATAGTACTAGCGTCTGCGACCCTGGCATCTAGGGACTCTATATTCGAAAGGATATGGAAGGGCAGAAAATAGCTTAAAACAATACCCAGGCTTATTTATAAAAACAAAATAGCCTGAAACCATCTCAGGGCCTATAGGAAGCTATCCTCTATAGAAGAACCATATCGGTTCAGTGGTGAGCGAGATCCTTCGCTGCAAACAAAAAAAATCTTAGTACTTTATATTATAAGATATAATTTTACCATATTTCCAAAATTTCACCAACTTCATATTTTATTTAATAACAGTTTAACCATATTGGTTCAGTGGTTAGTGAGATCCTTCCATACACACAGACAGACTTATATACTATATGTATTATATGTATATAGTTCTATCTCCTGGTAAAGGGAATTCTATTAAAAGACACAGCCCCATTATCAATGTAATCTCTTTAAAATTTATCCTAGGTTCAAAGATTTTAATTACATTCTTGCCAATTTATATAAGATATAAAATCAAAATATTAGAAAAATTAGACATATTACATAGATCTAAATGCAATTTTGATTTTGAAATATATTTTTATTTAAAAAGCGCTAAAGTAGAGAGTCAGATACAGGGATAAGATTAAGGACAAAAAATTGATGTACAATTAAAATGCAACAAATTAAAAGTCTTTTAAGAAACAAGGATGGGGAGATAATCTTCTACGCTACTTATATTATTTAAACGATTTTAAAGTAATCAAAGAAAAAAGGAACACTTGAATAATTATGTATATTTATAAAAAATACATTTATCATGATAATTATTGATTACTAAATGATTTACCAAGCAGGCTCACACTCACTGTGGGAATTACTAAAAAAAGAAATAAATTAACAACGAAGCACAAAATATTATGGTTGGACAAACCGACAATGTGAGTTATATGGTTAATGGTAAAAAAATATATATCACGATACTATTTTACATAAGATATGTAAATGTCTTTTATAACTGATAGACAGACGAACCAAGTAAATAATATACTGAATGCTCAGTGATCTTTACATAAAATTACATTTTTTCCCAAAGCTGTTTCTTAAGACCGAACGAACATTTCGAATTATAATGTAGCTTCATGGTAGTTGTTCATGGAATACAAAAAGTCACATCTTTTGTAAGTATTATTAGTTTTTAGCCCGTCTGAGCAGCCATTTCCGGCTTTTAAATCCTTTTTATTTGTAATCCCTTCATTTTCGAGAGTGGCAACTTAGATTTCTTAGAATAACCCATTATTAAGCATCTGTCGATTTCAGCTGTGGCTTACTAAAGAAGTTATACTCAATGAAGCAGCTGCCATAAATATTAAATCAATAAATTGTTTTGTTTAATTTGAAAACTGACCTAATTTAGTTTGTAAAATTTCCGGAAGTAGATAGAGCCAACCAGAGTAAAATTGTATCAAAATTGAACCTAAAAATAGAAAGGTAAAAAAAATCAGGGATCTAAATGGATAAGACAATGGCCGATAAATTGATCTACATACCTAATGATTTTACACAAATTTTCCCTTCTGTAGATTACAATTAGTGGTTGTAAGGTTTGGACACTCAACTTAATGAACCAAGCAATTTAAAATCGATGAAGTCCCTAAAGTTGTTAAGCCAACGTTTGAGTAAACCTAATTATAAAACTTTGGGGACTAGTATAATAAAAGCCCAAAGTCCCCTCCCTCCCTGGCAAAATTTATTTCAATATTAAAGAATTATGTAAATATCAGTAACCTAGTAATTAAGAAAATTATGTTGACAAAAAGTGTTTTATTGCTAAAATATGTTTAATTTGTTCAACTGGTTACTGGATAAACAAATAAGAAATGTGATTTAGCAATTAGAGTCTAAAGAGAGTCTAAAGCTTTAAACTGTTTTTAACCTATTTTTAAAACATATATCAAAAATATACTATGACACCAGTAGAATTAAACTGCAGAGCCTAAATTTGAATTAAGTCCCCAATAAACTTTTTGGAGGGGATTTAAAAATTAATTTTACTGTTGCTGTGGTCTTTTTTGATCAGAGCAAAAGATCTTTTTTTATTTGGGTAAAATTCGTAGCTTTTAGAGTGTTTTGCTTTATATATATAGTATTCTGGTATAGAGTAAAATTAGGCCTTTTGATTTCATCTAAATTAATTCATTAAAAACTTAATTCTTTACAATATATCAATGAATTAACTTTATCGTGCTTGTTTTCCATCACTTATTTAAAACACAAAAAAATGGCTGTAAAGGGTTAAATAGTAAAAGATGACAACAAACGTTTACGCAATACAACAATTTTTTTTTGTCACATATACAAATATGATAAAATATAAGATTATTCAAACTTATTTTTTTAAATATTTTTAAAAAGCATGTATCTTTTATGTGTATAGTTTTCATTCTTTTCATTTTAATTAAATAAAAATTATTTAACTACATTGGAAATAAGTCACTTTGTGAAAACACTCTTTTTTGAATTGTAAAAAACTGAAATGAAACGAGACTTCTAATTGGTTCAGACTTCAGAATAATATGTTTTATTCTAATGTTAAATTTCTTCTATATAAGTTATTGTTTTAGAAAAAAATTATTTGCATCGAACAGAGTAGAGTTTTTATTATTGTATTGATATAATCTGAATCACATCAAATTGTTCTGTAAGAAACAATTTAACCCCAAACTAAAAAATGCTTTTGCTTCCATCAAAATGATCACAGCAACATATAAAATTGATTTTTAAATCCCCCAAAAAAAGTTTATTGGGGACTTAATTCAAATTTGGGCTCTGCAGTCTGATTCTACTGGTGTCATAGTATATTTTTTATATATGATAAAAAAATAGGTTAAAAACAGTTTAATTATATTCATTTTCCCTTTTATCGAGTATAGACCACAAACGAACTTTTCAAATTATATTTTTTATTCTAAAGAAGGCGTATCAACTTTTTCACTTTTTATTTAAGATAGCTAGCCGGTTCTTTTAGTAAGTAGAAGATGTAAAATTTTTATAGAATTCAGATATGCAATCGGTTTTTTTGTAGACATCTTATTTTTTAAGTAATTTAAGTTTAAAAAAAAAAAATTAAGTCGGTTTTAAGGTACTAAAACGCAACAAAATAAAAGAAGAAAATGGCCAGTATGAACAAAAATAGTAAGATCTTTAATTTGACACCTTACTTTTAAAATTCTGTTGAGTAATTATTGAAGAAATAAATTTTTTTAACCTCGGTTTAATCAAAACTTTGAAGTAAAATATAATCTCCCACAGGCATAAAAAATATGGGTTCATATATACCTTTAGAATCAGAAAAATATTATGAATCCATTGTAAGCAAAATTGAAAAAAGTAAAAAAATAAAAATAATAAAAATGGCCTAACGTATTATTTTTTACAGGTAACACTTAATTGTAACTATTAAACTAGCCAATCTCAAGTCTCAAAAATTGACTAATCGGGAAGCTTAACCTCAAAACCTCAACCAATAGAATTGACAAACAAGGATGACAACATCCATAAGTAGCGAAGCACAAAAAATTGTGGATGGGAATATGTAGAAGTAGATTTAAAGTGTATTTATTAAAATCAAGAATAGATTTATTGGAGAAAATAAACACGAAACCTTGTTTTATTTTGTATGATGAAGATGGTTAAAGTAAATTACATACTAGATGCACATAACAATGGGGGAAAAAAATTGAAACTGTTAATGCAAAAAAGTTTCAAAATTGGACCAAAAATACCAAAGATATGGGGAAATATGTCAAACATATAAAAATAGTCAAAAACCTGCTAAAAGGCGGTTTGGCCGCCATTGTTTCTTTTTTTAAAACACCAAAAATTTAATGTTAATATCTTTAACTGAAAATTTTTTGAAAATTGGACTATAAACACCAAAGATATGGGTAAAAATGTGATATATACAAAAATAGCCAAAAACCTGCAAAAAGGCAGTCTGACAGTCATTGTTGTTTTCTTCAAACGACAGGAAATTTAATTTTGATATCTTTAACTGAAAAAAATTCGAAAATCGGACCATAAACACCAGAGATATGGGGAAAAATGTGAAAAATATAAAAATAGCCAAAAACCTGCAAAAAGGCAGTCTGACCGTCATTGTTGTTTTCTTCAAATGATGGGAAATTTAATTTTGATATCTTTAACTAAAAAAATTTTGAAAATTGGACCATAAACACCAAAGATATGGGGAAAATTTGGAAAATATAAAAAATAGCCTAAAACCTGCTAAAAAGCAGTCCGACCGCCATTGATGTTTTATAGTTAATTGTGGTCCTTAATGATGGGAATGTTGTCAAAAAATTTCAGCTCTTTATCCTGTATAGGAGCCGAGAAAATCACGTTTCTCCCAATTCATTAATTACGGACGGACGGACGGACGGACAGACGGACGGACGGACAGACGGACGGACGGACGGACGGACGGACGGACAGACGGACGGACGGACAGACGGACGGACATTGTGAATTATAGAGTAGCTTCGCTACTAAAAAAAAGGATAATGTTCATAGAATATATACAATAGATACTACAATGAAAATAGTGATACTTACATAACCTGTAAAGAACCAAAAATTATGAACAAATATGCTTCAATCTGTTTATAAACTTCAAAACAATGCAGTTAAAAATGCTTTATTGTTTCTTGTTTTTAAAAAATATCTGTTACATTGTATGTATATTTATTTAGGTTTATTTCAAGTTTCAAGTTTTCAAGTTGTTTAACCCTTTAAAGCCGAAAATTATGATTCTTAAAATAAACTTATATTTTTTATTATAATTTTATAAAACTTTTTCAATTTAGCTTACAATGGAATTATAATATTTTTCTGATTCTAAAGTTATATATGAACCCATATTTTTTATGCCTGTGGAAGATTATATTTTACTTCAAAGTTTTGATTAAACCGAGGTTAAAATAATTGATTTTTTCAATAATTACTCAAAATAATTTTAAAAGTAAGGTGTCAAATTAAAGATCTTACTATTTTTGTTCATACTGGCCATTTTCTTCTTTTATTTTGTTGCGTTTTAGTACCTTAAAACCGACTTAATTATTTTTAAAAAAAACTTAAATTACTTAAAAAATAAGAGGTCTACAAAAAAACCGATTGCATATCTGAATTCTATGAAAAATTTTACATCTACTACTTACTAAATAACCGGCTAGCTATCTTAAATAAAAAGTGAAAAAGTTGATACACCTTCTTTAGGCTAGGTAAGGTTAGGCTTAGTACTTCAGAAGAACCCCCGCTGAGTTTCTAATCCCATAGTAATAGAGCTCTGCTAGGATTAGAGCCTTCCAAAATGCTTAAAATATGTATCCAAATGTTTGATATAAGAGTAGGAGAAGGTGTTTTACTTGCCCAGATATTATGTTTGATTTACATCTTAATTTGTTAAAGTATATTTTTAAAAGATCAACAACAAAAAACTTACAAAGAAAAAGTCCAAGAAAGCCAGCTGAAGCATTATAGGGGAGGGCTAGTGCATCCTTCAGAATTATGGTAAGAGATATTGGGGGCTCACTTATACTGTCCTCAAACCACATTATTGGTATCAACATTCGGTCCACTGGCAAACTAAATAGTTGTGTTCATTTTAATATGTATACAAACTGTAAAAATATGAATGACAACTTTCAAAAAGCATAGCTCTCAAAATAAACTTGGACGGGGGACAAATGAACATTAACACTTTAAGAGTGTTGAACTTAATAAACAGAATAAAAAGTCTAAACAAAATTATATATAAATCTGTTGCAAAATTTACTGATAGAGGACATACTTACATGTTTAGTAAGAGATGCTTAGCTTATAAAATTGTGCCTTGTTGTCCTAGGAAACATTGTCTCAAAAATCAGATAAATAGGATTATTATATCAGTTGTTTTGAAAGGACCTGCGGACTGGTAACGATTATTGAGTTGATAAGCTTTATAAATCGTACCCAATTGTTACAGGAATCATTATACCAAGTTTAAAATCGATAGGACAATTCTATCTTCATTATGGAAAAGCTTCGCCTTTGATAGTTATTTATTGCATCGTTAATAGAAAACTTTCCGCGGATATTAAAATTAAAAATTAAAAGATTAAACTTTTTCTAGACCCGAGGAGCCGGAGGCCTGTGCTAACAAAACTGGTGTTAATTTTATGATTTTTATTTCATAGAAAAGTGTCATTAATATGATGCTATACATGATTTTTCAGGTTGGCAGAGAACTGTTTCTAATTCAGCGGATATTAATCAGTTTCAAAGCCATCCTGGCTATATGACTTACCTTTGAAATAAAGGAACTTTGTCTAATTTCATCATATCAAGATTTAACTGTAAACGAATCTAAACATCGTCTTTTTAAACAAGCAATAGTTATTTCTCGCATCGTATTATAAACAGCTTTCCGCGGATATAGAATGTACAATTATAAGATTAAAACCAGTTTTTTTAGCCCCGAGGTGCCGAAGGCACTGGCTAAAAAAATGGTTTTAATCTTATGATTGTATATTTTTATATTCGTAGAAAGCTGGATATAATACGATGCTAGACATAGTTTTTTCGTATTAGAACCGGTTCCTATCCACCGGATTCGAATGAATACGAGAATAGTTATTTCTCGCATCGTATTATAAACGGCTTTCCGCGGATATAGAAAGTACAATTATGAGATTAAAACTAGTTTTTTTAGCCCCGAGGTGCCGAAGGCACCGGCTAAATAAACTGGTTTTAATCTTATGATTGTACATTTCTATATTCGTAGAAATCTGGATATAATACGATGCTAGACATAGTTTTTTCGTATGGATGAGAACCGGTTCCTATCCACCGGATTCGAATGAATACGAGAAAATGTTACAATATTTGTTTTGTTTGCATTATTTAAGTGTGTTGTTGTTTAACTTTGGTATGGTTATCGCCAAGTTAGGGCCGCATGGTTTAGGAACATAAACAATACCCACCCCCCTAATTTGAAATTGATTTATGTTTGAGGGGTGGGGGCAGGTTTTTGTGAACACTCAGGGAAAGCATAAAGTTATAAAAATAAATTGTCAAGAACTATTTATAAAGAAAGACTAAATAAGTTATAGAGAATAAATATTTATATAACTTACCTTAGCTGAAAGTCCCATACCCATGGTTGGCTGAATATTCATGCTTAACCTTTAAACACAGTTTTATCAATAAAATCGATATTTTTTACTTTAGAAAAAATCACGAAAACTTTTTTTCCGAAAAACTATGATAAATTTTATGTTTTTGAAAAATATATAGCAAACTAGATTTTATAGAAACTAGCTTTATCGTCTAAAATGCATAAGAGTTACTTTTGAGTCTAGAAACTAAATTTAAAGAGTCTAGACTGCAGAGTCTAGAAACTAACAGAGTGTAAAGAGTCTAGAAACTAATTGAGTGCAAAGAGTCTAGACTGTGTGAAAATAAATTGTAGTCAAGGTTCTGTGTCAATTGAAGTATGATTAATTGGATGTTGCACCAGATTTTCATGTACTCTAATCAAGTGATACTTCCAGCTGGATAAAATGACTCTCTTTACCCGATCCCCTACCCTCCAAATGGATGAACTGGCCAATAAACGAGGTTCATATTAGCAACAAAAAATTATAAAGTTTTCTCTGCCAATATATCCATGTAAACATTGATTACTGTATCATTTATTATCTTTTATAAAGAACGTACCCATGATCATGTCTATTTGGATGGAGACCTTCTAACTCTGCTGGTATTTCTGCATCTAGAAAATGTGGCCTAAAAAACAACAAAAACTCAATTGAATACGTGTTTTGAATAGTCCTAAAATATAGTAGTAAGTTTTTTCGTCAATAGCTTAAGATTTCGTTAACTCTAGAACCGATTCAGCTCTACATTTTAGGCTATTTTTTTCAGATTTAAATCTTCGGATGGTTTAAGGCTATTTTTCCGTCTTTCCCTACCCCTTCGAAAACATAGTCACTAGATACTAGGGTCGCAAATTGCCTCTTAGCCCATATAAAGGGGATTAAACAAAATTGAACTTACCAAGATACAACTAGAGGAGCTCCGAATTTACAGGGGGCAACGTAAAACAAACCATTTCCTAGCAATCAGTTTTACTAAATATATTTTAAACTATGATTTTATATAAATAAAAACCTACAGATGCTAGTATGTGTACTTGCTTGTTCTTGTTTAGGTTGACCTAATACAAAATTGGTCTATTTCCAAAAGTCTTTGTGAACTGAGCTTTAGTGAGAATTAGCAGACAATTGGTTGGCGACAAACCAACACGTAAAAACACCAAGAGCATAGCGTTCAAACACTCACGAGAAATGGTATTTCTTTTCCTTCAAATTTAATACTCCGTATTTTGACAATAAATATGTTAAAAATGTTATTTATCGCATCGTATTGTATATATTTAGCTATTCACTGATATTGAAATGAAAAAATATAAAATTAAACCAGTTTTGTTAGCCAAAGACGCGAGCTAACAAAACTGATATTACATAGTTATATGATCATTATAAGAATATTCGTAGAAAATTGTTAGTAGTACGATGCTATACATGCTTTTTCAGTATGGCTGAGAACCAGTTCTAATCCAGCTGATAATAATCGGCCTCGAGCTGGCCATGCTTCAAAAATATTGACCTGTGCATTTTGCAGGCGGGACACAGAAACATTTATTTTCTTCCAGGGAATAATTAAACACATTTCTGTAAGGAACATATCTACAAAAATGAATATAGAATAAATATGTACATATTGACACTGGTAAATTTGTCGTCAATTAGTTTTCTAAAAGGGACCTCATTTATTGGCCAGTACGTTCACCTAGTAGGAAGAGACGTGTTAAAGGGGGTTGATGGGGGGGGGGGTATTGTTATTTTAGCCAGCTGCTAGTATCACTTTATCAGACAACATGAAAATGTTGTTCAACAAGTAATAATATATCTATTTCTACAGATATTATTTCATTAGATAAAGTATCTACTCCCATAACCTCATCCCGCACGCCCCTTTAAAAATCTAAAAATCTTAGAAAAAATCGGTGCTTTCCATCATAGTGCCTATCGACCACTGACCCCCCCCCCCCTCTTTATCTTTTTATAAGTTGAAAATAACAGGGAAGGGTAGTTTTTTTCCTACGCCAAACAAATGCTGAGGACCCTAACCTTGCGGGGTTTATACTGGATTTGTCTTACCTAACCTGACATAAAGTAA
The DNA here is from genome assembly GCF_053477335.1 of Acartia tonsa. Classification (NCBI taxonomy): domain Eukaryota; kingdom Metazoa; phylum Arthropoda; class Copepoda; order Calanoida; family Acartiidae; genus Acartia; species Acartia tonsa. Next base: position 9,259,764 of record NC_137261.1, on the reverse strand, counting down.
AAAAAAACCACCAATCTTATTTTCAATCTATTTCAAAATAATGGGGAGGGGGCATTTGTGCTTTGAGGAAAACGAGTAAAATTTTTACTTTAAAGTTTCTACTCCGCTGATTGTTTCCAACTCAACCTGCTCCAATTTTATTGATCTAAAACATTAGGAATATTATTAAAAACATGGTTGGCAACATCCATAAGCAGCGAAGCACAAAAATCATGGATATGCATATGGATAAAGTGAATTATCAAGAAAATTGGTCTTAAAAAAAGGAGAAGAAAAAGAGGGACATGAAAATAGAAAATATTTCAAATGAAAGGAAATCACAAAACTTCATGAAAAATATGTACATACATATATAACTTTGGTTGCATGACCGACGAACCGACATGGAGATAGTAAGTTGTATACAAAATGCTCTTTAGAAAGGGGTATCATCACAAACTGAATTAAAGAGTATCTTCGCTACAAAACAAATTGTATATATATATATTATATATATTCGAAGAAACTTTAATAATATAATTTGGTTTAATTTCTGAATAGAATTTTTATGAAATAGAGAGAAAAAATTATTACGTTAGATTTTTCTCTTTTTTTTATGTTGTTCAGCATTAAAAATTAGGTGTCGGGTCTAATGATATTTTTTACCTTGCATCAATCTATTTAAAATTAATTCTATTGATATAAAAAACAGATTTTTTTGTTATGTAATATTTAAAAATACTCAAAAATAAGCGCAAGAACAACTTCAACAGGCCAATTTAAAAATTTAATTTATATGATTATTAATTTAATAAAACTAAAATCTATGGGCGGAGCAACTAGTTTATTTAACAGGGTTAGGCTTACGGCATTTTATTTGGATTTCATGGCAGCTGACGAGAGGATGCCGAGCCCTGACAAGCATAAATATAAAACAAGTGACAACACAACCTGCAGATTTGAGGTATGAAGATGGATAAATCTTGTTTGTCTTGGATAACTGGAGGAAATTGGCTTCCCTCGCCACCCCGTAGGTTGTTGCAGCTGGCATCTGACCAACAACTAAATCTTTTCCTGCAATAAGGATAATAACAACTTTAAATGCGATGACAATTTTACCAACATTTGTGTTAATGGAAATTTAAATTAGGTAGCTATTCCTATTTCTTTGTTGCTTTAGGTAAGGTTAGATTAGGTTATGTCCCCCGCCCAAAAATAAATAGAGAGGGAAGGGGAGGGAAGGGGTAGTTTCAGTAGTTTGAGGGAAAGCACCGTTAGGATATAGCATATAAACAAACATTAAAGCTCTTTTATGATATGTTTTAGAAGTCTGGTCAAAGAATCGATGTTAATATGTCTCAAAAAACTTCTAAAACATAATTAATTATATATTGTTGAAAAGAAATGAAAATACATCTTGTCTTAAGTTATACGAATTTGTTACTAAGTAAAGGAGAAATATTCATAAACGCCCAAGGGTGGGGGTAAATGGGTGTTTACCCCCCTCAAATCTTCAAAACCCCTCGTTTTACCCCCCTCAATATAAAAGGCTTAAACGACCCTGTATTCAACTTTATAATATTTAGACCTACGTATTTTTCCAAGCAGATACTTGTCCCAGACTTGATAGTCCTTCTCTTCCAAATCCGCCTCTGAACATGTGAACAAGAATTTAGTTATTGATTATTGCTACTATGAACATAATTTATTGGTCAGTTCAGTAGGAGGGGAGGAAATGGGGTAAAGGGGTGGATGTGGGGATCGTTATTTTATCCAGCTATAAGATTCTCTTTATTAGAATACATGATGATCTGGTGTAAGATCCAAGTAATAATAAATCCATTCCCCTCAATATTTGAATTAATGTTGTGGTTAATGTTCAAGAGAAAAAAATATCTGAAAGACAAAGTGGCCTGCACTCCTTAATAATAGGCATACCTTTTTTTTTTAATGTGATTAAACTTAAAAATAACAGGATATCCATTGGTGTATCTGTATTATTTTTGCTTTCCTTTACATGAAAGGTTTTTTTTTTACATTTTTTTGAAAAAGAGTATCACCCTCCCCAAAAAAATGCCCATTTAAGCCTCAGAGAAATCAACCTATTAATACTTTGAAAATCAATTTGAAGTTTCAACCTGACCCAAACGGGTTCAAATTTGAGTCTTAGTCGCGTCTGCCGATCCCTGATATAAATCTTACCTTACTGTATATCGTCCTTCACTTGACATATTCCTGAATAAAAATACATTTTCTTAGATTTCAAGTCCCAAAATCAATGAGCCTAATCCTTTAAAGTTTCTTAGTCTAACCAAGAAGTTAGGATTCCTAAGTCTCAAACATTACTTAACATCAATTTAAGGCTAATAAAACCCTCCCTAATTAATAGGTCATCCTAGAAAATTTTATAGGATTAGGCCACATAAAAATAAATTTTAATATAAAAGTGACAGGATGTATATCTGTTTGTTTTTTATACGGATAGATCTCCCTATCCATCTGCCCGATATATTTCCTTTAATGTAGCTAAGAATAATTATCACTAGAAAAAAATATCTCCCCCCCCCCTTTATTGTGCTCCTAGAGGCCTCAGGTAGGGTAGCCGCAAATAATAACCAGGATGTAAAAGCGAAGAATAACTCTTGTAGAATGTCAAAACTTAATAGCAGAAAATCATATTGTAAGTTTTAAAAAATTGTACATAAATTTGTTGCAAAATTGCGTAAATGAAGGATGCAGTAAATGGACATACTTTTATTTTTAGGATTTGACTATAGAGATGCTTTGCTTATAAAATTGTACATTGTTGTTCTATCAAATCAGATGAATGAAATAATTATATCATCATGCAGATTTTTCATTTTAAAAAGGATAACAAAATGCATAAAAGCGAAGCTTGTATCTCGTTGACCTAGGAATCATTAATATAAATATGAGATGAATAGGATAATTATATCGTATAAAACGTTGTTGCCAAAAAATTTAACAATCATCATGTTTTTACCCTTAACGGTCGGGGAGGGGGGCGTTGAACGCCCCCCCCCCCTCCGGTTTTTTCTATCCCATTTTCTGTGTGTGAAAGATAAAGAGCCCAAACTGCGTGACTTTTTAAGTATGGGTATGACACATAACTGAGAGTTGGAATTTTTTGAATATCTCCATCCTGACGAGCACAGGATGCCAGCAAACCTGGCAGGGTCATCCAGGTAAAGAGCAAAAATATTTTTTTGACTAAAACAAAGCATTTTATCATACCAAAATACTAAAATATCCTCTAGTAGTACATCCTTATACAGGTGTTCAAGTCACTTTCAAGTTTCAGGTATGATCCTGCAGGTCCTGATCCTCCAGGTCTACAGAAATCTTTAAAAGGCTCCTGTGGCCGACCGACTGCGGCGGCTGGCAGCTGCCAAGTACAGCTGCGGCCGCTGAAATTTATATTTTGATATTTCTAATGTAAAATTTACATAAAGATAAACATTTTCTGGAAAAAAATTGTTCTTCTAGCTTCAAAAATGAGAAAATTACAGCCGTTTGAAATTTTTAAGTAAAAAAAGACCTAAAAACAAAGGTTGTTAAATAAAAGGGTAAAGGAAGCGAAAATTTACTTAGACTTATATAAGGTCGGAAATTCATTATCAAACAGGGGACTTTAGCCCTCTAGCTCTAATAGGAATTGAGATAATAGGGGGGGGGGGGGCGTTAAACGCCCACCCCCCCCCCCCCCCGACTGATTAAGGTGCGGCAAGGGGCCCGTAAAGGGTGTAAAGGGTTAAATAGACTTACGGACTTGGTAATGATTTTAGAGTAGCTACTCCTTCTAAATTGTACCTAACTGTTGTAGGAATCATCATGCAAAGTAAGAAATCGATAAAACAATTATAACATTACGGACATACGGACGGGCCGTCCCTAACTATAGAAAAACTAAAAAAAAACCAATCTGACAACCTGCCAGCTAACAGACCAAACTGTCCAGGAATCTTGATTTCTTCTTCAGGTAAAACCATTGTTGCCCCAACTAAACAATTGTAAAAGGAATTGAAATACGAAGAAACGCCCCTTAAGGGGCGTTGCCATAAAAGGGACCATACCCGAAATTTGTTATTAAATGTTTGACTCCAGAGATCTAAAGGGATAATATTCAATGATAATACATAATTAACCACATCCAAAGTTTTTTATTTTCAAAACTTGTGGTACCAAATTAATTTACAGGTTCTAGAATTAATAATTTTTACTGCTTGACTTCTATAATTTTGTTGGCATCTAATTATGTATCGTTCCACAATATATACAGTTTTCCGTTGATAAAAAAATTATGAATTTGTTTAGACTTTGTTGGAAATTAACAATAATATGAAACGAATTATTAATTTTAAGTGTGGCTTAGATTCGGTTATAATCCAACAGAAATTGTTCTCATTTGGAACCATACTGGAATTAATGGTTTCTGTACAAATACCATCCGCTGTATTATTATATGTTAAAAAAGGCTTTTGAATATTCTATAAGTTTTTCAGTATGGATTCAAAACCGATTAATATACGAGGAATTTGAACCGGTTCTCAAACATACTAAAAAATAATATAGCATCGTATTACTGACAATTTTCCGTGTATACTAAAAAATAAGATTACCTAGTAATGGTTCTTCATAACCCCAAAGAATGTCCTTCACCTACAATTTAAAGTTTAATTCATTAGCTGAATATACATATAACCAAGGAAATGCAGAAGGGGATTTTCCACCCCTCTATCTTTACATCACCCCTGTCAAACCCGTACGCCACAGTTTTTTTACTTTCATAAATCTCGGTTTTCAAAAAAGATTTCAATCTAAGTTACCTTAACTTGAATAAACATTTGGCTCTCCAGCATTTCAATTCCAGACTATAAACAATTTTGTAGAATCAAAAATATATGAACTAAAAATGTTTTTAAAAGGAGAAATTTATAAAATAATGTATTAAACCTGGAATGCCCAAATCGTTAGATCATCTACATCCATCATTCTAGAAAATTAAATGTTTACTAATTTTACAATCAAAAATATGTATTTACATTGGCAAATAATACCTCACTGTGATTATTACATCAAATATGGATTACAACTACAACTTAAAAATACATATTCATGAATTAGTTGCAATTTGCAAAGTTATTTAGATAGGTTTTTACATATATCTCACACCATAAACAATTACAATCTGGACCTTGTCAAGCTTTATTATACCTAGAACAGCCATGATACAGTTACAGTGAAGACTTATTATATAAGGCAGTACCAGAAAAAAAAATATTTAGGACACTCACTTTTCCTCTAGATCATATTACGAGTATTTATACCTGGTACAGTGCATGGCTCAGTTATATTAAAGACCTAATTTACTGGACAGCACCAGAAAAAGAATATTTGGGACACTCACTTTTCCTCTAGATCATACCACGAGTATTTATACCTGGAACAACCATGGCTTAGTTTTATTGAAGACCTACTTTACCTTGCAGCACCAGAAAAGGGAGGAATAAAGCATCTGGATCATACCAGGATTTATCATACCTGACATCACTATAGTGCAATAGTTAATATTGACATATTTTAACTGGTAGCACCAGAAAAAAAAAGGAACTGTGACACTGCCACAATGAATCTATCTACTAAGATTATTCATACATAGCAGAACTATGGCACAGGCACAGTGAAAACCCGACATACCTGGCAGCACCAGAGAAAAGTGGAATATTTGGAACAGTCACTAAAGCATCTGGATCACAACCAAATTCTTCAGGTATGGCTTCAAATTTCTTCACTAGAATTTAAAAACAATTCATTAAACAGATTCCTAACATTTACTATTTGGAGTTACATTGGAATAAAACAGTAGAGGACCCTAAGCAGACTTTCAATTGGGTTAATCAATAGTGTTGGGAATATTACACAGCCAAGTCGCTACCGAAGAGCAGAAAGAAATTTGCTAGCAGACAAAAAAGGTCCCCAACAGGAAGTTCCAATTAGTTGTCTAGTTATACATCTATATTTATAGACTTATTTGAGTCAGAACTAATAAATCAATAGCTTCTACATAAATAATGTTTACCTAAATCATAGCTGACATCCCCACTTTCATGAAACTCAATATGAGTTTTCCACCAGTATTCCCTATAGCATACAATATGTTTTTCTTTCTCATATGAAGGTAATTATAAATATATGGAAAATTTTGTTCATTAAATTAGGTTTTTTCTTCTGTAGCTTAAGATTTAAACTGCAGAACCGAATAGGTTTTGATTTTATGAAACCATCAGATAGTACATAGAAAGTGGAATGGTACAATTCAAAAATCGTATCATCACCAAGAGAGGGGAATGTGGAATGGTAGATTACGTTTTTTAGAGGGTCAAAACCGTAATCATAGATTATATTTCTGCTTCTATAAAAATGGATCCAACTCCCTAACTGTCATAGGTAAGTTTTGAATCAATTAGATAATACTTTCACATTTTTACCTGTAGACCAAAGGTCCGACTTGATCTACTTTAAGCTTTACCGTACCCTTTCCATTTATCCAATCTTCTACATTTGTTATGTTGAAAACATAAACCTAAAAATATAAAAATATTTAAAATATAAACATAGTATATAAGTAGCATTTAGTTTTCATAAATCAATGACGTATCTGTCAGGGCTTGTACATATTTCTTATGGGATTAAATATATTTTCAACAGAATAACAAATTTAAACTTAAATACTGAATACTAGATTTATTTTATCCAACCTTCATAATTGGATTTATAGGTGGTTCTCTCCAAAGATTAAAAAGGTCGCCTTCCTCTCTCACAACCAACTCTGACAGTATTCTATCTCTATAAATTATAAAAGAATTAATATCTCCAAAGTTTAAAAAGGTCGTCTTCCGCCCTCATAACTAACCAGGACAGTAATTTGTCCAATAAAAATACTTACTGCTTATTTTATATTCTAAAGTAGAGTGCTGTAACCCTTGTCAAATGCCATGTAGTTTTTATTTTTGGATTTTCGTTTAAATTATAATTGCACTAGATTTTTATGTACTGTATTTATAAATACTCCAAGCATGCTAAAATAACTATACCCCTCATCCCCTCCCCAACTACTAGATGAACGAACTAACCACTAAATGAGGTCCATATAAGCAAATTGACGACAATTTTTCCTCTAAAAATATCCACGTATTTTACATACATATATAAATTGACCTTTCTAAATGTACGGTATTACTTTTAAAATAGGATCTAATTTCTTTAAAAGTTTGTGGCGTCTTATATTAGCGCAACATACATTTAATCTGTTTTATTTCCAACTTTGAAGCATAAAAAAGGAACAACAATTCATTTGGTCATAAAAAAAAGTAGAATAAAATTTAAAAGAAAAAAAATTGAGACATGTTAAATTAATTGGAAAATGAAAGAATTTAAAAGATTTATAAAATCGATGTAATCGTCTTTGTTTTATAAAACTTTGCTACTTTAGTTTTTGCACATAGCTGTTACATGTCATAATATCTTACGTTCCTTACATGTGCAAAATCATAAATAACCATACGATTTTTTTTTCAAAATAAATATCAATTGGGAAGTTTTAAAATGTACGAGGCTTATGAAAAAATGTTAATAGTTATTTCTCGTATCGTATTATAAACGGCTTTCCGCGGATATAGAATGTACAATTATAAGATTAAAACTAGTTTTTTAGCCCCGTGGTGCCGAAGGCACCGGCTAAAAAAACTAGTTTTAATCTTATGATTGTACATTTCCATATTCGTAGAAAACTGGATATAATACGATGCTAGACATAGTTTTTTCGTATGGATGATAACCGGTTCCTATCCACCGGATTCGAATGAATACGAGAAAATAATTTTCCAGTATGGCTTCAAAACCGATTAATATCCGTTCTTACCCATACTGGAAATTCATGTATAGCATCGGATTACAGACAATTTTCCATGAATATCAAAATAAAAATCATGAAATTAATACCAGTTTTGTTAGCCTGGGCCTTTGCCCCTCAACAAATCTGGGTTTAAACCTACAATTTTTGTTTTGATTTGCGCAGAAAGCTGTCTATAATACAATTTAATTAACTATTCAAGAATTATTAGTTTTCTTTCTTATTCAGATGTAATTTTTAATTTTTTTGGATTCGTACATTTGGTATTAAAAAATAATAATTCTAATTTTAATCCACCTTCCAACTGGTACCTACTTGAGTATTTCAAAAGTCATTCATTTACACAAGTTTTAAAAACATACTTTTTCACCTTTCCATTCATATTTTTATCGACAAAAAGGTAAGAAAAAAGTTGTACTACCTATATTTAATTTTTGTAGAATACCTGATTATTTTTCTTATAGTGAAAAGTCCACTTACACCTTAAAAGAACAATTTAAAAAAAAAATGAACTTAACACTTGAATTCCAACAGTCGTCCAACTCTAATAAAGAAGGTGTATCAACTTTTTTGCTTTTTATTTAAGATAGCTAGCCGGTTCTTTCAGTAAGTAGTAGATGTAAAATTTTTCATAGAATTCAGATATGCAATTAAAACCGACTTAATTATTTTTTTAAAAACTTAAATTACTTAAAAAATAAGAGGTCTACAAAAAAACCGATTGCATATCTGAATTCTATGAAAAATTTTACATCTACTACTTACTGAAAGAACCGGCTAGCTATCTTAAATAAAAAGAAAAAAAGTTGATACACCTTCTTTTATATATTCATATTATAATTTATATGAAAATATCTCTGTTCTCTGTAAACTATAACGGAAGCTTTATAATTGTCATGCCGTGATATCAAGTTATCCTGTCAAAGTACGATAGTTTTTATAGTTTTTTTTTTGTAATTTCTAATTTTTGGGATTCTAGAATTTCTCAAAAAATTCCGTTGGGTAATTTGTAATCATTATCTACCACATAACTTTCTTTTTCTGACCATATCGACGTTTATTTTTTTACTTTAATTTATATGGACGTTGTCATCCTTGTTTAAAAATCATTTGTTTTATATATCATAAAAATCTATAAAATTATCGATTTACCTATGATCAATAATAAAGAAATTTCAACAAAAACAATCACTAATTTAGTTTTTCTATTTAATATAAAATTCATTATAAATTCTCAGTATTTCAATTATATTTTTGAAACAAGATGTATAATGATAAACTGAGATATTTTTACCTAGTTTTACCTGTAAGGAAGCCTTCAGATATTCCATTGGTCATATCATATTTCTAATACAATGGATGTACAATAAATGTGGATATAATGTAAGGAGAAAAATTGTCGTCTATTTAACTTGCTAACATTAAACTTAATTATTGATTAGTTCATTCATCCAGTTGAAGGGAAGGGTATGGAGGAAATGGAGTGGAAGGAATCGCTAAGTAGCCTACTGCAATTTTTACTTTATTTTAAAACATGAAAATCTGGTGTAAGATCCAATTATTAATATATCCATTTCTACTACTGTGATACAGGGAGAGGTAAGAGTAAAACAGATAATAAAAAAACCAAATTAATGGCAGCTGTGCCATTAGTAATCCTTATATAAAAGTTATAGGATCTGTGTCTGTCGGTCTGTTCCGAAGGTACAATGTAGCTTATCATAGGTCCTGAAAGGTTTACAATTTTATTTTGGGGAGTGTACCAACACCCCCTCAAGAGAAATCACCCCTAGAACAAACTTTTCCTCCTCCTCTAAAAAAACACTTTCTTTTTAAACCTGAAAGAAAAAGCCTTTGGTATATTTTAGTAGCGAAGATTCTGTTCAGCTTTCTGTCCGTAACGATGGTTAACTAAATTTGTAACACTTACCTTGCGGGGCAGATACCTCCACGAAACTACCCCAACGTTAAACTAAAAATCCAACGTTGACAAAAATCTGTCATATTTTTTTGTTTTGGAGAATAAATATGCATTTCTACTATTTTTCCTAGGGTTTATTTAAGTAATTTTATATTGACATGTTCTTATTTTGAATGTATGTTCACATAAAGCAGTAGATTTTTTTGTGTTTCAATATAACTCAAAATATTAATTGACTTTTGTGGGAGAGGGGGGGGGGGGGTAATTTTTTCCTAATGTATTACCCTGTATTCAATATAACCTAACATAACCTGACCTAAAGAGAACACAAACACACGAAAATCTTATTTTAAAATAAGAGGGGTGGTCATTGCTCGATTAGGTACTTTGAAGAAAACCACAAATTTATTTGAACATGTTAGAAATGTTTTATCGATTTCAAACATACTGATTCCTATAACAGTTGGGTACGATTTAGGAAGCGTAGCAAATCTATAATCGTTACCAAAAAGTCCGAACGCCAATTCAAAACTTACTGCTTTTTAATTTTTTGTATGGTATTATTATTCTATTCCTCTGATTTTTGGAATAATGTTTCATGGAATTTTACTCTTTTGCAAGGGCACAAAATTAATCTATCACGTTTAAAAAAGTTAAAAGAAACGTGCATATATGAAACAAGAAATGCATTATATAGAAAAACAAGGATGACAACATCTCTGAGTAGCGAATCAAATAATTGAAGTATACCCTGTATCAATATAGACGTACATAAGGAAAAGTGATCTATTAGTACATACATATTCTATCAATTTTTGCCGACCGACCAACAGACATAATAAAATGTTGAATTGATGTTAATTAGTAAGAGGAAAGGTTTAGCCATCAATCTTAAATACAAATCGAGTAAATCTAATTTTTTCTAAAAACAGACCAAAGACCAAAATGATTTGTATGTAGATTGAATGCTAATCAGTATGAAGATATGAAGAATCCTCACATTATATTTCAGCCGCTAAAAATAGCACAAACCAAACTTCTTTTAGTGCTATTTTCCTTTCCCTTTATCGTATCTCTTTTTTCATAAAAAGGTTAAACTCACCAATTTTATTAATGCCCTCTTTTATTTTTGCAGTTATTTTTTCATTTCTGACCTTAACTTTTGTGGAGAGTTTATGGATTCACTTACTAATTAAAGGATTTTCCTTTCGTAACAACGCGATTTAAGACGTTTTTTTTCAATGTATTTTTAACTCTGCAGGGCTTCTTAATCTTTTTAAGTCATTTACAATATATCCAATAAATTTAGGGTCGGTCAATATGCGTTTAATAATAGTTTTAAAGTAAAATTATATAAATATACAGATATAAGAACCCTTTTTTTTTGGGGGGGGGGGGGGATATGGTCCTTTTTACAATGATTTTTTTTCTCAATGAAATCTGTAAATTTTAAGAATGCTTTGAAGGTCGTCATACTAACTAGAAATAATGAAAATTAAATGCATTAATCTATAAAGTTGATCATTAATTTGTAATAGTTATTTATCGCATCGGATTATAGACAGCTTTCCGCGGATATTATAATGAAAAATTAAAAGCTAAAAACCATGCTTAGTCTTGGGGGACCGAAGGCCCGGGCTAACAAAACTTGTATCACTGTTATGATTTTTATTTTAATATTTGTGAAAATTGTCTGTAATACGATGCTATACATGATTTTTCAGTATGATTGAGAACCGGTTCTAATCCGGATAATCTATGATTATAGCTTATTCAAACATTTAAGTAAAAAATATAGGATGCACGAGCTATATGTAACTTTGTCCAGGTGGTTGACACTATCAAATTTTAATTTGAATGTCAGCCAACAGCGTCAGAAATATAAACACTGTCAAGTCGCTACAAAAGAGCAGAAAGCACTTTGCTAGTAGACGAAAAAGTCCCAACTACTTGGGGCAGGAAGTTGTCTGTGTTAAACATTGATTTTCTGTTATTGAAGGAGAATTGTATTTAAGGATATATTTATGTTGTCTATACTGTCTTAAGTTTATTTTTTAATTTTAAAATTATATATAGTTGCGAGCTCGTGCCCAGCGGCTTACTGCATAGAACTAAACAATCTTGTCTAAAATCTGAACATTAATTATTGATTATTTGTTACCATTTTATCTCGTTTGTTATTTTAACAACGAGTAGCTTCGTCCCCAACCTATAGGCATTCGTTTTAACAATGTTAAATCTTTTACCCCAACCCAATCCCCTTCTACCTATTACAAAATTGGGGTATAATCCCTTTCGTTGCAACGCACCTTAAGGAGCGATTCTTCGATTTTTTCACAATAGGTTTTCTCCTATTTCTAGCCCCTGCGGGGGGCTCTTACACTGCGGGGCTATTTGCCTAACCCTGTGGGGCAATCACCTAACCCAATATAACATAACCTAACCTAAAATAACTTATAAAAAGCCATTTAAAAAATACGACGAATCGCCCCTTAAGGGGCGGTGCCACGAAAGGGACTATTCCCCATAATTGGCCTTTTTTTGGTGGTGCAATGGGCATCCCCGAATATTTGGTTTAGAGGTTGTAAAGACCCAATCAAAATTTGTTTTGTAAATCAGAGTTAGTTTTAACATTTCAATAAAACATTTATTAAATAAATCTGCCCCAAATATTAATTTTTGAAATTGAAATTAAGTTAGTTAGAAAAATTTTGGGGAAGACTCTAGATTCCAAATTTTTGATATTCAAAAGAGTTATCAATGTAAAAATCAAATATTTATAATTATTCGTACACTTTTTAAAATAACAGTTGGTAGAATCTTTTAAGTCGATAGTTATTTTTTTCCTATTTCCTATTTTCCCTTATGTCGTGATATCGACTAACAGTCCCTTCATTCGTTGGTAAGAACGAGTGCATAACAGTCCGTGTGTCCCTTCGTACGTCCGCCCGTCCAAATGTCTGACCGTAAGTCCATCTGTTATAGGTCCCCTCAACTCTTTTCCTTGATTGATGATATGAGCATAATTATTACGCGCTTTAATGGACCTAATATATGATTGGATAAAACTAAAGGACCTTAAGGGAAAGTGCAATAGACGGAAATAGAATCTGTACCCCCAAATTATGAATAATAAAATCACACCTTACGTAGAAAAGGAATATTGATTGAAAAGTTTGAAAACGTTTGATCAAAGGATATCAAAGCTTGTTTTAAATTTTGGAGGGGTGGTGTAACTTACAGTCTATAATGTATCATCCCTCCATTATAAATGAAATGAAAAACTATGAGTTATAAAAAAGTGAAAATGAAACGCAATGTTTTATCCATAATTAATGTATATACTTTTTACATTGTTTAGGTCCAGCCATTAATAACCAAGATAATAACAGAGTGGTCGTTTTTCTCAAGGATATAGGTATAGGCAATGGCGAAAATAAAGGTAAAATTAACACTTACTTTAAGATTTGTCTGGTTGAGTAGTTTTAGATAAGATTTCAGGTACTCTAGAATCTAAAATAACAAGGATTAGGGGTGGGAGGGTTATCAGTGGTCACCGCCACTTTGGTGAAAGCACCGGTAAAAAAACCCCAAAATCCTTATTTCCTGAAAAATGTTTATGAAGATAAAGAAGGCTAATAATAGTTGGCATGCCATTACTCATACTTTTTATGCTAAAAATGTCATCATCCTACAGTTCATTTACTATTATGTACATCGTTAACTAATAGATCCAGTTTAAATTTTGGTGGTTTCCCTCAAAGTGCCTATTCGAGTGCCTCTTCCCTGTTTAAAATAAATAGAAATAGTTTTTTTTTATTACATATTGGGTTAGGTTACGTTAGGGTATATTAGGTATGTCTAGTAGCCACGCAGCGTAAGGACCCACAGAGGTCAGACATAGGAAACCTCCTCACCTTATTTTGATTTTAAAAGTTATAAAAAAGGTCGACTCCACAACCCTTCAAGCCTCTAGGGCAGTACTTCAATAAAGACTAAAAGTATATCATAATACGTTAACTCCCATAAGAGCTAGAGGTCAAAAATATTCTTTTTTTATTTTTACCCATTTTTAGAATACTTTACTCTCTTATTTAGCCATAATTGTCTGTAGGTATACTTTAAAAAAAAAAGTTAAAAAGATACCATGAAGTCATTTTTTCGGTAAATTCACTCTGTGACAACCCAAAAAGTATGCCATGTTGTATAAACCTACATATTTTAGTATGATTTTCTTCTTAAGTTCATACTTGTAAATGTCCGCAAGCAAATATCAATTTAGTGTGAGTCATCTTATAAAGTAGGATGGTTTTGTTTGTAGGTTCGTTAAGATCTCGCTTACCGTTGGACTTTTATACGTCCTTGAGTGGTTTCAAGCTATTTTCTTATTTGATGCATGTCTATGGTTGGTTTTAAGCTATTATGATGGAGCTCTTCCTATCTTTATCTCATGTACAAATGTTAGAGACGTAACCTCTGTAGTTCTAAGAAGGGGAATTATGTGGTGACTGGTGAGCATTCAATCCCGTTGTGAAGCCTGAACTAGCCGCGGCTCCGGTTACGGTTCCGGCTCCTGGAGCCATCTGGCTGCAGCTCTGGATTCGGCTCCGGCCCCTAGAGCCACTTCAAAATTGAGGAAATCTCTTTTTTTTTTGACAAAGTCGGCAAGTGATTGAGATTTTTAAAGTAATATTTATAATTTTTTTAAATTTTGAATAGAGCCGGACCGGTCCAAACAGTTGCTCCACAGTAGATATAAAATATACTTAGATATTATATCTGGGGGAAAATTGTCGTCAATTTACGTTGCTAACATAGACATCACTTATTGGTCAGTACGTTCATCGAATATTAAAAAGAGGATAATCTAGTGTAAGATCCAAGTAATAATAAATCCATCGGCTCTACATAGCTAGATGGTGTATTTAGTATAATGGTAATAAGTATCTATTAACCTTTATGAGTATATATCTATAATGCAGATTATTGTGAATATTCTTAAATAGAGCCTCATTATACTTTATTTGTATAAAGGGACAACCTGCCGTTTATACTTTTTTAACTTTATGCTTTTGCGGCTGCAGCTTGAAAGGAAAAGAAAAATAATTTAAACTTTTTTGTAGTAATTCATTGATTTTCTTCGTGCTTTCCCTCAAATTGCATAGCGATCACAGAAACCCCTTTTGAAATAAATCGAAAATCAAGTATAACAAGATTACTTATTCTATTTTTCTCAATTTTACAAGTTTAAAAAAAATTTATTTACTAAAGTGTACCAAAAATATTGTTTTACATCCAAATATTCATTCAACTTTGGGAATTTTGAGGTTATTGCCCTTTTTACTTAAAAACTTGCGTATATTATTGGACTTCTTAGTATCTGCCATCTTAATATTAAGCTACTCAACCTTACCTAAATAAGGTTACTGCATCCAATACGTAAAATGTAAATAATACCAAGGGTATATATATGCCCTAGGGGATTGAGTTTATCTTACAGTGTGCAATCCCTTCCGCATATGTAGATCATGATATCATAAAATCAAAACAGCTATTCTAAAACTGCCGTTTTCCAATTGCTTAACTTTTGGCAATAATCCCAATGTATTTTCGATATTGTGTTATTTTTGCAACAAACAAACACAATGCAGATGTTAAAATATGCGTAAGTGAATGCACATACTATCTTATACGGAGAATATAATATGGTTCGACCGGTCAGGATCGATCTATGTCAGAGGGAGAGAGAGAGGGAGAGAGAGAGAGATGGGACAATGGGCTGTTTATTACAATAGTCCCCAAAGTTTTATAATAACATTGAGGACTTCAGTTAATTTTAATTGGTTGGTTCATTTATTTGAGTGTTCAAACGTTTCAACCACTAATATCAAGCTACAGAAGGGGTAATTTTTGTATCATTGGGGATGCACATTGAGAGCTTATTCATTATTTGAGGTAAACTTGATAAAATTATTTCAAACATCTACCTTTGACAGAAGCTGAAAATAGTAGAAAATAGGTGCATTTAATCTGACAATTAATATTTGATATGAAAAAACACTTCCAAAAAATTTCATAAGGTAAAAAACAGAAAAAAGTTGTCGCTCATATAGGTATAAATAACTAATTGTTAAAAAGGTGTATTTAAAAAACATTTGACAATTTGCGTCGCTATTGAAGAAATTAAATGATGAAACGAACCAAAAATTAAATTGACGCAGTACCAATGCTTTATTCAGAAGGAAAGTAGCATCTTTACATAATATTTATATCCTGTATCATGAAACGAGCGGCTACGCCTCAGAAGCCTTTAGGAGCATTTAAGGTTTAAAAGTAAATTTTCAACCCTACCCCCATTTTAATTCTGAGTTTTAATAAGAAAAAAATATTTATTCTGCGGAGGGGAAAAAAAACACAATAATCCGTCCTATTAAGTATTGGTCCCATTTATTAATTGAATAAAAAATATCTGCCCTGCCCCACCAAAATGTGTACATTTTCTAGCCAATAAGGTATTATTCATCTAGACTTTGTATATTTATTGTTGTGTATTTCAAGGAAAATTGTAGCATCCTTTCATTAGCTATTACAGCTACAAAGAAGCCAATGCAATAGATTATTTACATTGAAAAATATCAATAGAATGTAATACAAGTCTAAACATGTTTGAACCTGAGTATCCTTTAACATTAAGACTTAAACAATGCATTTGATATACCCATATGTAAAAAAAATATTTTTTATCAAAAATGATCGGATAAAGCTATTTATATTTATATAAAACTTATTTTGATAATGAAAGATGTAAGTAATAATCAATTATACTTTATTTCAGTCATTATTCCTTTCCACTTTTACAGAGCGCAATTTTTCATAATTACCTAGGACCCAAATTTTTCATGGTGTTAAATTCTGGATGAAAAGAAGTTTGGGGGCTTTCCTTTATAGTGTCTGTCGAGAACTGTCGAGGCAAACCGAAAAAGTTATCTTTTAACGAAGTCATATTTTACATGTTCTGTTTACATTACAAATTACCAGAAATCTAAATAATTAAATTTGATAGATTATACTTTTCTAGCTGTAATTTGCTCTGAAAACTCAGAACCTCATTTCTACGTTGGGGCAGAATTTTTCTTTAATTTCAAGTGATCATCTAGAGAACCCAAGGAATGCAATACTCTAATAACTCTCAGATACCAAAAAAAGGCTTCCTAAAAATCGAGAAAACGTTTTAGAGATCTTAAATAATTTGTATTTTCTATTTGTTTATTCTCTGATTTTTCCTTTAGGAAACAGTATTTAATGCCAGGGAGTAAGGGAGGGGACAATGGGCAATTAATTCAATATAAGAGTTATCAAAGAAAGGGCATGAAATCCAGTTTAATCTAATAAATTTATAGGAAATTATAAAGGGATTGTTAATTGAATAATAGATTTCCATAGCGTCATGTAAAGTGAAATCACAACTTGTTTTTGATGAAATATATTGAGGTTTTTTGGTGTGATTTTTATATTAAAAGATTATTGGACCCGGCCAGCTGCTAGCAAGAATATGACTGCCCCTTTTTATTCTGTTTATTTCCCTTGCCCCTTGCCCCCACCTCCCTTTTCCCTTCTCCCCGTCTGCTACATTCCAAACTAACACAACGAGTGTTTATTTCCCTTCCCCCCACTTCCCTTATCCCTTCTCCCCGTCTGCAATATTTAAAACATACATAACGAGTAGCGGCATTCTATGCGCAAGTCCCCAAACTCAGTCAGAAACTGCTAAATTCTTGCACATTCCCTTTAAGCCAGTCCCCAAAGTCTGAGACTCCTAAAAATTGAATATTCGATCCATTGTCCCCTCCCTTACTCCCTGATTTAATGCAACACTTTCCCAATTCAATATATAGATGGGCTTTTCTTGGACTTAGTAATCTATTCATTCTTTTCTTTTAAAAATTTAAATTTTTATCTTGAAACAAAATAAATTCAAGTAATTCTTTTCTGAAAAGCTTCATATTGGTCCAAAATTACAAAAATGGTTGTGAAAGAAATACAAACATTTCAGTGACAAAGTTTTTGCATGGAGTTTTGAATGGATCTGAAGGAATAAGACAATAGACGATAAATATTGATGGGAAAATATGGATGCAGTTAGTAAGAACCAACCAATCAAGATTCAATGAAAGTACTTAAATTTTTAGACTAATGAATGAGATAACGTATATATAAACTTTATATACCGATATATTTTTATTCCAATATCCCATTTAGATCCGGGGAGATTAGTTTAATACTTTTTACCTATATATTATTACTAAAAACTAAAAACAAACTTTTTTTCTTAAAAAGTTAGATAAAATGAGATGATTTTATTAAAGACTGAGCTCCACCTTATTTTTCCTGCAGTATGATAGTATCTAGAGCATGGTATCACTAAAGTTCCTATGCTATCTTATACAGTTACTTGTTAACCATCACATTATAACAAGCAAAGTAAACAGTTAGGGAAATAAATATCATTTTACACAATTGTTGCTAATAGTAATAGTAGTAAAATTACTATGCATATTCAGTTACTTTTCAACCATTATTTTAGTACACCACTAACCTCAACTAAACTACACCTTAGCGTAAACAGTTAGGAAAATATATATGATTTTACATAATTTTTTTAGATTTAAAATGAATTTGATCGTATATAAACATTGAAGTTAGAGAAACCAAAATTGATAATAATATTAGTAAGCTAGTTTATTTGGTACTTTGTAAACTATCTAATTATAAAAAGCATTTACATTTGAAAAAGTTAAAAAGGTCATTAAATTATATCAATAACAATATCAGTAAAATTGCTATGCTATCTTTTTTTTCAGTTAGATGTTAATATTCACAATAGAACAATCCAACACCTTAGTGTAAAAAATGGAATATTAAGTATTTTAATAAAATTATTGTAAAATATCTTGAAAAATTACTTTGAACCCTTGTTTTGTAAAAAAAAAGAGCTCATACTTTCCCTATAGTAGGGAATTTCAAATGTTTTCTAAATAAAAATATTTTCTAATATATTTCACAGATTACTTAAACTTAAAATCTTTTTACTGTATGTAATATCAAAATATATACATTATTGTCTGTTACTTTGCATTATATGTTTCTCTTCTTTAATTAAAATGTTGCAGAATTTCTTTGTACTTTTTATACATACAATTCTTATCTTGTTTTCTTTATTTAAAAGAAGACACCATCAACCTTAAAAATGTGTATGCTTTTCATAGAAAAAAGTTTGTTGGTCAGCCTTTTACGTTTATTAGTGTGTAGAAATTATTAGAACCCCTTAAAGCCAACAAATCAAATAAATAAAAAGAAAATGTTTGGTTGGCAAATAAAAATGTCGTCTTCATCTACAAGGCATTGCCCCCAAAATCATGAATAAATCAGATTAAATTACCAAATATTTTATTATATTAATTCAGTTGGTGGTTAAAGCTGATGGGAACCTATTTTGGCATTTTCAATTTGAATATCTTAGGAAGGATAGTAGATTATACCAAATAATGTTATCACATGCTTTTTGAAATAACTAACTGATAAAAAAGTTTGTGAAGGGCAAATCTAATAGGAAGAGTTGTCTAACCAACCTCAATAACCATAGACTGTAGCACAACTCTTTGGAAAGTTATACTTAAATAAGATACACCTCTAAACCCCTTTTCGGCACACCTCTGCTTTAACCCATTAATGACAATAGGGTCTTAAACGACGCACAAATTCAAACCTATACTATCACTCTATTTCTTTATGATGTCCTTTTTAAATGTTTGTAAATAACTGAATAGAGCTTCAAGTTTTGTCCTCTACATTGCTTGGGCTCTCACTTAATTCGATGACCAGATGAAATCATATTTTCATGGCAGAGGTGGAAAAAATAGGAAAAAATTTCCACACCAGGTCTAACTTTTTTCTATTAATGAATTAAAACATACTTATTTATAATTAATTATAGCATTTATTATATATTTTTAGTTTCTGCTAAGTTTTCTTTAATTTTAGTTAGTTTACATACTTTTTTTTGATAATTTGTTGTGCGTCGTATTCGACGCATTCGGACTAATCATTTTAGCCATTGCGTCCTTTTTGACCTTATAGGACTAATCATTTTAAAATTTTACTGTATAATCTCCTATAATCTGCTAGTTGCTTCGCCCCTAACCTCTAGGGTGGGTGGGGGATGTCAGGAAAATAGTACAAAACCATCCCAAGGTGTTTATAAAGCTTCCCTTATAAGTAAAACCAATTCAGACCCGCAATTTCTGTAATCTTTGGCTTGAGACAATAAACCTTACTACTTTTTAGTATGGAATACAATACTAGCAGCGGCTACGCCCCTAGAGGCATCTAGGGGCCCTTAGGTTGTGGGGGGAGTCAAATCCCCTCTTTCAATTACAATTTTTTAAAGAAAATTTTTTTTTTAATTTTGGGGTTTTTTATTTTCTAGGGGTGATTTCTCTCGGGATGGTGGTGGTACCCTCCTTCAAAATAGCTATAAACCTTACCAGGACCTAGTAGAAGCTACCATGTAACGGAGCACCATGACCATATAGGTTCAGTGGTTAGCAAGGTCCTTTGGTACACACACAAAGACATACAATAACCTGTTACTTTATTTTAAGGATATAAAAATAGTAGCGCAGATAATCTACAACTAGGGTCTGTCTGTACGTCCACCTGTCTATAATTGTATCCAAATAAATAATAGCTACCTTACAACTAGGGAATGTATGTATGTCTGTCTATATATCAAAATTACAGCCAATTAAAGACTGTAAGTATGTTTATACTTATGTAATTTTTATTGCAGCCTAGCTGTTAAGGGATTCATAATAATAGCGCAGATACTCTACAATTATGGTCTGTCTGTATATACGTCCGTCTGTATATATACAATTGCATCCAAATAATTAACAACTACTCTACAACTAAGAAATGTATTTGTTAGGGATCTAAAGTAATAAGTCAATGGCCGATAAATTGATGTACTTACTCAGGGCTATTATACCATAAAATCTTTCTGTAGATTACATTTAGTGGTTGAAATATTTGGACACTTAACTTAATAAACCAACCAATCAAAATACAAATACAATTCCCCAAAGTTGGCAAGACAACAAATAAGAAAAAGTTATTATAAAACTTTGGGGACTAACAGGGGCTGGGAGGGGAAGCGAGGGTTTGTCATGTATTGGGTTGTTCAATATAATTGTCGACAAAATCATATTTCTTAGCTAAAGCATTGTAATAGAGTGAAGGGATATCTCTCTGTGTATCTGCTTAACTGATATGCTTCTTTTTTTACTTTGTAGCTTCTCATAGGTCCTGGGAAGGTTTATAACTATTTTTGGGGAGGTTACCTTTACCCTCCAAAGAGAAATCGCCCCTTAAAAAAGACCCCCCAACAGAAGAAAAAATAGAATAAACTAAATGAAATTAATTCTTTTTAAATCTAAAATAAAAAAAAACATTGTTGTTGAATTCAATGACCTCTCCCAATCTCAAGTGCCCCTAAAGGCCTCTAGGGGCGTAACCAAATAATTATATTCTGAATTGTTTTATACAGACGAATGGACGTACAGACAGACACTGGTTGTAGAGTATCTGTGTTATGTATCCTTTTAATAAAGTAACAGGATCTTAATACATTTTACATACATGTGTCTGTGTGTACTAAGGGATCTCACTGAACCGATATGGTTCTCCTTTACATTTTAGCTTCTCATAGAACCTGGTAAGGTTTATAACTATTTTGGGGAAGAGTACCACAACCGCTCTAGGAGAAATCACCCCTAGAAAATAATAAACCCCTCTCATTATTTTCTTTAAAAACAGTAATTGAAAGAGGGGGTTTGACTCCCCCCAAACCCATGGGTCCCTGGAAGCCTCTAGGGGCGAAGTCGCTGCTAGTATAGTGTTCCATACTATAAAGTAGTAAGGTTTTTGTCTGAAGCTAAAGATCATAGAAATTTCGGGTCTGAATTGGTTTTACTTATCAGGAAAGCTTTATAAATATCTTGGGATGGTTTTATGCTATTTTTCTGACATTCCCCACCCACCCTAGAGGTTAGGGGCGAAGCAACTAATAGATTATACAGTAAAAGTCTAAGATGATTAGTCCGATATGGTATTGGTACATAATAGACGCATGGGAAAAATGATTAGTCCGAATGCGTCGGAAACGACGCAAAAAAAAAACTTCTTTGGTATGCCACAAATCAAAAAATCTAAAAATACAAATGTCTTACAATCCCTTAAGGAAGCTGTGTTTAAAATTTCAAGCGATTCTGACGACAGGGGGGAAGTTCGGCACTAATGGGTTAAGGTCTACTCCCCCCCCCATTTCAATATTGACTGATTACCAACATGATTTGAAAAGTACATAAGGCATGTTTTTTTTTTTAAAAGACTTGTCGAGTCCTCAACTGATACACAAGCAAAAAAGTTTTACTAAACATTATTTTACACCTAACCATCAATAATTATCAAATAAATGCATCAGAGTGCTTTAACAAGCAAAACAGCAGTAATCAATGAATTCTCATGCACAGCTGCTCTATCTTTAAATTTTTGTTGTATATAAAATTTTGTATTCATTGTTGATTATTTTTTTTATCATCTAGATTTTTTGCAACCACAATAAATTCCCTCATCTATTTTGTCAGATATTGTAAGGACCTGTGTGTGTGTGTGTGTCGACGAATCTCGCTAACAGCTAAACCCTTATGGTTCTCCTTTACAGTGTAGCTTCAAGGAAAGATTTTAACACTTTTGGAGGACGGGTTCAAACACAAAAGAAAGGCAGACAGACAGATAGACATCATGTTACTATCATATAATAATTATTATGTCTAATAAAATGATTAATTGGTAGTTTAGTTAAACAACAATAGCTGATTTTTTACATGAAAATATTGTCTCATTCATTCAAAATTAACAATTGGCTATAATTATAAATCAAAACTTAAACAATAGATGGATTTTGAGGTCTTTTTCTGCAGTAAATTACAGTACAGTTATATAATAATTTCGAAAACAATATCTAAAGTAATATTTATAATACTTTATCTATATTTTTTAAAATAAACTTTGTCCGTATGTATGTTGCACTCTTAAGGGTGAATTAATAAACAACATTTCTCCTTTTGCATATTAAATCATTGGTGATAAAGTTTAGACACTGTTAGTTTGTATCAACCAATCAAAATTTAAGAAAACGCGCAAATTATTTGGTTAAGATATTGGGTAAAAATTTTTAATTTCTTTTCTTTTTAGTAAAAGAATTAGAAAAAAATGAAATACTGGACAGATCTAATGAATATATAATCTGTTTTGACACAAATTACACGCCTTCAATTCAGTGGCGTGCGAAGCACTTTGTCTAGGGGGGGGCATTTTGAAGATTTTGTCAAATTTTGCCCCCCCCTAAAACAAAGTGCCCCGGGGGGGCACTTTGCTTTAGGGGGGGGCATTTTGATTATATATACTAATTTTAAATAAGGGCGTTTTAAGGGGTGGGATTATTTGATTATGGGCCTCCTAGTCCTTATCCCTTCTTCCCCATCCCTTCCCCCATCCCTATTTCCCATTTATATCCCCCACCTCTCCCCCCCCCCATCTCTTCTCCCCCATCCCTTCTCCCCACCCTGCAATGACCGAAGGGAAGGGAGCTAGAAAGCATCTTCGAAAAAATAGTACAGAAGATAAATTAACCTTTCCCCCCCCCCCCCCTCCACCACAAAACATTTTTAATGGGTGGAAGGAGATGTTATAAAATCTCAGCAGGAAGGATGAATATCAATAACCCCATTAAAAAAAATTGGGGGGGGGGGGGAGATAAAAACACTCATTTTGGAAATAATTTACCAAAAATCAACCTAATATGAAAAAATGATATTAAATATTTCTTTATTGTATGACAACAAGGATGACAACATCTTTAAGTAGCAAAGCACAAAAATCATTAATAAGAATACAGACAAGTAGATTTAAAGAGCATCTGTTGAAATAAATATATATTTTAGGTAGAAAAAGTCACAAATGCTTTTTCCTGTATGTTGTGTGATGAAAGTCAAAGTAAATTACATACTGGATGCTCGAAACAGCAAGAAATTTTATTTTTTTTAATATTATATTCCACAAAAAAATTTATCATACCATAAAAACCAAAGATATAATGTAAAAAATAAAAAAAAAATACTTGTCCTTTCATTGTGATAAAAAGCAGAAATCATTTGGAAGGGCGCGAAGCGCAAATTTTTTATTTCAAATATGCAGGGAGGGAGGGGTTTTTGGGCTATTTATTACACTAGTCCCCAATATTTCATAGCAAAAACCATTTTGAAGGGCGCGAAGCGCAAATTTTTTTCTTCAAATATGCAGGGAGGGAGGGGTTTTTGGGCTATTTATTACACTAGTCCCCAATATTTCATAGCAAAAACCATTTGGAAGGGCGCGAAGCGCAAATTTTTTACTTCAAATATGCAGGGAGGGAGGGGTTTTTGGGCTATTTATTACACTAGTCCCCAATATTTCATAGCAGAAACCATTTGGAAGGGCGCAAAGCGCAAATTTTTTTCTTCAAAGTTGCAGGGAGGGAGGGGTTTTTGGGCTATTTATTACACTAGTCCCCAATATTTCATAGCAGAAACCATTTGGAAGGGCGCGAAGCGCAAATTTTTTTTTCTTCAAATATGCAGGGAGGGAGGGGTTTTTGGGCTATTTATTACACTAGTCCCCAATATTTCATAGCAGAAACCATTTAGAAGAGCGCGAAGCGCAAATTTTTTCTTCAAATATGCAGGGAGGGAGGGGTTTTTGGGCTATTTATTACATTAGTCCCCAATATTTCATATAAAATTTTCTTATTCGTTGGCTCAACAACTTTGGGGACTTTAATGGAATTTTGATTGGTTGGTTAATTAAGTCGAGTTTCCATACATTTCATCCACTAATTGTAATCTATATAAGGGGTAATTTTGTGTATCATCATTGGGGATGTACAAAATTTCTTTGGTAAAAAGTTTATATTATACAAAATAAAATACTTCCTATAACCTGGTTTGTTATGTTCAGTGAAAAAAGATTATAACCTAATTTCTACACTAATTTAAAAATTTGGTAAGGTTAAATGAATAGTAACTCTCTGTTTGGCGCGAAGCGCCAAATTTTTTTTTTTGTTGAGTATTTCTTGATCTTTTTTTTGGAAACTGGGATAGTTTTGCTTTTTGTAGGGTAGGGGGCAAAAAGGGGCATTTTTGTTGACCAGGGGGGGGCAAAATGGGGCATTTTTTAACATTTAGGGGGGGGCAGGGGGGGCGGTTGCTAGGGGGGGGCAGGGGGGGGCGTTTTGGTCGCTAGGGGGGGGCGATTGCCCCTAATGCCCCCTTCGGTTCGCACGCCACTGCTTCAATTGATTTGCAACGCAATGAAAAATATAGACAAACATTCAAAAACTTTATTTAAAAATTGTTATACAAAATGGCATTAATATCAAATGTTACCATATACATTTGGTTAATTTGTGAAATTTTTAGGCCACCATTAGTTGAATTTAACGCATTCAATTCTGTTACAATTATCTTTATCCCTGAATTGAAAAAGATGTAGCTATTAACCCACTACTGCAATATTAATAACTAGCGGCTACGCCCCTAGGAGCACTTGAGGAGAGTCGAATTGTATAACCTAATTTATTATTTTAGATTTTAAAAGAAAATTAGGGGTGGAGGGGGATGCCCCCTCCCCTCCAATTTTTTTTATTTTAGTTAAAAAAAATTTGGGGGTGGGGATTTTTTTTCTAGGGTTGATTTCTCTTGGGAGGATGGTGGTACCCTCCCCCAAAATAGTTACAAACCTTCCTGGGACCTATGAGAAGCTACCCTGTTAAGGAGAACCCGATCGGTTCAGTAGTTAGCGAGATCCTTCGGTACAAACACCCAGACAAACAGACATCCTGTTACTTAAGTATAAGGATTTGCAGTTCGGATGGTTTCATAATGTGATACAATAACAGATTTATAATTACACCAGATTTGTAAATCTTTTAATAAAGTGAAACTCTCAACTGGCTAAAATTACGATAGTCCCATCCACTCCCTTTACGCTATACCCTCCCCGAATACTAGATGAACAAACTGACCAATAAATGAGTGCCGTGTTAGCAACTTAAATTGAAGACAATTTTTCATACTATCCACAAATTTTCTAAGTCCCTTCCTACAATTGGCGGAATTTAATCATATAAAACAGCTGAGACGTATTTTTTCTGTGTTGATATTTTGTCTCCTTCCCTGGTCAAGAAAAGGTTGTTTATGTGTATTGTAATGTCTACACAATAGAGATAATACAACTAGAATATCCGAATTAAGTCCATTGCATTCTTCCAAGATATCTTAAGGGATAAGACAATTGACAACCCAAATACTAATCATAATTATCCCTTCTGTTGACTAAATCACTGGTGGAAAAGATTACACGCTTAATGTATGTATGTGCATTACATTGTACAGCCCCAAAGTAACAGTGTTTAAACTTTTTAACAATACTTTTAATCTTAAGAAGGGATAGTTTTGTTTTTCACAACTAAGGGTGTATTTCAATATGCCTTTGATTGTCTTTGTATGTCTAAAGTTAAATTTGTTTAACGTCTGGGGAAACCAATTTTATTTAAATTACAAACATAACAATATAACAATAATAGGTAGGTTAAATAGGTTAACATGAAATAATATAACTTGTAATTGATATATTATTACTTGGATGTTGCACCAGATTTTCATGTACTCTGATAAAGTAATACTCGCGGCTGGCTAAAATAACGAATCCAACCATCCACCACCCTTGTCTGATTCCCTGTCAATATATTCATGTTTTATTAAAAAAAAGATAACAAGAATGTCAAAAGTTAAATCTGGTGCAGCAAAAAAAGCTAAATAAATTTGGAAAAAAAACGTGGATGAAAACAACCATTAAAGGAGAAGCAAAACATATATGACAGACAAACGCACCAAGTTAGTTATGAGCAATGTTTTGTAGAAACTGAAAAGTGGAAAGTGACCTAAAACTAATTCAAAAAAATATTAAAGCTTCCCTGAAAAGTTCAATCCATTCCGAGCAGCACTTTCCGAAAATTTTTGGTACTTACTAAATCACATTCCAATGATCCCTCTCTCTTTAATCCTTTTACATATCAAACAAAAGCGCATCTACCTTATACCTAGAAATTAACCTTAGAAGGTCATTGAAAAATCGTTCAGAATAAAGTATCTACGCAGTCTTTTGTCTCTTTCTTATGTTTGTGTGTGTGTGTGATATGAAAATATGCAGGTTGGAAGGGCCACTACAAATTTGTTGAATCTAATATATTATTAATTAATATATACACAGTATGTACACTGGATTTTAATGTTTTATAATAGGGGCCAACACTGCTTCTCTTACTCTTTGCCTGTTTAAATGACTGGTTGTGTACCTTCTATATAATTAAAATAATGTTTAACTATAGTTACCAATATTGTGTGAGATAACGAGCTTCAGGTACTTGTCCCTCTATGTCATCTTTGTTAACTTTATTTGGGATTTATATTAATTTTTGCTCTTCATCTTATTCCTTAAATTCCCTGAGATGGGTTTTTGAAAGATGAATGCCGCGTTTTTTCAATTCGCGAAATTTAAACAGATTATACAACTATTTATTTAATTATTTCGCTTTTGTTGGTACGGTCTTCATAGAAGAAAAACAAATTATCTTCAATCCATTTTTGCTGCATATTTATTAATACATCTTTTTAGAGCTGTATTAGACATTATACAAATGGCTAAAATAATAATTTAAAAATTTTAAATTCTTAAGTTGTATACTCTGTTGAATTCCTATCGTCTTCGTTCAATCAATCAATGTCTAAAAAATGCCGAAAAAACGCGGAATTCATCTTCCAAAAACACATCTCTGGAATTGCTCCTTTTTTCCAAGTCAAAGCGGTCAGCTTTCTGTCGACATGGAGTTTATAAATTACAGTATTTTTCAAAATACAGTAATGCATAAATTATCGTTTTAAAGACGACAAATAACCAGATAAAGTCTAATTTTAGGAGGGAACAAGGATGACAACATCCTTTAAAGCGAAGAGCTAAAACGGTAGGACAAACAGACATTAACACTTGTATAGTGTCAGAACTGAATAATCAGAATATAAATGTATAAGAGTCGATGCAAAATTATAAGTAAATTTGTTGAAAAACTGCTTGATACAGCATAATGTTTATGGACATACTTACATTTTTAGGACTTAATTATAGAGTTGCTTCCCTTATAATATTGTACTTTGTTGTCCCAAGAATCGGTATACAAAAAATCTGATCAATCGGATAATTAGATCATATA
This sequence comes from Acartia tonsa, assembly GCF_053477335.1. NCBI lineage: Eukaryota > Metazoa > Arthropoda > Copepoda > Calanoida > Acartiidae > Acartia > Acartia tonsa. The sequence goes on along the minus strand of NC_137261.1, from coordinate 9,231,507 downwards.
AAAATTTGTTGTTAAAAAAGTAAAAAAAATCAACATGTTTAAAATGGACGTACGGACATTTTGGTAATCATTATAGAGTTGCTACGCTTTCTAAATCGTACCTAACTACTGCAGGAATCACCATGCAAAGTTTGAAATCAATAGGACAATTCTAACATGCCTAAATTAACGAAAAAAGCTATCCGTTACGGACGGACGGACGTACGGACGGACGGACCGACCCTAATTATAGAAAAGCTTCGCTTTTAAAAAATAACAATCTGTAGTAATGATTTCATCATACTTTCTTCTATTGTGTTATCCCTGTATTCTTGGTTATTGTTTTACTAAATTCAAACGGGGTTTACAATTTTAAAATTTACATTGTGCATACAACTATTGATTTATATATATATATTAATTTGTATAAAAATTTGGTTCAGTATTGCTTTAATTGTCGTGAAGAAAACGGAAAACCCAAAAAGTTTATGTTAATAGTTAAACGGTGAAAATACTTTGGAATTTAAATTCTGAGAAATTAGGCTTAATAATTAAGTGAATTTAATTGTAATTTCTATCTTGAATATTTTAAAAAAATATAATTTTTGTAAAGCGGTTTTAATAATTGGTAAATGGATTCTTTTTAATTTTTGAAAAATCTAAACATCGTTGCGGACACAGGACAGCAGAAAACTTAGTAGGGTCATTCAGGTGGAAAGCAAAATATTTTTGACACCAATAAAGCATTCTATAGTTATTACACTACAATATCAGTATAAAACAATATGAGATATGGATGTACATAAACATGGTGATTTCATGTTCATGGAATGATCCTGCAGGTCCCGATCCACAAGGTCTCCGGAATGACGCCCGTGACCTCAATTTTTACCTAGAAACATCAAATTTTAAACTTTATTTTATCTTTCATGTCCACATTTTGCGAATATCCACCGCTGTTTTTGCTTTAAAAAAAATATATGCAATTCTATACTATATAAAAATTACGTTGTATGATTACTATGCTAAGCTCACATCAAGATATTTGTTCTTGTTATATTGCAAATGTTTTTGATCCATGAAATAACTCGTGTCACATTTATCCTGCAATGTTTATGCAATACTGTCAATCTTTTTTGTTTGTACTTAGTAAATTTTATCATTAATCTTTAGATTTATTGCATGATTTATGGTGATGTATGGTATAGATACTTCGCCCCACGTTCAAAATTGGTTTTTGATACTTTATTAACATTCCAATGTTATTTTTTTCTTTGAGCAGGGCGCCAGGTGCGGGAGCAATGTCCCACCCATCGTGATAGAGCCTTAAATAATCACATTATCAGAATAGCTAAGTTCAGGAAAAATACAATGTAATCCGTTAAGTGATCATTGAGATTATGGACAATATTTACTTTAAAAGTTTTTATTTTATTTCCCCTAATACATTTTAAATTACTATTTTTTCTTTTGCTCTCTATGTAATCAAAATATTTTGTCAGTTTGAAGAAACATCTTTTTTAGCTAGCGTAACAACACTATAATACTAAGAATGGTTCTTATTATCTTAAGGTTTAAGACAACCAATTCTGCTGATTTAGACTATTTTTGGAAATGTAAGGACACTGTATATCAATATATCGGCCACTTTCTTATCCCTTTAGATCCATGAGTTGTGTTTCTGTTTCCTGAATTTATCTTTTATTGTTTCACTACCAATGAACTTAAAAGTCCTTGTTTTATAAAAGTGCAATGTTTTTATTAACAAAATTATAAGGGAAAGAAACCCTTGAAAAAAGGGAAGGAGATAATTGAGAGAAAAGAAGGAAAAACAGTTAGGGAGTTGAATCCATTTTTATAGAAGCAGAAACATAATCTATGATTATGGTTTTAACCCTATAAAACTGTAATCTACCCTTTCACTTTCCCCTCTCTTGGTGAAGATATCTTCAACGCCGATACGATTTTTGAAATGTAAGATTCCACTTTCAATAGGGGCGAAACTGGAATCATACATTCATGTTTACATATCAGCGTTTTCATAAACATTGATTTTCTTATTTATATCGACATAATAGTAATGTATCATTCTACTTTCAATAGAGACAAAACTGGAATGATACATTCAAGATAACATATTTAAATCGACATAGTAGAAATGGTACATATTAGTTAGTTTTTTTATATTTCTATTAGTTTGAAGTTTTTATGAAAAAAAAGGACCTAAAAATAAAGGTTGCTAACACTTAACAACCAGGCCCATTTCCGGACCTTAATAGTTCAACGCTCCCCCCCCCCCCCACATATCATCTCAGCTCCTATTAGAGTTAGATGGCAAAAAAAATTGTGCATGTTCCCTGTTAAATAATAAATTTCCGACTTTAAGTGAGACAAAGTCATTTTTTGCTTACTTCACCCTTTCATTTAACAACTTTCTTTTTAAGGTTCATTAAAATGTTAAATGGTTTTAATTTCCTTATTTTTGAAGCTAGAACAATTTTTTTCATAAAATTTTTATCTTAAAGTAAATTTTATATTAGAAATCTCAAAACATAATTTTTTTTATTTGTTGGCTTAACAACTTTGGGGACTTTTACTGAATTTGGATCTACTATCTATAATACAAAGTAGAATGATGTCTTTCTGTCTTTCTGTCCGTCCATCCGTCTGTCCCTTAAGATCTCAGTAACAACAGAACCGATCAGATTCTACTCTTCAGGGTATATACCTATTGGTCCTGTTGTGGTTTTAAGCTATTTTCTTGGGGGGTGGGACAACCCCAACCCCCCAAAAAATGAAAATTCCCCCCCCCAAAAAAAAAATATTCTGGTGATGCTCATAAATTATGGGCGCAGCACCAGAATTTTTATTTTTTTAAAAATTACCTCGGCTAGGGGCGAAGCTGCTAGTACTTAATAACCTAACCATTCAAAATCCAATAAAAGTCCCAAAAGTTGTTAAGCCAGCTAATAAGAAAGCGTTATCATAAAACTTTGGGGACTAGTGTAATAAACAGTCCATTGTCCACCTCTCTCTATGCTAGTTCCTAAAGTTTTACAATAACGTTTTCATTTTTGTTTGCTTAACATGTTTGGGGACTGTTACTGAATTTTAATTGGTTAGTTTATTTAGTATAGTGTCAAAACGTTTCAACCACTGAAGGCAAATTACAGTAGGGGTATTTTTGGGAATGTACATCCATTTATCGGCTATTGTCTTAAACTCATCAGATCACTGGTGGCGATAAACTTGAATTAAAGTACCTAGAGGTTTTGGACCAGCTAAGAAGGTAATTTCAGTTCAATGTTCCCTACCTCCCTGGGTACAATAAAAGTTGTCTAAAGGGAGGGAAAAATGGACGAAAAATTAAATAAATTCTGTCTATAATAACATGAGAAAACAGAATGAGAAGGACAGTAGCACCCTGTAATCGTTATCAGAAAGTCCTGAATGTCCATTTAAAACATTTGACGAAGCTTATTATAATAAGAGTTATCCTTATACTAAAGTAACAGGATGTCTGTGTGTCTGTCTGTCTGTGTGTCTGTCTGTGTGTACCGAAGGATCTCGCTAACCGCTGAACCGATCGGGTTCTCCTTAACAGGGTAGCTTCTCATAAGTCCCGGGAAGGTTTTTAACTATTTTGGGGGAGGGTACCACCACCCTCCCAAGAGAAATGACAAAAAAATCGAAATTTTAAAACACGTTTAGGAGACTTCAACGTCAAATGAAGAGGTATCGTACAAAAAAATTAAAGTAGAGACTTTATCAAACAAAAACATTTAAAGTGCCACTAGAGGCCTCTAGGGGCGTAGCCGCTAGTGACAATATAAATTGATAAGATACATACAAAATGTTATTGCTTCTAAGTGACGTTTTCTACAAAAAGGGTTGGTAGAAGTCTATATGTATGTCTAAAAAAATCATTCTTATGGTTTGCAGGTTTCTATAACTATGTCTTCATAATAATGCCTATAATAAGGGAGGGTTTAAATTTCAGTAGTACCCAAAGTTTTATAAACATTTGTTGGATTTATAAAATTTTTTACTTTTATTTAATCTTAATTGGTTGATAAAAACTGGCATTGTCAAAACTAAACAGCCAAGATTAGTTGTCTATTGCATCTATTTTTCCAGTTTTGTTAGTCCTGAAGGGGCGAAGGCCCAGTCTAACAAAACTGGTGTTCATATTACAACTTTTTACTTTACTATTTGTAGAAAAATGTCTATAATACAATACAATACATGGTTTCAAGTATGGATTAGACGGGTCTGATCCAGCAGATATTAATTGGTTTTGTAGCCATACTGGAAAATCATAAAAAATCATGGACAGAATGGCGGACAGGCAGAAAAGTGAATTGTAGAGTACCATCGCATTTTATTCTTTCTTAGTTAGTATTCGTATCCAGAGAGGGAGGAGACAACTGACTGTTTATTACAGTAGTACACAAAGTTTTACAACAACGTTATCTTATTCATTGGCTTTGGGGATTTTTACTGAATTTTGATTGGTTGATTAAATTGTGTTTATAAACGTTGGAACCACTAATTTTAATCTACAGAAGGGGTTATTCAGAGCGTCATCATTATGGATGTGCATTAATTTATCGGCCATTGTCTTATCTCTTTATATCCCTGATATGTTTCATAATTTTATTTGTTTGCTTTGCTTAAAGGGACTGTGAACGAAAAAATTTCTCATCAGATTATCAAACCTTAACATCATATCATTAGTATAATCTCAAATATAGGGCAAAACTGTCTCTTGTTTCCAAGTTTGGGTAAAAAATTTCCTGACTATATAAATGTGCAGTTAATTGTCTTTTTTTCCTTCTATAGCTAAAACTAAACTTTTTGACATAGTTCTCTATTTTTCCTAACGGTTAAGCTCACCTTTAACAATATCCTTTCTGTAAACCAATGTATAGTTACTTAAAAATTGATAAAGTAATATTTTTTATTGAAAACCAAATACAATAACGAAGCTAGAAACAGGTTATTTTATTAGTATCCAAGTAACTTTAGATGGCCCATCTCTTGCCCACCTTTATTTACAAATTTGTAAATAATAAAGGTGCAATATTTCTTTATAAACAGTCTGATAAAAGTGTAAACTAATTCTTCAAAGTAGGTTATTTATTGTCCAACAAAATAAAAAAGGATATCATTATTTTAAATAACCTATGAGATTCAACCCGTTGTAGACTTTGAGGTATTTTTTTGTCAATAATACAAATTTAAGATAGATCTTTATTACCTAATTACTACGTTATAAAAAAAACTAATTGGCAATTTTATATTACAAAATAAATTCCTTAACAGTAACTAAATTGTTTCAACTATATATGACAAGTTAAATACCCCTACAAACATTTTAAGAAACAAAAACGTTCAGATTTTCCTTGTTTTTTCCTTTTTCCCTCCCAAAATACCATAAAATCAATGCATTATTCCTAGATATTTTTGTTAATAGGACATTTTTGGTTGATCAGTGTAGTGAAATGTGCTTAGAAAATGTTAAGATTTGATAATCAGATGAGAAATTTTTACGTTCACACTCCCTTAAAGTGAAAGCTTTTCATTACATTAGGTTTTATTAAGTATGTGTTATAACATATAACATAGGCCAAAGTTTAAACTTTATCTGAGAGTGATAGGACAATGGCAGATTGGTTATCATACCTTTTTACATAAAAATGAAATGGTTTGGCAAGGGTAATTAATATTCCATTGTCCTTTACCATTATCCCAAAGTTAATTAAATCTATAAGGCCTTTGAATCTAATTTATTAAACTGTTTTTAACCTATTTTTTTATCATATATCAAAAATATACTATGACACCAGTAGAATCAGACTGCAGAGCCCAAATTTGAATTAAGTCCCCAATAAACTTTTTTTGGGGGATTTAAAAATCAATTTTATATGTTGCTGTGATCATTTTGATGGAAGCAAAAGCATTTTTTAGTTTGGGGTTAAATTGTTTCTTACAGAACAATTTGATGTGATTCAGATTATATCAATACAATAATAAAAACTCTACTCTGTTCGATGCAAATAATTTTTTTCTAAAACAATAATTTATATAGAAGAAATTTAACATTAAAATAAAACATATTATTCTGAAGTCTGAACCAATTAGAAGTCTCGTTTCATTTCAGTTTTATACAATTCAAAAAAGAGTGTTTTCACAAAGTGACTTATTTCCAATGTAGTTAAATAATTTTTATTTAATTAAAATGAAAAGAATGAAAACTATACACATAAAAGATACATGCTTTTTAAAAATATTTAAAAAAATAAGTTTGAATAATCTTATATTTTATCATATTTGTGTATGTGACAAAAAAAATTTGTTGTATTGCGTAAACGTTTGTTGTCATCTTTCACTATTTAACCCTTTACAGCCAATTTTTTTGTGTTTTAAATAAGTGATGGAAAACAAGCACGATAAAGTTAATTCATTGATATATTGTAAAGAATTAAGTTTTTAATGAATTAATTTAGATGAAATCAAAAGGCCTAATTTTACTCTATACCAGAATACTATATATATGAAGCAAAACACTCTAAAAGCTACGAATTTTACCCAAATAAAAAAAGACCTTTTGCTCTGATCAAAAAAGACCACAGCAACAGTAAAATTAATTTTTAAATCCCCTCAAAAAAGTTTATTGGGGACTTAATTCAAATTTAGGCTCTGCAGTTTAATTCTACTGGTGTCATAGTATATTTTTGATATATGTTTAAAAAATAGGTTAAAAACAGTTTAAGCTATTTGAAATATATTTAAATCTATTTTTACAGTTTTAAAGAATTACCTTTACATAAATTCAATCCACCTACAATGAAAGCCAAAATAGACAGGCAAAACTTCTGAATTCTATTTTGTACTTCAGTTTGAATTTTTATTGGTTTGAAATAAATGCACATTTAAAATAATCTTTGTCTAAGAAAAGATAAATATACCATGCGTGATTTTGTTTTACTTTTTGGGCTGATTATTATCACTGAGAGAAAAGAAAAAATAAGTATTTTTTTCTGTTGATTTTTTGGTATCTGTGCATATAAAAGGAAATGGAATTATCCTCTTAGAATTTTTTTTTATCAATTTTGAAAATTTTGGTAACTACCCCCTTCCTCCGAGTGTGACTCTCATTGGTTGGAGTTTTTTTTAGCAAATAGCATCACGGTTCGTTTTTTATTAAATGAATAAGTTAGGGTACAATGTTTGGCACTTTCGATATAAGTAAATGATAATAAAAAACCCATAAAATACGATAATAACTTCAGAAAAATCGATGAAAATAGTTTTCATACTAAATTTTGGTTTTTTATTGTTTTTGAAAAATGTCATAGTAGAAGATGAAAAATGTCGTCTTAGTTTTTCTAAGGGATCTATATTCTCTGAAATCTAAATTATCAAAATAATTTTTTGGTAAATGATTATACGATATATGTCAAACATTTTATCAGAAAAAATATTTTAAATTATAAAGTAGAAACTTGAATAATTTTTCTTGTGGAAAAAGTTTTCTGCTAATGTTGATAAACATATGTCTGCTAGCATTAAGATTTTTGTACTGCCAATACATGTTGGGTTTTATATTTAAAGAATTTCTTTAAAATGTTGTTTTTTTACCTCGTATACCAATAACGCAATATTTGCTATCAGGAATTTAGGTACATTAAAAAATCATATTATAAAGCATTTGAATTAACAAAGGTTATGCTAATATTTTTACCATTTAAGTTTATTTAACATTTAAAAAAATATCACAACCCTCCAAGTTGTAGCTACTTTTCCTGGACATATGATTTGAAGAATATGATGTGATGTAATGTCATATAAGGAAATTTTAATATTCATCAAAAAAATGTTATTTTTGCATATATGAACATTTTAATGTGTTTGATGGCTAAAAAGAAAGAAAATTAAAATTTATTTCATATTATATAGTTTAAATTACATAAGATAACCTAGAAATAGTAAAAAGGCCCCTTTCTTTTTTGTCACAAAAGAGAAATTAACAAAGATTTTTATTAAAAGACACCTTAGTGTAAAAATTTAAAAGTTTAAATATGGTCACAAAAAGATTCAATTAGTTTATTAAATGTTTCATTTTCATCAAATAATGATTAAACTCTATTACAAAGAATAAAGTGTTAAAAGATGTTCTTGTTTTAATTTTAAGTAACTTAAAATGCATTTTAATACCTTTTAATGATTTATTTTTTAAAACATCATTTTATTAAATGTTATTGATTTTTAAAATTATATACTAGAATGTTTTTAAATTTTGTTAACATTTTGTTTTAATTGTAGAAAATTGGTAATTCTAAACATTCAAAAAATGATTTCATTAAATTTTCATCACTTAAATTGCATGTTTGATGAAATTTTCAACTGATAATTAAAAAAATCGTTTAAGTTTTATTATATTTTACTTTGAATTGTTTAAAAAATATATTATTGTCAAAAAAGGAGAAGTTATCCTCAAAAAAAGACCTAAAACATGAAAATTAACACTTGTAATGAGATTTTTTGCTTTCAGGCTTAATTTTAAGTAATTATTGATATTTTTTGTAAAAATGATTTTATATAAAAAGTTTTCAAACTCGATTTAAGTAGTGGTGCAAAAAAAGGTTGCAAACTTTTGCAATTTTCTTGCCGAAAAATTTTCTCAGATTTTAAAAATAGCAAAGGGTGTTATTAGACGTACTTACAGATACAATTGCTAAGTCAATTTGGCCAAACACTAAAATAAAGTTTTTACATCTGAGGGTGGAACAGTGAGCATAGCAGATTTTTTTTCAGATGCATATAAAAAAGCTGAATGGACATTTGAATGTCAGTTGCCCATGGCTTGTGGTGCAGAACTGTGATTCTGTTCACCAGACTAATGAGGCTTATTTCTCCACTTACCCCCCTCCCACCCCTCCCTTCCTTCCTGTCCAACATAATAATATTTTACAGAAAAAATTTATTTTGTTGTTGGGGGGGAGGGGGGGTACCAAAATTTTAAAATAGAGGAAATTACCAAAGAAACACCCAAATATGCCTTTTTTTGGTATTTTCCTTGAAATATAAAGATATCTTAAAACTGATTGATTGGGCTTGTAAAGGAACCATTTGAGTATCTTTGGTCGAAAAAGGTCTGATTTGTGAGCATTTTTGACCAAGTTGTGGCCAAATAATAATGAAACATATAAAAAGGTAGCACACTTTAAATACTCAGTCATTTATAGTAAAAGTAGCTTATATAAGTTGAAGTGAAGAAAAAGGAGGAGTAATAATTGATCCCTTTCTTCCTGTATGCAGTTTATGAAAAAAATTAAGATTTGACTGATATAAGCCAAATAAGCAATGTTTTTCATTGATTACCTGTAAGTAATTTATCAAAAATAGCATAATTTGTTATATAAGCCAAATAAATAATAATTTTCATTGATTGCTTATATGTAACTAGCGGCTTCGCCCCTAGCCTCTAAGGGCTTTGCCCCAAGAGATAATAAAAAAATATAGTACTACTGGTGCTGCTTATAGTCTAATGTGTTCCCAAGAAAATTATTTTTGGGGGGGGGGGAATTTTCATTTTTGGGGGGGTTGGAGGTGTCCCAACCCCCAAGAAAATAGCTTTAAACCACGCAAGAAATACCATGCTTTAACTGCTGAAAGACTGCCACAAGTTGACCCAATACCCCAAATTTGAAGTCTTCAGCTTCTATAACAAAAAAGTTCTTGGCATTTTAAAATGACATTTTATGTACAATGAAAATTTTGAAAGAATTTCAGTGCTAATGTTAGAAATTTTGAAATTGAACTACGTGACCTAGAAACAAAATTATAAGCTTAATTTTGTCATAAATTTAGGTTGCCAGTAACTAATTATATTTTTACAATAAAAATACCCATTTTTATAGTCACAATCATTAAAAAAAATTAAGTTTAACTCGCGTTATACCGAGTGTACTGTAGCCAATCAGAAAGCTGAATCAGCTAAGCAACCAAACACAGCTGAGCTTGTATTAGTTTACCCCTTTGTTTCCTCTATGATTTTGGTTTACAAATGCAATTTAAATCGAATTTTTTTCATAGATTTTGACTATGAAATTTGGTGTTTTTATTTTAAAATATAATCAGTTACCAGCAATCTAAGTTTCTGACAAAGATAAAGTTATAATTTTGTGTCTAGGCAACATAATTTAATATTGTTTTTTTTTATGAGCATTGAAAATCTTTCAAAATTTTCATTGTACATAACATGTTATTTTGAAATGCCTAGAACTTTTTTGTTATTGAAGCTAAAGATTTTAAATTTGGGGTATTGGGGTATTGGGTCTTTTAGCAGTTAGAGCGTGGTATTTCTTGCAGGCGCCCTTTAAGGGTACTTTTAGGGTCTCAAAGTTGGACAAAATAGTAGGTGTTAAAGATCGACCTACATAAAAATTGGTAAGACCTAGAACTAATCCGTAAAAACCTTTTTAACTAAGAATTGTCCATACTTTTCAAATTGGTTGAGAGCTTTAAAATAGAGTTAATATTTTTTTTAAAATGTCCAGAGTTGTTGGCGGGGTATTTTCAGGTAATTTTGAAAAAAAAATTAAATTTGATTTTTAAGGTCCATTTTCAGGTTTTCAAAAATTCAATATGGGCTTTTTAAGAATTAGGCCAAAAAGTGGGTAGGACAGTGGATTTTTATGAAAATATTTTATTTTTAAAGAAAATTTTTGCAAAAAAAAATAAAATTTCCCATCTTTAAAAAACACAGTGAGATCTTTTGAAAAAAATCGGGACATCCAAAAAATCTAAAATCAACTTTTATCTATCCTAGGACCTAATAATGACTGTAAGTAGACAGCTAGAAAAGAAATTTTTAAAAAATATTAATTTTTGGCGGGTTTATTTTTAAAAAAGGTAGTGAAAAATTTCTTTTCAGTTTTGATGATTTTTCCAGATTTTTTTACACAATTTTTTCAAAGCAACAAAAAATACATTTATGTTCATCTTATGAAAAAAAAAATTTATTGAGGTACTTTTCAGATACCTGTACCAATGTCTAATTAAAGAAAGAATTTAAAAAAATATTTTTTTGGTTGTGTAAATTGATATTTTGTGAGAAAATTTCACCAAAAATATTAAGATTTTTAACCCCAAAAAATCAGTTTTCTCCATTTTACCCAAAAACGGACAGGAGGCCCCGGGTTTTGCAATAATAATATCAATATACAACATGTATTGTGTATCAAACAGTTTTCACAACCTGGGGCCTCTTGTCCGTTTTTGAGTAATTGAGCATTTTACATTGCATGGTTTGAACAATTTTGTTCTTGTTAATTTCAAATTTTCCTTCGTTAGAGGGGGAAGGAGTCATTTTAGAGCCCAAAGTCATCTCTGCAATATTTTCAAACTTTTGAAGGCGGATCTTTCTTGACTTATGCATCATTTGCCTCTGGTGAACCGTTTCGCCATTATTTGCCGCCGTTGGCGTGATTTTTAACGATTTTTGCCGTTCTCGCGGTTTTAATGGACATTTAAGGGATAAAGGAGTCGTTCAATAAAGATGACTTATAAATACTTTTATTTTAGCAATTAAATTTGCTAAATTTCATGTGTTTTAAAAAAATTTGTAGTTCTAACTGGTTTTGGCCCAGCAGAAATTCAAATTTTGGGATTAATTATAATATTGCAAAAACATTATATACGCATCAGAGAGAGAGAGAAATATACGTTTGAGAGAGAATATATAAGCAATTATGTTTATATTCTTATACAAACTTTAAATGAAGATAGCTAGACTTAGAATAAAGGTATTAACACAAAATCAAAAGTGTTTTGAAAATTATGTTATTGTTGTTTATATTTGTAAAAAAAAACATTAGAAAACATGCCTTATGAGTGTCCTATTTTACTTATACTGGACCTACCTAAAAATGCCGGGACTCGAACTGGGTGCACCTGACGCTATATTCATGTTTACAAACATTGTTTGCATTAAAGAAATATTTACATAGACGTTTATTTTGTTAAAATATTCCTATCCTAACTAAAGTTATGAAGGTTTATAGATTTTTTAAAAATAGGGTAGCTTCGCTCCTCCAAAACAGCAAGACATACTTACCAAATGCACATTAGAAGTTAACAGGAGCAAAATTTAAGTTATTTCCAAGTTAAAGCAAAAGAAATTACATCATTTCGTCAAATACAAGCTTATTTATTGAAGTTTACTTTTGTCTACTCTAAATGTCCCGTTTTTTGGCAAAAGATCCCACTGTGAAAAAAATGATTTTTGACATAGAAGGAATAGTCTAATCCTTATGAAATTTTTTGTGGATAATCCCTCTAACCTAACCTAATTATGTTTGATTGACTGTTTTTCATTGATTTTTTTTAGGTTGAAAAAAACGTTATTGGTTTAGCCCCCCTGTGGGGTATTAATCAGTAACGACTTTAAGTCCAATTATATCAAACTTCTAAAATCCTAGGATAACCTGATAGTCTTTTCGGTAAGCTTTCTAACATTCTTGGTTTCATTAGAAAATATTAAACTGTTTTTAACCTATTTTTAAATGGGGTGTCAAAAATATACTAGGACTCCTATAGAATCAGACTGCAGAGCCCAAATTTGAATTAAGTCCCCAATAAACTTTTTTGGGGGGATTTAAAAATTATTTTTTAATGTTGCTCTGGTCATTTTGACTAGAGCAAAAGGTCTTTTTTACTCGGGGTAATATTGTGGCATTTGGAACAATTTATATATAATTCACTTTATATTGATACAATAAAAAAACATAACTCTGTTCAATGGAAATATTTTTTTTTCTAAAACAATTAATTTCATTGAAAAATCTAACATATACAATAAAACATATAATTCTAAAGTCTGAACCAATAAGAAGTCTTCTTTCATTTCAATTCTTTACATTTCAAAAAAGAGTGTTTTCACAAAGTGACTCATTTCCAATGTAGTTAAATAATTTTCATTTAATCAAAATGAAAAGAATGAAAACCATACACATAAAACATACATACTTTTAAAAAATATTTTAAATAATAAGTTTGAATAATCCTATATTATATCATATTTGTATAAGTGACAAAAATAAATTTGTTGTATTGCATAAACATTTGTTGTCATCTTACATTTTTAATAATATATTTAACCCTTTACAGCTGATTTTTATGTGTTTTAAATAAGTGATAGAAAACAAACATGATAATGTTAATTCATTGATATATTGTAAAGAATTAACTTTTTAATGAATTAATTTAGATGAAATCAAAAGGCCTAATTTTACTCTATACCAGAATACAATATTTATGCAAAACATTCTAAAAGCTATGAATTTAACCAAATAAAAAAAGAGCTTTTGCTCTGATCACAAAGGACCACAGCAACAGTAAAAATTAATTTTTAAATCCCCCCAAAAAGTTTATTGGGGACTGAATTCAAATTTAGGCTCTGCAGTTTGATTCTAATGGTGTCATAGTACATATTTGATATATGTTTTAAAAATAGGTCAAAAACAGTTTAATATTTTCCCTATTTTCTTTCTTCAAAAACTGAAAAAATTACCAGTTTAGTTCGCCCTCACCCTAATGCAAGAAAATTTAACTCTTTCATTTTGTACAAAAAGAACTTTTGATTAATTGTTTATAAGAAATTAATGAAAGTTTTTGTTTATTAGGCTTTTATACCAAATCATGCCATTTGTTGATAAATTACTTTCAAGCAATCAATCAAAATTTTTGCTATTGTCCAAATCATGGTAATTTTACGAAAAAATACTCATAATCAATCAATAAAAACTATTGCTTATTTGGCTCATATACCAAATCATGCTATATTATGATAAAATACTTTTAAAGGAAGCCTGCAAGAAATACCATGCTTTAACTGCTGAAAGACTGCCACAAGTAGACCAAATACCCCAAATTTGAAGCCTTCAGCTTCTATAACAAAAAAGTTCTAGGCATTTTAAAATGACATTTTATGTACAATGGAAATTTTGAAAGAATTGCAATGCTCATGTTGAAAACTTTAAAATTAAACTATGTGGCCTAGAAACAAAATTATAAGCTTATTTTTGTCATAAATTTAGGTTTCCAGTAACTAATTATATTTTTACAATAAAAATACCCATTTTTATAGTCAAAATCATTAAAAAAAATTAAGTTTTACTTGCGTTGTACCAAATGTACTGTAGCCAATCAGAAGGCTGAATCAGCTTAACAACCAATCACAGCTATGCTTGTATTAGTTTACCCCTTTGTTTCCGCTATGATTTTCGTTTAAAAATGCAATTTAAATCGAATTTTTTCATAGATTTTGACTATGAAATGTGGTGTTTATATTGTAAAAATGTAATCAGTTACAGGCAATCTAAGTTTCTGACAAAGATAAGGTTATAATTTTATGTCTAGGCAACGTAATTTAATATTGTTTTTTCTTTTATGAGCATTGGAAATCTTTCAAAAATTCCATTGTACATAAAATGCTATTTTGAAATGCCCAGAACTTTTTTGTTATTGAAGCTGAAGGCTTATAATTTGGGGTATTGGGTCTTCTTGTGGCAGTCTTTTAGCAGTTAAAGCGTGTTATTTCTTGCAGGCGTCCTTTAAGTAATCAATTTGATTGATTAGCCATAGTTTTGTATAGTTTTGACCTGGAGTAGGCAGAGACACTTTTCCATAGAAATAGGGCTATCAAGCTCCATGTTCAAGCACATTTTGACTAGACTTGCTATCTCATAAGATCTACTCTTACCTTACCCTTGCCGAATATGGCCCAAATTAGTCCCAAATTAAGTCATGGTAATGAATGACGCTCTCCAAAGAGGAGCTTGGGTTAAAGGTAGTACTGTAAGTAAGTGACTATTGGGTATCCAAACTTACTCAATAATCCCCATCTTACACAACCAGGGGATGATGCACGATTAATGTTGCGAATGAGAAATTAGAGTCAACCTATAGAGAATTGAACTTGAACTCTCACCAATTTAGCTCAGTGTGCTACCACTAAGCATGACACCCCTACTAAGTAATTAATGAAAATTATTTGACTTATATATATATACAAAATCAGGCCTCCAGGTGGTCTCTCTACAGGTAAAAATGAAAAAAAAATTTTTTTTAAGAGTTAGAAGTCAGCTTATGAGACAAAATATGTATGTTTTTTCTTCAAATATGTGAATAACAACAAAAAAGAAGCATATTTTGTTTTATAAGTTAACCTTTAACCCTTCAAAAAAAAATCTTATTTTTAATTTTTATCTGTACAGAGACTACCTGGAGGCTTGAAGCTCCGGAACCTGGAGGCCTATCCAAAAAATCTTAAATCTGGGGGAAATTCATCATATAAGAATGATTTTATTCATAATAACCTATCCTCTCAGTCCAAAGATAAAGCCTATACACCAGGTTTACGCAAATGTGTCAGAACTTCCCCCCCCCCCCCTTATTACTCCTCCTTCTTTTTCTTCACTTCAACTGATACAAGCTACTTTTACTTTAAATGTCCATTTATTTACTCCATCCACTTTTAACTCACAAATCAGACCAAATTGTTCAGTAATTGATCAGTAATTTACCACAAAAATGCACAATTAGATCAGCAACTAACCTTTAAGTGCTTACTTACACGGTGAGAGATTACTAGGGAAATATTAAGATGAAATAAATTGAACAAAAAAATTACAAATATATACAATTGAATTAATTAATAAACGACTTTCTTAAAATAATTTTCATTACTCATTTGATACACTTTTAAAAGTATTTTTTTAAATAAACAAAACATCTTTTATAAAAGGCTCTTTGTATGTTTTGTTTACTTAATTAAGAATATACAACAATGTTTAAATTATGTATAAAATCTATGCTTTTTTTCACAATTGACATAATTTTAAAATAGTATGGTACATTTATATTATGTCGATGTTAAAAAAGTAATGGAAGATTACAGAAACATAGATATTAAAAATGTAAACCATGATTCTAGTTTCGCCTCTATTGAAAGTGGAGTCTTACATTTCAAAAATCGTATCAGCGTTGAAGATATCTTCACCAAGAGAGGCAAAAGTGGAATCTTACATTTCAAAAATAGTATCGGCGTTGAAGATATCTTCACCAAGAGAGGGGAAAGTGGAAGGGTAGATAACAGTTTTAGAGGGTCCAAACCATAATCATAGATTATGTTTCTGCTTCTATAAAAATGGATTCAACTCCCTAACTGAAAAACATTAGAAAAATAGTTTTGAAAATGAAAGTACAATGTTTATTTTGACATATTAAATGAGGGTTAAATAATACAAAGAATAAAATTTATATCCTTGATGGTTAATCATACAAAATAATCCGTCCAACTTTAACTTTTACTATCAGCTAACAATAGTTTATAGCCAAAGAAAATTTAAAAGTTTCAATCTGACTGGAAATAATATAAAGAAGAATTTTTTTGCCTATATTGTATTCCTTTTGGTAAAATTAATTGATTGTTCACATAGGCTTTCTATATTTATTACAAAAAAATTAGCTATATTTATAGTTGTTAATAGCGGAGTTGTTAATACTTGCTACTTGTTGGATAAATAATTACGTAGGATTGGTTTAAAAGTAACTTATCATGTCATTTTACACATAAATATATCTTCGAACATTTTCAGCATATAATTTTAATCTTTACAAAACCACTTTTTATCACCAACATTAAGGATGCAAATCAAATTATCTTTCATCGTCTTTTCCATTAAAACCCCTGAACCTACATATAATCTACGCCTGTATGTCACACTAACGCCCTTCTTAAAGTGACATTAGCGTCAGGGAGGAAGAGTAATAAGCTGTTTATTACACTTGTCCCCAAAGTTTTATGATATGGTTTTCTTAATCTATGACTTAACAACTTTGGGAACTTTTAATACATTTTGGTTGGTTCATTAAGTTGGGTGTCCGAACAATTCAACCACTAATTGTAATCTACTGAAGGGGTAATTTTGTTTATCACCATTGGGGATGTACATCAATGCATCGTCCATTGTCTTATCCCTTTCGATCCTTGCTCTAACACCCTTCTTAAAGTGACATTATCGTGCAGCTTACAACAACAAAATTATTAGTTTCAGGTTATAATAAACTCGCTTTACCAGTGGCTTTTTTACACAAATTACGTTGAGAAGAACTTAACCCCCCTTATTGAAATAAAAAAAATTTAAGAGTAAAACCAGTTTTGTTAGACCTGAAAGGACAAAGGCCCAGTAAAAAAACTGGTAATAATTTTATGATTTTTATTTTAATATTCGTGGTCTAAGATTTTGTTAAAGGGGTAATTTCACGAAATGCATTTGAACTTAATTTAGTGAACCGCATATTTTTTGCTAGTTAATGGGTAAACTATATTTATATGGCATATTTTTGAAAGAATTTAAATTTTCTACCACGTAGTTTAGAAAATATCAAGACTTGAAAATCGTCTTTTTGTGATATATGCAATTTAAAAAGACGATTTTCAAGTCTTGATATTTTAAAAACTACGTAGTAGAAAATTAAAATTCTTTCATATATATGCCATATAAATATAGTTTAACCAATTAACCAGGAAAAAATATGCGGTTCACTTAATTAAGTTCAAATGACTTTCGTGAAACTACCCCTTTTCGTTAATGAGCTGAAGGTATATCCTTAGGGTGTAAGACATACGTTTAGTGGGGTGTAAAACATTGTCTTTTCTTGAGATAACCCAATAAAACTTATTTGTAAAGTCTGGGTAAGGTTAACTGTTGTTATTATTACACCAATTTAACGTTCAACAATTATTAAAATCAAACTCAAACACATATTTAGATTTACACCTCTAGTAACGAAGCTACTCCACAATAGGTTATCAATATTGCTGTATAGTTTTTGTATGATTATTTAACTTGAAGATCTTTAGAACGGTTGGAATTAGTTTCAATTTTTTAAGTCTTTGCAACGGTTTTTTGGGGTTTAAGAAATCGATGGTTTACTTTTTATTTATAAAACCTTTGACAACCATATTATAAAAGACTAGCGGCTTCGCCCCTAGCCTCTAGATCCCCAAGAGGTTTGATCAAACCATTTTTTTGTAATTTAGATTTTAAAAAATAAATCTAAAAAAAAATTTCTTTAGGGGCAGGAGTTTTTATTTTTTATAGGGGGGGGGGGGGTAGTCGACCCCACTATTTTGATTTTAGTTTTAGAAAGAAAAAAAAATTTTTAGGGGGGGGGGTATTTTTAATTTTTGGGAGTTGGGGGTGTCCCACCCCCCAAGAAAATAGTTATAAACCTTCCTGGGACCTATGAGAAGCTACCCTGTAAAGGAGAACCCGATCGGTTCAGCGGTTAGCGAGATCCTTCACTACAAACAAACAGACAGACATCGTTCTACTTTGTATTATAGATATTTCACTCAATATCCTAGTAGATAACTTGTGACTAAAGTTTTATAACCATGGCATCTTATTCGTTAGCTTAAAAACTTTGGGCAATCTTATTAGATTTTGATTGGTTGGTTCAAAACTACGAATGCTCAAACTTTTCAACAAATATTTAAACAACAAATCGAGTATGGTAATCAATTTATAGTCTTATCCATTAAGATCCATGAAGTTTATTATATTTTTGAAGAAAAAATCTCTTAATAAAATAATGCATTGGTAAATTGTTAAGAAAAAGGATGACAACATCCATAAAAGTGAAACTCGGAAACGGCAGACAAACTTGTAGAGTTTCAGAACTTTAAGCAGCATGTAAATTTATAAGTCTATACAAAATTTGTTAGAGTTTTTTGCAAACCTGTCTAATAAAGGATGCTGTTAATGATCTTACTTATATTTTTATGACTTAATTATGGAGATGCTTTGGTTGTACTTTTTGTCCTGAGAATCAGTATTTAAAATACATATAAATACGATGATTGTTGTAAAAAAAATCAACATGTTTTAAATGAAAAAACGAACATTCTGAAACGATTTTGGAGATAAATCGCTTTCTAAATCGTACCTAACAATTACAGGAATCACCATACCAAGTTTGATATCGATAAGACAATTATAATATGCCTAAACGACTGAGGAACGTACGGATTGGCGGACGGACAAGCCCAAATTAAAGAAATGCTTCGCTTTTAACAAACCACAAGAAAAGACAGGGATGCAGTTTCTTAAAAATAAAAAGCATATGATTTTATGTGTACCAAGAATGTCAATATCCATACTTAGCATATGATTTTATGTGTACCAAGAATGTCAATATCCATACTTAGCATATGATTTTATGTGCAACAAGAATGTCAATATTCATACTTAGCATATGATTTTATATGTAACAAGAATGTCAATATCCATACTTAGCATATGATTTTATGTGTAACTAGAATGTCAATATCCATACTTAGCATATGATTTTATGTGTAACTAGAATGTCAATATCCATACTCAGCATATGATTTTATGTGAAACTAGAATGTCAATATCCATACTTAGCATATGATTTTATGTGTAACAAGATTGTCAATATCCATACTTAGCAAAGCTCATCAATATTAAATGACGGACTAAATTATCTGTAGAGTATAAGTGGCATGCACAACAAATCACCAGGAGGGTGTAAAACCATTGGGGTTGATAAAAACGGAAAGGAAGACCTTTCTAATTCTAATTTTAAGGGGGGCTTTGGGCAATTACACCCCCTATCGGAGGCCACTGTTCCAAATCATTTTATAGTCAGGGATGTAAAGGGATAATACAATAACCGATAAATTAATGTACATCCAATGTGATAATACACAAAATTACCCCTTCTTTAGATTAATATCAGTGGTTGAAACGTTTGAATACTCAACTTAATGAATCAACAAATCAAATTTCACAAAAGTCCCCAAAATTGTTAAGCAAACCAATAAGAAAACAGTATTTTAAAACTTTGGGGAATAACCAGTGTAATAAACAGCCGATTGTTCTCTCTCTCTCTCTCTGTTTTTAGTAATATTTGTCCCAAGTCCGTTGTTGCTAAACTGTTGTCAAAGTACAACAAAAGAAACTAGCCGTTGGTAACAAAAATTATCTGGGATAAATTTTGCCACAAACACTTAGAAGTTAGAACTCAGGAATTTAATGCATAAAGCATTTCTGGTTTTATGGCTTTGAAACCAATTAATATTCTCTGGATTAGAACCAGTTCTGAGCTATACTGAAAAATCATGTATATCGTATTACAGACAATTTTCCATCTATATTAAAATAAAAATCATAAAATTAATACCAGTTTTATCTTAATATCCGCGGAAAGCTGTCCATTATACGATGCGATTAATCACTATTCAAGGTTCAAATATTGTTTACATCCCCTACAATGCACTGCCGTTGTACACTGTCATATTAAAGGATGCAAAAATATTTCCTAGGTTCCCTATCCCTTATGTCTCTGTTAAGACTTATGCTCAACAATAGCTATGTGCAATGGTTTTGTTCAAACCTTATAAAGTTAAACAAGCACAAATCTATTCAAAGATCCTTAGCTTGTACATTTAAAAAAAGGAAAAATAGCTTTCTTGAGTTTGCACATAAGTTAAATTTGCTGGTACTTTTTTTAACAAAAGCAAAAAGCAATTAATAGTTTGACTGCTTCAAAATTCAAAAATTCAGGGGGACTCTAAGAAAATATACACATTTATCTTACATAGTATTTGAGTAAAAGGGGAAACCCTATTTGCTACTTATATAGTTATTAGTATTACATATAGACATACTTTGAATGTAGAGATGCTACTTTCCTGAAACCTGATGTCAAAGAAAATAAATAACATGGATAAAAAGTATGTAAACATCACCCTGGGCAAAATTTTCAGCTTTTGACCAAAACAAAGAATAGTGTTTATATATGTGTGTGTGTGGATGTGTGTGTGTGTGTGTGTGTGTGTGTGGTTGTGTGAGTGTGTGTTTAAGGGTCAGTTACAAGTTTTCAGCTTTTTAAATTGATTTGAAATGTTTTTTTTTCTTCTAAATTTTAAAAATAAATGGGTAAAACAAGAAAAAATAAGATAAGAGGCACAGTTTTGTCAATGAAAAATAACAATAAACTTAGATAATGTAAAGCAGAGACAATCTTGAGATATATATTTACTAAATGAAATGATTAAATTTTAAGATAATGGGTTGAAACAAGTAAATGGTAAATATATCTTGATTTTACATTTACAACATTACAACAAAGTACTTAATTGTTCTAGGAATCAGTATTCCAATAATCAAGGCAAAAATAATCATTTCATTTTAAATTTGTTTTTTCCTTAAAAAGGCTAAAATGTCATCATGTTAAAATGGACGTACAGACATTTTGGTAATAATTATAGAGCTGCTAAGCCTTTAAAGTTGTACCTAACTGTGTCAGGAATCACCATGCCAAGTTTGAATTTGATTGAACAATCTAACACGCTAAAATTAACGTAAATGGCTTTACATATAACACTTACTGTGGAATACTGTAAAGTCTGTGTTCTGATTTGAATCCATGACTTACTGACGGACAAACAGCAACTGTAGAGTAGGTCCGTCAACAAAAAGTACTGAGTTTCTGTCCCTTCTCCCTGTTTGTGTAAAATTGTAAGTTGATACACCATTGCAGAGACAGGGGTGGTCATTCATATATCTTAATCAAATCGTGTATCGATTTTTAAAAAAATAATTTGTATTTTTTTTTAAATGCCTTTTTTCAATTATATGTATAAAGGCAAGATAATTCTTTTAAAAGAAAGTATCAATTAAAATACCATCTAAAGCTTGATTTTACAAGGTAGGTAGGGGACATTGGTCTGTAATTCAAACTGGTCCCCAAAGTTTTATAAACACAATCTGTCATTTAAAAACTTTGGATATGTTTATTAAATCTTCATAGAGTTGTCAAACCTTAAGTGTTCAAACTTTTCCTCCAATAATTTTAATTTTCAGATGGTATTTTTGTCTGTCCTAAGTGGGGATGTACAATATTGTTCTCTTTTTATGGCCTGGTTTTACAAATATTTTAAAAAGAAGATTAGTTTTTTTTTGATGATTTGTAATTCACTCTATTTTAGCATTATAAAATATTTACATTTTTTTAGCGAAGCGAATATATAAGTCTTTATGTCTGTTTTTACCTCTCTTGGCGTCTGTAATGCAAAGATCTCTTATTTACCATTTTTGTCATTTTTTTTATCTAAATATTCTCTTTTAATAATGTTTAGAATTGTTCCACTACTATTGGACGTTATCGTTCTTGTTTACCTTATTAAAATTCATTATTTAAAGGGGTAGAACTAAACTTAATCATTAATGTAGTAAACTTGTTATTTTAATGCTTTATCATTACTTTTTATACACTTCCTTTATTTCATAAATCATAAACATAATTTTGTGAAAAAGAAGCTTCAAATATAAAAAAGTCATTATGAAAGGAAAGAAATTTAAATCCAAATAATTTGATTTTGATATGTGCACTTTTATATTTATTATATTCGGTCAAATGTAAAGAAACATTTTTTTCTGTAAATAATGAACAAAAAGCAACATATTATAAAAACTAACACTCACACATTCACACACACGCACATATTTTTCTACATATATCCATGCCCTCTTGCCATACAAGGGCATAAGTGGCGGGTTCTGACAGTCACAATATCACAATAATTATACAGGCTACACTCAACTGTTATATTTTAGTTGTATTATAGTTTTATGGTTTATAGGCACCGCCTAAGGAGGTGTGAACAATAATAGGAAGGGACAAAGGGGGAGTGTGTATGGTTTTAAGGAGAGATAATCTTAATTTGTAACTGGTTTGTCCAGGAGGGGGTGGGGGGGAGGGGGGTGGTTGTTTGAAGGTACTTTTTTACATCGAGAAAAATATGTGAGAAAGAGAGAGAGAGAGGGGGGGGGAACATAGTAGAGATAAGGAAAGAATGGTTTGGGGTATTATAAGAGGAGGGGTTGATTAAGGGGGTTGTAGTGACTCTAACGCCAGAATTCTGCACTATGCACCTTGTACATTTACTCCCTAGCAAGCTTTACAGCTGATCATGCAATAATACACAGAATAAGTAAATAATAACAACAAAAAATAACATATTCCGCGCAATTAAAAGCAAGCCAAAATTTTATCATTTACTTGTTTTTTTCTTCTTCCTAAGTGATTAATATAGTGATTATTGACTTAGTGACTTAAAATGAAAATTGTTCACTTGAAATTTGCTTAAACATATTTTTTGTGAGTGTATGTATTAATGTGTGTGTTTAAAACTAAAGTTGCCTTTTTTACAGTTCAATAAATGTAATATTACAGCAAGTTTATAGCTTGATGTCACAGGGCATTAAACTGTAATTGAATTGTGATTATTTGTGTTTTGGAATGACAAAATAGTGTGTGACCTTTACATTGAATATGAAATTGCTATATGGCATGGCACCAGTTTTTTTATACAAGTGGACAATTTTCATAGAAAAGGTTTTTTTCTGTCAATGTGATTAGTGAAGCTTTGATACAGTGAACTTATTATGTATTTTTGATATATATATTTATTTTAATTTTATTGAATTATATACCCTTTTCAGTACTTGTATTTAAAACTTAAAAAGAAGGTGTCTTAACTTTTTGCTTTTTATTTAGAATAGCTAGCCGGTGCTTTTAGTACGTAGTAGATGTAAAATTTTCCATAGAATTCAGATATGCAATCGGTTTTTTTTGTAGACCTCTTATTTTTGAAGTAATTTAAGTTTTTTTTAAAAAAATAATTAAGTCGGTTTTAAGGTACTTAAACGCAACAAAATAAAAGAGGAAAATTGCCAGTATGAACAAAAATAGTAAGATCTTTAATTTGACACCTTACTTTTTAAATTCTGTTGAGTAGTTATTGAAAAAATCTATTTTTTAACCTCGTTTTAATCAAAACTTTAAACCTAAATATTTTCTCTCACAGGCATAAAAAATATGTGTTTATATATGACTCTAGAATGAGAAAAATATTACATATTTTTGGACATAAATATCATGGCAATTACATAAAATATCTTAGTAAAATAAATAAGATTTCTAATGTTTTTAGAAGTTGCTAGATAAAATTAATTACATAGCTACGACTACGAGATTACATGATTTTAAAATTATACAACCAAACGTTTGAATGCTTTCTATCTGGAATCTAAGATAAGACAATGGAAATTGATGTACATTCCCAATGATGATACACAAAATTACCGATTCTTTATATTATAATTAGTGGTTAAAACATTTGGACACTAAATGAACCAGCCAATCAAAATTCGATAAACGTCCCCAAGGTTGTTGAGCCAACGAATAAGAAAACGTCATTATAAGACCTGTGGGACTAGTGTAATAAACAGCCCAATGGTCCCTGATTCTATCCGTGGTGGTATATCATTTTCAATTAATTGAATTGTCAAGTTCTTTCTGGAAAATTTTGGTTTCTTTTTGTCTTTATTTTTTAGTTTTATGATAGGAGCAAGGTTTCTTAAAAACTTGGTTAGTTATTAATATTCATTAGTTGATTAATAATAGTTATTTATCGCATTAAGTTATAGACATCTTTCCGCGTACATTGAAATAAGAAATTATAAGATTATGGCTTAACTTTTTAATTTTCATTTTAACATTTTTGGAAAATTGTCTGTAATGTAATACATAATTTTTAAGTATGGCCGGGAACCGGTTCTAATCCAGTGGGTATTAATCAGTTTCGAAGCCAAACTAAAAAAGTTATGATATATTGTTGAATTTTTATCTTTTAAAATCAAATGTCTTCACTTTTAATTTACTACAGTTACATTATATTATTTGCATTGCTTTAGTATCATTAAATACAATAAAAAGATTAAATCTTCCCTGAAAATAGCATTCATATTTGATGTTCAATATAGGTATTTCAATGTAATCAATGAATAAATGCGCAAAATATGGTTATCAAAAAGGTTATAGAAATCCCCATTGGAAAAACATTTTTATTCCAAAAAGTGGCAAATTGTAAAAAAAAAAGCTTATTATCCTTAATATGTGGATGATTCATCAAAAGTAAACAAGATTCCATGACGAAATGTAATTGCCGCGGTTGTAATGTTGTGGTCCTAAGCAGTGGACCATTTTAGAGTATAGAAACCTGGCCTTAAGATGGTGTAAAAATAGTCATAAAGATTGAAAATTAAGTAACACTCCACTCACAAATTACTCTTAGCTTGAAAGTTGGTACAAAAAGGTAACTTAAAGGACTTAAAGTAGCCTTAAAAGTATTTTAACGAAGCTTTAAAATTAAAAAAAAAAATTGGGGACGGTGAGAATTTTTCTAGTTGCAATTTCTATTGGGAGAGTGGTGGAACAATCTCCATAATTGTTATGAACCTTCCCAGGACCTATACGAAGCTACAATGTAAAGGAGTACCATATCGGTTCGGCGGTTACAAACAGACACACACAAATCCTGTTGAATGTTGTATATAAAGATGATTTATGGTCAGGTATCTATACTCAAACTTAGCCAAATTCCGAGGAACCTTATTGTAATGCTATCATTTGTCTCATTGTGGACACGTTAAGCTGGAAAAAGTTCTATATAATAATATCATTATTTTTTATATAAAGATATCAAGTGGCTTTAGCCTTTATTTTCTTTCCTTATTTGGCAAAAAAATACATATAAATATATATATAGATCCTATGCGCAATTAAATACATAAGATCTTTTTATACATTTTACTGAATAAGTTCTCAATTTTTATGAAAGCTGCATATAGGTCCTGGGTAGGTTTTCATTAATCTAGTTAATCTAAGGAGGGCAACTTAACCATTCCAAAAGAAAACTGCACCTGGGAAAAAAACCGTGTATGAGATGTAAATAGTGGCAGTTTGGGTTCAAGTTACTTAGTATATAATTATATTGAAAGTTGTTTCGCCCCTAGCCTTTAGGGAAAGGTAGTGGAGGTAAGGAAAATAGCCTATACACCCCAACATAATTACAAATCTTATCTATAAAGTATAACCAATACGTACCAGCAGTTTTAGATCTTAGGCAACGGGCAAAAATCAGTACCTACTACTTTATAATAAAGGATTTTTAACTTGTTAAAAATGAACATATAGTACTTTTTTATATTTCAAGCAGAAAATATAAAAACAAGGATGAAATCCGAATGAAGTGTGACAAACGATAACTCTTGCAGAGTGTCATTACTTAATTAGCAGAACATTAATTTGTAAGTCTAAACAAAACTATACATAAATTTATTGCAAATATATAGTACAAAAATTTGTAGTCAATTTGATAACGATAATTGAGTTGCTAGGCTTCCTAAATCGTGCCTAATTGTTAGTAATCATCATGCAAAGTTGAAATCTATAGGACAATTTTAAAATGTATAAATTAATCCCGAACGGACGGACCTACCCTAATTATATAAAAGTTTTGGTTTTTAAAAAGGTTGGACATGGCGAATAGTGGCCACTATATAACATTGTTTATTCCTATATGTTCTTCGTCTATAATTAAGCTATACCGCGCCGTCTGATTTACCATAGCAAAAAAAACAGTTAGGTTTTGTTTTGACCATTTTGAATCATTTTTGAGGTATTTTTTAGTAGTCAAGCTTCCTTTTAAAACACTATAATGACTGGGCCAGGCCAGGGGCGTCCAAGCTTTTTTATTTGGAGGGGGGAGGGTAAAATTTTGAAAATAAAAAATTATTTTGGGGGGTAATCTTTATTTTATAGAGGCATTTTTTTTTATTTGGGGGGGGAGGGTAATCACACCTTTACCCCCCCCCCTTGGACGTCTATGGACTGGGCCCTTAGCTTCTAGGGTAATTTTTGGAAAGTTTTAATCTATTTGGTATTTATAGAAAGTTTTGTAATGTTATTTTAAAAACAATCCGCCATTGGTTTGTTTATAAAACTTAGATACTTTAATTAAACCATTTGTGCCCAAACTTATTTACCAATTACAGAAATTTTTGCATAAATTTATTCTTTATTGTCTTTAGATCATGGGTTTCATTTTTGGTTGTTCTAATATAGTTATCAATGTTTTTTAGAATATATCTAATTTTTCAAGCACAAGGATGTTTCCTCAAAAATGCAATATATTAGAGCTGTCTATGAGTGTGTCTGTCTGTCTGTACCGAAAGATCTTGCAAACCACTGAAACGATATGGTAGCTTCTCACATGTCCTGAGAAGGTTTATACCTATTTTGTGGGAGGGTACTTAAAATTAAATCTTTTTTTCTTTTTATATTAATCAACACACTCCGCAAAATTTTATGACAGCTTAAAAAAGCTCTCATTTTATACTAAATTAATTTATTTTTCTCATATTATAATTTAGCTTTTCTAAACACTGCTACAAATTCGTGATATGTTTGCGGAAAGGTTGGTACACCCTGCCCATTTTCTGACCTATAATTTCTGTTGCATTTCATTTTACATGCAAATCTAGTGTTTTAACATTTCAACTTAAAAAATGCATAGCAGGTATAAGATATTAATCCTTTAAGTGTATTACCAAATGTCTTCAGACGTGGGGGGTGACAACATACCAATTAAAATTGAAATTAAGAAGACATATCTTAGCCTTTTTTCATCCCTCGAGGTTTCTTTCAACCTTGACAAAATCTTGTGCACGCCACGGGCCTAGCTGTTTCCTTGATATGAATACTGTTTTGTATAAACATCCCAAGTTGCAGATTGATATGGTTGTATTCGGAGAAACAATAATTGGGGCACTTTCACACAAAGTACTTGTTGAGCACTGATAACCCCTTAACATAATTTTTAAAATAAGGAGATGGGGATTTTCATTTGTTTGTTTATTGCTTTAGATCAGGTTTGGTAAGGTTATAATGGGTACTTGTTAGCTTAGCAGGGGTTGTCAATGGAACTATACAATCCACCATTATTTTTGATCTATCAAAAATTAAAGTTGGGTAGGTATTAGTGCTCAACGGGCACTATGTTTAAAACTGCCAGTAATAATTTATGTCGGCACATTGCATGACTCTGACTCAAAGAACGACACAACATTGAGCAGTGTAATTATGTTTATCATCAGCCAGCATAACATTTCCGCCTCTTGGCTTACTTTTCATTTGGTTTTATTTTAGTACTTATCTAGTTTGATTTAATGGGATGATTCCACCATAAACAATTTTATTTAAGTCCAAAACTAAATCAAATATTTCAATTGTTAGCATTGATGATCGTTCCTCAATTCCATATTCTTTTTTATTTATATTTTTTCAAGAAGGGACATTAGACTTTGAATTATACTGGGACCCAAAGTTTTATAAGCACGTTTTCTCATTTGTTGGCTTTACATTTGATACTTTTATTAAATCTTAAATGGTTGTTACTAATTTGTTCATCTATTTTTATACAATTCTTAAATTTTGAAAGTTGTGCGTTTGGATGGAAGCTTGCTAAAAATTTACAGAATATGTATATAAACTTTAATTTTACAGAAATACATCAGAATGGTTTTTGGATAATTTACCGTTCAAAAATGTTAAGTCTCTAATATTAAGATTAAATAAACAGTAATGAGGTTAATATGCACTAGTTTTTATATTTAATTGGTTAATCTCTTAGGACAACTTAATTGCGCCTTTTAAAGCTTTTAATTGTCACATAAAAAGACGCTTTGTCGTGAACATATATATTAAGATAGCCTTTTTCGTTAATTGAGGCATTTTAGAATTGTCCTATCGATTTCAAACTTTACATGATGATTCCTGTAGTAGTTGGGTATGATTTAGAAAGCGTAGCAACTCTATAATCGTTACCAGAATATCCGTACGTCCATTTTAAATATGTTGATTTTTTTACTTTTTAACAACAATTTTTATGTGATAAAATCATCCGATTGATCTGATTTTTTGAATACTGATTCCTATTACAAAAAGGTACAAATTTAGGTATAATTTTGTTAAAACTTATATATTTAAATTTTGTATATACAGTTCTGGCACTCTACAAGAGTTAATGGTCGTCTGTCCTACCGTTTCAGAGCTTCGCTTTTATGGATGTTGTCATACTTGTTTTGATGTATATCAATGTCACTTAAACATAAAATAGACCACAACTATCTAATTGAAGATAGGTAAGGTTAGGTTTGTCAAGATGGGGTAGGTTGAAGAGAAGGCGTTGGGGGTTTCGGTGGTTCATTAGTCATAACAAGGTATGATACCGAATGTACTTAAATAAAGTCAGCTGATCTGATTAATTTATTTCTTGTATTTTCCACTTTTGGAAGATTTATGGTTCTTTTTATAATTTGAATTAAACAGACATTTAAGGGAATACGTACTTTTTTATTTATTTTTTTATGGTAATTTACGTGTCAAAATCGTCCACATTCTATCGAAATGTAATTTTCAGTGTTTATGTCGACTTGAAGGCTTTAATAAAAAGTGGCCATAGCTGACATAATATCTATATATCGACTGTCTAATGGCATTTTACTTCTTATGTTGACATAAAACCATTTTATGATAAGGTTATTGCCTGGCTTTATAGTAAACTAGCGGCTACGCCCCTAGTAGCCTCAATTTACATTTTGATTTTTAAAAAGAAAATTATTTTCTTTTTCTTTTAACTACTTTCATTTCATGTTATATAGTCGAAAAAAACATTTATAGTGTAAGTCATTAAATCCCTTAAATGCGTGAAAACAGGCTAAACCAATTTTAAAAAGATATCATCAATTTTGAATATATACTGATTAACCATTCTTCTTTCAGACAATTTATTATTTATTCATTTTTTGTTAGATGTTTTTAAGTTTAACCAGTTATAATTTGTAAAAAAAAAGTGAAAAAATGAAAATGTTTTGAATTAGTGCTCTGAAAAATTCCTATTTCTTTAAGGTTATAATTGGAAATTATAATTTTAGCAGCGAGGCTACACTATAATTATAAATATCCGTCTATCTGTCCATATTTGTCATATGCTGCTAAACGAAATGGTTGAGATAGATTTATAACTGTTAAAAGTGTAAACGAAATTGGCTCCTGAAATTTGCATAAAGAAGATTCATCAGAAAATGGGGCATATATTATTTTGTCCGTTTGTTTGTTCTTATATTTTTATGTGCTTTGTCGTTATGGGTTTTGCAATCCTTGTTATCAATTATTTTACTCTTATAAATAACTTTTCTTTAATATTCTTTGATATACCAAAACCCAATTTTACTATAAAAAAGATACTTTGTTATGTTTTAATTGTCATTAAATTCATACTATTCTTGAAAATATCATAACGTTTCCTTTTGATAAAAGAAAATTCTGAAAGTTGTTGGTTCTTAAGCTAACATGGTAAGACGGTCAACTGAAATGGTCATCAAGCAGTCACCCCCAGAACTGGTCATCTAGGCGATATGGTCTCGCGGTCCCACTAAAACCCTGGTCCTGTAGCTGATATGGTCAAACGGTCACACCATAAACCAGATGGGGGACAGGAGGTACAGTAGTAATTTTTTTCTTTTCAATATGGCTGCCAAACCGATTGACAACCGCTAGATTAAAACCGATTAAGCAACACTGAAAAATTGTGTATTGTATCGTATTGCAGATAATTTTCTACAAATATTAAAATAAAATAATACACGACATTGGGTTTGAAAAGAGACTATCCATAGAAAAAAACACAGCTCAAAAATAGTAATATATTTCGATTAGTCACATATAATTCTTGTCAACCTTCTATTGTTCTTTGAAATGAATCAAAATAAAGGTCATCAAATCAATACCATGTTTGTTAGCTCGGGATTTCGGCCCCTCGAGGCCAACAAAACTGAACATAATCATTATGCTCTCCTCGGAAAGTTGTGTGTCCATAATATAGTGCGATACGTAATTATTAAATATTTAAGTATTATCCATAACAGCGAAGCTCTAAAATTCAGCTAAACGAACATTAACAAGTTTACAGTGACAGCGCCTTGGAGGGAATTTCCATTGTGATCGTTGGAGCCTATTTCATACCAAATACAATAGTACAAAACGTACACGAAACCAAATGCGTGCTGTAGGTCATCCAATTTGTTTATTATCCATTGTTTCAAATATATTCTTCTTCTGTAAGAAATAAAAACGTCCAAGACCTCGTGTGCAAAGTTCAAAGAAGAAAAAGTAAATAGATGATAATCATATACTTTTGGTTATTATACTTGTGACGCACAGAAAATGAAAAATTTGAGAAGGTTGGGATCTATCTTACATTCTAAACTTCTTAGTCAGTGTAAAAGTAATATTTTCTGACAACCTAACTAAAATGCTAACCCCCTTTTTCATGAATATGTAGCCTACATGCCTTATGGCGAAAATAATCTACCTATCTTTCTTTCTAAGCGATATTTATTCTACATAAAAGCGTGTTAGTGTTTTGTATGGCGTAAAGCACTACAATATGCTTTGTTATTTACATATATGCTTTTTTTTACAAAAACATTACTTCATAGTTTGTATGTTTGCAGTATATATACGATTTTAAAAGCATAGACATATTTTCCTAAAGATTATTTCAGGGGCGTCCAAGATTTTTTTTGGGGGGGGGGTAAAATGGCGCGCGAAGCGCGCCGAAATTTTTTTTTACCCCCCCCAAAATTTTTACCCCGGGGGTAAAATTTGATTGGGGGGGGTAATTAGTAATCACCCCCCCTAAAGTCTGTTGGGGGGGGGGGGTAAATACTCCCCCTAAATCTGTTGGGGGGGGGGTAATTACCCCCCCCAAACTAATTTACCCCGGGGGTAAAATTTTTGGGGGGGGTAATTTAATTATGTAAAAAAAGCACCTACCTAATCTATTAAGTTAATAAGTACTATCCTATAACAGTAATGGAGTTGAATCCATTTTTATAGAAGCAGAAATATAATCTATGATTATGGTTTGTACCCTCTAAAACTGTAATCTACCCTTCCACTTTCCCCTCTCTTGGTGAAGATATCTTCAACGCCGATACGATTTTTGAAATATAAGATTCCACTTTTGTCTCTCTTGTTGAAGATATCTTCACCAAGAGAGTCAAAAGTGGAATCTTATATTTCAAAAATCGTATCGGCGTTGAAGATATCTTCACCAAGAGAGGGGAAAGTGGAATCTTACATTTCAAAAATCGTATCGGCGTTGAAGATATCTTCACCAAGAGAAGGGAAAGTAGAATCTTACATTTCAAAAATCGTATCGGCGTTGAAGATATCTTCACCAAGAGAGGGGAAAGTGGAAAGGTAGATTACAGTTTTAGAGGGTCCAAACCATAATCATAGATTATGTTTCTGCTTCTATAAAAATGGATTCAACTCCCTAACTGTATAACATAAAGTAGTAAGTAAGGTTTATTTGACTATAGCTTCAGATTTCATTACTTTTAATACTGAGTTCTCCTTTTTAGGAAAGCTTCACATAGATCCCATGATGGTTCCACACTATTATAGGTCAATCCTTTTGAGTGGTTTTAGGCTATTTTTCTCCTCCCTTTTTACCCTTTAGAAAACACGAGTTCTTAGATGCTAGGGGCGCCACTACTATTCAAATATATAGTAGTATCTCATTCTTTAGAACATAAAAATACAATAATTAACTCACTAACCAATGAACCAATATGATTATACTTTAAAGTGAAGCGTCTTATAGGTCCTGGTAAGTTTTATAACTAGTTTTGAGACACCCTGACATCCTCCCAAAAGAAATCGCCTATAGAAATTCTTTTTCATTATTTAATGAAATATTTAATTTAGTTAGGTATCTATTTTATGGAATCTTCAGTGCTTTACAATTACATCATAGATCCCCCCCCCTAAAAAAAAATTTCAGTAAAATTTTTTTTGTAAGAACATTCAATTTGGGGGGGGTAAATACCCCCCCCCAAAAAATTTTTTTTAAAGAATATTTATTTTGGGGGGGGGAATTACCCCCCCCAAAATGGTTTGGGGGGGTAATTACCCCCCCCCAAAATCGTTGGGGGTGCCTACGGCACCCCCAAGGTAGGGGTATTGGGGGGGGGTATTGTTCAAAAATTTTGGGGGTGCCTAATGGCCCATTACCCCCCCCCTTGGACGCCTATGGATTATTTGGAAATTTTTCATTGTGTCTAGTCGGGATTTGAAATCACCCATCCCTATCTTATTTTTCAAATAAATCAAAATTAAGGGGTTGGGGGCATAGTTTTAGTTTCTTTGTTTGCTTTAGGTCAGGTACGATTAGGTTATGTTTGGCACTAAGTAGCCCTACAGGGTTTGGGCACCGCAGGTATATGCAACGTAAAAATAGCCCCCCCCCCTATTATCAATATAAGAGTTAAGACTCTAGGGGGCTTGGTGTCGCTTAGGGTACTAGACCTCTATACACGCACCTTGGAACATACTCTGCTTATAATTGTGGTGAAAAGCGTCCATTCGCCCATCAGACAACCAACTCTCTGAGATGCATGACCTTTCTCTGAGAAGTCCCAACTGTGCATGGTAACAAGTTGCGTCTGTTTTGGGCCAAGGTATTCCCCCCCCCCTCTAACTATTTACGTCGGGCATTTGACATAGTAGCATTGGAAACCATTTTTGACGTCTTTAGTTGTGACGCGGTGTCGGATCGAGATTCGAACCTATCACCTTCCCGACGACGAGCTGATGCGCTACGTGTTGAGCCACGTTCGCGGGTTTTATATAGTAGTCAAAGTTGCACGTGTCAGCTGTATATCAACTATAAAAAAAAGAAGTAAGGTATTTTGTCTGGCAGTTACGATCTCAATAAAGACTGAATCACTATAGTTTATCATTTTAGAAAATCTTATTCAGGTCATGGCTATGTTTTAGCTGTTGTTAAAAGATTTATTCATCTTATGGAACAAATCATACAAAATAAGATAGTTAGAAATACAAACAATTTTCATTAAAAGGAATAAATCATACATTTAAATAAAAAACATGAACATTTTAAAGAATAATAAAAACAATGTCTAACTACGCGTAATAGCAACAATAGTGTTAACAATTTGTCATAAATAATGAGTAAACTGTCAAAGTGACATAGGACCCGAGGGGCTTGGGTCAGGGGTGAGCTAGGCAAACTCACAAAGGGCTATAGTGTGCAAAAACATATAGCATTCATCCGTATTTTTTTCTTTAAATACTGGATAATAGAATCAATGGTAAACATATACCAAAGCAAATAATAATGTACCCATGTTACTCTGCATGGGAATACATATATAATAAAGATAATAATAATGATTATCAATGAGATAATAAATTTGTAGTTAAATGTATTTATGTTATTCTTCAAGTAAATATGTTCTCTAGATTGATGTAGTCAAGATTCCACAGAAATAAAAAGGAGAAAAACCGTCTGCTTTGCTGTTGAGGGTATATACAGTTTGTACAGGATTCTGAATTCTTTTGTATTAAAACTTGGCTAAAAATTGACTTGAAAATGCCACAGTATAAGACAGTTCGTCTACAGCTCGACACAAACATTTAATTAAAAATGCCTTTGCTCATAAGAAAACGGACGAAGCCTGGCAAGAGCAACCAAGGGATAAAGCTGACAAGTCAGGAGTAATAACTAAAACAAATAAACATCCCCAAATTTTATTTGTTTTGTCTTTGATATGCCTATTGTGTTTGCTGTTTGCCACAGAGGGGTCAGCTTGTTGTAATAGTAGATGCTGAAGAAGGAGTGGAAGGTGAGGGGGTGGCAGGGTGAAGAGGGGTGAGGGCTGAGGGTTGAAGACTGAGGGGAGAGGACTGAGGGTTGATGGAAATAAATAACACATGTCTGTGAAATAAACTTAAAGCCCATGCACGGATTTTTTGTGTTATATTATAGATTTTTGTTGGCTTTCACTGAGATGATATCTTTTTCTGATCTTCATGATGTTCTCTTCTTCTTAAAAGTCACCAGAAACCAATAGGTTCTTATACAATTGTCAGTCCATGTTAATTACAAGCTAACTGCATAAGAAAGACTGAGAAAATTCAGTCTTGCAAAAGACAAGAGCTTAAAAGGGATACGTGTTTATCCCATCACAGCTAAGTTATTACTGGCTATGTTTTAGCTATTTCATCATAGAAGAATGTAGGATGCCCCTATGGGCTAATGGCGAAGGTGATACTTAAATCAGAAAGCTGCACTTCTTTTCGACTTGATCCTTTTTTTTATAGAATAAGGCGTCCTTGAATGTGATTCGTTAAGGTTATTTATTTAAATAATATAAAAAGTATTGAAATATGAATGATTAATTGCATTTAAAGTTTATTTATTTATAAAAAGGGACACTTTAGATCCACATTTTTCTTTTAACAATAGTTGATATATTATATTTGGATGTTGCACCAGATTTTCATTTATAGTCTTAAAGTGTTTTTAATATGAAGTCTTTCTTAGGGTATGTTAGTCTGCACATCAGGCTGCCTGTCTATAACACTTTAAAAGTGTTACCTCTTTTACTGTTATTTTTTGTATATTTTTCAACAAAAATGTGACGGCTAAAACGAACATAATATGTAATTGTATTATAGTTCTCGTCTGTAAATAAGACTTGTTTTTTAATGGGAAATTATTTTGTTACTGTAACAAATTGAAATATAAGAAATGCCTTTTTGATGACGCAAAAAAGTAGGATAAGATAAAAAGCACTTAATACTTTCCACCTAATCCAAGGCAGCATTTTTAATTTTTAATTCATTTCAATATTTGTATCAATTTAAAACTTCTTTTTGGGCATTTGTATTCAAATTTGTTTATAATCATTATCTATGTACATCAATTTTCTCATTTTCCTATTAGGGCCGCTAATTAGAAAATGTTTATTAGGGGCTTAACATATTTTTTACGTATCAGACGGATTATCACATGGGGAACAGCTTTAGACATTCAGCTGATTTTTATAGTTACTAGTTTCGCTGCCCCTAGCCTCTAGGGCATGGCGTTAGAGGTCAGGGAAACAGCCTAAAACAATCCCAAAACACTCTCCCACAAGACTCTATGAAAAGTATATATTGACGTGTGGCTGCCGAGCCCTGTTGTGTACTTAATAAGCTAGATCCTAAATTGCATGAATAAAAACTGAATGCATTAATGGATTAAGTACCAGGTTATCAAGATAATTCTTTTATGTCTGGCTTATATTTCTAAAAATCACAGGGATAATAGTTATTTCTCGCATCGTGTTACAAACAGCTTTCCGCGGATTAGAATGTACAATTATAAGATTAAAACCAGAATTTTGATTGTACATTTTTATATTCGTATAAAGCTGGATATAATACGATGCTAGACATAGTTTTTTCGTATGGATGAGAACCGGTTCCTATCCACCGGATTCGAATGAATACGAGAAATCATTATTATCTTCATTGGGTGTTTTCAGCAATTTATCGTCCAAAGTGTTGTCCCTTAATATCTCTGTAACATACCATAAAGCAGCTGATATATTCAGTAAATGTATAACCTATAGATGTTTCCATTCTTGTTAGTTAAAACTAGGGGCTGACAGCCGCGCTAAGCCGCGTGTAAGACTCAGTGAAATCGTCATCTTAATACTTTAAAATTCTGCTGGATGTCTAAACCTTTTAACTAAAAAGATAATCCATCTGTCAGAATTTTATTTTTTGCACGCTTTAAACTTGAGGCTTGTGCGCGGCTAAGACGCGGCTGTCGAGGCTTGTTTAAAACAATCATAAAATTGTGGAGCAGTTGTTTCTGTTTTTTTACTTCTTGTCCTCCAGCAATGTACGAAATAAGCTGTACATTCACAGCCGCATGTTGTTATAACTCCAATATGTTTCACATTTGCAAATAAAACACAATTTTATATTCTAAATAACCATGATGTTTATCTGTCTGTCTGTATGTATTTATATATTATTTCTGCCAAAATTTCATAAACAGCTGAACCGATCGTTCCTCAATTTTTAGGAAATTTGTAATAATGATCTAGGTCAGGTTTTAGTCTACAAGGAGTTGGGTAAGGGGGGCGTGTGAACGTTCCTTAAAGCATCCTCAAAAAAATAATATTGGGCTCTTCAAATTTCATGGGAAGCTACAAGTAGCAAATATTTTGATTATATGTTACATGTTCAGGTGGAAGTGAAGTGACACTATAAAATGCTGTTATATCTTTGTCCCTAGCTATTAAACACTTAGCAGCACAGCTCTTTTTACTTTCGGCCTTTAGTTTTTTGTTTTAGGTCTTTAATAGATTTTTTTTCATATTAAGATTTTTCTAGGGATCTAAAGGGATAGGATAAAGTATAATTTCCCATTCTCTAGAATACAGTAACCGATGATTTATCTTGCCACCTGGCTGGTTTGTACAACCCAATCACTTTTCAAATGGCCTTTTAATTATAAAAACTGGAATATGCCTGTTGCATATAAAAATTTCCAGGCAAAACAATAGGTCCCTTGTAATGTCACTTATTGCATTTCAATAACATAACAAATAAAGAAATATTAATCAGTGTGGACATTGAATAAACTAGGGAATAATAAAGTAATTTAACAAAGCAAAGCTTTGCTATAATTTGGGTTTGTCCGTCCGTAACTTATAACTCTTTTCGTTAATTTAGACATGATAGAATTGTCCTTTCCATTTAAAATGCTGATTTTTGAAATTTTTATACATTAATTGATTGTATGATATAAGCATCCCTATTATCTGATTTATGCATTAATGATGTCTAGGACAACAAGGTACAACAAGCAAATCATCTCTATAATCAAGTACATAAATTTAACTATGTCCATAAACAATATTCTGTATTTAAGCAATTTTGCAACAAATTTATATACAATTTTTGTTTAGACTTATAAATTAATATTCTACTTATTTAGTTTTGACACTCTACAAGTGTTATTGTTCTGTTGTTCTACCATCTGATTTTAGAGCTTTGCTTCTTTGGATGTTTTGGATCACAACCATTATTTACTTATTCCGATCAACTGCACCAAATTAATTAAAACTCCTCACTTCTAATACAATCGATAAAGAAAAGAAGGTGTATCAACTTTTTTGCTTTTTATTTAAGATAGCTAGCCGGTTCTTTCATTAAGTAGTAGATGTAAAATTTTTCATAGAATTCAGATATGCAGTCGGTTTTTTTTGTAGACCTCTTATTTTTAAAGTAATTTAAGTTTTTTTAAAAAATAATTAAGTCGGTTTTAAGGTACTAAAACGCAACAAAATAAAAGAAGAAAATGGCCAGTATGAACAAAAATAGTAAGATCTTTAATTTGACAACTTACTTTTAAAATTCTGTTGAGTAATTATTGAAAAAATCTATTTTTTAACCTCGGTTTAATAAAAACTTTAGACCTAAATATTTTCTCAAACAGACATAAAAAACATGGGTTCATATATACCTTTAGAATCAGAAAAATATTACGAATCCATTCCAAACGAAATTGAAAAAGTTTTAAAAAATTGTAATAAAAAATAAAAAAAAATAAAAAGTTTATTTTAAGAATTGTAACTACTAAACTAGCCAATCACAAATCGCGAAAATTGACGAATCGCGAAGCTTAACCTATAAAGTTAACCAATAGAATTCCCAAAAAAAAAGGAGAACGTTCATACAATATATACAATAGATACTACAATAAATATAATGATATTACAGAACATGTAAAGAATGAAAAATTATGAACAAATATGCATCAGTCTGTTTATAAACTTCAAAACAATGCAGTTAAAAATACATTATTGTTTTTTGTGTTTAAAAAATATCTGCTACATTGCATTGTCTTTTGTTTAGGTTTTGTTCAGGTTTTATTCAAGCTAACCCTTTAAAGCCGAAAATTATGATTCTTAAAATAAACTTTTATTTTTTATTTTAGTTTTATAAAAGTTTTTCAATTTTGCTTAGAATGAATTTGTATTATTTTTCTCATTCTAAAAGTATATATGAACACATACTTTTTATGCCTGTGAGAGGATATTTTTAATTTCAAAGTTTCGATCAATCCGAGGTTAACAAAAAAGATTTTTTCAATAATTACTTTATAGAATTTTAAAAGTAAGGTGTCAAATTAAAGATCTTACTATTTTTGTTCATACTAGCCATTTTCTTCTTTTATTTTGTTGCGCTTTAGTACCTTAAAACCGACTTAATTATTTTTTTAAAAAACTTAAATTACTTAAAAAATAAGAGGTCTACAAAAAAACCGATTGCATATCTGAATTCTATGAAAAATTTTACATCTACTACTTACTGAAAGAACCGGCTAGCTATCTGTAAATAAAAAGCAAAAAAGTTGATACGCCTTCTTTGATAAAAAAAAACTTTTATTGTTCCATTAGTAATTTTAAATTTTAGTTGTACTTTTAAGATAATAGCTGGACATTGAAATTAAAAAGTTGCCAAAAAAGATGAATGAAATAAAGTTTAATTTAATTTGTTTCAGGGTATTTTTAAGATAAAAGCATTAACGCATTTTGTAGGCCTGATCAAATTTCTTAAAATTTTATCAATTAAATATGCTGATATTATTTTTATTTCAAACTCCTTGTATAAAAGTAATAGGATATTTGTCAGTGTGTATGTCTGTCTATGTGTTCCGAAGGATCTCGCTAACCGCTGAACCGGAATGGTTCTCCTTTACAACGTAGCTTCACAGGTCCAGTGAAGGGTAATAAAGATTTTTGAAGAAATCGCTCCTATAAAAATAATAAAAACTCCTAAATCGCACAAACTGCTACAGGAATCATACGTTTGAAATCGATAGGACAATTCTATCATTTTAAATTTAATAAGCTAGCCGTTACGGACGGCCATAATTAAAAAGGAAAGCTTGGTTTTTTAAAATATTTTTTTCTAGGGAAATAAAGAAGAATCCGCCGTTGGATGATTTTAAGCTTGGTTCTTTCTATCCAAGGTAAATAGTTTTTTTTCAGTATGTCTCCGATTCCAATTAATTTCTACTGGATTAAACCGGTTCAAAGCCCCACTGAAAAACCATATTTCCCATTGTATAATTTGTTCAAAAAATCACATAAAATCATAGAATAAATTGCCTATGACTTTAGGGGACAGGAGCAAAGCCACTTCAATACACAATCAAAATTACTACATATGTGTATCAATTTCCGCTAGATTAAAAAACCAGTTCGAAGCCTTAATAAATTATCATGTATAGTTTTTTTATAGACATTTTTTTACAAAAAAAATATCATCATTATTATAGCATAATTGAATAGAAAGATTTTCACTTTAAATTTTATTTGTAGGTTATCAGAACTGGAGCGAAGACCGAGCTTAACTAGTACCGACCATTCCATCAGGCATGGCCACTCGTTCAGACATCACCACGACACAAGAAATAATTCACTTGGCTACGACCATCCCCCAAGACGGCATGACCACTACAACTCACTCGGTCATGACCACCCGCGAAGGCAGGACCACTTCAACTGCCGGAGATATGACCACTCCAGCAGATATGATTACTCCAGCCGTACCCTCACCTCCCTGGATACCCCCACCAGACAATATGCCTCTCTGGACAATGAGAGCTACAGCTATTCCGGTTTCTATGCAGGCGGTGTCAGCCTGCCACGGTTTAAACCCTCCCGCTTTTCCTACAAGTCCCCGAACCATTACTATCCATACGGGGACTATTCCCTACCGCCTGACTTGTCAAATGGGCATCGCCAACACCGCCGGCGGCGTGAACACGCCGACCGCATTGAGTGTGTGCGCGTAAAGGCGGGCGAGATACGCAAGGATCGAGCCAGACCCTCATCCGTGCGCAGCGCATCAATACGACACTCAAAGTCAAGTGACGACAATAATTCAATTCAGATTGATCTCAAAAGTTTATGTGACACGAGCCTGAGCTCGCGCCTCGGCGGCAGTGGCAGCGGCGGCGGAACCGCTGGCTTATTTCCGCCGTCGGTGACTAACAGTAGTGAGGGAATTTCCCGGCTGCCCAGCCAATCTTTCAGTGAACCGTGCACGCCGTTCTACGAGACGCCGGAGCGGCGGAACGGACCGCCACCGGCTCGTGGAAAAAACGGTACTGCCAACCCGCCATTACAGACCCCTGCAAACAGTAAGAATCTCAACGTAGCATTCTCCAAGAATGACTCCAAAGTCTGGCTTAGTGTGGACAGCCCAGAGACGGGGCCGCTGAAATCAGCTGCCGCAGCCGCCAAAAAGACAGCCATTGTAACTAATAAAACAAGAACGTGCCGGACCAAGGGTGAAACTGTACTGAAATCTAAAACTAAAAAGAGTGATAATGACAGGGATACATGGATAAGTTAATGGATAATATGACCTGCTTTCTGTCTTCCTATCTTTATGTAGCTTAAATACATTTGAAACAAATAATTACACACATTAAAATAATTATTATAGAAAGGGAAAAAGCATTACCCTTCAAAAGGATCTTAAAAGCTTACTTTGGGTTAGGGTAGGTCAAAAGTAAAGGACAGCCCTCCAGTTTTGAATTTCATGGGGTTAGAAATAAGGGGCACTTTGGTTAAGTCCAATAAGCCTATAAATACTTTTCATTCATACGCCCTGGGGACGGTTGATAACAACGAAGGACCAGACCTTTACAGCAGGTTCCAATGTTGTAACGTCCTTTACTGTAAGGAATTCGCAAGAGTATCTTTTAAAACCAAATTATTTTCACCATTACTTACTTATTTTTTTCCATTTCCACCTCCCTGTATCCTTGACTTCTCCACTAGTGATGGGGAGGACGGGTCCCGCAAGGAGGTTCTCACAGTTCTGGTGTTGTCACTGGTGAAACTGGTGGATGTTGGCCTGCATGGGTTCATGTTGGGTATTCTGCTGTACTGCACCTACCTCTCCGCTGTATACTGCCAGCAAGCTCAATTAAAGGTAATTAGCGCATTTTTTTGGGTTGACCTGGCAATGAGAAATAGGACTTAGCCCGTAATTTTTACTGGTATCCAAAGTTTTATACATACGTTTTTCTATTCGTTGCCTTAAAATCTTTGCGTAATTTTGTAAATCTTGATTGGTTGGTTCAAAATATCACTTTTAATCAATGAACCTTAAGGAGTAGGGCATGCATAATTTAGGATAACAAA
This sequence comes from Acartia tonsa, assembly GCF_053477335.1. Classification (NCBI taxonomy): domain Eukaryota; kingdom Metazoa; phylum Arthropoda; class Copepoda; order Calanoida; family Acartiidae; genus Acartia; species Acartia tonsa. Next base: position 9,189,421 of record NC_137261.1, on the reverse strand, counting down.
TCTATTTGAAACCAAATTGATGGTGGGATAAATTAGCAAAGCCCCAATATGCTAAAGACGCAGTCACTATTCTGCTAAGTGAGCTAAATGCGTTAAAGTCCAGTTTTTTAATTATTTTATTGTTAATTTTATGCTTAGTTTTAATTGTGTTTTAAATTGCCCATTTCTGCTAATAACTTTTTGCATAAATAACCCGAGGAATAATTTAGTTAATTTATGGGTGTAAAATTACATGTATTTAAAATGCCCTTTGCAACCAAATTAAGAAGCACAGCCACTCTATATTTTTACTGTTTGTTAGTAAGTATATCTGTTGGTCTCGTATTTAAAATCAATAGTGTAACCAACTTGCAACAAAGTGTTAAGCGCAGTTACTTTATATTATGTGCAGATCATATGTGTGATGATATTTATGTTATTTACAATCAGGGAATCTTATATGAAAGTAACAAGACGTTTGCTTATCTATTGTCGAGTTGTCTTTCTAACTACTGGGCCAATATGGTTTTCCTTTACAATATATAGCTTCTCATAGGTTCTGGGAAAGTTTATAACTATTTTGTGACTACACGAGGACACTAAAGTTAAAATAATATAGGTAAATAAAGATAATTAATGAAAAGGAAGAAAAAATTATTGCTGTAAATATTATTTTTTTATCCTAACATATTTGTAGATTATCTTCGCTACTGTAGGATATAATCATGCTTGTTAAGATTGATTTGCACATATTTGGCCACTTAATTTGCTCCTTTTAAGGCTACAGCCATAACTTTTTGTATACCATGCAAACACAAATAACTCAAAGAGTTTACATTAAAAAAGGTAAAAAAAACAAGGAAGATTTAATAGAGTACTTGTGAATTAATAGCAAAAGAGAATAATACATCTTCCTTAAAGAACTTGAATATCCTTTAGAGCATTACAGACATACTCACAATCAAGTACGCGGTAAATAGTAGATGGTAATTGATTAGAAAAATCGGATCTACTGCAGTTCACGGTAAAATATTGCTGGTAACGCAATTTTCCAAAAATCTATGAACTTTAAAGGCTGCCAGCTGCCAAACGGCTGAACGTACAGATCATGCCCTCACACTGTTTTAAGCGGCATAAGAAGGCCTACAAATAATCTAGAATAGCCATAAATCAATAATGCATAATTATCTCGCAGTGCAGAGAAATGCGCGAAAAAGACCTATTTTACGCGTTTTTTCTTCAGTAAAGCTTTCCCTGTGCATCATTGGATCTTGGCTATTCCAGATTATTTGTAGGCCTTCTTATGCCGCTTAAAATGGTGTGCGGGTATGATCTATACGTTCAGCCGTTTGGCAGCTAGCAGCCTTTAAAATTCATAGATTTTTGGAAAATTGCGTTACCAGCAATATTTTACCGTGAACTGCAGTAGATCCGAAAAATCTTTACCCAAAAAAATGTTAATGTTTGATTGTTAGTTACTCTATGAGTACGCCTATTTGAAATATATTAATCATAATTTTTACTTTTTGTTTCACACTCTTTCTGACAAGATATACATATACAGGATACGTAGATGAAGATCAATTAAAAGAATTACCCCATCTCATATTATAATGTCTTTGTATTTCCTAGCCAGAAAACAACATAATTTCAACAATGCATCCCTATTTCAAAAAGATAAAACAAACCACTAACTCAATTTTCAACTCAACTTTCCGTCCGTAACTCTACTGATGAAATTGTATATACTGTTTATGATACAATGCAATGCAATGCAATAAATAACTATTAGGATATTAAATTTTTGTGGGGATATTTGTTATTCTCCGATTTGAGATAGGTTTCTGAAATTTTTATTAAGATGCTTCTGATCTTTATATTAACTCACTTTGTCTCATTGTCTATCAAATGCTTTAATTATAATATTTCTTATGTTTAGAGGCTTTGTTACTTGGTGATATTATCATCCTTGTTTAGTCCTTATTCCAATCTGGAACAAAACAGAACTATAGCTTTAAAAAATAAAGACAGCTCTGTAGATTAAAAGACCATAAAAGGAAGATAGTTAATAACGTATCTGCTACCACCTTCTTTTTTGACGTCTTCATTATGACGGTGATTTCATAGCCAATTTACTATTTTGTACTTTTTATTGTATATGCCATTTCCGTCTTGAATCAACCGAGGCATCCTTGAGAGTTTAAAAATAGTTATCTTTATCAGTTGGAGTAAAAGGATTGACTTGTTCAACATAATAAGTAGTAAGAACTAGGAAATTGTCATGCAATGAAAGGGTTGGAAGTAAATTAAAGAAAATTAATAAAAGTTGTCATTGCTGAAATAATGTCAACATATATAACTTTAATATAATCGATTATTATTAATAGATTAGAATATGTCTTTTTGGTCAATTCGTTCATCAAGTAGGAAGGTTGAGAATGGGGTAGATGGTAAGCATCGTTATTTAAGCTAGCTACAAGTTTTACTTTATTAGAATACATGATTATCTGGTGTAAGATCCAAGGAATAATTAATACCTTCTAGTATTTCATATTTGTAAAGCGACCATGTGTCCACCATCTTATTTTTCTGACATGTTCATAATTTCGTGAATTTATTATCCTTGCATGTTAATAATACAATTCTTCAAAATATTACACATTTTAATAAGTTGGCAATCTGAACTTTTTCTTTTAATTTAGTGTGGTATGGGCTAGCTTTCCATATTTGCAAGTAATTCCATAATTCATAATATTAAAAATAGGCCTTTAATTATACTACAGTTTTAAACATGTTTTCTCATTAGTTGGTTTTAAAGCTTTTTAGATGAATCTTGATTGGGCGGTAAAAACTAGCAGTGTCTAAACTTTCTAACAATAATCTTAATCGAAGCTTTTTATGGTGCCCAATGGCCTACCATTGGTCAATTAAAATGTTTACTGATCTGCTATTAGAGACCTTGTCTGTGTATTGGCCTATCATTGGTCATTTATATTGTATAACGTCATTTTTTATAGGTACTATAAAGAGTTTCATCTAAATCTATAGAGAATTACATATATTTTTCATCCATAGTCTTATCTCTAATGAATTTTCTTTGGTAATAAAGGTTTTTAATTTAGATTGGCAACTGCTAAAGACAAAGGATATTGTATAAAAGGGTATTTAATATAAAATATTATCCTAGAAGTCACGATTTTAGTCAAAGTGTGGGATATTCAAGGATTTGCCATCCGTTAATAAAAACGCGGCAACGCGCAGCCGCATCAAGTAAGAGAAAACCGCACAATTCATTTAAACTTATGCTCTGCCTTGCTATAAAAGTGTATTTTTCATTGAGCAAGGATACTTATGACAGTAAATTTCATAAACTAAAGTTTTATAACCACATTATCTTATTCGTTGGCACAAACTCTTTGGTATTGAATTTGAGTTTGTTGGTTCCAAATACTTATAGCTACAGTAGAGGTAATTTTGTTCATTAGCCTATCTATAAAAGAGTGTTTATCATGGAGGACAAAAAATTCAAAAAATCCAAAAATTAAATCACTATACACGTCCTTGACTCCATATATAAAAATACATAGACAAACAAATACAAAGAAACTTTAAAATTAATATTCTACTCGTGAATTTTTTTTGACCTCTTATAATTATTTTTCGACTATTTTTTAAAAGTCCTAACATATTAAAATTTATTATAATTATTTTCTTACGGCTAAAATCTGCTTAAAATCTTTTTTAAAATATAGTTACCTTATTTTTTAGCATTTAAAGAAATCTTATAAATAAGTTGCACATCATCCAAGATTTGCTAATGAATAGAATATTGTACAAAAACATTACTTTTTTATTAATATTTTGATTGGTTTATTTGATCTTAGTGAAGGAGGTAGTTATATCTTCTTTCTTAAAAGTAAAGGATAATGCTAAAATAGATTTATTATTACTTGGATCATACACCAGATTATCATATACTCTTATACAGTGAAACTTGTAGTTGGCTAAATTAACGATCCCCCAATCTAACCCCTTTACCCCATCCCCTCCCCTCCCATGGGATGAACGAACTGACCAATAAATGATATCTATGTTATAGCAACCTGAATTGGCGATATTTTTCCCTGTCATAATATCCACGGATATTCTATATCCAATCTATTATATTCTATATCCAATCTATTCTATTCTATATCCAGTCCTCTTTACCCCATCCCCTCCACTCCCATGTGATGAACGAACTGACCAATAAATGATGTCTATGTCATAACCACCTGAATTGGCGACAATTTTTCCCTATCATAATATCCACGTATATTCTATATCCATTCTATTCTATATCCATTCCTCTTTACCCCATCCCCTCCACTCCAATGTGATGAACGAACTGACCAATAAATGATGTCTATGTTTTAGCCACCTGAATTGGCGACAATTTTTCCCTGTCATAATATCTCCATATATTCTATATCCATTCTACTAAAATTTGTCGGGTATTTATTGCCTAAAAATATTCGCAACAAAGCAATTTGTGTGCAAAACAAAAATAATGTTATGTATACTGTAGTGGATTATTCAAAAACTTGCTCATAATTCACAAATAGAGAGATAAGCAGATCAGCAGGAAGGGGACATTGTACTAGAAATTATACCGGTACCCAAAATTTTGAATTGACTTTCTCTAATTAGTTCGCTTAAAACTTTGGGTACCTCTATTAAAACGATCTTGTTTGGTTAGTTCAAACTAGCTATATCCAAACTTATCTTTACTCTACAGAAAGTGTAATTTTGTTTGTCATCTTTGGATATGTACAAAAAATGATCATCGATTATCATATCACTTAAGTCCCTTAGGTTTTTTTGACAGCTTTCTAGACTGTTAGCGGCCAAGCAGCAAGACATACATACCATTAAAAGAATAAATATAAAGGTATAGATGTATAATCCAGACAACCACCTGGTCCAAGTGTTATAGACTCTGTTCTTCTACTAGTAAATTGCTTTCTTCTGTTCTTTTGTAGGGCGTAGGCTGTTTTTTATATTTCCGACGCTATTAGCTGATTTCAAAAACCCAATACAAAATCGGAACATGGATCCCGTCCTATGGGTAGAGTTACATATAGCTCATGCCCCCTCTATTATTTTACTTTAATATTAAAAATTTAAAAGTAGTGTAAATTTTTTTCCCCTGCAAAAACAAAATTCCTTGTTTGTTCTGCAATGAATGTAGCTAGGATATATGTAAACACTTTTTAGTAGCAAAGCTACTTTATTGTTCACCATGTCTATACGCCATTTTGAATTTATACTGTTTACCTACCGACAGTCAAAATTATCGTTTAGAAATGATATTCGACTTATTTACTTTGCTTAATTTTGGTTGGAGGTTGTTTTGGTGGGGAGGGGGGGGGGTACCTTTCCTAATATTTTAATTCAACATTCATTCTATGCCTCTAAGATTTAACCTTGGGCGTTTGAAGGTGTTCAATCACTAAAGCAGATAAAATCATCAGAACCGCATATTATAACAAAATCAAAAGTTGTTCCTTAGCGTTAATCTCATCATTATACAACATATACAACCTTTTATACAAGCGAAGCTTTTCTAATATCAGGGTCCGTCCGTATCGGGTAGATAATTTTAGAATTGTCCAATAGATGTCAAATTTGGTATGGTGGTTTCTGTAGTAGTTAAGCAAGATTTAGAAAGCGTAGCAGCTCCATAATTACAGGATGTCCGTACGTCTATTTGATGTTATGTTGATTTTTAACCTTTTTAACAACAATTTTGTATGTGATATGATTATCCTTTTAATCTGATTTTTGGGGGTAATGATTCCTAGAAAATCAAGCTACAATTTTATAAGCAAAGCATCTCTTTAATCAAGTACTAAAAATGTGAGAATGTCTTTATTCATTTGTTATAGTGTCTTTTTACTAATATAAACCGCTGTGCGGATGTGATGATATGCGGAAGTGCAAGCACACCGCGTTCTAAACTGTTTTAGCTTTCAGATGATGGATCTCTTGTTTTCATTCAAACTTAACTGGGTTAAACTCGGTTATTTAGGGATAAATAAATATGCTATAGAAATCTTTTGTTATATTTCTTCAATTGTCCTATTCCTGCATTATTAAGGGAAGGGGAAGACAAAGATACTTTATTAATCAGCAAATATTGCCCCCCCCCCCCCAACCCCATCAATATTTTAACAAATTGTCCATTGTCTAATCCCTTAAGTTCCATGGATATTTGTTTGTCATAGGACTAAATGTTGTATTAAAGTAAAGTTGTACAGACAAAATAATTCATATCCCAAAAACAAAATAATTTCAGAATGTATATGGAAACTCTGATGTCAGTCCATTGTCTCCTCGCTCCCTATTCTTAGGTTAAAGCCCTAGGATGGCTTAAGGCTATTTTTCTGTCCCATGTAAGAACTATTTGTATGCCTTATAGAGCAATTATTTATATCAAACACGCTAAACATGTTTAATATATCTGAGTATCCCTGACTCTATTTTCTCTATATATTTCAGGGGTGGCATGATACAGATATATGTGATAAGAACAGCTCTCTGGCCCCGAGGCTCTCTAATTTGTCTATATATTTCAGGGGTGGCATGATACAGATATATGTGATAAGAACAGCTCCCTGGCCCCGAGGCTCTCTAATTTGTCTATATATTTCAGGGGTGGCATGATACAGATATATGTGATAAGAACAGCTCCCTGGCCCCGAGGCTCTCTAATTTGTCTATATATTTCAGGGGTGGCATGATACAGATATATGTGATAAGAACAGCTCCCTGGCCCCGAGGCTCTCTAATTTGTCTATATATTTCAGGGGTGGCATGATACAGATATATGTGATAAGAACAGCTCCCTGGCCCCGAGGCTCTCTAATTTGTCTATATATTTCAGGGGTGGCATGATACAGATATATGTGATAAGAACAGCTCTCTGGCCTCGAGGCTCTCTAATTTGTCTATATATTTCAGGGGTGGCATGATACAGATATATGTGATAAGAACAGCTCCTTGGCCCCGAGGCTCATGAACAAGAGTCACTGGAAGATGTCAGGCAATTTCAAAAATACCAATCTTAAAAAAAAACAAGCGTTACATGTTTTGCGTGCTACATGCAGACATATATTCAATGTGAGGGATCCTAAGCTTTTCTCTCGAAAGAAGGTGTATTAACTTTTATTTTTATAGCTAGCCGGTGCTTTTAGTGAGTAGTAGATGTAAAATTTTCCATAGAATTCAGATATGCAATCGGTTTTTTTTGTAGACCTCTTATTTTTTAAGTAATTTAAGTTAATACACCTTCTTTTAAAAGGATAATTGAATTGAAAAAGTTTATGTCAAACAACTTCAAATTAATCGGTCCTTATTCTCAAAGTGCCTAGTGATTTTAGAAACCGCCCCCCCCCCCCCCCCCCCATCCATGTTTTTTTTTTAAAGAATTTAAAATTATGTGGTCTAACCTAAATAACAAACCTGACCTAAAGTACAACATTTAAAACAAAATTATTTCTTAAACTTCAAAAGCAGAGTTTTAGAGATTATATACTCTTAAGTACTTTCAAAACTTGTGTACATTCTCATTGTACTGGATATCTGCCATCAAACTAATACAATTATTTGCTATAAGGAAAAACTATTAAAACAACAAAAGAACATTAATACTTGTCTTAATTGAATTTAATAATAACATAAAATGACGCAAATTAAGTACATTAGTAAAGAAATACAAATTGTTCACACCATTTAAACAAGAATGTGGTTTTTATAGAATATGCTTTTAAATATCATTATTTAAAAGTACAGGATGTCTGTATGTCTGTAGCATAAGATCTCACTAACCGTTTGACCGACATGATTCTCTTTTACAGTAAAACTTCTTACAGTTCCTGAAAAGTTTTTTTTTACTATGTATTTTAGAGGAGGGTATCTCCACCCTTCTTAAAAGAAATCGGCCTAGAAAAAACGATTCCCCCCACCCCCCAAAAATAATAAGTTGCCTTTTAAAATTAAATGTAAAGTTTAGGGTCGACTTAGCTTCTCCTCCCTTCCCTCACGTGCCCCTAGAGGCCTCTGGGGGGGGTATAGCCGGCAAACAACCCCTGTAAAATTGTAATTTTGTAGGCTTGCCCTTTCGTCCAAATAAGCATCATTGACCCCTATCCACTTTACTGCTGAATATTTCTTCCTGTCTCTGTTTGCAGACTAATTGATTCTAGATTATTTATAATAAAACAAGGACAATAACATCTATGAAAGCGAAGATCTTAAATCAATCCGTAGAACAAATGACCATTAACACTTATTAATGTCAGAACTAATAAGTAAAATATTAATTTAAAGGCATAAATATAATTGTATGTAAATTTTTATATAGGACGTCCAAGCTTTTAATTTTTTTTTGAGGAGGGGGGGGGGGTAAAATTAAAACTTTATAATTTTGGGGGTGGTTCCTATGGCACCCCCCCCCCCTTTGGACGTCCTTGGATGCTTTCTAATTCATATCTACAGGACTCACCACGCTAATTTTGAAATCGATAGGACAATTTAAAATGCTGGAATTAGCAATAAGAGCTTTCCGTTACGGAAAGACTGACAGACCCTAATTATAGAAAAAATCCATATTAAGAATTAACAAGTCTAAAATTAGGAATACAAATTCTTAGAAATAATAATATCAATAAACTAGTTGCCAAACAGCTACAAGTTATGTCCACACATCGTTATAAGTGACATAATGAAGTCTAAATTATCTGGAATAGAGGCAAGACCAAAAAATGCTCATTTAGCGACAGGCTAAAGAAAACGCATATAAAATATTTCTTTTTCGCAAATTTTTGTGCATTGCGACAGCATACATCAAATCAAGCATATTAATATATCAATTGTTTTTCATAATCTAAATCCTTGTTTTTGATTAGGTCTGTTTCTTGCAATAATAAATTATATTAAATAGCATAAAATAAGATATATTACTGTAATTCATAAAATTACATATTCTTACATACATATGTTTTAATTTTAATAAGCTTGATTTATGATTAGTCATTTAAAAAAAAAAAACAGTAGTTGCGTCCCTAGTGTTCATGAAGGGTAAGATCATAATTATAAAAAAAACCTCAAACTATCCCAAAGAATTAAATAGCCTAAAACATCCTGCCCCCTTTTTGAAGCTTCCATACTATTGAAAACTTGTTCTGTGGTAAGTGAGATTTAGCGGGGATGCGAAATTTACATGAACTAAAATATAAATATTATAATCTCTTATTTTGAAATTGCAATCCCATAGTGCGAGACTGGAGCTTGATATTCTGTATATTCCACTGTGCTTATTTCCTACTAGCCTTCCTAGCAGACCTTACTTTCTATACTGTCATACATAATATGAACAAGGTAAATATTTCCATTTTTTTCCACTGTGGATATTATATTCCATGTACATTCCACTGTGGATATTATATTCCATGTACATTCCACTGTGAATATTATATTTTATGTATATTCCACTGTGCTTATTTCCTACTAGCCTTCCTAGCAGACCTTACTTTCTATACTGTCATACATAATATGAACAAGGTAACTATTTCCATCTTTATTCAACTGTGAATATTATATTCCGTGTATAAACCACTGTTAATATTATATTCCACTGTGCTTACTTCCTACTAGCCTTCCTAGCAGACCTTACTTTCTATACTGTCATACATAATATGAACAAGGTAACTTTTTCCATGTATATTTCACTGTGAATATTATTTTCCATGTATATTCCACTGTGGATATTATATTCCATGTATATTCCACTGTGCTTTTTTCCTACTAGTCTTCCTAGCAGACCTTACTTTCTATACTGCCATAAATAATATGAAATGAACAAGGTAACTATTTCCATCTTTATTCCACTGTGAATATTATATTCCATGTATATTCTACTTATTTTCTAATAGTCTTCCTGTCACAGTTCATTACTGTTAAAATTTAGTTATGAATTTACAATCTTAATTAACTAGACTATAGTTTTTTTTTTACAAAACCACCCTTTGTATATGATTTATTGGATGTTGAATTTGCGTGATCTTAGTAAATCAATCGATAAAAATTGTTATTAATCTTTCCTTTAAGAAGTGTTTTAATGAATATTTTCTGGTTGCTAAAATGAAATCTACAATCTTGTTTAGTTAAATGGCATTGGTACTGTTAGTTAGATTGGAAATATCATTTATAATTTTGCAGTAATAAACTATGCTGTAAATATTAAATTCCATTTAAGTAATGACCTATAAGTTAGCTTATGATTATTTGATGGAAATAGCAAAACATAAAAAGATTAACTTAAGTTTTATTTTTTTATTTCAGTACGTGTTAACAATATTTCCTGTAGAGAGAGGCTTCCTTGCTGTTCTACTTATTACAGATTCAATACTAATAATATTCAGGTATTAAATAATAATCTACCCTCCAATATTCTCTCTAATAATAAGTATTCTTTGCTGTTCTACTCATTACAGATTCAATACTAATAATATTCAGGTATTAAATAATAATCTACCCACCAATATTCTCCCTAATAATAAGTATTCCTTGCAGTTCTACTCATTACAGATTAAATACTAATAATATTCAGGTATTAAATAATAATCTACCCTCCAATATTCTCTCTAATAATAAGTATTCCTTGCTGTTCTACTTATTACAGATTCAATACTAATAATATTTAGGTATTAAATAATAATCTACCCCTTAATATTCTCTCTAATAATAAGTATTCCTTGCTGTTCTACTTACTACAGATTCAATAATAATAATATTCAGGTGTTAAATAAAAATCTACCCCCAATATTCTCTCTAATATTAAGTATTCCTGGCTGTTCTACCTACTACAGATTCAATACTAATAATATTCAGGTGTTAAATAATAATCTACCCCCCAATATTCTCTCTAATGATTATTCCTAGCTTTTCTTATTATTAACTAATATATTAGATAATATATCTGTGCTTTGCTAATTATGAATGTTTTCATCCGTGTTTTTTTCTTTTCTTCAAATTTTTAATTGATATATTTTGCCTAGGAAAATTGAACAAAATATTTTTGAGTTTAAGTTAAAATTGCAACTCATTCTGATATTGCATTTTTGCAACTAATCAATTTTCATTAATGTTGTCTAAACATTTCTAGCAGCTTAGCTACTATGTATATAACAGGTATTTGTCTGACTACCAAGAAACATTTGTTATGCAAAAATGAATTTAGGAAAACCAGAACATAAATATATTTAAAAGAAAAAAATATTAAATATATACATTATATTTTTCTTACTGTATTATGCTTTACTGATTATTCACTGAATATTAAAAATATTTTTGAATTGTTATTATTATCAGTATTCTTGCCCCTTTATTTAAAAAAATGAATGTCCTTCCTTTACATGAATCAGCTAATTATTTGAAATTATTATTTATGTATGATTTTATAAACAGTAAGCTACCAAGTTCCTTTCAAGGTACATGGCTTCGCCGTAATCAATTACATACCAGAAATCTTAGAAACTCTAATATGTTTGATGTTAAAAAACCGAAGTTTAAATCTATTGAAAGATTTCCTAAGTATCATTTTCAAGAATTATGGAATAACCATTGTAATAATGATTTATTAACCCACAATCAATCAAGAAAAAAATTTATAAAAAATCTAAAAGAATCTTTGTTATCAAGCTTAACTTTAGTGTGTAACAACCCATTATGTCAAGAATGTAGATAAAATTGTATTTCTTTTCAATATTGTTTGAAATCTGATAAATCAATCAAAATCTATTTGTTGAAATGTTTTTTTTAAATTTCTATTATTGCAATAATGGTGTGAGACTTGTATGCCCTAATCAATCCTTCCTAATATCATTCTTTCCTCTCCAATATGATTTTATTTATTGCTTATTATCTTTTTTCTGTTTATTTGTCTTATCTATATGGCCTGTATGAAAACAATGTGTGAATACACATTACTGCATACTTCCTAGTTTTTAGGAAACTGCCATTTGGGAAGAAATTTTTTTTATAAATTAACCATATCAATAAAATTTGACTGTATATATAAATGTATATAATATTCATTTAATTCATTTATTATTTTGTTGTTTTTTTTTCTATGTATGTACACCCAAGAATAATAAATCTAATCTAATCTAATCTAATCTGTGTACTATACTATATCATATTTTAGTAAGAATCTAGAAGGTGTAATGGAGACCCAGGCCCTAACAGCACTGGTTATTCTTGCCACACTGTGTACTATACTATATCATATTTTATTTTAGTAAGAATCTAGAAGCTGTAATGGAGACCCAGGCCCTAACAGCACTGGTTATTCTTGCCCCACTGTGTACTATACTATATCATATTTTAGTAAGAATCTAGAAGGTGTAATGGAGACCCAGGCCCTAACAGCACTGGTTATTCTTGCCACACTGTGTACCATCACAGGTAATAATATGCATAACCTACAGACCGACCATGTCTCCAAAAATAACCAATTATAAGTTTTATGCTAACAAAATGAAGAAAGAAAATAATTTTCTATGTAATATTCAAACCACCATGAGATTAATTTTAAAATAAAAAAAAATTCTATTAAAAGTTCAAAATTGCATTTTGTTTGTTTTATTATATTTAGATTACGGATAATTGGCCAAATTAGTTTAACAATATTTTGTGTTTAGATACCTATTTTGTGTTACCGCGACTGCGCTACCTTGCAAAACTGGACCTTGGTTGGCTGGCCCAGTCCGGGAAATTTTTCAGCTGGTGGCGGCCAGTGTGGAACCTTTGTCTAGTCATCATTCTTGTCTCATATAATCTCATCACTTCCATCATTCATAACAGGAACTTCAAGTGCATTTTTGATTGTTAGAATTTATTTTATTCAAGTGTCGTTGCCCCAACCATCAAAAGGATCTGTTTAACAAGATTTGAAAAAAGGGCTAAAACCAGCCCATGTCTTAAATTTTAAAATTAATGTAGCTTAACCCATCTCAGGACCAAAGTGATGCTTCCCTATAGGGAGAGCTCATTCGAATTAGTAGTTTTTAAAAGCTTAAGCTTTAGATAGAAAAACCTTACTACTTTATAAAATAGATTTTTAAAGGTTTCTTAAAATATTTTGAAAATGTGTTAAACAAATTTCTATTTCTTTAATTAAAACGTATGATCGGCTTACACAGGATTAACCTAATCAATGAAAATACGTACATCAACCCCCACCCCCGTTAATTTTTATTAGGTTTTATAGAAAGAAAGGGGACAAAAGACTAAAAAATTTACCTTGGATTATAAACTTTTGGGACTTAGTCAATCTTGAAATAGTTGTCCGATCTAAAAATTTCTAAATTTATCTATAAAGAATTTTTATTTACATAAAGGGCATTTTTATTTATAATAATTGGAAATAAAAATCGATTTATCTTTAACAGTCATTTCCTTTAAGATCCTTTCTTTTTTAAAAATTGACAAAAAAAATATTTTTGTCAACTTGACCTAAGGAAAGCCTTTGACAAAATACTTTCTATATACTGATTATGATGTCCCAATGATGACTAAATTCATAAAAGATAAGCTTAATATATAAATAAGTCAGACAAACTAAATATAAAGTATCAGCCCATTAATATTCAATATTATTTAGAATTATGAATCAAAATCCGTATTAATATATCCCGAAATCATTTAAATACATGATGCCTAATATATTGATATTCTCTTTTTACATTATGCATAATGATCAAAGGCATGGGATTTTTAAATTTTTAAAAGCCTAAAATCATTATTTTAATATTAGACCTTCGAACTTTCTACTATTGATTTCTCTTTCTAATCATACATTTCCGTTACAGAAATCATTATTCCAAGTTTTAAATCGAAGGGACATACGTACGCACCGATTATTCCTGATTATATAACAGCTTCGCTTATAAAATGACCACTTGTTATACTGTACCAGGATGTCCATAGAAGTAATACCCATCACCGTATTTGGAATTATCTACATCATAACTATCATAGCATTAATAATCTTCGTATGTAACAGGTATAGTTTTTTTTATATCGAATTGTACTATAGACAGCTTTCCGCAGATATTTAAATAAAAATTATATGATTAAAACAAATTTTGGTAGCCCCAATGGGACAAGGGCTTCGGCAAACAAAGCTGGTATTAATTTTATGATTTTTATTTTAATATTCGTGGAAAATTGGCTGCAATACGATGCTATCCATGATTTCAGTATTGCTGTGAACCGGTTCCAATCCTGTGGATATTAATCGGTTTCGTTGCCAAACTGTAAAATTATTTACGTTGTTTGCAGCGAATCTTCTTTGGCCATGAACCTCATTGCTTTCGGTGCGTCAGTGGTTCAATAAATTGCATTTTTCTTGCTTATGAAATTAAATAGCTAAGTTATTCTTTATCTTCAATTTGTCTATACGTAGCACATCCAAGTAATTTAACAAATTTAATATATGTTCTTTTTTGTAAATGAATTAATATTTGAAAATATATATTTCTTTTTGTTCATTTGTGTTTACTTAAACTTTTAATTGGTCGTTATTTCAGAACTTATTTTGGACATAACTGTCCTTTTCTTCATATTTCCTTCATTTTTCTGTTCGTTTAAATGTAAACCTAGCCATGTCGCTATAAAAAAAAACCAAAAAGCAATTTTTGCAGACGAAAAAAGTCTCCACTACTTTGCCAGGTATTTGTCTGGATTATACATCTTTACTTTATTGGCTCTTGTTCCTGATTGAATGCTTTATTTCAGACGCACGAGATTAAAATCGTATTTATCGCGTATCTCCTCTCCTGACTGCACGCAATCCTCCCAGCCAGACACAGTCACCTGGAGGGCGGACAGATGCGAAATATTTCTTGGAGCTTTAGGAAAATCAGTTTTACATTTTTAACCAAACAAGAATGACGCCATCTATACGTAGCGAAACTCTTGCATGTAAAAGTAAGAACAGAAAAGTAAATAGAGGAAAACGGGAGCATAACAGACAGACGGACATAGTGAGTAATGATGATCAGTAGTAATACGAATCTTCAAACACAAAAATCAGCCGTCTATCTTTAATATCAACTGAATAAATCTGATTATTCTACAGGACTTGTATCACTGAACTATCTGTCTATAGCGCCGGTGGCTAAGCCGGTCAACTTTATACTTACCAACCTATGGCTGAGTTGAGCGGTCATCATCAACCTATCAACTTTATACTCATAAACATATGGCTCTGCCGAGTTGAGCGGTCAACTTTATACTCGCCAATCTATGGCTCTGCTGAGTTGAGCGGTCAACTTTATACTCACAAACCTATGGTTCCGCTGAGGATGAGCGGTCAACTTTATACTCATAAACCTATACTGCTGAGTTAAGCGGTCATATCATTTTAGTAATATGTACAAAATAGATAGGTCATACAACACTTTAAATCATAGCTAAGAGAATTAAATTGATTGTAAAATATAATTCTTTCAAGTTCTTAATTAAAAAATTAAGATAAGGGAGGTTTTTATTACAAAATGTCTATCCATTTAGTGGCCCTAGCGGTGTCTATACACCTTAGATGTTCAAAATTTTATAGTAGAAGACAATCTTTTTTTGCGTATTTGCTCTCTATACTGTACATATTACTAAAGAATATTTATAAAGTCATATATCAGAAAAAAAGTAAATGTTTCAAAAATTATTTGAAATTCTTTTTAGAAGTATATTCTAAGAGACGAAAATCATGACATTTTTGGTCATTTATTCTTTTTCTAACTCTGAATTTTGATAATTGGTGTATTATAACAAACTATATATCAACCTATAAACAAACGCACAAAAAATTGTGATTTTTGAAAGTTATTGCTCAAGTTTTACCCATTAAAATAAGAATAATTTTTATCGTTAGACAATCAAAGCTCAATTTACATATGGTATTAAATATTCATTATTTTTTTCAAGCGAAACTTCTTTGCAAAAAAGATTTTGTCGTTTTTTTTTGTGGAACATATTTTTTCTCGGATGCTTTTGCCTAAATGTTAATCAACATTTGGCAACTTAAAATACTATTACAGTAATATAATCTAGACTACAGATTTTTAAAAACGAATTAAATTGCGCATCTTTTTAAAAGCTTTGCTATTTCAGCATTTTGCGTTACTCCCCTTAAAAATTACTCATAGGCCAAGGGCATTGAAATATAAGTAAGGTTAGAAAGGGATTTTTTGAATAAAAATGTTTAAGAAATATAATCGGTTTACTTTACTTTTTTGTAAATATCCTCTTATTGTGTGCATTCAAAACCGCATAATAGCATATTCGCAGAATGTTTTCTAATAATTTTCGCAGTTTAATAATTGCGAAATTAAAAGTTTTGACACTGCAGTTTGCACAACAGGGTTTAACAAATCTAAAATTTATTTGCGCCATCAAATAAGAGTATGTTGTTGTAAATCTTTGAAGACCATCATAATTTACAGTCCAATGTCCCCTCCCTCTGTTGTAATAATGTGCTGTATACGCGGAGATTAATGCACACCATCTACTATACACCTTGTATGCATATTTGTCTTTCTTTATCCTTTTATATAAAAGTAACAGAATGTCTGTCTGTTTGTGTCTACGGAAGGATCTCGCTAATCGCTTCTTCTTTAAAGTGAAACCTATTAGGTTTAATACCTCTTTTGGGAGAGGGTAACACCACCTTCCTAAGAGAAATGGACCTAATTTTGCCCTTTTTTAAAAATTTCATTTAAAAGTGGAAGTTAGCCCCCCCCCCCTCTCTTGCCACATTTCCTTAAGGCCTATAGGGGTGTAGCCACTTGTAAAAAATGAAGTTTTATCTTTTTAGAAATATCAGTTTTATTGATATTAAAATTTAAACTTTCATTTATTTTATTTAATGCAAATTTATTTATTCAAGTCTACATATGTTATAATTTTGTTAAAAGCGCAACTACTTTGTAACTTGTGTATGTTTGTGCGAAAAGTACGTTTCGTTAAAGTTATTTTCGCAAAATAACCCTTTAGAAATAATAATAATTCCGAAACAAAAATTGTCGATAATTGAAAAGACTATCTTAAAAAGTTGTGAATATACTTTTTAAATATTTTTTACTGCGCTTATTATGAACATAATTACCCTTGTTAATAATGAATGATATTATTATATTAAATTGAAACCTACGCTCTGTATAGCTCATAACTATTTATATGACCCTATTTTTAAAAAATCTTTAATTATTTAATTATTTTTAATTGCTTTTTTGGTCTTCCTGATATTCTATATTTGTGATATGATATTTTTTTTCAAATATAATTTAAATCCCATTGTGAGTTTGTTTTTCTTGTATTAAACGAAGCGTAGCAACTCTATAATTCATGCATTTTGTGTATATAGAAAATGAAATAGATGGAAAATGATATAGGTAAGATATATTTAAGTTTTTTTATGTTGGGGCATGCGATTTGGCACTGCTAAAAAATCGCCTACCAAAATACTGAGAAATAAATAATTTTTTAATAACATAAAAATATGCGACTATGTAAAGCTTCCAGAAAAAAAGAATAATACTTAGCTGATTTAAAGAACGATTAGACAGGCAATTTCGTCTTCATAACACATAAGAATAGGAAACAATTAAAATGTTCATTACTGCGCTATTTTAATTTTATTCCTTTCTTGTTCCA
This sequence comes from Acartia tonsa, assembly GCF_053477335.1. Classification (NCBI taxonomy): domain Eukaryota; kingdom Metazoa; phylum Arthropoda; class Copepoda; order Calanoida; family Acartiidae; genus Acartia; species Acartia tonsa. The sequence goes on along the minus strand of NC_137261.1, from coordinate 9,171,685 downwards.
TTTCAACTTACAACGGAAACTTTTCGTTTGACTTTCCGCTTTAAAAGGTGAGATAGATTTTTTAGTGCGTTTCCCTCAGTTTAAAAGTGAACACTGAATAAAGAGGTTTTACGTAAAATTTATATTTAAAAACTATCTAACGTCCGCTAACATTCAGCTAAAGGTTAATAAAGCAATAAAAATCGTCGGGAAGGTTAAGGGTTAATCTGCTGTATTCATTGTTGAAATTAAAGGTACTGAAATTATATTTTGTCGTTACTAAAGACGTAACAAAACGGTTCAATCGCTGTTTTAAGTTATTTACAGCTGTTTATTTGTTAAGTATAAGGACCTAATAACAAGGGTTGTTAATTAAAAGGGGAGAAGAAAGCAAAATATGACTTTGACTAACTTATAGCCGGAAATGCTTTATCAAAAAAGAGATCTCTGGGGATATCTAGGTATCTCAAAAAATAAAATAATAAACAATAGATGTATAACCCCATTAATTTCTTATAGGAAAGTATCGATACTTTAGGTCTGTGCAATCCAATCAAAATTTATTCAAACTAGTACACTATAGCATTGGAATAATTAGTTGTTTACCATATATCGCATATAGACCATAAAAGAACTTTTGATGTTGTCAAAATCTTAATTTAGGTTAGGTTAGGTTAAGAAATGTTATAGGGTTATTGAGATAAAGCCCCGCAGGGTTAGAGTCCTAAGAAAAGCAAACTATAATTTTCCGCGTTAAAAATAACAATAGTCAAAGATTTGTATAAAATATTTTTTTGCGTGACAAGATTAGAAACACATAAACAAAACAAAAATTCCATAAATTGTGATGTTTTTTTAAAACTATTATAATCCCTTAAAAAATTCAATGTCAGCAGGACCATTATCATACAGGGTGTTATATTGAAATTGGAGCGTCAAAAAAAATGACAAAAAATATATTGAGATATTTTAACAAAGGTCTTTTTTAAGTAGTTCAGATGAGATTTTTAAAGTAGCCGCCGCCGTCTTCAGCAAAAACTATGCTCCGATTTATCAACTTTGGTAGAGGTACGAGGGTGAAGTTAAAAGAGAATGTTCCCGCTATTGCAGCCGTATTGAGTTTTTAATCTGCAGACGGAGGCTAATTTTATCACTTGAATTTGATCTACATTTCCTACAATAAGATGTTTTGTTTTGATTTAATAGAAATGTGAAAATTTAATTTTTATATTTTATTAGCTGATTTTGCTTTTTCACTCTGTATAGTAAAATTTAGGGCTCGGCTGACGTGCTTCAGCCACGACCAAGCCTCAAATATAAACCTATTGGATGCTTTAAATTTATCGTCATAACTTACTTAGGTTTAAACTTCCTGCTAATTATATAAATTGTAAAAGGTTAATTTCCCTGCGGCTTACAGGCGGCTGACGCGCAGATGCCGAGCCCTAGCAAAACTTTACACTAAGCAGAGAAGAAAAACAAAGAGCAGAATTAAAAACAAGTCAATAATCAATTAGAATAATTCAGTTGTTTGTTCAAAACTTTTGTCAAACTCAAGTAAACAAGAGTATTAAATTTGTTTTTGGGTTGGGGTGCTAAAAATATGTAGAAAACTGTTATATCCGGTATACTAAAGTAGAAAGATGTATGCTTGTATGTAAGTCCAGTAAGTTATAGGGAATAATAGATACATAATTCATTGGGAAGCTTAGTATTAGTTCTAAGTAAAAACAGGATCTTTAGAATATTAAATTGAACATACGTTGCTGTAAGTTTAACTTTAGCATAGCATTGGATAGATAATTAAAAACAAATTAATTAAATTAAAGATATATTATAAGATAAATTTTTTATAATTTATTTAGTAAATGAAAACGGTTAAACCTAAGCCATATTTATTGTACAGCTATGTGACCGCTTTTTTGGTAATCTCTAAACGGAGGTTTCAGAAAAATAGCCTAAAAAATCCATATATTAATGCAAAGATTCCTAAAATGAGGATACTCAATCGGTTTGGTTATAATCAAATCTTAATTGACAACAACTGCAAAAAAAAACTTTACTACATGATATATTTTTACTCATATATTATGTTTTGGCCTTCCTGAATAATTTTTTTTATTTTTAGAAGAAAAGTTGACATTTCAAACAAAAGTTTATTAGCTCATGTAATCAAATTCTCTTTTTAAAAGGGAAGCAACTCTATAACCCCCGTTGTCGGTATGTCCGTCTAATTATGAATTACTCAGCTGCTATTAAATATTTTTTTTCAAATACACTAGGGGCTTTTTTTGTGTGTGAATTTTTCCATTTCATCCAACCTTAAATGAAAAAAAAACAATAGGGTAAATTTTCATTTTGCTAAATAAATTAGATAAATAGATAAAATTAGGTAAAGATACCTAAAAGCATACAGACACCTACATAATAGATATATCTATCTAATATGTGGGTGTGCCTAAACTTAGTGAAACCCAAAATTATAAAAAATATTTTAATTCCTCATTCTTGTTTTATTTTGTTTTATTAGTTCACCTTGAATTTGCAATATGGATATATGAGACCTTAATTGAGTTTTCTAGTTGAAAAGCTACTTTATTATTCACTTTATCTCACAGTCAATCCCTAATGCCACTGAGAAAATGTGATTTCCAACTGCTATTTGTAATAGACGGCTGAAAGTACATGAGAAATTTTCCCCAATATATTTCTATCCTTCATTTTAACAAATTATCACATACTCATCCATATTCCCATCCCTGCTAATTATGGATGTTGTCATTCTTGTTTTTAAACTTAAGCAAATTTGTAAATTTTTATACAAGATTTAGGGCTGATATCAGGAATTTATTCTTAATTACATGTATCCATAAAGTTATGTTTCTGTCTGTCTGCTAAAGTCCAGGTCAAGTTTCTGGAGGGAAGTCCAGCCACCCTAATTAGTTGCAAAAATAATCAATTATTTTGCAAAAGATGGACTAAAGCCGCTATATCAATATTCAACATATAACAATAGGCTTTGCTCCAAGAGGTGATCAAAAAAAAGTTAAGGTGAAATTCCTAAAAAAAAGGGACCAAGGAAATCTTATACAAAAAAAAGGACCAAGGAAATCATCTTCTACAAAAAAATGGGGGGGATTTTTTTTGTTTTTGGGGGGGTTGAGGATGTCCCACCCTCCAAGAAAATAGCCTAAAACCACCACAGGACCAGTAGGTATATTCCCTGAAGAGTAGAATCCGATCGGTTCAGTGATTACCGAGATCTTAAGCTTCAGACGGACGGACGGACAGACATCAAGAAGGAATTTTAGTACAAAACATTTAAAAGAAAAAAAGGGTAGACATTTGTTATTGATAATACTAATTGGAGGTGGGGGAGGGGGGGGGGTGCTTTTTCTTAAAGGGCCTACCAATCAAAGAATCCCCCCCACCCTCAAATAAATATCTCTGATACCTTACTTTGCGGGGCTACCTAGTTCTCAATAAAACATAACTTAACCTGACCTAAAGTAATAAACTAACAAATGAAAAACTAACCCACCCCCTTATTTCAAATTTATCATTAAATAGATAGTTCTGTGCTCTACAAGACACTTTGTAGGTAAACGGGCGGGAGTTACATTAGTACTCCACTTTTAATTAAAGGATTTGAACAAGAATATTTAAATGACCCATAACTCAACTTGTGTCTTTTTCTGTATGAAATTAATTAAGACCAATATATCTAGAAGTTAAAGAGGTTAAATATTGCAAAAACATACATTCCGTAATTTTAATTGATCGAAATGACTAGGAAATTAATTTTCAGCTCCTCCAAAATTTCTGTTTTTCTGATACTAAATTACAGAATTAAAAACATACTTTCGGCCTATTGAGAATAATAATGGAAAAACTCTAAAAGCATATTATTTTCCTATCCTATATTCTTATTTGTTATTAATTAATGATTGTTTTTGGCTCAAATTCAAGATATTTTTTTTATTTGCTGTCATATACTGAATACTCGTCTATAAACATAAAAACACAGGCCAAAAATGAAATGTTCTTTGAAATTGCTGAATATTCTTTGAATCTTATTATCAATAAATTTAAGGGTGGTGGGCTTTCTAAAGAGAAAGTTACTTTGTACAAACCAACCATTTGAAATATATTCATCTAAAGTCTAAATGGACCTAATGATGCTTAGAAAGTAAAAGCTTATCATTAAATTGGTCATTTTGACACGTAAAGTTGAAAAACTAAATGTCATCCATTAACACTGTATAACATTAACAAGGATGTCAACATCCATAATAGTTAGGCTAAAAAGTTAAAAGTTACTTTATTGTAATTACAAAGCAGCATAATTGTATCTATAATACACAGTGTAGAGTTGTATGTCCGGTTGAAGATAACTGCTGAACCGATTATGATTTTAAGGGAAGATGCACCCTCGTCTTGGTGTGTTTTAAGCTATTTTAAGGACACCACATTCCCCAAAAAAACAGGGTGTCACGGAGGACATGGCTATCATATTTTCGACTTGTCTTTCTCAAAATAACATTAATAACCTTATGAATAAGGTATTGGCTGAAATAAAATTAAACATACATTTTTCCAATGACATATTATGCACACATAGGACAATTATACTGTATGTTATAAACCGACGGGTCCGGACATACCTATATTTCAAAATGCTTCGCTTTAACAATATTTTCAAATGCTTGTTGACACTTATATCTTTGCGTTTACAGATTGTCTTAAAATTGTATTTCATTTTCAAACATTTTTCCCTTTTTTAGTTGCGAAGCTACTCTTCGAATATGGTATATTCTAACTAGGTTTAGAAACCTAAGCCACAGCCACCATTAGCCATCCAATAATCCTCATAGTCATCCCCAGTCACAAGAAACCACAGCCACCAAAGCCTACAATTACTGTTTACGAAATGAAAGTTATGGAAAAAATATATTTAATAATAAAATAATTTTTTCAGAATGGCTTCAAAACCGATTAATATCCTCTGGATTAGAACCAGTTCTCAGTCATACTAAAAAATCATTTATGACATCGAATTAAAATAAATTTTCCACGAATATTAAAATGAAAATTATAAAACTGGTTTTGATCCTAACATTTTTAACTTTATTATCCGCATATCGGCGGAAAGCTGTCTATAATACAATGCAATAAATAACTATTCCCCTTCCCAAACAATTAAGATGTTTGTTTTCAAATTTTGTGAAATAAATCTTGTTTTTATTTTCTACAAAGAGAGCAAGGACAATCTTATTCTTCGATATCTTATAGGTCTAAAAAGGAGAAAGATAGATATAGATTAGATATTATGTTTTAATCAGCAAACTTACAGAAATTAGATGTAACTTTCATGTTTATCATCGGATTTATAAATTTTTTTTAAGTATTTAAAAGTATGACTTTTATTGTCCAATTTAATTTCGCTTATAACTGCTGACCTATGCTCTAATGTAACTTAATTGCCTTGAAACAAAAATACTTTGTTAAAACCTTAAATTAAACAAAAATGGTCACACATAAGTAAGTTAAAGAGTAGTTTCGCTTTACAAAATTGTATAAAAGTTGAAATAAAGGTTAGCAAATTTTCTCTAATGAGAAATCTTGTTTACAAACAAAACAAAGTAAAATATATAATTAAAATTGGGGAAATTTTCGCATTGTCTAATATACTTATTTAAGTATAGCTTTATTACTATTACAGCATGATAAATAGTTTGTAACAGTTTTTGGTAAAATTAAGTACTAGACTTTAATTTTGTGTTACAATTGTTTTAGATGCTTTAGTGGTTTACCTCAAAGTGCCAAGCCAGCACAGATATGAGGGAATGAAGATTACGCACAAACCCTCCGTTTTGGGGTGAATAACTGCTGCACCCTAACCCTGCGGGGCTATACTGTACCCAATGTAAACTAACCTAACCTGACCTGAAGTAAAAAACAAACACATTTTATTTAAAACTATTTTTGGAAATTTAATGAATTGAAAAAAGAGTGGTGTGATGGAAACGGCCAACGCTATCATCCTTGTTACATTCGATTATTTTTTCTGTCTTTGTTGTGAAACTTCTAAATGTTAAATTGTTATGTAAAATAATACTAACATATCTCTAAGATTTTCTTATTTCTTGATAAATTTTTTTTCCAGAGATTAAAAATGCCAGGTATATGAAAACATTTGTAATTTAATGAACCAGATTTCAAATGTATTATTTTCTATGCAATGGACATGTTTAGTATAAATATTGAAAAATCCGCCCACTTATCTTTAAAAATATTCGTCCATATGTGGATTATAAATATAAATAGAAAAGTGCGTAGTTTGTACAACCTAATCAAGATTTGTAAAAATTAAATTTTAAGCCAACGAAAAGCAGAATAAGTTTATAGACTTTTGGGGCCAGTATAAAATTTACAGTTCAATGTTTCACACCTATCTCACTTATTTTTTAAATTAAATAATAGGTCATATTTTAAACCAATGTGTTGTTTTAATAAACAATGAATTGAATTTGTTCTATTCCTTAAATTGCCTATTGAGCAAGAAACTCCTGATTCTTATTTTTTTAATAAATTGAAAATAATGGGGAAGTAGTTTTTTTCATGCCAAACCTAACCCTGCGGGAGGCAGTAACCCCTTAATGTCCTTTACCTGTTGTGCCGAGATGAAAATAAACGAAAACTACCCACTCCCTTGCTTTTATTTATTTATTATTAAAGGGGGTTTCTATGCTCGCCAAGAAGTTTTGAGGGAAATTGTAATTTTATTTCATTCAGCCTGTTGTGACCATCTGGCAGTTCATACAAAAGAAAAAGATGACCATCCCATGAGGTATCTCAATAATATTTATTTTTAAATAAATTTCCCCTCATATCTATAATACAAAGTACCTTGATGTCTTGTCCGTCCGTCTGTCTGTCTGTCCCTTAAGATCTCAGTAACCACTGAACCTAATGGATTCTACTTTTCAGGGAATATACCTACTGGTCCTGTGGTGGTTTTAGGCTATTTTCTTGGGGTGTGGGGCACCCATAACCCCACCAAAAACAAAAAAAAAACATTTTCTTAATGTGGTGGTTTAACACCCTTTTTTTAAATTACCTCTTGGGGCAAAGCCTCTAGATGATAGGGGCGATGCCGCTAGTATCTAGTATGTATAAAACAATTGAATTTTCTAAACCCTTTTTCTGAAAGAAAATTTTTTTGTCATTATTATTTTTTGTAAAGAATAGGGATTTGCTTTTTGGTTCATAGAAAGCAAACGACGTATCAGGTTTCGTAGCATTTTCACAGCATCTTTTGATAGGTTATTTAGATTATGTAAATGTTAATGATTGCCCAGTAGGGTTAGAGCCCCCCGCAGGGGCTAGAAATAGGAGAAAAGATACTGTAAAAAAAAGGACGAAACCCGCTATTTTGTTTTCTTTCCATGATCCCATTTTTGTTTCAGTGAGTACATGGTTGATTACACCTTGGTTGATGAGAGTGATAAAAAGTTTGGTGTATGTAATGAAGCCTCGGTTTTTAAAGCAAGGAAAATAATGATAATAACATTTTCATTCACATTCATAATGAATATTGGTGGGAAGGATTATCTTGTTAAAATGTAAACAATGGCCACTTTTATTTAATGCCACATAGGTGACACAAATCATGCATTAACTGTCAACATAATAATATAAGGTTTTAAATAGGTCTTAACTAGTTAGACAAAAAGTATTAGGATTACTTACTCATTTCATGTCATTTAAACATTTTTGTGAGATTTTAAAGCAAAACCCAAAATAATCGTTTTTAGCTTGAAATAGATAACCTAAGCTTTTGTGGTTTATTATAAATAACAAGATATAGATCCTTTAAGCACACTAACACACTGCATACCACTTTATCACATAGGATATATCTATAATCATTAAATTTGGAAATTAGATCTGGAAATACTTTAATGTACAGAAGTGATGAAGGAGATTGGATCGTAGGTAAGAGATTATAACAGTATATGGATTAAGCAGTCAAACAGCGGCCGGCTGCTTTTTATCTATATAATCTTTATCACTTTTTGATTCTCCAGAAATGAAAATTATTTGATCTTAACCCTTAAGAGTCGGGCCCCTTGCCGCACCTTAATCAGTCGGGGGGGGGGGGCCCCTCATTATCTCAGTTCTTATTAGAGCTAGAGGGCTAAAATTTTTTGTGCAAGTCCTCTGTGTTATGGTGAATTTCCGACCTTAAATAAGTCAAGGTCAATTTCCGCTTCCTTCACCCTTTTATTTAACAACCTTTGTTTTTAGGTCCTTTTTTACTTAAAAATGTCAAACGGCTGTAATTTTTTTATTTTTAAAGGTAGAAGAAATTTTTTTTGTGCAGAAAATGTTTATTTTTATTTAAATTTTATAATTGAAATATCAAAACATAAGTTTCAGCGGCCGCAGCTGTACTTGGCAGCTGCCAGCCGCCGCAGTCGGCGGTCGGCGGGAAAACGGCGGAGGATCTTTATGAAATTTTAATACATTATGTAGACATGTAAGAAATGCGGCCACAGGAGCATTTTAAAGATTTCTGGAGACCTGGAGGATCAGGACCTGCAGGATCATACCTGGAACCTGAAATTGACTTGAACACCTGTATTTAATATGAGGATGTACTACTAGAGGATATTTTAGTATTTTGGTAAGATAAAATGCTTTGTTTAAGTCAAAAACAAATTTTTGTTCTTTACCTGGATGACCCTGCCAGGTTTGCTGGCATCCTGTGCCCGCCAGGATGGAGATATTCAAAAAATTCCAACTATCAGTTATGTGTCATACCCATACTTAAAAAGTCAAGCAGTTTGGGCTCTTTATCTTTCACACACAGAAAATGAGATAGAAAAAACCGGATGGGGGGACGTTCAACGCCCCCCCCCCCCCCCCCCGACCGTTAAGGGTTAATATACAAGCAAGTGTAGGATGTGTATTAATACATTTGAACGCAAATTTCGTCTCAAAAAAGAGCTTTTGCCAACTTACAATTTTCAATATATTTCCTTGCACATTAGGACTTCCAGAAAAGTTTTAAAGATACCTTAATCCCCTTAGTCTTTATTTTTTATTGTTGGACCTGATGTTACAATACATTGTAATGGACAGCGGTTACCTTACTATTAATTCATTTTTGAAAAAAAAGTTTTAAACATTTTTTGGGGGAGATTAATTATTTTCTAGGGAGGGTGGCGGAACCCTCCAAACAAATAGTCATAAACCTTCCCTGGAACTATGAGAAGCTAAATTGTAAAGGAAAAGCATATTGGTTCAGTATGTAACAATATTCTTCGTTACAGACAGATAGTCATACAATTATTCTTATATAAGGATACAAGATATCCATAACTATGGCTAAAATTTGAATTTTTTAGGTACAGAACTTGGGAAGAAAAGCAAAGGTGAAAATACCCTTAATTAACAAAAAGCGAAGCTTTTCTAAATTTTGGCGATTTTTAAGACTATCATGCACAATGTAATGAGCGTAGCAGTTTTATGATAACGTAAATATATATGAGCGTTGAGCACTTTATATTGAGAAACCTGGATTTTAAACAATTTTACTGTAAATTAACAAATTACTTGACTTATATTGGTTCATTTTTAATTTGTCAATGTTTTAATTTTTAGTCATAATACCAGATTTGTTGTGTTTTACTTTTAATAGTGTTAAAATCCATTTGTTTATATAAATTTTTTAATGTAAAAAAATATTGTATCAAAAGTGTTACTAAATTCCAAAGGTCACAAAATACACTAATTTTGTTGAAGGTGCGTTGATGAGATCCCAAGATCCTGACAGAGAGAGTTTTATCCAGGAATGTCCATGCCAGGTAAACTTTACATAAACAAGGATGATAACATTCACAAAAGCGAACCTCTAAGATCAGACTGTAGACAAAAAACGATAATTTAGACTTAAGCAGAATGTCAGAACTTAAGCCGATTATTAATTTATTAGTATACTAGCGGCTTCGCCCCTAGCCTCTAGGGGCTTTGCCCCAAGAGGTTTAATCAAACCAATTTTTCGTATTTTAGGTATTTTAGAATTAAAAGAAATTTTTTTTGAAATTTTTTTTTGGGGGGGAAATTTTTTTTTTTGGGGGGGGGTAGTCGACCCCACTATTTTGATTTTAGTTTTAAAAAGAAAAAAGAAAAAAATTTTTGGGGGGTGGGGGGTATTTTTCATTTTTAGGGGGGTTGGGGGTGTCCCACCCCCCAAGAAAATAGTTATAAACCTTCCCGGGACCTATGAGAAGCTACCCTGTAATAGAGAACCTGATCGGTTGAGCGGTTAGAGAGATCCTTCACTACAAAAAGACAGACAGACATCGTTCTACTTTGTATTATAGATATGAACAAACTGTATTTACATTACATTATAAGGACTTGATCATATAGATGATTTGCTTAAAGTACTGGACCTTGTTGTCCTATAACTCATAGAATAGGATAATATCATACGAAATTTTTTGTAAAAAAGGTAAAAATCAGGTAGTTTTTAATGGATTGGACGTACGGGCATATTTTTACAATTATAGAATTACTACGCTTTCTTAATCGTTACTTTTGCCTAATTTTGATTATTGAGAAAACTATTATTTCTAGATTTTTATTTTTCAATACATAATTATATGCTTTCTTTTTATGAATTTAAGATCATATTTTTTTTTCTCGGCACCAGAAAAAATATTATTATGACAACTTATCCAACTATAGTTATGAATAGAAGATATAAAATTTCATAGCACCTTTCCATATTCAAATTTGAGTGCGTTTTTTCACTACCGTTAGAGTGTTAAGTTTACATACCAATCAATACAAAACAAAGATGACAACATCCATAATAGCGAAGCACAAAAAATCGTCGATGGGAACATGTAGATTTAAAAGGTTTTTACTAAAATCAAGAATAGATTTATTGGATAAAATAGACATTAAACCTTGTTTTATTTTGGGAAAAATTATTTTGATACTGATATCCCATAAAAGTTTGAAAATTGCATCAAAATAAACAAAGATATGGGGAAATATGTAGAACATATAAAAATAGCCAAAAACCTGATAAAAGGCAGTCTGGCCGTCATGGTTGTTTTATTAAAACGACAAAAAATTTAATTTTTAAATCCTTAACTTAAAAATTTGGAAATTTGGACCATATACACTGAAGATATGGAAAAAAGTGTTAAATATATAAAAATAGCCTAAAACCTGCCAAAAAGGTAGTCTAGCCATCATGGTTATTTTGTTTAAAAGACGGGAAATTTGATTTTGATATCTATAACTGAAAAATTTTGAAAATCGGACTATAAACACTGAAGATATGGAGAAAAATGTTAAATATATAAAAAACAGCCTAAAACCTGCTAAAAAGGCAGTCTGGCCGTCATGATTGTTTTCTTTAAAAGACGGGAAATTTAATTTTGATATCTATAACTGAAAAATTTTTGAAAATCGGACCATAAACACTGAAGATATGGAGAAAAATGTGAAAAAAAATAAAAATAGCCTAAAACCTGCTAAAAAGGCAGTCTGGCCTTCATGGTTGTTCCTTTAAACGACGGGAAATTTAATTTTGATATCTATAACTGAAAAAATTTTGAAAATCGGACCATAAACACTGAAGATATGGAGAAAAATGTGAAAAATATAAAAATAGCCTAAAACCTGCTAAAAATCGGTCCGAACGTAAATGATGTTTTATAGTCAATTGTGCTCCTTAATGATGGGAATGATGTCAGCATTCTATCTTTTATAGGAGCTGAGTAAATTCCATTTCCCCCATAGCGTTACGGACTGACTGACGGACTGACTGACGGACGGACGGATAAAGTGAATTATAGAGTAGCTTCGCTACTAAAAAATGTTATCTTTAAGCTAAACCTACCTCCTTAGTTAGCTTTACAAAGGTCCATGGATGTTTTTAGACTATTTTTCTGTCCACTTTCAGAGTACCTGGATGCTAGGGCCGCTGTCGCTATTAGTTAAAATATCTTTTGTGGTCTACTTTCGGTTAAAGTGAATTCCTGTTATTGTTTTATAAAAACAGGTCAGGGGTGTGTGTAAACATAGTACCCCCCCCCCCCCCTGCCTCTAGGGATATGGACATCAACAAACAAATTAAATAGATAGATAAAAAACAGCATGTAACGTTTAAATTTTAATCTCTATTTTAAACATTTATGTTAAACTAATAGCCTAAAACAATCCGTATGTGAATTGGTTCAGTGCTTAGCGAGATAGCAACGGTTAAACAAACAAAAGAAAACCTTTCTACTCTATACAATAGGAGAATTTTTACACGGCTAGAGAAAACGAGCATAATAGTCTTTCACTCAATATGTTTATAGCAATAATTGTCCCCGTCCTAAAATCATAACGAAGTTTGAGGAACATTATTTTTCTTTTGAAAAACAATTTTTCCTATCAGTATTATCAAAGGAAACCTATTTACAAAATTAACACAAACAACAAAGAAAAAACTTTACAGTTATGCCTCTTAATAGGCTCGGCTTTGAATTTTTAAAACAAGTACCATCAATAGCACAGCTATCAACATTTCTTTTATTTAAGTAGATATAAAAATTACAAAATTTTATTTTTTGATTTTACCCAAAGTAAATTTAAATTTTTGAAAGCAGTCCATAAACAAAAAGTTACAGTAACTTTTTTTCAACGATATGTGTGTGTTTATCAAACTGACGGACGGTATGGTGTATGGACCTACGGACAAACTATCATAATATAGAGTAGCTTTGCTACTAAAAATAGGGTCAAAACTAAAGGTATTTGTTTATTTATTTGTGTAATCTTTCAATGGATGTAGAATATACGTGGATATTATGACAGGGGAAAAATTGTCGTCAATTTATGTTGCTAACATGGAACTCGTTTATTGGTCAGTTCGTTCATCCAGTAGGGAGGAGGGGATGAGGTAAAGTGGGTGGATGGGGGAATCGTTATAGCGTGTTCACTTCATTAGAGATCATGGAAATCTGATATAGGATTCAAGTAATGATATATCCAATAATCTTTCACAATTTGGGAAAGTTATGCAGTTACAGTAGGTAGATAATGACTTTAATAAAAGCAGCTACGTACTATTATTTTATACTAGCGGCTGTCTTAAGCATCTAGTGGGGGAAGAATGGGGAGTAAAAATAGCTTAAAACCATTCTGGAACCTATTTGAAACTTCTTTTAAATCCAGAACTCAAGCTATTGAGATCTTAACGAACAAACAAAAAGTATTTATTACCTTTTATAATAGAATTTTGGACATAGAAAAGCTTTGTTTTTTTATAAATATAAATTTATAAAATATTTACAATTATGTAAAAACAAAAACAAGGATAACAACATCCACAAAAAAAAACAAAGTTCTGAAATCGGACGAAAGAGAAATGGGGTATTCCTGTCCAGTTTTTTGTTTAGGAATGAATATTTCTTACCCGAGGGAATAAATGATGGACCGATAGGTCATCATTTATTCACGAGGGTAAGAAATATTCATTCCTAAACAAAAAACTGGACAGGAATATCATTCTCATTTAAACAAAAAACTCATTTTTTTAATTATTTTTTAATTATTTTAATTATTTAAATATTATAAATATGAAAAAAGGAGATTATTTTCTTTCTTTTGGTAATTAATAAAAATTTTAAAATCTTCCAAAAAAAATTAAAAATCTTCTAAAATCATACCAGGGATATAAATGAGATACCAGGGAAATAAATGAATATTTACATCCACTATTTAAGGGGTTGTTTATATGGGAATGTACATTTACTCTTGGAGAACTTAATCAGCAGAATATAAAAAAGTCAACACAAATGAATGTAAATAAGCCACAAAATTGACTAAATACAGGATACTTTCTAAGGCCAAATTTACATTTCCCAGAAATCAGATGAATAGGATGATGATATAATATTAATTATTATTGAAAAAAAGTAAAAAAAATTACCAGGTAAAACCAGAACTCTCTGTTACGGACGTACGAACATACCATGATTATAGAAAAGCTTTGCTTTTAAAAAGTTCTCGTGTACTGTAAAGAAAACAAAGAATATAAAAGAAAATATTATCCCTAATATTTCATTCAGTAAGAAGGGAGATTAAACTTTACATTTCCTATTATAAATTGCTTTCTAAAGGGTGAGCAAAAAAAATTCTTAAATTCAAATTGCGCGTCTTTAGAAAAATGCTTAACCACCATTGAGTTAATAAGCTTCTTTAATGTAAATAAACTTTTTGTGCTAATTATGATCTACAAATCTACACTTTTCTAAGTTTGGAGTATTAATCATCTTTTATTCGTTTTTCCTAAATTAATCCAATGCTTTATTAAATGATTGATAAAATAACTTTAAATTTGTCTTAAAATGCACATTACCTTTTTTTTCTTTAAAAAAATACATTGTTACATCTCCTTGGTCTGTGCAGAAAATTTAGCTAGAAACCAGGCAGGGAGGAAAGAATGGGCTGTTATTACACCAGCCCCCAAAGTATTATGATAACGGTTTTTTTTATTCGTTGGCTTAAAAACCTTGGGGACTTTTGATTGGTTGCTGGTTTATTTAGTTAAGTGTCCAAACATTTCAATCACTAACTGTAATCTACAGAAGGAATAATATTGTGTATCATCATTGCATTGGGGATGCATATCAATTTATCGGCCATTGTCTTATCCCTTTAGATCCCTGGCTTGAAACTGTGCGAATCAATCATGAAACATAAAAAGCAAATAAATAAATATCAGGGCTCAGCAATTGTATCTTCAACTGCTTCCTCTAACTCATTTAGGATAAAACAATGGGTGATTATTTGATGTATTTAATGCATTCAAATAATGATAAACTAAATTACCCTCTCTGTAGATCAATAGTATTGGTTGAAAAGTTCGAACATCGCTAGTTTGAAACAAACAATCATGATTTAAGAAAAATGTCAAGTAATTATAAAACTTTAGGTACCAGTGTAATTTACAGTCTCCTCCCTCCCTACCTTAACTGTATGTTCGCATCCACAGCCGGCACACATAGCTGCTGGAGGCCGTACCCAATATCATATTAAAATAACCTGCATGAGCAACAAAGCCATACAAAAATTAGAAGGCTGCCAAGCCCTGATTTATGTACCTACATGTTTATTTTCTTAAAAGTCAAATTTCAACTCAGTCTCAGTTTTCCGGAAACTTTTTTCTCTGCTATATAAATAGAGTAGTTAGAAAAGAGTATCCTTATACTAAAGTAACAGGATGTTTGTCTGTTTGTTTTTGTGTCTGTGTATCTGTGTGTCTGTGTATCTGTGTGTCTGTACCAAAGGATCTCGCTAACCGCTGAACCGATCGGGTTTTCCTTAACAGGGTAGATTTTCATATGTCCCGGGAAGGTTTTTAACTATTTTGGGGGAGGGTACAACCAACCTCCCAAGAGAAATGACAAAAAATGACTTTAACGTAACATAAAGAAGTAACGTAGAGACTTTAACAAATAAAAACATATAAAGTGATACTAGAGGCCTCTAGGGGCGTAGCCGCTAGTATTTAAATAAATTGGGGTGACGTAGTTATACCCCAATGTTAAAAAACTGTTTCTTTTATCAGGTTTTTTCATTTTTAAAAGTTATTTTTCGATAGAAATTTATTTTCTGATTTAAACCACGCAACCTTACATTTCGATCCATTTAACAAAGCTGCAATGAAAATCATATGTGCAAACAGTTATATATCAGTTTATCAATCATACGTAATACCTTCTTGGAAGAATTTAGATATACTTTTCTGTGCTAGATAGGCAATTAATTAGATAGGATATAAAATTAAATAGCTGGGGCTATCAGAACTGGTAATATTTTTTATATTTGTGAATTGTCTGTAAAAAGGAACAAAACATGTTTTTCGGTAAATCTGTAAACCGGTTCTAATCCAGCGGATATTAATCGGTTTCGAAGTTACTCTTAACCTAAGACGCAGCTTATAGAAACTGTAATTGACCAATGGTAAAATGTACAACTACACTGGCCTATCATTGGACGTTATTTTTATTAGCACTATAAGCAGCTTCTTAACCTAACCCTGTTGATGTTTTTAGAGACACCATGGAAACTGTCTTAATTTTGTATAACTTTTGCGGAACATGTTCCAGTTACGTCATATTTTTCTTTCCCGAAAAAGAGAAGGGGGGAAGAAAATCTCTTCAAAAGAGATGGGGAAAACCCCCTTTTCTCCCATCTCTTTTTTCTTCCCCCCTTCCCTTTTTTTTCTTTCCCTCTTCCCTTTTTCGGGAAAGAAAAATATGACGTAACTGGAACATGTTCCGCAAAAGTTATACAAAATTGGGACAGTTTCCATGGTGTCATGTTTTTAGACCCAAGTATGGCAGTGGAGAGATGGCAAGAACTGGAAAACAGACAACAAGCTCAGAGTTGTCATCAGAAAGGATAAGATTACCATCAAACAATAAATAACAACAGACACAGGTCATGCGAAGATAAATTAAATTTATCTTCTGTTTCTATTGGAAAAAGGACAAGGATTTAAAGGAGGAAAAATGTGTTATGTCAATTAAAATAAGGCCACATGCAGTAATAACGCGCAAAAATAAAATAAGAAAAAAAAATATAAGTATGTCCTAGCTATTACGGTAACTTCGTGATTACATCCCCTTATTTTTTTAGATTATTTGAAGTATTGAAACATACACACATTTTTTTTAGTAGCGAAGCTACTCTATAATACGAAATGTCCGTCCGTCTGTCCGTCTGAGACAAAGTGGGGGATCTAGCGGCTCCTAGAAAAGATAGACAGCTGAAATTTTTAGTGAAGATTCTTATAACATATGCCTATCTAATCTATATATTATTTTGTCCATCTGTCTGTTGTTTGGGGTGCTAGATCGATTCCTAGATTTTTATGTTTTTGTAATCTTCTCAACTCCTTTTTAAGATAATGGGCTGAAATTTTCAGGGATTGTTTAAATTTACATTCCACATATTTTCTTTAAGTTTTATTACGGTTTTCTATTAGTTGGGTTGCTAGATCGATTCCTAGATTTTTAGGTTTTCTATGGTTTTCTCGATTACTATTCATGATTTGCGGCTGAAATTATTAGGAATTGAATATGCTCATATTCTACATATTTTTATCAAGTTTCATTAAGATTTGTCTATAAATTGCGATGCTAGATTGATTCCTAGATTTTAAAATTTTCGTGGTTTTTAAGGTTGCGTGATTTTTAAGGTTTCCTTATTTCCCTATTTTATCAAGATTAATGTTTATTGTATGAAACTGCTTTATAGCAATTTTTTCTGATATCCATTCATAATTTTTGAGCTTCGCTACTTATGGATGCTGTCATCCTTGTTTTATTTCTAAAAGTTTCGCTTGTAGAGTAAAATTTAAATTTAATTAAATATTAACTGCAAGTATTTGTGATCCCCATGGTTAATATATCTTTATAAAATTTCAATTTGATCCTTTTTGATAGGCGTGTTACAAATATGATAAAATTGCATAGGCTAGAATGTTAGAAGTTAGAGTTGCCTTATACATCGAAACCCTAACTCCAAAGCTAGCCTAAGAAATTGTACAGAATTTGGCCTATTTTGTTGTTGTATGCCTGACAATTTTAATATATATAATATCATTTTAATTATTGAAAATCAAAGAATTGTAAAAATTTTGAAAAAGGGTGAAATAAAATAAGATCAAAACTAAGTACAGTCATAAAAAAATACAAATACCTTTAATATATTAGATTTAGATATAAATATATCTAGTAGATATATATGTTTTCTTGCATTGAATAAGTGTAATGTAAATTTGTTTTCTTTTTCAATAAACGTATTGTTAAACCTAGTCTATAAATAAGAAACTGAAAATTATATTACTCATATTTATAAGGGCTAGCCAGACGTCATAAATTCAAGGATGTCCAAAAAGGATAAATTTGATAAATTTTCAACGAAACTTTAATTTTAGATATCTTGCAGCTAACAGATGGCTGACGCTCGGTTGCAGAACCATTAATAATTATAAGTCAAATTCTTTTTTAAGAAATATCATTTTTTAAATTTAATTCACGAAACCTTTAATTTTTTGGAATTGTCAATTTCAATTTTTAAAATTGAAAAATATTGAGTTCCCTGAGGCCTACAGGCGGGTGACGCAGGGCTGCAGATCCCTGCTTTTAAGGCTGTCAGCAGAATAACAGCTGAAATTACATTTCATGTGAGCACACAAAATTGCATGAATTCTTATTATTTGTTATCCCTTTTTAAGTTCGGTTTAACATGCATCTAAAGTTATGTAGTTTGCCTGATTCTAAGAAAGAAATTCTCTGTGCAAAGAGAGAAACTCATATGCATCAAAATCAGGAATAAGGTATAACCAACAAGCGAAATAAATATATAATAATATTTGAGGGGTAGATGTAAAGGTCGTCAATTCTACAATGTGGTGACCCCCAAAGACAGCTAAAATTACGTATAGGTTTTGTGATTTTTTTCCAAATTAATTTCGTTGTTGGTATAAGCTGGCACCAACTATGTTCCCTGAATTAATTGCCATCGTAATATTTCTGTGACCTTGATAACTTTTGATATCATCCAGGTCCTTATATTTTATGGGAAGTGGATGTGAGCCTCTGTGGAATGTAACAAACCATGTTGATTATAAAGGAATAGAAGAAGAGTGTTTTTTTTTAATATTAAATTTGTGAAGCTATTTTTACCTTTCAAAAAAGAAGATATATTCAATTTTCCTTACAGGTTATAAATAATTTATTTTTGCTTTAACATAAAATTGATCAAAGTAAATAGAATAAAGTGATATTTCCAAATTTCAAATGTTGATAGAGAAAACTCTAACAACTCATAACAGGAAGTAGTTAGAAAAAATTAAGAGAATAAAATTAGTTTTATTCTCCCAACTGTAAAACAAATTTTAGTGGCAACCATACATACGTCATTTTAACATTAGTTGAAGCGTTAATGATTAATAGTTATTTTTTTTTTTATAAAAATGACCTTAAAATTCTTCTGGTTCTAAGTAAAAACTTTAGTGTATAAGCCCCTAGCCTCTAGGGTGACATAATTGAATGTGGAGGGGGGAGGCTGAAAAATATTCTAAACCCATCCATCCCAACAATTCATGAAGCCCCCCCCCCCCTTTTTAATGGAACCATTTCGTAATCAATGTATAAATAGCACCTAGAATTAGAATTTTGCATGAGTAATCCTTGGTAGGTCTATTTTCCCTAAATCGAACAAAAAGTTGAAAAAGTAACGGCTGACGGCTCAGCCGTTAAGCCGTTTTTTTTGCTAATTTTAGGGCAAATCTGTCATAAATTACGTAGGAATCAACTTTTTAAAACATATTTTTGCTTTAAATCATGTAAAATGATACAAAAAACATTTTTTTTAGATTTCTAGTACCAGCAGCTACCGGCTAGAACCGTTTGAAAACGTTTTGGAGCAGCAAAGAGTATTATATGGAGATAGGTTTCGTGGTTGGTT
Source organism: Acartia tonsa (assembly GCF_053477335.1). NCBI lineage: Eukaryota > Metazoa > Arthropoda > Copepoda > Calanoida > Acartiidae > Acartia > Acartia tonsa. Next base: position 9,152,149 of record NC_137261.1, on the reverse strand, counting down.
TGCCTTGAAAATAGCCAAAAAATGGCTAAACGGCTAAGCCGCCATCCGTTAGCCGTTACTTTTCCAACTTTTTGTTCGATTTAGTGAAAATAGACCTACCAAGGATTACTCATACAAAATTTCAGATCGAAATTCGAATTCTAAGTGCCATTTATACATTGATTACGAGATGGTTGCATTAACCCCTCCCCCCCTTTAAAATTAAATAGTCTAAAACCATTATATTCCTTTGTGAAGCTTCCCTAAAATGTAGAATGCAATAACAGTGGAATGCAAAATATTATCGAACAAATAAAAAGCCTTACTACTTTATTTGATCATCTCTTAACTTAACTTTTTAGAAACATTATTAATTATTTATGTTAAAAAAAGTACAGCAAATAATTTCAATGATTACAAAACCCTTGAAAATTGGCAACAAAGTTCAGCAGATGTTTGTAATTTATTATTTTTAAAAGCGAAGCTTTTCTATAATGAGGGTTAGTCCGTCCGTCACAGACAGTTAGCTCTTTTCGTTAATTTAAACAGGTGAGAATTGTCCTATCGATTCCAAACTTTGCATGATGATTCCTGTAGTAATTAGACAATTTAGAAAGCGTAGCATCTCTATAATCGTTACTAGAATATCCGTACGTCCGTTTTTAATATGTTGATTTTTAACAACTAATTTTTATGTGATAAAATTATCCGATTGTTCTGATTTTTGGAATACTGATTCCTATAACAACAAAATACAATATTATAAGCGAAGCATCTCTATACTATTACTTAAGTCCTAAAAATGTAAGCATGTCCAAAAACAATATCCTGTATTTAATCAGTTTTTCAATAAATTTACTAACAATCTTCAACTTTTATATTAATTAATTTATATTGTGTTTATTCATTTCTGACACTCTACAAGTGTTAATGTCTGTTTTTCCTACCGTTTCAGAGCTTCGCTTTTATGGATGATGTCATCCTTGTTAGATATCATAAACAAAGGAAGGGTCATTTATAGTTTGCAGGGGGTATAGGGTTAGGACAAAGGACGAGGGAACATTCTTCCCTAAAATTTGAATTAAATTCTGAAGCGCTGGAAAGTGTCATGTTTGACGTCATAACAATACGTCATATTATCCATCTCTTATTTAGGGGATTCGTAAATTCTGTTCATGTTGAGTTTTAAATATAGATTAAAAAGATGTGGTTTATATTTATTTATCTACCATAGTTCTTTGATTACCTTCATAAAATTAATGGATATATAATATACGTGCATATTATGACAGGGAAAAAATTGTCGTAAATTTAGGTTGCTAACATGAACGTTATTTATTGGTCAATGCCTTTATCCAGTAGGAGGGAAGGGGATAGCGATAAAGGGATGGATAGGAGTAACGCCCGCTACAAGTTTCACTTTATAAGAGTACATAATAATCTGGTGTAATATCTAAATAATGATTTAATGTTATTTAAAGTATTATTTTTTTTGTAAATCCTTTAAATGTCTCTAGCCATTTAGCCGATATGGCTCTGTCTATACTTTGTGAAATCTTCTTATATGTCCCAGGATGGTTAATTTATTTTTAATCCTGGGTGAGGTTTTATGCTATTTTTATGCACTATATTTAATACAAAGCCTATAAATGCTAAAAATAGATTATGAAACAGAAAGAAAGATATACGATAGTTATTAAAAGAGAAGAATTAGGTACAAATTTGAAAACAAATCTTAATTATAATTAGAATAAAAAGAGAAAACTGTTAGAGGAATCATCATGTAAAGTTTAAAATCGATGGGACTATTCTAATATGTCTAATTTAACGTTACGGACGGGCCGACCCTAAATATGGAAAGCTTCTCTTTTAAAAAGGAAAAGTGAAGAGAAAGAAAAATAGAAAGTTAGAACTATAAAAACAATTATGATTATGGACTGGTACTTTATTTAGTAAAATTAACTACATGCAATCCGAAATTTTTACAAGTTGGGTTCTCTGTTTTAGGGCAGCTTCAAATAGAAATAGCCCTCTTCATTTCTAAATTCAATTCTTGGGATAGTTTTATGCTATTTTACTGCCCTCATTTCTCTATATTCTTAAGTCGCAGCCGCAAGTGTTTGTATGAAATGCAGCTCAGATACCTACGTTCCAAGCTACCATGGCGGCTGTAAAGTAAAAAAATAAAACGCCGCCTTCATTTGTCATCAAGCATACCTCGATTTTAGTTTAAGGGATTTAATTTTCATAAATTTTGAAATTATAAAAAAAATGTAAAATTTGCAAAAGATAATTCCATGTCACTGGTTAAAAGTCTGGTTTATTTTTTGTAAAAATATATACTATTATCATCAATTATTTTCTTGCTTGAAATCAGATATAGAAACATACGCACGAATTATTTTCACAATGGATATATTATTACTTGAATGTTATACCAGATTTGCATGTTCTGTAATAAATTGAAACTCGTAGCTGACTTAATTAACTATTACCCCCTTCCACCCCTTTACCCCATACCCTCCCCTCCTACTGGATGAATGAACTGCAAAATAAGTGATGTCCATGTTAGTTATCTAAATTGACGACAATTTTTCCTCTGTCATAATATCCATATATATTATTCTATGTCCATTATTTTCACCAACTGATAAAAATAATAGATTATGTAAGAAGCAGCTTATAGTGCCAATAACAAAAAATGACGTCTCTCAATTCAAATGACCAATGATAGGCCATTGGTCAACAAAATGTATACAGGCCTACCAATGGTAGTATTAATAGTATGACGTCCTTTTAAAAGCGAAGCTTTCTATAATTAGGGTCGGTCCGTCCGTCCGTCCGTCCGTAACGGATAGCTTTTTTCGTTTACTTAGGCATGTAAGAATTGTCCTATTGATTTCAAACTTTGCATGGTGATTCATTAGTAGTTAGGTACGATTTAGAAAGCGTAGCAACTCTATAATCACTACCAGAATATCCGTACGTCCATTTTAAACATGTTGACTTTTCTATTTTTATGTGATCTAATTATCTGATTGATCTGATTTTTGGTATACTGATTCCTGGGACAACAAAGTACAATGTCGTAAGCGAAGCAACCCAATAATTAAGTCCTAAAAATGTAAGTATGTCCATAAACATTATCCTGTATCAAGCCGTTTTTCAACAAATTTACTTACAATTTTGCTTCGACTCTTTTACATTTATATTCTGATTATTCAGTTCAGACACTATACAAGCGTTAATATCCGTTTGTCCTTCCATTTCAGTGCTTCGCTTTTATGGATGTTGTCATCCTTGTTTATATGCACTATAAGCTGCTTCATAATGTAAGGAGAAGTAAATAAAGTAAAGGATAGTGTGTCTGCTCACTGTTGGGCTCGAGTCTCAACAACACCGCGTCACACTAGAGATGTTAAAAATTATACCTATTGCTGCTACTTCTGGCACGTGACACAAATAGTAAGAGTAAGGGAAAAATATAGTTAGCACTCCCAGACAAAGGTCATGCAATGAAAGGGTTGGTTGTATGTCGAATGTCACTTAACCAAATATCCAACTGCCCGTCAATGGTTACGTTTGAAAGAGTATCTACTAGGGTTGGGCCGGATATCCGGCCGGATACCGGATATTGAAACTATATAATCTTTTATATTTTACAACAAAAATCTCTGTTTTTTTTAATTTTCAATGGCTTTAATTTTCTTATTATTGAAGCTAGAAGAACAATTTTTTCTGAATATGTTTATCTTTATGTAAATTTTATATTTGAAATCTCAAAACATAAATTTTGGCGGTGGCAGCAGTATTTGGCAGCTGCTAGCCGCAAACCGACGGTTGGCAGGTAAACGGCAACAGATTTTATGAAATTGTAATATGTCATGAAGATATATAAAAAAACCTAAAATTAAAATTTGAAATCTTCAAGTAAAAATTTGCGGTCACAGGAACCGTTTAAAGATATCTGGAGACCTGGAGGTTCAGGACTTGTAGGATTATACCTGGAACCTGAAATCGACTTGAACACCTATATTACATATGAGGATGTACGACCATAGGATATTTTAGTATTAGATAACATGAAATGCTTTGTTTAAGTGAAAAAATATTTTTACTTTTTACCTAAATGACCTTACCAGATTTGCTGGTATCCTGTGCCCGCCAGGAAGGAGGTATTAAAAAAAAAATTAAATATTTCGAAAGTCACTCAGTTATAGCCCTCTACCTTTTATACACAGAAAATGGGATAGAAAAAAATCAGAGGGGGGGGAGGCATTCAACGCCACCTCCCTGCCAATCCTCCAACCGTTAGAGATTGTTATTACAGATTGAGAGTAGTAATAGTTAATTAGATTTATTTACTAAGCTTTTTTTGTCTGTAGCAAAGGATCTTGCTAACTGCTGAACTGATATGGTTCTCCTTTAGAGTGAAGCTTCTTATAAGTCCCAGGGTGGTTTTAGGCTGTTTAATTATTATAAAAAAGTCGTTGTAAGGTTTTAAGTTATTTTTCTGCACTTTCATGTCCCTTCTAATATATATCCCTAGATACTAGGGACGCAGACGCTAGTATAATATAAAACACCAGTTTATGGAGAAATTTTTTTTGCGGGAATAGTCCCTTTCGTGGCAACGCCCCTTAAGGAGCAATTATTCGTATTTTTTTACAGTAGCGTATCTCCTATTTTTAGCCCCTCGCGGGGGACTATAACCTTGCGGGGCCAATTGTCTTACCCTGCGGGGAAATCACCTTACCAAATATAACCTAACCCAACCTAAAATAACCTATTAAAAGCGATTTAAAAAATAAAACGAATCGCCCCTTAAGGTGCGTTGCCACGAAAGGGACTATATCCTTTTTTGATACTTTAATATGTAGTAATTTGGCCGGTTATCCGGCCGGATATCCGGTAATTTGGCCGGATAACCGGATATTTGCCGGCCGGATACCAGATATCCGGCATTTGAAATTAGCCGGATATCCGGTATCCGGTATCCGGCCAAAAAAATATCCGGCCCAACCCTAGTATGAAAAATATAATTATTTGAAATAAGCAGTTTTAATTTATTATTTTTTTTCTTTATCCCACATAATAGTTAAACTACATTAAATAACCCATTACGCACAATTAGCGTCAAGGTTTATCAAGATTTCAATGAAATGGGTCTTTTTAAAAGATATTATTAAAAGCAACGGACGATAAATTATTACATCAATTAATTATGATAAACAAAATTACTCTTACTGTAAGTTAAATTCATTTTTTGGCAAAGTTCGAACAATGGAAATTTGTAAAGCCCAATCAGGATTTTATTTAAGTCTCCAATGCAGATTGTGTTTATAATGTGTTTAAAATGTGTTTTCAATGTGTTTTCAATGTGTTTTCAACGTGTTTTCAATGTGCTTTCAATATGTTTTCAATATCTAACAATGATAATCTTTCTAGTGTTCCGTGTAAAAATGCATAATGTCAAAAGTTGTTGTTATATATAAAAACTAGTAACTGCGCCCCTAGCCTCTAGGGGCTCTGTATTTGAATAGGTAGAATAGAGACAAAAAATAGCCTAAAACCATCCAAAGAGGTAAATCTAAAAACTAAAATAGCCTAAAATCATCCTGGGACCTTTGTGAAGCTTTCCTAAATTGGAAAACTCAAGCGATTCAGTAGTTATTGAAATCTTAAGCTTCAGTCTAAAAAACCATCATGCATAATATTCAATACTACAAAGTACATATTGCCTTTTTATCAAATAAAAATAACATGTTTAATTAAACTGCGTTGATCACTTTATGATCACTTTATATAATAGGATAAATGATGTCAAAAATATGTTTGACTGTCGATATTAAATCAGCCATGCCCACTTTTACTCAAAGCCAAGTATTTAGAAGAAAAAAAACATCGACATTTACTTTATGTTTATGACCTGAGCTCATAAGCGTGCGGAAGGGTGGTGTTACCCTCCCTAAAATAAAAAATTTGATAGGACTGCATTATACTTTTTTCAACTCTCCTCTGGCTTCACATCCCCCTAATGAATCTCTGTGCACGCCACTGTTTCAACTCAGATAGGAAGATGACATTGGGCTGTTTATTACATTAGTCTCCATTGGCTCAACAGCTTTAGGAACTTTTATTGAATCTTGTTTGGTTGGATCATTAAGTGGGGTGTCAAAACGTTTTAACAACTTATTGTGATCTAATTGAAAGGGTATCTTCAGTACATAAATTTTTAAGGCAATTCTCTCATCCCTTTAGATCCCTGAAAAAAATTAGTTGTCATGACTATTTGAGATGAAATTGTAGAAAGTATTGGCATTCATTTCCAGGGAGGGAGGGGATATTGGGATGTTTATTACACAAGTATCAAAGTTTTTTTTTATATTCGTTGGCTTAACAATTTTGAGACTTATATTGAATTTTGATTAGTTGATTCATTTTGTTGAGTGTCCAAATCTTTCAACTACTAATTGTAATTTACAGAAGGGGTTAATTTTGTGTATCATAATTGGGGAGGTGCTCCAATTTATAGGCCACTGTCTTATTTATTTAGATACCTGATTAATTGCATCTGAACATAAATCTTGTAAATTTTCAAGTTGTTATCAGACAGTTATGTGAATTTTAAATGTTTATCAAACACATTTTTTTAGCAGTTTCCCTCAGAGTGCCTTGTTGAGCACATTAACCCCATATTTTGAAAATTAATTGAAAATAGTTCTTAGTTTTTCTGTATATTACTTTTGGACAGGCTGGAATATAGGTTAGGACTGGGCACACCCCCGCCCCTCCCGGGTTTACATCCCCGCAGTGAGTAGGCATAAAAAACTTCCCCTCATATTTTCAATTTGTATTAAAATATGGGGAGGGGGGGGGGGGAAGCACCAATTTTTTATACTCATTCACCGGTTTTCCTAATGTTGCAAATGGACTACACAACACAAACGTATTGTAGGAAAAACCTATTTTATCTTGTTTTAGGTTGAGTAAAGGCAAAGAGCCTCACAGGGTTAAGCCCCTTGAAGAGGATAGTGAAACACTTTTTTGTCTTCAAAATTGAATTTCGGGGGGGGGGGGGGTAGTGTTTAAAAAAAATAGATTTTTGATAAGACACTTTCCTATTCAGACCTAAAAAGAGTATTTTATGGGCCTAGAAACAAAAGTAAATGAAAATTATTATCTCAGATGATTTCTGCTTTGCTTATCCGTGTGAGTTTTTCTAACCATTTATTAATTTGAGAAAAAAAACTTGAGTCTATTTGAGCTTTTAAAAAGGCCACTGTAGACTTTTTACGATCAAGCAAACCTTGCGTTTTTTTTCTAATAAAGTGAACAAAATCATTTTGGAAGGAAAACAGTCAGGTTATTTTCCTAATTCCCTTCCCTCCCTCTACTGTGTCATCTACTGTTTGCGCATGCACCATGTTTGATAAAAAAATTCTGACTAAGGGCAGTCAAAGTCATATGTTGCTTTCTTCTCCTTTTGTACTTATTTTTTTTTTCAGTTTTAAAGTTTGAGGGATTAACAAGTAAATCTTTAAAAAATAATTTAATTGAACAGCTATTTATCCTTATAATCAAGTAAAAGGATCTGTGTCTGTCTGTGTATTTACCGAAGGATATCGCCAACCACTAAACCGATATGGTATACTTTTTTAGGTACTTCCCATAGATCCTGGGAAGGTTTATACTTATTTTTTGAGAAATTAACACAACTCCCCGAAGAGAAATAGCCATCAAAAAATTTCTCATTAAAACTACGATTGAGACCTCTCTGGGCGAAGCAGCTAGTTAAACTTAAAAGAGCACGCACCTAGTTTTCTCTCTGTTGACCTTTCCCGTTATTCCTGAGCTAGTAATTTTCTAGTATATTGGTATAAACCATTAAAAAGTGACCGCAACATTTTTTTATCTTTCACAAATTTCTAGAATGCTTTCATCAACATAGAAAAAATACAATTTAACCCTCAAATATCCTCTTGTTGTCGGGGAGTTAAGGGTCCCGCGTCCTTGGCTCAACACATAATGCACCCGTTCGTCGTCGGGGAGGTGATAGGTTCGAATAACGGCCCGACACCGCGTCATAACAAAAGACGTTGAAAATTTTACTACTGCTGCTATATGAGGCGAGCAACATAAACAGCTGCAGGGGAAATGTCTTGGTTCATATACAGACGCAACTCATTACTATGCATAGTTAGACAAAGGTCGTGCAATCAAAGGGCTGGATGTTTGTTACTTGACCTAATATCCATCATTGGGCTTTAGAGTATTGCATCCCATTACAAGCGGATGATGCCCTTGGATTCTCTAGATGATGACTACGGGTATAAGTCGCAGCCTAAATATCTTCATAGCGATAAAGTTTGGTCTTTGATTAATGATTGTATATAAAATTTCTAGCGGCTTCGCCCCTAGCCTCTAGGGGCTTTGCCACAAGAGGTAATTAAAAAAAATATGAACGTGCCTAAAAAAAATTATGCGAGTATGGGAATCATTACATTCTCTATTACATACCCAGCTGAAAAAATTGTGAATGGGTCGCCAATTTTCAAAATTAATGGCGAATTCGCAAAACATATGTGAAAAAATTCTAAGTGAAAAAATTGGGGTGAAAATTTTTGTTTTTTTTGGAAGGGGTGTCCCACTCCTCAAGAAAAAGCCTAAAACCCCTAGCTTCTAGGGGCTTTACCCCAAAAGGTAATTAAAGAAAAAAATAATTACCTCCGGAGATGCTCCCACAAATTTTAAATAATTTTAAAAAAATATGACGTACCTGATGAGAAGCCCCCACTGAAAAAAAGGGAGATTTTTTTTCATTTTTGGGAGGGTTGGGGGTGTCCTACCCCCCAAGAAAAAAGCTTAAAACCACCACAGGACCAGTAGGTATATTCCCTGAAGAGTAGAATCCGATCGGTTCAGTGGTTACCGAGATCTTAAGGGACGGTCAGACGGACAGACATACGGACGGACAGACATCGTTCTACTTTGTATTATAGATAATAGAAAATTCGTGGAATAGACAGTTAAACACTAAACTTAGATAATTAAAGATAAGTTTTATTTAGGTATGTCATGTAAAATCTTAAAAACGCCTTGGCAATATTAAAAAAAAGTCTTGTAATGGTTATAGGTAGGTTTGAAGTTATTTTGTGTGGATGTTTAGTTTGACTAAAGTCCTTCTCCTTCTCTTAGAATATAATCAAAGACTGCTAAATAAAATTTAAATAGTTTGTATTTTAGTAGAACAATATTTTTAAAAATGATTCTATTGCCAAAGATCGCTCATTAAAAATCAGTAAAGATGAATGTTTATCAAGATGGACCATTTTAAACTGTTTCTCTCAATCATTGTTTGTTGTAAAATCTGATCTAACAATTTTAAACAACATGGGTCTAAATTCCGATTTTCTTAATGATTTTCTTGAGTTTCTATTAAAACAAAAAAATAATATCTCATACTTCAAATGTACATACATGATTTATATTCCTTAATTCGTAATTTATCTATTATAAACATTTAAAAATACATAAATTCATAGTTTGTTTCATGTTTAACTCGAAATAAATTATATAAAAACAAAATGAATAGCTCAGATTCCCATAAAAATTATTTTCTACTATTTGAATTTTTTGTCATATGAATATTGCCCTGTATGACAAATATATGCCATTAGCTTAGTGGAGAGTGAATTATTGCATAAATTGTATTTGTTATTGTATATTTGTGGTCTCGTTAGATCTTTTTATAAACACGTAGCAACTATAAATAATCATCATATTTTCTGTCCGAATATCAATTGTTACATGCAATAATTAACCTCCTTTCCGCAAAGGCCGTCCATGGAGGAACTCTATAATTTTAATAAGATAAATATTAATTTTTGCCCCTATTCCACCCCTCGTGAGAAATTAGGCTCCAGTTCAGAAGACTTTGGTTTTAAACCCCCTCCCCAACCCCTACTTTGAGAACTCTTGAGGTAAATTAGGAAATAGAGTGAAAAAAATTAACCTCCCGTTCAATTACCATTCAAGTTTAATTGAATTTTTACCCCCCCCCCCCCCCCCTAGTTCGCAAACTTCAAGTTTGGATATTTATCAGTATAAAATTTTCACTTCATCTAAAACTAATTATTATTCTATTGGGAATATATTACTCTCTGTATTTTCTATCTATATTAAACTTAGCTGTGTCTTTGGGCAATTTTGTTCTTGTTGTTGAACAATCCATCTAGCTAGGTTACCAAGAATTCATCAAATTTTTGCAACCACACACATACACACGCAATGAAAATGGCATAATAATGTGTTAAAATACGGGTAAAATTTTGTCAAAAAAGTTATATGCAATAAAACCAGCTGCTTCGCCCCTCTAGGGTGGAAGGGACGGAGGTCAACCCTTGACTTTAAATTTTAGTTTTTAAAAGAAAAAGAAGCGATTTCTCTTTGAAGGGTGAAGGTACTAAATAGTTAAAAACCTTCTCTGGGCCTTAGAAAGACTTCACTGTAAAAGAGATTATTCGCTGGAAATAGATATACAGTCACATACATAGACATCCTGTTACTTTTATTTAAGAATTGCTATTGAGAATATGTCATGAATAAACCAGCAGTTCTAAAGCTGGTTAACCAACCGTTCAAATATAATAGTTAAATTGACGATTATAATTGATTGATAATCAGTTTAAAGCATCGAGTTATTAATAGTTTTACCAAGAGCTCAACAGTTTCTAAAAGATACACTTTTTCAACTCGCAGCTTTGACGTAGCTTATGCTTTTTTAAGCAGCAGCTGCAAAATGCCTTCAAAAGCAAAACATCAAACTATCCCGGATATATCAAATAGATGTAAAAAGTTTATTTTAAGAATGATCATAACTTTATGACATATATGTGTTCTAAAAGTGAAAATCATGAAGCCATTGTAAACAAAGCTATCTCACCAACCAAATATTTGTACAAAGTTTCGCAAGTGTTTCAAGGACAGTTTTTTTTGTAACTCTTTCAACCTATTAATCATTTTATTTAACCTTAGATAATACACGGTTTTACAATTTTTCGTGAAATTTGAAATGATTACCTCCCATGCTTGATTTTGTTGATAAGAACTTTGACCACTTGTGGGCTAGATAACGCTTTGGGTTTAGGCCCATTCCACGCCACCTTGAACATACTCTACGTTTAAATTGCAGTTTATCGTGCTCAATCGCCCAGGGTATTTTTTCAACGCATTTTTTTACAGACTCTTTCTTTTCACTTTCAAAAGTATTTCTTTGCTAATTGCGCAATTTTATTTTTTATGGCCAAATTTAAAATTATAATAACTATAAATAATCCCAATAAGAATCAGGACTAGAGTGATAGGTAAGTTGAGATAATTTTTATTTATCTTTATAATATGGATTGGGTTATAACCTCCTCCCCCATTTAAAAAAAAAAATTTTTTAACCTCACAAGATTTTGTAGGTTAATACCATATATATATTAAAAAAAAATTTTTTTTTTTGGGGGGGGGGATAGTCGAACCCACTATTTTAATTTTAGTTTTAAAAAGAAAAAAAAATTTGGGGGGGGTCATTTTCATTTATTGGGGGTGTTGGGGGTTTCCCACCTCCAAGAAAATAGTTATAAATCTTTCCGGAACCTATAAGAAGCTACTCTGTAAAGGAGAACCCGATCGGTTCAGCGGTTAGCGAGATTCTTTGCTACAAACAAACAAACAGACAATCAAACAAACAGACAATCAAACACACAGACAGACATCGTTCTACTTTGTATTATAGATTGGCAATTGAAATTGTCACAAGAAAAATCAGATGTCTAACTTATAAAAAGAACAGCTACAAATCCCTAAATGCTGCTAGCATACCCTCCCCCCCCCCCCCCCCCTTGAAATTTATGAATCCTGCTAGTCATTGTTTCTACGGATTTTAATGACCTATAATATCCTATTTTGCTGATGTTCCTTCATTGATACGAAATTTTTATAGTATTTGTTGTGGGTAGTTTGCTAATATCAAAATTTATCTAACATTGTCAACATTTTCTAATCCAACAGAATTTGAAAACATAAATTTCTAGTGCTTGCCCCCTATGAGTGCGAGTACAATCCCAACCTGTTAAATTTTTAAAAAAGAATGAAAAAATGAGGGGTTTTTTTTTATTTTTTGACTTACCCCTAAAGTTGTCTCTAGCCTATTATATATGCAGCACAGAAATCTAACCCTTACGGAGCTGCTCTGATCTGCCCTAAGGTAAACTAATAACACAAAAATTACCCTTATTATTTCAATGCAAGGAGTTATCTATGCTCGACTGGGCACTTTGTGGTAGACAATCAAATTAAATTGGTTTTATCGCCCAGAGGATTCGCTATTTAAAACTTATGTTGATTTTTTTGAACAACTCTACATTGCATCGCGAAAAGCTTGGAAATTATCAAAAAACGCTTTTTAAAAGTAGGTAATGCAAAAAAAACATGGAATAAAACTGTTTACACTAATATTTCAATGCAAAGTGGCATTTTACATTTAGTAAACATTTTATCAGTCGCAAGTTGGCTATACTTGTTCAGACATTGAAATAGTTTGAACATTATTAAAATCAGGTATTATCATATAACCTACATATAAGCTTATACATTTATTATGTTTTTCTGTTTTTTTTTGTAAATTTAAGATATAAAACAGTGATTTGTATCCATTTAATTTACGCCAAGTTTGCATGTGTAGTTTTTAACAAACTTTCTAGTTTGGCTCTGAATTTAATTTAAGTTTGACTATTCTAACGTGACTTTGAAAAATTTCGACTTTTTAGAGAAGATTTTTTTAGGTATAAAAAATACTAAAATTCTGCAACTATTATATAAAGAATACTTTTTTAGCCTTTTAGATGTGTAAAAAGAAATTTAAATATTTGCAAAAAAAAAAGGCATATTTCTATTAGTTTCATGAATATTTTGTATCTTGAAATTTTGTTGGAATAATATAATGTTTATATTAAAAAATATAAGCAGATGTTTGTCTATTAGTCTCTCTACAGATGCGGCCCTTCATTCTCCCAAAAAAAATTGTTCCTAGAAATACAATCTCCCTTCTCCTCCCCCAGAAACTTATTTAAAACCAAAATAGATAATGGAATTTTGTATGTTCGAAGTGAAAACATTATGCATTTTTTTCTACTAATTAAAAAAAGTGTCTTTCTTTAAATGCCCATTGGGACATCTAAAACGATGGTCTCCAAAAAGGTTGTGTCTGTCTGAGTGTTACACTTTTTCACACTAACTCCAACTTTGGTTATAGTATAGCAAAAAGAGTGGTCTTTTCAGTTTAAAAATCATCTAACCAAGCTTAATCAATCTAACACACCACGGGCGTCTGCAGCAATTGTTAACAAAAACTCCTAAATTTGGATATTGTAGTGATAGTCGGATGGTTCTTGCAGCTTTAGAATCGTCTTTCAGAGCCTAATCAATCTAGGACACTACGGAAGTCCACCGCTCCTCCGTTTGTTTGTTCATTTCTTTGTATGTATTTTTAAAAGCAAAGCTTTTCTATAATTAGGGTATGTCAGTACGTCCATCACGAACGGATAGCTTTTTTCGTTAATTTAGGCATGTTAGAATTGTCCTATCGATTTCAAATTTTGCATGGTGATTCCTTTAGTAGTTAGGTACGATTTAGAAAGCGTAGCAACTCTATAATCATAACAAGAGTGTCCGTACGTCTATTTTAAACATGTTGATTTTTTTACTTTTTTAACAACAAATTTTTGTGTGATTTAATCATCTGATTGATCTGATTTTTGGTATGTTGATTCATGGGACAACAAAGTATAATGTTATAAGGAAAGCAAATCTATAATCAAGTCCTAAAAATGTAAGTATATCCATAAACAATATCCTGTATCAAGCAGTTTTTCAACAAATTTACTTACAATTTTGCTTCGACTCAAATATATTTATATTCTGATTATTTAGTTCTGACACTATATAAGTGTTAATGTCCGTTTATCCCACCGTTTCAGTGCTTCGCTTTTATGGATGTTGTCATCCTTGTTGTTTATACGTCCGTTAATCTAAGTATGGTAACAAAAAATCTCTAATAGAAGGCTTAAAAGAATACAACCAAACAACAAAACTCAGCATAGTCACTCGAGGTCACTGTAGATGTTCACTAACCGTTTGTCCATTTAAGTAAGTTTACAAAAACAACTAACTTTGACTGTACTAGGGCTAGAAGAATGTTTTTTTCAGCTTTAGAATCGTCAAACACAGCCTTAACTGTGTAGGACACTGTATATGCTTTATTATTTTTAAGGTCAATTTGTATGGTATGATACTTGAAGTATATTTATTAGTAGGGTCAAGCTTCTCTATAAATAGGGTTAGTCTTCCTGTCGTTTATGTCCGTTTCTCTAAGTAAGCTAATAAACAGAGGGGGTATATAAGATATGCTTACAAGTTCTCTAAATTTTGCTATAAGAGCTAGAAAAATTATTCTTTTATTTTTAGAATTGTCCTGAATGACAGATTAGTTTTAATTAATTTTGATGAATTTTGAGAGTGCTGTATATTATTATTAAACTTGGGATCATGAAAAGAAAACAAAGTCATTCCTTAATTAGGACAGAAGTCACCTTCCTAGGAAGAACATAAGTAGCTTCCCTTATGTGAGAATTTTTTAGATGAAGAGCATAACTTGTCTCCCGTAACAAAGATTTTGCAAGATGGAGGACATAAGTAGCCTCCCTTCACCACACAAAACCTAGCTTTTTGGTCCTTCACATAGCAAAACCTCACAAAACATAACATTTCTGTCCTTTACATAGCAAATTCTTGCAAGACATAGCAAATTCTTGCAAAACATAGCAAATTCTTGCAAAACATAGCAAATTCTTGCAAAACATAGCATTTCTGTCCTTCACATAGCAAATTCTTGCAAATTATAGCAAATTCTTGCAAAACATAGCAAATTCTTGCAAAACATAGCAAATTCTTGCAAAACATAGTAAATTCTTGCAAAACATAGCGTTTCTGTCCTTCACATAGCATTTCTGTCCTTCACATAGCAAATTCTTGCAAAACATAGCATTTCTGTCCTTTACATAGCAAATTCTTGCAAAACATATATAGAGGGGTCCCAAACTCAAAAACAGAGTTTTATCGCTCTACGACCACCCGTTCTTGAGATACGGGCACCTGGTGTCCTTGTTACCCATGGTTAGATTTGGGAAATGGTTCGAATCCTTAAAAAATTTGGCTAAGTCCAAAAATATTTTGACACTTTTGAATAATTTTCAAATTTTTGATCAAAATTAATCCAAAAAATTTTTGGACTTTTTGCATTTCCACCTGGGTATTTTCTTCAAAATTTTTTTAAGGATTCGAACCATTTCCCAAATCTAACCGTGGGTACCTAGGACACTAGGTGCCCGCCTGTATCTCAAGAAAGGGTGGTCGGAGAGCGCTGAAACTCTGTTTTTGAGTTTGGGACCCCTATATATATGTTTTGCAAGAATTTTCTGTGTGAAGGACAGAAATGCTATGTTTTGCAAGAATTTGCTATGTTTTGCAAGAATTTGCTATGTTTTGCAAGAATTTGCTATGTGAAGGACAGAAATGCTATGTTTTGCAAGAATTTGCTATGTTTTGCAAGAATTTGCTATGTTTTGCAAGAATTGGCTATGGTTTGCAAGAATTTGCTATGTGAAGGACAGAAATGCTATGTGAAGGACAGAAATGCTATGTTTTGCAAGAATTTGCTATGTGAAGGACAGAAATGCTATGTTTTGCAAGAATTTGCTATGCTTTGCAAGAATTTGCTATGTTTTGCAAGAATTTGCTATGTTTTGCAAGAATTTGCTATGTGAAGGACAGAAATGCTATGTTTTGTGAGGTTTTGCTATGTGAAGGACAGAAAAGCTAAGTTTTGCAAGATGAAGGACATACACAGGTCTCCTTAACAAAACCTTAGATTAAAAAAAATCTCCAAAGAAACGGACAACGGGGCCTTCAAATAGGGCACAGTGGTGGTCAGAATCTGTTTGAGATTAAATCTTAGCTGCTCCTTCTTGCCAGATATTGTAATTTGAAGTTTTGTGGTAAAAATGCCTAAAATTGCAAGGATTCCAAGGATATATGCATAAGTGAACACTTTAATTCATCAAATAAAAAGGGTGAGTTAACATTTGAAGAGTTAAGATATCTCTTCATATGTAAACTACACACTACATCCTCATTCAAAACAATTTTTACTACTATAAATGATGTTTTTAACTTCAATAAGAGTAATAAATAAGGTACTATAAGCTTAAAGAGGTGTGTCCAATTTACAACTTTATCCTGAAGGCTGTTACCCTGGAACTAGAAGAAAAAACTTCAGTTTAAGTTTACATATGGCCCAAGTTACTTTTAGTAATATTGCTCCCCCCCCCCCCCATACTCTCACAACCTACAAACTTTAGGGTTGAGGGGTGGGGGAAGCATAGTAATGCTATTATGTTTCTCAAAAACTAATTGAAGTATAGTGGGAAAAATTTATATGTAAGGTTTTTAGGCCAAAAGTTTGTAGAAATTATGTTGACCATCTACTCCCCCCCCCTCCCTTTTGTCCTAACCTAATGGAGAGGGTGGGGGGGGGGGGTGGCAGAAGATCATTCTAATGTGTTTTAAAAAACTATTAGATATATATATATAAGCTTTTAGATTTGTATTGTTGTAGGACCCAAAGCACTTTAACAAATATTGCTGACCTCTTCCCCTCCCCTCATAAATCATAAACATAACATTTTGCAAAGAGAGAAAGGGGGGAGGGTTGCAGTTGAAAGGGTACTACTCTGTTGTGTTACTAAGAAACCGCTAGAATTATAGCAGCAAAGCAAACCTCTGAGATATGCTTTGGTAGGTCAAAAGCAACTTTTACAAAATTTGCTCAAACCCCCCCTCCAAGCCCCCCTTCCCTCCATATTGCTTTACAATCTCCCTCCCCCCCCCCTCCAATTAGGTAATATAAGCAAGTATAGCAATACCCTTTTGGATTTAAACTTTAGTAGGTCCATAATTACTTCATACTTGAAAAATATTGCTGACCTTTCCCCAACTTCAACCAACCCCATCCAGAAAAATTATATTGCTGCACAATTTCCTCCACCCCCATAAAAATAATATTAAATTATTGCTTGCCCTCCCCCTCACACTTAAGCTACCCTCCATAAAATCTCACCACCTGTGTTGTACTCAGGAACCGCTAAAGCATTAAGGAGCAAACTTTGGAATAAAGCTTTTAGATTTCCAAATTGCTCTAAATGTATTACCTATTCAATGTTTGGGGAAGGAGCAATGGGTTGACAATATTTCTTTTATTAGTCCAATAGGTTGGAGGAGATTATGCAGCAAATAATTGTATTTGGAATAGATATTAGGGTTGTAGTTGAAATAGATATTTATAAAAGTAAATATGGGCCTATATAAGTTAAAATAATAACCCTGAATATCTCTAGAGGTTTCTAAATGATACAAAATATTATTTACCTATGCCACTAGCCACTATTTCCAACAGATAGAGGGGGTTGGTTGCATCAATATTTGTAAGAGATTTTGATGCCTACTAAAGTTTATTTACTAAAGCTTTAGTGATGTCTATAGAACTCTGCCCCTTGACCCCCTTCCTATTAGATTTCATTAGGAGGGGGGGTGGGGGTGGGGGGTAGTCAACAATATTTCCAGAAACTTGGGGCCTAAGAATCTTACATATAAATTTTTCTCACAATACTTCAAGTAGTTTTGAGTAAAACATAATACTATTACTTTGCCCCCCCTGCCCCCTTAAAATTATGGGCTGTAAGGGGTGGGGTTGAAGGGGGGGAGGGGGTTGTGAGTATTTTAAAAACTAACTTTAGCTATATGTAAACTTGAACTGAGGTTTTTTCTACTGGTTCCAGGGTAACATCTTCTAGCTTAAAGTTATAAACTAGACATTGTACCTTTTTCATTACTTTTGTTAAAATAATTTTTTTAAAGTTTTAAAATTTTGTAAATGGGGAGGGACTGTGTAGTTTACATATGCAGAGACATCTAAACTCCTCAAATGTTAAACTCACCTTTTTATTTGATGAATTAAGGTGTTCATGTATGCATATATTCTTGGAATTCTTGTAATTTTAGGAATTTTTACTGCAAAACTTCAAATTGCAATATCTGGCAAGAAGGAGCAGCTAAGATTTAATCTCCAACGGATTCTAACCACCACTGTGCCCTATTTGAAGGCCCTGTTGTCCGTTTCTTTGGAGATTTTTTTTAATCTAAGGTTTTGTTAAGGAGACCTGTGCATAAGCAGCCCTCCTAATGTAAGAATTTGTCAGACAAATGACATAAGTCACCTCCCTTAAGTTAGATTTTGTTAGATGAAGGACATAAGTAGCCTTCCTTAGACCAATTTCCAGTGACTTCAGTCCTAATTAGGAATGACTTTGTTTTCTTTCCATGATCCTAAACTTATTTAGGATCAGGAAATAATTTCTAGATATCTAAGGTTTCTATGCTTTGTTTTTCGAAAACTAATCTTGTTAAAATTAGAGGTTTAATTAATTAAGTAAAATGAATAGATAGGTTAAATAAAAATCTTGATGGAGTTTATCTGTGAATTAGAAGTTTTCTATGAAGCATTTTCTAATACTATGTATGTAACATCTGTATAATATTTAGTACTTTGAAAAAGTTTCATATTAATCGTTTCACCTAGGGTATACCCTCAATGTCCATCTTTATGGCCGTCTGAAACATTTATGGTATAATTTGATTTTCTTGGCTTCTATTCAAGAAAAACGTTTGAAATTTGTTAACTTTATCCTAATTATTATGGAGCATATTTAAGTACAAAAAATTTATGGCAGTCCGACTGTTTCTAAAATGTTTGCGTATTTTGACCATATGCATGTTAATGTTTATTTATTGCTATGATATGCTGAACAAATTAATTACTTAAGTTATTTTTTTTTCGTTTTAAAATATAATGCACTTTCGAATAGTATATTTCTAAAGATCCTTAGCAATAATTACAGAATGAAATGATAATATACACAAAGTTTTCACCAGTTTGTGTGCAGGGTTAGATTCCCCCGCAGGGGCTAGAAATAGGAGAAAAGCTACTATGAAAATACGACTATTTTATGATTTGTTCTTTTATACCAATTACAATGGTCAAAATCCTTATATTGAACCAATGTCATACATAGAATTAGCTTTTCTTATCTTAGCCATTTCCTTGGAATCTGTATATCTTAAATTTATTATTTCCTACTCTATATAAAAATGTTATTCTTTCGGTGACTTCCTGCTAAGTGCCTGTCGAGCGATTGAACCCTCCCCCTCACTTATTTTTTTATATAAAGTACAAACGTGGGGTTGGGTAATTAAACCCTACCGGAAGCCTTTATCCTGCGGTATATATTCCCATTTAAAGCTAACCTAACCTGACCTAAAGTAATAAACAAGCAAACAAAAAACTTGCCCTCTACTTTTTAACTTTAAAAAAAATATTATTGGGGGAGGGGTTACTTTGCTTTTCAATTCATTTTGAGGAAAACCGCCACTTTTTCGATAACATTTAATTTCTGTCTAGGATGAAACTCTTGTTAACTGTCGTCTTACTCGGAGTTGCTGGAACTTGCCATGGAGAAAGGTAAAGTCAGGGATATCAAGGGATAAGACAAAGGTTGAAAGGACTATAAATTGATTAACAACATTTCCAATAAAATGATTATCAAAATTTCACTTTATGTAGCTGAAAAATATTTGTTTAAAATTTTGATCACTGTGCTAGTTTAAGTTAACTAAAGAAGATTCATCAATAAAAGAACCCAAAAAAAATCTAACTCAAAGTTTGTTATTATGTTTCTAAGATATAATCTATTAATTTTTCAGGAACCCGCGACTTTTTTTCGCGACCATCAGTTCGTCCACCTCTACCAGTACCATGACGACAACCATATCAACAACATCTATATGCTTCACGACCAGCGGCTCAGTGTCTAAGTGTACCTCTGGCAGGAGGAAGAGACTGGCAAACTATGTGGATGATGCAGAGGAGTTCTTTGCTCCTACCAAAGTCAGGGGGTATGTTTCATATAGTCCTTTCCCTTAAAAAGCATGTGTAGCACTAAACCGCCCCCACACCAACATTTTATATTTTACTGCGTTAAAAGTATGGGGAATGTAGTTAGTTTTTTTTCCCTGTGTCTAACTACTGCGAGGGACACTTATCCTACAGGTTTTATACCTGTCTTTCATACAATTCTTGGTTTAATCCAGGGGAGGGATGGCATATTGGATTGCAAATGATATACTGGTAACCATAGGCGTCCAAGGGGGGGGGGTAATGGGCCATTTGGCACCCCCAAAATTTTGTGAACAATACCCCCCCCAAAAAAAAATTACACCTACCTTGGGGGTGCCGTAGGCACCCCCAACGATTTTGGGGGGGGTAATTACCCCCCCCCCAAAATAAATGTTCTTTAAAAAAAATTTTTTGGGGGGGGTATTTACCCCCCCCAAATTGAATGTTATTAAAAAAAAAATTTTACTGTCCAACCAGTTAAAACAGTTCTTAACCATGATAACAAAAAATTTAATAGTTTGATCATGTTTTATTTGCTTGGGCCTTTATAAGGGCTAAAACCATCCCGGGGATCTATGATGTAATTGTAAAGCACTGAAGATTCCATAAAATAGATACCTAACTAAATTAAATATTTCATTAAATAATGAAAAAGAATTTCTATAGGCGATTTCTTTTGGGAGGATGTCAGGGTGTCTCAAAACTAGTTATAAAACTTACCAGGACCTATAAGACGCTTCACTTTAAAGTAAAATCATATTGGTTCATTGGTTAGAGAGTTAATTATTGTATTTTTATGTTCTAAAGAATGAGATACCACTATATATTTAAATAGTAGTGGCGCCCTTAGCATCTAAGAACTCGTGTTTTCTAAAGGGTAAAAAGGGAGGAGAAAAATAGCCTAAAACCACTCAAAGGATTGACCTATAATAGTGTGGAACCATCATGGGATCTATGTGAAGCTTTCCTAAAAAGGAGAACTCAGTATTAAAAGTAATGAAATCTGAAGCTATAGTCAAATAAACCTTACTTACTACTTTATGTTATAAGATAGTACTTATTAACTTAATAGATTAGGTAGGTGCTTTTTTTACATAATTAAATTACCCCCCCCAAAAATTTTACCCCCGGGGTAAATTAGTTTAGGGGGGGTAATTACCCCCCCCCCCAACAGATTTGGGGGGAGTATTTACCCCCCCAACAGACTTTAGGGGGGGTAATTACCCCCCCCAATCAAATTTTACCCCCGGGGTAAAAATTTTGGGGGGGGTAAAAAAAAATTTCGGCGCGCTTCGCGCGCCATTTTACCCCCCCCAAACTAGAATTACCCCCCCCCTAAAATTTTTTACCCCCCCCCAAAAAAAAAGCTTGGACGCCCCTGCTGGTAACCAAAGTTTTATTAAACGCATTTTTTTACTCTCTTGTTTAAAAACTCTGTTTGGATCTAGTAAAATCTCTAGAAGTGTTAAAACATTTACACCAACAATGTTAGTCAACAAAGGGAAAAGATTCAATTATCACATTTGGGGTGTGTGTATCAGTATCTAAAAGCCTCGAACTAATAATCATGACTTTTAATCATATAATCTAAATAATAGTTATTTCTTGCATCTTATTGTAAGCAGCTTTCCACGGTTCAAATTCACCGGATATCAATCGGTTTCGAATGAATACGAGAATAATTATTATCTACTCCTGTTAGAAAAGCCATATCAAATTAAAACTTATTACCAAGGTCACAATTGTTATCAAGTGAGGAGGAGACTGCTAAGGCTCCCAAGAATGCCTACAGAGATGCCAGGCTCTTCCTCTTGGCTACTTCTACATCTACAATCACAGCTACAGCTACTAGTACTACTAGCAAATATACAGGTGGAGTAGTCTATCTGTCTGTCTGTCTATATGTCTGCATGTCTATCAGTCTGTTTATTTGTCTGTCTGTCAATCTGTCCGTGTGTCTATCTATCTGTCTGTCCGTCTGACTGTCTGTCTATCTATCTGTATATCTGTCTGTCTATCTGTCTGTCTATCTGTCTGTCTATCTGTCTATCTATCTGTATATCTGTCTGTCTATCTGTCTGTCTATCAGTCTGTTTTTCTGTCTGTATATCTGTGTGTCCATCTGTCTGTCTAACTGTCTTTCTATCTGTCTTTCTATCTGTCTGTCTATATGTCTGTATATATGTCTTTCTATATGTCTGTCTATCTGTCTGTCTGTCTATCTGTCTGTCTATATGTGTGACTGTCTGAATGTCTGTCTATATTTCTGTCTTTTAAGTCTTTCTGTCTGTCCATCTGTCTGTCAATCTCTCTGTCTACCTGTCTGCCTATCTGTCTGTCTGTCTGTCTATCTGTCTGTTTATTTGTCTGGTGACTTTTCTTTCTCTCTGTCTGTCTATTTGTCTATCCCAATCTTATTTAATTTTTTTAAAAAAATTAATTTGCAGCTACTCTATCACTGACCCTGGACTGCTCTCCCTCCAACATCTCATTCTGTGGATAAGATGGACGGCGTTTGACTGAGGACTTTGTTATCTTGTTATGTTTCATTAATTAAATTAAAATAATTTGATTTTTTAAATTTTTATCTTAAATAAATGTTTGTATGCAATTAATTTATCTATGAATCGATCTAGCAACCCAACCCAACCAGTAAATATTTATCTCAATGAAACTTGATGGAAGTATAAACTTATTTATTTTCACATGTCTACCTTCAAAAAGAGCGGAGAAAATCACATTTCAGCTAAAGCGTTTCAGACAGACGGACAGACGTGCGTTACATACAGACAGAAGGAAGCCAAGTTTTTTGTTATAAATACGATATGCGATTCAGTCCGGTAGTTACTGAGATTTTAGCGAGCTGACTTTCCACGATGAAGATTTTGAACCTAACTTGTAGATGTACTATGAAAATATATATATTGACTGAATATCGAGTTTTTACCGCTTTTAATCCAGAAAGTTGCGCGCATTTCAGCCAACAATGGACCTAGAGGAAAAGCATTTTTAAAAACAATTGGATATTTTTCATGCAAAATAAATTTGCTTTACACTAGATAATCTCAAGAATAACATAAATAGGAAAATAAGGGGAGGAATGTCTTGTTCTATGAACAGTAGAAATTGATTGCATTACAGCTGGGACAATTTAACAAAAATTTTATTTTTTCCCACTATATAGGAGGAGCTTAAAATGAATTTTTTTAGAAAGATTAAATTTTCTGATATTATAAAAACAATAATCCGAAAATTAAGAAGGAAAGAATTGTTCTAAAAGAAATATGCCAGGGATAAGAGGATAAAACAATAGTTATTAACTGATCCTCCATGAAATTCTTGCAGGTTTAAATAAACTATCATATGTATAAAAAAATATTTTTTAACCATTTTGAGACGTTCTGACATTAACAAGAATAAAATAGAAAATATTGGAAGTGCCTAACGATTTGTGTAGCTCTTGTATTTTTTTACATTTTTTTGTAAATTTATTGTCAATTTGATGTATGTTATATGACATAAATATAGTATGTATGTTTGATTTTAGTCAGTCCTATTCTATCAATTATTTTTCAGAAGTTGAATCCCTATCTCTGTCACATGCTATGTATTTTTATTCATTATAGACCTACATCAAAAAAACTTGACTTAATTAAAAAATACTCTCAACACAATAAAAAAATGAAATTATCAGCAAAAGTAGGTTTATATCAGCCTTCCTTTTCTCATCTCATTGGAAGCCTGCTGGTTTTCTTAAGCTTGGTGTAGCTTTAAAGCACTTTAAACTGTAACCCTGTAAATTTAACCTGGTCAACTGTAAGACTCCACTGATTGAAGCATATCATAGGAGGGTGTTGACCATGGTCTGCATGTTATATAAATTATAAATTTTTTATAAAATTGTAATCTTATCAAATGTAGATTCGAAAATATATATTCATTCATTCATTCAGTTACTTTAAAAGGTGTCATCCCACCGCGCACTTTGATAGGTGCGCCAATTAAAATGGCAAAACTGCAGGCCAGCACGCACGTATTCACACCAGTACCGACCAATACACCACCTACCAACAGACCAAAGGTTAGAAAATTGTTATTTGTCTATAAATATTTTATCTGAATTGAGTATATTATCTTTTTTTAACTGTGCAAATTTCAATTAAGTTAATAATTCGCGTAACTCTGAAAAATCGCAAAATTCATTATCCAGGGAGCCGGAGGGAATAGACATTGGTGTGATAATAAATCTACATTTATTGCTTCCCGACAATAACAAGCTTCAAAATGTCGAATTGAAATCACTTTTAAACAAAAACTGGGAAAATTTTATTTAACCATTAATTCACCCGCGACCGTGGCTCAACATGTAGCGCATCCGCTCGTCGTCGGGAAGGTGATAGGTTCGAATCTCGGTCCGACACCGCGTCATAACTAAAGACGTTAAAAATGGTTCCTACTGCTGCTATGTCAGGTGCGCGACATAAATAGTTAGAGTAGGGGGAATGCCTTGGCCCAAAACAGGCGTAACTCACTACCATGCACAGTTAGGACTTCTCAGACAAAGGTCGTGCAATCAAAGGGTTGGTTGTCTGATGGGCAAATGGACGCTTTACACCGCAATAATAGGGCTTAGGGCTGACAACCCTATCCCATATCCATAAAAAAAGCCACATTGTTACAGAAACACTGCTAAATTGTCAGCGGCCTATGCTCCCCCTGTGGAGTTAAAAGGGCTTGTTACTGTTTTGTTATTAATTTACCTATCCCTCAAATCCCTGGTTTTTCTTACACAACACAGGCAGGTAAAATTACGCCTCGGACCTTCCCCTTTTAGTGCACCCCTTCCCTTTCTTCCGGATTTTACTCGCAAACCAATTCATCCGCAGTTTTTTTTTTGAAATTATAAAAGCTGACTTTAGGATTTTATATAAATATATTTAATTAGACTACATATTTCATTCGTTTGTTTAAGTTTTATGATATAATTAGGACAGCTAGCTTTTCATATTTACATGAAAAAATTCGTCCAGGCAGTTAAGCAATAGGTACAATGGTATTTTACAGGTAGATCAAAATTATAGCTAAGTGGCCAAGTTCTAAAAAGTAGAAACAATTTATTTTTCAACATTAATCATGATTTTCTATTATTTTCAAAATTAGGATATTTTATTTGATAAACTTATAAAAAATATTTCTATTTTTATCTTATGTTTTTACAATTATTTATTATTAAAAAAACTATATATATTTTTTTGTAATTTGGCCACATAAAAATAAGGTAAACAAACCTAAATATTCAAAGTATAGTATACTAAGTTGTAAATCTTTGAGTTTAACTTTAGATACTTTAAAGTAAAAAATATGTAAAAAATAAGCTTCGAAATAAAATTAATCAGATAAAAATATATATAAAATGGCTGAATTAGCTAACTCAAGTTTTGACCAGGTGATTATAGTTTTTTTTACAATAAAAATCATTATAAAAGAATATTAAGAAAAGAGAATAAGAAATTTTAACTATTTTACCTTTAAGATTATTATAAAATCATTAACCAATTCATCTATAATACAAAGTAGAACGATGTCTGTCTGTTTGTTTGTAGCGAAGGATCTCGCTAACCGCTGAACCAATCGGGTTCTCATTTACAGGATAGATTCTCATAGTTTTTTTTTATATTTTTCTTTTTTATTTTAAATCTAAAATACGAAAATTGGTTTGATCAAACCTCTTGGGGCAACGCCCCTAGAGGCTAGGGGCGAAGCCGTTAGTTATAAATAAACTAGCGTCTTCGCACATATAGTCTTGTAAAAAGTTTGTTTACGTTACAATTTTTTTTATTTCTCTTTGAAGACTAATCGATCATAACCAAAAATAGATTTTAAAAACTATTCTTAGTACAAAAAGATGCCTTCCTGTAAAGGAGAATCTAATCGATCCTGCATTTACCGAGATCTATTAGTACAGACACTTAGAATTTAATTTCAAAAGTGAGAAAAACTTTTTAAAGACAAAGAAAATACGTTGGGTTAGGTTAAGTTTATAGTTTTCTATTGTAGTTATTTGGATAACCAAGATTGTATGTATATTATTTCAATCTACTTTTCTTCTCCCTCCGTCGATAAAACTTGTACTTACATACACTATCATTCTATATTCTAGACGATTTTGACATTAAACTAATTTAACAGTGTAGCTGCACTATTTAAATATGTAACTACAGTGTTGTTATCACTTACCCCTGTCAGAAATTATTCTTCAATATCTCATTTCTTTATTGACATGGGAGGGTTTTGTTTGTTTTTCATTTTGTTAGGAAAAGATTTATAGTATAGATGTAATTATAGAAAACTACCTCCCTCCTTTTTTAAATGACCTTTTTTTGCCTGCTAGCAAATTGTTTTCTGCTAATTGGCTGTGTTAATATTACCGACACCATTGGCTTATTTTCAATGACCCATTTGAGAGTCGGCACAAGATCATTGTGATGGGGAGTTACAGTTATTAACCCCTTCCCCCTCTAGTGTTTTACTCTAATACTTTAGGTCAAGATATGGCATATTGTAAACTGGGTAGCCAACAGGTTGCGGTACTAATTCTAATTCTAATTTAGGACAAAAGAAAGTTGGCAGATTATGATGGGGATGCGGGATCAAGTTCCGCTGGCACCTCCAGAAGTGGATGCTATAATGATAAGACTGGAGAATGTATGGGCAGAACATTGAGGAACAATAATCTATACATATTATTTAATATACAATAAATAACAGAAAGTTATAAATAATATACTGTGTTTCGTAATAATACTCTTCAGTTACAATGAAATTCTTATACTGACAATAAAGTTAAAAGATTAAAAGATGTTTACAAAAAAAAATATAAGAGGATTTTTATTTCATAATTTAAATTACAAATATTTTCCAAACAAAAAATTTAATCAAATAATTTTATAAAAAAGATAATACATATATATTTGATATTAGCTAAAAAAAAATTAAGAATTATACAGTCTAACTGACGGACTAAATAATCTTTAGATTGGATGCTTGCATGCCAGCAGATTTTAAAAAAATACCAGCTATCTATCTCTGATAACAGTTCAAAAGTAAATTTTGTTTATCTTAAACGGAAGCCGAAAAAATTATGTAACTCTCAATAGTTTCAGACAGACATTTGGAATTACAGAGAATCTTAGAAAGAGGCAACACCCCCCCCCCCCCCCCAAAAAAAAGGAATTTATTTTATTACTTACTTAAAATGACGGAGGATTAAGGAGGTTGGGAAAATATCCAAAGGGAGTATTTCTCTTGGTAAATCAGAAAAAAACCTACCATCTATAATACAAAGTAGACGGATGCCCGTCTGTCCGTCCGTCCCTTATAATCTCGGTAACCACTGAACCGATCGGATTCTACTCTTCAGGGTATATACCAATTGGTCCTGTTGTGGTTTTAAGCTATTTTCTTAGGGGCTGGGACACCCTTTACCCCCCCCCAAAAAAAAAAATCTGGAGAAAACTACTTCAAAATAAATGGCAGTATGGTAAGCCGAACGTTTCAGCTCACAGGGTTGCGAGTTCGAGTTCAACGAGCCTTAGCCTTGAATTATTCTACCAAAATAAACTAGCAGGATTTAGTCATACAGAAATTATATATTTAACTGAATAATATTTACAATGAATGTTTACTATATATATACAACAGATTATAACAATGGTTAGGTTTGAAGGGGGTGTGGGACGCTAGGGCTTAGCTCCCGGCGGTAGACAGGCTGTGGGGGCAGCTGTGGTAAAAGGGGAGGCAGCGCCTCCCGGTTGTATAATCGCGTGAGGGGCGTGTGATAGCTGCGTGTTTGAGTCCCTCCCCACATTTAGGCAGGCCAGTTTGACCGCTGGATAGCGGGGTCAACATCGGTCATGAGATAAATGGTGATATAATAAGATTAGTGCAGAGGGTTTGTTATGATAAGTCACAGCGTAGCAACTCTGTAAACTGCCTGTCCGTCTGGTTGTCGTATTACCACAGCAGCACCAGAAATATTAAATTTTTTTTTAATTACCTCTTGGGGCGAAGCCCCTAGAGACTAGGTTCGAAGCCGCTAGTAATAGATAAAAGGACTAAATATGAATATGAAGATTATTGTGTTCATCAGATCGTGGTTTCAACTATTCACCTTTTTTGGTTTATTTACTGCAATGTTGGCTGTCATTTGGGGACTTTTTATGGGCATTTTCTTCCAAACTGTTGGTAAGCTATTTAGTTCTATTCTATTCAGTTAATCTGCCGACACTTTTTATAAACCCGGCCAGGGACAAGGTACTAGGATTCTGGCAAACTATTTAAAATAATATATATTTTCAAGTGTGACTTCTAAACCGATTATTATCCGCTGGATTGGAACCGGTTCTCAGCCATACTTATAAATCATGTAGGGCATTTTATTACAGACAATTTCCCACGAAAATTAAGATAAACATCATAAAATTAATATAGGTTTTTAGCTAACAAAACAGGTTTCTATCTTACAATTTTTCATTTTAATATCTGCCTAATGCTGTCATTAATACGATGCCATAAGTAACTTTTAGTAAACCAATAATTATATAACACACCTTCCCTCTGATTAAATCCTTAACACCCTGATATAATATTTTGGGCATAATGATTTTTAATTAAATTGCTAAATTATGGCCACTATTAGAACCAAACCATTGATTAAAGAAACCGTTTTTTTGTTTAGAAAATTAAGGTATTACATTACACGTAAAAAAAACATAAGCATCTGCCCGCCCGCTCCCTCCCCCCCCCCCCCAAAAAAAAAAACACCACTAGGAGGGAGTATACACGCTTCTGGATAACAAGACACAAATATTAAGAGTATGATACTTGTTTAAATGACGCCTGCAAGAAATACCACGCTTTAACTACTGAAAGACTGCCACAAGTAGACCCAATACCCCAAATTTAAAGCCTTCAGCTTCATTAACAAAAAAGTTCTAGGCATTTCAAAATAGCATTTCATGTACAATGAAAATTTTGAAAGATTTACAATGCTCAACTCATAAAAGAAAAAACAATATTAAATTACATTGCCTAGGCATAACCTTATCTTTGTCAGAAATTTAGATTGCGGGTAACTGATTACATATTTACAATAAAAACACCACATTTCATAGTCAAAATCTATGAAAAAAATTCGATTTAAATTGCATTTGTGAACAAAAATCATAGCGGAAACAAAGGGGAAAACTAAAACAAGCTCAGCTGTGATTGGTTGCTTAGCTGATTCAGCCTTCTGATTGGCTACAGTGCACTCGGTACAACGCAAGTTAAACTTAATTTTTTTTAATGATTTTGACTATAAAAATGGGTATTTTTATTGTAAAAATATAATTAGTTACTGGCAACCGAAATTTATGGCAAAAATAAGCTTATAATTTTGTCTCTAGGCCACGTAGTTTAATTTTTAAATTTCTAACATTAGCATTGAGATTCTTTCAAAATTTTCATTGTACATAAAATGTCATTTTAAAATGCCTAGAACTTTTTTGTTATAGAAGCTGAAGGCTTCAAATTTGGGGTATTGGTTCTACTTGTGGCAGTCTTTCAGCAGTTAAAGCGTGGCATTTCTTGCAGGCTTCCTTTAAATAATTTGATTGATAAAGCCTTCTTAATTTTAGATTTATACGTACCAAGAAAGATCCATGACTCGTCACTGTTGTGGGACAGCCCTGGCCTGGGATACAGACCTGCCGGAGGACTCGGATATCAGAGCATTAAGGGAGAAACATTGGTAAGCCTAAACACATTTGTCCAGTCCATCTCACAACTTATTTAGACGACCGTTGTCGTATACATAGATTTTACCAATAGAAATAGAAGAATAGAAGCATATTCTGAACCCCCTTTTCGTCAAATCTAAGAAGGAACATTTCTAGCAGACAAAAGTATTGTTTACTTTCGACTCAAGCTGATGTGGATTCTTAAAAAAATATAGACTCGCTACTCGATAGTGAGGCAAAATTATTGTTGTGAAAAATCATCCAAAAGCACATTAAAAATCTACAAAAATTAAACAAAATCATATGCTAATAACCCTTTAATATTTTATTTAATTTTTGTAAATTTTTTTATACGATTTTGGAGGATTTTTCACAAAAATAATTTTGCCTCACCAGCGAGTAGCCAGCCTAACTTGTTTTTTAAGAATCCACCTCGTTTCGAAGCTTTCAAATTTAAACGAAATTTTTGGGCAATTAATTCTGATTCCGCAAAGCTTTCTACTAAGAAAATATACTGTTTACAGCTGACTTTTAACTATGTATGAAATGAAAAAAAAACATGCATTCTTAACAAGATGTGTACAAAATTTCAACCAATGAAATTAAATGTATGTACCGATGCGATTCTCCTATTGGCTCAATCAGACATTCCCTCTCTTTCTTAGTATCTTTATTATTTTACCGTACATATTGTATCAAATAATAAAAGTATCTAGAGATGTAAAGCCAACAAATAAAAGAAGAAGCCTGTAGATTTGGGGACGAGTCTAATTTACAATCCAAAGTTTCGAATCTAGTCCAGTTCACGTTAAAATGCTCCTGGTAACAATTATCTCTAAAAATCTATGAACTTTAAAGGCTGCTAACGGCCAAACTGGACAGTATAGATTATGCTAGCACAACATATGAATTGTCAAATAAAGGCCTGAAATAGTTTTTACTCAAAAAAGCACAGTTATCTCGCAGTGCACATAAGACTTATTTTCTGCATTTTTTTCTGCAGTGAAGCTTTCCCTGTGCATCATAGGATCTTGTCTATTCTAAATTATTTATAGGCCTTCCTATACCGCTTAATACAAAAGTGCCGTTTGGCAGCTAAAAGCCTTAAAAGTTAAAATATTTTTGGAAATAATCGTCACGAGGGAATTTAACCGTAACCTGCATTAGATCCAAAGTTTCTGTTTATGTTTAAAATTAAGTCCTGTGACACAGAAAGCAAATTAATCCTTCATTTTATTCTGGCTTTTATTCTTAGATATATGTAAACTATTTTGATATGTTTAACATTTAATCTGTAAACAAAACCACATCAAATCTGATACCGTTTTAGAGCATTTAAGTAACAAGAATATATTTGTTTTAGGGAGAGAGTGTTTATAGTTCTTTAATTTGGTTCCGACACGGTGGAGATGGAAATTATGAAAAACTAAAACAAAACATTGATGAATATCTTTATGTAAGTTTGTAGTAGCAAAGCTACTCTATAATCCACTGTGTATGTCCGTCTGTGAGTCTGTAACGCAATGGGTAAATATGATTTAAGATGGACGGCTGATTTTTTGGTGAAATCATAAAAATGAGCATCCAGTTTGTAATTTACATGGTTTGTCGTCTTTCAGACAAGCTACAAAAATATAAATATTTAAACATAATAGAAAGTTTTCATGATTTTTTTTTTAAATTCTTGGGTTATGACCACTGAAAATCTGCTATAAATCACTTTGTCTTTATTTCCATACTATTTGTATTTTTATCTTCGCTACAGCAAAACAAAAAGAGGGTCAAGAAATCTGTTATTAATATTATGATTTTATTTTAATATTTGTGAGAAAATTGTCTTTACATGATTTTAATCGTGAATCGGTTCTAATCCTGAGGATATCAATTGGTTTCGAAGCCATACTGAAAAAAGTATTAATGATAGTCTGTTTCTTTTTTAGAGATATAAACCTGGAAAAATTGGAAACCAGGGTTCTTCATTGACCAGCTGTGATTTTGAAAAGCAGGCCAAGAAAGAGTAAGTTTGTTTAGAACCTAGTAATAGTGTCTAACTTTTTATCTTTGTGACGTAACAAAAATCGAAGGATGAGAGGGGAGATGGGAAAGGAAACCCCTAAAAAAGAGATGGATTTTTGTTACGTCACAAAGATAAAAAGTTAGACACTATTACTAGGTTCGTTAGTTTATTTTTTATCATCATTATGTGAGCAAAATAATATAATATTAATTCTAATTATCAGCGTTGCGGAGCCGTTTGATTTTGGTGCGGTTCCGGCTCCAGCTCCGCAGAGCCGTCTTAAATGATGGCGGCTCCGGCTCCGACCTAAAATCAAAAAAAACTCGACATAATTTTTTTCCACGTCTATTTTTGACTTTTGAAGGTTTTAAAGTTAAATTTTCGATAAAAATGGACTTGAAAAACTTAAAAGGGGCATTTGCACAATGCACATGACAAAGCAGAGTTACCAAATTATAATTTATAAAAAATCTCTTCGTTTATCTAGTCCGGAGCCGGAGCCGTTTTTTAACGAAACTTACGGCTCCAGCTCCGGCTCCACAATAGTGCTTATTATAATAATTCCTCAAAATTATTCAAAAGAATTCAATTTTAATGTTATTTTTATTTTGTTTTGCAATCCTTATTCTTTTATTTGCTTTAGAGACGAGATTTGTGAGTTTAACATCGAGTCGCTGAGTCACAAAGGCCAGGACATCAAGTGTATAAGTGCTGAACATTATGGGTAGGTGATCAAATTTATACAGTAGCCACGCTGTGTCATCACAATGCATAAAATGCATTTGAAGTATTTTATTTCCGTATCCGCGGACAACTGCCTGTAAACCCATCCAACATATTGTATATTTTGACATATTGATGCATTTACCCATAGTACTTGTTGAGTTGAGCTCTAATAACTCCCATCTTCATTGTTTTAAAAATAAGGGGAGAGGGGAGTATTTTTATTCTTATGTCTATTCTCTGTTGGTTGTTAACCTTGCAGGGCCTAAACCTGCGGTGTCATAATCATTTAGGGACACCAAATATAACCTGACCCCAAAAAAAAACATAAACAAACAATAAACTTTATTTTCAATTTTTTCCCAAAATATGGGGTCGGAGATGGAGGGTGTACGTGGTCTAAAAGTTACTTTTTGTGAAAGTTCCATAATTTTTGTTTGTTGCAGGTATTATTTTGGAAAGCCATGTGTGCTGCTGAAGATGAACCTTGTATATGATTGGATACCTGACCCCTACACAATAGAAGAAGTTAGAAACCATACCACTATGCCAAAATTGTAAGTCTTATTAGACAGGCGGGGATAAGACATTGGACTCTAATTTTGTTTATCATAATTTGGGGTTTACATTAATGTTCCGTTTATTGTTTTATTCCTTAAGATTTGCAGAATAATGACGAGATAAAACCACTTATTTATAATTCAACAATCAATAGTAGACCTTATAGTAATGGATATGTTATATGTTACACCAGATTTTCATCTTCTCATGTTTTTCCCTTTTTTTAAATGACATTAAATGAAAGCACTGCAAATTTCCAAGGTATGTCAACACAATAATTCTAGTTTCAACATGGTAAGCAGTGGTTTGTGAAAAGGGTTTTGCCTGGGCGGGTATTTCTTGATAAATTTCAATTTTAAGAGGTGTTGACAACTCACCTCCTATTTCACGACTATGATGACAGATAGACAGTAATAAAATGCCGTTTCTTGCAGTCGCACGCTGTCATACGCAACGTTTGAAGGGTGGTGCAAAATTTCAGACATCAGGTTTTCGCGTTTTGAGATAATTTCATCTTTACATCATAGCGAATTAGATAATCTTGCAAACATCTCTTTTAAGGTTAATGTCGCCCCAATTTTCAAAATATTCTACTTAGGTTAAAGGATGACATTGAAAGGATCTACGCGGACAAGTGTGACGGCAAAGAGGGGTCGTGGGGTGAGTACGGGAATGGGGAGCCAAAACCCTGCCCCTACCTGAACATGGTGTGGCTCAACTGTGATGGACAGGACGACCCAGATAAAGAAAATATTGGAGAGGTAAGTCTGTAGCCTTTTCCCTGCTGGGAAACGAAATAATCTTTAACATACATGTATAGTTTTAATGTGTCAAAATTAATATAATTACACCTTTTTCCAGCCATTAATTTGTATATATTAGTCTTTTTTATGTCCCTTCCTTTTTGTTATAAGTAATAAAACCAAAAAAATCCAGTTATTCTCTGAAGTTTGTTTAAGCATACAGAAAATAATAAGATGTCTATGTACATATATTTTTTCCCCACTTCATAAAAATTATTTCATTTACTAATACATATTTTCCATTATATAAAAATAATTTGCAAGTTATAATTCTCAGGGTTATTAAATTATTGGTTTAAAAGATTGGACACTACTTTCTTGGTACCAACCAATCACAGTTTAAGTTCAGCTGACTAATACGATGACGTCATTATAAAACTTTGGATACCAATAAAATTTCCATTTACTGTCCCCTCATACTCTAGTAATTTTTTTTCATAGGATATTTATTTTAGGTTATCTTTTAAATATTTTATTTTCAGGTAACCTATACACCCCACAGAGGATTTCCTGGATATTTTTTCCCCTACCGTAATCAGGTAGGTTATTGTTTATTATCCGCGATCCGCCTATAAGAATCATGTGTACGTCCCTGTTTATTGTTATCAAAGCAACTAAAGAACCTATGTATACTAAGAGATATAAGTTTTCCGGAATTTTAATGTAGGGAGGAGATTTAAAATCTGCATAAAATTTTAAGGATTTTTTATAAAATTCGTTTTTTGTATAATTCTTTATCTAAAAGTGGAAATACATTTTAAGTTAATTAATTTTGACCAATAGGATAGGTGGATTTTAAACTACCTGCGCTCTAATTGGTTGAATGATGTACGACATCCAATCAGAGCGCAGATTTTTTAAATCCACCAATCACGGATGCCAAAATTAATGAACTTAATTTGTATTTCCGCTTTTAGATAAAGAATTATACAAAAAAACGAATTTTATAAAAAAAAATCCTTAAAATTTGATGCAGATTTCAAATCTCCTCCCTACATTAAAATTCCGGAAAACTTATATCTCTTAATGTAATAATATAAATTCCGAGAGCCGGCTCATTGGGACAATTTTTGAGAGCCATTGTTGAATCTTATATGTAAAAGATTTTAGCTAAGATAAGCACCAAGTCATAAATACCTTGATCTAGAGATAAGCATTGGAATCTAATATGTGGTGGCTCTAAATATTTTTTTAGAGACAGTTTAAGAGTTTTTACATATCAAGACCCAAATATATATTGTTTAAATCACACAACCTTTCCAAAGTTTTGATAAAATTGATTAAAAGGATGAAATTATTAAAAATTAGCACAGCAGGATAAGTAATAATAATATTTTTTTTTTATTTTTCAGTATTCAGAATAAAATGAAACTATATGAAATAATTTTCATTTTAGTATTTTTTTTACAAAACCGAAGTTTTTCTACATATAAGTTAAGTCCGTCCGCCTGTCCGTACGAGACAGTTATGTCCTTTTTGACGAACATTGTCAAATATAGAGTGGCTGTACATAAAAATTGCAGAAAATTATATCTATCTATCTATCTATCTATCTATCTATCTATCTAACTATCTATCTATCTATCTATCTATCTAACTATCTATCTATCTATCTATCTATCTATCTATCTATCTATCTATCTATCTATCTATCTATCTATCTATCTATCTATCTATCTATCTATCTATCTATCTATCTATCTATCTATCTATCTATCTATCTATCTATCTATATATCTATCTATCTATCTATCTTTCTATCTAGCATAATTCCTATCTATCTATCTATCTATCTGTATATCTATCTATCTTTCTATATCTAGCATAATTCCTATCTATTTATCTATCTGTATATCTATCTATCTTTCTATCTAGCATAATTCCTATCTATCTATCTATCTATCTGTATATCTAGCATAATTCCTATCTATCTATCTATCTATCTGTATATCTATCTATCTTTCTATCTAGCATAATTCCTAAATAGCCTAACAATGACATTTGTAAAATTTGCTTGGAAATTTGTATTGATCCTACTTAGTTGACATACATACACACATACATACATACAGAACAATAAATTAATAAATAGGACAGGTTGTCTAATTAGAAAAAAAATATGTTAGCTAGTGTCGCATTCCCCCCATTAAAATAACATAAAACCTATGATTTACCTTTAAAACCGCTCGGAAAATTTTGCAATAATCGTTAACAAATAAAGTTATACAATAAAAATATTGAAACAAGGATGATAATATCTGTAAGTAGCGAAGCTCTTAAAAAACAAATTAACCTTTTATCTTAATTAGCAAAAGTGGAAAAACGCATTTCCCTATAAAAATTTATTTCCTCTAGAGCATCCTCATATAATGGATGCTCAATTGTATAGGACCTATTAAAAGTTACATTGTAAAGGAGAATCACATTGATTTTGCGTTTAGTACAGACAGACAGACACAGATCCTGATACTTTATTTTAGGTATTAGCGGCTAGGCTTTTATTTTTATTAGAAGAAAAAGGCACATATCAGACGAATATTGATTTAATCTTACAACCAATCATTATTACAAACTTTTGTGGTTCAGAGAATCAACAGAACAATTCTTTTATAATACATAAACTCTATATTCGTCACTAAAAAGTACGTACGTCCATTTAAAGCATGAAAGGACAACAAGTTAAATATTATAAGCTAGGCATCTCTATGGTAAAATCCTAAAAATGAAAGTTTGTCCTGTATTTAATTTATTTTGCAACAAATTTATGTTGTCTGATTTTGTCATCCTTGTTTTGGTAAATTTATTTGCTGTATAAAATAATTTTTCATTTTTTTTAAATTATCCAAAATAATCCTTATATTAAAGAAACAGGATGTGTGTGTGTGTTTGTCTTTCTTTGTGTATCGAAGGATCTTGCTAACCACCGAACTGAGATGGTTCTCCTTTACAATGTAGCTGTTTATAGGTCCTGGTAAGGTTCATAACTATTTCGGGGGAGGGTACCACCACCCTCTGTTACAATACTTATAACCTTTTGATATTAATTCTATGTAAAATCGTACATGAAAACTTTTTACATATTTAAGGAGTTAGGAAACATAGAACAATCTTATAAGTTAACCCTTACAGATCGGGGGGGGGGGGGGGCTCCAGGACCCCCCCCCCCTCTAGTTTTTTCAATCTAATTTTTTTTGTAGGTATGATGGAGAGCTGTGACTTTTTAAGTTTAGTAATTATACGTCGGCAAGAGTTGATTTTATTAGGATATCTGTTCTGTGTCGGTCGTGGTGTCCGGTCAAAGTCGGTTGGGTAGCACCAAAATTAGAAAAAAAACTTAAATAAATCTTAAAATAAATAAATTCTACATTTTGACTTTTGTGTATAAGGTACAAACCTACATTTTTTTGATGAATACTTAGATATCAATGACCTTCCGAGAAAAGTGGTGTTATGACCGTTTGACCGCTCCCTGGCCGACTTTATGACCGATTTTTGTCCGGCTTTTACTACAGATATATATCATGAATATAGTTGCTTCTATTACAGCTAGAGACCTATAATTTTTTTTGGTAAATCCTTGAGCAACAATAAACAGATAAAAATGTTAATTGGCGCCGCCAACCGCTGTTTTACCGCCGTAACCGCCGAAAATGGCGGTTTCCGTTATTTGCCGTTTTTCGGCGCTGATCAGAAAAATAAAACTTCGTCCTAAAATTTTGCCATCCTAGCTACAAAATTGGCCGCGCTACAGCTGTTTTAAAATTTAGCGGCTGGCCGCTAAAAAGTGGTTAAGGAGCGGTCTGACCGCTATGACTAGAAAAAGTAATTTTCTCTAAAAATACACATGAACCACCAGAAAAAAATTTTACGTCGTTATCTGTAACAGGAGCCAAGATAGAGGGGGGCTCTTGAAGCCCCCCCCACCGATCTATTAAGGTGGGAATGGGGGCCCGATCTGTAAGGGTTAAATAAGAACATGTTAAAATAGTCCTATAATGACGTCATTAGATCCATCTCTTTTTAAGGGGTTTCCTTTCCCACTTCTCCTCTCACCTCTCCCTGACGTCATGTCATAAGGAAAATTTTCTAGGACACTATCAAAATGTTCTTAAATAATAAAGTTCAATTAATTCAATTTCTTTAATAGCAGCGAAGCTTCTCTTAATTTACTTTGTCTATTCATCAGTCCGCCAGTCTGTAACGCTATGGGGACATGCAATTTTCTTGGCTGCCACCGAAGATAGACAGCGAATATTCCATATCAGTGAGCATTAAGTGTTTTCTTCTACTGTAAAAGAAAACAAGGATGATAACATCCACAAAAGCGAAGCTCTATAAACAAAGAACAAAAGAACATTAACCCTTGTAGAGTGTCAAAACTGGATAATCAGAATTTAAATGTACATAATTCGAAACAAAATTGTAGGTAAATTTGACTGACAGACAGACAGATTGAGTTATACAGTAGCTTCGCTATTAAAAATCTATCTATTCATTTTTATTAGTGGATGACAATGGATATATAGTGGATACTTGGCTATTATGGCAGTTCGTTAATCCAGTAGAGGGGTAGTGGATTGGGTAAAGGGGGTGGATGAGGGGGATCGTTATTTTAGTCAGCTACAAGTCTTTAATAGAGAAAATTTTTGATGTTGTATTGAGTTAAGTTTTTTTTATAAAATGAAAAAGGGACATTTAAAAATAAGACTTAATTTAAAATGTTAATATATATTTGTCCATCCTTTACAGACAAACAAATCAACAAACTAAAAAAGAAGTATAAGATAGAGAAAGATAGTATGGTGCGTTTTAGAAGAGGGATTTAAAGGGGTAAGACAATGGCCGATAAATTCATGTACATCCCCAAAGTTAATTCACAAAATTACCCCTTCTGTAGATTACAATAAGTGGTTAAAACATTTGGATACTTAACTTAATAAACCTACCATTAAAAATTGGAAAAAGCCAAAGAACAAGAAAACGTTATTATAAAACTTTGGGGACTAGAGTAAGTAACAGCCCATTTTACCCTCAATGTCGGGGTTTAGAAATAGTTTTAAAATAAACAATGTATACTGCCTAACCATTGAATTCAAAATTATAGCGAGTATTAGTATGGATATACCCACCTAAGAAATGTAAGTTAGATATACTAACCTATCCTGTATATAAGAGAGTTCACTGTAATGGTTTGGTATCAAGGGCGTGCAGGAGGAAAACCCCATTTTCAACTTCCTAAATCTCAAGTTTTCTATCCTCTGAAACCCTGAGAGGGAGAGGCTTAACAACTGTGTTGACTTTTATAGGATTTTGATTGGTTGGTTTAGCAAGTGTCCAAACGTTTCAACCACTATTTACAATCTAAAGAAGGGATAATTTTAAAGAAGGGATCTTTAACCGTTACTAAGATATAACCAACCGTTGTCTACTTATAAGCCTTCTATACTACGATAAAGGAGCTCTATCTACCAGCTTATACCAATAACGAAATTAATTCGGGAAAAAATCACGAAACTTATACGTCTTTTTCAGCTGTCGTTGGGGGGCAACACATCGTAAAATTGTCGACCTCTCCATTTGCCCCCCAAATATTATTTTAGATTATTTTCGCTTGTTGGTTATACCTTATTCCTGTCTATCTACCCTTTAAAGGGCACATTTACCACGTAGACTAGCTTAGTAGGCACTTTTGTGTTGCCATTTGACACTAAAACCTCCACCAAGTCCATATAGGGTCATAGTGGACTTTCGGAGATAGACGCACATCATAGTTCCCCTAAAAAATACACTATACTTTGAAATTTCACTTTTAAATGTTTAAAAACATTAAATACCAAATTGATAAAATCCATGTTTCTTCGATAACTAGCGAACGGATTGAGCTAGAATCGATGTTAGGGTGTCTAAATGACCGTCTCAACCCCAGGAACTTACACAAAAAATTTGAAGACTCTGGAACAATTTTAAGATAGGCGGACCAAATGATTTGTGTTTTTGACTTACAGATTTTGGCTCAAATTTAAGCTCAAAAATTGAAAAAAAACAGTTTCTCCTAGGAAAACTTTTTTGTCTTTTGAGCTACAGTCGATGTTAATACGGCAAAATGTTCGTCTCAACAAGCCACATTTAAGTTTTAAATATGGGGTCAAGATTCCAACTCCTTCCTTGTCGGGCCACAACTTGAAAGTTTGATTTTTTACTCCTCGACTTGTATCGATGGACACAAATCATGTGGTCCGCCTACCTAAAAGTTGTCCCAGAGTCTTCAAATTTTTTGTATGTGTTCTACTCATTGAGACGGTCATTTTGCTGTGTTTAGATCTTCTGTAGCTTAATCCGTTATTCGCTAGTTATCTAAGAAACTTGATTTTTGCTGAGAGGCCGAAATTTTTAAGCCTCGACTCGTATCGATGGAACATAAATCGTTTGGTCCGCCTATTTTAAAATTGTCCTAGCTCCTTTAATTTTTTTGTGTGAATCCAGCATAGTGAGACGCTCATTTTGCCGTGTTTAGATCCACTCTAACCCAATCCGTTCGCTAGTTATCCAAGAAACTTGATTTTTGCCGCGGGTAAATCTTATTTTCTCTCTCAGAGTTGCTATGCTTTTAAAATTTTACTGAATTATTATTGGAATCATCATGCAAAGTTTGAAAACAATAGGACAATTCTAACACGTCCAAATTACAAACTGATGACCGTGCAGACAGACCCTAATTAGAGTTTTGTTTAAAAAAGGTTTTCTAGTAAAAAAAAGTCAAACTGTATAATGTCAGGGATCTAAAGGTATAAGACAAAAGGTGATAAATTTATTAACATCCAAATAATTTTACACGAAATTACCCCACTTGTAGATGAAAAAATGGGGTTGAAACGTTTTGACACTCAACTTATTGAACCAACCAAAGTCTCCAAAGTTGTAAGACTAACAAAAAAGAAAATGTTATCATAAAACTTTGGGGACTAGTGTAATAAACAGCCCAATGTCATCTCCCTCCCTGGTATAATGTAATTATTGGAAGATGTATAGCCAGGATGTGCATGGGTCTTACAAGTTTTCAACAAAAATTTCAGCTTTCTACCTTAAATAGTAGTCAAGAAATACACGTTTCCCATTAGTTATAAAGATGGACGCATGGACAGACGCACCAAGTTATTTATAGAGTAGCTTTGCTGCTAAAAAAGATAACATAAGAAGCAATTTAAAGATAAAGATAAATAAGATATTGTTATAATATAACAAGGGATCTAAAGGGATAAGACAATGGCCGATATATTGATGTACAACCCCAAAGATGATACACAAAATAACCTCTTCTGTAGATTACAATTAGTGGTTGAAACGTTTAGTCACTCAACTTTATGGACCAACTAATCAAAAGTCAAGAAAAATCCCCAAAGTTGTTAAGCCAACAATTAGTAAACTTTATTTTAAAATTTGGGGACTAGTGTGATAAACAATCCATTGTCCCCTCTCTTTCTTAGGTTAACACTAAAAATTTCAGCTTTCTACGAAATTGATATTTCCCCCTAGCCGTACAGATGGACGGACAGATAGACACACAAAGTTATTTATAGAGTAGCTTTGCTACTAAAAAGAATATAACATAAAATGACATTTAAAGATTTTTTAATAACAAATTGTTATAATATAACCAGATATCTAAAGGGATTAGACAAAGGCCGATAAATTGATAAACATCCCAAATTATACACAAATTACCTTATCTGAAGATTAGTGAGTGAGACGTTTGAACACACAACTCAATAAACCAAGCAATCAAAATTCCCTATAGGCCATAAAATTATGAAATCAACGAATAAGAAAACTTTTGGGACTATTGTCCCCTCTCTCTCTGCAGTTATTTCCTATATAAGATTATAATATATTTGTGCGAGGGAGGTAATGAAAATAGCTTAAATCCACCCAGTAAGATATGCATAAAGCTGCCCTTAAAAGAACAACTAATTGAGTTTACCAATTTTCATGATTTTTACCTCTAGACAAAAAAAACTCTTAAAATACTTCAAATTATTGAATATGTTTTAACTGTATCTATCTATCCATATATCCATCTATCAATCTATCCATCTATCCATCCATCTATCTATCTATCTATCTGTCTCTTTATCTATCTCTATCTATCTATCTATTAATCTTTTTGTCTGTCTATCTGACTATCTATCTATTTATCTAAGGAAGTGATTATCTGTGTCTGTCTCTACCAAAACAAGGATGACAACATCCATAAAAGCGAAGCGCTGAAACGGTAGGACAAACGGACATTAACACTTGTATAGTGTCAGAACTGAATAATCAGAATATAAATGTATAATAGTCGATGCAAAATTGTAAGTAAATTTGTTGAAAAAATGCTTGACACAGAATTATGTTTATGGACATACTGACATTTTTAGGACTTAATTATAGAGTTGCTTCGCTTACAATATTGTATTTTGATGTCCCAGGAATCAGTATCCAAAAAAATGAGATCAATCGGATGATTAGATTACATCAAAATTTGTTATTAAAAAAGTAAAAAAATCAACATGTTTTAAACGGACATTTTGGTAATGATTATAGAGTTGCTACGCTTTCTAAATCGTACCTAACTACTACAGGAATGACCATGCAAAGTTTGAAATCGATAGGACAATTCTAACATGCCCAAATTAACGAAAAAAGCTATTAGTTACGGACGGACGGATGGACTTGGACAGACGGACGGACGGACCGACCCTAATTATAGCAAAGCTTCGCTTTTAAAAATTACCCCTCACCCTCACAATTTTTTGTTTAAAAATTGAAATGAAAATGGGGGTAATCAACTCCCCCCCCCCCAAAAAAAAACCATCATTTTACTCTTTCTTTTAGAATTTAACTCCCACCCCCACCTCAAATGCCCTAAGAAAGCCTCTAGGGGCGTAGCTGCTAGTATTAAGATAAAAAGCTGAGAAAAGCGGTTATTAAGCATAAATATTTCATTGCAGAGCTACTATTTAGCTTTTTTATCATTCTAAATATATTTCTTTATAGCTGGTCTATATATCTGTCTATATTTAGTAAAAGTTTTAAATTTAATTTTAATGAAACTGATAACAATGCGCTTTTAGCACTTTCAGACAAATGTCTTGCAATCATAAGAAAAGTTATCTGTATTGCTACAAGTAAAGTTAATTCACGAGTCAAAGCTAAACAAACAAAGACAAATATGTCCATAGCTTAAACAACATTGCATCTTAATTAAAATAAGGCTACATGGGACAATATAAAAGAATATAAAGTAAAGGATATTGAAAAAACTGTACAAATATTATTTTATTCAAACCCTCTGTACCTTTAATTCATGTGTATTAGGTTTAGTATATTTGAAATTACTAGTGTGATCTTTTATAAACCTATTCATTTCTTTCCACCCACTTTAGCTGTACAGGGATATAGGGACATTACAAAGGATAATATTTAAGAAAAACCATAGGAATGAGGTTGCATTGGAATTAATTACATTGGTATTCAAAGTTTTATAACCACATTATTTTATTCATTGGTTGAAATACTATTGTACTTTAGTTTATAACTAGTCCAAACTTTTCACCAATAACCAATATTCTACAGGAGGAATAATCAGTTTATCTTCATTGGAAATATTTATTAATTTATTGCCCGTTGTCTGATCCCTTAAAAGTCCTAGAAATATCTAACTTTAAGCATCCAAAATAAGCTATAAAAATTGGAAAGAATTTTAATAAATATAATAGGTTTGAAATCTGCATAAAATTTTAAGGATTTTTTATAAAATTCGTTTTTTATATAATTCATTATTTAAAAGCGCAAAATACAATTCAAGTTAATAAATTTTGACCAAAAGGATAGGTGGATTGGAAACTACCTGCGCTCTAATTGGTTGAATGAAGTACGTCACTTAAGCTTCTCCAATCAGGGCGCAGATAGTTTTCGATCCACCAATCACAGATGTCAAAATTATTTAACTTAATTTGTATTTGCGCTTATAGATAAAGAATTATACAAAAAACGAATTTTATAAAAAATTCCTCAAAATTTTATGCAGATTTCAAATCTATTATATTCATAAAAAAATCTTTCCAATT
The DNA here is from genome assembly GCF_053477335.1 of Acartia tonsa. Classification (NCBI taxonomy): domain Eukaryota; kingdom Metazoa; phylum Arthropoda; class Copepoda; order Calanoida; family Acartiidae; genus Acartia; species Acartia tonsa. Next base: position 9,108,062 of record NC_137261.1, on the reverse strand, counting down.
TTTATAGCTTAATCCAAAAGTCAATGCTTTTCAGGGCTCGGCAGCAGCTCGTCAGCCGCCTGTAAGCCACATGAAAATCAATATTTTACATTTTAAAAATCAGCTGAAAGTCTAAACCTGACCCAAATAGGGCAATAACTCTTTTAAAAAAAAATTCAAGAGCATAAACAGGTTTTAATTTGAGGCTTAGTCGCGGCTGCCGAACCGTGTTGCTTTCTCTTAGCGGAAAAATCATTTAGAAAAGTTATTGACATGGTTTACTGATTAAATGTTTATAAATTAACATTGGAACATTAATTGCTTGGTCAAATGATTTTAATTTCTTTGTTTCTTTTTTAATTTCCATACTTCTTTTTTCTAGTTAATATTTAAATAATTAAATAGATAATGAACTAAAACAAATATTTGGTCACATGGACATACCTACCTCAAAATAGCCTAAAACCAAACCCAACATATACAACTACATATAACCAGCTATAATATGAATATATGACATTAAATTTAAGGTTTGATGCCCGTCTGTGTTTATGATCTTAAAAATAATATAGCAATCAGTTTAAATTTTTTCCCAATGGATTTAGGCTATTTCACTGGGCACAGTACCCTAAAAATTGAGGAAAATTTATATCTGTATACAAATTATTTCTTATAAATTACTTTTGAACCAAATTAATGATTTAAATCGTCGTGCAATAAAATGTACATATTACTAAAGAAATCGTGATCATATGATAAAAAGATGGGAAAAAATTCTGTTAGCAATTGCCACCCTTAAATATCATAATTCATATAACTGTCAAAACATTTAGGTTTTGAAGCCCTTATTAAGCTTTGGAATTGTGTTATATCAACAAGAATTTGATTATGTTGGTTATTAAGTCGATGTAAAATTTGGGGATTTATGAATATTTCCATGACAATTGAGAATTTGCTCTATAACTTCCCTTTTGTCTGTCAGGCAGAAAGTGTCATGTGTGACATCATAAAAATAGGTCTAAATCCATCGCCCTTTCCCACGTATTTTTATTACGTCACACATGACACTTTCCGTATCTCCATATTTTTAGTACACTATGAGCTTTACTTCTTCTGGATGTTGTCATCCTTGTAGAGATATTACTAGCGACTGCGCCCCTAGAGACGAGGGTCAGTAATATAGCATTAAATTATCCAGCGACCTATATTTAGCTTTCCTAATCAGTGCAGTGGTTACTAAGATCTTAACGAACAAAGAACTGTAATACTTTATAAGGAAAAGTTTTCCACGCGACAGACAAGTAAATACCAAATTTAATTATAATAGCACCAAAATAAGTTTATTGTTATTTTTTTAAAGACTTTTAAAAATTTGGGTTTAGCGAATCTTCAACGACAACTGGGAATTTTATTACAGAAATATAATCTTTACCTTTTCAAGTAATAGTTCACGAATTCTAAAGGATAAATCGAAAGAAAAAAATATAAGTTATTTCAAAAATGTATAAGTTATTTCAAATATATCCTATCGTATAAAGTAGTAAGTTAATTTGTGTGTAGCTTCAGATTTCGATAACCACTTAACTGATTGAGTTCTCCTTTATCATTCTATAATTTATACCTATATAATTTAAGATTTAAAAAAATACCTCTTATTACTGAAGCAGATTAGATCAGGGAGGAAGGTATGGGAACACTGGATTGTAAATTCTATTTGTCCCCAAAGTTTTACAATCATATCATCTCATCCATTGACTTTTTGTTAAATTAAAAATTAAAGCAACTGTTCTATCATAATAAGTTTAATTATGTGTTTATATCAAACTTTTGTCCAATGTTTAAGCCCTGAAAATCCCAGGGCTACACCTATTTTTGTCTCAAGTTAAGATAACAATTTTAGTATGCCTTTAATTACACTGCTATATAGTTTTGTCTGTGGTTTTAACAAGGATGGCATTTTGCAAGTTTCGTGCATTTTTAGAGTATGAATAACACTCCAATGTTTAATATATAAAAGAATAGTAAAATATAATACAGACAGACAGACAAACGGACAGACAGACAAACAGACAGACGGACGAAGAGACATTATTCTACTTTGTATTATAGATTGTTAGATTTTGACTTATGTTTGAATTTCAAATATAATATTAAATATTCATTATTGCTAAATTTGGGTTTATTAAATAACTCATTTCATTAAAGTATTTATAACAGAAAAATTTTCAGCCAATGAAATTAAATTTCTAGTATATTGTTGAAATAATAGCAAGTTATAAGTTTAACATTAAAAGCTACACATTTTGCTAAATTGAAAGAATCCTTAAATTGGCTTTGATACAATAACTTTAAAACTTATGAATATAATATGATAAATTTAGAATTTACATAATATATAATCACTTATGGGATAACAATATATGTTTCCCCCCAAACCAAGAGCGCTTATATGCCTCTAGGGGCGTAGCCGCTTCTAGTACAGTGTTCCATACTATAAAGTAGTAAGATTTTTTTGTCTGAAGCTAAAAATTACAGAAATTGTGGGTCTTAATTGGTTATACTTTTCAGGAAAGCTTTATGAATAATCTTGGGGTGAATTTATGCTATGTTTCTTACATTCCCAACTCGCCCTAAAGATTAGGGGCGAAGCAGTTTGTAGATTATACAGTAAAAGTCAAATAGTTTCCAAGTTTAAATAAAAAAAGAAATATTTTCCGTTCAGAAAAATTCAGTTGAGCAATTAAGACTATCTTTATTGCTAATCTATACATATGAATTTTTAGGGAAATTTGAAATTTACACATTTTCTATACAGTAAAAAAATGTTTTTAAAAGTCAAGCTTTTCTATAATAATGGTCAGTCTGTTTGTCTGGAATGAATAGCTTTTTTAGTTAATTTAGACATGTTAGAATTGTACTGTCAATTTAAAAACTTTGTATGATGATTCCTATATAAGTTAGGTATAATTTAGAAAGCGTAGCAACTCTATAAGCATCTGTTAAGTCCATTAAAAACATGTAGGTTTTTAACCTTTTCAACAACAAAATGTGCTATAATTATTCTATTCATCCGAGTTTTGTAATAGTTATTTCTTGCATCGTATTATAAACGGCTTTCCGCGGATATAGAATGTACAATTATAAGATTAAAACTAGTTTTTTTAGCCCCGAGGTGCCGAAGGCACCGGCTAAAAAACTGGTTTCAATCTTATGATTGTACATTTTTATATTCGTAGAAAGCTGTATATAATACGATGCTAGACATAGTTTTTCGTATGGATGAGAACCAGTTCCTATCCACCGGATTCGAATGAATACGAGAATAATTATTCTTCTTACATCAAGGTATAATGTTATAAGCTAAGCATCTGTAAAATTAAGCCCTAAAAATGTAAGTACATCCATAAACATTATCCTGTATCAAGCAGATTTTCAAAAGAATTACTTACAATTTTGTTTAGACTCGTACATTTATATTCTGATTATTCAGTTCTGACACTCTACAAGTGTTACTGTTCGTTTGTCCTACTGCTTTGAATTTATAGATGTTGTCATCCTTGTTTTACTTTAATTTACTTCAACTATTTTACACTTGAAATTGCATGCTTTAAAAATCTTTAATAAAACACAAAGTATTCACAAAACAAAAAGAGGATTTTTAATAAATGTTTTAGAAAATTATGTTACAAAATATAATTTAAAATTTTACAACAAAAAAAATGCTAAAATGTGTATATGTATTTGTAAGTGGGTGTGTGATCTATCTATCTATTTATCTGTTTGTTTATTCTTCAAATATTTTAGCTGTTATGATAGTTCGTTGGAAATTAATTGCCTCCCATGCAGTTTAAGGTTAAACTTTTAAACAAGGACAATCATATCTGTAGAAAATCTTGAGAAAGTAAAACTAGATAATTTCCTAATTAATATATGTACAGTTTATTCGGGGTTTATAGATGCCATTGAAATAAAGTAGTATGCTTTTTTGTCTGTTACAAAGGATCTTGCTAACTGTTTAACCGATATGGTTCTTAAGGTCAGAAGTTTTTTTTTAATTTTGGGGTGGGTATCTTCACCCTCTTAATAAGAGATACCTCCCCCCCCCCTACCTTAAGTGCCCCTAGAGGCATCTATGGAGTGTAGTATTTAATATGTCTTTTATGGCTTGTAGACCGACAGACTGATAAAACTAGTTGTAAGTTGGATGCGCTGTGGTAAGGGCTTCCGTATGTAATTATAACACAACACATACACACACACACATATACATACGCAACCCATACATATTGCTTAGCCTAAACATATCTAATATCTATCTATCTATCTTTTTTTCCTTCTTTCCATTGATAATTATTACATACGAACTTACGAAGGGAAAAAATGATATTTAAAGTGATTTTTTTCAACTTTTTTATAAAAGCAAAGTTGTTAGGAATTGCTTTGAGTACAACATATTAAAAATTTAGCCTACTAGGATTAATGGCTATTGTTTTATCTTTTACGCGGAAATTTACAGTCCCCAATGTCTAATAAGATGCTGTTATAATACTTTGGGTACCGCGGAATTTTACAGTCCCCAATGTCTAATAAGATGCTGTTATAATACTTTGGGCACCGCAGGAATTTTACAGTCCCCAATGTCTAATAAGATGCTGTTATAATACTTTGGGTACCGCGGAAATTTACTGTCCCCAATGTCTAATAAGATGCTATTATAATACTTTGGGTACTGCGGAAATTTACAGTCCCCAACGTCTAATAAGATGCTGTTATAATACTTTGGGTACCGCGGAAATTTACAGTCCCCAATGTCTAATAAGATGCTGTTATGATACTTTGGGTACCGCGGAATTTTACGAGATCTTAGTTGACAATCTCCACCCCCCTCCCCCCTCAAAACAACTTAAAACTAACCCGAGACCTACATTAAACTTCCCTGAAAATTTTGTATTGATCGGTCCAGCGGTTAAAACTTATGTGATTTAACTGTTTATGAGATCTTTGTTAACACATACATACAGACAGATAAATTGATTTATAGAATAGTCAATAAGATGTGTGATTTCGCCGTTTTATAGATCTTAAATAAAATACATAAATCCCAATAAATAAAATTTTGTAACAATTATTCAAGCCGTTTACAAGATTTTAATTAACAAATATAATAGGTTGCGCGATTTTTTAGCAGTATATTTTTCAAGTATTTGAAGAGTAATTAATTATTTATAAACAATACTTTCTTATCTTTAACATCTTTATTACCGTTACATATCAAATTTGTAAAGTGGCTCCTAAACACCAAAAATCTTTGAAAAAAATCGCCTTTGAAGACATGAATTGACTCCCAAAATTCTGGGATTATATATGTAAATTTGCTTATAATCTTTACTATAATACATATGAGATTCGATATTGGGAGCCAGAAAAAAATAGGAGCCGACTCGCGAATTTTGTATGTATACTATTAATATCTATAATTGTACAGATTGGATATCTGATCCCTCTTATGATGGTCCAACTAAAGAACATATAATATTAATATCTATAATTGTACAGATTGGATATCTGTTCCCTCTAGTGATGGTCCAACTAAAGAACCTATAATATTAGATAAGATAAGATTTATTTTCCTCAAAGGTACAACATATTTTATTAGATATATATCATACACTATGTTACTATGCTTTGATTTGTTTGATTCTTCTGGTTTGTTATGATGCAGGTTTGATAATAATATAATGATATACATAATAACTATTATTAAGTACCTAGCATGGAATTGGCCGAACTTCGTCTCCACCTAGTTACCAGGCCAGTTCGAATAAGATGAAGATAACATTTTACAATAAAAATTCCATGCAACATTGTACCAGATAGTTAGCATAACCCTTTAAGGGTTGTGGAGCCACTGGTGTACTTTGACGCTTGCTAAGCCGATACAATGTTTATGTGCAAATAAATAATAATCTTAACAATGAAAGAATAAAATATCTTGCTGTGTATTTCAGACATCCTCCTACTATCAGTTGCAACTTCTCCAAGCGTAAATTCGGAACAATTAAGGAACCAAAACCTCCACTAGGAGTCGCTATTCCCGTTGTGATCCCTTTTCAGCTCTACATTAATATCTATAATTGTACAGATTTAATATCTGATCCCTCTGGTTATGGTCCAACTAAAGAACCTATAATATTAATATCTATAATTGTACAGATTTAATATCTAATCCCTCTGGTTATGGTCCAACTAAAGAACCTATAATAACAATATCTATGTATAATTGTACAGATTGGATATCTGAGCTCTCTAGTGATGGTCCAACTAAAGAACCTATAATATTAATATCTATAATTGTACAGATTGGATATCTGAGCCCTTTAGTGATTGTACAACTAACGAACCTATAATATTAATATCTATATTGTACAGATTGAATATTTGAGCCCTCCTATGGTACAACTAAAGAACCTATAATAACAATATTTATGTATAATTGTTCAGATTGGATATCTGAGCATTCTGATGATGGTACAACTAAAAAACCTATAATATTGATATCTATAATGTACAGATTGGATATCAGATATCTCTGATGATGGTCCAACTAAAGAATCTATAATATCAATATCTATGTATAATTGTACAGATTGAATATCTGAGCATTCTGATGATGGTACAACTAAAGAACCTATAATATCAATATCTATAATTGTACAGATTGAATATCTGAGCATTCTGATGATGGTACAACTAAAGAACCTATAATATCAATATCTATAATTGTACAGATTGGATATCTGAGCCCTTTAGTGATGGTCCAACTAAAGAACCTATAATATTGATATCTATAATTGTACAGATTGGATATCTGAGTCTGGTGATGGTCCAACTAAAGAACCTATAATATTAATATCTATAATTGTACAGATTGGATATCTGAGCCCTCTTATGATGGTCCAACTAAAGAACCTATAAAATTAATATCTATAATTGTACAGATTGGATATCTGAGCCCTTTAGTGCTGGTCCAACTAAAGAACCTATAATAATAATATCTATAATTGTACAGATTGGATATCTGATCTCTCTGGTGATGGTGCAACTAAAGAACCTATAATATTAATATCTATAATTGTACAGATTGGATATCTGATCCCTCTAGTGCTGGTCCAACTAAAGAATCTATAATAATAATATCTATAATTGTACAGATTGGATATCTGAGCCCTTTGGTGATGGTGCAACTAAAGAAGCTATAATATTGATATCTATAATTGTACAGATTGGATATCAGAGCCCTCTAGTGATGGTCCAACTAAAGAACCTATAATATTAATATCTATATTTGTACAGATTGGATATCAGATACATATCTCTGACGATTGTCCAACTAAAGAACCTATGATAACAATATTTATGTATAATTGTACAGATTGAATATCTGAGCATTCTGATGATGGTCCAACTAAAGAACCTATAATATTAATATCTATAATTGTACAGATTGGATATCTGAGCCCTCTCGTGATGGTGCAACTGAAGAACCCAAATCCTGGAGTAATTATGAATATTCAGTGCAAAGCTTGGGCTAGAAATATCCGACACAGGTCAGTTATTTTTATAGGGAGGTGTTGTAAGGGTTTAATTTGATTTTCTCAACAACACTTCTCAGTGGAGTGTATTTTTAAACTTTCCTAAAACAACAAATGTATAAGTATAGATGTATAACCAAGACAACTACCTTGCCAAAGTGATGGGGACCTTTCTCGTCTGATAACAAATTACTTTCTGCTCTTTTGTAGCAACTTGTCCCTGTTCGATTTCCGACGTTATTGGCTGATAATCAAAGACCTAATTGAAAGTCGGCACAGGGTCCCATATTACATATAGCTCAAGACCCCTCTATTCTTTTACTTTAATCCTGAAACATTGAAGCTACCCTACAATTTAAAATGTCCGTTTGTCCCTTTGTTTATGAAATAAAGTAATTAATTAGCTACTGTTAAAGATACTTTAACGAAATTAACCTGTGGGGAACCTAGTAAAAGTGTCTGACTCTTATTAAGACGTAAAAAAAATTAGCTAATGAGAGGCCAGTATACACTGTAATTGACCAATGGTAAAGTTTATTGTGGCCTCTTATTGCCTAATTATTTTTTTACGTGTCATAATCAGAGTCAGACACTTTTACTAATTCACCTATGGGCAAGGCATCTAGTCTATACTTCATTTTGCCTTTAGTTCAAGAGGAATCCAGGGGAACTGGGGTAAGGGAGAGGGAGGGGGTAAGCTACAGCCATTAGGACAGACATCCTTTACTTTAATGTAATAATTTGTCATCCTTTTAATTTTACTAATTTTTACATTTTTTTAGTGCTAACCGGAAGGGAATGGTACATTTTGAATTCTTGATGGATTAAGAAACCAGTGCTTCTAACAATTAGTTATATTAGCAGTGACAGAAAATTAAAAAAAAATAATTATCAAAAAATTTTTACGAAGTAAAACAATTATTAACATTAAAAAAAGTCAATTTTCTCTATAGTTTTGAAAGATTTTGTCTTTAAACTTGCTATATAGCTTCCGAGTAAATTAAATCTTTAATTAATGTATGTTTATATTTATTTTTCAGTATTTTTGTCACTGTTTTTTTCTCAAATATATTATGTATTATAATTCTATGTACCTTTTATAATGTAAATGTAGATAATTTATATGTTTAAAAATAAAGTATTTGCTTAATGCATGATATTTATTTAGTTTTAAGTTGCAAAACTATTCTAAATATATTTACAAATGTCCATCTGTATGTTTGACTGAGGCGATCAAATTGATAGATTTGAGGGACACGTTGTATATGTATATTAAGATATATAAGTTTTCCGGAATTTTAAAGTTAGGGGGAGATTTGAAATCTGCATCAAATTTGAGGATTTTTTTTTATAAAATTCGTTTTTTCTATAATTCTTTATCTAAAAGCGGAAATGCAATTTAAGTTAATTAATTTTGGCATCTGTGATTGGTGGATTTAAAAAATATGTGCTCTTATTGGATAGCGTACATCATTCAACCAATTATAGAGCGCAGGTAGTTTAAAATCCACCTATCCTATTGGTCAAAATTAATTAACTTAAAATGCATTTCCGCTTTTAGATAAAGAATTATACAAAAAACGAATTTTATAAAAAATCCTTAAAATTTGATGCAGATTTCAAATCTCCCCCTAACATTAAAATTCCGGAAAACTTATATATCTTAATGTATATAGATACTTTAATGTAGATTACGGTGTCCCAAAAATAAATTTATGAGCACATTATCTATAAACCTAGAACTGTAATGATATGATGTCAATTTATCCCAAAAGTGAAGTTTTAGGTTCATTATTTCAGCTTTATTTAAAATTCAAGACTTATATGTAAATACGAGAAAAGTGGTTATTAACCATTTATTTATTTTGCATTATTTTAAATATATAAAAGCGAAGCTTTTTTATAATTAGAGTCGATCCGCCCGTCCGAAACTGATAGCTCTTATAATTGTTCTATTGATTTCAAACTTGGCATAATGATTCCAGTATAGTAGTTACGTACGTTAAGCAACTCTATAATCGTCTCCATAATATCCGAACGTTCATTTAAAACATGTTGATTTTTTACTTTTTTGACAGCAATTTTCAAAGTGATATATTTATTCTATTCATCTGTTTCTTTGAATTACTGATTCCTATGGTTATATGATATGATTTATTAGCAGTAAATTACATTTAATTTTACATATATTACAATGCACTTCATTCAATAAATTTTTCTAGGACAATATTATAATCGAAGAATCTCTATAATCATATATCCCAAAAAATTCAAATACAGTTTATCTTGTTTTTAGTAGCTTTTTGCAACTAATTGGCCTACAATTTTGTTTAAACTAATACAAGAATATATTCTGCTTATTTAGTGCTGACACTCTAAAAGTATTGATGTTCGTATGTCCAACCGTTTCAGATCTATGGATAATGTCATCATTGTTAGTTTTGAATTTGGTATATACGTGTTTCCTGATTATGAATATTTTAGATTTCTCTAATATAAAAATAAATAAGTTATAAGTTTACTGGATGGATTTTGGAAAATGATACCTACACAAAAAAATATTGGCAGAAAAAAAATATGTTAAAAATAAAGTTACTTGTCCTTTTATCTAGGTATATACCTATAAGCACAAAAATTTCGCAAAACGACGGTAAATCTAATTTTTTTACATTCTCCAAAAGTTTTGAAACTCGGACCAAAATGACATCCAGATATGATAAAATCAGACTGCAGACAGACAGGCTGAGATCCTAAAGGATATACAATTTTTTATCATTGTCCATTGTACAATCCCTGCATCTTTTAGTCTTTGCTGTCGTCGTACTTTGGATTGCAGACGGACAGAATAATCTCAAACTTGTGCTTACATAATACGAGAGTCAAACACTAATCTGAAACTTTTATTGCCTTTTTGAAAAAGGCCTATAAAGGCATGGAATGTTAAGAAAGATTTTTTATACTTCAAAACAAAATTATTTTTGTTAGTTTATTTTTATTCGAGAAAAAACGGACAATAAAAGAAACGTAGTATATAATATTTTTTTTTATGGCCGAGGGCGAATAAAGAAATTGAATTTAAACTCGAAAGGAAAGTTGGAAGATTTCATTTTACCCAAATATTTTCGAAAAAATTCGAATTACATAATTATGCTATAAATATAATCGAATCTTATAAAAAAAAATTGTCGAAAAAAACATCTCAAAGTAAAATTAATCTAATGTTTAAAATAAATATAATTTAGGAGTATACATAAAATTTTAAATGAATCTTGACCTTGTAAAACATAGTTACCAACAAAAAAAAATACAAAATGCATTTATTTCAAAAAGGGAGTAGAACTATATCCTTTTAGCGGTTAAAGAGATCCTTTACTACATACAGACAGACATACTTATCTACAGACAATCATTCATTTAAATTTATATAGAATATAGAAAAATTATGAAATTATTAGATAAAAAATCCACGAACATTTTTCAAGATTTGGGAACCATGATTTAGAAAGTAGGAGAGCGCATCCAGCCTAGCCCCCACCACATACACACTCAGCCTCGCTCCATCACATCATTTCAACATGGCGGTTCAACTCATCACCTCCGTCAAATTCAACTCTGCAATTAATTTTCCTTATTTCTCAAGATTTTTGTGTCTTCTGTTTGTTTTTATTTCATAATTTAGATGTTTACATTTTGCAAATCTATTTTGTTTGTTTATATTTTATTGTCTGCATGATTTTCATGCATTACCAAAACCTTAGCTTACAAATACCCAGCTATCTTTAACTTTTTTGTTTTGTTTACTAAATAAAACCTTTTTATTTTTAAAATTTTATATCTAAAATTGTTGTAGAAAGTGTAAAAATGTATATAGTCATTTCAAAAGTAATTATTTCTTTGGTGTAGTTCATTTATGAGGAGGAAAAAGAAAAGAAAAAACTTACATTACCATGAAAGGGGTAAGTTTTTAATATTAATTTCTAATATTTTCATCGAATTTCGAATTATTTAGTTTCTTTTACTACTATTTCAGTTCTCTATGACGTTATATTAATGAGACATAAAGTTTCAAGTGAAAAAACTTCAATTTTCTGGACTTAGGTGGACCATGTGAAATCGAAATTTAAGTGTCACGAGCTCGAGCATTCGAGTACAGCTCTCGAATCGTTCTATATTGTTTCCCGTGCATTTTGCCACCGATCCATGCCGAAATTTTGAAAATCGAAGAGGGACCCATCTGAGATAAATTGACATTTATGCTTTAAATTGGCACCTAAAATATAGAATATAATATTATTTTTATGATAAATAGTGAATTACTGTCCAATTCCTTCCTTCTCTGTCCAATAATTATATTGTACTGCTCTATGTGACGGCACAATTAATTAGAAAAATGTCATTAGTAATAGGCTTGGAAAACCATCATAACTTAGTAAATTTTATGTGCCAATTGGTATTTTTAAAAATCTTTAGTAACATAATAACCTGGTTACTGGTACTGTTACCAATAACATTTCTCCATTGAATTTCAGTGAGCAATTTGATTAAGTCAATGTTAAAAACGTTAAAAACATCAAATTGATGGTATTTTTATTTTTTAATAACCATTCATGACATTTGATTGATGTCATATAAGGGTAGATATTATCTGTTGCATGCGATTGTTTAATATGCCTAGATAAAGTTTAAAATAATAATATGAGAAGAAGCCATATTAGCATTCTTAACTTTTTGTTTCACCATGGTTTGCATACAGGCCTTTAGATATGAAATATTAAAAAAACTTGTACTTTTTTTACATAACCCATATGATTAAGTATAAATTATTTTGCTTTATCATTGGGAACAAAAGCAAACATTTGTAACATATCAGAATTATACATTAATTATTATAATGGAATAAACCATATGCAACCAAAGTTACAAATGCAAAGCAATGATAAAGAAAATTGTTTTATTTTATGCTTTCAAAATGATTTTGATGTTCATTAAACAACAATACACTTCATAAACATTTATTTATAGCTTCACACAGGTCTCAATTTTTTTAATTACATTAGGTAGGTAATCAAATTAAACAAGCAATACTTTTGATATTGAATTTTTGTATATTAGTAACCATATTTTTATAATTTAAACCTAATATACTGTAATTCAAAGATCATTTTCATCGGTCGGCTATAAAGGAATGAAGTAAAAAGTTTTGCATAAAGGCCTTTTTCATGGACTTGAGCAATTTATTTTTACTAAAGGATTTGTAAGTCATATGAACTTCCCATCTAAATGCTAATAATAATATTATACCTTGTTTACCCATGGTGTTCATACAGGCCCTAATATTTAAAAAAAAAACTAACTACAGTCAAGTTTATTCTTGGTATGTTAAAAGATATAAATATTCTAATCATTGATTAGGTAGGTTTTAACCAATCATCAAACATGTGAAATATTTAAAGGTACTTGATTATTAATCTAAGTATAAACTTACTAATTAATAGCACATTAATTTATAAGTTTTTACCAAGTTGTAAGCAGAGGAATACAAATGTAGGATGACAACTGTTACCAACAACTGTATTAAATAAAAATAAAAATTTCTTCATTCTAGTTAATTTTAGGGAGCTTTTCTTAGATCAAGCTTTTGGTATGCAGAATGAGCTCCCTTCCTAAATTAAAACAGAGATTAAAACATAAGTTCTGTTTTTAGATGAAGTTTATTTGTTACTACCATACTCTTTTCGCAGATTATAAAAGTAAGGTATAAATCACTTCTTTAGTGCAACTGTAGGTAGTAGCCACACTTAAACAAACTACCTCCACTGACTGTGAGCTTTTGGCTTAACTACTCAACTTCTTCAATCCAACAGTTTCCTGTAAATATTTACAGAGTTTTTATATTTCAGGGAGCAGCAGTTAGTTCCTCTGGTGGCTCAGACAATGAAGAATCTGACAAGTCGGAGAATGAATCAAATTCATCCGGATCCGACAGTTCGTCCTCCAGCAGCTTGGGCGGGGGCAGCAGAGTTCCGGTCAGCAGGAAACCTGGAAGAGGTAATAAAATGTTTCTTTATTCTTGAAAGGGAAAACCATTCAAAACTAAAAATGTTATAATATTATAGAATTTTCGTTAAAAGATGTTTGCCTTGAAAACATTTAAACTTTATAGCTGAAATAATGCAAAGTCATTGTGTAGGCCTACATTGATTTTCGAAATAGATTCCTATTCTCCAGCCAGTTTCAATTACCTATTGTAAATATACCAAAATAGAATCTCTTACTTTGTAAAAAAAAAAGTCAGGGGTGTATACTCTGCAATGGATCCCCTGCTAAAGGGGGGGGGGGGGTAAATATGTGGGAATATCCCTTCCGATTTTTTAAGGGAAAATCGGAAGGGATGGTGATTATATATTTGGCAGTCACGGAAAAAATGAATCTTGTGCTGAATATACACCCCTGAAAAAAGTCCGCCGATTTAATGATTCGATTTATCATTTAGGTGCCAGCGGTAAAAATAAGGAGTCAGAGCCGGAATGGCGACAGAATCCTGAGTTGTATGGAATAAGAACGTCTGGCCGGAACCGTAAGCAGCCGGACAAATATGTTACTCCGGAAAGTGAATCCGACAGCAGCGGCCCGAAACGAAAAAAGAGGTAAAAGAACAATCTCTATTTTCTAGTTGCTGCACATCGCTTTATTTTAACTTGGATTAGAATAGAAATTCATGCAGGTTTTTTTTCTGACCTAGTTGAATATCCTGACCCCGGCCTCACGCCTCTCTTTCTCTTTCTCTAATTAACGGGGTAAATATACGGAAGATTTCTTTGTTTTGAATTCAATTAGGTATGGATAATATATATACGCCCATGAATATAACAATTCATAATTAATCTAATAAGTTCTTCAAAAGTTTACGATAGGTTATTATGTACCAACTTAAATTGTCAGTGGTAATTATGGGCTGGGGGAAGACCCGTTGTCATAGGCGTGCAGAAGAAGGGGATTTCAACCCCCCTTTAAAATTGATACTGGGAATGCCTGCCCTACCCATTTTTACTCCCTCAAGAAATAGAATCTCCCTGGCAAAACTCTGTATACACTTATTCTTTATTTCATAGGAAAAGTTCTCCGACGAGCTCCCATTTTTCTGAATCTCAGTCAGACTGGGATAGCGATGTACCTGACCCCCCTACTTCCAAGTCCAGGCATCATTTGCTCAAATAATTATCAGGAATCTTAAGGGATAAGACAATTGATAAAAATTATAAATTAAAATTTTTAGTTGAAAAGTTTGGACACTGTTAGTTTGTCACACCAACCAATCAATGAAGCTTTTTGAGCCAACGAATAGATCAACGTGGTTATAAAACGTCCGGTACCGATGATATTTAAATCATGCAATGTAATTTTGTTTTTATTGTACACCTACCAAAATGTTTAGTACAATTTTATAATTTTTAATTTGTTGGCGCAATAGGTTTTCCCAAAAGTATTTAAGTTAATGATATGTAAATCACAGATCAAGTCGAACCACCGGATCTTCCAAAAAATCTCAAGGCCGCCGGTCGACAGCCACCAAATCGAAACGAAAGACCGGCGGCGGCAGAGGTCGGCCGCCGCGAAAAAAGGCGGGCAGCTCTGACGAGGCGGAAGAGACCAGTGACAGCGAGGGCGACTACCAGCGCTTCTCTGACCGTCGGCGGGCGGGGGCTGGCGGCTCTAAGCCTAGCTACGTTGTTCCGGATACGGATGAGGATGTAGATGAGGACACTGTGCAGTCCTGGACTTTTGAGGGCGAGGAAGAAGAGGATCAAAGCAATGTCTTCACTGTGGATAAGGTAAAAAAAAGCGGAGCAGAGCTACAACATAATTCACTTTGTCTCTCCATCATTAGTTAGGTAGTTTATAACGCTATTGTGGAAATGTGATTAACTCTGCTTATATTGAGATTCATAAACATTTAAATTTTTAGTCAAGATTTCTATGACATATTTGCATCTAGTCTATACAATGTTTGTCTGTCTGTCTGTCGGTCATGCTTCACAAGATATAAACATTATTTTGTTGGAGCAAAATATTTATCTATACTATTTTGAGGGAGGGTACCTTTCCCTCCGAGTAAATTCACCCTTAGAATTTTTTTTTACTTTTTAAAATAGAACTAAATTTAAGTGAAGGACAATTTCTTACTCTTTAAAGGCATCTAGGAGCGTAGCCTCCTGTTTTGATTAAACTTGATCTGGTACAGTCCAGAACTAAAGCTGTTTCTAAAAATAACATGATAGTTTTATCACATTGTATTTGCATGTGACTTAAGTAATAAAACATCTGTGATATAAAATAGTTGTAAATCTTTAGAATCGTTGTCTGGTTTTTACCGGTGCTGAGTGGATCAGTTTAGGGGTTTTTATCAAGATTTTATAAGGGCATTTGCAGGGATTTAGATATAAGTCAATAGCGCAACTATTAATCTGCCCCCTTTAGTAAAGCTTTAATTAAATATTTCGGTGGTTTTGATTTTATTAGCTAGTGAAACACCACAACTTCTTTTTTCAAAACTAACCTCCTTATCTTCAAATTATTTTATAAATAAGAGCTGAGGGCTCCGTGCAATTCAAGGGAAACCACCCATTTTTTTAACTAGCGGCCACGCCCCCAGCATCTAGGGGCTCTATATTCAAAGGGACAGAGAGGGGTTAGAAAATTAAATAGTTTAAAACCATACCAAATCTTCATTTACAAATGAAATAGCTTGGAACCATTTGGGGACCTATGTGAAGCTTACCTAAAATAGAGAACCCAATTTGGTGAGAAGTTATTGAGATCTTATGCTTCAGATTACATAAAAACCTTACTACTATCAAGCTTCAAGGATGAAATTGTTGTTGAGGGATCTAAAATATGTCATCAAATGAAATTGCTTATATTTTAGGTGTTGGATACTCGACAAGGACGTAGCGGTGCAACTGGACCCGGCACAACTGTATACAGCATCAAACAAACTGGCGTAGACCCTAACGCCGGCATTTTAGGTATTTGTTGTTTTTTTTGTAATAGCGAAAGTCGTTAATTTCTTTAGTTAAAATTGCATGTAAATAATGACAAACGGAGAAAGTGAGTTATAGAACAGATGATGAGTGATTTTGATTCAATTAGAAATCTTAAAACATTAAATTCCGAAAAAAAAACTTATTGACATTACCTGCGTAGAATTACCCAACATCATGGGCGTGGGTATTTGGACAAAAAGTAGGGGGGGGGGGGGGGGTATTAGAGAGGTTAATATTTTCAAATAAATACCATGGTAAAAATGTTTGGCGGCTAGCGATGTGCTTCTTATGGATAAAATTACTGAATTCTGTCTCTTGATTTAGATGATAGTGACCCCGACAGTTTGGAGACGCACTACCTAATCAAATGGAAAGGCTACTCACACCTCCACAACACCTGGGAATCAACAGAGAGCTTAGAAAAAATGGGGGCCAAGGGGTTGAAAAAGATTGACAATTTTAAGAAGAAGCAGGACGAGATTAACATGTGGAAGCGAAACTCAAACGCTGACGATGTTGAGTATATGGAGTGTCAGATGGAGATGGAACAACAATTACAGCAAAGCTACACAGGTGAGTAACATTCTACACTATCACATTTTATCTACAGGAGGGGGGGGAGTGACAATTTTTTAAATAAAAACTATTAGGAGTCAACTAAAAAAAAGAGTTACAGCATGAAATGTGTCATGGCAGTTGCCCCTTTCCCCCCACACTTTATATACACATATCTTTAGGTACCTAGTAGGGGAGTTCTCTGAAGCATAAGATGTGTATCAAAAGTCTCATATGTCTATTTTAATTAGCGGCTGAGTCAATGTTATTTACCCCATAGTGAAACCTACTGATAAATGTACTTAAAATATTCCTACAATTTTAATATTTGATCTGATTTTAGTTGTGGAACGTATAGTTGACCGCCAGATGCCGGACGAGGATGCTGAGTATCCGGACTATTATGTGAAGTGGCGCAACCTGCCGTACAGCGAGGCCACCTGGGAGTCGGGCAAACTGATCGAGGAGGAGAACGGGGAGCAGGTGCGCCAGTTCAGAATGCGGGAGGAGAGCAGATACACGCCTAGCAAGTCAAACAGAGTTCTCAAACACAGGTAACAAAAAGAATATCCGTTTTTATAGCGCAGCAACTTAAAAATTTGTGCAATTTTGTTTCAGACCATACATAGTCCTCTCACACATTAATCCTATTGTTTTTTCTCATCCCTATACGTTTGCTGGTTGATATTTTACATGCCTATAGGCCATAACTATTTCTCTAAAAGATAATCCTTTGAAATAATAAAGTAAAGAAAATAACTGCCTTTTTGTACCAAAAATGTGTAAACGTTATAACCTATAATTTGGCAAAGGGAGAGGTAGGTTTCGGGTAAAATCCGTAAAGGTGTGTGTTTTAATTAAGGCTTAAAAATAGTAGTAGAACGAAAATATTCACTAAATATGTGTATTTCTTATTGAAAATAACTAAAGACAATAATTTTTTTAAAAAGTTAACTTAAATTTTTATCGTTCTACTACTGTTTTTAACTTATAACACAAAACCTTTACGGATTTTACCCGAAACCTACCTCTCCCATTGCATTGTTACTTTTCTGTGTTCTTATTGGTCCAAATTGCGTAGTGATCTAAGCCTACTACATTTATTTTTCCAGACCCAAGTTTGTGCAAGAAGAGGAGCAGCCAGAATTTATTGGTTCTGAGGAGCTTCGCCTCCGTGATTATCAACTAAGGGGCTTGAACTGGCTCAATCATGCTTGGACAAGGTACGTATTTTAGTTATTTATTTTGTCATCTTTTTTTCATAAACTTGTGGCTAGGGTTGGCAATCCGTATCCGAATCCGGAATCCGCCTAATTTTTGGTCAATTTTGGAATCCGGAATCTTTCAACTCCCGTTTTTGAAGGCAAAGATTGTCATATTATATATAAAATCTTTTAGATCTGGTTCGATTCTCGGAAGTAAATTATAGAGAACACCAAAAACATTAATTTTTAGGACATATATAGCACTGATTTTAAAAAAAAAATTTAAAAGTCCTTTTAAAATATTGCTAGAATCCGAAATCCGCCAAAAATAAGAATCCCGAATCCTTGGGAATCTGCCATTTTTTTTACGGATTCTTGTAAGAATCCGAATCCGATCCAAAAATTTGACGGATTGCCATCTCTACTAGTGGCTTCATCCCTTGTCTCTAGGATGGTATCCCCATTCCCTGTGTATTTTTCGGAAATAAGTAAATTTTGAGGGGGATTTTTTTAGAATAGGATCAAAAAGCAGATAATTGACATCACCTATGCATCTCTTAATTTTGAATATTATTATCAAACCGGTACTAAAAAAAAATACAAAAGTAGTAAAAATTATTGGAAACCATTAATTCATGGAAATTAATAAATCCTTTTGCAGGTATAACTCCTCAATCCTTGCTGATGAGATGGGTTTGGGTAAAACCATACAAACTGTGTCTTTCCTCTACTATCTTTTTCACAAATATCAGCTCTATGGGTAAGTTGTATTAATTGAAAGCACAGCGATTCTTTAATTAGGGAACGTATGTCTTATTGTCAAAAATATATTAAGGTTAAAAATATGACACAAAAATAACTTGTGGAGCTCTAAAACCTCTATTCATTTGTTTTATTTAGTACTAGGTAGCCCTGCATGCAGGGTTAGGTCTCTTATTTAATTTTAGTTTTATATTGCCTGTTAGAAGATTTTTAAATTTTTTAGATTTTTGTATGGTAATACTAATACTAATCAATGTATTAGATACTTGGAATTTCAATAACGGGATCTACACATAAATCCTGCCACCTTTATACTGTAGCTTCAAAATGTCGTCTTTTGAAAATGAATTTTTGAAAGAATTTTTTTGTATACTACCTAGTTATGAAATATATTTATGTATTTATGATTTTAAGTTTTTTTAACCTTCATCCATGATTATAGTCATTGATAGTAGCGAAGCTACTCTACAAATACACGTTTTGATGTTTTAGTCAGAATGATTGATGTTAATTCCCAAAATTAACTCCTCATTTGTAATTCATTTCTTACTTTCGCGTCAAAATTTAGTAGAACTTACTAAATTCTGTATGTATTGTACGTATGTTCATATATAATGTTATTTTGTTTTACTACTATTTATATTACTATCGGCTGCGCTCCTAGCATCAATGGGCCTGTATTCGAAACGGTAAAAGAATAGCCATAAACCATCCAAAGACTTTTTAAAAATGCTTAAAACCACAAGATGGACCTATGTAAAGCTTCCGTAAGGTGGTTCAGTGGTCAGCGAGATTTTAAGTTGCTAAATATCTAACTACTTGCTATTTTAGGATAATTTGCATTTTTTTAGGCCATTTTTAGTAGTCGTGCCTTTATCCACCTTGGACGCGTGGCAACGCGAGTTTGCTAGATGGGCACCTGACATGAATGTTCTCACTTACATTGGAGACTCCACTTCAAGAACGATTGTAAGTTTTCTCATTCGTTGACTCAAAACTTAAAGGACTATTATTAAATATTGACTGGGTTGTACAAACTAACAGTGTCTAAAATTTTCCACCTAAAGTTTTGATTTACAGAAGTCGTGGTTATTTTGTTCATCATATAATCTAGGTTACTTTATTTTTTCGCTACTAGCGATTACACCCCTTAGAGGCATCGAGGGGGAAGGGGAAGAGGGGGTGAGTTTACCCTCCCCCAGGACCTATGAAAAGCTTTATTGTACAATCAGTCCAGAGGTTAGCAAGATCCTTCGGTACACACAGACAGACTCATTAAAATCTTGTTATTTTAATAACTAAGGATTTATTATTTTTAGATTCGATCTCGTGAGTGGATCCACCCCGGGAACAAGCGCACCAAGTTCAACGCCCTCATCACCACATATGAAATCTTGCTGAAAGACAAGGACGACCTGAGTGCGATATCGTGGGCTGTGCTGCTGGTTGACGAGGCGCATAGGCTAAAGAATGATGACTCCTTGCTCTATAAAACTCTGGTGACCTTCGACGCCAATCATACAGTCTTGGTGACAGGTATGGAACGTTCCAAATTATTGTGGCTTAGAATTTCGTAGTTATTTTATGGAGTTTTTATGTCTCTTATGGGTAAACGACATTTAGCTTTTTTACCTGCATGAATCAAATTGACGGTAATCATTGTCATGTTTTCTTAAAATTCCTTGCATACCTTATGATGTAAAGATTCAATTTCAAGTCATTCCAATGGTTTTGTTCTTCCTTATATAGGGATACTTGCAAAAAAGCTTCTTTACAAATCAAATGTAAATCATTCACTTTTCTTGATTTAAGTACCTAGGTACAATTACAAGATTAATTTTTCTTCATATTTTTATACAATCAATAAATTAACAAAAAAAAGCTATCCGTTAAGGACGGACGGACCGACCCTAATTATAGAAAAGCTTCGCTTTTAAAAACCAGTCTGCTCCTTGACATAGATTTTTATTACAAATTCATACATGTTTATTTTCAGGTACCCCTCTCCAAAACTCGATGAAAGAACTATGGGCCTTGCTCCACTTTATTATGCCGCTCAAATTCGACAGCTGGGATGAATTCAACGAGGTGCACGGTACGGACAGGGCCGAGAAGCGCGGGTACGCCAAACTGCACAAAGTCCTGGAGCCGTTCATCCTAAGACGAGTCAAGAAAGACGTAGAAAAAGATCTTCCAGCCAAAGTTGAACAAATTTTGCGAGTTGAAATGTCCCGGTTACAAAAACAATATTATAAATATATTCTTACTAAAAACTACACAGCATTGACTAAAGGCGTGAAGGGTGCAACTGTTAGTTTTGTTAATATTGTTGTAGAACTAAAAAAGTGTTGTAACCACGGTTACCTAACCAAAGCCCCGGACGAAAAGGTCGAATACAGTCTGACGCGGGACGAACGGCTTCAAAATTTATTACGTGGCAGCGGCAAATTGCTGCTGCTCGACAAACTACTCGTCCGATTACGCGAGACCGGGCACAGAGTTTTAATATTTTCACAAATGGTCATGATGCTCGATATTCTAGTGGATTATCTGGAGCTGCGGCGCTTTCCATTCCAGCGCCTTGACGGCGGAATAAAGGGCGAGCTTAGAAAGAATGCCATAGAGCATTTCAACGCGCCTGGGTCTACGGACTTCTGTTTCCTGTTGTCGACGCGTGCCGGAGGTCTGGGCATCAATCTGGCAACCGCAGACACTGTCATCATCTTTGACAGTGATTGGAATCCGCAGAATGATTTGCAGGTAGATACTAATTTGTTTATAAGCGATACTACTCTGTAATTTCATATGTTCGTCCGTTCATTGTTTAACTAAGTAGGGGGGAAACGTTATTTTTAAAGCAGCTAGGTATTCAAAATAGATGGCTGAAATTCCCTTACAATGGAACAACCTGTACATAACTTACTTGATCCATCAGTGTTTCTGACGGTCATTTGAATTTATATTGTCCTTTTTTCACTTTCATTATTAACCCCAAATACTTATTTATTTTTATCTTTTGTGAATATGAAACACGTGTGAGAAAGTTTAAGCACATCTATTTTTTAAGGCCATGGCTCGCGCGCACAGGATCGGTCAGAAGGAGCAGGTGAACGTGTACAGGCTGGTCACTAAGAACAGCGTGGAAGAGGAGATTATTGAGAGGTAGAAATGTTTTTTTTTTGTCTTGGCTAAGTGTGTGAACGAGATCAGGCTAAGGAGAGTGTAACAAAAGCTTTACAACCACATTATTTTATTCAATGGGTCAAAAATTTTGGGTACTAATTCTATTTGGTGTACAGCGTTCTAACTAAAGACGCTCAAAACGCTTCCTACATCTACTGTGTGATATGTCTGTTGCGCGACATTAATAAAAAAAATTGGAGGAATGCCTTAGCCCAAAACAGGGCCAAATCATTACCATGATTAGTTAGAATTTCCAGAGAAAGGTCGTGCAATAAAATAGTTGGTTGTAAGTTGTTACTTAACCTACTAACTCGGGTGTTTGGACAGAAAAGGAGATACTGGCTCCCCTTAGTATCCTTGGTTGTTGGACCTTATATTTATTGAAAAATTACATGAACTCTAATATACCTAATAAAATATGCTATTCAGAGCCAAGAAGAAGATGGTTTTAGATCATTTGGTTATTCAGCGGATGGATACAACTGGAAAACAACTATTCAAAACAGGAATGGGAATCAATATGTATATTTGTGTTTGTGTTTTTACGTCACTTCAGGCCGGGAAGGGGCGGCGGGGGAAGTATTTCGATCTCTACTTTAAGAGTATTTTACTTTTAGTGGTCCAAAGATTATGGAGATCCTTCGCTACATACCGACACACAGAGACTTTATAACATCCTATTATTTTTATTTAAGGAATTATCGCTCTTTTTATCTCTGTATATAGAAACATCTAATAGTGGGGGATATTTTCCCCAAAACTTTTACAGAAGTACCCCTTAAAATATTTTCTAATTATTTAAGTCTGCCTAACCTATATTTATTCCCTGACCTACTGATTAGGCCACGCCGAAAAATCCGGTCAACCCTTCAGCAAGGAAGAGCTTAATGCAATTCTCAAATTTGGTGCCGAGGAATTGTTTAAAGAGGATGATGAGAAACCGGACGGCACTGCTGGTGATGAACCTATCTGTGATATTGACGAGATATTGCGCAGAGCTGAAACTAGAACTGAAGAGGTCAGTTTTTGATGTTTGTTAATTTTTAAGGGGCACTTGACGAACGGGTTGGGTGGAAGTCTACCCAACTTTCCATTTTAAATTGAAAAATAGGAAGAAAGACAAAGCAGGATTTATGAGGGGTATTTTTTTTCGTAGGCTATTTCTTTAGTACCTTTCCCCTAAATATTATCAACATTCTCTTGTTTATGAGAGCTTCATGTAAAAATGACTACAAAGTTCCTCTCCCCCCCCCCACACACACACTCTCTCTTACCCCTTGCTTCTAATCGCGAAGTTACTCTATATAATTGTTATTATCAAGGTTGAAGAGGATGATGACGGCCTGTTGTCCTCCTTCAAAGTTGCCAGCCTGACCATGGACGAGGACGAAGTGGTGACTACGGCCTCGCTGTCTGGCAACAACAAGGAGAACAGCAGCTCTGGTGGCGGAGGCATACAGAAACTCTGGGACCAGATTATTCCGGATAGTTACAGGTCAATTTTTTTATTAAACAGATATCATTAATGGTTGGATATCATTATAGCAATTATACAAATTGCGGTTTTCAAGTACCTACACATATCAAATCTGACTGGGATTTTAACAACTTGCAAAAAGCAGCAACTGTGTTTTGGTAATATGGTTTTAATTAGAATTGCCTATTTATTTACTAACCCACACGTTTTGTAAAAAAAAACTTTTTGCATTATTGTCAAAACTACAGCACCAAATAAAAAAAATTTCACGTTATTTGTTTAGCCCCTAGCACTGTACCTTTAATCCACCTAACATAAGATTGGCCGTCTTGTTTGCCCGCAGCACTTACAAGTGCCCTGCTCCTTTCCCTGTGCTTATTATTATCGAATTCATTTTTTTGCTATTCACAAAATAGTTTTCAGTCGTTCTATGCAGTAATAGAATGTTCATATGCTTTGTTCGCATCTTCACCTATCTAATTCTACAGGGCTGAGTTGGAGGAGGAGGAACGACAAAAGGAGCTGGCCGAACTCTACCTGGGACCACGCCAACGTAAGACTGTCCTGCAGAACGGCGAAAACAAGGAGAACGAGGGCAAGCGCAAGCACGACAGCGGAGATGAGTCTAAAACCGACAACACAGACGTAGATTCCCCGCCGAAAAAGAAGAAAAAGATGGAGAAAGTTAAAGGCTTCAATGACAATGAAATCCGTAGGTTTATCAAGTCTTACAAAAAATATGCTCAACCTTTGACCCGTATGCAAGATATTGCACAGGATGCCGATTTAGCCGACAAAAACCTCCAGGAACTTGTCGAGCTGGGACGGCATGTGAGGGACGTCTGTGAGTCGGCCGTGGAGAACGAGACTGAAGAGAAAAAGGCTACCAATGTTAAAATTGGCGGCGTTGCGGTTCATGCTAAAAAGCTGCTCGAAACTGAGGTACTCTTGCGGCCGCTTGGTAAACTAATGCCGGCCGACAAATCCTCGAGGCTCGGTTGGGAGTTGGGACAATGGACTAAGGATGCCAACTTTGATGTGGATTGGGGCGCTAAAGAGGATAGCCGGCTTCTGGCGGGAATATTTGAACATGGACTCGGAAATTGGGAAGATATTAAGGTATATTATTTGTATTCTACACTTTCATGACTTGCTTGTGCTTTCCCTCAAAGTACTAAGCGAGCACAGAAACCTCTTCATTTTTTTGAATAAAATAGAAATAAGAGGGCGATATCTTCTTTCCTAGCCCTTCCTGGGAGTCATTAACCTGTTAGACTAACCTGTACCCAATATAACTGCCAAAAAACTCCTCCTCCCCCCTTATCTTTTTCCAATTAATTTTAAAATAGCTTTACATAAGTATCGCTATCTATTAATTTTCTTGTTCTTACACTTTGTCACTTACCTTTTTTAGTAGCGAAGCTACTCTATAATTCACTTTGTCCGTCCGTCAGTCCGTAACGCTATGGGGGAAATGGGATTTACTCAGCTCCTATAAAAGATAGAATGCTGAAATTTTTTGACAACATTCCCATCATTAAGGAGCACAATTGACTATAAAACATCATTGGCGGTCGGACCGATTTTTAGCAGGTTTTAGGCTATTTTTATATTTTTCACATTTTTCTCCATATCTTCAGTGTTTATGGTCCGATTTTCAAAATTTTTTCAGTTACAGATATCAAAATTAAATTTCCCGTCGTTTAAAGAAAACAACCATGAAGGCCAGACTGCCTTTTTAGCAGGTTTTAGGCTATTTTTATATTTTTTCACATTTTTCTCCATATCTTCAGTGTTTATGGTCTGATTTTCAAAATTTTTTCAGTTATAGATATCAAAATTAAATTTCCCGTCTTTTAAAGAAAACAACCATGACTGCCAGCCTGCCTTTTTAGCAGGTTTTAGGCTATTTTTATATATTTAACACTTTCTCCATATCTTCAGTGTATATGGTCCGATTTTCCAAATTTTGTAAGTTAAGGATTTAAAAATTAAATTTTTTGTCGTTTTAAGAAAACAACCATGGCGGCCAGACTGCCTTTTATCAGGTTTTTGGCTATTTTTATATGTTTTACATATTTTCCCAATCCCCATATCTTTGTTTATTTTGATCAAATTTTCAAACTTTTATGGGATATCAGTATAATTTTTCCCATTGTTAAGATTATCTTTAATATAATTTACTTTGACCAACGTCATCATACAAAATAAAACAAGGTTTCATGTTTATTTTATCCAAAAAATCTATTCTTGATTTTAGTAAAAACCTTTTGTGCTTCGCTACTTATGGATGTTGTCATCCTTGTTTTTAAATAGGCTGATAAAGAGCTAAACCTTGGTGGAAAGATCCTACTAAATGCCAATTGTAAACCTCAAATGAAACACCTGGACGCCAGAGCAACTTATTTACTAAAACTGCTTGCCAAAGCAGAAGGTGGAACTAAAAAGGCTGTGGCGGCTAAACCAAAGGCTAAAAAGAAGGCGGCTGCTGTGAAAGATGACCCTGAAGATTTGTCAACGAAAGAGTATATCAGCAAGGAAATTATTGAGGATGAGGATAGTTCAGACAGTGATGATAAACACGATAAGAAGGTGAAAAAGAAGAAGGATGAGAAAGATAAAAAGAAAGGTTTGTAAATTTTTATTATAATGCAATAGTGGCAAGTTTAATTTGTAGTACATGTATCTCGAACAAGATTTCATAATGGCTAAAATGATTGCATTATTTTTTTTTACGAAGCTTTGTATTGGTTCTGGTCAGGTATTAGGTAACTGTTTGGTAAGTAAACAAAAAATAAAGAAAAATCATGGGACTCTCGGCTCGAATAAAAAAATATTTCTTTAACGTTGTAAGGAGTGTAGGAAGAGGTAGGAGAGAAATACTTCCTAAAAGTATCGCGACTCGTTGGAAAAATACATAGGTATACTCCTTTGATTCAAATACAATTTGGAATTAATAACCCTTTGAGGATGAGACTTTATTTCTTGTTATATCCAGGTCCTGTACATTACGGCGGCAAATCCGGGCAGGAAGAGTTGGATCCGGAGGTGTTCAAACAATGCAAGGAGAAGATGAGAGACGTTAAGAAAGCCCTGAAAGCCTTGGATCAACCAGATCCTGACCACTCGGAAGAGGATCAGGTAAAAATTCATTTTCATAATCTGATTATATCTAGGGAGGGAGGGAAAATGGTACTTAGAATTATACTAGTACCTACAGTGCAGTGTATTAATTCTTTCTGCCATTCGATGGCCTAATCAGTTAACATTGGGGGTTTTAAGTTTTTTTTTGTGGGGGGGGGGGGAAGGGGGGCTGGTTTACAGGGATAATATTTTCCAAAATAGTTACTAACCGTTTTAACATTAACATTAACATTAACATACTAACCGTTTTGAAGAATACATTAATATCTTCTCTGTATTGAAGTAACCTATCACTCACATATAACTCTTAGACATCCTGTTACTTTTATAAATACTTTAGGGTAATCACACAAAACAGTGCCTGTTAAAGATTGGTAACCATATTGACGGAATTCTTCACTCCATGTCAGAAGAAAAAGCTAAAGAATGGAAAAGGTAAATTATTTATTATGTCATGAGCGCAGCTAATCTTTAACTAAATTTGACCATCTCTTGAATGGTTAGTTATCGCATCGTGTTATGGACAGCTTTCCCCGTTTTGAAATAAAAATTGAATACTTAAACTCGTTTTCTTTGCCGAAGGCCAGTGCTAACAAAACTGGTAGATATTAATCTTATGGTTTTTATTTTAATAGTCGTGAAAAATCTACCCCCTTTACCCCATCATCTTCCCTCCTACTGGATGAACGAACTGACCATTAATCCATTATTCTAAATCACTTGTCTTTCAGCAATCTATGGTATTTCGTGTCAAAGTTCACGGAGTTTGACCCGAAGAAGTTGTACAAACTGTACCGCCACGCCAAGAAGAAGGAGGGCCGCACTGACCACGACGACGAGAGTGCCAAGTCCTCCGACAACAAAGAGAAGAAGAAAAAGAAGCACAAGGAAAAAGAAAGAGAGCGGGACGCGAAAAAAGACTCGACATCCCGTGACTCACGAGAAAAAGAGTCGCGAACGGACCGTGAATCTCAGCCAAGAAAGAGTCTTGAGCGTGTCCCGCCCTCGCACAATGTACCTGGCCATCATTCTAACGTACCTAATTCCGCCGTTGGTGGAGGCAACGCCAGCGGATTCAGCGGAAAAATTGAAAAATACCGCCAAGACCACCGACCATCACCACCTACCTCATCCAATCGGTATAACAATGGCGATAAAACCGCCAATAGCCGCCCGCCTTATAATAAATTCGACAAAGGTTATGACAAGGGACGAGGGGCGCCGCACAATAACGGTTATAATCAGCAATCTCGGTATGGCGGAAATGGTGGGACAAGCCGCTATAGTGAAAGTTATAGCAGCAGTGGCAAGTATGATAACAACAGGAATCAAGACGGCGGTAACCGGTATAATAGAGGACATGGGTCTGGTGGCGGTGGCGGCGGACACTACCGTTCTGGGTCAGGTTCAGGACATCACAAGGACGACAGAGGGCGGTACTACAAAAGCGGCGATAGAAACCGGTATCATGGACCTTCGGGTGGCGGCTCGCGTGACGGATGGAGAGGTCGCGATTATGGCTATGAGGACTCCCGTTCATCGCGTGATAGCTACACTACCGGCGGCGGGGGTGCGGATTCTTCGCGCGGCGAAGGTGGTTATTCTACGGAAGGCGGTGTTGGGGCTTATTCTGCGGGTGGAGGTGTGGGCGATGATGAGGCGAGGGACGGATATGATGATCCTGCTTTGGATGGCGTTATTGTAAGAGATGCCAGCGACATGTGATTTCTTTACAAACCTGATGAAACTAAGAAATATGGGTTTAATAGACTCTTGTTTTTAGCTACTTGTGATTTGAACTAGCTATGATAATCAGGAATTAAGGTAATTGGAGCTCTAATATTACGCCATAAAAATAAGGCAATATATTCTTTAAATTCCAATTAAAAATTTCAAAAACCTTTAATCCTAAAAACAGAATTGTTTACATACTCTTAATTTGAATAATTAAAATCTATGTTGTGACCTTACCATGGACACATTTGTTTTTGTTGAGCTATGATTATTATTTCTTATAATTTCTGTTATATATTTTGTAATGAGTTTACTCGTGTAGTGACATGAAAATGCTTCTGAGATATTTTAAAAGGATATTCACACAGAATAATTTTACTACAAGTATTTTTGCTGTTCTGTATAAGGACCTTACCTATTTTTGAAAAATGTTTGTAAATGAAAAAGGGTAGTTTTAGTTTACCGCTTATAATAAAATGAATAAAACTGGTTATTATGTGATTTAAATAGGTTTAACATATATATTTCTTTTAATCAAAAAATCATAGATTTGTTAGTTTTAGCCATACATGTAAATTTATCATCAGAGGGCTATTATTTCATTAAAAATCATATCAAGATGCGAATGATATTATTATTAACTATATTAAATATGAATCTACTTAACAGAAAAAGGAAAACATTTTGTTGAGAAAAATTGTTGAAAAGCATCGCTTAATATAATCATAAGTCATAAATGCAGAACATATTATTAAAACTCTAGTTTACATGTGTGTACCTTAAATTATGATCTATCATTATTATTCATATGTTAATAAGATTGTTATTTAAATATAATATGGTTGCTATACAATGTTTTTCAAAGCTTAGCGTTTCTATAATAAGGGTTTGTACGACTACGTCCGTCTGTATCTTTAAATTTTGATTCCTGTAACAGTTAGGTACAACTTATAAAGTGAAGCAACTCTAATAATTACCAGAAATCCGTACGTCAATTTGAAACCTGTAGTTTTTTAACTTTTTGCAAGATATTATTCATCTGGTTTTTGGAATAATGACTCCTTGTCAAGGTATAACCAACAAGCGAAATAAATCTAAAATAATATTTGGGGGGCAAATGGAGAGGTCGTCAATTTTACGATGTGTTGCCCCCCAACGACAGCTGAAAAACACGTATAGCTTTCGTGATTATCTTCCGAATTAATTTCGTTATTGGTATGAGCTGACTTCTTGTACAAAAAGGATAACACTAAAAGCGAGGAATCTCTATAATCAAATTATAAAAATGAAAGCCTTGCATTCTTTACTCTATATTGCATTGTAACTAAAGTGTTTAGATCTCCAAATTTATGTTCTTCTTTCTGAAATGTTGTTTTTATTGTATTATCCACGAAAATAAATGACAATTATCCGTAACACATAGAGACGTTTAAGTGTTGGAGTAGAACTTAAACTTTAAAACCTCTCATTTTACCCACTTATAAAAGGCATGGACGTCACTGCTGTTAAATATAACTAAATATTTCTTCATTTCGTTATAAAAACTTCTTCTCATGGCTCGGCAGGCGCCCGAAAGCTTAAGGAAATAATTTTTTTACAATTTCTAAAAAACAGCTTGAAGTCTAAACTTAACCCAAAAATGGTAATCCCTTTTTTTCAATTAATTTTTAAGCTTCCAAACGGGTTTGAATTTGAGGCTTAGTCGCGACTGCCGAACCCTGTTGCTTCTAAAAAAAAAATGCAATCAATTAATATGCTATGTATATTGTATATAAATTGCAAGGAACAATTGATTTTAAAGAAAAGAAAATGATTAATTATAAACGATATGACAATAATATATTATTTAGTATAAAACAAACATGTTTTCATTACAGAAATTTAGTGAAGCTGCTCTGTAAATCATATTTAGAGATAAAAAGTATAATTTGGCAGGTATAAGGTATAACCAACAAGCGAAAAAAATCTAAAATAATATTTGGGGGGCAAATGGAGAGGTCGTCGATTTTACGATGTGTTGCCCCCCAACGACAGTTGAAAAACACGTATAAGTTTCGTGATTTTTTTCCGAATTTATTTCGTTATTGGTATAAGCTGATAATTTGGTACATCTCATGGAGTCCAAGCTGTTAATTTTCTGATGTTAGGACAAAAAGATATAATAGAAGGGGAGTGGTTTAACTTTTTTAAAACAACTTAAATACCAACCAAAGATTTTTCAGTGTGGCTTTGAAAACGATTAATATCCGCTGGAATAGAACCGGTTCTCAGTTGTTCTGAAAATCATGTGTTTTCAACGAATATTTAAATCAAATCATAAGATTAATACCAGTTTTGTGTTAATCTTATATTTTTTCACTTTAATAGATCCGCAGATAGATGGCTATATGGGACGCGATAATTATCTAATGAAAATATAAAAATGAAAACAAAAGGCGTTCCCCTGATCAATCAAAATTCTTAGCAAAAATGCTGGTATGGGAATATAAATTGTTTTAGACTGGCAAAATCATTTTGCTAATTTGGGTTGCTATGATTGATTTGATTCCGACAAAAAGTTGTAATTAAATACTGTTTATTTATATTTTATATCTCAGGGATAAAGGGATTAATTAATTTATATCATAGCTCAAACAGTCATCAAAAGTAACTATTTTTCGGTAGATTTGCAATGAATTAGACAAAGGTCGTGAAATCAAGGCTAGATTAGAGACCCATAATACTGAACGAACGTTCGATAACAAACATGTTAATTCAGAACTTGACCTAATAGGATACCCTAAATACACGTTTTTTAAAAAGTTTCTTGAAAAGGCAAAACTATTTTGATAGAATTTTCAGAACCTACTATTCAAAAACAAATTTTCAGCTAAAAAATTATCAGTAAATTTCAAGTTTCCAGTAATAGACAAACTAAAGGGGGGGGGGGGGTTTAATGCAACCATCTCGTAATCAATGTATAAATGGCACTTAAAATTCGAATTTTGATCTGAAATTTTGCATGAGTAATCCTTGGTAGGTCTATTTTCCCTAAATCGAAAAAAAAGTAACGGCTCAGCCGTTTTTTGGCTATTTTTAGGGCAAATCTGTCATAAATTACGTAGAAATCTACTTTTTGAAACATATTTTTGCTTTAAATCATGTAAAATGATACAAAAAAAACAACATTTTTTAGATTTCTAGTACCAGCACTTACCGGCTAGAACCGTTTGAAAACGTTTTGGATCGGAAAAGAGCATTATGTGGAGAGAGGTTTCGTGATGGATTTCGCTTGAAAATACCCAACAAATGGCTAAACTGATGAGCCGCCAGCAGTTAGCCGCTACTTTTCCACCTTTTTTTCGATTTAGGGAAAATAGACTAACCAAGGTTTACTCATGCAAAATTTCAGATCAAAATTCGAATTCTAAGTGCCATTTATACATTGATTACGAGATGGTTGCATTAAAAAAAACCCCCCTTATGAAAATGGAGTTAGAGGGGAAAATTAGTCATAAGTTTTGGTCGAGTTTAGTTTCTCTACAATAAAGAGTTAAGACTCTTGGGGGCTAGGTGTTGCTTCGGGTACTAGGTAACTAGACCTCTCTCCACGCACCTTGAAACATACATACAATACTTATGATTGCGGTGTAAAGCGTCCATTCACCCATCAGACAACCAACTCTCTGAGATGCACGACCTTTGTCTGAGAAGTCCCAACTGTGCATGGTAGCGAGTTGCGCCTGTTTTGGGCCAAGGCATTCCCCCCACTCTAACTATTTACGTCGCGCATCTGACATAGTAGCAGTGGGAACCATTTTTAACGTCTTTAGTTGTGACGCGGTGTCGGGCCGAGATTCGAACCTATCACCTTCCCGACGACGAGCGAATGCACTACGTGTTAAGCCACGGTCGCGGGTTTAGTTTCTCTACAATAACATATCAAATAGAAAAATTCAGGGATCTTAATAGATAATAAACGATGAATTGATATACAACTCTGATAATAATGAAGAAACACCTTTTGTAGATTAAAATTATTGGTTGAAAAATTTGGACAAAAATCCCAAATCAGAATAAGGAAAGTTTTGAGCCCCTGTACACCACCCTTGACAAGGGTCTGACTATACATACACACCCTTAATACAGTCAAGGCAAAATAAGCCACACACCACTTAAATTTAAGGGTGATCTTGAAAAAAATTTCTGCGTTATTTCACCAATTTATGGACACTTTTCATTGGGTGGTGTATCTACCCCCTAACACTAAAAATACACAATTCTTATTGCCTGCAATACACCCCCCTAAATCTCAGACCCGCCTATGCTCTCCTCGATTTTGGTTTAAAAGGGGTGTCAACATTTTCTGGTGTTAATCGCGCACCCTCCCAGGCTAAAATGTTTTAGTGTAAGAGTTTTACATTTTTAAAAGCGAAGCTTTTCTATAATTAGGGCCGGTCCGTACGTAACGGATAGCTAATTTAGGCATGTTAGAATTGTCATATCAATTTCAAACTTTGCATGGTGATTCCCAGAGGAGTTAGGCACGATTTAGAAAGCGAAGCAAATCTATAATCGTTACCAGAAAGTCCGTACGTCCATTTTAAACATGTTGCTTTTTAACTTTTTTAACATCAAATTTTTATGTGATAAAATTATCCGATTGGTCTGATTTTTGAAATACTGATTCCTAGGATAGCAAAGTACATTGTTATAAACGAAGCATCTCTATAATCAAGTCCTAAAAATGTAAGTATGTCCTTAGACAATATCCTGTATTTAAGCTGTTTTTCAACAAAATTTACTTACAATTTTGTTTCGTTCGACTTTAATACATTTATATTCTGATTATTCAGTTCTGACACTATACACGTGTAAATGTTCGTTTGTCCTAAAGTTTCAGAGCTTCGCCTTTATGGATGTTGTCATCCTTGTTGTACTTTACTCTACATACATAAATACTTACTCACACTCTTTCAATATAAAAATACTTTACAACAGTAATTTAAATATGATAATTTTTCCTTTCATTTTATATATCAAATTAATTATTTATATAAAATATTTCAATAGCGGGGCTACTTTAGAATTGTGACTTTAATTCTTTAACCGTTTGTCTCTCTTACCCAAAATTATCTCCTGTTATCTTACTTTCCCTCTCTTTCTCCTCTATATTCTATATATTATCTCTTTTCCTTTCTCTACTTTACTTTCTCCACCATGATCACTTTTAAAAGCTTCGCTAACATTGGACGCAACCATTCTTGAATCTAGTTGTAATTTTAGCTCCAATCGTAAGTGTACAAATCAATTAGGTCGAATTCCAACATGGCTTCGAAACCAATAAATATCCCCTGGATCAGAACTGGTCCTCGGCCATACTGAAAAATCATGTATAACATCGTATTACAGAAAATTTTACGAATAATATAAAAATCATAAAATTAATGGTAGCCCGGGCTTTAGGCCCCTCGGAGCTATAAAAAGGTCTCTATAATGCGTGTAGCGGCAAAATAATGGTTCCACTAAAACCATTTCTTCTTGAGAGTGAAGTTTAAACGCATTCTAAATGATTCAATTATTGATACGGTCTGAGGATTTATTCACTGTTAAATAAAATAAACACCAGCTTAGTTTTATAATTTATTTCACAAAAGTACTTAATAATTTCTGGCACTTATCACTACTGTTTACAGTACATTAATAAAACTCAAGTTGTTCTAATAGAATTGATCATTTTCCTCTGAAATAATCAAAAAATAAAGTAAAGTATAATATCAAAAGAACAACCTTTACACAATAGAAATGTTCTAAATAATAAATTAAAACACAAATTCTTAAAAATTGCATAATAGCAATTGATAATATAAAAGACTGTCATATAAGGATTAATTTAATATTGTATGAAGCGAATAATTTTAAGTTTTACAACAATACGTTAAGTAGCTACTCTATTATTTTTAAATCTTTTTTGTCTGTCCGTTATTACCTGCAGATTGTCTAATTTTATTAGTGTTATCAAATTAGGACTATAAGAGTTATTAGACAATTAATTGCGCTTTCACTCAAGGTGAATATTAAGCACTGACGCCCCTTCCCCCTCCATAATAAATCACGCATAAGAGTAGCTAAATATATTTTCTTGTGCTTTAAATAAAACTGTGTTAGGTTAGAAAATTTATATCTTTTTCTAAACAATGGACATATTATTACTTGGATGTTACACTAGATTATTTTCATGTTATCTATTAAAGTGAAGCTCAAAATAACACTACACCCCCTTTACCTGCATCCCCTACCCTCCTAATGGATGAACGAACTGACTAATAAATGAGTTCCATGTTAGAAATCTTAATTGATGACATTTTCCCCCTAACATAATATCCACGTATATTCTATTTCTATTTTCTTAACACAGCTCTATCCAACTTTTATGGCATCATTTGAATTTCTTTCTTTTCATTCAAAAGAATTTATACAAAATAATAAGGTTTATTCAAAACGTAACAAAAAATTTTTTTTTATGCAGCGTAATTAATACCTAACTATTTAATTAAAACTTAATTTTCTGACTACAATTAAGACATTATTATTATTATTCATTTGAAGCTCTTAAATTAAAGTGTGGTATTCGGCAACCGTGAGCCATGCCTATGGCAACCCTGACCGGGGTTCGGGGAAGGGCCAAAGGCCCTCCCCCGAGTCCTGGGGAAGGGGTCTGCCGACCCCCTCCCTATGCCTAAAATTAATGATTGATTCTGACAGCCTTATTATGGTTAAGCTGTATTGTTAATTCCCCCCACCCTTTCCAGGGATGGGGGATCATTATTGCCCAAACTGACTATTGTATATGTATTATATTGCTTTTATTTATGATTATTTATTCCTATCTGTGTAGTTATTGTTTGTTGTATATAACGCTAGTAATCCTTAGACCTTCAATAAAGGAACAACTGAATAGACTCTGTTTATTATTTAGTGATTGCTAGAGAAGCGTAGCTTCTCTATAGTATAGGTGTCCACGTCTGTTCACACTGCCGTAGTCATTTGAACTCTGGTGTCTGCCATTTATCCTAGGCGGATACCACAACTTTTGGTGACAGCTGTGTGAGATTACGGCAAACCACAAGTGTAGAGCAGACGCGCAGCTGAGGCTAAGGTACTCCCAGCAGTGAAACTGGCAAAACTGACACAAGCAACCTGAATTACCCACCCTGGATAGCAAGGTCTAACTCTGCATCCGGCAGTTGTGGAAGCGAAATCTAGCGAGATCGGACGAGAGACTGCGGAGAGCAGCGAAACTTGACGGAGAACCGCGAGAAGCGCCGACATCTAACGGAGAATTGAGCGCTCAAGGGCTGAAACAGGCCTGCGGACGGGCTGAAACAGGCCAACTAAGTGTAAACGGCTGAAAATAGGCCAACATTTACTGCAAGAGATAGCAGGATTCGAACCAGCGGCACTGCAGGACGGGACATTCCCTGCCGCCACCAGCCGGATTCGGATACACGGCGCTGCAGGACGGGACATTCCCTGCCGCCGACAAGCTGAAACAAGCCAAGGATTCGAACCAGCGGCGCTGCAGGACGGGACATTCCCTGCCGCCACCAGCTGGATTCGGATACATGGCGCTGCAGGACGGGACATTCCCTGCCGCCGACAGGCTGAAACAAGCCAACTAGCTGCGAGCTGCGAGCGAACATACGAGTGTAGTGTACCAAGCAGAGGAAACTACGTCAACTCCAAGTATCCTGAGAGGCTACAGCGCAGCCACCCATCTAGAAAAGCAGATATTATATCACATTGTAGGGATTACCACCCTAGTGTGAAGGCTGAACAATAGATTTATGAGCAAGGATTGGTAAACAATTTGTTGTGTATTGTGATAAGGCCAAAAATAGAACCTAGATGTAATATAACAATGCATTGATAAACAATCTAACCCCCCAAGCCTCCAGCACAACAAATACACCCCTTATTCCAGCGGAAAGGGAGGGGCCCACCATCCATTGAAGAAAATACAATTGAGGTGACATAACAACAAGCCCAGGATTAAGGAAAAGGGCACAATTACCTCACCACACAGTTACCTCAAACCCACAGCACTCCCCCTCTCCATAGGGGGAACGGACGGTTTTACCCCGTCCCCTCACGCGCTTCCCCCCTCCTACCCACACCTGACTAAGTCCGCCCACGGTGTGGAGATAGCGACCGGGAGAACAGAGCGCCATTTACGGGTCGCGCAGCAGAGTTCGGGACGCATAACAAAATTCAACGGACGAATAAGACAAAGCGGACCAATGAGAGAGCGGGTTGAGGGATAAGTGCGCGTTTTACCTGTGTGCGCGGATCTGATGGTGCGTAAGCGCGTTGCAAGGAAAGGATATTTCACGCACACACACACACACACAGGAGCGGAGCTACTCCATAGCATCCAACAGAGATATTTTTAGAAAACAAGACTTGCAAGCTTCTCCCTCCTATCTATAGTGTGATAAAGGAAAACCCAATCAGTTCCTGACAGCAGTTCAGACCCTCAACAGCTATCTACCCCTACCAGCCTACTCTACAACTCAGAAAAAAACTAGTGACAAGTACTTTGGGTACATCTAAGTTACATCTTTGTAGTTAAACTACCAACCTAGTGATAAACAGTGTTGGCTGCTAGGCTAGAAAGCCTCAAGTGTAAACCATTTATAGTATTGACTTAAAACTTCGTGTCCCGCCGCTGAACCGTTGACCCGATGGAGCAGCCGCAAGCGCCAGGAGGCGACCAAGCCCAAGGATGGCTCCAGGATGATCCCCAACCGGCTCCAGCCGAGTACCGCAAGCTGATGCTGAGTAACCTGCCGGAGTATAGAGGACCGCCCAAGCAATCCTGGAGTTCCCACATCCGGAGACTCGAGATGTCATGGGCGGCTTACCGTGTGCCTCCCCATGACACACTAAACCGCCACAACGCCCTTTTACTGTCACTGGTGGGGCAAGCGGCGGAGATGGCCTCTCATCTGTTTGGCGAGGCAGGCCAAGCCTTGACATACGAACAAGTCAAGGCCGAGTGTGAAATGTTATTTCGTCCAGCCTTTGAATCCCAGACTTTGAAGCAAGCCTTCAGGGATTACAGGCAACACTCGACAGAACCTATACAAGCATACATATCCACAAAGTGTGCCTTGTATAGGGAGGCCTATAGCCATGAGGACCTTGAATTGTTGATAGACGAATTAAATCGTGGCATTCGTAACGCTAATGTGAAACGTGAAATGATGAGTCATGAGATCGCCTCGGTACCTGAGTACACGAGGCGAGCCATGTTTACCGTCACAATGATCACCAAGCAGCTGAAGGAGGGTGTGTGCCTAGTGGACGCCACCGACGGGCTCACGGGATCAGCCAGCGTCCAGTTGCCCCACTACGATGAGTCGGAGCCAATGGAGATTGGCGCCTTGGCTCCGGGTCTCCACCAGATGGGGAAGGTCGCCCCAGATGACAAGACTTCAGGCCGCTGTTACCGCTGCCAAGGGAAAGGCCACCGAGCCCGAGACTGTCCGACGCCTATGGAGGTCAGCCTAGAAGAGAGACGCACCCAGCCACGCCGTGACCGTCCTGCCAAGTGCGACCGTTGCCACTATGCTGGCCATACGGCGGCCGAGTGCAGAGCCGACTGGGACCAGGTAGCCGGCCGGAGGCGCTCCGCGGACAAGGGCGCTCCCCCAGGAAAGCCCAGCAGAGTAGCCAACATGGAAGGGAGCGCGCCCCCAGCAACACCCCAGCAAGCAGCCGCCCCCAACGCAGCGGGCGGAGCCGACGGAATGCTG
The DNA here is from genome assembly GCF_053477335.1 of Acartia tonsa. Lineage (NCBI taxonomy): Eukaryota > Metazoa > Arthropoda > Copepoda > Calanoida > Acartiidae > Acartia > Acartia tonsa. Next base: position 9,069,590 of record NC_137261.1, on the reverse strand, counting down.
CAGTTCGGAACCGTCCCAGCTAGAATCAACGTACTGGGAGGAGCGGCTGAACCCAACCGGGTTGGCCTGGGCTTCAGCCTCAACCACCTGGGGCCGGAGTTTGTGCAGCCCAACAACATCGCCGAGCCAGAAGTCCTGAGGCCCCAGCCCTTCAGCCTCAACATGATGGGGCCTGCCCGACCGAGCCTACCCAGCAAGAGTGGAGGGGCGCTACCCAGCGTCACTGAGACGGTGTACGGAGAGGCCCTGGCGGCCGTTGAACGAGAGAGGCAGGAGGCGCTAGCCAGCGCATTGGAGTCGATGTATGGGGCGCCATCCGGCGCCGCCACCTGCGATGACTGGGGGGTGCTATCCAGCGCCCCCACCCTGGTGCCTGGGGCGACAACCGTCGCCGCCACCGAGATACCTGGATCCTGGAACGAGCCAGCAGCCCCAGAGGAAGGGGTGACACCCGTCACCCCCAGTCAGCCAGCGCCACCAGCCCGTAGGGAGAGCCCAGCCATACACCATCCAGCGCCCACTGCCAGCCGAGGGAACCCAGCTGCCCATCATTTCCAGTCGAGCCAGGATAAGTTAAATTTGACAAATGTATTGTATCCAAAGTATTGTAACCCTCCAGCCTTGCCTGTGCCTCCCGCACCAGAGGCTTGGGAGATTGAAATTTGGGGATATAAGGACTTGCCTGTGCCCCATGCACCTGAGTTCCTAGGGCAGGGGAGGGACGTAATCCAGGGCGAGCCTGTGCCACACGCACTTCAGCCCCATGCCACTGGGCATGCCATGGACAAGGGAAGGGACCCCTTGGGGCTAGGGGAGCCGACACCCAGGCAGGCGCCAGTCGCCTGTCAGTCTGTCATTGGGGAGGGTATCGGGATGCCCCGGGCACCCAAAGATAACACTCAATGGAAATTTGTATCTAGCCAGGAGCAACCCAGCCGTGTCCAGCCCCAAGAAGCAGCCGTGGCCCGAGCCGAAGATCCCCAGCCGCGTGTGCGAGGTCGATGGCTGTCTGGTAGCTTCTCACACTGGTGGATGGTTCTGTGGGGACTACTGCTCGCAGCCGTGTGGCCTACAACTAGCTACGTCCTGGTAGGGTGGGACTGCGCCAACCCCACCCACGTCACAGCCTACAACAAGGAGAAGATGTGTAGCACGGAACCGCTACACCAGGAGGTGCCCTTGGGCCACGAGGTACATGTCCTGCAGCAAGTCAAGATTAGGGAAACAACAGGATATAGCTGTCAGCTCACCGTGTCCCAGTGGACATTTAGGTGTGGGGTATGGGGTCACCTCAAGGTGACCTCGGTCCCCACCCTCATGAGGCCAACCAAGATTGATCCAGAAACGTGCCGAGACCTGGCCAGGAACCGAGTCTACACGCTGCCAGGCAAGACCCAGCCACTGACGTTCCAGCTGAACCATCCCCTGTTCTTCACCCTCGATATGGTGGGCGCCTTGGTCAACAGCCCCGAGGGGGTGGGTTGTGAAGGGGAGGACGTCCATTTCGAGGGCCAGCTGTACCGCAATGAATTAGTGCTCCAGGAACGACGGCTGCTGGTCAAGGAAGAGACCTATGTAGTGGAGGATGGACGGGTGGAGTCCCAATCTGACCACCTGACCCTAGAATGTCCCCATTCTGAGCTGTCTTGCATTACTGGAGAGGCCACCTACGTGTGGGACCACCTGGGGAGAGATTGCCCCTTGAGGCTGATCCGCAGCCTCCAGCCTAGCCTAGGGATGGATGCGTTCCTGGTTGACCATCAAGCCCAGTTCTTCATCAACATGACCACCCCCACCTCAATAGTGAACTGCGACTTTGAGGCCCATGCCACCAACCACCCAGCATTGTTCGTGGCAGCTGACCCGGCCGCGGCAGCGCTGCCCAGAGTATCGGCCAGGGATGTGGATGTCCCCCTGCAGGCCCAGATACATGCAGGTTACATTGGATTTACCCTGGAGACACGAATGAGAAGCACAGCGGCAGAAGAAGTAGCGGCCAATTGCTGGAAGCTCCAACAACTAGACCCGGCCCACCCGGTGCGTGTCCAGGGGAGCACGTTCTCTGTGCTGAGGGGAGATGTACTGCTCCAGCTTACCTGCCAACGCAACAAATATGTTGTCCGTGAGAGCCATGAATGTTGGGACAAAGTACCAGTGGAACCCACAGGATTCGTAGACGCCGTGACAAAGGTGTATAGCGGCCACGCCACCAAGATTCCCTGCTCCTCCACCTACCCCCTAACTGTGCACGCGGAGGAAGGCTGGATAGAGCTAACCCCCGCACCTAAGAAGAGGCCACCCCCGCTGGATACGCCCAAGCAGCTGCTGACAGAACCTTTGGATGACTTTAGTTCGGGAGGCTTGTATTCGCAGGCTGAGCTGAACGACTGGCAGCAGCTGCTAGCGTTCCCAGCGTATAAAGCCGCCATGCTGACCGGCCTGTCTTATGGCTCATGCGTTCAGCAAGGTAGCTGTTCGGCCACCGGAGACCATGGGATCGTGTCCTACAATATCGACCGACTGGCGGAGGAAGGAGAAGCCGCCCTGGATGTCTGGGCTGGGTTCAGACAAGCTATTCACGAGTGGGGAGATGGCGCAGCCATACTGTGTTTGCTGTTGTTGATTCTCAAACTGCTGGGGGATTTAACCATCATTTCCCTGGCAGCCGCACAAGGAGGTGTACGGGCCGCCATGAATGCGATGTCACAAGTGTTCCTGTACCATCCAACCTTGTACCGTAAGGCCTTGGCCAGAGCCAGACTCACCCATGCCAAGTCCCGGGACTTTTCAGTAGACTGGGATGCCATTCCTATCGGCTGGGAAGCAGCCGAGGAAATGGTGTCCATGCAATCAGCCGATAGCGGGCATGACCGCCCAGGCAGGCCTGGACCACCCTCTGGAAAGCCCCGCGGCCCCTCGGGAGGCCAGGCTGTCGCTCAGACGGTCAACTTGGTAGCCAGTGCCCCAGCCGCTGCCAACAACAACCAGAATGCCCCGTTACTGACCGGCCCCGCAGCGGCTGTGCCCCACGCCAACCTGACACCTGCTGGCGCCGAGCTACGTGTCCAACCAAAGCCAGCCTCTACCTTCTATCCCACGTTGGGAGCCCATCAGCCCTGAAAATCACCACTAGGATTCCATTGAATCATTATCGTTTGTATATATCTTAGCCCTAAGGAGCGGGCCGAAGGCCTCAACCACTGTCGGAAGTCTGGTAGGGAGACCCCCTCCCAGCCTTCCGAGGGGAGAGTTGTGGTATTCGGCAACCGTGAGCCATGCCTATGGCAACCCTGACCGGGGTTCGGGGAAGGGCCAAAGGCCCTCCCCCGAGTCCTGGGGAAGGGGTCTGCCGACCCCCTCCCTATGCCTAAAATTAATGATTGATTCTGACAGCCTTATTATGGTTAAGCTGTATTGTTAATTCCCCCCACCCTTTCCAGGGATGGGGGATCATTATTGCCCAAACTGACTATTGTATATGTATTATATTGCTTTTATTTATGATTATTTATTCCTATCTGTGTAGTTATTGTTTGTTGTATAAACGCTAGTAATCCTTAGACCTTCAATAAAGGAACAACTGAATAGACTCTGTTTATTATTTAGTGATTGCTAGAGAAGCGTAGCTTCTCTATAGTATAGGTGTCCACGTCTGTTCACACTGCCGTAGTCATTTGAACTCTGGTGTCTGCCATTTATCCTAGGCGGATACCACAAAAGTAATATACTAAAAAGGGCTTATTAGCGGCCCTTTCATAAGATAATAGCTGTTAAAATCGATTTATCATGACTGCGGCAGCGAATTTCTGCCAAATACTGAATGCTATCAGGGACTAGGGAATGCTCATCTGACAAATAATTATAAGTGAAAATTTTCCCACAACCCTTATTATTCCTTCTTACCACATTCCCTTTGATTAAATCAAAAAACAAGTTTTACGCCAACAAAATATTTGATTTACGGCAATTTTAAATTGAATAAATTTAGCCAACAAATAAGTCAACGTGGTTACAAAACTGGGCACCTGTGTGATTTATAGTCCAATGTCCGCTCCATCCCTGGTCAATGTGTCCCCTCAATTCTTTTACTTTAATAATGTGACGTCATAATAGCATTATCAACGACGTATAGGGAACATGACGACTATCCTACAACCATTTTCTACTTTTTTTGTATTCAATGGAACGAAAAGAAATAAAAAATTCCGAGCAATTTCGCAGTGCTCAACAGCCGCGCGTAAAACTTAGTGAAATCGTCATATTATAGCTTCATTCATCTGGATATCTAAACTTGTTCCTCAGCAGACAATTCATCTTTTCAGAATTCTTTTTTCTTCACATAAGCGGGTTTAAGACGAACCCCAATCTGTCCTACTTTGAGAAAGACGATTCCAGTGACATCATATACGTTTCGGGAAAGAAAAAGGGAAGGGGGGAAGAAAATCTCTTCAAAAGAGATGGGAGAAAAGGGAAGAGATTTTCTTCCCCCCTTCCTTAAACGTATATGACGTCACTGGAATCGTCTTTCTCAAAGTATGACAGATTGGGGTTCGTCGGGTTTAAGTTTGAGTCTGAGACGCAACTGCCGAGCCCTGATAATTTTGTAATTTCTGTGAAAATGGAACAGAAATGAGTTAATTATTCAATAAAAAATGCATTTTTCAATTAAAGAAAATATAATGACCTTTCCCTTTTTTTCCATTGTAGAGAACTGCAATCAAAATTAAGTCTGAAAGGTGAGTTTTTTTTACGGTAGGGTAAAGCTTTCTTCTTTGTTTTACTGAATAAAAAAAAGATATTCATTATTATCCATATATAAAAGTAATAGGATCTGTGTATGTGTATCTGTCTGTCTGTATTGAAGGACCTCTGTAAACGCTGCACCGATTACAGGAAATGTTTATTTTTTTGTGTGGAGAGGGGGGGGGGGCACCAACCCCCAAACAGAAATTACCAAAAAGTTAAATGAAAGATGGGGGTCGACTTCCACTCACCGCCTCAATACCGCTAGTATTATATACTAAGCTTTTTTTTGTCTGTAGCGAAGAATACTCAAAATCAAAATATAAGACATTTGAAATATTATACAGCTAGTTTTAGACTTTACATTTTATTGCAAATGGAAAAAAACACAAAAACAGAAAGGTGATCAGATAAAGGGCAAGAAGTCTAAGTTTTTTTAATTTGCATTTTGATAAAAATTATAAAATGAATGTATTGACCCAAAGAAATAAACAAAACTTTATTTTTTACAAAATGTTGGCCAATTTGAGCTCACTGTGTTTGGATTAAATAATTGTAACCTTGTTCTATCAAACTAAAATAATTTCAAAAGCTATATAAAAACTGTCATGTCAAAAGAAAATTCAAGGCCCTTTTTTTTATTTAATTAAGTTTTACTTTTGCTTTTCAAACTTTTATTTTATTTGATATTTTCCTTTATATAATGTATAATATACAAATACCTATAAAGTGGCGTGTGGTGAATGTGGTAGTGTTTCCACCCCTAAAAAAAATTAGGGGTAGGATATATAATTTTTTGAGTATTAAATATATCAACACTCAGAAACAGGAATCCTTCGCCTAACAAAGCTGAAATAAAAATGTACAGCCGCAGCTATTCAAAACTTTTATGTTAATCCTCCGCTAGCAAAGCTGAGATAGAAATATACAGCCGCCGCTATTCTACACTAATATGTGCAATTCTCCGCCTAACAAAGCTGAGATAGAAATATACAGGTACTGCTATTATACACTGCTTTGTGCAATTCTTCGCCTAACAAAGATGAGACAGAAATATACAGCCGCCGCCATTCTACACTATTCTGTGCAATCCTTTGCCTAGCAAAGCTGAAGTAGAAATCCAATGCCGCCGCTATTCTAAACTATTCTGTTAATTCTCCGCTAACAAAGCTGAGATAGAAATATACAGCCGCCGCTATTCTACACTGTCTTGTGCAATCCTTTGCCTAACAAAGCTGAGATAGAAATATACAGCCGCCGCTATTCTACATTGTTCTATGCAATTCTCCGCCTAGCAAAGCTAAGATAGAAACAGCCGCCACTATTATACAATGTTCTATGCAATCCTTTGCCTAACAAAGCTGAGATAGAAATGTACAGCCACCGCTATTCTACACTGTTCTGTGCAAACCTTTGCCTAACAAAGCTGAAATAGAAATGCCAACCGCCGCTCTTCTACACTGTTCTGTGCAATCCTTTGCCTAACAAAGCTGAAATAGAAATATACAGCTGCCACTATTCTACACTGTATTGTGCAATCCTCCACCCAACAAAAGTACAGCCGCCGCTATTATACACTATACACTGTGCAATTCTCCACCCAACAAAGATGAGATAGAAATATAAAGCCGCTATTATACACTGTCTTGTGCAATCCTTTGCTTAACAAAGCTGAGATAGAAATATACAACCACCGCTATTCTACAATGTTCTGTGCAATCCTTTACCTGACAAAGCTGAAATAGAAATGTACAGCCGCCGCTATTCTACACTGTCTTGTGCAATCCTTTGCCTAACAAAGCTGAAATAGAAATATACAGCCGCCTCTATTCTAAACTGTTCTAAGCAATCCTTTGCCTAGCAAAGCTGAAATAGAAATGTACAGCCGCCACTATTCTACACTGTTCTGTTAATCGCTAGCAAAGCTAAGATAGAAGTATTCAACCGCCGCTATTCTACACTAATATGTGCAGAGCAATATTCCGCCTAACAAAGCTAAGATAGAAATATACATTATACAACCGCCGCTATTCTACACTGTCTTGTGCAATCCTTTGCCTAACAAAGCTGAAATAGAAATGTACAGCCGCCGCTATTCTATACTGCAATACCCCTCCGAAGAAAACTTAAAGTAAAGCTGCCAAGCCCTGAAAGTTCTATTTATCAACTGTTTTTAGTAAAATTAGAGCAATTATAATTAGTTTTACAAATTACTGTGATTTCCACAAATTTTATAATTAAGTTTCGAATTTGGCAAGGATTATAGTGAAACTATTTTACATAAGTTATATTGTTTTATTGGAAATTAATGTCTAACAACGATGAAAACAAAGCAATGTAGTTCTAAAATAACAAATTAACAGAAGAAATTGCATGAATAAGTAGTTTGATAAGACAATTGTAATTTTTGTTTAATGTTGTTTGTATTACCCGTAATTATAAATATCACGTACTACGTATATTTTACGTCCATTGCTATGCAATAATCAGAAACTCGTAAGCACTATTACACAAACGCTTACCATAGATATACTTCATTTGTATGTTTTTTATTTAAAGCGAAGCTTTTCTATAATTAGGGTCGGTCCGTCCGTCCGTACGTCCGTCCGTCCGTAACGGATAGCTTTTTTCGTTAATTTAGACATGTTAGAATTGTCCAATCGATTTCAAATTTTGCATGGTGATTCCTTTAATAGTTAGGTACGATTTAGAAAGCGTAGCAACTCTATAATCATTACTAAAATGTCCGTACGTCCATTTTAAACATGTTGATTTTTTTACTTTTTTAAATAGCTTTTTTCGTTAATTTAGGCATGTTAGAATTGTCCTATCGATTTAAAATTTTGAATGGTGATTCCTGTAATAGTTAGGTACGAGTTAGAAAGCGTAGCAACTCTATAATCATTACCAGAATGTCCGTACGTCCATTTTAAACATGTTGATTTTTTTACATTTTTAACAACAAATTTGTATGTGACCTAATTATCCGATTGGTCTGATTTTTGGTATACTGATTCCTAGGACAACAAAGTACAATATTATAAGCGAAGCAACTCTATAATCAAGTCCTAAAAATGTAAGTATGTCTATAATCATTATCCTGTATCAAGCAGTTTTTCAACAAATTTACTTACAATTTTGCTTTGACTCTTATACATTCGCATTCTGATTATTCAGTTCTGACATTATACAAGTGTTAATGTCCATTTGTCCTTCCATTTCAGAGCTTCGCTTTTATGGATGTTGTCATCCTTGTTTCATATACATTTTTGTATCTTAGTTAGCTACTGCATAAGAGTTTATTTTTTTCTGTAATTTTTTCTGTTATAAAGCCTGTGTCACTATCTAATATTATTTTCCTTGTTTTCCTGTTGTTGTTTTTTAATTGTTATTCTTCTTAAACAAATAAAAACAGTTTTTGTGTTAAAAGGTTTCCAAAAGAATGTTTTGTGTATTTTTTTCTTAGAGATATATTAGAAGGCAAATAAATAGGCAAGGCTTTACTGTAACCGAAGCATCTGTGTAAGCAAGGTTTTTTGTTGTCCAGCCGCTGAAAAGCATCTTTATCAAAATAGTAATCAGCCAACAAATCAAAATCAAAGCTAGCAGGACGACTAGATATTAGTTAACTTTAACAACAACTATTCAAGCGAAGCTCTGCTATCGAAGGACATACTTGAAGAGTGTCTGAACTTAATAAACAGAACATTAGTTATGTAACTGAACAAAGTGTCTCAAAAATCAGCCAAGTTACGTCATGACGAATTATCCATCTCTTTTTAGGGGTTTTCTTTCCTACTTCTCCTCTCATCTCTCTCATTTTTATGAAGTTACATGGCTGATTTTTGAGACACTGTCCAGTTACATAGTTTTTTGGTTTAAACAAAATTGTAAATACATCTGTTGCAAAATTACATGTTTTAAATGAAAGTATGGAGTTTGTGGAAACTATTATAGAGCTGCTTTCTAAATCGTACCTAACTGTTATAGAAATATTCCTGTAAAGTTTAAAACCGGTAGGACAATTCTAACATTTCTAAATTAACGTATTGAACTAACCGATATGGACGGACGGACCAACCCTTATTACAGAGATACTCGCTTATAAAAAGCCACTAATACTTGAGATTTCTCGCCAGTTTTTGTGGACTTTACCAATAATAACATTAAAGTTAATTAAATTGTAGAAGCCTGAATTCTAAATTTGTGTTGTTCCACACTTTGTTTGTTTGTTTATTTCATTTACTTGGACACAACTTAATTATTTATCAAATATTTTTGGATACAATTTCCCTTATTAATTCATTTGGACCGTCTCTGTAATAACAAGGTTCATTATGACCACAAGCAGTGAAAACTAGGGTTGGACCGGATAATTTTTTGGCCGGATACCGGATATCCGGCTGATTTCAAACGCCGGATATCCGGTTATCCGGCCAAAATACCGGATATCCGGCCTGATAACCGGCCAAATTACCAGATACTAAAGTAGCAAAAAAAAATTTCTTCAGAAATCTCATATAAATTTACATAAAGTTAAACGCGTTCAGAAAAAATGTTCTTCTAGCTCCAATAATAAGAAAATTATAGCCATTTGAAATTTTAAAGTGCAGAGATTTTTGGTGTAAAGTATAAAAAATTATAGAGCCGAATAGTTTCAATATCCGGTATCCGGCCGGATATTGAAAATGGCCGGATATCCGGCCACACCGGATATCCGGCCCAACCCTAGTGAAAACAAATTTAACTAAAACAAAAAGGGATTTAAAAGGAAAGTAAGAGTAAAATACTGTAGAGTAATCCTTATACAAAAGTAACATGATGTCTATTTGTCTGTGTGTTTGTGTGTCTGTGTGTTTGTACCGAAGGATCTCGCTAATCGCTGAACTGATCGGGTTCTCCTTAACAGGGTAGCTTCTCATAGGTCCCGGGAGGGTTTATAACTATTTTGGGGGAGGGTACCACCACCCTCCCAAGAGAAATCGCACCTTGAAAAAAATTACCCTACCCAAAAAAAAAGAATTTTTTTCAATTTTTTTAACTAAAAATGAAAAAGTTTACCCCTCCCCCCCCCCCCAATATTTTTTTTTACTTTTTCTTTTCAAATCTAAAATAATAAATTCGGTTATCAAATTCGACTCTCCCATCCTTAAAGTGAGACTTGCAGCTTGCTAAAATAACTATACCTCCCATCCACCCCCTTAACTCATCCACTCTCCTCCTACTGGATTAACGAAATGATCAATAAATAAGGTTCATGTTAACAACCTAAATTGACGACAAAATTTCAATATATCCACGTACATTATATATCCACTAGCGGCTACGCCCCTAGAGGCCTCTAGGGGCACTTGAGGAGGAAAGAGTCGAATGTAATAATTCAATTTCTTATTTTAGATTTTAAAAGAAAAATTTTAAAAAAAAATTTTTTGGGGGGGGCGAAAAATTTCAAATCTATTATATTCATTAAAATTCTTTCCAATTTTTATAGCTTAATATCCATTGAGAGAATAGTAGTGGGGAAGAAAGCTGATAAAAGGGGTCGTTGTAACAGCACAAAATAAAAACACTTTAACAACGTATAAATGTATGCATGGACAGGCGTACGGACATACCATGATTTTGGTGTTGCTGCACTTCAACTTTTATAAGCACTTCTTTTATTACTGTTCATAGTTCTTTCTAATGTCAGCCAAACGCACTGATTCCAGAGAAAATTTTACTTGTCTAGGAATAGAACATTTATACAAAATTTTGTAAAAAAAGGGTGTGCAGTGCATGAGTTAAAAGTTGGATAGTATATGTTTTTTTTATTTAAACTTAAAATTGACCTTCTTCTGTTTGTTTAACTGCATTGACAATTATTATTTAGTTAGGTAAACCAAATAGATTTTGTTTATGTGTATAAAACAAAATTAATCTTTGATAAAATTTTAATTGCTCATGTTTGCTTGTCATTGATTTTTTAATTAAAATTAAGCAGAGAACATTTACATTTTACATTAAAAAAAAATAAATCTACAAATTCAAGAATTGTTTTTTTGTGTATTATTCTGTAAAAAAATGTTGATATATGTTTTAAGTTATTGAGATGTTACGCATGTAGAGACCAAACAATTAGAAGCATATGTCTCTGTATGTGCTCAGGGCTCTGCTGCAGCCATGCCTCATCCGCGACTATGCCTCAAATTTCAACCCGTTTGGATGCTTTAAAGACTTTTAGAACAGACGGATTGCCCTATTTAAGTTAAGTTTAGACTTCCAGCCGATTTATAAAATTGTAAAAGGTTGATTTCCCTGACGCTTACAGGCGGCTGACGCACGGCTGCCAAGCCATGTCTTTACTTTAGTCTAGTCGGTATGCAAAATATCAGAAATAGCCGAATAGGAAAATTCTTTGAAAAAATAAATAGATTTTCTTTAGAAAATAACTTTTTATCATAAACAGGACATTATATTAGCACTATCAATAACTTTATATTTTAGAGGTGGACTAACAATACCATCCCCTCGCTTTCTATGAAAAATACTTTATACTAATTTAGGTTGCTAACATGGACATCATTTATTGGTCAGTTCTTTCATCAAGTAGAAGGGGAGGGGATGTGCGTGAGGGTCGTTATATTAGCCAGCTGCAAGTTTTACCTTTTTGTAGTACATGATAATCTGGTGTAATATTCAAGTAATAATAAATACATTGAGAATTATTATTCTCGTATTCATTCGAATCCGGTGGATAGGAACCGGTTCTCATGAATACGAAAAAACTATGTCTAGCATCGTATTATATCCAGTTTTCTACGAATATAGAAATGTACAATCATAAAATTAAAACCAGTTTTTTTAGCCGGTGCCTCCGGCAACTCGGGGCTAAAAAAACTAGTTTTAATCTTATAATTGTACATTCTATATCCGCGGAAAGCCGTTTATAATACGATGCGAGAAATAACTATTATTTCTTCTTTATGATTATCCTTTTATTTTATGATAAGACATGCAACAGATTGATGCTATTAAATTAATGAGTAAATTATGCTGGGATGCGAAATACAAGCAGTATATAATGTATATACCAGTGTCGCCCTAACCGATTAATATCCGGTGAATTAGAGTCGGTTCTCAGCCATATTGAAAAATTATGTATAGTATCGCATTAGATAGTTTTCTATCAATATAAGAATGTACAAACATAAGATTAAAGCCAGTTTTTAAGCGCCGAGATGCCAAAGGTACTTTTATATCCAGTAGCTGTTTAAAAAACGATGCGATTAATAACTATTACAGTATATTTTATGTCACCAATTAAATTAGAGTGATACATTTAAATATGATGATAGTCTACAATATTTGAGCCGCAATGAAGCTTAAATATTATAACTGTTGAAGGTATTAAATTGATTAAACAAGTACAAATGTCGCAAAAAATTGCATGAAAATCTGAAAGTTATTTTTATTAAAGATATTAAATGTTTTTCTCTCTTAAAGTAGCCTAAAACTACCCCAATGCATTTACAAAATTCCCAAGAAATACAGTTCTATGGAAAATCTATTTCTCTTGGGAGGGTGATGGTACACTCCCCCATAATAGTTATAAACCTTATCCAGAACCTATGACAAGCCACAGTGTAAAGGAGAACCATATCGGTTCTGTGGTTATCGAGATCATTCGGTACAAACAAACAGATACAAACACACTGATCCTGCTACTTTTATTCCTCAAATTAGTTTTTTTGTTCAAAATAGAAATATCTACCTGCCATTTTACTTAAAGTAATTGATACCTTTCACAAATAATTATTAATTTTTAAAATTGATTTTCAGCCTTGAATAGTCACAGCATTTAAAAAACAGAATATAATAGTAAATGATTAAATTTAAAACGTTAAAACCAAGAGTAGAGCAGATATTATTGACAAAAATATTTTCCATATTCCAATATTTCCAGTACGCTGCAATTTTTTTTAGCAAGACGGAGCTTTTTAACCAATTTTGGAATATTAGCCGCCTGCCCTCAGTTTGACTATTCGCAGCGGAATCGCTAACTCTCTAGCTATCGCCGAATTTTCAATGTTTGTTTTAGCAATCTGGAATACAACCCCTTATGTAAATAGATGACTTCTTCTCGAACGTTTATTTTTAGGTTGCTTAAACGCCAGACAGGTTGAAGAATTGTAGAATTTCTAAGCTTCTCAAAAAAAGGGGAAAAGTTAAATTATAATTGCATGATTTGTGATATTGAAATTCAGAAGGGTTAATCAGTTTTGTTGAGGATCAATTGAAGGCATTCTTTATATGAACGGTTTTTTTTATGAGGTTTTGTGTACATATAACTGTAAAGCGTTGTCAAATGTCCATGTACAGTTAAATGTATGGGAGGTATTGGGTTCGAATCTCGGCTCAGCAGGGCGACAAAACTAAAGAAGTTACATGGTTCCTACTGCTGCAATATCATATATGTATATGGCATAAATAGTTAGAGTAGAGAGAATGCCTTGGCCCCAAAAAGGAGTAACTCAGTAAGGTTTCATGGAATTACTGGGTTGGATTTAAGTGAAACTAACAAGAACAATTCAATCCTTAAAAGTAAATCCGCAAAAAAAACTTTGCTTTTGGAGTAATTCTGAATATATTGTATAAAACATTAGTTCCAAACTTTGGTAATCGTTTTGTTAATTTTGAACATGAAACCCAAATGTCGCATGACAGAGGTTTACAATTAACGTCAAACCCACAATCAAACATACACAAACAAAATAAAACTCCTACGACACAGAAATCAAAGTTATACAGGATTTAGAAATTTGAATTAAATGATCGTGAATAGGATAACCACAACTATATATAAACAATAATTTGATCTAAACATCTTAAATAAAGGTTATTTGATTTTGAAATACTTTTAATGTTTATATCTAAACATATAAATAATTCGCTATTTTAGTATTTAGAAATAACCAATAATAAAAACATTAGGACAAGTATATCACGAAAAAAAATCGTCATGTTAAAGATGAATTATAGAGTTGCTATACTTTCCTAATTGTTCCTCATACAGAAAATATCAAGCAAATATAAGAAAAATAGGTCCATATTACTGTCACAAAAAGACAGACTTCGCTACTAAAAATTTTAATTAGCACATACAATAAATATTGTAAATTAGATTCGTATGTGTGATACGAAAGTTTAATTCAAAAGTTGAGTGAATTAACATGAACATTTGGTTAATAGTAATAATTACCACAATTTAATTCAATAATTAATTTGAAAACCAGGATTTTTAAAATTTAGGAATTGAGTTATTATTAAAACATGAATTTCAAGTGTTTAAAAACATAGACGATTACATCTATTGTTATTGAGTCAACACTGAGTAAGAGATATGGAATGAGGATTAATTCCTTATATAAAAGTAAAAGGATGTCTATCTGTACTGAAGCTGTACTGAAAAGAGGTATATGGATAAAGATAGAGAGAGAAAGTATTTGGAAAAAGAAAAGATAGGATATTGATATTGTTTAAATTAAAAAATTTACATAATGACAGACACGGCCATTTAAACAGTAATTTCACTCACAAACAAAGACAGAAATAAAATGCATAATATTGAAAAAAAAGTACAATAAACTGCAATATAAAAATATGAAATATCGTTGTTTATTCATGATACAACTGTATAAATGGCTCAGCAACGTCATCATTTTATTTCGAACACAGTAATAGTGTCTGACTGATTATGAAGTAACAAAAAAAATTAGCCAATGAGAGGCCACTATAAATTTTACCATTGGTCAATAACGGCCTCTCATTAGCTAATTTTTTTTGTTACGTCATAATCAGTCAGACACTATTACCGAGTTCTTAATTTTACATACAAATTTGTTGGCTTTTTATTGCTGCGTTATTTAATGACAAAATTGTCCCACTTATTTAATGTTTCTGCCACTATTATTTACTTTATCCTTGTCTACACACTAATTAATTGTTAAACTAAAAACAAAATTTCAACCATCTGAGTCTGTCAGGAATATTTTGAAGGAAACATAACTTTCTTGGCTGAGATTTAATATACAGGTGATTGTGGTGATTCCTCAGACAAAAAAGTATCTAGCCTATAATTTTTGTCATTTGTCTTTGTTAATGCTAAGGGTTACCCTTTTAGTTCTTTGTTTTGTATCATTCTTAATGCTTTTTTTTCATTTATTTATGTTGTTGTTTTCTATTACAGATGCGATTGATAATGTTTTTCCTTTGAAATATATTTCGTTATGAAGAAGCAATAGGAGTTACTAATTTTTAAATGTTATGATTGAGATACATTTATAACTGCTAAAAGTGCTTGGATCTACTGCAGTTCACGGTAAAATATTGCTGGTAAGCAATATTTCCAAAAATCTATGAATTTTAAAGGCTGCTAGCTGCCAAACGGCTGAACGTACAGATAATACCCGCACACCATTTTAAGCGGCATAAGAAGGCCTACAAATAATCTGGAATAGCAAAGATTCAATAATGCACAGGGAAAGATTTACTGAAGAAAAAACGCGTAAAATAGGTCTTTTTCGCGCATTTCTCTGCACTGCGAGATAATTATGCATTATTGATTTATGGCTATTCCAGATTATTTGTAGGCCTTCTTATGCCGCTTAAAACAGTGTGCGGGCATGATCTGTATGTTCAGCCGTTTGGCAGCTAGTAGCCTTTAAAATTCATAGATTTATGGAAATATTGCTTACCAGCAATATTTTACCGTGAACTGCAGTAGATCCAAGTGCTTTGTTTGATTTTGTCATCTTATTTTTTTTAACACCTACTTCTATTAATCAAAATATGAAACAAAACAAGGAAATCTATAATTACAAGAAAAAATCACACAAATAAAAAAAAAATTTAAATTCTTTTTCATTTGCTAACAAACATAAAACATAAGATATGATGAAAATACCGGCGTACGTAACGCAAATTTATTAAAGTTCACCTAAATTATTTAATTTTTAAGATTTTATGTTATTTGAAGCCATGCTGGAAAACATTTTCTCGTATTCATTCGAATCCGGTGGATAGGAACCGGTTCTCATCCATACGAAAAAACTATGTCTAGCATCGTATTATATTCAGCTTTCTACGAATATAGAAATGTACAATCATAAGATTAAAACTAGTTTTTTTAGCCGATGCCTTCGGCACCTCGGGGCTAAAAAAAACTAGTTTTAATCTCATAATTGTACTTTCTATATCCGCAGAAAGCCGTTTATAATACGATGCAAGAAATAACTATTCTCGTATTCATTCGAATCCGGTGGATAGGAACCGGTTCTCATCCATACGAAAAAACTATGTCTAGCATCGTATTATATTTAGCTTTCTACGAATATAGAAATGTACAATCATAGGATTAAAACCAGTTTTTTAGCGGGTGCCTTCGGCACCTCGGGGCTAAAAAAAAACTAGTTTTAATCTCATAATTGTACATTCTATATCCGCGGAAAGCCGTTTATAATACGATGCGAGAAATAACTATTAATTCATCAGTTTTTGGGTTTATTTTCACACAGAAATAAAGAAAAGCTTTCTTAAAAACTAAACTAATTAATATAGAAATAAGTTTGAATAACATTTGTACACTTTTTACTTCCTCAGGGAGGGAGGGGACATTGGACTATTTATTACACTAGTCCCCAAAGTTTTATGATAACGTATTTAACTTTGGGGACTTTTATTGAATATGATTGGTTGTTTCATTAAGTTAGGTGTTCAAACGTTTCAACCGCCAATTGCAATCACCTACAATAGAGATCATTTTGTGTGTCATCAAGGGGGATGAAAGTCAATTTATCGGCCATTGTCTTATCCCTTTAGATCCTTGATGTTTTACCGACATATTTCTTTTGACATGAGTTTGTTTGTTCAGGCTAATGTAATCTAAAAATCTAACATTTCACAGTAAAGGGCAATTTTCTGGCTAATGTAATGCGTTTCATAAATTATTAACAGATAAAAGATAAGCAAGAGTAATTTCGAAATGAAAAAGGATTTTCTATTTATCTATAATAGAAAAGGCTAGCATGTTTATCCGTCTATGTTATGATCTTTTAGTCTATCTATCCATCTCAGAAAACGCTTACGTCTTGCTTTTAAAAATTTTAGAAAATTCTCCAAATAACTTAAAAATTCCACTAATATAGTAATACTTGTGGTCAAAAGAAGACCCTTAGTTTTCACTATTTTAATCTGATATTTATTTAAAGGGAAAGTTTCAACAGATTATTTCTTTTCTTTTTTTGAAAATGAAACAAGTCTTTTTTAAATTTTATTCAAAGATAAATTTTAACATCGCTAATGACTTGTAATCAAATCTAAGAATTGATTTATGTCTGAAATACACAACGATGCTGTTATATGACGCTGTAATATAGGCCTAGATATTTTACATATGTACATACACATAAACTAGGCACATCAGAGTGCTGGCAAACCGTAGATTCTCTGCAGGGAGCCCTCCCGGTTCCCTCCGCTGTATCCCACCGGAGCTCCGGAGCTTGGTTTCCCGCATTTTTTTTCCGGGAATCACAAATAGAGAGGGGGGGGGGCTCGGAAATAGGAAGAGGGGCACTAAATAGTTATCAGTTTACTGCTGCGATCAAGTGAATGAAAATGGGTGTATGGAAATTTTTACTAATGTGACAATGCTTTTGTTGCGTGATTCCTCTGAATATTAAGACCATTGTAAAAGTGAATAAATTAGTCTATATATTATTATATTTGTATACTTTTAAGCTATGATATATGTTTAAAATTATCATTTTAATTTTAAATGATTAGGATTTTGATGCTCATGAATAGTCAAAAAGGGTGACTAAATTGTATAATAATGATAATGCATGATAATTAATAGGTTTTTATTAAAATCTAAGAAACCAATGACAATATAATATAAAGTTTTCCTCTGACTAACTTAATTAAATTAGATACCTTGCCCTTTGTCAAAAAAATCTTTCAAATATCATTAAAGCTAGTAAAAAGTGGCTGACTCAGATTATGACGTAAAAAAAAATAACCAATGAGAGGCCAGTATACACTGTAATTGACCAATGGTAAAATTTATAGTAACCTCTCATTGGTTAATTTTTTTTACGTCATAATCTGAGCCTCTTTTACTAACTTCATATTTCATATTTATAGTATTAATTTATGTTAGTTAGATATAAACAAAGCGTTTGATGAAGAATATATTTTAAAATTTAACAGAAACAGTATTTAATTTGTCTCAATACGTTAAACAATCTAAATTTAATTAATTTTCTCTAACAAATACACAAATTAAATAAAAATTGTCTTTTTTCTGAAAGGCTGGAAAGTTTTTATGATTTAACTTTTTAATATTTTTATCTCAAATGAAATAAATACAAGAGGTAGATTCTTTTTTAAAAGTAGGGCCGCTGCTTAGCTGCCTCACGAAAACTGCTTTTGTAAAAAAACATAGAAGTGTTACCTATTAACTAAGATTTTATATAATTTTGTAGATTTTTTATGTGATTTTGTAGGATTTTTCACAAAGGCATTTTTGGTGAGGCAGCGACCCTAATTTTTTAAAGAATCCACTTCAGTTGTTTACGAAATCTAACAATACTACAGGCAAACATAATAACAATATTTTTTAAATATTATTCCATATTAATTTAATATAATTTAATGTATATTTGATTGATGAATAGTAAACTATTATTTGGTATCCTATAGGTAAAAAAATACAGCAATTAGGATTAGCATTACCTCAACAAGCCTTTAATTGTACGACCTTTTTCTGGAAGTCTTAACAGAGCATTAACAGTGTTTTGGGCAAAGGCATTCTCCATACTCTAACAATTGATGTCGCGCACCTGATATAGTAGAAGTAGTTACAGCACGGTGTTATGCTGAGATTCTAACCTATCACCTCCCCGACAGTAAGCCGACACTTACGCTAATGCCGCGGTAATGAGGATAGGATGGGGATGTAATATATATTGTTTGATGAATGGAAGTCAATCAGCAAAATATTACTTGAAAGAAAACAAGAGCCTCACCCTTTATTATAAGCGTAGCTTAATTCAGTTTTATATATATAATTATCATAATTCCATATTATAAGATCAACTCTTTTTAAAACCTGACCAAGGAAAACTATTCAGCAATAACGTTTACGAGATCTTGTTTGACATGCATTGGCAAAAATACCGCCATTTTCGTATTTTAATTGTAAGGTTAACCATTGAATGACAACGTTTAATTAGATTTGCCTCATTACTATAAATTGTAAAAATTACTTATGAAAATATAAGAAAATGGGCAAAAATTGTTTTCTTTAACAAGCTGTTTTTTTTTTTAAAAGGAAGTATAAAAACAAATATTCCAATATTGAAGGAAGTAAATGCCTAAAAAGTTTGAAAAGGTCAGTTTTTATCATAAATCTATGTGATTTTAAAAGATTGGTTTCAAAAGAAAAGTTGGTTTTGCACCCAATGATAAATTGTCCGAACCTTTGGTAATTTCGACTAATTTCCCAGTCAAAAGGATATAAATACCCCGCCCCCCCCCCTCCTTGCAAGTTATTTCGTAAAAGTGTAACATAAAAGTCATAATTACTCGAAATACAAAGCATTGTTCCGTCTGTCAATGAACGATAATTATGTAAATAGACTACTTATTTTTTGATTTCTAGAATTGCTTGAAATAAAAAAAAGCATTTAAAAGGAAACCAAATTGTTTTCTCATTTTTAATTTTTTTGTTTGTTTTATCGGAGGCCATAATAAACAAATTACAAATATAAAAAAATCATAGTATGGAGGGGGTAGGATATGAGGTCCATTTAAAAATGCAGGTAAATTTCTGCAATTTCTCCATCTTTAGCATCAAATATTCACTCTCAGATAGAAGATAAAAAACGCAAAAAAATCCTTGTAATCAAAAAAGGATTAACGTAGTAAATTAAGATAAAAAATTGCATATTTTGTTCATAATTCATTTTGGTAGTTAATTGGGTTTCTAGATAGATAGGGAGTGATAGGTCATTGGCATTTTAATAATCTTTGAACAAATTAAAAAACAAGGAAAAGATAATTTATCATTCCCTGTTCTTGTTCTATCTATTCTAGTGTTTTTACAGAAAAAATGTAGTAAACATTTTAGGGATTATATTTTCTTCACTGCAAAATCCGTTGATTTCCAATGCCCATGCCTTTTCATGCTTTTAGCTTTTTGTTGTTGCAAAGCTACTCTTAAATCAAAATGCCTTTCTCTAAGCAAATTAAAAAAGAGTATAAAATTTGTTCAGTCCGTTGGTCGACACAACCCAATCTGTCCCGAACTTGTATCACTTTGAAAAGTGCGATTCCAGTTACGTCATATATGTTTTTGGAAAGAAAAAGGGAAGGGGGAAAGAAAATCTCTTCAAAAAGGATGGGAGAAAAGGGAAGATATTTTCTTCCCCCCTTCCCTTTTTATATGACGTCACAGGAATTGCACTTTTCAAAAGTGATACAAAATCGGGACAGATTGGGTTGTGTCCGTTGGTCTATATGACATGCCACAAAAGAAGAAATAAATGTATTTTTAGAAAGGTTTCGTGTTTTTTTTCTTTTAGAGGGCAAAAAAAACATTTACTCTGTGACAAACTTTGTCCGTTTGTCCAGCCACGCTTTTGTGCAACACTTCTGACGGATGTTGCCATCATTCTAGCGCAAGGCAAATATTAATGTTTTACTATTCCGAACATTTAAGTTGATGGGAATAAAATCATTTTTAAAAAATACAACGAATGATGAAAGAAGACATACAAAAATAATAATTTCGCTTGAATTCTTTAATATTACATGTTATTATTTCAACGTTTATTACTTTAACCTTGAATTTTCAAATGCTATTTATCATTTAAATCTAATACTCTTTAATTTTTATTAAACTTCAGTGGTGCGCTACATATGGAATAAAGAGAGGGGTAGGTTTCTGGTAAAATCCGTAAAGGTTATGTGTTATAAGTAAAAAACAGTAGTAGAACGATTAAAATTTAAGTTAACTTTAAAAAAAAAAATTTTGTCTATAGTTCTTTTTAATAAGAAATACACATATTTAGTGAATATTATCGTTCTACTACTATTTTTAAGCCTTAAAACACACCTTTACGGATTCTATCAGAAACCTATCCCTCTCTTTACTGATTGAAACATATAATGCTTAACAGACCTAGTTATTGGAATATTGGAATATAAAATTGAAATTCCTACTTACTTTATAAAAGAGTAGTTACTCTAATACTGGGGTATGTCTGTTTACTGCTTGGTCTCCGACCTTTGATAAAAGAATTATATAAAGTTAGAATTTATAATTTAGTCTACATTAGAATTTTTGTGTGACATTAACTTTAACAATTTTAAATATAAATTTTCAATATTCTTTCAGTACTATATGTTCTTAACTGTTCTTATTTAGAAAGTGATGTTATTTTTCTTTATTGTTTCGCTTGTTTGACTATTTCTTTTCTTTTTTACCTTATCTTTGGCCTTGAATGGGAAATAAAATAATTAGAAATTCAAAGTTGAAATCTTATTAAGATTTCTTTCTTGAATCTAATTCAACATTTTTTCAAGTTTTTGAATATCTGAAAAGTTTTCGTAGACTGATCTTAGACATACAGGGATTGTCAAATGAATAATTGATCTACAGTAAAAAAAACTTTTATTTTGAGATAAACAGATGCTTTGTTAAAACGAAAACAATTAATCCTTTTAAATATCTCAAAAATAATTATTTTTTATTTAGTTGATTGTAAAAAAAACCCAGCTTTTCTTTAGTTGCTGATTGATATACGTTAAACAAGAGACTACAAGCTTTAGGGGAATGGGAGGTTTTAACGTCCCCCCCCCCCCCCCCACCCACTGGAATAGGTTTAAAAGGCGTCGGTCTTAAGTAGGTTACTAATATAAGGAAATAAAAACGCTTCAACTTCAGATAGGAAAAAAACATTTACGATGCAATCTTTTTGTTGCTTAGTTAAAGGTTACTATATTTTAATACTGTTAAATTTTTACTTTTAGTATAATTTTTTTGTTTGACAATTTATCCTTTTATTTGAGTCTGATCTTTGTAAAATATTTTACTAGTGTCTAACACAAAAATAGAAAATACTCTTAAAAGTCAGATTTAAAAAAAAGAAAAACTGTAATAGAATTTTTTGGAAACAAATCCTAAATAAAAATCTAAATTTAATATTTAAATACTAAATTGAGTTAGAATTCTATTAGACTATTTATAAATAGAAGCTGCGCCTCTAGCACACAGGGTCTCTGTATTTTAAGAGTAGGTAAGAGCAGAAAAATAGCCTTAAACCATCTGAAAACGTTATTCTAAAAATGAAATATCCTAAAACCACCTATGGATTTATGTGAAACTTCCCTAAAAAGGAGAACTCAATCAATTAAGAAGTTATCGAAATCGTAAGCAACAGACAAAAATTTCTTCTAAATTTTTTGTTTCACAAATTTATTAAAGTCTAAACATTTGATTAATATTTCTATAATTAGATACTTAATCTATTGATTGTTAAAATAAATTTAAATACCTAATTTATCTTCTATTTCATGATTTTCTGTGGTGTCTGATTGAATCGAATTTCGAAATGTTTTCGCATAATTCACAAATTTGCATAAAACAGATGAAACTCATTTATTCTATTTAGAAAAGGATATTAGGTTGAGTTTCATATTTGGAAAGTGGTAATACAGACTTTTGCTACTTTTAAAAAAAGCAACAAAAAAATAATGATAATACTTCATTTTATATACTAAAAAACACGATAACGTTTTATTTAAGCTATTTGATGGATTAGGTAGATTATTTCCTAAAAATTAAGAGGACAGGTGCAAATATGAAATGTTAGTTAAGACATGTGCATATGAAAAAATGAAATATTGAAATTCAAGAACTTTTCACAAAGGCACAAATAAATGTAATTTGAGTGTATATTAGAAGTCGTTAAAGTAATCAGCTTTTACGAACATTGAAGGTAGTTAAGTAATACACAGGATCTAAACAGCTGGCATCATAGTCTATGTTTGTAACCAAAATTTTATTTAATAAATAATGAAAATAAGATATTTAGGATTAATTTCTATCAAGGGTAATTGGGTTAATTTATGTAATATTTAAAAAAAACACCCCGCTATGATTATCCATCCAAGAGTGCTTATCCTCTTTGCAAGTACGTCCAAGGGGGCGGGAGTAAAGTGGGGATTACCCACCCCCCATTTTTACTACTAAATATTTAATAGTATTTAAATTACCCACCCACAAAAATTTTACCCTGGGGGTAATTTTTTTGGGGGAGGTAAACAAAATTTATCCCTGCCAACAGATTTCATGGGGGGTAATTACCCTCCTCAAGCAAATTTTACCCCCGGGGTAAAACTTTTGGGGGTAAGAAAAAGTGTGTGGGTGGGTGTTCCTTTTGCACTATAAGAGAAATACCAAATACCATATTATTTACATAATGTAAGTCACATAAAGGATCTAAATAAAATTGATGTCTTTACATTTTATAAGACATACTAATAAACCTAAAATTGCATTTTTTTTTCTCTTGGATTTCTCATTATTTAAAAAAATATAGCTAAGGCTCGCTTTTTGATGTCTAATGAATACTATCAAAAAGAAGGAAATTTAATGATTGAATTTGAAATAATTTATGCAATCGTAATTTGCATAATAGAGTAATTAAGGTAATACTAGTTATAAAAATTGTCTAATTAATCATAGAGTGTTTTAGCAGTAATGGTATTCTTAAGTCTAGATTATAATATCCGACAAATGTTTGTATCGTTCGACAAATACGTTAAAAGACTAGTCTTTTTATTGTTGGGTTTACAAACTCAAAAAATTGCATATGATTAAACCTAACTTAGCTTTTATACTACCGATTGTAAATAAATTTGTTCTTTTTTGTTGTTTGTTATGATGACATATAAAAAGGCGATAACTGTATTAGAAAACTGAAAAATTGTACATTTCAAACAAGTACCTAAAACTACAGGAATATATACTAGGGGGGCCCGGATTCAGCAAATTAATTCAATTTGAAATTGCTAAAAGTTATGATATTTTTGTGGCGTTATATTGGCATAAAACTTGTTTTGTGTAGTAACTAATGGGAAGTGGGTAAAAGAAGGAAGTGGGTTTTAAATAAATTTTTACTTAGATTTGTTTGTCATGGTTATGGTCCCTTGTCCCTGTATATACCTAGAACACTGTATTTAGCCAACTCTTTCCCTAAACAACTTCTGGTTAAGCTTAGCCATGCAGCGGGTGGAAATCCTTTTTCCAAGTGTATAGACCTCTAATTATTCTGCCCTACTAATGAATTCTCTTGAATTAGTTACAGAAACCAGGAGGGAATAATTATTCTCTGAAAAAAGGTCTGTAGAGCAGACGCAAATTCTTCACATTTTTGTGGTGCCATCAAAATATAGTTTTGTTAAAGAAAGGGTCGATTTTAAATTTGAGACAGTGTCGCCATAAATATTCTAGCAATGTTGTTGAGAATCAATGTATTATTATTTGGATGTTGCACCAGATTTTCATGTATTATAATAAATTGATGATCGCAACTGGCTAAAATACCCCCATCCAACTCTTTACCACATCCCCTCCCTTTTAACTAGATAAATGAACTGGCTATATGAAAACAATAAATGGATCCATATTAGCAAGTGAAATTTACGATAATTTTCCCCTATATATCCTATTTCAATTAGGTCAGTTATGACGACTTTTTTACAAGTAAATCTTTGAAATTGTATGACAGCTTTTTGCTGAATTGTTCTATGTGTAAGATATATTAAAGTCTCTTAACTATCTTTTTTAACAGAAGTAGAACAATGCTCCACACTTTTTATGTATTTTATTCCTTAGAATATTTTTCCCAGCCCTTGAGGAAAACCTTCATTTGAACATAATTATCATGAGATTAAATTATTTGGCTACATTTACCTTTAAAAATGTATTTCATTTCATTTTTGGACGTATAAAAAGAATTCACTTTTTAATTAACTTTTTACCATTTTCCTACACCACTATGTTTAAAGGTACCCGTTGCATTAGCGTTAATGAATGCATGTTGCTCGCTGTCGGGGAGGTCTGGCCCGTGACACTAATTTTGAGAGGATATATGCGGAAATGCCTTGGCATTGAAACAGGCGCAACTCTTTACAGTTAACTAGCGTAAAAATTTTAATATTATAGCTTAGATTTTTAAAAATTAATTAAAAGTAAAATAATTGTCATATCGTATAGTGCACTGGATTAAATTCAATTTCAAACATTGATTTATATTGGTGTTTGATATAATGCATTTATTTTCATAACTACTCATAAAAATGAAGAAAAACAAGTTAATTTTTCCCTTATGAAAAAAATTCCTCCATACCCTACTTTCTAAATTAATGTGTAATTCAGAAATAAATGGTTAGTGAATTAGTTTTATAAATAAAAACATGGATATAAACATCAGGGCTCGGCAGGTTTGCTGCATTCAAATATGCAATTCCTACCGCTGCGCGGCATATATAAGACAACTAAAAAGCCTCAGCAACTGCCACAGTCTTGCGGAAGATTAAATCGCAGAATTCCATAGCTTTAAATAGTCTGATTCATCCTTAGATGAGCTGCCATTCTGCCATCCACAGCAACTTTCATCTAACAATCATTCTTAGGTTAGCCACCGGTAGCTTCGACTACTCTCATCCACACGCAGCCGCAACCTAAAACTTTCAATTTTGCTGCCTAATTCTAAAATTCATTGAGTGTGCTAAGCATGGCTCTGTAGCCGCAAGTCAGACGCGTGTAAGCCTCAGTAAAACCACGAAACTTTTAAATTCAGCTGAATGTCTAAACCTTTTCCTAAACAGACAATTCATATTTATTCAGAATTATATGTTTTGCACACAAGCGAGTTTAAATTTGAGACTTATGAGTGTTTTAGGCTGATGCTAAGGTCTTTGTTACCGCTATAGAGTAGTTACTTCTGAATATCTCGACATTATGCATTAAAAACCTTTAAATAAAGTAGGAAAAATATGAAATAATATTATCAATAGTAAATATTAATAATAATGTCACAAAACTAATTGTTTGATTTGATTAAAAAATGGAACACATATCTATTCCCTTATAGATTCGAAACCGATTTATATCCGCTGGATTAGAACAGGTTCTCAGCCCTTCTGAAAAATAATGTAAAATTAACACCTGTTTTGTTAGACCCGAGGGGCCAACAAAACTGGTTTTAATCTTTGAATTTTTGTTTTAATATCCGCGGAAAGCTGTCTATAATACGATGCATTAATGAATAAATAACTATTCCCGACAAGGAATTCATTTCTTCAACCACAAAACTCATTTAGAATTGAGGGCTGGGTGTAGTGGGTAGGTGTATTTTTCAATTAGTATCTTTATAAATCATAATTTTTTATTCATTCATATACAATAATATATGCACATACCATTCTAATTATATGTATTCTATTCCAGGACTTCTTGAGTGGTTAAATTTAACTAAATTATCAAGTACAGGGTGATATAAAAATGTTTAGATTTGCTTATTGACTATAAGAAAGATAGTTTCCATTAAGGTGGAAGGGGGTTAAATAGTTATTTTAATTTGAAAAAAAAATTATTTTAAGGGAGGGGTGGTTCATTTTGTAGAAGCGATTTCTCTTGGAAGGATGGTGTTATCCTCCCCCAAATATTTATAAACCTTCCCAGGACCTTTATTTAGAAGCTTCATTGATTCAGCGGTAAGCAAGATACTTTGGTACAGACAGATTCACAGAGATCCTATTGCTTTATAGGATTACAGTTACTTTTTAAGAATGAATAATGATTGCATAACTTGCATAACTGATATTTTCACCAGATTGAAATGTTCCTGTCAAAATTGGCATGCTTCTCAATAATTGAATGAATATTGACAATTTGAGCTTTTCAAACACAGTCAGGAACAAATAATTCATTT
The DNA here is from genome assembly GCF_053477335.1 of Acartia tonsa. Classification (NCBI taxonomy): domain Eukaryota; kingdom Metazoa; phylum Arthropoda; class Copepoda; order Calanoida; family Acartiidae; genus Acartia; species Acartia tonsa. The sequence goes on along the minus strand of NC_137261.1, from coordinate 9,042,804 downwards.
TGTTTCACAATACATTGTTTAGAAACATGTTTCCAGTATGGTTTGATAACTGATTGATAATCGCTGGATTAGAACCAGTTTTCAGTCATACTAAAAAATCATGTATGGCATAGTTTTATAGATAATTTTCTACAAATAATCAAATGAAAAATCATAATATTAATAACAGTTTTGTTATCCCAGACCTTTGGCTCCTGAGGGCTAACTTATCTGGTATAAATCTTATAATCTTTATTTTCATATCCACAAAATACTGTCTATAATACAATGCAATAAATAACTATTAATGGTTTTTTACTGTCCATGTATGACAGAGTCAGCCTTGAGCTTAATATTTACTTAACTACCTAGCAGTTCTTTCCGTTACCCAATAACTGGGTGGGAGCTTAACTTTATTTACATAATATTCATGCATAGAGGTATAAAGGTGTGCTTTTCTGTGTTTGCAAACAGTTTATCACGTACTCTGGGTGCATATAAGCATATTAGCAAGGCTCATTTTGCAATTGTACCTATTTAAAGTACAGCATTGTTTATGTTAATGTGTACTCAACAATTTATATTTATTATATAATTAAGATATTCAAGGTTTTAAAGCTAATAATACACAATAAAAAACAGTAAATGCATGGTTGGGCAATGGCATATACAGAATTAAGTATGGTTTTGAATAAATAAGAAATAGATTATTGGTTCACCACTTCTGGTATTGTAACCCCTCCACACCCCAGCTTAATTAGGGGTTTCAGCTCAATTTAGCCCAAAATGCTTAAATTTTGAGCTATACCTAAAATATACTTTGTAAAGGATAAGTGTCAATATTTTCTATAAAACAGTTTTATAGAAAATACAGTGTGTTTTTTTATGAGAACTTTTTTGAAAGCAATTTTACCCCCCTTATAGTTATCAGAATTTAATGATTAATGGCTTATTTTCTTCGTTTTTCAATGCAAATAATAGAACACCAAAAAAATATTTCAGTTTTTGTTTAAAAAGTACAAAAAAAATCTAAAATTCAAAACTTAGGTGTCAACATCTAAAAATGGTTTTAGCGCATCTTACGCTTAAATATTCAACCTTTTGCAAGAAAGGCTGCTAAACACTTCAAAGTTGAGATATAGAGCTAAAAATGTATACAGATACTATTAGGGACATATACTAGAACATAACAAAGTTTGAAGGTCATATCTCAACCAGGGAGGGAGTACTGGCCCCAACGATTAAGAAAATGCTATTATAAGACTTTGAGGACTGATGCAATAAACAGCCCCATGTCCCCTCCCTCCCTAGCTTCCAATTGTGTTTATACCTAAAACTGAGAACTTTTTAAAAACCCTAATTTTTTTATGATTTTCCAGATTAATTTAATTGACACTGTACATTAATAGATGCACGAATTTAAGGTTTGCAAAAGGTCTCTAGTGTATGTGTGTCAATATTGAACTTTGATCCCACATACCTGTTTGCCCTTTGCTACACATTATTATAAAATTGTATTTTCAAATAATTCCTTGTATAATCATAATATTAATAATAGAATGTCTGCCTGTCAGTTTGTTTGCTTATTGGTAGCTATATAACACTGTGAAGACAGTTATGTAATTTTAAAGTACGTCCACGTCCAGGGGTGCGGGGTTAATGTTTTGGGATTGAAGTTCCACCTAACTTTGAAAAAAAAATATTTTACCCTAACCCCAAAACAAATTACTCCCAAAAATTAATGTAGAATATACGTGGATATTATGACAAGGGAAAATATGTCGTCAATATAGATTGCTAATATTATCCACATTGGTCAGTTCGTATATTCGTGAAGGGGGTCCCGTTATTTTAGCCAGCTGGAATTATCACTTTATTAGATTACATGGAAATCTGGTTGCATCCATGTATTGCTTTAAAATATTCAAATCTGTTTTAAAGATATAAAGATTCTGCCAATTTAGGTGAGACCAAGTAACCAGACGTCAGACTAACCAAAATTATAGCATACCATCGACCTTTAACAATCTTTGTTTACAACTTTTGTAACTAAACACTGGGCTCTACCTGACAACATTTTTAGGATTGTGGTGCCATTATTTTGATGGAAGTAGTTGAACTACTGCTGCACAGTTAATCTACATTGTGCATCTTATGGGGGTCACATCATAGATGTTCCCATAAAACACCGTAAAATAGCAAAAATGGCAAATTTGGTATCTAAGCAAATTAGGTACAATTTCTTTAAAAGTATCATTCAGTGCAATTGAGAAATAGAATAGTTTTAAAAATTAGTTGACGACATATGAAATTGTTCAAACACGTTTTATCACTTTGTATTTTGCGTTAGTGGATGATTTAGATAATAATTAACAAGACTATGGACGTCCAAGCTTCTTTTTTTGTTTTGACGGGGGAGGGAGAGGGTTAAAACTCCTAATAGGGTGTTAAATGGGCATGAGAAAATTTGCATGAGGAGGGGTAAAGAATTTTTACAAAAACTATTCATTGACAACATAAACCTAAATATTTCTACTTTCTGATTCGCTCTTTACATTGTTGGTTTAAGCGTGTTAACATACTTTTTGCAGGTATGTGGTCGCATTCTTTGAAAAGAAGTTTAAAACAATTCATTTTTTCAAAATTTATTTTATAGAATGGTGCTTCCGAAACCCTTTTGATGCAATTATAGGATTTGGTAACACAGAATTATAAATTTTAAATGAATTAAGATTATGTGTAAAATGCAAATAGGTTGCATTTCAAGGCAGAATGCGAGAGGCGAAGCCTCTAAATTAATTAGAAAAACAAGGTGTTTGTTTGTTTACTAAGATATTATGAACTGCTGAAACTATCGTTTTACAATTCAGGCAAGATTTTTAGAGTGTTCTAGAAAAGGTATAAAACTATTTGGTGGAGGTAATGTTATACTGGTTACTGGGTAGGTTTAGGGCACTGCAGCTGTAGGCCCAGCAGGGATAGACCCTCGCCCAATTTTCAATTCATTTAAATATTAATGGGGGGGATGGTTATGACTCTTAAAACGAAGCTATAAATCTAAGATTTAAAAAAACAAACAAATAAATCTAGAAATTATTTCAGATATACTATTTTTTTATTTTCTTCTTAAAATAATGAGTAAAATTATTAAATGGTGACTTTCAATTATACAATTATACTGTTATTTGTTAAAATGTGTCTTTTTTTGTCAAATTTTCACGCTTCATCTTTGGTTAGCATTTAGGTGAGTTAACTTTTCTTCAACTCTTTTTCTAAACTTTATTATCTAGACCACTAGACTAGCTATTGAACATCCTAGAGTCTGGAGCTCTATATTCAAAGAGGCGCTGGGGAGAGCAGAAATTAGCCTAAAACCACCCTATGACTTAAAATAATATTGCCTAATACCACATAGGGATATACACATGTCAACTTACAAAAAATGAATACTCAATCAGTTCTTAATTAAAATAGAAAGAAATCTCCATCCTATTCTTATGTGTAATTAATATCTCAATATTCACTGAACCGACTAGTTACTACATTTAAGGTAAGCTTCACATTGGTCGTCCTGTGATAGTTTTAGCCTATTTATTTTCACTTTTAAGACTTGTAATGGTTTTAAGCCATTTTTCTGGCCTCTAGATGCTAGGGCCGTAGACGTTAGTGTTTTATAAAATAAGAAAAAATTAAAGTTACCTGTCTTTAAAAAGTACACCTATCACTGGCTTTAAAAGTATCCTTTTATCTAAAGAAAGGTAAAGAATTGTAGGTGCCTGTACTTTTCTTAGAAAATAAGATCAGCAGTAAATAACTTTGCACAATGTCATGGGTTTCCATCAGCTTCAAGAACCTGGAATCACACTAAAGTTAAAACTAATGATTGTTTAATGATGTGCTGTGACACTGAAGTATTTGAAGGCCACGGGATCTGTATTTTCTTTTGGCAGGAATGACATGGTGGTAATTTGATAAGGAAAAGAAGGTGCATCCTTGTGAATCCATTCACCCGGGTGTACAGGTACAATGGATTTATTATTACTTGGATTTTATACCATATTATTATTATTATCATGTACTCTAATAAATAGAAACTTCTAGCTGGCTAAAATAACAATCCAACCCATCTAAATGCTCCCCTCCAACTGGATGAACAAATTGACCAATAAGTGATATCTATAGCAGCCTAAATTATCAAAGAATTTTGCCCTGTCATAATATCCACTTTCTGTATCCATTATAGGTACTCAGCATGGTCAAAAAGTACAATTAAACAAAGAATTATAATAAAATGTTAAAACATAGTACAGAAAAAAAATTTACTTTTATGTTTTAATTTAGTTCATACGTCATAAGATTTATTGGTAAACAAAAAACTATTTCAAAATATTTATTTTTTCCAGATCTAAGTTGTTAACATCTTGTTTGATATGTACAGTCAATAGAGTCATCTGTGATTGTTTTGAGTGTCGCTTTTATGCATATTGTATTCCTTGGTTATTTTCCCGTTAATTTATGCTGTATTCTTACAAATTGTATGTAATTTATGACCTCATGGTAATTTTTAATATGTTATGAAAGACTTTTTTATTAATTTTTTCCACGTAATGTTAAGAACATTATATAAAATACAAATTTTGAAGTAAGCTTCTCTAGAGGCTGCTGCATAGCTGGCCGCACAGCCCATCTACGCATACATTACGCAGTCGTAGAGTCATTGAAAAATAAATGCTTGATTGTTTCTTTGAAAAACAATCTCATTCCTCTAAGCTTTTAGCAGTGTCTACTGAATGCGCATTCTTTACTTGATCCAAAAATAATATAAGAAATTGCACTCAGCCCTCTTTCTTACATTAAAACAAGGACACTACCATTAAAAGAGAAATAATAGAAAATTGTAAAAAATATACATACACTTAAAGCCTTTTTTTTGTAAGATCAATAACCTTTTTTTAGGATGACCTATAATTAAAAAGTTTGTCTTATTATTAACATGCTTCATATACTGCTAGTGAATACGCCCTTCCAAAATAGTTATAAAGCTTTCCTGAGCACATACAAAAAGCTTTAAATTATTTTTAGGATATGAAATTATGTTTTTAGTATGTACATACATATCCACCCTAATTACAAAGTAGCTTTGCTACTAAAAGTTTATGGTATACTTCATACTGTCTGAAGGCGAAGCTACTCTTAAACTCACTTTATATCTAAAGATACTTATTTCTATATTGTTTCAGACATGAAATGGAATAAAATGAGCTTCCTGAATCAAATGTTGATTTTAATTCTTGCAGGTAATATTGTTATGCATGTTTCACAATGTTTTTAAATCAATAATACATGAATGGGTAATGGTATAGAATATACGTGGATATTATGACTGGGGGAAAATTGTCATCCATTTAGGTTGCTAACATGGAACTAATTTTTTGTCAGTTCGTTCATCCAGTAGGAGTTGAGGGGATGGTGTATAGGGGTTGAAAGAGTGAATCTTTATTTTAGCCCTTTGAGTGTTACACTTTATTAGAAAACATGAAAATCTTGTGTAAGATCCAAGTATTAATATATTAATTAATATAAGCTTTCACTAGAAAAGATTTGATGCTCTTCTATTAACTTGCCATTGATTTTAGGTTTTTGTTATTTGTTTTTCTCATTATTTTTGAAAGCAAAGCTTCTCAATAATTAGGTTTAGCATGCTATTTTATGTAACAGTTTGTTAAATTAAGAAATCGTAGCAACTCTATAATTATTATTATAAAGTCCGTAGGCATGCTTGTATGCCTGTTTTGGAGATTTTAATCCCTTTGAGAAAAAAAACCATTTGGCAATATTTAATTTATAAAATAAAAGTTTACCATTACACAATAATATATTCTTAAATATCTAAATATTTTCCCTTAATAAATAGATAGAAAAAAACTAAAATATTGTAAATGAAGAAAATACTGTACAATAATTTAGCTGGATCCTATAATAAGATTTATATTAGAAACAAGGATGGAAACATCCTTATAAAAAAAGAGAGAAAGAACATTGGACAAAAATATAATCACGAAACTCTTTTATATAAATTTATATTTTTGTCTTTTACAGCATTAAAGACGGACCAACGGACCGAGTAAATTATGTACTGGCTGCTTACTTGTTTTGGAAATATTGACAAACGTAATCAATCATCCATATTCGATAAGAGCCGAGAAAATCAAGTTTACCTAAGAATTTTAAATAGACGGACATTTCGAATTGTAAAGTAGCTTCGATGCTGATAATGATTATTGCATTTAATTGTTTTCATTTCATTTGTTCAACCAGCAATCTAAGAATAGTTATTTCTCGTATCGTATTATAAACGGCTTTCCGCGGATATAGAATGTACAATTATAAGATTAAAACTAGTTTTTTTAGCCCCGTGGTGCCGAAGGCACCGGCTAAAAAAACTAGTTTTAATCTTATGATTGTACATTTCTATATTCGTAGAAAACTGGATATAATACGATGCTAGACATAGTTTTTTCGTATGGATGAGAACCGGTTCCTATCCACCGGATTCGAGTGAATACGAGAAAGATTATTAAAGCACACTAATTTTACTTTTCTGGCCTTTTTAGTAGCTCATCTACTCCGTAACTAAATTATTTCCGTCCAACTATGTATTATACAGTCAGTCAATTTACATGGCCATGTGCAGTTTCTCTAGATTTTCGAAAAATTGCAGTATAAATACCAGGGACATCTAAGCTTTTTATTTTGAAGGGGGTAATATGAGGAGTTTTGAGGGGGGTAATCTAATGCATTTTTTTGAGTGGTTTATAAGAGTTTTCAGGAGGGCATACGCTTCCAGAAGAGTTAATCTAACATTTGCTACCAGTGAAAAATTATTGGTTAACTTTGATGTGTGTCCCTTAATATTTTCTTTATTTTACTTTTATTTCTGCATGCTGTTCTTACTTAATCTAAAGAATCGTAAACAGCCTTTGTTTAAAAGTTTCCTTTTCAGGCCTTGTAACAGTGGTAGGAAAAACGGACCACTCTGTGAAGCCTGGTGGCCAGCTGGAGACCCGACGGTTGATGGTCCAGGCCGACGTGGAGGCTGGCGGCTCAGGAACTGTAAACCTTCGGCACAGCCGTCGATATGTTAGCGGAAAGGACACTCCCAAAGGACTGTACACTGGACCTTATTTTTCACCTGGACTTGTTTCTAACTACACAGCTTCTGTTGGAGAAACAATTAGGCTCAATTGTAAAGTTTATCAGGTAAAGATTTACCTATATTTGGCCGTAATTTGCCGCCGAAGTCGTGATTTTTTGCGATTTTTTCCGTTTCGGAGGTTTTAATGGACATTTAGGGGGGGGGGGGGAGGAGATGTCCAATCAAGTTGATGAATAAAATACTTTTTTAGACAATTGTATGGGCTAAATTTCATGTAAAGTAAAAATTTTTGTGTCAAACCGGTTTTGCTCTAGCTGAATTTCAATTTTGCGCAGATTAAACCCAGTTTTGCTATCCTCAGGCTCGAGGGGCCGAAGGACCGGAAACAAAACTGGTGTTTATTTACGCTTTTATTATAATATTAGTATAAAATGTCTGTAATTCGATGTTAGCTATTATTTTTCAGTAAGGCTGAGAACCGGTTCTATTCCGGTGAATTTTAATCGGTTTCGAAGCCTTACTGGAAATGGTTTCATTTCATTTATATTTTTCATTTGTCTTTTTATACAAGGAAAGAAACAAATAATGTAATATAAATTGAATAAAAATACAAATAAAAAAGTCAAAGTTATCAATAGACATACATTGTATTTGATGTTTTAAATTTTAATTGACTTTATAGAATAATTTTCTGGTACAATAAACAATAAATTTTTAGAATTGATACCCAAAGAATCTACTTCAATTACAAGTGTACGTTTAATAATTTGGTATTTCTTGGTATTTACTTCTAAAGTGAGATCAGGTAGCTAAATTGACATAAAATAAACTGCAATGAAAGCTAAAATTTCCGATAGATAGTTTGAAAATACTCTGATAAAATTTTAAAATATAGGGCTTCAGTATGATTAGGGTCAGTCCACCTGTCCGTTACAGATACTCATTAGTTAGTCTACAGTATCTACGCAGCATATATCTAAGCAATTACTCTTCTTATTATGTATGATAGATAAAAACAGGAAGGGAGGGGACATTGGGCTGTTTATTACACTAGTTCTCAATGTTTTTCTTAATCAAAGGCTTAACTTTGGGACTTTTATTGGATTTTAATGGTTCATTAAGTTGAGTGTCCTTACTTTTCAACCATTATTTGTACATAAGCTACAAAAGAAATAATTTTGTGAATCATCATTGGGGATGTACATCAGTTAATTGGTCATTGTCTTACATCGAGATCCTTAGTTCAAAATCTTAATGATTTGAAATTTACTAATTTTTACTGTATTGCAGCTAACTTTTGTTTTTGAACAAATAAGTAAAGTTATCTAATATATTCACTAATTCTACATATAGAAAAAATAGAACATTTAATTATGCTTTTGGTTGACTTCATCAATTCTAAATCAAATATTTTTTTCAACATAGTATTTTAATGTCATATTCTATTTTCAATTGATTTTATAGAATATCTATCTATCTATCTAACTATCAAAGTTGATGGACATAGTGAAGCCTGGGTAAGATCACGTGACTCTACTATCCTATCTATCTATCTATCTAGGTTGGTGGACAGAGTGTAGCCTGGGTAAGATCACGTGACTCTACTATCCTATCTATCTATCTATCTAGGTTGGTGGACATAGTGTAGCCTGGGTAAGATCACGTGACTCTACTATCCTATCTATCTATCTATCTAGGTTGATGGACAGAGTGTAGCCTGGGTGAGATCACGTGACTCTACTATCCTATCTATCTAGGTTGATGGACATAGTGTAGCCTGGCTAAGATCACGTGACTCTATTTACCTATCTATCTAATATCTAGGTTGATGGACATAGTGTAGCCTGGGTGAGATCACGTGACTCTACTATCCTATCTATCTAGGTTGATGGACATAGTGTAGCCTGGCTAAGATCACGTGACTCTATTTACCTATCTATCTAATATCTAGGTTGATGGACATAGTGTAGCCTGGGTGAGATCACGTGACTCTACTATCCTATCTATCTAGGTTGATGGACATAGTGTAGCCTGGCTAAGATCACGTGACTCTATTTACCTATCTATCTAATATCTAGGTTGATGGACATAGTGTAGCCTGGGTGAGATCACGTGACTCTACTATCCTATCTATCTAGGTTGATGGACATAGTGTAGCCTGGCTAAGATCACGTGACTCTATTTACCTATCTATCTAATATCTAGGTTGATGGACATAGTGTAGCCTGGGTGAGATCACGTGACTCTACTATCCTATCTATCTAGGTTGATGGACATAGTGTAGCCTGGCTAAGATCACGTGACTCTATTTACCTATCTATCTAATATCTAGGTTGATGGACATAGTGTAGCCTGGGTAAGATCATGTGACTCGACTATCCTATCTATCTAGGTTGATGGACAGAGTGTAGCCTGGGTAAGATCACGTGACTCTACTATCCTATCTATCTATCTACCTATATATCTAGGTTGATGGACAGAGTGTTGCCTGGGTGAGATCACATGACTCAACTATCCTATCAGTTGATGAGATAGTGTTTGTCTCGAACCCGAGATTTGTGGTCAATCAGAACAAACAGAGGGGAGAATGGACACTTATAGGTAAACAATCCTAAGTACTAAGCTTTTTTGTCGGTAGCGAAGGATATAGCTAATCGCTGCCTGAACGGACGTAGTTCTCCTTTACAGTGATGCGTCTGGGTATCGTTTTAGGCTATTTTTCTGTTCTTCCATATCACTTCGAATATAGAGCCCCTAGATGCTAGAAATAACAATTATAGAAATTTAAACTTCGATCGTTTTGAATCTTGGCCCAGAACTCGTCATAGCTAAAGACGTTACAAGTTATACAAGAGTTTATCTTTTAAAATAATTCCCCATAACAATAAATAGAACAAACTACCTAACTTTTTCTAAAACACAAAAATTGTTTTATCTTTTCTTCCATCAAGAACTCAATGGCTTGATTTATTTTACAAAATATTTAAATTTTAATCTGATATTGAAGAATTGAAATTATAGAATTGAAAATACATTTGCATGTGAAACAAACAAATATTACAGTACACAGTTGTTCATTCAATGTATTATTTTAACAAGGAAGACAACAACCATAAGTAGGAAATTTAAAAAAAGACGTGGATTTACTAACAGACATAGTGAGTTATAGAGCAGATGTTTAGTGACGAAAATAAAAGGAGGGGATAATAAGAGAAAGAAATTATAGAGTAGTTCCGCTACAAAAAGAAATTTTTGGATATTTTTAAAAAATGCTGCAAGATTTTCTCAATCCACTCGTTGTTGGATGGTTGATAGGTTGGGATCTATGCAAAACACCGCGTCGTAACCAAGAACATTGAAAGTTATTCCTACGTCAGGTGCGCGACATAAGTAACTTGATTAGAGGGAAGTCTTAGCCTTTAACATGCTAAGCACAAAACAGGTGCAACTCTTTACCATACACAGTTAGTACTTTCAAATGTCCAAAGGTTGTGCAATCAAAGATACAGTTTTCTAAAAGGGCGTTTGACTATATCATCATGCACATAAATTAAGCAAGATTTTGTTCAGAGATGCAACAAAATAAAATCTCTTGGTGTATCCTCATGTAGTCTGTTGTTTTAGCAGAACAAAGCCTGGACACGCAGTATAACATATTCTTGTGTCGGCCAAGTATTGAATAAATTCATGTTACGTGTTTCCACGCAAATTCATGCACAATTTTCATATAAAGACACAAAAAATAAAGAAAGCAAAATTGTACAAGCAGCGGCAGCCTTAGCATGTTGGGCTCTGTATTAAACTGGGTAAAAAGAGACAGAAAAAAAGCCTAAAACTATCCAAAGACTTAGATATGAAAAAAATAGCCTAAACTCACACACGACCCTATATGAAGCTATCCTAAAAAGAAGGAACTGAATTATTTCAGTATTAGTATTAAGAAGCTTTACGAAGTGTCTCAAAAAATCAGCCGTGTGACGTCATAAAAATGATTTATTATCCATCCTTTTTTAGGGAGGTTTTTCTTCCCACTTCTCCTCTCATCCCTTATTTTTATGACGTCACACGGCTGATCTTTTGAGACACTTTGTGAAGCTTCCCTTTCATAAGTTCTATTATTCTATTTTGCTAAATTATAATTTAGTAGGCAAAGCATAAACACTGAAAATCAAATTTTGATTAAATATTGGAATTTAAAATGTTAGGTTGAACTTTGAAAGGTCTAGCGTAGCCGCTGAATACTAAAACTTATTACAGAATAACATTTTACATTTTATACATTTTGTGTTTGAAAATAAAAGATAAATTGTAAATTTTTATAGCTTTTAATGGTTTTTGCATTGAATATTTAACCAATATCTGTGAATGCTAACTAAGGCAGGTACAGCACTTATTTCTGGGGAACTTTCTCAGATATTAAACAATTACATTTAATACCTATCCTTGCGACAAATTTTACTTCACAGAAATGTAGTTTTGGTAGAAATTTTGTTTTTGAGGGGGGGGAGATAACATTATTTTCATTTGCCCCTAAGTTAGGTTGAAGTTCCCCACTTCACTTATTTGTTTTCCACTCCCCTAAAAAAAGCTCAAAACCACCCTATGACCAGTAGCTATATTTCTAGCTATATTTCAAAGTAGAGCCTCAATCTGTCCAGTGTTTACCAGGATCTTAAGCTACAGACATGGATAGACATCGTTCTACTTAGTATTATAGATAACAAACTAAAACAATAAGATAAACACAAATCGGGTATAGTCCCTTATGTGACAACGCCTCTTAAGGGGCGTTTCGTCGTATTTTCACAATACCTTTTGATAGGTTATCTTTAGGTTAGGTTACGTTAGGCGATTGCCCCGCAGGGTTATGCAATTGGCCCTGCAGGGTTAGAGCCCCACCGCAGGGGCTAGAAATAGGAGAAAAGCTTCTGTGAAAATATGACGAAACACCCCCTAAGAGGCGTTGCCACGAAAAGGACTGTATCCCAAAAATCAACAAAAATGTTTGAATTTCAGTGAAGGAGATCCGAAAAGAAGATGATGGTGTGTATGAATGTCAAATATCTACAGTCAACAAACTCAGCCATTTCATCAATCTAAAGGTAAACAAGCCCTATAACGTTTATTGATGTGTGGATGTTATACATAATTTACTAGCTGCTACGCCCCTAATATTTAGGGGCTATACCTTCGTAAAGGCAGAGGATCTAGGGAAATAGCTTAAAACCATCCCAAGACTTAAATCTGAAAATAGAATGGTCTGAAGAAGTTACAGGTTCTATATGAAGCTTGCCTAAAAATGATATCTCAATTAGTTCAGCAGTTATTGAGATTTTGAGCCACAGGCAAAATAAATTACTTTATATTATAGGATATCATTTAACATAGAATGAATAACATTTGTTAAATTTATACGGAGTGAGAATGTAATTTAAGATCAAATAATCTTATAGCAACATGCTTAGGTAAGAAGTGAGTCAGTGAGTCAATCAGTAAGGGAAGAGGATACCTAAAGAGAAGCTAACATTTAAAAAAAAAGATAGCTAGCATTTTAAGGACTTTAAATTGGAAGAGTATAGAGGTGCCGAAATTATCGAAAAAAAGCCAAGACTTAGGTTTTAAGTAAAAATTTCCTCTGAATAAATCTAAATTAAATTAGATTTTTTTGTAGTTGATATTCCTATCTATAATACAAAGTAGAACGATGTCTGTCCGTCTGTCCGTCCGTCTGACTGTCAGTCCGTCCGTCCGTCCCTTAAGATCTCGGTAACCACTGAACCGATCGGATTCTACTCTTCAGGGAATATACCTACTGGTCCTGTGGTGGTTTTAAGCTATTTTCTTGGGAGGTAGGACACCCCCCCCCCAAAAAAATCAAAAAATCCCACCCCCCCCTTTTTTTTCCCTTGAAGATTTCCTTGGTCCTTTTACGTATTTCGCCAAAAAAAAATTTTTTATCACCTCTTGGGGCAAAGCCCCTAGAGGCTAGGGGCGAATCCGCTAGTATAATATAAAGTAGTAAGCCTTTTTTGTCTGTCCAGAAGGATCTTGCTAACTGCTGAACCGATATTGTTCTCCTTTACAGTGAAGCTTCTTATGGGTCCTGGGAAGGGTTTAAACTATTTTTGGGGCGTGTGTTTTCACCCCAATCCTCCCAAAAAAAAATTTTTTTACTCTTTTGAAACTCAAATTTAAAATGGGATGAGGAAGACTTTTCCCCCTCATATCTTAAGTGCCCCTAGAGGCTTCTAGGGGGCGTAGCCGCTAGTATACAAGATTCTAATAAGGATACATTTTTCGTTGTATTTTCAGAAATACAGCGTATAGTGTCCCTTAAAAAATGACGACATACAATACAATGACCAATGTTAGGCCAGAATACATTGTAATTGACATATGGTGAATTGTATACTGGCCTATCATTGGTCATTTGTATTGTGTGACGTAATTTTTATTGGACACTATACGCTGTTTCGTATTTTTCATGTTTAAATTTATAAAATCCGTTAATAAAAAAAAGATATGTCCTGTGTACTGACTATTTAGAGTAGCTGCTGTTGTGAAAATAACACTGTGTGTTAATATGCTAATTCTAGATTCTGGATTAAATTTAATGAAAATGTAAGACACTTCCTGCTATGTATTTCAAACCCAATATTGGATATCTATTTTCAACATGTCCATGCAATGTTGCTAAATAGTTTTTGTTTAAAAAAATCTATTTGGAAAGTTAGGCTTTTTTTCCATTTCTAAACAGCGTAAAGTGCCGCCAAAAAATGATGTAATACAATACAAGTTACCAATGAGAGGCCAGTATAAATCTTACATTTGGTCAATTAAAATTCATATTGGCCAAGCATTGATACTTTTTATTGTATGACGTCATTTTTTTCGGAGGCACTTTAAGCTGTTTCTTCATTTCTTAATGAGAGAGAGAATGGGTTATGACTGATTATTAATCTAAACAATTTTCATTTCTACAATATTCACTTACTGGGGTTGGAATAAATAATAATTCATTGTCCTATGCCTGGTGTATACCATACTCTTTCTGGAACAGCCCTTTTTTATTGTTGTTTGTCAATTTTGGATTAGTTCGAGCATTGATTTTATGTGGCACTCAATCCTCCAGTTACTTTCTTCTACTAGTTTTTAATTTTGTATGTAGTTTTGTATACACACCCTTATACTCATCATTCTATCTGCACCTTTGCTTTACAGTTACACAAACAAGGTATTCATATAATTCAGTGGAAGTTGTTTAAATTACCAGCTAAAATACACTGGTATGTTTTAGGTTAACTTCTAATCCAGTTAAAGTCCCACTGGCCCTTGTTAAACACATACCTTATAAAAGATCTTTTTAAAAGCGAAGCTTTTCTATAATTAGGGTCGGTCCGTCCTACCGTACGTCCGTCCGTAACGGATAGCTTTTTTTTGTTAATTTAGGCATGTTAGAATTGTCCTATCGATTTCAAACTTTGCATGGTGATTCCTGTAGTAGTTAGGTACGATTTAGAAAGCGTAGCAACTCTATAATCATTACCAGAATGTCCGTACGTCCATTTTAAACAAATTGATTTTTTAACTTTTGTAACAACAAATTTTTATGTCATCTAATTATCCGATTGATATGATCTTTGGTATACTGATCCTGGGATAACAAAGTACAATATTATAAGCGAAGCAACTCTATAATCAAGTCCTAAAAAATGTAAGTATGTCCATAAACATTATCCAGTATCAAGCAGTTTTTCATCAAATTTCAACAAATACATTTATATTCTGATTGTTCAGTCCTCATGCTATACAAGTGTTAATGACCGTTTGTCCTACCGTTTCAGTGCTTCGCTTTTATGGATGTTGTCATCCTTGTTTGGACATTAGTTTAATGCTTGATTTTGTTTTATTCTTGAATATATATTTTTTTTATTGATTGATATAAACTTTCATTGTTTTATACCATTTATATGACATATGTTTAAAGTGGTCAGACTTGATAAAAGGTCGACTTATTTAAACACAAATTTACCGGATTTTTTTATATTTAAAATAATTTTCTTTTTATTTGAAGATTTTTAAATTTAGCTTTCCTGTAAAATGATAATGTTGCTGTTCAGCAGGGAATTTCCAAAACAGATTTCTAAAGCTGGCAAAGTTGAATGGTAATAGTAAACATTCCAGAGTTTAGATATTTCAAATACATTTGAAATATCATCCTTGAGATCAATGCTTTCAATAATAAGCCTATATATTTATACCCCTACTTTTCTTCCTGTTACAATTATTACTGGGAATATATTTCTGGATTTTTTTATTTTATCTTCTTCAGACTAAAATGTGTATTTTTTTATCTCTTTTACAATGTGACTAATGGATGAATTTGGATTATGATATATGCGTTTAGTTTAACTTCCAGAATATACTTGTATAAAAATATAATTTGCATATCTATAAAGATTGTGTTCTGAATGGATATTATTACAGGGGAAAAATTGTCGTCAACTTTGGTTGCTAACATGGCCATAATTTATTAGTTATTTCGTTTATCCAGTAGAATGGGATAGGGTGGGGTAAAGGGGTATCGATATTTTAACCAGCTACAATTTTTAAAAGTGAAGCTTTTCTATAATTAGGGTCGATCCGTCCGTCCGTATGGAACGGACAGCTTTATTCGTTAATTTAGGCACCCGGGGGTAAATTTTAGGGGGGATAAACAAAATTTACCCCTGCCAACAGATACATGGATGATCCAAACAATAAAAAAAAAACATTATAATCTAAATGTTATAAATAATCTAAATCCTATTAAAAGTATGTACTATGAAGCCAAGTCTGTATAAACATAGACATACATATATATATATATACCTGGGTTCAGTATTAGTATTTCCCACCTAATCCTAAGAGTGCTATTAAGGTAAAAATGCGGTACTTTCCTCAAAACTTCTACGGACCTAAACATACCCTCTTTACCGGCTAGTAAAAAATAAAAGAAGTTAAGATGGAGGGGGGGGGGGGGTTCGGATGGGGTAGAAAAATCACTTATTTGAATTTTCGATAAGGTTTTGAAACGAAGGAGGAAGGGTGAATGATAAGGCAAGGTTTTGATTGCAGCCGTATTCTATGTAACTCTTACCTTAATCACAACTTAACCTAACCAAACTAATTTCCGTTGCTTCATTTACCTACCCCTTCCAACCACCAAACCTCAATTTCTTTTAATTTTTTTAAAGATAGGCCGGGGGGGGGGGGGATTTTGTGCTGGACTTGATGCTGACAGTGAAAGAAAATGCTGAACATTGCCAAATATATTGAGCATACAAATTATAATTTCACATTTACACCTTCCCTCCCCCCCATACACACATAAACACATACAAACCTTGATTAAATTACAAGGTGTCCCAAAAGAAAATACATAAAACATTTTTATGTATAATTCAAACTTATTTTCTTTGTAAGACAGGATAATCATAATAAACTTTTATTTCTCATAATTTATTTCTAATAAGTTGACATGCATTTTATGTGCATTAGATTCAACATCTTAATAAAAAGGACAATTATTACATCTCTGATTTTGCAATCAGAACATTTTTACATCCTTAAATGAATAATTTAAAAGGATGACAACATCTATTAAAGCGAAGCTCTGATACAGTAGAACAAACAAACATTAAAACTTGTAAAGTGTTAGAACTGAATATAAATGTAAAAGGCTAAACAAAAGTTTTAGTAATTTTGTTGCAAAACTGTTTAAATACAGAATAGTGTTTAAGGACATACTTACATTTTTAGAACTTAATTGAAATCAATTAAATAAAATAATCATATCAGGTAAAAATAGTCGTTAAAAGTGTTTTAAATGGACGTACGGACATTCTGGTATCGATTATAGAGTTGCTTAACTTTCTAAATCAAATAAATAAACATGCTAAGTTTGAAATCGATATGACAATTCTGACATGCCTAAATTAACGATATGGCGGACGGACTGACACTAATTCAGAAAAGCTTTGCTTTTTATAAAGAAAAAAATAGGTATGATATGATGTATATAAATAATTCAAAAAGAAAAAGAAAATAACTTTTATAACAACCTGTAGTTATTTAAATCTTAAGTTTAATTTCACAAAGTTGGCATTCAAATGTATTTTATTATTGTTTATCATTCTAATTGTTTTAAGGAAATAATTAATAAGCAGTGGTTGCGCAATTCTAGCTATTTATCGCATCAAATTCCGGTTATATTGAAATAAAAATTATAAGGTTTAACCAGTATTGTTGATGCTATACATGGTTTTTCAGTGTGGATAAGAACTTGTACTAATCCAGTGGATATTAATTGGTTTCGAAGCCTTACTGAAAAAGATTTAAAAAATTGGACTCCCTTAATATATAACGTCGTAAAAATGTTTTATGATCGTGAGAGTGGAATATCAAGTTTCTATATAAACATAAAAAAACCATAATTTTAAAATAAAAAAATAAGATATTATACAATCATAAAACTAAAGTACGTATAATAGTAAAGTAATTACAGAACAAAGTCTCGTAGAACATGTTTTTCTTGTTTCAAATAAAATATTCAATATTTGATTTATTCCCCCTCAAAAACCACCACCTACAAATATGCACTTTTAAACGGAGAATTTTGGGGAAAGATTATCTAACGGCCATTGTCATATCCACGAATCCATTCTCGGACCTGGAAAATTGTGAAACTCAGACATCCGTGAAATAACTACATACAACAGTTAGGGAGTTGAATCCATTTTTATAGAAGCAGAAATATAATCTATGATTATGGTTTGGACCCTCCAAAACTGTAATCTACCTTTCTACTTTCCCCTCTCTTGGTGAAGATATCTTCAACGCCGATACGATTTTTGAAATATAAGATTCCACTTTTGTCTCTCTTGTTGAAGATATCTTCACCAAGAGAGGCAAAAGTGGAATCTTAAATTTCAAAAATTGTATCGGCGTTGAAGATATCTTCACCAAGAGAGGGGAAAGTGGAATCTTACATTTCAAAAATCGTATCGGCGTTGAAGATATCTTCACCAAGAGAGGCAAAAGTGGAATCTTAAATTTCAAAAATCGTATTGGCGTTGAAGATATCTTCACCAAGAGAGGGGAGAGTGGAAAGGTAGATTACAGTTTTAGAGGGTCCAAACCATAATCATAGATTATATTTCTGCTTTTTATAAAAATGGATTCAACTCCCTAACTGTACAACTTCAAATTCATAAATATGTTTTTTTGGGTATAGTCCCTTTCGTAACATCGCACCTTATGGCGCGATTTTTCGAATTTTTCACAGTAGCTTTTCTCCTATTTCTAGCCCCTGCGGGGCCAATTACCTACCCTATGGGGCAATCACCTTACCCAATATAACCTAACCTAACCTAACCTAAAATGACCTATAAAAAGCCATTTCAAAAATACGACTCGCCCCTTATGGGGCAATGTTACGAAAGGGACTATTCCCGTGTTTTTTTTTAGAATTATCCTTATTTTGCTTCTCTAGTTCATATTGCATATTAATTCGTATTTCAATTCAAGGCTTCTAAATAAAAATAATACAAGATAATATAAAATCGTCAAGTTCATATGAATTTTTTTTTAATTATTCATATTTATTTCATATTGCAAATTCATTCGCATTTAAATGTTCAAGGCTTCTAAATAAAAATAATACAAGTTAAATAATATGCATTTTTTCCAAAACTTTATTTAGAATTAGTTGAAATCTATAAATGTAATTCTGTTGTTGATAAGAGCAGCTGAATTTTCTATTGTTTGGTGTTTGTCATTTTTAAAGTTAACACATTGATATTTTTACAATAAAAAAAACTTCCTAAAATTTGAATTTAGGTGCCTAAATTTCGGTCCTGTTTGAACCTTAAGATAAGTGTTTTACGGCCTACTTATTGTACCTAAATATCACATTTTCATGTAATCAAATAGTCTATTACTTCAAAAGGAAAATCTGTTTATTTTCTTAATTGTAGTAACAAGGAAAACATATGGTTGCCCTTAATCTCAGGAATATAAAGCAGATAGATGGATATTCCACAATGTGCCTAAAAACAAAAAAAGTTCATGATAAGAATAATTGAAAAGCACCTTAGAAATAAGTTTTTAATAAGGTTTAATAGTTTTCATAAAAGATTTTTATTTTTTAATAACTTATTTTTTACTGTATTGCACTAAAGCAAAGCATTTAAAAGGAATAAAGAAATAAACATGATAACTTTTCACCATATAATGCATAAAAGCAAAGTTGTTTCAAATTTATATATAATAGAAAGTGAAATAAACTTTGCTTTTTTAAGGCAGCTTACTATTAATCTTTTCCCTATACACATCTATTCTAAAAGTGTTTTTTTTTTCATTTAGACTTTATCTTACCTATAACAAATTTGTTTTGCAACCTAATGTGAAATATATAGAGATAGATGGATGAATTTTCATGCTGGGTGATTTGCAAAAGTGTTTAGAAAGTGCAAACAAAGTTTATCCTGGGAGTTTACAGACTCATTAGCAAACTCAACTACATTAATTAGGTTAGCCATACCCTCATTGCAAAAAAGAATATTTAATAGCTACGAATGCCTTTTTTATGTTTCTAGGTTTTTGTGGAGTATGTTTGGGTAGGTTGACTAAAATTGGCTAAAATTGCAAAAAAATCTGTAATAAAAAATATTTTATTCAATTACAATACAATAGCCGTGGTAAAAACAAATTATATTTCATTTGTATAAAAACTGTTTGATAGTAATAAATACCCATCAACGTATACAAAAGTAATATATACTTAAGTAAACCTGTACATTTGCATTGCCTGGGTAATATTTTTACGAAGTCGGAAAAGAGTAGGAACTAATTAATTAAACTGATTAATGTCCGCTGAATTAGAACCGGTTTTCAGCCATATTGAAAAATCATGAATATCATGGTATTACAGACAATTTTCTACGAAAGATAATATAAAAATCATAAATTTGATACCAGTTTTCATTCAAAACATAAGAAATATAATCATTTGAAGTTTATACCCAATAATACACAACTGGAAGGCCGCTAAAGCAAACCTTTGAAAAAGTGGCTTTTTGTTAATTTAATTTCTCAGCGATTAAAAAGAATGTACAAACAAATCCTCTAGTATCCTTTGAAGTATGTACAAAAATACTTTCATTCATATTTGCGACCTGATTCCAATTTCATTTTCTCATAATTAATAAAAAAGTTTTATGATTATATATATTATGAGGGTAAAAACTTGCATTCAAAAATTTAATTGCAAATTTATACTGGTTGTAGAGATATGATTATAATGAAAAGATAAGCAGTAAAACAGTCAAAGTAAAGTACCTGAGCCTGCAAAAATATATGACAAGGAGATATTTTGAAATACTTTCATCCTGGAGTTTTATTTTTACCCAATTACTATTAAATTTGAATGCTTTAGACCCTTTTTTACCAAACAAGGCTCTACAATCATTGTTTCATTGTTCATAGTATAATGTTAATGGAACCACACATAGCATACTATATCATGTTCAGGTTATGAATTGAATATGAAGAATAGAGCTACCTATTTGACCAATATCCTTTTTTCAGGTTCTAGAGCCTAAAGTGATGATAGAGGGAGGACCTGATGTGTTCACCCAACAAGGGTCAACAGTCACACTCAACTGTAACATTACTGGTACAAACATTGTTCCGGCTGTTAAATGGTAAGACAATCTTAATTTCATGAAATGCATACATCAACATATAATAGTGTAAGGATGTCTGTTTATATGGCATAATATTTCTATAA
Organism: Acartia tonsa; assembly: GCF_053477335.1. NCBI lineage: Eukaryota > Metazoa > Arthropoda > Copepoda > Calanoida > Acartiidae > Acartia > Acartia tonsa. Next base: position 9,021,838 of record NC_137261.1, on the reverse strand, counting down.
CAGTTAGACTATTAATATTCTATTTACTTCCAATGGGTCTTGGGATTGTTTATTTATATTTTGAGGAAGAGTAATCTAATACTCCTATAAGACAAGATCGAAGTAATATAGATTTTAATTAAAAACAGATATGAAAGTGGGAGATCCTTCCAACTCCGCTTGTGGTAAACTAATAAAAACTTATGAAATTAAATGCCCGAAAAAATTAAATGAAACAATAAAAACCCGTTTTGAGCAACATTTTTAAAAACATTTATTAAGTTGCAAATTTAGAAATACAGGGAAAAGGAAAATCCCCCACAGATTTAAATATAATTGTATGCACAGCGTTCTTGAATTTTAAACAGTTTGAATTAAGTTTCGCATTTGATGAAAACTTTACACAAAATTGTCTTCGTTCCGGTAAGTATTTTTCTACTCTACTAATGTAAACAAACAAGAGAACATCGATTCCTATTAAGACACAAAGGAATGTTTAATACATTTTGATCTAGTGTAGTTCACGATAAAAATAAAACTTTTGTGCACATTTAAGAGAATAACTGTATGTTATTGACTAATACCCATTTCAAATTATTTGTAGGCCTTCGTTTGTCAGTTAAAAATTTGTGCGAGCATAATCTATACGTTCCACCGTTCGGCCGTTAGTAGCCTTTAGAGACCATATTTTTATAACCATAAGATAATCGTTACCAGGAACAATTTTGAAACTGCACTAGATCCACATATTTTACTATATTTTAGTTAAGTTTATCACTAATCATTTCTTTGATTTGGTTATCTATATTTTTAGTTGAAAGTTCTTATAGTGTTAAACTCGACAAAAAGAATCGTATGCCTGTTTTAATTAATAGATTCTTTGATAACTTTTTCTATAAACTACAAAGTTATTATTCCAGCAATGATTTGTTATAATTTTATTGTAGGTTGACTTCATTTTAAAAGCTAAAATTATCTAATATATTGTTTTAAGATGATTAGAAAGTTTTTTACCCTGAGAGAAACGCTGATTAAATTTGTAAAATATTTGATAGAGAAGGGGAACAAAGTTTCTTAATCAATCTTTGTTTTATATTAGAAAGGTTAGATAATCCAAAATCTTTGCTGTGTATATTATTTGATGAGTTTATTCAATACAAGCGAATGCGCCCCTAGAATCAAGAGCCATTCTATAAAAATTAAGATATCAAGGGACCTATGTAAACCCTCCTTACAAAGGAGAACTCAATTGGTCAAGTGGTCAGCGAGCTATAACTTACTGACTACAACATCATTGGATTATCTTAAAGGAATTATAATGTTTTAATTTAATTTTTTAGGGAGTTTCGCGGGGAGGAGGTTCTGCCCGGAGAAAATATTGATCTAAATATTTACAAACATAAAGATACAACTGTGTCGCAGCTCACTCTACATAAAGTAAATAAGAACAGGTATGTATTTGTGGTAGAGTAGCTTCTTTATAATCGGGGTATTTACCGTACGTGTATTAGGCTGTTTCCTAAAGATAATTGTAAACTCTGAAGTACTACTACTATATAAAAAGACTTTATATTATATTTATTGATCAAGACACTACAGCATGTGCACAATATAGAAACTACAGTTTCTACGCAGAAATACTACAAAAAATCTACTTGATAGGACACTACAGACTTTAAACAGTTTTTTTACACACTTTAAACTATACAGTTTCTACGAAGTATAAAATCTCACAAAGACCAACCTCCTTTATTTTTACACAATCACTTTTAAATATATTTCTTTATTGTATTCCATCATATTTGTTTTTAAAATAGATTTATTACCCTAGATGGCCAATATGACACAATAATTCGTCATACTAAAATAAGAATTTACAGTAGACGATATATTTTGTTTATATTTAGTCCGATATAATACATTCACATAATATGAGCAATAGAACTTTGGGACGATTATAGTTTCCCCAAGCCAAGCTGACCAATAATCTAGTCAATATGATCCTACGATTTTCTAATTGTTCAGTCAATGGAAATGCGATTTAGTCTTTTAAAATATATTGTTTTCAATTTTAAATGTTGTCTGTTTGTTATTGGTTTGCTTAACTCATGGAATAATTGATCTTGTATAACATCATAAAATTGGGTTCAAGCGTTCTTTCTATCAATATTTCAATAATTTCTGGAAAATTTTGAATATTTAAACGTTTTGATATTTTTGACAGCTTTCTTCTTTAATCATAAAAAGATCTATCCCTTTATTATTTACAATATTTTATTGCTTATGTAAAATAAAAATGCAATTATGATGATTATCTGTCCGTCTGTCTATTTGTTCTACTTATATAGTATGAGTTTTTTGGTGCTTTAATTTGCGAATAAAAAGTATATATTGTATTTGATTTTCAAAAGAAATATATCACCAAATATGCACAAATATGAATGTAAAATAAATTTATTAACATTATATAATTCAACTATTAAAACTTAATAACCAACTTCTTTAATGAATTATTTTTTTATTTAAAGTAAAGCTTTTAATAATTTGGTCAGATCTGTTCGTCACCAAAAAAGTTGTAAAAAGATGTTAGAATAAATTTACCTAAATGTTAAAAGTTGTTTTGTCCTATACGTTCTATTAGGAAGCGGGATGTCTGTTTGTCTTGTTGCCAATATTCAAGAAGGATTTTCCGTGGTTTCTGGCTGGTTTTAGGCTAGTTTGTTTTAGTTTAAGCTTCTCAAAGAAAAAACCTCACCACCAACAAATATGTTTTTCTTTAAAACTTGATATGGGGAAAGGGGGGCAATATAGGTTAAAGAATTTGTATAAATTATGTTATGAATATTTTCATCCTTGTTTAGTCATAACAAAGGTGAATGGTATCAATAGAAAATGGTAATCAATTTATTTTGCACTAATTTTGTTCTTAAGTGATTGTGAAGCGTATAAAGTGCCATTAATTTAGCGACAAGGCTTACATTAAAACCATTATAATTGGACAGTTGGGATTTTGAAAGTTTTTACTTTGTATTAAAGAGAAGCTTGCAGGAAATACGCTGCTTTAGACCCAATACCATAAATTTTAAGCCTCCGGCTCAATAACAAAAAAAAGTTAAAGGACTTTAAAATTTCTAACTATATAACCTTTTTTGTTATTGAAGCTGGAGGCTTTGGGTATTGAGTCTAACTATGGCATTCTTTCAGCAGTTAAAACTGTGAACTTCCTACAGGCTTCCCATAACGTAAATCCTTAGTCTGTCTTGCTGTCAAAAAAGTAAAATTTTAGTAAGAATATAGTTTCTAGTCACATTTCTAGTACGTAGTTCATCTCTTTTACTTTAAATATCTTTATACGTTCTTATTTACGTTAACATCACCTTAATATCGTGCACAATTCAGGTTCTGATAACTATTTAGAATTAAGTTTTTTTTTCTAAAACCTTGAAAATTTTTATGTGGAAATCCTAACTTTTTTCTTGTTTAATGTCTTTATTATTACTTTTACTATTCGCTATTATATTACTTAGTTTAGTGATAAAGTTTCTTTAAAACAAAGAACAGAACAAAAGAGACAGGTTTCGAAATAATTTGATGCAAAAAATTACACAGCAAATAAAAGGAAAGAAAATATAAGCTATTTAAATATTAATCTATAAAAATAGCATGGCAAAATATGATTTTATCTATCTAAATTTGCCAATTTATATTTTTCATTAACATTTGTATATACTGCTGAAGATTGCAATTTTTAATATAATTTGTTACGCACAGTAAGAAAATTATATACGAAGAATAGAAATAAATTAAACAGTGTGTAGGTTCAGGATTGCAAGGGATATTATATCTGAAGATAATACAAAAGTTATCATCTATAATACAAAGTAGTACGATGTGTGTCTGTCTGTCTGTCCGTCCGTCCGTCTGAAGCTTAAGATCTCGGTAACCACTGAACCGATTGGATTCTACTCTTCAGGGTATATACCTATTGGTCCCCCGGTGGTTTTAAGCTGTTTTCTTGGAGGGGGGGGGGGGGTGGGACACCCCCAACCCCCCAAAAAACAAAAAAATCCCCTCCCAATTTTTTTTTTTACAAATTTTACGAATTTTACGAATTTTACGAAATTTACGAATTTTACAAAATTTACGAATTTTACGAATTTTGCGAATTTAATCGCAAAATGTTTTCCTGCTGGGTAGGTGCGAAAATTTGTGATCCGTTCTGCTGGGTAAGTAATAGAAGATGTAATTATACCTCTTGGGGCAAAGCCCCTAGAGGCTAGGGGCGAAACCACTAGTAGAATATAAAGTAGTAAGGTTTTCTTTGCCTGAATCTTAAAGTTTCCATGATTAATGAAGCGATTGCGTTCTCCAATTCGCATATATATCAGAATGGTTTTAGGCTATTTTATTTTAAGATTTAAGTCTTAGGATGGTTTAAGGATATTTTTTCAATCTTTGAATACAGAGCCCCTAGATTCTAGAGGCGCGGCCACTTGTGTATCATACAACAGTTAATTAATTTCCCTTATTTTATTTAAAGTTTTCATATAAGTTGGAAATATTTTTCTTGTGTTGCCTTTTCCATCGAATTCTGGTTTTGTAGCCACAGAGCCGCTGTGTCAAAAAGAGTTTTTCCATTCATAACTTTTCAATACACACTTTATATACACACAAAGTTGCAAACATGTAGGAAAAGAGAGGATTAAGGAAAAAAAAATACAGTAAAATGGGCATTTAAAGATTCTAAATGTAATGAAATGTTTATGTACTAGCAAATGCGCCCCTAACATTTAAGGGCTTTGTATCTGAAAACAAAAGTTGAAAAAATAGCCAATAGTTGTTCTAGGACCTATATAAAGCTCTCTTAATATAGAGAACCCAATCGGTTTAGTGGAGAGAGAGATTAAAGAACACAAAATATTGTAACGTTTAAGAGGAGAAAAAATATTCGACAATTGAAATTTTTTTCATTATATTTTAAATTTGAATGAAGATATTTTGTTCAAAGTTCATTAAAATCAACAGTATATATTACATGTTGTTAAGAAATAACGTTATTTTTATGTTAACATAAAAAATAAAACCTGACCCTTCAATAATTATGAACATTCAAGGAAAAGCTATAGAGTTTTTTTTTTAGGATTGGAAATTATTCCTGTGTCCCAGAATCAATCCAGCCTGCATCCATAAACCTGCATGTTATTTTAGAAGGTAAATTGTTAGTAGCTACGCTACACTACAAGTGTTTCTTAGTCTCTAATGGTTAGGGAGGGAGGGGACATTGGGCTGTTTTATTACCGCTTTATCTTCTTCATTGGCTCAGAAACTTTTACTTTTACTGAAATTGGATTAGCTATTTTTGTTCTAACTTTTCAACTAATGCTTTTAATTACAGAAGTGGTTATTTTGTTTATCATTGTAGTGGATTTATATGAATTTATTATCGATTGTCTTAACACTTAAGATCCCTGTGATACAAATTTTTTATAAATATAAAAGGGAATAAGAATTTATCCATCAACCTATCACTAAATCCCTGATGAAACTAAATAACCAGGAAAATAAAGTTTATAAGTGAAATTAAATTAGTTCATGAAATAAGTGGTTTAACTTATTTATGAATATTCAGAGGCTAATTCTTAAAAGAAGTTAATTTGCATATATTTTATAATTATGAAATGGTAGATAACTTTTTTTTAAAGTTGTTTTATCTTTTAGAAGTCTTTTGAATTTATTTAACAGAATAGTTTTGTACCTTGTTGGTAAAACCGTTTAATACCAGTACAACATTTTTTTCTAAAAGTCTTAGCAAAATGAAAAAAGAAAGTTTTCCAGATTTTTAAAATTTCATAATTTTCCTGATTATTTCCTAAACTTTAATGTCCTTTTTAAAAGCGAAGCTTTTCTATAATTAGGATCGGTCCGTCCGTACGTCCGTACGTCCGTCCATCCGTACGTCCGTAACGGATAGCTTTTTCCGTTAATTTAGGCATGTTAGAATTGTCCTATCGATTTCAAATTTTGCATGGTGATTCCTTTAGTAATTAGGTACGATTTAGAAAGCGTAGCAACTCTATAATCATTACTAAAATGTCCGTACGTCCATTTTAAACATGTTGATTTTTTTTACTTTTTTAACAACAAATTTTATGTGATCTAATCATCGGATTGATCTGATTTTTGGTATATTGATTCCTGGGACAACAAAGTATAATGTATTAAGCGAAGCAACTCTATAATCAAATCCTAAAAATGTAAGTATGTCCATAAAAATTTTCCTGTATCAAGCAGTTTTTCAACAAATTTACTTACAATTTTGCTTTGACTCTTATAAATTTATATTATGATAATTAAGTTCTAACACTATACAAGTGTTAATGTCCGTTTGTCCTACCGTTTCAGTGCTTCGCTTTTATTGATGTTGTCATCCTTGTTGTGTGTTTTCCTCGAAAGTTATCTGAATTCATAGTTGAACTCTTTTAATGTTTATTCATTAGATAATCATCTATTATCATATATACTCGTCCTTGTTTTTAAGAAGTTGCCTCATGTTTCCTGTTTTAGACCCGAACGAGGAATTGCTGACAAGTTCTGGTAATTATGCTAATCTTTCAGGTAAGCAAAATCTTCTTGGTAGCGCATCTACATTGTAATATTTTTGTTTAAACATTAAAGTTGGAAGGTTGAGTAAATTTTACGTTCTTTTGAAGGTTTCCATATATGTTCTTTTAAAAATTATAGATAATCTTGAAAGGACGTAAATTGTTTACTTTGTATTATTTTTTTAAAACCTAACATTTTAAAAAATTATTTTGCTCATTTATTTTGGTTGAAGGTTCTACGTTATGATAGATAGTAGAATAATTTTTTGTCTGAAGCTAAAGACCTCGAAAAATACTGGTCCAAATTGGTTGTACTTTCAGAGTAGCTTCATAAGAAATTTAGGGTGTTTTTAAGCTGTTTTACATGAATTACACCCCTTCCCCCTAGAGACTTAAGTCGAAGCCTGATTTCTAATTAATTTGGCCGTAGTAAGAAATTCCTCAGCATGCGTGAATCTGAAAAATGTATTGATTATAGTGAGGAATAGTTATTTCTCGTATCGTATTATAAACGGCTTTCCGCGGATATAGAATGTACAATTGTAAGATTAAAACTAGTTTTTTTAGCCCCGTGGTGCCGAAGGCACCGGCTAAAAAAACTGGTTTTAATCTTATGATTGTACATTTCTATATTCGTAGAAAACTGGATATAATACGATGCTAGACATAGTTTTTTCGTATGGATGAGAACCGGTTCCTATCCACCGGATTCGAATGAATATGAGAAAAAATTTTATTTCTCTCTCTTACTGAACCATTGAAAATAAAATTGAGTAAAGAGCAAAGTTTTTTATCATTTATCATTTAATTTAAAACTGTCTCTGGTCTAACACAGAGAATTTTCCACACCAACAGTTTGGAACTAATGTTTCCAGACAAACTAAGAATATCAGGATAAGTAAATTTATAAAATAAAACATTTTTCATAATTTTACAGGAAAAAAAATATTTCTTTTCTCCCAAGTTAAAATGATAATTTTAACCTTCCATTATTTGATTTTTCCAGATATAGCATTAAAACTACAATATAAGATAAATTTTTGATAAGAAATTAACCTTCTAGCTATAAAATAAATTATTACAGCCATTTAAAGTTTGAAAGAAAAACAGGAATATAAGCCAAAGGATGCTAGAAAAATGGCTACTAGAAGCAAAAAAAAACAACTCTATATATTTTGGACTAAAATTCCTTATAAAAAAGAGGAACTTAAACTTTTTAATTGATCCCTCTTACGGTTATGATAATTTCTTCAATTAAATATTTTACTTGAAATACTATAAATAGTACAAAAATATTAATATCAAACATGATATTTTTGTAGCTGAAATGTTTCCTCTAAAAAAATTTTGTGTTTACCTATCCTATTACTGCAGAGAGTCAGGGAGTAAGGGAGGGGACAATGGATCGAATATTTAATTTTTAGGAGTCTCAGACTTTGGGGACTGGCTTAAAGGGAATGTGCAAGAATTTAGCAGTTTCTGACTGAGTTTGGGGACTTGCGCATGAAATGCCGCTACTCGTTATGTATGTTTTGAATATTGCAGACGGGGAGATGGGATAAGGGAAGTGGGGGCAAGGGAAATAAACACTCGTTGTGTTAGTTTGGAATGTAGCAGACGGGGAGAAGGGAGGTGGGGGCAAGGGGCAAGGGAAATAAACAGAATAAAAAGGGGCAGTCATATTATTGCTAGCAGCTGGCCGGGTCCAATAATCTTTTAATATAAAAATCACACCAAAAAAAATCAAAAAGTTGTGATTTCACTTTACATGACGCTATGGAAATCTATTATTCAATTAACAATCCCTTTATAATTTCCTACAAATATATTGGATTAAACTGGATTTCATGCCCTTTCTTTGATAACTCTTATATTGAATTAATTGCCCATTGTCCCCTCCCTTACTCCCTGGCAGAGAGTATATTGCCCATACACTCATTTTTTTTAGACATTACAAAAAAAAACATGAAAATTGAAAGGATTATTCTTGAAAGTTTTTAAAAATTAGTTAAAGGGACAAACTTACTGAAATGTGTAAATTACTTAAAAATTTGTCTTAAGAGCATTTTTTTCTTTAAAATCATTTTGAGTATCTTGTTAGAATAAATGCAAGTTGGTTCTGTATAGTCTCTCAGTAATATGTATTTTACATCAAGAATGCAAAAAGCACAAAAGAAATAAAGTAGGGACTTTGAAAGTATTTTGGTAAATTTTGATAATCTGCAGGATAGAAAAATTGAAAATCCTTATACTAAAGTAACAGGAAGTCTGTGTGTTTGTGTGTTTGTACCGAAGGATCTCGCTTACCGCTGAACCGAACGGGTTCTCCTTAACAGGGTAGCTTCTCATAAATCCCGGGAAGGTTTATAACTATTTTGGGGGAGGGTACCACCACCCTATCAGGAAAAATCGCCCCTAGAAAAAAATTACCCCTCCCGAAAAAGAGACTTAAACAAAACATAAACCAATTATTTCTGTAATTAGATATTTTAAATAAAAAAAACATTCAAAGTGCCACTAGAGGCCTCTAGGGGCGTAGGCGCTAGTGTTTAATAAGAGTAGACATAATGTACAGGTATTTACACATTTCGCAATCAATGAGCGTTCGCAAATATTTTTTTTCTTCAAAACCGAGTAAATATTTACATTTAACTGATTACACTTTAATTCTTTCCAAATATTATTTTTATCATTAAGTTATTTTGGAGAACAAATTTTGTGAATGGTTTTAAACTTTGATAATATTAATGTACAAGTTTATTAGGATATGATTTAAAATTCAAGAAAAGACAAATCAACTCAACTTTTCTTTCTACCTGGTTCTAGTGGCGTGAACCTTTTCCGTTTGCTAGAAAATTATTTTCTGCTGATTTAAAGCGACTTGGCTGTGTTAATATTTCCGACGCTATTGTCTGATATTCAAAGACCCAATTGAAAGTCGGCACAAAGTCCCCGCCCCGTGGACAAACAGTTATTAAACACATGTCCCTCCAATTTTTTACTTTAATCTTAAACTATTTTATCTTTAATAATTTTAATTTTTATTTAGGTCTCCTTGTTCTGATGGCGATTTTTCTACAACAATAGAAAAATAAGTGACTTTTATAAGAATTCAAGACAGTGACAAACGATAGTGATTATTATTTATTCTTTAAGAAAACAGTTGTTTATAGTACATAGAACTTTTATTACTATGGACTCAAGTAAACATATATGTCCATAAAATAAATGTTAATACAAGTTAATAAACTAGTTAATGTGAGCATTTGATTGCAGATTTTAAGTTTTACATAATTATTTTATTAAAAATTAATTTTCAAAAAACTTGTAAAAAAACATTTCTACATAATTTTTATGAAAATTGTAAAATATCTTGATGTCATGTTAAATTAAACCCTTTGGATTTAGTGATGTCAAAAGTTGTAATAAAAATGATTTATTTTTCCTTTATCAAACTAAATAGATTAATATTTTCTTAAAACAAATATTACTTTATTGTTAGTTATTTAATTATTGTCAAAATGCTAAAAATTTGGCATTTATATTGTAATTTTGTTAGTTTTAAACTTGGCTCAATTTGTGTAATTTTTGTACGGAAAATGTTTTTTTTTGTAAAAATTTAATTCTAATTTAAAAAGGACAAGAATTTTTTACATTGTAAAATTAAAGTTATTAAGAAATGGGAACTTTACATTAATGAAGGGGAACTACACTTGCATCGAGGGATAAGTAAATAAATTACTTTAAAATACTTATACTTCATTACTTCAGCAATGGATGTATTATTACTAGGATCTTACACTAGATTTTCATGTTCTCTAATAAAGTGAAACACGCAGTGGGCCTAAAATTACGGTTCTCGCTTTATACTCCGTTTACCTCATTCCCTCCCCTCTTACTGGATGAACATATTGACCAATAAAGGAGTTCCATGTTAGCACGCTAAATTGAAGACACGTTTTTCCATAATAATGTTCACGTATATTCTACAACCATTGAAACAGCTGCACTTCTGAACTAAATAATAAGAATAAATAAGAATTATATTTATGTAATATGTAAGAAATTATTAGAAGAGGTCAATTTTTACAAACTTTAAAGGCTGCTATTTTTAGCACATTCAATAACAAACAAAATATTTTACTTGGATATTTATCTTTTTTAGCCAATAATAATGCATCCTAAAATGAATCTAGATTATTAACAAGGTAATATGTGTGAGAAAGAGGGGAATTTTTGCGTATTTTCCTTAAAGCTGTGTGTAACCGTTTCGTCAAATGTGCTTATTTGCAACAATTTGACTTAATAAGTGCATTTGACAAAACGGTTACACTTAACTTTACGGAAAATACACGAAAAAAATGACCCCCTTTTGGGGTAAAACTGTTAAAGTATTAAAGTTGTAATTGTTCTGTTGTAATACAAATTTCTGTAGTAAACAAGTATGACAACATCCTTAAAGCGAAGCACTGAAACGGTAGGACAAACGGACATTAACACTTGTATGGTGTCAGAATTGAATAATCAGAATATAAATGTATAAGAGTCAAAGCAAAATTGTAAGTAAATATGTTAAAAATATTGCTTGATACAGGATAATGTTTATGGACATACTTACATTTTTAGGACTTGATTATAGAGTTGCTTCGCTAATAACATTATACTCTGTTGTCCCAGGAATCAATATACCAAAATTCAGATCAATCGGATGATCAGATCACATAACAATTTGTTGTTAAAAAAGTATAAAACTCAACATGTTTAAAATGGACGTACGGAAATTTTGGTAATAATTATAGAGTTGCTACGCTTTCTAAATCATACCATAACCATAACCACTAAAGGAATCACCATGTAAAGTTTGAAATCGATAGGACAATTCTAACATGCCTAAATTAACGAAAAAAGGCTATCCGTTACAAACGTACGGACGGACAGGCCCTAATTATAGAAAAGATTCGCTTTTTAAAATGTAATAAAATAAGGTACTGTCGATAGCATTTATCCCTTTAATTTACTGCCAAAGTTTTCACTTATGTTCTAGGAAAACCGGCTAGTATATAATATGTCAACTATGACCACTTTTATTTGATGCTGAAAAGTCGACACATAATCATACCATAAAGGTCAACAAAATGCTTTCTGGTTTTACAAGGAATTTGGGGATTAAACACTAAGTTTGTTAATAAAAAATACTAAAAATATTATACAATACAAATTTAATGGCTGAATTAAATTTTTCCCTTTTTTTAAAGTTAGAAAAAATACACAAATTAAAATTGTGAGGAAATTTATTTTTAAGTTGTATATTTAGTTTATTTAAGATGTTTTATTATAGATTTATTAATGTTGTAGTTCTTATCATAAATTTTATAATAAATGTTTAAGCGTTATTCTTTTTTTAAATTCTTATAATCATCATATGGATTATTATAGACCATTATTATAGACCGTTAGAAACGTTAAGGGGGTATAGCTATGACGAACATTAGATTTATTAGGTGATTAATATTTACTCGGATGCAATGTTAATGTAGATAGACTGTTTTGTTGTTGTAAATATTCTGCTCACAAACTCACTCGTAACGTGGGTATGTCTGTAAAGTTCAATGTGGACATCAAATTTCCATAATGGAAATGTTGCTTTCTCTTCTGCTTGAAGGCTCATTTTTTGGACAAGATTTCAATGATCATTTTGCAACTACTCTTTCGATCACTTGGTCGGTCTGACTGCTCTAGAATTCTTTGTGTTTATATATATCTATTGATTTTTGCTTTTATCAGCTGTTATCAAAGATACGATTCATTATCTACTCTACAACTCATTATGTCTGTCTGTTATGTATTTGAGATGGATTTTTTGATTAGAAAATAAAATTGTTCTCAGTTGCTATGATTTTCATGAATATTGATTATCTTTTCAATTTTCTAGTTTCCCTTTTATGAGCTTCTCTACTTATGGATGTTGTAAACCTTGTTATATTATTACTTTTTCGGTTTTGAATTTTTAATTGGTGTTTTCTCCCAAATGGCCTATCAAGCAATATTAATATGATGATAAATTAAAAATAAAAGAGCATTTCTTACGCATATTCCATACAAGGCATAACTGGTGGTGCCCCATATCTCCCAGTCATTTTTTCTATTTATTTCAAAATAAGGGAAGGGGGATTATATGCTCGACTAGGCACTTTTAATGAAAACGTCTTTAATTTTTCCGCAACTAACCTACTGTAATAATCAATATTCAAATTCTCTGCAAGAATTGAATGCCTTTTTCAATAAAAGTAGAACATAAATTCCTAGGTATAAATCTGGAATTTGTAATAAGAGTGTTGACTCCCTATACATGCACAACTTCAAAGCGGATCAAGGAATTCCAAGAAATACCTCCGGTGAAGATATATGTACAGGGTGGGGAACTTTGGACACCTTGATAAAAGTTGTGGGTACAAAAAAATGACGGCATAATGGCCTACCAATGGAAAATTAAAATGTATACTACCATTGATAATTTAGTCTATGTATTGGCCTATCCTTGGTCATTTGTATTGTATAACGCCTTTTTATAGGCACTATAAAAATCTTTTAGATCATCTGTTTCATTGAAAAAATGATTTCTCTGGATTTTGGATGGCTCCTGTGGCTTAAAAAGGCAGAAAATTTTGTAACATAAAACTAAAATGATAGGCAACAAACCATTCAGGGGTTATATATGATCCCACTCCCCTCTAATTTAGGGTTAATCCTTAGAAAGTACCTAGACAGTAGATTGTAGGATTATTTCTTAATAAACCTAACTCGTCTAAAGTTCCCTTCCAGGAAGATCCCTTTAAAGTTGAAAAAAGAATTGTACCTTGCTTGCTAAGTTGCTGCTGCTTCAGAATATTAAAATTTTACTTGCACTTTGCTCAACATTTCTTTCTCTACTTCAACAATGATTTCATTTAAATTCTTCAATTTTCCGTATATTCTAATTTAAAGAAAGAGCGATTAATAACGAATATTAATCCTAAAATATTGAACGTGAGGGAGGTTGCTCTTAATCTTTGAGACTCTATTAGACAAAGGAAACTATGTAATATGCTGTTAATTTATTGTTATTATCATAAATTTTATTATTAGATAAAAATAATAAAATGTATCATATTAAAAATACAAAAATTAATAAAACAAATTAATGGCATTATCTATTGTGTTTTCATTGACTCACTCCTGTTGGCCTCTTCTTGGTCAGCAGTCATTTCAGAGTCAGTTAGTTGATGAACCTTGGCAGCCTAGAAGATGTATCTACCTGTCTTCTGGGTTTTGGCTGGAGTGCTCCCCCAAGAAAAGGCTCGCCTGCAGGTACTGATTGAACAGGTTTGTTTAGCATGTCATAAAGATGCAAAAGTCTTTTGAAGACCACAACATTAAGAAGGATTTAAGGTAAGGTTCTTGTATGAACAAATTTCCCTTGAACTATTTCAAAGAAAAGTTATTAGTTTACTGACATCTTGGATCAGTTTGTCTATCTGCTGGTCCGATACTATCGTCATTTTATTTTCCATTTCATTTCAGGAACCTTTATGTAACATTTTTATCAACAAACCTTTCTGTGTGTATCCTTGACTATTTGTCTGTGTGTCTGTTTGTACCAAAGGATCTCGCTAACCGCTGAACCCATCGGGTTCTCCTTAACAGGGTAGGTTCTCACAGGTCATTGGAAGGTTTATAACTATTTTAAAGGGAGGGTACCAAAACCCTTTAAAGAGAAATCGCCCCTAGAACAAATTATTTACTTTTTTTTACTTCTTTTAAAATCTAAAATAAGAAATTGGGTTATCAAATTCGATTACCCTCTCCTCAAGTGCCCCTAGAGGCCTCTAAGGGCGTAGCCGCTACTATTTAAAGAAAGTACGAATATTTTTTTAACTTTATTCAAGAATTTGTATCTTTATACAGCCCAATGAAGTTTAAATCCTTCTTGACCTTTTAATTGCAGAACCTTTGTCTTCTTGTCTTTGTTATAAGAAAATTATTCATTACCTACTTGTGTCTTATTTCAATTTATGGAAAATTATCTGGTGTCACTTTTTAATTGTAGAATGTTTGTCCCCCTCCAATACAAGGAAGTTAGAATCATTTTTTACTTGTATGACCTTTTATTGGTTCTGTAACGACAATTCTTTGATAAAAAATGAAGTTTTTCTTGGGTATTGCCGCTGGTGCCAAGAATATCTGTCCACCATCAGGGAAGGAGGGGACAATGTACTATTATTTTTCTAATAACCAAAGTTTTTAAGACACGTTCTATCATACTTTTTAAAAAAAACTAAATTTGGGTACTTTTACAAAATGGTGATAAATTCGCCTTGTCTAAAATTTCCACTTAAAAAATAATACATGTAAAGGTGTAATTTTGTTTATTTAAATTGAGGGTGAACATTTATTTATTGTTTGTTATCTTATCCCTTTAGACCCCTTGTCCGCCATTCATACAGATATTCATAGATTACAGAATAGTTAGCTAATTTTGATCCTGTTTCAATTAAAAACAATTCTTGACAGCTAAAACTAAATAATAACCAAAATTCTATATTAAATTTGTTATTTTAAACAGTTTCTTAAATTGAACTATTGAAGTACGCCATATCTACAGGGTGTTTTTTAAGTTAAAAGTATTGCTTAATTTAACCCACTTGCCATTGACAGAAATTAATAATCTACATCTTAATTTCTTCATTGATGTGGGACATTTTGTATGAGAAAAAAATATTTGGCGATTTTCAACTAATTCTGCCTTAAAAACCGGTTTTTCTAAAATACCTATTTTGGAAGATTTTTGGATCATGACTAATTTAAAGGGTCTATATTCATATGATCTATCCAGATATCCAGAAATAGAACGATGGATAATTAATTTATGTACATCTCCAATGATTACCCTTCTGTACATTAAAAATATTAATTAAAAAGTTTATACAGTGATAGTTTGAACCAAACTATCAAATATAATAAAAAAAGGCCCTAATTAGCACCTCTGGGCTAACAACACTGCTTAAAATGTTATAATTTTTAATTTTAATATCCGCAGAAAGCTGTATATATTCTCAAACAAAAATGCATTTGAATGAATGATAATTATAAATTTAGTTGCGCAACTTATCCTTAAACATTACTGTACTGAACCAAAAACATGAAAATAAATGAAGAAAATTGTTGCGGGTCATTTTCTCCCATATCCCTTGCCAATAAATTTTAAAAAGCAAACCTTCTCTATTTGTCACTATGACTGTCTGCGCTTGGCTGCCAGTTAAGATAGAGGGCTGTAATTGTTTTTCATGATAACTTTAAGAATCAGCTTTTTAGCTTAAACTGTTAAAATTTGTTTACCAGAAAAAAAATGCCTTGGCCCAAAATAGGCGCAACTCGCTACCATGCACAGTTAGGACTTCTCAGACAAAGGTCGTGCATCTCAGAGATTTGGTTGTCTGATGAGTGAATGGGCGCTTTACACCGCAATCATAAGTATTGTAAGTATGTTTCAAGGTGCGTTGAGAGAGGTCTAGTACCCGAAGCGACACCTGTCCTACCCCCCTAGAGTCTTAACTCTTAGTATATCTAGATTCTAGATAGTTCAACTGACTCCATTTTTCGTCACAATTTTTGCAGACAGAACTGTTGTTTACATTTTTGTTATTTACTAGATACTGGCGACGAAATTTGAGATAAGAATTTAATCAAAAATATAATTTTTAGAAAGCTAACTTTATTAAAAGAATTTCATAACTAACTTAATATATGTTTTGTCACATGCTTCACATTATGCAAGGTAAGAATTTTTTACACAAATCAATTTACCGAGGAAAAGTTTAATCTTAAGAAATGCGACAATTTATAGCTGACTTATGATACTAACAAAATGAAAAAATTATTCCCTTATGTAACAAAATGTTTACACAATTTCAACCAATGAGATCTCTTGTATGTTCCTTTAGTATTCTCCTATTGGTGGAATCAGACAATATGTCTCTTAAGTAAATCTATTGATAAACTTGATAAAATTGATATTTATTCAGTTAATGGTTGGCTTGGGTCAAAAAAAGATTTTCGTTTTTATGGGTAACCTACAAAAATTAGTATTTCATCATGATTTCGAACTAGTTTAAATCCAGCAAAAAATGAATCGGGTTCAGTGCCCTGAAAGAAAACAAAAGAAAACTGGAGAAATATATATTGAGAAATGATTAAGAGCTCATGAAAAGATATTGATATCTATGATATCCAAATCCTGTCCTCATAATATCCACGGATATTGCGATAGTTAAATAGATGTTTGTTTGGGTGAAAGTTTAACTCTTTTTATTTATCTCATGTTAAGTTTATAGTTTTAAAAATTTCTTTATTGTAATTATTTAGTTCATTCCAAAATTTCCTAAAGATTTGTTAACTCATGATAGTTATTTATCGCATCCTATTACAGGCAGTTTTCTACGGATACTAAAATCAAAAATTGTAATTAAACTAGTTTTGTAACCACCGAAGTTCCGAAGACAAAATAACAAAACAGGTATTGATCTTATTCTATTATTCGTCGAAAGTTGTCTATAATACGATACCATTCATGATTTTTCAGTATGGCTCAGAACTGGTTTTAATCTAGCGGATATTAATTGTTTTGGAAGTCATACTAGAACGAATGTTAATCAATGACTACCATAACCCTATTTCTATATCCCAAATAAAATTTGACTTATATCCTAACATTTAGTTTAGGAAATGGTATATTTTTAGTCGGGGAGTCAATAACTTTGTCTTTTATAAGCTAGAAGGAAGGGGCCAATGGAATGTTTATTACACTAGTCCCCAAAGTTATATACAACTTTTATTGAGTTTTTATTGGTTGGTTCATAAGTTGAGAGTCCAAATATTTCAACAACCAATTATAATCTACAGAAGGGTTAATTTTGTAAATTATCATAGGAGTTGTACATCTTTTAATCTTATCCCTTTAAATCCCTGAGAACGATCAGAAGGAGTCAAACAATCTATTCACATGTAAATGAATTGGTATACAAAGTACAACCGTCGCATTTTACGTACAGAGTAAAACACTAATTATGTCTGCTGCTCAACTATCAGTTGCGAAAGTCAAGAAAATCAAAAGGACAAAATTACTAAAGTTAAGAAGTAAAATAGTTAAATGAATTAGGTTATACACCTTGGATATATGGACAGTTGGAAATCTGTCGTCAATTTAGCTTGCTCACATGGATCTCATTTTTTGGTCAGTTCGTGATTTTTCAGTAAAGCTCAGAACCGCTTCCAATCCAGCGGCCATTAATCTGATTCGACGTCATCGGAAAAACTTGCTAGTATTAGTTAGAAGTAGTACTATTGTTATTACTATTTTCTGCTAAGAGACACAAAATTCTAAAGGAAATAATTTGAATTGCATTAGCTTAGAATATTAGATAAGAATATTAAGGATAGTTATCAGTTTCTTTCATCCAGGATTTAGAGATTATAAAACTTAAACTTTACTCATTTATACATTAAGTTGTATCTACGCACAAAGAAGGGTTAAAAGATTCCCCTTATTGTTTCGAAGTCGAAATGCTGCAAATTAAGGGGGGGGGGGTATTTGATAATTTTTTCTTCTATATCTATATAAGGAGGGATTGCCTCCCTATCCACAAGATAGTCTTTAAAAAATCCGTCTAGGGCCTGTATTGAGCTTCCTTAAAATTTTATGACTAAAGACAAAAATTTTCTTATTTATATTTCGAAAGATGGACAAAATGTTCATTACAAAAGCTATGTAAAGTGAGAGTAGTCAGTTTTTTTAATTTGCCCAGGATAACTGGTTAAGTACCAACCTAGGACTACCGAGGGGGGGGGGGGGGGGGAGGGTTGTTTACTTTAGAATACCCCCAAAACTTTAAAACCTTATATCCAACTAAAGATTCGACTTTACGTAGTATTAAATTTGAAACCGTTAATGACCTAAGACATGATCTTGACTTATTCTCTTTTTACTAATGCAGCTCAACTGACATAGCAGCAAGAGAAAACCTTAATTCCTATAATCTAAAAAAATTCCACCTAGTAAAATGACCGTGTAAAGACCGAATTTGAAACTGAATAGATTTTCACACCCAAGCTATAAATCTCCGGATTTTCAAATTGATATTTGCATATTAAAAGGAATTTATTTTGTTACGGTTTTGTTAAAGGTTTGTGATAATATACTTTGGTATTGTTTGAAGTGAAGGGGTTTCCATTTAGACTCTAATTTGATAATGATACTAAGAGTTTGGGTTGTAAATTAATAGTTTTATCAAAAGGTGAAGGTTTAATTTTGGTGTACCTTAATTATATCTGGCTCTAAAACGTTTAAAGTTATTTGTCAAACTTCCACGACAACAAACGAATGTGTTTACATTGAATTCTACATTCTCGTCTATCAGAAAAAAAATTATTTAGAATTAATGAGTGACCCTTTAATAGAGAAAAAAATCCATATTTCATTCCAATATCAAAATGGATTTTAAATATTCTCTTTCTTTTCTTTGTCTCCTAAGCCCCATTTAATTTAGATAACTATTATTTTATATATTTGTGTTAAGGTTCGAATCTCAGCAAAAGAATTGCATGACTAAATTACAATCAAAGTGATTCTGTTGCTTTAATTTCTTTGAAATGATGACCTCTTAGGGCTAGGTGACGCTTATGGTACAAGTCCTCTGCAGGTTACCTTAAAGATACCCTCCATGGGAATTGCAGTGTAGTGCATTAAGGTAACAACAAACAGACAACCAACTCTTTGACTTCAAGAACTTTGTTTGAAAGTTCTAACCAGGGAGTAAGGGAGGGGACAATGGGTCGAATATTCAATTTTTAGGAGTCTCAGACTTTGGGTACTGGCTTAAAGGGAATGTGCACGAATACAGCAGATTCTGACTGACTTTGGATAACTGCGCAACAATGCCCCTCTAACTAGCTGAGCTAGTTTTGAATATGCAGACAGAAAAATTTGTTATTAATGGCTGGTTTTAACAAATATTTTTTCCCAAGAAAATGTCATTGCATGTATAGAAACTCTACTGTGATATTTATGAATTAAACAATCTAAGAACCCCTTGAATTTAGGTGCAGTTATAAATATATGAGAAGGGTTGAGGTAGTTCTAAACAAGATTTTTCTAGTGATTAATTACAGAATGTTTACTACATTGTGATGTGTTGATAATTTAATTTTCAAGTAAATGATTTTTTTCTTAGAACTAATTTTGTTCTAAATTAGGTTACCATGATCCCTTTACAATTTTGGTAAAATTTTCTTGATAAATCTGGTTTTCATTGCTTTTCAGCGAACCCTCTTAAATTGAATTAATTGCCCATTGTCCCCTCCCTTACTCCCTGAGTTCTAACAGTGCATGGTAATGAATTGCACCTATTTTAACTATTAATGTCACACATCTGACATAGCAGCAGTGGAAACCCTATTTAACGTCTTAAGATTTTACGCGGTGGTATTGAGCCTAGACCCGACGCGACGATGATCGTATAACATTTTGAAATAGAAATTTTGCAAATCTGTATTATTTACTAAGTATATTTACAATAACTTTTATTTAATGAAATCTTTCAATTTTTAACATTTACAAAACGGCCTGCTTTAATGCATCAAGATCCATGACAGATCTATATAGGAAATAAACGTCTATATATGAGCTCGAGTCTTCCAATAGTAGAATGTTTAATACTCATAGTGATCCAATGATCCATAATAAACTCTCATTGACCAGAACAATAAGACCCATTATTTTACTCTATGAAGAATAAAATTATTTTTTTATTTCATGTTGCAATTTGAATTATATTTAAGTATTAAATTTCTATTCATAAAACAGAAAATTTAAATCTATAATATAGTAAATAAAAGAAAACTTAGTTTTAAAATAATTTGATACTAGCGATACATGAGTAATGTGGTCAGATATTGAACTAAAATTTACCAGTTGGCTAAACATTTTAACCCTTTCAGGACGATAATTTGAAATAAAAAAATATTAAGATTCTAAAATAGTTAAAAGAAAGAAATCGTCAGGGAGAAGAATAGGGTTAATAGTCAGAATTCAGATAACCAAAAGAAAGTAAATATAATATTGAATAAACCTAGCCAATAGCGAGATAATTATATCGAGCCCAACTCTAGTCATATTTATATTGTTTAATCTTTTTCTCTTCATGTTAATTTTTTTGTAAAGTTTCAAACATCTGTATCTATCTGTTCTGCAAATTTTTATATCCCAGATATTTGCAACTAATGGATGTTGCCATCCTTGTTTTTATTGCATAATAGATGCGATACCGAAACTTATTTTCCTTGATTTCAATTTTCTAGGTATAAACTTTGTTATGCAGCTTGTTTGGTATTAATTTTTCAAACAATAAATTCAGAACTAGGTTTTTTACTAGTGCAGCTTCTCTATAATAAAGTTCGTTTGGTGTACTGTAATAGCGATGTTCTTTGAAATAAAACTAAGACATGTTCATTGTTCGTCTCTACGTAGTAGTTGTAGCCATGATTCTCTAAAGTTAGGACTCAGATGCACACGGAGACTGGAAGTGAGAATCCTTTGGCCAATCTCAGATTGGCAAGCTTCTCGCACAGCTGATTGTATTCTATGTTGCATTACAAGCTGACCCACAATTCTCGTGGAAGTCTCTACGTCCGTCCATTTCGCGTAATAGCTTAATCAGTAAGTTTATTGTCATGTTGTTGATATGTTTTAAATCCAGTAAGAAGATTGCGGTTACCATTATCAAAAGGTTTTACAAAGGCTCGGCAGCCGTCAGCTGCCTATAAGATTCCTTGGAAATCAACCTTTTTCAAAATTTTGAAAATTTTGAAAATCTAAACGTGACCCAAATATGGCAATCCCTCTTTTTTTAAATTTCAAAGCACCATAACGGGTATAGATTTGAGGCTTAGTCGCGTTTGACGCGTGGTTGTCGAGACCTGAGGTGAGTTCTTAAAAAAACTTTTGCCCCACTAAAATCAGTTTGCCCCACTAAAATTTTAGTGGGGCAAAATTATCCCCTCTAAATTTTTAGTTTGCCTCACTGATTTTAGTGGGGCAAAGTGATTTTAGTGGGGCAAAAGTTTTTTTTTTAAATTTCACCTCTGGTTTACAACTTTTAAACAACATTCTGTTTCTTAAGAATTAAAGCGCTGTTACTCTGTATCTTAAATTTGTTTGTCTGATTTTTGTTTCGAATTTATAGATATTATCATCCTTGTTGTGTACAAAAATGCATATGTTACAGAGGCTTGGGAAAAAGAAACACATATTTTCATGTTTCAAACAAAATGTATTTTCAACCTTCAGGCTTCAAAATGAAACAATAAGAATTGCATAAAAATTTGATGTTTATTGCCTTAGTTTTGAATTATCCAAAATATTTGCAAACTTCGTATATAATATTTCATTGGTGAAAACGGTGGAGGATTATTTTTCTCGTATTCATTCGAATCCGGTGAATAGGAACCGGTTCTCATCCACACGAAAAAACTATGTCTAGCACCGAATTATATCCAGCTTTCTACGAATATAAAAATGTACAATCATAAGATTAAGACCATTTTTTTAGCCGGTGCCTTCGGCACCTCGGGGCTAAAAAAATAGTTTTAATCTTTTAATTGTACATTCTATATCCGCAGAAAGCCGTTTATAATACGATGCGAGAAATAACTATTCCTGCATTGCTTCGAAACCGATTAATATCCGCTTTATTAGATCCGGTTCTCAGCCATACTGAAAACTCATGTATGTTTTCGTATTACGACGAATATTAGAATAAGGATCATAAAAAAATTAATTTTGTTATTTTAATACCCGCATAAAGCAGGTTATAATACGATGCAATAAATAACTATTGTCATTAAGATATTGTCAATTAAACGAATCACCTAGATGAAATCCAATTTAGTTTCCGAAAGTGTACCTAGCGTCCGCGTCCTATATCAAAATTTGCTATTAGCTAAAAAAGCTTCAAACTTCCAAAAAAAAATTAAAATTTTAAACAGTAAAATTTTGAATGTATAATGTATAAATCGCTTTGTTTTCACAAATTTCCGGAGTAGCTGAAAAAAGGGTCTGCAATAAATGGGTTATCTGCTGTACACTTTAGGAAACTAGGGCTAGAATGGGAAATCCATTTGGAGCTGATCATCACCTAATATTATTGTTAGCAACCTAAATATCCACCGTATATTTTATATCCATTCTTAGAATAATAAAATATCATTATACATTTGTAATGGATTAAAAAAGCACATTTATGTACGAAATATACAGAAAATGTAGAGTTATTGAAAATTATTGAATGAATATAAAATCTGTAAATGCTGTTGGGTAGTGTCCCCCCAGACCAACAATAAAAGTAGGTCTATTTTTGCTAAATTCAGAGACTAAATAAGGAAGGGGAAAATTGGCTGTTCATGACACTAGCCCCCAAAATTTTAAAATAAGGTTTTCTTATTCATTGGCTTAAGAAATTCGGGTCTTTAATTCAATCTTGATTGGTTTGTTCATTAAGTTGAATGTCCAAACGTTTTAACCACCTAATGTAATTTACAGAAGGGGTAATTTTGTTTATCATCATTGGGGATGTAATGTACATCAATTTATCGGTCATGAACTTATCTCATTAGATCCCTGAAATTGATGTATGTCCTTCTGTGACAATTTAGAAAGATTTGTATGTGTTGTTTATTGCAAGTTATATGTTTCACGTAATTTCATGAAAATTAAGTAAAACAAGTTACAGGGCTTTCAAATGAAAGCACTTGGGACATTGAGAGAAAAATCTCACAAAATCAAACCCTTAAACGTCATAACGTAAGGTATTTTTAAAAATCGAATCTTTTTAAAAATAAAATAAAATATGCTCAAAAACCTTCAAAATTATCATCCTTATATAAAATTAACAGGATGCCAGTGGGCCTGTCTGTGACTTACGATCTCATTAAACACTGGACCGATATGGTTCTACTTTCAGACTTTCATTGAAGCTTCAGGGTAGGTTTATATAAATTGCCCCTGGAAAAATATAATCCCTCTCAAAAATCTATTCTTTTTGTTTCTTTTTGAAACTAAAATGGAAAGTGAATAGTATAATTTACCCCTTCCTCCCCCCCCCCCACACACAAACACACCACCACTTCCTTTCCATAAGTTCTTTAAGAGTCATATAGGATGACTAGTGAGTTTAGCAGACAGGTATAAACATCAGCATGTTGGTGGTGCATCTTTTTATAATAAATTATGCATCACTGCTTCAATTTAAATAACTGCAATATTCAAAAGAACAAGAAAAATTCATTTTATCATTTCTTTGTAGCAAAACAATAAACAAAATAATTAATATTTTAATAATTTTTACTTTTAATTGTTCTCTTTTTAAAAACTTTTATTTCGTAATCTTGTAGCTAGTAACTATAAGGTTTGTTGAACAATAGTTGAATATTTTGTTGCTTATATTATGTAGAATATATAAAAACCTGTCATTCCAATGTTTTGTTAGTTTAACTTGAATATTCATTATGATAGTTTTGTTTGTCATCATCTAAATAATTACTTTATGTTTACTGAAGACCAAGCACCTATAGACATATTCATGAAGGTGAGTTAATCCACTATTATTTTCTTATTAAGATTTATCGCATCGATATAAAAATGAACAAATCCTGTATTAATTTTCTGATTTTTATATTAGTAAAGCTTGAAAATTTCTGTAATACCATTCTGCACAAGATTTTTCAGTATTACTGAAACCGGTTCTAATCCAGCGGATCGATTTCAAAGCCATACTGGAAAATTGATACTTCTTTTATTTCTATGAATTTATCTGAACTTTTAATAACTAGTATTGCTAATCTAAATTATCTTGGTTAAAGCTAGATTTTAAATGTAAAAAAGGAAGAAAATTGCATTGGAGGTTAATAATTGGAGAACTAATTTTAATTATATAGAAATTAGATATTGCAACAAAATAAACTCTTGCAAAATAACAAGACCATCTGCGATCATAAAAGTTGTTTTATATTTTAGGTCAAATAAACACCATAAATGAATTTTGACATTATTTTAAAAGATGTATTATTTAAATGGATTTATTATTACTTGTTTCTTGCACCAGATTAGCATGTACTCTAATCCCAAAAACTATGGACCTACTAAGGTAAAAATAAATAAAAAACCTTGTGCAAAAAGGCAAATCTTATAAATGTGTGTATATGAATGTTTTTGTGTGGAAAAGCGAGCAAATATGTGTGTTTGTTTAAGTGTGTGTGTATGTGTATGTGTGTGTGTGTGTGTGTGTGTTTAAGTGTGTGTTTTATACTTCCTTTATTGTATAAATTTGTCTGTCTATTGAAGAGAATAGCTCAACAATATCAAAAAGGCTTAGCTAGGTTTACACTGGAACAAGAATATAAATATCCTAAGAAAGCTAATTGTAACATTGAACTAACAAAAAGCATTAAAAAAGTATCTAATCTTCTTTCTTCTTTGTAAGTTGCTCATTTATTTATAGGAATGGTTTTGAATTTACTAATAAAATTGCATTAAAAGACAAGAAGACAAAATAATTTTATAGTTGCTTTGTTTATACATTTTAGATATTTCGAGAGAAAAAAATTGATGCAGCTAGAAAAAAAATAGAAAAAAATCATAATTTTTACTTTTTAAGTTGGAATATAAAATATCAAATCTGAAAACCAAAGCAAACTTGATAGGAGCTTGGCTTGAAAACATAAAAAAAGATAAAGAGATGGTTTTAACCTTATATTGTAAGTACTCTGCAGTAAAATTTGAAGCAAAACTTCTTTTATTTTCTTCCTTATGTAAGACCAAATCTTTATTCTTTGCTGCCTGAAATAGTTTAAAATGTTATATTTGAATTTTACATTTTTTTCTGCTTTTATGTTATAATTTCATCTATATTTTTGAAAAGGCCAAAAAATACAATCATTATGTTAAAGTAACAGGATGTCTATCTGTCTATGTGCAATGAAAGATCTCCCTACCTTCTGGACCGATATGATATGGTCCATCTTAACAGCGAAGCTTCTTATATGTTAAGGTAAGGTTTATACCTATTTTGTGGGAGGGGCCCTTTGAAAAAATAAACCCTAAAAACGTCGCGGGATGGTTTTTGACTATATCAATAACCTTTCTTTAAACTTTTTATCAGAAATCTTGCAGCTTGTTTTCCTAATGAATTAGCGGCCAATCAATGCTGCGGCTGGCTTGACATTATTAAGATTTACCAGAAAAAAAATAATATATGTAAAGAAAAAAAATTGAAAAAAGAAAAGAAAAAGACGCTCCATAAAATTATTTTCTAACTTATGCTGGAAAAGTTAAGCCGATTAAATGGTAAATCCTTTTCAAAGTTGTGTCTTATCAAACAAGTTATAAATGTATTTTGGGTAGATACATACAAGTATATAAAAATTATATAAAAAAAACATTATTTATAAAAAGAATTTAATTTTAACAATTTAGGTTCACC
Organism: Acartia tonsa; assembly: GCF_053477335.1. NCBI lineage: Eukaryota > Metazoa > Arthropoda > Copepoda > Calanoida > Acartiidae > Acartia > Acartia tonsa. The sequence continues at coordinate 8,995,689 of NC_137261.1, read as the reverse complement.
CTACAGATTTCCATAATGAGACAAAAATAACTGGAATATTATAGAGCTCACGAAATTTTTTTTAATGCCTAAAAACCATCCTAAAATGTTAAACATACATAAACAATTGATAGTCTGTCAAAAAAAAATTCATTTAGTTATTAAATAATACAAAATTATTTTTTTTCGTTTTGACTTTAGCAACGCCATCAACTTTAACACATTGAAGAGGAGATACTAAATTTGTTCTAAAACGCACAATTTTCAAAGTTAAAACATGAAAAATACCTTAATCTCTTCCTTTAAACTTGCTTGACAATCGAAAACCTTTAAATCAACACATTTATTACTGAGTAGGAGTACAGCTCTTCACAAGTAATTTTTACCTGGAGGTTGATTGTGGAAAAACCCTTGTCTAAAATCAAATTTTTTTTTCATAAATGGAATAGTATATACTTGGGTAAAATATGGTATCAATTCTAGATTGGAGACGTTATTCTAACTAGTTCTATAACTGATTAATCTGTTTCCAAAAATCTAGCTTTCTTTCTTTGCAATTCTTTGTACTAGTTTTTTTTGTCAAAATGATAAAATGTTTTAACAAATAGTCTTAAATATATGAGTTAATATAAATAAAAAAGGATATCTTCCCTTATTACCTCTCGGCAGATGAACTATCCCTTCCTGTTAAATCTACAGAAATGGACACAAAAAAATACATTATTTATAAAAACAACTTTACAGTAGCGAAGCTACTTTAAAATTAATTTTGTTTAAACCATAGGGTATATTTTAGTTAATTATGAGAAAATATATCAACAGTAACGAAAAACTGTTGAGCTGCAAAATTGTTGTAATATTTATTAATAGCCACAGCCAGCGGCTGGTAGTTTGCAGCTCAACAGTTTTTTGTTACCGTTGATATATTTTTTCATAATTAACCAAAACAAACCCCAAAAAAAACAAGATTGCATGTTTAATTTTACAAGTTTAGCTGAATAATTACACCAGTGGTCAGATGCCAAACCGCAAAATTAAAAGTTTTGAAGAATATTTCTAGACTGACCCATAGTATTATAATTCATAGCTCTATCTTGTATATGGGCCTCAGAGCGCACTGTTACTGTGAAAGTGTACAACCCCCCTCCCCCATATTTAAGTTTAACAAAGACATTTTAAATTTTTGAATTACAAATCCACTTATAAATACTGAATTTTGATACTATACTGTTAAATAAAAAAAACAAGGGTCACAACATCCATAAGTAGCGAAGCACAAAATCTATTGTGAAATAGACAAACAGACAAAGTGAGTTATAGAGCTGATTATCTGTTATCACAAGAAAGAAAAGAAAGAGCAGTCTGACCGCTACGGATGTGTTATACTTAATTATGCTCCATATATATGTGAATAGCTACAAGAATTTTCAGCCTTCTATCTTTTACAGGAGCTGAGAAATCATGTTTCCACACCCCCCCCCCCGTTTTGTCTCAAACAGACGGACTGACAGACGGACATTTCGAATTTTAGAGTAGCTTTGCTACTAAAAAGAAATAATATACATTGAGAAAATTAGTTGTGAAAATATAAGCGGCTTAACAGCAGTCCGACAGCTATGGATGTTTTATACTTAATTATGCTCCATATTGATTGAATGTTTACAAGAAGTTTCAGCCTTCTATCTTTTATAGAAGCTGAGAAAATGTTGTTTCCCCCTTTTTTTCCCTAAAAGACGTACGGACATTTTGAATTATAAAGTAGCTTTGCTACTACAAAAAAAATTATTCATTGTTAAACTATATTTAATAAGGATGACAACATCCATTAAATCGAAGCCCTTAAGATTAAAAAGAAATTGATGTTAAATCATGGTTGCCGTTTAAGATTTGTAATATTTACTATTGACGTATGAGGGGATGTACAGACAGACCGGAATACGAGTATAGAGTAGCTTCGGCGCAATTATATATTAATAATCTAACACAGGTATTTCATAAAAAAATACAAGATTTATTATACATTTAACTGGTCAGAATAGGCAGAATAATAGGATGATTATTTATTGAATATAGTTTAATATTATATCAATTAAAAGCTTGGGCGTCACGTTTCTGTATAGGACAGAAACCACGTGCACAGGGATAAGGAGTTAAGACTGTCGACAACCTAGCCATATAGGTATACAGTCTACCGAATGCAAGCTGGTGGTGAGATGTTCACACAAAGGCCTACATAAATCAACTAACTCCTTAATACAGCAGGATGGAACATGGTGGCGGTTATCAGTGTAGGTCTGACTCGGCTGGAGAAGTATAGGAATGTGGACAGGGATGGAAATGCATAAACTTGAATGAAGAAGGCACTATGCCACACTCGCCTCCTTCTGAGGGAACATGAAATGTTCACTCACAGTTGACCGGCACGCCTGCTTCAGCGGGTGGTTGTTGTGGTCGCAGGTTCCTCAATTTCGGCCATAGCCTTGCGCACGATGTCAACAGGATTGGGTTCTGAGGGAGTAGGACCTTCTGGAGCTTCTGGGAGCTCTGGAGCAACGGCATTCTGGAGAGCCAGCATGCCTTCGCAAGGAGCCTGGGCCACTGGGCCCTCAGGGACAGCATCAGCCTGCGGATTAGCGGGCAGATCGATTCCAGATGGAAAGAGCTCACTAATTTGAGCATCAAGCTCTTGGTCACTGGTCTCCCCCTCTGCGGGATCAAGGACCACGGGATTGCCTTCCCTGTTGGTTGGTCTGTATTCATCAGAGCATTCAGACCCATAATGGGAGATCAGCTCAACGCCATCATCATCCGGTTGGGGTGCGCTCTCAGTGGGAAGGGGTGCCTCTATGGTCGCCACATTCTGCCCAGGTACATTTACAATATTACAACGAGTATTAATATATTTAATAACCCTGTCAGAATTTTGGTCTAACAGTCGACTAGTGGACTCAATAACAGAGCACATGGGTGCTTTTAGCTGACGGTCGACTCCTCTGAGACGGTGCGAATTTTTTCGCGCAACGTTTTGCGGTTCCGCAATAATTCGGCGGAAATTTCAATAAGACGTTTGCCATGGTGTATGTGTGCTTTCTCAACATATGAGGCATTGTTAGCAATTTTAGATTCCAGACTTCTCTGGAAAGGGAGAAGGGCTTCCTCTATTGCTTCTTTTACGGTGGAGGATAGGACTTTTTTCCATTCCTCGGCAGTCACCCAAAAAGCTTTAGGCTCATTTTTACTTTCTGCTAATGTCTCTTTCTTTTTAGGGGGTAATGGAGGCGGATGAGTTTCCACCTTAGCCTTCTTGGCTGCTGGGCCGCCGCTGCCTGTTGGTGTTGGCGGTCGTTTTTCTACCGCTTTTGGGGCTGACTTTACGGCGACTACCTCTAGTTCAGGTGAGGCATTACGTTTTGGTGGCGATTCCACCCGATTTTTCTGCGGTTCCCCTCCCCTAGGTATCATATTTTGTTCCATCAAAGGCCTAACCCTAGGTCTGGCTTTGTCGGAATATTTGTTGGCTTCTAAACTTTTAGCCTGCCGCAAGTTTTCTTGCTGCTCAAGGAGCCCCGGGGGAACATCTTTTCCAGCGGTGCGATAGACGTGTATCGCATGGCTGACACACTGAAGGTCAGTGAGGTTTTCAGGGTTACGTGGCGGTTTTACTCGAGGCTGGATGGGGTACCTGTTTTCATCAGGCTCATAGTAGGCCTCCTCTTGGCCCTGGGGATAGCCATGATTGTTGTCATAATAATAGTCCTCTTCTGGGTAGAAGGGTGCCTCTTCATACCCACGACGGTATGAAGGGTGACTGGCCCCATGGGAATGGTGAAAACCCCTTTGGAAATTTCGCCTGGGATATCCTAAAATAAAAATAATAAACTTAGAATTAAAGGTCTTTAATTCCTTATACCGAATAAGGAAATATTTCTACAAAGACGACCTTTAGGGACAACAATTTCATAGGTATATATATGTCTGGTTATAGGTCGTCCATTTTTTGGAAATTAGTTTTCCCCATTATTTGTAAAATCTCGTAATTCGTGTGTTTCACTCGTACCCCCTGCTTTGTACGCGTGAATCTCGGTGCAGGCTAATATGTAGATGATAAAAGCGACGCATAGTAACGACCCTATCCATGTAAGGATGGCTGCTACTACAAGCACCATATGATACCAAGTACTAGATAGGAAATCGACCACTTTATGATACGTTTGAATAAACCAGGAGTCTGTAATTTTTACTTCAAAATTATTAGAGTCCGCGGCCAATTGGCTGAGGTATAATTCCTTGGCGCTTTCTGAGAAATTAGTTTTTTCTAGGCCTTGCCAAGAATGATAAAGAAATAGGCTAATTGGTTTATCCATAAGATATTGGTTTACATTTAATATTTGCATACCCTGCCCTTGATTCCCAATGAATTTTCCTTGGTATAAATGTAAGAAGATTGGATTTTCGGAACATTTGGTTGGGATTAGATGGGTGGTATTAACCAATCTGCGGGAAAACAGTGATACCCCCATAGTCTTATTATTAATCGAAACCGAAAAATGATCTACAAAACAGGGTAGATTTTCTCCCACAGAAACATTGATTTTAAGGTTATTGCATTGTATTACCAGATCCAGCTCACCGAGCGCCCTAACTAACTTTTTACGATGGGTCTGAATACTACTTTTAGACAGAAAATGGTTCTGTAAGCAGCGGTTTTCGGGGACAATTAATTTACTATATTGTTGGTAAGAATAAAAAATCTCTAGTGGTAACATGTCATCTTTTTCCTTAGCGTTTAAAAGTGGAAAATATGGTTTTACAGAGTTTGTGAACCATACCATTAAATTATCAATATTAGTTCTGTAATAAGATAATTCAGGAATTAGATTTTCAAAATGCCTTTTATCTTTAAGTTCTAACGCTAGCGTAATTTGGGGATCGATCACTAGATATTTTTGGTCACCCTGTTCTCCTTCAAATGTAAACAATGAAATATTAAAGATGTCTACCGTTCGCCAAGGAGAAGTGAATTTTTGTGAGTTATCAGATTTATCATCCGAGATAATTCGGTCGTAGCCTAATCTAAGATTGTGATCTAGACAATTGTTCCCCACCCAATGACTACCCAGGTAACAGCCCGCATTTGTTTGTAATAATTCAACAGGTTCAGCCTGGACCCCTATTTGTTTTTCCTCAAATGTCCCAGGGATAAAAATGCCATTAATGGCTACGCCGTGTCCCTCGCAGGCGGGGTCGATGCCGTTAAGGAGGTCGTTGGGGTAAGAAAGCGTCCCGTTTATGATGAAACGCGTGTATGACATCTGGTGTTCATACACTGAGACCGATTTTCCTTCAAAGTTAAATATTTTAGTATTGGACATGGTGTGGCAGTCTTCATAAGATACGAGGCTCGGTATCTCCACCAGTGCTGGAGCAGTGAGGTGGACATGGCTATACCTGCCACAATACCAGTAGTGTGTACTGGTTCGGAGGTGACAACGGATTCCAGGTATAATTTTTCTTTCAACCTTTTGAAGCAGGTGAAATCGTTTTTGTTCGGTATTAGTAATATTAAGAATCGCAGCGCATTCAGAGATTTTCAAACGCGGGTTTTCGTTTGCTACACATTGAGTCGCATCTATTTGTATTATTTCGGACGCATTTGATTTTGCCAAAATAATAAAAAGCCCCATGAATCCCAAAATAAAGTTACCTTGAGCTCCTGGTGCTTTTGCCAAATGATGCTGCATTTTATTTTTATGCTTGGTGTTTTTCTCTGAAATATGTTAATCCGTTAGTTTTAACGTATATTTTTTTTGTTTATTTTCATTATTATACATACATATATTAAGCTATATACATTTGCCACTTTCGTTTTATATACATTTTATTTCTTCCTTCTAATTTGGTTATGTAGTCCGATTTGGACGTGTATGCGGTTATCCCCCCCTTGTGACCTAGTTTTTCTTTCTTCTTCTAATATATATTTAGGTACTATGCTTTGTTTGTTAACATTAATGACTTTTTCAGGGCTGGATTGTTTGGGTCGCTGCGCAAAGAAGGATGCCTCAGATGGGACAGTTTCTTCTAAGAAACTATTTTTGACATGGATGTTAGGACCGGATGACCGATCTGCACCCGGGGGTTCTTGGTTTTCGGGCTGTGATTCAAATGGTGAGTTTTTTTCCATTATATCCCCTCCCCCATTACAATCCACCTCCCCTTGGAGTACATCCTGATTAGGTTCAGGGTTTTCTTCGATAAATTCATCGTTATCGTTGTCTAGGTAGGTAAAATCATCGTTTTCTATACCTTTATTATCGTTTATTTCGGTTAGTCCCGTATTATCTATGGTCAAGGTTATTTCCTCAGACGGGACAATTTCTTCAATCAGAAAGACGTTAAAGGAAAGTGTTTCCCCCAATAATTCTACTTTAGAATCTATCTTTCGTATTTTATCTCGGCTAACAACCTGGTTAGTTTTAATTGGATTTGACCCAAAGGGGCTAAGTTCAAAAAGTGCTTCTGAGAATTTTTTTGTTACAATTAAAGGACCCCCATAGAAAGATTGTAATTTTTTGCTAACCCCTACCTTGACTAGGTTAAAGAAGGCAAAACATACATCGTTAACGAAAATAGGGGATGAAGCCTTTCTAGATTTATTTTGAAATTCTAAATAGATTTTAGATTTTTTGGAAACTTGTGCAATAATTTCTTCCAAATTTTTTAGGTAGTTTAAGTAAGATCTGCAATCAATATCCTGCCTGTTCTGCAGGATTGGTGAGAAGAAATCGAGATTAAGAGTTGGTTGTCTGCCGAACATAAGGTAATATGGCGTATACCCCATTCTTCTAGACGTACTTGCGTTAATTACAAAAGTGGTCAAAGCTAATTTTCTTGCCCAGTCTTTACTTTCGAATCGGTCATCAGATCTTAGTCCTGCATAAATGCTTTGATTATGCCTTTCACATGGGTTACTATTAGGGTTTCTTGGGGGGATAAGTTTAGTTTCAATACCTAATTCATCCATAACTTTTCTAAAAACTTCCCCAGTGAAATTTGTTCCCCTGTCACTCCTCAGTGACCGAAATAAGCCGTAGGTAGGTACCACCTGTTCGAGAATTACTTTTACCGTGCTTTCCACGGTAGCATCTTTGATAGGGTGAGCGATTATGTACCTAGAGAATAAGTCCACTAGGATAAATATGTAGCGGACATGTTGTCCTTGAAAATAGTTAGGGGTTAAGGGACCAATAAGGTCTACCGATACTTGGCCAAAAATCTCGTGACTAATGGCTGAATGGGTGATGGGTTGTTTGTGCTTAGGTACCTGTCCTATCTTTCTTAGACAGGTAATACAATTTTTAATGCGTGATTCTACAAATTTGTTAATTCCTATAAGGAAGAATCTTTCATTTATTTTGCGTATTGTTTCATTTACCCCCTTGTGGCCTACAATATTATTGTGTGCCAATTCAAAAACTTTATTATATAATCCAATGGGTACAACGGGTCTTTCAATGAACGTTCCGTTACTAAGAGGTTGTCTAAATATCAGAAGTCCTTCCATAACATATAAATGTTCTATTAACTTAAAAAGGACCTCTTTCCGGCCGGTTAGTTCTGCTCTTTCAAAATTTGACAACTGCTTTTTTTCGAATATCCACCTACGAATGTCAGATAATATTTGATCTTTTTGTGTTTCAGATTGCCAGACATTGTGCACACCGACTTCAGAAGCCGCATGTAACTCAAAAATCTGGTCTTGGTAGGGACAATCCTGTTCATAAGGATCCAAGGTAAATGAGCTAGTACATTTTTCGCAATCGGTTTCCTTATGTTCTTTGCATAAAAATTGCCCTCTAGATAAATTGTCGGCATTGCAGTGGTCCTTACCCTTCCTATGAATTACTGTAAAGTCGAAACTTTGGATAAAGAATATCCAACGCAAAGTTACCCCATTTATTGTTCCTTTTTGCCATTTTTTGTAATGAACTAAGGAAATCGAATCTGTTCGGACAATAAAGTTTCTAAATCTTAAGTAATGGAGAAAGGTTTTAAGAACAAATACTAAGCATGCTAACTCGCCTTTATAACTTGGATAATTTTTCTCTGCCCCGTTACATTTTTTGGAACAGATCCCAATAATTCTTTCTTCACCCCCTTGTTTTTGGCTGAGAATTCCAGCGAAATAACTTGTAGAAAAATCAACATCTACTATAAAGGGGTTTGGGTTATCCCACTGGGGATAACCTTTACTTATAGAATTGGAGAACATATTTATAAAATTTTCCCAATCTTTTGATAAGGAATCGGTCCATTCGATAATTTTGTCGTTTCTGTGTTCATCAAGAGTACAAGAATTTTTCGCATAGGATGGGAAATAAGCCCTATAATAATTGGAGAAGCCCAGGAAACGCTGGAGTTCCTTGCCTGTCCTGGGCCTGCTCCAATTTTTAATCTGTTCTAAGTATGCAGGGTTCATTTTAAGTCCTTGGGAACTGACTATATGACCCAAATATGTACATTCAGATGTAAAAAATTTACATTTGGCTAGATTTAATTTAAGTTTTGCTATTTTTAGGACTCCGAAGAGTTTTCTGAGATGGTTCAAATGTTCATCAACATTTTTTGAAAATATAATAAGATCATCAAGGTAAGAAATTATAAATTCATACAAGCCAGGGATAAGGGTATGGACTCTGTCCATCAGATGGCAGAACACTGATGGCGCGTTACACAGTCCGAACGGCAGTTTCTTGAAAAGATACTGCCGATTCAGGGCTGTGAACGCAGTTAAATGTTTACTTTCCTCTGAAATGGCTAGCGCATGGAAGGCGCTAGTCAAATCGAGAGTACTAAATACATTGCCAGTGCCTAGTTTTTCTAGATTACTAGAAATCAAGGGAAGGGGCCAGTTGATTTTTCGTGTTACACTATTAAGCGCACGAAAATCTATTACAAACCTAAGTTTACCCTCCCCCCCAGCCGTCGGTTTTTTCTTTACGGCAAAGATAGGGGAGGACCACTCGCTGTAGCCCTCCTCAATGACGCCCCCCCTTAACCAATTTTCAATTTGTTCTTTTAATTTGGTTTCGTACAATGGGTTTAATTGAATGTTTCTAGCCTTAGTAGGTTTGGCCCCAGGGATTAAGTCTATTTTATACTGCAAGAGGTCGCAGTTACCGATATCGGCATCGTCGATTGAAAATATATCAAAATGATCAAGGCATAATTTTACTACCTTTTCCTTCATCCCTGGGTTATTTTTAATTAAGTCACTATTTTCTAAGTCTAATTTTTCTTTAATGAATTTAATTCTTTTAAGAAGTGTAGTTCCTGACAATTCATTTATTTGATTAATATCTTTGTTGCAGGAATTCTGGGAATCTGATTCGAATTTGAAACAATATCCAACTTTGACATTATGCAGCAAGGTAATATTTTTTCCTGCTAGATTAACAAAATTTACCCAACATTCTCCCTTTTCATTTACATTATAAATACCCTCCATAAGCATCAAGCCGTTATGGCTTGTCATTTTAGAATTATTCGGAGATATATACAGCTTCCCGTTTTTTCGGCGGGTAGGTATTGTTATTACCGTTGTATTCCCTCCAGGCAAAAATGTTGTTTTCTTTGCTAATTTCACGCATGTTTTATTTTGCTTTAATGTCCCAGTACCCCCCTTGTTACTCCAATTTATTCCTGGGATAAGGGAATTTTGTTCTGTTTGAACATTATTTGTGGGAATTAAGGGTATGTTTTTACTCTCTTCAACTATGTTAATTGTTGAATTTTCTATTGGAATTTGCTCTCCAGTGGGGAGCTCAAATGAAAACTTGTCTAATAGCAAATTAATTCGATTAATTTTGAGGAATTCGTATCCTAAATTTATAATTTTAGACGTTGTTTCAGGGATGTAAAATGTTTCCTCAAATAATTTATCTGATCCATTAAAACTGAACTTTAAATGTACGTGTCCTACGATATTTACTGGTTTTAAATCTACAGACAGGGCGCTAAGATTGGCAGGGGTAAATGTGATTTTATTATCATCTAAGATTTCTTTAGAAATAAGGGACCTAAAGTTATTTCCTGTATCCACTAAAGCGTGTTGCAGGAATTCCCCCCCCCGTGGGGTTAAAAACTTTTAATTTTGCACAGATTGGCATTATAAAATTAATTATATTTTTAGGCGGAACCTAAGATGCATATCCTCCAAGATCCCAATCCCAGCGATTAGACAATGATAATCCTCACGCAGAGATTTTCTATGCTCCAGGTATAATTGTGTGTCGAATCTTTTTAAATCATGCAATGTTTTAACAATATGATTAATTGTTAAAATAATTTTATATAACTTTCTGGGTTTCATTCAGTTTTATTAGCGCTTTTTAGCTCAAGAAATTTCTTAATAAGTATAAGAATGTTGAAAGTTCTAGAGAAACTATTAAACTTTGATACTGGTCCTTATTTATATACTACGATATAGGATAATTAGTATAGAAACCTATCGGAATAAAATTGAACTAAATTTTAAAGATTGAAAGGCTACAAAGTAGCTTAAAAATAAGTGTTCAGCTTGCTACTAACAAGAGATTAAAAACTGACTGAGTTATTTTTTGATTTTTGTCTGTATTTATACAGATTATAATTTTACTAGGTTAGTATTTGAATCATAATTTTAAATAGTATAGGGTTAGCGCTGTGTTACAGCTCAAAATATTAGGATACGTCGAACACACTTGAGAGGATTTACCCTGACTGATTTATTTTCTGATATTGTTAGTATTTATATTAAATTTGAGAAGTTTTTTCCACCTATGGGGTAAAACATATATATGTATTTGCTAAAATATAATTAATGCTGAAGTCAGCCTCAAAAATAAGAAGTGGTTTGTGGTAACTGCTTTGTTCGTGACTGGCCTTGATTAATAATATACGTTCGATTTTATATAGTGGCCTTTTATTCCGCTGATAATCCTAGCGGAAGTTAATTTAATCAAAATGTTTAAGATTTTATTAATCACGTGTTAAGTAATTAAGTTTTTAATTTTTAAATGCTGCTTGGTTGCAGCTCAAAAAATCAGAGAAGAAAAGCTTACTGAAAATCTTTCTGATAAACTGATTTAGATTTGAATATTCATTCGTATTTATACAGATTTGCAGTAGACCCCCCCCCCTTCTTATTATTTACTTATATGGACCGCGATAGCATTCGAGGCGACATCTTTCGGATACATAATAAATTAAATATAGTTCTATTATTGTCACTGTACAAAATACAATAATATTAACCCATATGAATCCGTTATTATACATAATTGCTGAAGTATTTCAGCTACAAAAATGAGAGGCTAAAAGTGTGCAACTCTCAGATAAAATTGATACTGAGGATTTAGCTCAAAAATCATTGTTTATATACAGATAATTCGCTTAAGGTCCCCTAGCGGTTAAAAATTAAACTAGAATGTTTTAGATTCTTATATATATACACTCAAAATATACGATATTTACATTTTAGATAGATCATGCGATATAAAAAATAAGAACAATTTACTAAATGGGTTAATAAGTATTCACTTGTTGGCTTCTTTATTAAGACTATTAATTTTCCAAAATGAATGGAAAGTTTTAAGTGCATGTGAAATGCTCCTCAGGTTACCTCCCTCTTTCCCCCAATTTCCTGTCTCGGCTACGGTGGGATAGGGAAAGGAGGGGAAGGAGTTTATTTTATGTTGCTTAGTCATATTTAATAATAACAATTTGTTTTATTTTCCCGCGCCAAAGCATTGCCTGGTAAGGGATATTAAGGAATTTGCAAGTTAAGCTTGACATGGGATATTTTGTTTATCTTTCATATCAAAATATGAAACTCATTCAGCCAATTTTATTTTCTAGGATAGGGACAATTAATATCGCAAAGTTTATACCCATTCTTTTTACGTATAATGGACGTGATTTTTAACAAGCGCTTGTACATGTTTATCTATTTCAGATTCATCGCTGGCTTCCTGATCCATCTGGTTGATGGTTTTACGCGCGTACTGCTCAGGTATTTTATTACTATTACCCGAAGCTTTTCTAGGTGGGGTGAATTTATTTCGTGTTTTCCCAAAGCGGGAATCGGGGTGTGGAGGCTCCCCAGCTTTCTTTTTGTTACAGTTCTGTACTACGTGGATAGGGATATTACAATGCCAGCATTTAATATTTTTACTCCTCCCATTAAAGGCTCCTATGACGCCCTCGATTTGATCCCAAGCAATAGGATCATCCTCATGATCTACCCAAGAAGGAACCTCATCAGGTTCATCGGTTAAGTTTTCCTTATACACTGCCGTGTTAGTGGGGGTATTATCTTCAATAATGCTGATTATGGGTTGTTTTTTCGTTTCCGCAGAATTTTTGGGTAAGAACATTTCCATGGCTTGGGAATAGCAAGTCGAAAGGTTTTCCTTGCTAATGTGGCCAGACCCGTCCCAATTAACGTATCTTTGTCCGAGGGTAATAAGTTTATTTAAGTAAGCGTTGTAGTCGTCCAAAAATTGCATACTTTCAACATAATTTGCCATATCCATGGCGAGGTTTGAATACAGTAGATTTTTGCTAACGTTAAGATAGAATTCTTTCCACTTCTTTTTAGGTATTATGCCAGGGTTCATGAGTTTGAATACCTTAAGTTTATTCTCAAAGTAGGTGTCAAGGGGTTGATTAGTCTCCTGTTTTAGGTTGTAGCAGTACTGCGAGGCTACCTCTGGATCCGAGAAAGGAGTGACCAGCCTTCTGATCATTAGGTAATAACTTAAGGCAGATAAAGCTTGATTTCTTTCAGGTGTAATTAGGTCCCCTAATCGTTCCCCTCTAGAGTCATAAATTCGCTGGTATAAACTATCCTTAAAAAGGATTGGGTCACAGATCCTGTATGTTTTTGCAACCCTCCACAAATTAGCGAAGAAATTATCAAAGTCGGCTCTGCCGTCCCACCTAGGGGCATCCCTCGCAAAATCGGAATCCCACTTTTGTCCCTTAATAAAGCATTCTTTAATAAAATCATCGTCGGCGGCGTTGATTGCTGCCGTCGCGGGTGTGCTTCTTGTAGAGGGTCTTGTTGCTACATTGGGTGCAGACCTACGGAGAGGCTCTAACGACTTAATCCTATCAGGGATAAAGGGAAACTTTTCCAGTAAGGTTTTTTCATATTCCGTTAGGGAAGTTTCCCTTACATTCATCCAATTGTCATTATCTGCCGGGCCTACAAAGCCTACAATTGAATAAGCCATACAGCCTGGGGCTGCAATTCTATCCTTGGCGACCCATTCGGTCACGCTTATCTTTTGTTGGACCGATAATCGGTCATAAAAAGTGGCATTAATTGAGTCGTCACCTATGGTGTTAAAATGGGTCATGTTGAGACTTTCATTTAACGTTTTTTCCGCAAACAATGGGCCTAGATTTCCGTCCGCTGGAAGTTTTGATACTACGTTTTAGGTCTAAGATGTCGGTATCGGCTAATAGTCTGCGGTGTGATTCCGTGTCCTTAAACCCTGCCCATTTTGTTTCCATTTCAAGCTTCATAATCTCGGATTCTTGTTTTATCATATCTCTATAATGTGACGAGTATTCGTTTAGTTTAACGTTTAACGCTTCCTTTATAAATTCTTTGATTTTTTCAGGGGAAAGTGGGTCTGACTGCGGCTGCGTGTTATCAGGGACGGTCGAAAGAGGCGGAGGAGGCGGAGTTTTGGTTTTCTCGCCATCCCCCTTCTTGCCATTATCGGTCATGGTGCTGGAGCTGTAGTGTTCGTTAACACTTGTTTGTCTACCACGAACTTTTTTAAGAACTTGGGAGTATCCCTTTCTTCCTGTTTTAGGGAGAAAATATGAAAATATGTGAAATTAATACTAATGTGAAAATAAAAGGCGGGTTCCTTTTTATCTTTGTTTGGCAGTTTGCCACGAAATAATTATTAGCAATATTCTGTAACAAATTGTTACTATAAACTGTTTCCGTGAATAAACTTAGTTTATCTATTCGGAAAATATTAATTTCACTTTGCAATCGAAGCTACTTTACAGTTTGATTTTGTCTGTACGTTAATAATTACCTTTACCTTCCCCCCTCAAAAATGAGTGGTAGACAAGACTGCGCCAAAATGACGTATGAGGGGATGTACAGACAGACCGGAATACGAGTATAGAGTAGCTTCGGCGCAATTATATATTAATAATCTAACACAGGTATTTCATAAAAAAATACAAGATTTATTATACATTTAACTGATCAGAATAGGCAGAATAATAGGATGATTATTTATTGAATATAGTTTAATATTATATCAATTAAAAGCTTGGGCGTCACGTTTCTGTATAGGACAGAAACCACGTGCACAGGGATAAGGAGTTAAGACTGTCGACAACCTAGCCATATAGGTATACAGTCTACCGAATGCAAGCTGGTGGTGAGATGTTCACACAAAGGCCTACATAAATCAACTAACTCCTTAATACAGCAGGATGGAACATGGTGGCGGTTATCAGTGTAGGTCTGACTCGGCTGGAGAAGTATAGGAATGTGGACAGGGATGGAAATGCATAAACTTGAATGAAGAAGGCACTATGCCACACTATACCTTATATTAAACATATTGAGCTGTGAAGCATATCATGGATGCTTATATTCATCACAATCATTGGCTCTTTGTTTAGGAAGGCCTAAACAGCTATTTGTTAAATCATTATATAATTTTGACAAGAAAAACAAGTACAAATAAGTTTAAAGAAAGGAAGCTAGATTTTTAGAAACAGATTAATTAGTTATAGAACTAGTTAGAATAACGTCTCCAATCTAGAATTGATACCATAATTTACTCAAGTATAGACTATTCCATTTATGAAAAAAAAATTTATATTAGGCAAGGGTTTTTCCACAATCGACCTCCAGGTAAAAATCACTTGTGAAGAGCTGTACTCCTAGACATTAATAAATGTGTTGATTTAAAGGTTTTCGATTTTCAAGCAAGTTTAAAGGAAAAGTTTAAGGTATAAAACTCATGTCAACTCTGGAAATTGTTGAAATGAGAACAAAAATACGGTTTTAACATTTTTGTGTTGGCAGCCATGGCTTCACCATAACGATAAGAATAAAGTAAAATTTTCTTTATATTTATAAAAAAGGTAACTTTTTAAAACAAAACATCAATTGTTAATGTATTTTTAATAGTTTAGGATAATTTAAGGCCTTTTCCTTTGATGCGTGATTTTTCTGTATTAAGATGTATTTGGCTCTCTAATACAAAGTAGAATAATGTCTGTCCGTCCGTCCGTCTGTCTGTCCTTTCAGATCTCGGTAACCACTGAACCGATAGGATTCTACTCTTCAAGGAATAAACCTACTGGTTATAAACTATAAAGATCTGTAGAAAGGTTAGACATATTGGGTAGTAAATATTTTTTTTTGAAGATATGAAAAGAGTTATTCTATTGGCAGATAGGTCCTTGGGTAGAATAGTACAATGCCTACAAAATTGATGCTCCTAGTTTGAAAAATACCAAATTAATAGCATACTAGCGTCTGCGCTTCTAGCCTCACGGGGCTCTGTATTGGAAGGAGTAGGGAAAGTAAAAAAATTGTCTAAATCTAAACGGATAGTCTAAAACCATAAAGAGATCTATAAGAAGCTTCCATAAAATGGAGAACTCAATCGGTCCAGTAGTTATTGAAATCTTAAGCTACAGATAGAAATATTACTACTTTATAAAACAGGATATATTTGGTGACATCATATTTATTTTCTCCCTATGTCATTTCTTAATCAGTAAAAGTGAAGGGAATTAATTGACCAGTAAACAAGCCCATTAATAACAGTATGATATCCCAGGTTCTACGAAATACCAGAAAAAAAAGGTCGTTTTACCAGAAAAGTGGTAAAGCTGGTCAACCTGGTAAAATATACCAGTTTCGTGGTAAATTTTACCAGCAAAAATTTTAGCCAAAAAATTAGTCAAATTTTACCATTTTTTTTGTAAAATTTGACGAAACAAAAAAACCCGTTTTTTGTGTTTTAAATACAAAACAGCTCTTCATAATCAGTTGTAGTACTTTAAAATAATGACTTCTATACAATGAAGCCTAAATTTAAATTTTTTTTTTTTTTTTAATTTTACCACTTTTGGAAGTTTTACCAAAAATCTGGTCAATTTTACAACTCTATTTTTCAGGTTAAGTCCGAATTTTCGGACTTAGACAAAAAAACGCAATTTGGTCAATTTTTACCAAAAAGTTGGTAAAATTTGACAAGGTATTTTTTTAGGCTAAGTCCAGATTTTTGGACTTTGCCAAAAAAAATGAACTTGGTAAAATTTGACCAACTTTTTGGTAAAAATTGACAAGGTAAATTTTTAGGCTAAGTCCAAATTTTTGGACTTTGCCAAAAAAAAAAACTTTGTAAAATTTGACCAACTTTTTGGTAAAAATTGACAAGGTAAATTTTTAGGCTAAGTCCAGATTTTTGGACTTTGCCAAAAAAAAAAACTTGGTAAAATTTGACCAACTTTTTGGTAAAAATTGACAAGGTAAATTTTTAGGCTAAGTCCAAATTTTTGGACTTTAACAAAAAAAAAAACTTGGTAAAATTTGACCAACTTTTTGGTAAAAATTTTTACTTTTTATTGAATTTTTTCGCATAAAAGAAGCTAACTTTTTTTTAAAACCTTGAAAATTATTTCATCATTTCTTTTAAAACATCCTCCCGCATCATCAAAAATATATCAAATTTAATATTTACTTATTTGAGCTAGCTTCATACGAATTAAAATTAAAAGAAAAAAAATCCAGGGTGTGTTTACGCAGATGTGCCGTGTGCATTTGAATTTATCGACTTTTCATCTTTAATATAAATATAAGCTTTCGTATATTCCCCTGAATGTTTCTAAAAGAAAGACAGAGATTTCGAATTATAGAGTAATTAATTTCGCTACAAAACTTATTTTTTAAGTTTTGAAATTTATGGCACCTCTGTGCGCGCATGCGCACTATGGATAAGCTTATGATTATTTGAATATAGAGTGCCAAAAATAATTATTAGTTTTGATTCAATTTAATCAAATATTTTGAATCAAGAAGTAAATTACTACTCAATTTTCTCTAAATATTTAAATTTGTAGAATTTACAAGGAAGATTTTTTTTAAGCAAGATGTTTAAAAATGTGGCAAAATTGTGGAACAACAATGTTTCATGATTTCTATATTTATGTTGTCTTTGCCAACCGGAAATACCACCGAGATGGGTTTTTAAAAGATGAATGCCACATTTTTTCGGCGTTTTTTAGACATTGATTGATTGAACGTTGACGATAGAATTTCAAACAGAGTATATAACATAAAAATACTGAATTTTAAATTATTTTTTTAGCAATTTTTCTAATATCTAACACAGCTCTAAAAAGATGCATTAATTAATATGCAGCAAAAATGGATTGAAGATAATCTTTTTTTTTCTATGAAGGCCGTACCATCAAAAGCGAAATAATTAAATAAATCATTGTATACTCTTTTAGATTTCGCGAATGTCGCGCTTGTTATTCATAGCTTAAAAAATGTCGAAAAAACGCGGCAATATCTTTTAAGAACCCGGCCGGAAATAGATTCTTATATGGATCATATATGGTTAACAACTATATATATATTTAAATATTTTTTTTAATATTGAATGCACTATATTTTTTTATATTCTATCGAATATATATTTTATATGTCATTACAAAACTATATTACATTTAATATTAACATTAAAAAAAAAAACATCAATTTAAACTTTCGTAACCCTGTATTGGCTTCAGAAGAACAGTTCTACAGAAACCACGGTACACGTTTGAGCTAACCAGCATTGCTCTGCCTAGGCTTTAATTAGAAAGGCCAGGGTATTATTAGTGGTTGAAAAGTTTGTACATTATTATTACAGGTATTGTGTCTTTAAAGGGACTGTGAACGTAAATTTTTCTCATCTTAACATTATCTTATTCATAATATCTCACAGATAGAGCAAAACGCGCTTTTGTTTGCTTAAAAAACGGCTTTTTCCGACGATTTTTATAAGGTACAGGGAAAGGAAGAAATTTTTCGTATTATATAAAATGTCCATTAAATTGTTTTTTTGGTATTATCCTCTTAGAAATTTTTTTTTCAATATTGAAAAATTTGAAAACAAAGAGTTTCCAGTATGGCTTTGAAACCGATAAATATCCCCTGGATTAAAAATGGTTCTGGGCCATACTGAAAAATTACGTATTACAGACAATTTTCTATGAACAATAGTCTAGAAATTATATTATCAATACCAGCTTTGTTAGGCCAGTCCTTTGGCCCCTCGGGGCTAACAAAATTGCTATTGATCTGAAAATTTCTCATTTTACCAGTCGCGGAAAGCTGTCTATAATACGACGCGATAAATAAAATCAGAGACAAAAATACCATTTTTAGATAAAAAGTATACTTTATACCTACCTACACACTTAAATAAAAATAGCCTATTTATATTTAATTTGTTCTTAGATCTTTAGTTAATAGTTATCTATGCTTATCAGGGAGGACACCCTTGGAGGAAGGTTGACCCAGGCCATCTTCCAGACCCTCATTGTCACATGGATCAAGGCTAATCTCTATGTTGTTGTGTCCTGTGAACTTTGGGATCAGTTTCTAGAGGTAATGTTAGCTATACTATAATTAAGATAACCTGCAGAAATAGATATTTTATTACTTGGATGTTACACTAGATTTTTATTTTCTCTAATAAAGTAAAACTCCCAGTGGGCTAAAATGACGATAACCCTAATTCGCCCCCTTTACTCCATTCCGTCCCGTCCTACTGGATAAACAAACTGACCATTGAATGAGTTTCATGTTAGCAACCTAAATTGACTTCAATTTTTCCACTGTCATCAATATCCACGTATATTCTATATCCATTCCATAATGTTTTATTTGTTCTACAGTACAGGAATCAGATCTATTTGCCAATCGTCCTAAAGACAACCAATGGTTGATTGTACGTCAAGCTTTTAATTTTAAGAGGGATAAAATGAGGGATTTCAAAGGTTTGAGGTTGGTAATCTAATATATTTTTTTTTAATTTTGAAGGGAAACAAATAAGGGGTTTTACGGGTTGAGTGGAGTTAACACCCTTTAAGCCCCACCCTTTAAAATCTGTATCAAGAATTAAAAATGAAGTTTGGGGACGAATTTTTGCTTCATTAATTTAGATGAATTATTTTTCCACCAACTTTTCTACTTGTCAAAATAAGTTCGTTTGTTTTAGGTTTTGAGTGGACTAACTTTATGGGAAGAATTAATCCGGGAGTGGTTTAAGACTATGGAAACTAGATCTTTTCATGAAAATACCCATTCTCGAATTTCATTCTTCTGCTAACCTAAAAAGTTACTTTAGGGGCCTAGAAATACATGTACAAAATTTCAGATCTTTATCTCTACTGGCGACCTAGCGCCAGGCATGTAAAATATCAACAGATAACGGTAGCACGGCGGTTTTAACAATATCTCAGTAATGTGCAGGTTTTAAGCTCTTCTGCATATTTCAATATAAACACATAAGGCCAAAGATATTATATCCAAAAAATCTTTTGTCAAAGTCTACTCTACACCTAGCGCCAGTCAGTTTTCTAAAATCATGCATTTTATACCTGTGAAAAATGAAATCACCAGCGCTAGGTGTAGAGTAGACTTTGACAAAAGATTTTTGGGATATCATATCTTAGGCCTTATGTGTTTAAATTGAAATATGCAGAACACCTAAATTCACCTTCCAAGCCATTCTCTATGCATTTTAAATTTTTTAATGAAATAACGGGATTTCAAAACTGCCTTTTGAAAAGGCCTAAAAAGTATCTTTTTTTGTCCCTTTTTTCACTGTTTATAGTTACAACTTATTAAGATATTATTCTCAGTTAAAAAAAAATTGGCGCTTCCAGCACCAAAACCGGCAAAAACAGGCAGTTAAACTTCTGTACCCCTACTTAATCCCCTAACAGACCCCCCATCTATCTCGGCTCCTGTTACAGATAGAGACATAAAACTTTTTTCATGTGGTTATGTGTATTTTTAGAGAAAATTACTTTTCTAGTCATAGCGGTCAGACTGCTCCTTATCCGCTTTTTAGTGGCCAGCCGCTAAATATTAAAACTGCTGTAGAGCAGCCAATTTTGAAGCTAAGAAAACCAAATTTAACAACGAACTATTATTTTTTATAACAAAAAAATACCTTTTCTGACCATTGCCGAAAAACAACAAATAACGGAAACCGCCAATTTTGGCGGTAAAATGGTGGCACTAAATAATATTTTTATCTGTTTATAGTTACAATTTATTAAGATATTATTCTCAGTTAAAAAAAAAAATTTGCGCTTCCAGCACCAAAACCGGCAAAAACAGGCAGTTAAACTTCTGTACCCTACTTAACCCCCTAACAGACCCCCCCCCCTCTATCTCGGCTCCTGTTACAGATAGAGACATAAAACTTATTTCTGGTGGTTCATGTGTATTTTTAGAGAAAATTTCTTTTCTAGTCATAGTGGTCAGACCGCTCCTTATCCGCTTTTTAGCAACCAGCCGCTAAATATTAAAACTGATGTAGAGCAGCCAATTTTAAAGCTAAGAAAACCAAATTTTATGACAAACTATTATTTTTTATAACAAAAAAAATCCATATTTTTTTATTGTACTACATAAGTTTTGTTGTCCCTCATTTTTATTTTATTTGTCATAATTTATTCAGAAGGTACCATGTGATCAATCATATATATTTATTCATACTTTTCTACACTTTTTGTGTGTCAAATCAGATTGATTCCTAGATTTTCAAATTCTTACAAAACATAGCAAATTCTTGGAAAACTTAGCTTTTCTGTCCTTCACATAGCTAATTCTTGCAAAACATAGCAAATTCTTACAAAAAATAGCAAATTCTATGCTATGTGAAGGAAAGAAAAGCTAAGTTTTCCAAGAATTTGCTATGTTTTGCAAGAATTAGCTATGTGAAGGACAGAAAAGCTAAGTTTTCCAAGAATTTGCTATGTTTTGCAAGAATTTGGTATGTTTTGCAAGAATTTGCTATGTTTTGCAAGAATTTGCTATGTTTTGCAAGAATTTGCTATGTTTTGTAAGAATTTGCTATGTTTTGCAAGAATTAGCTATTTGAAGGACAGAAAAGCTAAGTTTTCCAAGAATTTGCTATGTTTTGCAAGAATTTGCTATGTGAAGGATAGAAAAGCTAAGTTTTCCAAGAATTTGCTATGTTTTGCAAGAATTTGCTATGTTTTGCAAGAATTTGCTATGTTTTGTAAGAATTTGCTATGTTTTGCAAGAATTTGCTATGTTGGAGATGCGATCCCCAAATTTCAAAATTCTTTGAACGTACAAACAAGACTTTCACAGAAATGCTTCGCATCTAGTCCACTTACCTATGTTTACTATAAATTTTACACCATATAAAACTTGGATCTGAATATTTGATTGACATGCCATGGTAATTATCGCGCATAACTCAGGCACGAGATACAATTACTCTAGCTAGCCCTAAGGCACTTTTTATATGTTTTTACGTATTTATTAGCCTATCCTTACCAATATAATACCTTATATGGGTAACGCTAGCCTAATCATGGTAAACTGTATTTGATTGAATATTGTTATATGCTTATTAAAACATTATGTTTATTGTTAAAGTAACCATGTAACCATCTTGTACTAGTATGTATGCCTACAACCATAGTTTGATTTACGTCACAAGTTTAACATACAAACACTTTATTAAACAGACAAGGGCTTAGATCCTTATTAATAGTTTTTGTTATAACTTGCACTTCTTAAAATATCTCAGTTATTCATTGACTCTCAAACCATCAAGTTCTTCTGACTTAAAGGTAATGACTTAGTTGTTTGGCATGCATTGTAGTTTAAATTTAGGTCCCTCAGTACTTAGCATGAATTGAGCTTAGGTCTTATGTAAGAGATCTAACACTTAGCACAATTCAATGCTTTGGACTTAGAGCATTTTCTGTCCTACTCTACTTATGATTATTATCACTTATCCTGTAAATACTTTCATACTTAACTTATTCACTTGTAATGTAAATACACTTTATAAAACCTTCTTCCTTCTTAAGTGCTTAATATACTTATATGATATAGATCGAACACCATAACCAGCCATTTATTTTTAGATTAAAGCAATATAATACCTCGCGTGGGTCTTTGTTGAGCTACCACGGGCTCAACCAAATTCGTATTATACTTGTGGGAGTAAAGGGAAAAGCATTCTAAACTGACAAACCGACAATGAGAATGTCTATGTGTATTGCAGTAAAAGTAGGATTTTTAGTAGTACTCATAGAAGAGCGATCTCCATACCATGATATTGGACAAGCGCCCCATTCGCACTACCAATGTTTTGTAAGAATTTGCTATATTTTGCAAGAATTTGCTATGTGAAGGACAGAAAAGCTAAGTTTTCCAATAATTTGCAATGTTTTGCAAGAATTTGCTAGGTTTTGCAAGAATTTGCTCTGTTTTGCAAGAAATTGCTATGTGTAGCTAGAATTTGCTATGTTTTGCAAGAATTTGCTATGTTTTGCAAGAATTTGCTATGTGAAGGACAGAAAAGCTATGTTTTGTGAGGTTTTGCTATGTGAAGGACAGAAAAGCTAAGTTTTGCAAGATGAAGGACATGAGCAGCCTTCCTAATGTAAGAATTTGTCAGACAAAGGACATAAGTCACCTCCCTTAAGTTAGATTTTGTTAGATGAAGGACATAAGTAGCCTTCCTTAGATCAATTAGATCAATTTTCAGTGACTTCTGTCCTAATTAGGAATGACTTTGTTTTCTTTCCTATTTCTAAATGTTAATTTATTTAATTGCCTGCGTCTGGCATCTGACTAAAATAAAAATCTGTTACATTAGTTTCAACAATTAACTGTGTTGCCCCTTTCTGGACCTTAATCAGCCAATTTTTGTATGAAGTCTTTTATTGTGATCATAAACAGATAAAAATATTAATTAGCGCCGCCAACAGCCATTTTACTGCCAAAATTGGCGGTTTCCGTTATTTGTCTTTTTTTTCAATGGTCAGAAAAGGTATTTTTTTGTTATAAAAAATAATAGTTCATCATAAAATTTGGTTTTCTTAGCTTTAAAATTGGCTGCTCTACAGCAGTTTTAATATTTAGCGGCTGGCTGCTAAAAAGCGGATAAGGAGCGGTCTGACAGCTATGACTGAAAAAGTAATTTTCTCTAAAAATAAACATGAACCACCAGAAAAAAATTTTATGTCTCTATCTGTAACAGGAGCCGAGATAGAGGGGGGGGGGGTCTGTTAGGGGGTTAAGTAGGGGTACAGAAGTTTAACTGCCTGTTTTTGCCGGTTTTGGTGCTAGAAGCGCAAAAAAAATTTTTAACTGAGAATGATATCTTAATAAATTGTAACTATAAACAGATAAAAATATTATTTAGCGCCGCCATTTTACCGCCAAAATTGGCGGTTTCTGTTATTTGTCATTTTTCGGCGATGGTCAGAAAAGGTATTTTTTTGTTATAAAAAATAATAGTTCGTCATTAAATTTGGTTTTCTTATCTTCAAAATTGGCTGCTCTACAGCAGTTTTAATATTTAGCGGCTGTCTGCTAAAAAAGCGGATAAGGAGCGGTCTGACCGCTATGAATAGAAAAGTAATTTTCTCTAAAAATACACATAACCACAAGAAAAAAAATTTACGTTTCTATCTGTAACAGGAGCCGAAATAGAGGGGGGGGGTCTGTTAGGGGGTTAAGTAGGGGTACAGAAGTTTAACTGCCTGTTTTTGCCGGTTTTGGTGCTGGAAGCGCCAATTTTTTTTTAACTGAGAATAATATCTTAATCAGTTGTAACTATAAACAGTGAAAAAAGGGACAAAAAAAAAGATACTTTTTAGGCCTTTTCAAAAGGCAGTTTTGAAATCCCGTTATTTCATTAAAAAATTTAAAATGCATAGAGAATGGCTTGGAAGGTGAATTTAGGTGTTCTGCATATTTCAACTTAAACACATAAGGCCTAAGATATGATATCCCAAAAATCTTTTGTCAAAGTCTACTCTACACCTAGCGCTGGCGATTTCATTTTTCACAGGTATAAAATGCATGATTTTAGAAAACTGACTGGCGCTAGGTGTAGAGTAGACTTTGACAAAAGATTTTTTGGATATAATATCTTTGGCCTTATGTGTTTAAATTGAAATATGCAGAAGAGCTTAAAACCTGCACATTACTGAGATATTGTTAAAACCGCCGTGCTACTGTTATCTGGTGATATTTTACATGCCTGGCGCTAGGTCGCCAGTAGAGATAAAGAGCTGAAATTTTGTACATGTATTTCTAGGCCCCTAAAGTAACTTTTTAGGTTAGCAGAAGAATGAAATTCGAGAAAGGGTATTTTCATGAAAAGATCTAATGGAAACCCTTACCAGAGTGTTAGCTAGACAGGTATATTATTTTTTTAATGTTTTTTCCATTAAAGTTTATAAAAATAATCGATATATTATTACTGGGATGTTGTACCACATTTTCATTTACTCTGATAAGGAGATGCTCACAGCTGGCTAAAATAAAGATACCCCCCTTCTTTAAACCCAATCCTTACCCTACTACTGGTTGAACAAACTGACCAATAAACGAATTTCATGTTAGCAAGCTAAAATAACGACAATTTTTTCCCCCTGTCGTAATATCCACGTATATTCTACATTCATTAGAGTAGGTGGTATTATCCTTGCCTGCCTAGCCGCAGCGCTCGGCTCCCTAGCCTAAAACCTAACCTAACCTAAAATACTTGTTCGTCGGTAGTCGGGGGGGGGGGGGGGGGGGGGGTACAAAATTGAAAAAAAAATTATAATTATAAAGATGTAATTTTGTTAATAATCATTAATGATGTGGATCAATTTATCGGGGATTGCCTTATCCCTTAAAATCCTTGAAGTTTTACCAACAAAATTCCGTTTGTCCCACTGTCTTATTTGAGAGCTTTACTCTCATAAACGTTATCATTGTTATTTTGTGGAAGGGAATTATGTTTTTTGTAAACGCGAAGCTTTTCTATAATTAGTGTTGGATGGCCGGTCTGTATGGACGAAACTCATAGCTATTATCATTAATTCAAGCATGTAGGAATTGTCCTATCTATTTCAAACTTGTTACCTACTGATTATTTTGGTCTAGCTAAAAAGTATAAGGTTTCTACTTTTGTCGTATTTTTTTAGTTTCATACCTATAGTTTTTGATTATAACAAATTCTTTTATTTAGATTGTAAAGAAACAAGACCTCAGATCAGCATTTGAAACATAGGGGGCAGTTGAAGAATTAAGTTACAGAAAAGTTTCGCAGCTTATATTTATCTTTGTAGATCTGTATAATAATACAAACAATATTTTGGTTTCTTTACAACAAAATGGCTGGGTGTTGCCACCCCCTTAAAAGTCAAGGCTTGCCTTCACCTTTTCATTACTTGAATTTTTTGTTTGAAACTTTCACTACTGCTTTTAGTTAGGTTTAGGGAGATCAAGAAGGGTTTAGAATATTCCACAAGGGTAGGAGGTATTTTTAAGTTATAGGGAATTGTTTTGATTTATTTTTACCTTATTGTTATTAAACAAACTTCAGGTCTTGAAGTTATTTTTACTTCACTTTATTTTTTAAGGAAATGAACGGTACATTATATGCCGGTGAACGGCTGAGAGTGGAAATATCCCGGGGACGAGGCAGGGGACGTGGAGGCGGAGGTGATAGGGGGCGCAGTTCTTACAGAGGTAGAGGCCGGGGTGGGGGCGGGGATAGGTATGAAAGACGCAGCCCCCCACATTACTCTAGGAAAGTTTTTGTTTTAAAAAGTAAAAGTTAGAAAATCTTTAGGTAGGCCTATTTATTAAATGTAACGTTTAAAAGCAATGCATTTTTTGTAATTTCGCCATGGACTGACGTACAGTTTTGTTATAAAGTTGCTGCGCTAATAAAACAGCAGTACCTAAGATAAAAAAATTTAAAATTAATCTTCCAAAATACTTACTAAAAATCATCGAATTTTTTTTTTTCAAAATGAAAACATTTAAAAATAACAGAGGTGGCTCTAGAGGAAGGGGAGGTGATAAGGGTGGCTTTAGAGGCAGAGACCGTGGAGGGGACAGGGGTGGTTTCAGAGGACGTGGTGGCAGAGGGGGTGGTAGATCCCCTCCACCAAGGTAAAATTTTAAATTTTAAGATTAGTTTAGATATTGCTAGCGGCTGCGGCCCTAGCATTTAGGGGCTCTGTATTAAAAAGGATAGATAGGGGACAGAAATATAGTCTAAAACCATTCCGTATCATATGAGAAGCTTTCCTACCTATAAAGGAGAACTCAATCGGTTTAGTAGTTATCGAAATCTTAAGCTAAAGACAAAGAACCTTTTTACTTTAAACAATTTAGTATATAAACAAAATATATTAGTGTAATTTCCAAATTTGCTAACTTTAAATGCCTACCATCTCTTTTATTGCTTTATTAAAGATTTTCTTATCCCTTTATATCTCTGACATTATACTGTTAGGTATTAGTTTTAGATGGACATTACAAGAATTGATTGATTAAAATAATCCTTAAATAAAAGTAACAGGATGTTTGTTTGTCTTCGTTTGTAGCGAAATATCTAGCGTACGTACACGTCTCTCCTCTACATTGAAGCTTATTGTATGTCTCGGAAAGGTTTTAATTTATACATGGATTTTTTTATAGGCCTAAGAAAAATTACCCCAAAAATTTTATTTTTTAAAAACTTTGAAAAATTAAAATTCAAGGTAGTGGGTCGGCTCTTTCCCAGCCCCCCCCCCCCTCCCCACACCTTTCACATTGCAAAAAAAATGGGTGTTGTTTTTTGCTTAATGGTGTGATTGATAATTTAAATTGAAACTTGGAAGAATCTACCTATTAAGATTTAAAATAACTCTTATATGCATCATCCTATTATATAAAGCAGTAAGACTTTTTTTCTAAATAACTACTGATCCGATTGGGTTCTCTATTTTAGGTAGGCATCACATAGGTCCTGAGTTGGTTTTATTCTATTTTCTGATCATATTTAAGCCTTAAGATGGATTTTTTTTACTTTTTCTATTGAAACTAAAATAAAAAAATGTTGGGATCTATTTCAACTCACCACTAACTCAAGTGCCCCTAGAGGCCTCTAGGGGCTTAGTTACTATTGACCATACACTGTATTATCTTAGGTTGCGGCGGAAACCGGCTCCGATGCTGTACATCCTGGCTATGGATTTCTCTCCGAGAATGTCGAGTTTGCTAATCTTTGCCAGGTAAATGCAGGGAGGGAGGGGACAATGGGCTGTTAACTACACGTGTCCCCAAACTTTTATAATAACGTATTCTTATTCGTTGGCTTAACAACTTTGGGGATTAAGTGATCCCTGATTGGTTGGTACATTAAGTTGAGTGTCCAAACGTATCAACCACAAAAGGTAATCTATGTAAGGGGTAATTTTGTGTATCATCAATGGGGTTGTACATGTACAGTACATCAATTTGTCGACCATTGTCTTATCCCTTAAGATTCTTGGGTAAATGGATATATTATTACCTGGATGTTACACCAGTTTTTCATGTACTCTAATAAAGCGGTACTCACAGCGGGCTAAAATAAAGATACACCCTTATTCCTCCCTTACAACACCCCCTTACCTCCTTCTGGGTAAACGATCTGACCAATATATGAAGTCCATGTTAGGAACCTAAATTCATGACAACAAATTTCCATGATATGTCATTAATAATATCCACGTGTATTTTATATCCCTGGACAGGTAATATTTTCCATTTGACTGCAGGGAGGGAGTGGATATTAGACTGGAAGTTATACTGGTACCCAAAGTTTTATAAACACGTTAGCTCACAACTTTAAATCTTGATTGGTTCATTCAAACTAGCAGTGTCTGAACTAATCTAAGGTGTTGTTTTGTTCAATATATTTGGGGATTTATATATGTATATTTCGTTCATTATCTTGTCCACGGTCATTAGTGTGAGGAATGGGGTTGACAACACACCCCTTAAAATTAAAATTATGTAGATTCCCCCCCCCCCGTTTTTTAAAAACCTCTAAGATTACATCCCTTCCCGTAAAAACCCTGTGCACGCCACTGTACTGCTTACGTTTTTTTCTGGTTAATTTCAAGAATGTAATATTATATTAATAAGAATGATACCTACCTTTTAATTTAAATTTTTTTTTTATCAGGAGAAAGGAGTTATATTTGTTGGTCCACCGTCCACTGCCATTAGAGATATGGGTATCAAGTCTACATCTAAGGTAAATGATAGAGTAGCTACTCAGGAACTTATTTTGGTTGATTTCAAGTAGAAAAAAATAACACTCTATACTATACCGGAGTAACAGGATGTCTGTTCATTTGTCCTGTACGATCTCAATCTTCTGGTCTTCCATAATTTTCAGGGAATGTTTATGCTGTTTTTTTGGCGGGGGGGGGGGGTATGACACCGCTTCTTGGAAAAATGACCTCGAATATTTTCATTGGTAAAAACCCTCCAACCATCCTCTTTTAAGACGAAACACAAGTAGGCTCTAGGAAAAGCAACTGTGTATTTAAAAGAAGTCTGTCGTTACAATTTTTCTAATATTTAACCTGTTTTTTAGATGATCATGGAAGCCGCTAACGTACCTGTAATCCACGGTTACCACGGAGAGGACCAGAGCCTGGACACCTTGAAGGCGGAGGCAGACAAGATCGGGTTCCCTGTTATGATGCCGAGTAGTATGGACACAGCATGTTCTTGTTAGCCAGGGATGTTGTTACTGCTTATGTTTTCCAGGTAAGCTTTCCCTTTATTTTTTCTCGTTCTGCGTTTTCAAAGATGTTTAGTTAGATAAGTTTGCTGATTTTTTTGCCACGTGTCAAGATGCCTGTAGGAAATGAATGAGGGGGGAGAGGGGGAGTCGAACCTACACACTTTTATTTTTGCTTTCAAAAGAAAAAATTTAGGTGTGAGAGTAAGGGGGGGGGGGGAAGTTCTGACACATTTGCGTAAACAGCGAGTATAGGCTTTATCTTTGGGACGGACGGACGGACAGACGGACGGACAGACATCGTTCTACTTTGTATTATAGATTAGATATTTAGTAGGGAGGGATGGGACATTGGGCTGTAAATTACACTAGCCCCCAAAGTTTTCAAATAACATTTTCTTATTCTTTGGCCTAACAACCTTGGGTACTTTTATTGATTTTTTATTGGTTGGTTCATTAAGTTGAGTGTCCTAACATTTCAATCACTTATTGTAATCTACAGAAGGGGTAACGATGTGTATCATCATTAGAGATGAACATCAATTTATCAGCCATTGTCTTATCCCTTTATATCCCTGTAATTATCTAATTAACTAATGAGCAATTTTATTCCAGGTTGAATATCAGTGATACCGAGGTCGAATGGGGCCGGTGCCCAGCAAATCCAGGAGGTTGCGCAACAGTTTTCGCGGCCAGAGCAGTAGAATCAAGAAAAATATGTTTAAGTGTTGTTTCAATCAATAAAGATAATAATGAAAACAATTTTTTTTTTATTTTTGCGTTTTGTGTACAAGCGAGGTTTTTCTATAATTAAGGTCGTTTTTTACCACTTTCTCGTGATTTTTACCACCCGTTTTTACCACAATTATTGGTAAATTTTTACCATATTTACCCTATTTCTGGTAAAATTTTACCAGTTTAGGGCAAAAATATTACCAGGTGTTGAACAGTTTTACCACTTTTTCGGTAAAATCTACCAGAAATTTGCGGTAAATTTT
The DNA here is from genome assembly GCF_053477335.1 of Acartia tonsa. NCBI lineage: Eukaryota > Metazoa > Arthropoda > Copepoda > Calanoida > Acartiidae > Acartia > Acartia tonsa. The sequence goes on along the minus strand of NC_137261.1, from coordinate 8,965,835 downwards.
ACCAAAAAAGTGGTAAAAATTGGTCAAAATCTGGTATAAATTTGCGTCCTAAAATGGTAATATTTTACCGGAAATCTGGTAAAATTTTACCGATAATTGTGGTAAAAATCGCTGGTAAAAAGCGTGAGAAAGTACCACCAAAAGTGTTTTTACCACGATTACGGTAAAATTTTACCACCTTTTAAATCGTATAGGCTGGTAAAATTTTACCATAAAAGTGGTAAAAACTAGGTTTTTTTATGGTATTAATTCCGTCCTGGGATTCCACATCCATAAAGGGTAGGTTGTTCACTACTGAAAGATTTGCCAATTTCATAATTCTTTAATGATACTTCATAAATTTAAAACTGCACGAAAATGTAAAACACTGGTCTAATTCCATTATTTTTTTTACAGAAATTAATTACAGAATGCACTTATATCAATGATTAAATACAAAAACAATCATGAAATTTTCTCCCACAGCAGCCTGCGTCCATAGTTTCTAATTTAGGAATTTTTATATTTTAGGGGCAAATCGATAGTAGATACATAGGTGCGAAGAGTATCTTTGCTTGTTAAAGTGATATAATTAAAGATTTGGCCTTTTCCTCTAAGGTTTGGCTGTTTAATGCAAAGCTTTATTGAGTAACAAGGAAAAGTAAGTTTATCAGTAGCGCAGCTGAAACGAAATTTAAGCTGAAAACATTCATTGGTCAGTTCGGTAATCCAGAAGGAGTGGAGGAGATCTGGTAAGGGGTATGGAGGGGGGAATCGTTATTTTAGCCACCTGCGAGTATTAATTTATTAAAGTTCATGATAATCTGGTTTAACATCCAAGTTATAATATATCGATTGCTGTAAAATAGATTTACAAAAAGAAATATAAGAAATCTTCGTTTTTTCAATGGAGACAGTTAGTAGTTCTTTAAAATACATTTGTATGAATAGCGCATCTATGATTTTATCATGGATGAAGTACTTGAGAAATAAGTGACACAGGGACATATCATGATTATAGAAAAGTAACTCTACTAAAAATCCTATCAAATGCAGATGCAGTGTCTTTCAATGTGTCTTTCAAGCTAGAAATGGGAAAACGATTGGGTATTTGCATTTGGGTGGCAAAGAATCTCTACAACTTTGTTTTTCATGTGTCTTTTAGTACATGGATTAGCTATGGATTGGCAAAAGTTAAGCATCATGGCCACTGCAAAAATATTAATCCGTGTAAATCAAAAGTAGAAACGTATAATTTCATTATTAAATGTTTTGCCAAGTTCAAACTGCTATTAATTTGACACTTTAGAAAAAGAAAATCTGATTCTTATTAAATTAAGAGGATTTTCGTGAAAGCCATTTTTGTACCATTGACTAGATTTACGATGATTCAGGCAGACCAGTTCCTTAACCATTTCACCGAAATATATTTCAATAAAAAAAAACTAAGAAGTATCAAAGACTTTTTCACTCAGTGAATTTATCATAAAATAAGTAAATAAATAAAAATTAATAATACAATATATTTGAATTTTTTTACTAAAATCCAATAATATAAAGTGGTAAGGTTTTTTGTCTCAAGCTAAAGATCTCGGAAATTACACGTCCAAATAGGCTGTGCTTTTTTTAAAAGCTTTATAAATATCTTGAGGTGTTTTTAGGCTTTTATTCTGACATCCCACACCCTTCCCTAGAGGCTAGAGGCGAAGCAACTAGTCCTTATAGTAAAGTAAAAGAATGTTGGTTTGTCTGTACCGAAGGATTTCTCTAACTGCTGAACCGATCGGGTTCTCCTTAACAGGGTAGCTTCTCATAGGTCCCCGGAAGGTTTATAACTATCTTGGGAGAGGGTACAACCACCCTCCAAAGAGAAATCGCCCCTAGATTATTATATATTAATTTCAGCTTATACTAACAAAGAAATATTTTTTAAATCACAAAACCTATACGTGATTTTCAGCTGTCGTTAGGTGGGGGGGGGGGGGCAATAGAATTGACGACCTCTTTATCTGCCCCCCAAATATTATTTTAGATTTATTTCGCTTGTTGGATCTACCCTATTCCTGCATTAGTTTGGATATTAGAATCTACCTGCAGAGAATTTAATCATATAAAGAAAGTCATACTTTTATCATTCTTTATTTTAATCTTATACTTTTTAAATTTGAAGCTTTTATATAATTAGGGTCGGTCCGTTCGTACGTCCGTCCGTCCGAGACGGATAGCTTTTTTCGTAAATTTAGGCATGTTAGAATTGTTCTATCGATTTCAATCTTTGCACTGTGATACCTGTAGAAGGATGCTGCGCAAAATGGTACAAAAAAATGACGTCATATGATAAAATAACCAATAAGAGGCGAGTATATATTTTACCATTGGTCAATTACAATGTATACTGGCCTCTCATTGGACAACTTTATAGTATGACGTCATTATTTTGTGCCATTTTGCGTAGCATCCTGTAGAAGTTAGGTACGCTTAAGAAAGCGTAGTAACTCTATAATCATTACCAGAATGTCTGTACGTCCATTTTAAACATGTTGATTTTTTTTACTTTTTTAGCAACAAATTTTTATGTGATCTAATAATTCGATTGATCTGATTTTTGGTATACTGATTCCTGGGACAACAAATTACAATATTATTCATTTATTATCATTATTCTGTATCCAGCAGTTTTTCAACAAATTTACTTACAACTTTGGTTCGACTCTTATACATTTATATTCTGATTATTCAGTTCTGATACTATACAAGTGTTAATGTCCGTTTGTGCTCCCGTTTCAGTGCTTCGCTTTATGGATGTTGGCATCCTTGTTTTTATTAATGAATAATCAAGCACAATTTAATACAAATAAATCGTTTAATCGATGTTCTTTTTTTCTTAAGGTTTCAAGTGAATGTAGTCTATATAAAGTTTATGTTTGTTTGTCCGTTAACAAATGAACCGATTATATTTTTTATTTTATGGAAGCTTCATATAGGTCTTGGGATTGTTTTAGGCAAGTTTAATCAACCCCTTGCGTAGATGCCAAGGGCGCTGTACAAATAGAAAAATATATGTTTTAATTGGATGCACAGACTTTATTATATCGATTATAAAGTAGCTACGCTTTTAAATTCGCCTTTTAAACATGTTAATAACTTTAATACTCGTCTTATTTCTTCGTAGAAACATTTTGAAAATGATTAAATATTGTTTTGATAAATGTATTAAGTTTAATAATAAATGATGTCTTCATTCAACAAACTATTTAATAGTTATTTAACGCATCGTATCATAGACAGCTTTCCGTGGATATTAAAATAGAAAATTATAAGATTAAAACCAGTTGTGCTAGCCCCGAGGACCCGAAGTCCCGGGCTAGCAAAATGGTATTAATTTATGTTTTTTTTATTTTATTATTCGTAGAAATTGTCTGTAAAACGATACTATACAACATTTTTCAGTATGGCTAAAAACCAGTTCTAATCCGGCGGTTATTATTCGGTTTTGATACCATACTGGAAAATTATTCCTACAGTGTAATGTTAAATAAGGAAAACTAAATTTAATTTCTAGTAAATTGAAGTATACAATTACACAAAACTCTCATTTTTTAATTACCTATGATCAAAAGAACAGAGCTGGATCTTTAAATCATTTTAGTGGTGAGCCAGATCGGGGGTGAGCCAACTTTCCACCAAAGAGATGAAATCAATCTTATTAGACGTTCACTCAAAGCTCAAAAATAATGGACTTAAAAGTGTATTAAACTGTATATAAGACATTTGCGAATATATTGATACCATTAATTTGCCTCTTAGATAAAAAAGTATGTTTTTTTAATATTTTTCTCTTGCTACAAATCAAATTTCAAATTTGAGTCACCAAAAATGCTAAACTAATTTTTGCTCTAAAAGAATCAATTTTTGGAGTTAGAAAGTGCTTAATACCTCATTTTAATCGCCTGGCATTGCTTTTTAATATACAGGTAATGACTTGGTTGTTTATAGAACAGCTGACTAAAAAATCGAGGTTTTGTGATAAACCCACTTTAGTTGTTGCTCCATAAATGATATTTTTCTCCCCAATTTTTGTGGCTGTAAAGAAGCTTTATATATTCATATAACATCCACCTAAATTTGACTTTTGGTATTTTATTTATAACATCACCAGAGGGAATTGAATTTTGGAAAAAAAATATCAATTTATATTTTACACTGCTATGCATTGTTCTTGTTCTTGTTTCAAAAAAATATTTATATTATTTAACGCTTCTATAGGTATGTTAATCATTTTTCTAGGCTAAATATAACTATAATTACACCATTTAGACATCATAACATATTAACACAATTATTGAATCGGTCTGTATTAATAAGGTGGTAACCCTTAAAACAGCTGCATTTCATTATCCTATTATATAAAGTAGTAAGCTTTTTTGTCTGTAGCTTAAGATTTCCATAAAGTATAAGGCCATTTTACTAATTTCCTTACTCCTTTAATTACAGAGCTCCTAGATGCTTGGAGCGCAGCTGCCAGTAAACAAAAAAAGTAAAACGATTCCTGAATAATTGATTTACAATTTCAAAAAGCAAAACATTTTTATAATTAGGATGTGTATATCCACGCCATGGTTAGCTCTTTTTGTTAATTCAGGCGTGTTAGAATTAATCTTAAATGTTGGAAGATGATTTTTGTAGCAGTAAGGCAACTTTATAATCATTACTTTATGTAAAGGGACGTCCAGGTGGGGGGGGGGGTAGGGGGTTAAGGGTTATTATTTAATTTGGGGCAACCCCATAATTTTTTAATTTTTAACATTCCCCTCTCCCCCCCCCCAAAAAAAAAAAAAAATATAAAAAGCTTTGATGTCCTTGCCTCTATGATGTAAAGATTACCCCCACAAAATGAACATGGGGATGCCCAAAAGTAGAAATTCAATTTCCCCCCCCCCCTTCCCCCAAATAAAAAGACAGAAAGGGGAAAACGTGATTTTCTCGGCTTCTATAAAAGATAGAAGGCTGAAATTTTCATGGATTGAATATTCTCTCTCTCTATCAATACTCCATATTTTCATCAAGTTTCATTAGGATTTGTCAAAAAACTGGGGTGGGCTATATCGATTCCTACATTTCAAGTTTTCATGATTTTCTCTACTACTATTCAAGATAGATGGTTGAAATTTTCAGGGATTGAATACTTTGATATTCTGCATAATTTTATCAAGTTTTATTGAGATTTACTTATTGGGGTTCTACCTCTAACGTAAGAGTCCCAAATGTCGGAGTGGACAATTGCAGGAGTCCCAAACATCAGAGTGGACAAACGTAGGAATGGGACAAACGTCAGGGTGGACAAACATTGAGGTGGAAAAAGGTCGGATTGGAAAACATTAAAGTGGACATTGCCTAAATAAAACCTAGGAGTGTCTGCTATTTTAATAATATTACAATTTTGAAATTTTTTATACCCCTGTCTACAAAATAATGACTATGGCTGCAGGGCTCGGCCCCTAGCCTATAACCTAACATAACCTAACTAAGAAAAGTAATGGGACGAAGGGGGGGGGGGGCTGTGTTTGTATAAAAAAAATTCAAAATTGAAAAAAAAGTTTGGGACTCCTGTGTTTGTCCACTCCAACGTTTGTCCCCAAAATCCTGCGTTTGTCCACTCCGACGTTTGTCCCACTCCTGTGTTTGTTCCACTCTGACGTTTATGACTCATGCGTTTGTCCCTCCAATGTTTTTCCACTCCTACATTTGGCATGGAACCGATTATTGGTTGGAGTGCTAGTTTGATTCCTAGATTATTAAGTTTTCAGGATTTTCTTTACTCCTATTAAAAAAAATGTAAAAGGCGGGGTTTATACCCCCCATAATATATTAAAAGGGGTGATTACCCCCATCCCTAAAAAAAATACCCTTTTACAAGCACTTCCCCCTGGACATTCCTGCACTCCCCCTTGTAGTGACTAGGCCAACTTTATGGTCTCTGGTTTCAGGAAGCCCATTCAATTATGAGAAGTTCACATTATAAGAGCACTCTTATAGCATCCTCTCTATTAGCATTACATGTGTAATGAATTATAAACAGACAGATGGATATTGTGAGGGATCCTACACTTTATAACACCTTGTTTTGCATGGTAAAAAATGTTCCAATAGTTCTTTATGTTGATATTTTATTTAAAATTACAATAACTTGAATATAATGATGTTTAAAAAATGCTGAAATTATAGTTATATTTAGACTAGAAAAATGATTAACATACCTATAGAAGCATTAAATAATTCTCTTTTTAATTATAAAAATATTTTTTAGAAACAAGAACGAGAACAATGCATAGCAGTGTAAAATATAAATTGATATTTTTTTCAAATTTCCAAAACTATCCAGGGACCTATAAGAAGCTTCCATAAAACAGAGAATAGGTACTGTAATTGTTGAAATCTTAAGCTGAAGACAAGAAAGCTTACTACTTTATATAATAGGATAATGAAATGCAGCTGTTTTAAGGGTTGCCAGCTTAATAATACAGACCGATTCAATAATTGTGTAAATATGTTATGATGTCTAACTTTAAAATGGTGTAATTATAGTTATATTTAGCCTAGAAAAATGATAAACATACCTATAGAAGCGTTAAATAATTCTCTTTTTAATGATATAATTATTTTTTAGAAACAAGAACAAGAACAATGCATAGCAGTGTAAAATATAAATTGATATTTTTTTTCCAAAATTCAATTCCCTCTGGTGATGTTATAAACAAAATACCAAAAGTCAAATTCAGGTGGATGTTATATGAATATATAAAGCTTCTTTACAGCCAAAAAAATTGGGGAAAAAATATCATTTATGGAGCAACAACTAAAGTGGTTTTATCACAAAACCTCGATTTTTTAGTCAGCTGTTCTATAAACAACCAAGTTATTTCCTATATATTATAAAGCAATGCCAGGCGATTAAAATGAGGTATTAAGCACTTTTTAACTCCAAAAATTGATTCTTCTAGAGCAAAAATTAGTATAGCATTTTTGGTGACTCAAATTTAAAATTTGATTTGTAGCAAGAGAAAAATATTAACCCTTAACGGTCGGGGGGGGGCGTTGAACGCCCCCCCCTCCGGTTTTTTCTATCTCATTTTATGTGTGTGAAAGATAAAGAGCCCAAACTGCTTGACTTTTTAAGTTTGGGTATGACACATAACTGAGAGTTGGAATTTTTTGAATATCTCCATCCTGGCGGGCACAGGATGCCAGCAAACCTGGCAGGGTCATCCAGGTAAAGATCAAAAATATTTTTTTTGACTTAAACAAAGCATTTTATCTTACCAAAATACTAAAATATCCTCTAGTAGTACATCCTCATATTAAATACAGGTGTTCAAGTCAATTTCAGGTTCCAGGTATGAACCTGCAGGTCCTGATCCTCCAGGTCTCCAGAAATCTTTAAAAGGCTCCTGTGGCCGCAATTTTTGACTTAGAGACTTCAAATTTTAAACTTAAGCTTTTCTTACATGTCTACATAATGTATTAAAATTTCATGAAGATCCGCCGCCGTTTTCCCGCCGACCGCCGACTGCGGTGGCTGGCAGCTGTCAAGTACAGCTGCGGCCGCTGAAATTTATGTTTTGATATTTCAAACATAAAATTTACATAAAAATAAACATTTTCTGCAAAAAAAATTTTCTTCTAGCTTCAAAAATAAAAAAATTACAGCCGTTTGAAATTTTTAAGTAAAAAAGGACCTAAAAACAAAGGTTGTTAAATAAAAGGGTGAAGGAAGCGAAAATTGACCTTGACTTACTTAAGGTCGAAAATTCATCATAACACAGGGGACTTGCACAAAAAATTTTAGCCCTCTAGCTCTAATAGGAACTGAGATAATAGGGGGGGGCGTTGAACGCCCCCCCCCCGACTGATTAAGGTGCGGCAAGGGGCCCGACTGTAAAGGGTTAAAAAAACATACTTTTTTTTATCTGAGAGGCAAATTAATGGTATCAATATATTCGCAAATGTCTTATATACAGTTTAATACACTTTTAAGTCCATTATTTTTGGGCTTTGAGTAAACGTCTAATAAGATTGATTTCATCTCCAAAGAGAGCACAGCATTTTATGATTTGCTGAAATTCGGCTCACCCCGATCTAGCTCACATCTAAAATGATTTAAAGATCCAGCTCAGATGTTTTCAAAAGGCTAGTTTACCAGCTTATACCAAGAACAAAATTAATTCGGAAAAAAAATCAGGATGAGGAAACCTATTGTGTTTTTTTTTTAGCTGTCGTGTGGGGGCAACACATCGTAAAATTGACGACCTCTCCATTTGCCCCCAAGTATTATTCTACGTCTATTTCTCTTGTGACTCCTGCTAGCTTACTTACAGACAAAAACATAAATTTCTTTTTTGACAGTTTAGGATAAACTTCGACTACATTCGGAATGAAGGAAATGGAGCTCTATAGAACACGTTTTGTATGTTAGAAATATAAAAAATAAACCCAATGAATTATTCTTTTTAAAAAATATTTACTATAATATTCGTTTTTTGACAATTTTTTATCTGCACCATCAAATATATAAAATATTCTAAATACTATTGGATATGTATGTAACAAAGTCTAACTCTAGATAGAGAGATAAAATTGAGATTTAATAGATAGATAGAGAGAGATAGGTCAAACGTTTATTGTTTTTGTTTGGCTAGCTGAAGTAAATTAAGAGTGGATTATCTCAATTTACTTGTTCAAATAAAATTGGATTAAAGGTAAAATTGATGGAATTATCGAATAACATTATTGGGCGACCATTTTCCCCTGTAATCAAAAAGACCAAAGTGCAACCCCTTAGGTTTCTTTTAATAACGATACTACTTTATCACTCGAGATATATGGTAATTTTTGCATTACATTGCTTATTTTCAAATATCAAAATCTCTCTTTTAAAAAATTTCCAAATCATTAAAACGTGTTTAAATTTGAGGCTTCGTCTAGGCTGACGACAAACCTTGCATATTTCCCTCCTAACTGCCAAAATTAATCTGTATTATCTTAGGGTCCTCTGCCAGTCATCACCCTTTAAAATGGAAAATCAAATTTTCCATGGTTTTATTTGAAATAAAATGGAAACTGTCATGTTTATCTAAAGAAGTAACTTTCCTGTTTAAGAGTTATTATGGTATATTTTTAGCCTATTTCTAATATTTGTATAAAAAAGTAAATAAGAAAAATAGCTTTTGATCAAAATATGATATTTGTATTTAGAAATATGCATATTTTTCATTTTTTGTTTACATTAAAATAAAATATAAAAACAGGGATAACAAAATCTGTAAATGGAAATCTGACAGAATAGTTATTTATCGCATCGTATTACAGACAGCTTTCCGCGGATATTAAAATTTTAAAAAATCTAAACCAGTTTTGTTAGTCCCGAGGGGCCTATGTCCCGGGCTTACAAAACTTTTTTTAGTTTTGCTATTCTTATTTTAATATTAGTGGAAAATTGTCTGTTATACGATGCTATGATTTTCAGTATGGATCAGATCCGGTTCTAACCCAGTGGATATTAATCTGTTTGGAAGTCATACTTTAAACTTGAAAACATAGGCGTCCAAGGGGGGGGGTAATGGGCCATTTGGCACCCCCAAACGATTTTGGGGGTGCCGTAGACCCCCAAAATTTTTTGAACAATACCCCCCCAAAAAAAATTACCCCTACCTTGGGGGTGCCGTAGACACCCCCAACGATTTTGGGGGGGGTATTTACCCCCCCCAAAATAAATGTTCTTTAAAAAAAATTTCTTAAAAAAAAAATTTTACTGAAAATTTTTTTTTTGGGGGGGGATCTATGATGTAATTGTAAAGCACTGAAGATTCCATAAAATAGATACCTAACTAAATTAAATATTTCATTAAATAATGAAAAAGAATTTCTATAGGCGATTTCTTTTGGGAGGATGTTAGGGTGTCTCAAAACTAGAACCATAAGACGCTTCACTTTAAAGTATAATCATATTGGTTCATTAGTTAGTGAGTTAATTATTGTATTTTTATGTTCTAAAGAATGAGATACTACTATATATTTGAACTAGCGGCTACGCCCCTAGAGGCCTCTAGTGGCACTTTAAATGTTTTTGTTTGATAAAGTCTCTACTATAATTTTTACGTACGATACCTCTTCATTTGAAGTTGAAGTCTCCTAAACGTTTTTTAAAATTTCGATTTTTTTGTCATTTCTCTTGGGAGGGTGGTGGTACCCTCCCCCAAAATAGTTAAAAACCTTCCCGGGACTTATGAGAAGCTACCCTGTTAAGGAGAACCCGATCGGTTCAGCGGTTAGCGAGATCCTTCGGTACACACAGACAGACAGACACACAGACAGACAGACACACAGACAGACAAACATCCTGTTACTTTAGTATAAGGATAGTAGTGGCGCCCTTAGCATCTAAGAACTCGTGTTTTCTAAAGGGTAAAAAGGGAGGAGAAAAATAGGCTAAAACCGCTCAAAGGATTGACCTATAATAGTGTGGAACCATCATGGGATCTATGTGAAGCTTTCCTAAAAAGGAGAACTCAGTATTAAAAGTAATGAAATCTGAAGCTATAGTCAAATAAACCTTACTTACTACTTTATGTTATAGGATAGTACTTATTAACTTAATAGATTAGGTAGGTGCTTTTTTTACATAATTAAATTACCCCCCCCAAAAATTTTACCCCCGGGGTAAATTAGTTTGGTGGGGGTAATTACCCCCCCCCCCCCAACAGATTTGGGGGGAGTATTTACCCCCCCCCAACAGACTATAGGGGGGGTAATTACCCCCCCCCCCAATCAAATTTTACCCCCGGGGTAAAAATTTTGGGGGGGGGTAAAAAAAAATTTCGGCGCGCTTCGCGCGCCATTTTACCCCTCCCAAACACGAATTACCCCCCCCCAAAAAAAAGCTTGGACGCCCCTGCTTGAAAAACTGTCATCACACGAAGATTGCCTACATTCTAAAATATTACATTTAAAGTAAATAGAAAACGGTTGAAAGCTAAGTAAAAGAGAAAGAATAGAAAAGCAAAGCGAATAAAACCCCTAATATCTTACATGATGAATACCTATATATATACTTTATACTTGTCCTAGAACCAGGAATCTAAAGGGATAAGACAATGTACATATATAATTCGATGTACATCCCCAATGATGATACACACAATTACCCCCTCTGTTGATTACAGCTAGTGGTTGAATAGTTTGAACACACAACTTAATAAACCAACCAATCATAATTCAATAAATGTCCCTAAAGTTGCCAAGAAATCGAATAAGAAAAGGTAATTATAAAACTTTGGGGACTAGTGTAATAAACATCCCATTGTGTCCTCCCTCCCAGTCCTAGAACAGTATGCAGCTGAAATATTTCTACCTATTTGTCACATAATAATAGAGCAATAAAAGTTGTAGTTTTAAAGTATTGTGTACCGCTGCATATATATTTTACACATATTTTAAACTTTTATATACAATGGATTTTAAAGTATGTATATGCATTGAAGCTCTTAAAGGGATATATTTAAAAACTTTTGGCCAAAATATCCCATATTACAATAATCCATTATTTTCATATGATGTCATTAGGGATTCTTTGGTAATAAGTTTTTTTTAAATTCATCCCCTTTTTAATAGGCACTATAAAGAGATTCTCTATATGCTTTATTTATTAGAAATGTCAGAAATATAAGAAATTTTGTGGCACAGCCAGCAGCTCCGTCACTAGCAACTAGGATCTTCACTTCTAAATTGCAGGTAGATAACAATAACAAGACACACATGAGACTTCCCTAATTAAAGCAATCTAATCTAATGACTATTTTAAGGCCTGCGAAAATTGCATTAGTTTAAGGTCCATTAGTCCGTAACTATATATAAGAAATGTGATTTTCTTAGTTGCAGTTTCATATGAAACTTTTTGTGAAGCTTTCCCATTAACAATTAAACAAAATCCTTTTCCTGTGCTCTTGGGGCATAGAATTTCTATTATAATTTATCGGCCGCTATAAGAAATAGAAATCTTGAAAAGATGCTCTCTGCCGCTAATGTGCATTCAGTCTATAACTCGATTGGTCCATTACCAATGCTCTATGTTGGGAAAATGTAACTTAATCCACTGCCATTATATTTTTTTATATAAGGATTATATAAAACTAAACCCATATGGTTGCATAAAACATATATTACATGATATGCCATTAAATACGACCTAAAGCATTATAAACCAATGTAACCCAACAAAACAACAGAAATTTAAATATAATTTTGCAAATATGCTTAATGTGCAATTTTTAGTAGCGCAGCTACTATAAAGTAGGATAGGTCAATAAGCGAATGTTTTGTATAAATTCTAGGACTTCATTTCTTTTTTAAAGCTTAAAATTTTTATGCTTAATTAAGCTTTAAAAAATCTTATCTTTTTTTATTTACAAAGCGTGACAAAGTTTTACTCTAAAGTTTAAAGGACTGTAAAATTTCACTAATCATAATTCTTTATTGTTTCTTTGTCTATTGGATATCTATTTTTAAAATTCCCAATCGCCTGTACCAACAGAAACCATTATACTTCCAAGGTTAAGGGGTAAAGGGGTATTTACTACCCTCAAACCTTGAAACCCTTAACTTTTACCCCTCAAAATTAAGAAATTTCTTTAGTCTACCCCCCTCAGTCCTTTAAAATCTAATCATTACACCCCCCTTGAAATAAAAAGCTAGGACGTCCCTGACAGAAACATTTTCAAACTCCTTTAAAGCCTTGAGGTAACCTTGCTTGAACTGCTGTTTTGTATGCTTTCTTCGTGTGGATAAAAAGTTGGCTAATGTTGCGGACAAATATATTTTCCTTTGTCCTCGCAATAAGGAATAAAAAGTAAGCCAGGGTTTAAAGGTAAGAATACATGAAGTCAACGCTTAGAAAATGCATTCACCCCCGCCTCCCCCCCCTAACTTAACCTTTAACTATAATATATGTTATAATATGCTCGTCGTCGGGAAGGTGATCGAGTTTCGGCTCAACACCTCATCAACACCTAAAGGAAGACGTTAATAGTTATTTCTCGCATCGTATTATAAACGGCTGGACGAGAACCGGTTCCTATCCACCGGATTCGAATGAATACGAGAAAATTGATTCCTACTGCTGCTTTGTCAGATGCGTGACATTAATAGGTTTAATGGGGGGAATGCCTTCACCAAAACTTATTGTAATTAATATAAAAGTATGTTTTTATATAACCATGATTTGCTTTCAGTAATTACTAAAAAGTTGCTAACATTGATTTAAGATACGATAATGAGCGACTTAGAGGAATGGTCTGGAACAGTGACGTCGTCCTAGCTTTTTATTTTGATGTAGGTAAAATGAGGGGTTTCAAAGTTTGAGAGGTTGATCTCATATATTATTTTAAATTTTTAAAGGACTAAAATTAGCGATTTCAAAGTTTTAGGGGGGTAAACAACCCTTTACCTCCATCTTGGACGTCCAAGGTCTGGCCATCACATCCTTGATGTAAGTAATAATTGAGAAGTCTGACGCCCCTATTTTAGCAGGCCCAATTCAAGTAACTAGGATAATGAATAATGTCATTACAAGGCTTGGATTTAGATTTACACACTTTTAAGTAAATCTATCTTTTATTTCTTCTATTCTTTACAGATTGATGTTTCACTTATCCTACAATATATTATAGGGTAGAAAGTTTTTTTTTAAGATTAAGATTTAGATGACTACTGAAATAATTGAGTTCTACAATTTAGATAATCTATTCTATACATAGGTTTATGTGTGGTTTTAGCTGTTTTATTTTAAAATTTAAGTATTTGGATAGATTTAGGCTATTATTTTCAATTTTTAAATACAGATACCCTTCATGATAAGATCCCAGTCACTAGTGTTTGATAAAGATAGTAACATACAATATTTATAATTATGGTCTGTCTCTAGGTAATGCTCATGTTTACCAAGATGTCTTGTGGTTTCATAACAATGGCTTTACCCCTAAAGAGATCACAAAAATCCATCCTCTATCAAAAATATTTTTTTTTCGTGTCCAAATAAAAAGGTTTGATTATAAAATAATTTTTAATTTGGAGAAACTTAATATATAAAGAAGAAAAATGTAAATTACTTCATCTTTCTTATTTTATTTTTATTTGGTCGTTAAACATATCTCACAACCAGAAAGAATGTACTAAGATTGTTTATGAAACAATGTACATTTTAGGTAAAGTACACAGTCAAGATTATAAACTATTATAATTTGGGACAGAGATAAAAAAATAAGAAGAAAAAAGTATTATAAATAATACTGTACAACCCAAGCTAATTTAAATCATCCCATTTAGCTATGAGTAGATGGTTCTTTTATAGCCAGAACAACTATAAACATAACAAAAATTGGTATGTCTGTTAAGTCTGAATTTGTGAGCTAACACACAGCAAAAAATGTACTTTGATTTATTAGTTTATTTGAAAATAAAAGATTTCACTTAACCCTTACAGATCGGGCCCCTATTCCCACCTTAATAGATCGGGGGGGGGGGGGGGGGGTCATATTGACCCCCCCCTCTATCTTGGCTTCTGTTACAGATAAAGACGTAAAATTTTTTTCTGGTGGTTCATGTGTATTTTTAGAGAAAATTACTTTTTACAGTCATAGCAGTCAGGCCGCTCCTTAGCCGCTTTTTAGCGGCCAGCCGCAAAATTTTGAAACAGCTGTAGAGCGGCCAATTTTGCAGCTAGGATGATCAAATTTTAGGACGAACTTTTATTTTTCATAACAAAAAAATTACTTTTTCTGATCATCGCCGAAAAACGGCAAATAACGGAAACCGCCATTTTCGGCGGTTACGGCGGTAAAACGGCGGTTGGCGGCGCCAATTAATATTTTTATCTGTTTATTGTTGCTCAAGAATTCATCAAAAAAATTTATAGGTCTCTAGCTGTAATAGAAGCCACGATATTCATGATATATGTCTGTAGTAAAAGCCGGACAAAAATCGGTCATAAAGTTGGTCAGGGTGTGGTCAAACGGTCATAACACCACTTTTCTCATAAGGTCATTGATATCTCAGTATTCACCAAAAAAATTTTAGGTTTCTACCTTATACACAAAAGTCATAATGTAGAAATTAAGATTTATTTAGAATTTTTTTAAAATTTTGGTGCTACCCAACCGACTTTGACCGGACACCACGACCGACACAGACCAGATATCCTAATAAAATCAACTCCTGCCGACGCATAATTACTAAACTTAAAAAGTCATGAAGTCACAGCTCTCCATCTTACCTACAAAAAAAATGACATTAAAAAAACTAGAGGGGGGGGTCAATATGACCCCCCCCCCCCGATCTGTAAGGGTTAAACATAGTTTTTGGCAGCTTAAATCCCCTAAAACTATTCATAATTGAAGAAAAAGTTCTAAGCTCTAGCGGGGAGAACTAACCCAGACAGGACCCTATCTCTATGAAGTAATAACCCTGAGGGGCTTGCATTTAAATTCGTGTTTGGCCCAAATACCATGTGAGGGAAACCC
The DNA here is from genome assembly GCF_053477335.1 of Acartia tonsa. Classification (NCBI taxonomy): domain Eukaryota; kingdom Metazoa; phylum Arthropoda; class Copepoda; order Calanoida; family Acartiidae; genus Acartia; species Acartia tonsa. Next base: position 8,950,287 of record NC_137261.1, on the reverse strand, counting down.
CCCTATGCTTTGTTTTAAAACTGACTGTTTTAAATCAGAGAGAGGGGACAATGGGATGTTTATTACACTAGTCTTCAAAGTTTTATAATAACGTTTTTTATTCATTGACTCTACAACTTTGGAGACTTTAGTGAATAATGATGGTTGGTTCATAAAGTTAAGTGTTCAAACGTTTCATCCACTATTTTTAATCTACAGAAGGGTTAATTTTGTGTAGCATCTTTGGGGATATACATCAATTTATCAGCCATTGATCTTAAATGTTGAGATTATTGGTACCTCTCAGTGGTAGCCCTACACTCAATCACAAACTTTCTCTACAAGTATTTGTTCTATTAAACTTCCAGGAGCGTGGTGCTGGCTAAACTTTTATACAAAGTATGCCAGTATCAAATTATATGTAACTTTCATGATATTTCTTTAATAAAGTCTTGTTTGTTTTTCGTTTGGGATGGCTTTAGGCTATTTTATTATTAAGATTTTTGTCTCAGAATGGTTTTAGGCTGTTTTGTTTCCATCGCTATGAAGAGTTCCTAGATGCTAGGGGCACAACCACTAGTATATAGTTTTAAAGCAACTTTAAAAAGCGGTGATTAGGGTAGGACATTTGATTGATGAATTCTTCAATGAGCAATGAATGCCGTTGTTGTTTAAAGAGCTAGTTATACATTTTTTTTGCAGATTTCGGGGGAAGGTGCACGAATGCCGTTTTCTATCGATTGTCCTAGCAGACTAATCAATTAATCTTAGCTTGATGAAATAGAATTACACCTAACCTTATTTAAAGTCTTTTTTAAGGAATGAGGAAGAAAAAAGCAACAGGTATATTAGACTAAAAAATTATGAACTTCAAACAAAACCAATCATTCTATTTATTAGTTGATTTTAAACCTTTTTATCAATTAATTTAATTCAATAAAAATGATTATTGAGTAGTAAAAATAGTGTGGATCTTCTGGATGGAAATTTCATAATTGTGCATTGTATAGGGTTTAAATATTTTATAGACCAAGGAATTTCCTATTGATGTGACACGACAGGCATAGAAACAGTACGATTTTTTTATTGTACCATCAATATTCATTGATTCAAGTGAATCTCAAACCCAAAACCACGAGGATACTTTGTTTTCTTGATCTTTCCTATTAAACTAAACAGTAAACAAACAAAATACAAAATATTGAAATAAAAACTGAAATCAGATTTACAATTTAAATTTTAAAATGGTTGTAAAAATTAAAATTCTAGAATAGGGAAGTAAAGTGCACTTAAATGAGGAGAGGTAGTTCAAATTTAATTTTATTCAACTCTTTATTTCAAATAGTTAAATTGATGGGGATATAAAATACCCCGATCAAAATATTGACTTTAAAATCAGATATAAACTATAAACAGTCGAGGTCATTTTTTGCTTCCTCTGAAGACAAAGAAAGTCTCTCAAAAAATCAGTATGTAACGTCATAAAAATGAGGGATTATCCATCTTTTTTTAGGGGTTTTCTTTCCCACTCCTAACTTCCTAATCCCTCATTTTTACGACGTCAGAATTTTTTTTCAGGGACTTTCTTCGTCTTCCTTTATTTACTCCTTTAACGAACTGGCCAACAAATTACAGGGGAATTAGCAGCCTAAATTTACGATAAATATTTCCCTGTCATAATATCCAATTATATTATACATCCATTATCATAAGTTTACCAGGTTTTTCATATTTTATCTTTTATCAACCCTTTTCCTTTCTGGGGCAATTTCTGTCTTAAACTTTGAATTTTGATCCATCATTGAGATTTATTTGATTAAAGTGACAAACTTTTAGTTGAAAATGAAAATCACATGGAATAATCATTTTATGTTTTATACACGAATTTAGCTTAATCAAAGTATTCATCAATTTTGCATGTTTATTAATTTTTGTATAATTATTTCGAATAACAAATTTTTTTTTAATAATGTTTACGCCCCAAGAGGCCTCTAAGGGGAGGGGAGTCCATCTTCCCCACTTTAAATTTTAGTTTTATAAAGAAAAAGAAAAAAAACAATTATCTTGTAGGGGCGATTACTCATGGTAGGGTGGAATACCCAAAAATTGTTAGAAACCTTCACAAGAACTATAAATAAATAATTCGATTAGCAAGAAACAATAGCTCTTGCAGACATACTCACACAGTTAGACATCCTGTTACATTTATTACAGGATTATAAAATTCCTGATATATTTGCAATCAGTCTCTAAAAATGTTTAGTGAAAAAGTAACTAAAAAAGTTTCTAAGTAAAAGGGGAAGGGAGCAAAAAATGAACATATTTAAGAAGATGAAACCACGCATTTTTTACACTGCTATCACTAATAGGAGCGAGTGACATACATATATAAACTCTAAATTATTACATTTCATTATAAATGTTGGAGCTGAAACTAATAACTTTACAATTTGTCTGTTCTTGATTAATTCATGCAACCTCATATTTCAAAACCAGCTAACAAACCAAAATTATGTTTATGCAATATGCAAAAGTTTTCAAATCAACAAAAATAAAAGAATATAGGAATATTGGTATTTATAGAAACTTAGAGAGTTTTTTTGGTGGGACTGGGGGGTGATTATTTATTAATTAAAATTTTCTTTGATAACTTTTTATTAGACAGATCTCTCCTAAGATTCAGTTAATAATAGTTAGCAATTAAGCCGCAACTGCATCCAAACGATAAAATTTTAAACCAGGTGTCACCTATAATTTCTGAATATGCATCAGCATCTACATTCTAGTAATTTCAATTTTATTATTAACAATCTGCTGCTGCTACCTCTAAATACTTCAGCTGTTCGCAGCTGAAATTACACTTAAAGCAACTTAATAAGTCAATAATTTATATTATATATTATAGGATAATCGATATATATCAGTTCTTGGATGTTGCACATAACCTGATAAAGTGAAACTCGCAGCGGGCTAAAATAACGATACCACCCATCTACCCCTATACAGCATCCCCACCCTACTAATGGTTAAACAAACTGACCAATAAATTATGTCCATGTTAGAAACCTAAATATACTACAATCATAATATCCACGTATATTCTATATCCATTATTTCTGTATTGTTTTGTTGCAACACTCTACTAAACCCTACTTGTTTTCAAATGATCAAATTTGGTCTGTACATAGCATACCATATTATTTACAGGTATTCAAGGGATTTAGCAACGGCTGCGGCCCTTGCAAACAATAACTACACATTATTCATTATAATTATTACATTATTAATTTATATTAATCTTTTAGTCTTTATTATTCAGTCTTATTTAAATACATTACACAAAGACTAAATTTTAGAAATCAGTGCTTGATAAAAAAAAAGGATTGATGTGTCCCATCTTGCAAGCTTAAAAAGCATTTTAAATGAAAGGGAGTCTTAAATGCGATTTAAACGTAAAGTGTTATTTCCACTGACAATTGAAAGTTGCATGTCAAATATCATTTATCTTATAACCCTGACTATTTCATCTAAATGAATAAATAGTTAGTTTAAGGTAAACAGATTTAGGACAATAGCTTTATAATCAAATATGGAAATAATGTCTTTCCAGATTATGAAACGACAGGCTTTATTTTTTGGATTTCACTTTTGTTTTAGATTCGTCTTCAAATACTATTTTTTCTTCACCTGCAATAGCATCCCTCGTAACACCTATTATTAAGGATATTATTTACCTGACGCATAACTATTCAAATTAAACAGTTATACTTGAAAGTTCCAAAAGTTTGTAAAAAATGTCGTGTTTACAATATGCCTTACTTTAACCAGACATCCCTATAACAGGGGCGTTTCTCTAAAACAGCCAAAGCGTCTTTTTGAATAATACATTTTTAACAACAACAACAAAAAATCTCACGCACAGCTAAACGCTAAGAGTAAGAAAAGGACACGGTAAATCTGAAAGATTTTTTTACTGACGTTTATGATCAAAAACGGCTTTGTGGTATAAAATTGCACTGTAACTATTTGCAAAACTGTCAGCCATATTTTGGCACAAACCATTTAAATTTGCATGATATAGTGATATGCATACAATGCAAATATGTGACCAGGGAATTATCAATTTACAGTTATGTAATACTTGTCCAATTTTATTCGTTTAATTTTAGTTTAGTGTACACACTTTATTCTGTAAATCAATTAAACTCTTAAACTTACTTAAATTTTCAAATATAAGTATATAGGTGAACTGAAATTAGTTTCCGAATGTGAACACATTTTCCTAGGTGTTTCCCAATCCTATCTCAATATTTGCTACTAGCTAAAAAACCTTTAAACTTCCAAAAAAAAAATCTAAATTTGAAAAATTAAAACTTTGAATGTATAATGTATGAATCGTTAATACATTCAAATTTTGATTTTTTTTTTAAGTTTGAAGGTTTTTTAGCTAGTAGCAAATATTGAGATAGGATTGGGAAACACCTAGGAAAATGTGTTCACATTCGGAAACTAATTTCAGTTCACCAGTATATAACCATAAATATTGTCACATCAATATAATGTCACCAATTACCTCTTTTAGATGTTGTTATACTTGTATCAAAACAAATAAAAATATCTATTTATGGCATCGTATTATAGACAGCTTTCCACGATATTAATATGGAAAAATAGTAAGATTAAAAACAGTTTTTGTTAGCTCTAAGAGTTTTAAGTTCCAGGCAAACAAAACTGGTATTAATTTTATGATCTTTATTTTAATGATTGTGGTAAATTGTCTAAAATTTGATGCTTTACATGATTTTTCAGTATGGTTCAGAACCGGTTCTAATCCAGAATATAAATATCGGTTTCAAAGCCAAACTAAAATTATGAGTAAAGTCTAATTGTATCCAGCAGATTTTATATAAATTACAACCAGTCAGAGAAATATAAATCATCTTTTGTGTAACCCAAAATTGTCCAGTCAAAATATTCGGTCAACAAGGAGGAGAAAATTTAAAAAAGCATAAATGTCGAAAGTGGTTCCACAGAAATGGATATTATTTTTTCGACGTTACACAAGATTTTCATGTTCTCTAATAAAGTGAAACACGCAGGGGATAATGATTTACCTGTGCCACCCCATTTGCCCTATCCCCTTCTGTCCTACTGGATGAACGAATTGACCAGTAAACGAGTTCCATGTTAGCAACCAAGTGACGACAATTTTTCCTCTTTCATGATATCCACATAATCTACATCCATTTTTTAGCCGTAAAGATAATAATTTACTATCCAAAAAAATGTCGTAATAACGAGATAAAATAGTTTAAGAAAAACCATGAAAAAGTAAAAAAAATAAGGGGGGCAAATTCACATTCCCATATAAACAACCAAATAAATAGTGGATAAATGATGACCTATCGGTCCATCATTTATTCCCTCGGGTTAGAAATATTCATTCCTAAACAAAAAACTGGACAGGAATATCCCATTCTTCAAGGATGATTTCCTTTTAAAAGGGTGGTGGTACACCTTACCAAAATAGTTAGAAACCTTCCCTGGATTTTTGAGATGGATTTATATTTAAAGGAGAACCATATCGGTTTAGCAGTAAGCAGTAAGCAAGACCTTCGGTAACTGACAGACCAACATCATGTTATGTCTGTATAATTATAGGTAAACAAAATACATATAAAAGTATCTGTAGAAAAGTAAAAAAAATTTTATTGGAAAGAATGCATTAATTAAGGATTAAACTATAAATATATATTATTGTATATAGGATGAAAAAGAACAAAATTTATTTAGTTTACAAATACCAGCGGTAGCGCCCCTAACATCAAAGGGTTCTGTATAGGAATATGCAGGGTTTAGCAAAAACCAAATCCACCAATAGAGGAGATAAATATATCAATAAAATAGCATACAACCTAGTGAAGATTCACTAAATCGAGAGCTTAAATGGTTCAGTAGTTATCGATATCTGAAGCTACAGACAAAAAAAAACTTATTACTTTACATAATAGGATAATAAAAAGTTTAAATATATATATTTTTTAAAAATATAGTTAATTTCCTTATTCCTTTTTTTTCTGTAACAAACTTTTCCTTATAAAAAAAGTTCCTAAACTTTTATATATGTCTTAATTACTGAAAACAAACCAAAGATAATTAGAAAAACATTTTTTAAGAAAAACATTTTTATCAGTTTTTTCTAGTTATTTGGTGGTAATATTATTATATTTTTAATTATTAGGTCTTTGATCACAAGAAAACAAAGATGACAACATCCTTAATTAGCGAAGCAAAAAAAACATGGATTTACAAATGAACAAAGTGCATCATGCAAAAGTTCAGTGTTCATGAAAAAAGAAGAAAATGAAAAAGAAAGAAGTACGATTTTTGTGCTATTTTTAGTTTAGGAGCTGTATTGTTAAATGTGAGAAAAGTGGAAACATTTAATCTTTAATGATTTACTCGCAAGTCAAGTTTTTATTCAGTGGGGAAATTCTACCACATAGCTCATAAATTATACGTAGCACAGGAATCGTTTTTATACTTCCAAAAATAGACTTCATAGCGGTTCTAATGGTATGCATAACGTTTTTCTACTATTAACACAAGCTGAGCAATTAGAATTTTTAAAATGTACGTATTTTTATTTGCATATTCTTTAATTTAATCTTTAATGATTTACTCGCAAGTCAAGTTTTAAGTTAGTTGGGACATTTTACCACATAGCTCCTAAACTAAACGTAGCATAGGAATCGTTTTTATATTTCCAAAAAATAGACTTCACAACGGTTCTAATGGTATGCATAACGTTTTTCTACTATTAATACAAGCCGCGCAACCTAAATTTTAAAAAGATCCGCATTTTTTTTGCACACCCTTTAGAAGTTATAAAATAACAAAAAATATTTTTTTATATCCTTTGTAGCATGATCCATGGAATTACAGACAAACTAAGTTGTATACTTGATGCTTTTTGGAAAATGAAACCATTTTGAAAAAAAATTAGCAACATATCTACGATAGCAGCATAGAAATTTTTTTTAAAATGTGAATATAAAAAATAAAGCTACTTGTCTTTTCATTTATGATTCAAAAATTAATTAAAATAATATAGAACTTAGTTATTAACAAAAGTTATGTGAAAATCAGTAAAAAAAAAGAGTTTCAAAGCAGTCGCACTGCTACAGATGTTATATTCTCAATTATGTTTCATAATAATAATAATGTTGACAAGGTCTAGCTTTAGTAGCAGCTGAGTAAATCTTATTTCCCCCATAGCGTAACAGACAGATCGGTGGACAGTTAATAAGAATTATAAGACACTTAAGGAACTATTAAAATTGAAATGGGTATACTTTCTACGCTATTATCAAGGATGGTATTAATTTTTAATTTTATATCCTATCCTATCTAAAGTTATGTTTCCTTGGCTTAAAAGAGAAGAATCAATAATATTAGCATAAACCTATTTCTTTCATTCTCTTGTATTTCCTACACTCAATTCTCACGTTGGATATCATCTAAGTTAGACAGTTTCAAAATTACTTTTTTATTGGGGATGCAAAGTTGTAGCAATATGATATATAATAAGCCGTCTTCCAGCAAAACGTGCACTTTATGGAAGGGAGAAAATTTCACCTCCCCCCCCCCCACTCACTTTACATTTTAGTTTTAAAAAGAAAAAGTAAAAAAAATTGGGGATTGGGTATATTTTTCCAGAGGCGATTTCTTTTGAGAGTGTGAGGGTACAAAACCTCAAAATAGTTACCTTTTCTGATGGCCCTGAGAATCTTCATTGAATATGAGAACCACATCGGTTCAGCTGTTAGCAAGATCCTAAGAAGACAGACATGCTGTTAATTTTATATCAGAATTTCAAGAAAGGATTGCGACAACATTAAATATTTAAACAAAAAAAAATCTATTTTACATCACTCCACTGACATAATAATTTAAAATAAAAAACTTATTACTTTGAAGCCCCCTAATAAAAGAATAAAATATATTGTCTGATGGTGAATGATTTATTTTCATAATAAAATCAATATCAAATCAGCAACTCAATAACTTTTTCTTTATTTCTTATAATGTCTAATCTGTTGTATATAAAAGACCTCTGTATGTATGGTATGTATGTATGTATATCAATAAATACTAAATTGGAAATTGGATCTTACTTTAAAGATCGACATAGCAAGACTCATGTTACTTGTCAATAATGTCAATACGTGGATATTATGAAAGGGGAAAATTTAGTTTGCTAACATGGAACTCGCTTATTTGTCAGTTCCTTCATCCAGTAGGAGGAAAGGGGTAGGGGTAAAAGATGTTATTTTAGCCGGCTACAAGTTTCCTTTTTTTAGAGAACATGATAATCTCATAAGATCCAAGTAATTATATATAAATTTTGTCCATATTTAAATTGTTTATATCTTTGTCGACCTTTTAAGTATTCAAACTTATACAGTGTTTTTTTAATAAAAAGTATTGTCTAATTTAACCCACATTCTTCTGTCAGAAATTAATCATAAATATTTCATTTTATTTATTGACGTGAGAAGTTTTGTATCAGAAAAAAATATTTAATTGTTTTCACCAAGTTTTCTTAAGTGTTTTATTTTTAAAGTATTAAATGATCATATCCAAATTACTATGTTATTGTTTTGACAAAATAACTTTAAGTGCAAATTTGATATAAAAAAATCATACTGTATATAAGTAGAGTCAACGTGTTTCCACCCCTTAATGTACATATTTATGAAGGAAGATTGTAGTAACAACTTATTATTATAACAATAATTCATAAATATACTTCCTATTTTCTAATGTGTATTGTATATGTTATCTTTTTATAGAAAAAGAAAACGATTAAGATACTTGTATCTATCTGCAAAGGTTAAAGTATAAAACTTAAACATTGAGTAAAAAACCCACATACGATTTTAGCAGGGATGGATGGGACATTGGGCTGTTTATTACACTAGTGCTCAAAGTTTATAATACCGTTTGCTTAACAACTTGTGGGAATTTTGTTGAATTTTGTTTGGTTTCTTCATTCGGATAAGTGTCCACGCGTTTCAACCACTAATTCTTTTAAATTCAAAATAAGTTGGGCATAAGTAGTTTAAAAATAGGTAAAATCACATTTTTTATCATATGTAGAAATTTTAATTTTCAAGTATCTTCCAAATGTATAACTATAAATTTTTTTCTTGTTTATTATACGCAACGAAGTCGTAATTATCTGTGTTTATGTGCTATGTGGAGTCTAATAAACGCACCCAACCGATCGTGGCAGGTTTTTTTTACTTTTTTGGAGAGTGATAGAAAGTATCATCTAGAAAAAAATAACAAGCCACATATCCATAAATATGGATAAATTTCTTTATAAAAAAAAGAAAATAATTGTGAGGCGGTCCTGGTTGACCAAACACCCCCCTTGTATAATAATCCCCCTGGAGACTATTAGCGAAGCCGCTGATACGTAATGACGTAGTGTTTATGCAAAGGATTCTTTTGTTATTCCCTCATTTTCATTCTTTATATGCATAGAATAAGTATTACACCTAAATAAAGAGGTGTCCCATCTCTCCGTACAAATTTATAATACCTATAAAATTGAAAATAGTTATTTATCACATCGTATTATAGACAGCTTTCCGTGGATATTAAAATAAAAATCATAATACTAACAAAACTGGTATTAATTTATGATACTTATTTTATCATTCGTGGAAAATTGTCTTAATGCGATGCTATATATGATATTTTAAAATGGCAGAGAACCGGTTTTAATCCAGTGGATATTAATCGGAATCAAAGCCATACTTGAAAGTATGATTATATTTAATACTATTAAGTATTGATTGTTGTGCATATGTATGGGTGTGTGTAAGTTTGTTTGTCCAGTAGGATCTTGTAAACAACTGGTACAATCGCTCAACTTTGTTTTTAGCAAGAAATGGGAAAATTGTTTAGTGTGTAAGTGATGACACACCAATACGTAGACAACTAAATAAGAAAGTATTAGGCCTAAATACATACTAATATCGTATAATTAAGATTACATTGTTTAGTAGTTTTTAGTAGCATAGCTATTCCATAAAAGAATGATCCTGAGTCTATCCACAATTTTTCAAGACGTTTGCTTAACTATATACTATAAAGCTATAAATGTATGTGTTATGTATTTATATCTCACATTTTTTTTCAGCTTGCTAAAATAAAGCAGCAGAGATGGGTTTTTGAAAGATGCCGCGTTTTTTCGACAATTTTTTAGACATTGATTGATTGAACGAAGACGATGAAATTTCAACACAGAGTATACAACATAAGAATTCAAAATTTTAAAATTATTATTTTAGCCATTTGTAAGAATTCAAATATTAAAATGTCTAATACAACTTAAATACATTTTCGCTGCATATTTATTAATGCATCTTTTTAGAGCTGTGTTAGACATTATACAAATGGCTAAAATAATAATTTAAAATTTTGAATTCTCAAGTTGGTTACCCTGTTAAAAATCTTATTTCATCTTGAAGATCAATGCCCCGTACGATTTTAACAGAGTATTCAACTTGAGAATTCAAAATTTTAAATTATTATTTTAGCCATTTGTATAATGTCTAACACAGCTCTAAAAAGATGCATTAATAAATATGCAGCGAAAATGGATTTAAGTTGTATTAGACATTTTAATATTTGAATTCTTATGTTGTATACTCTGTGTTGAAATCCCATCGTCTTCGTTCAATCAATCAATGTCTAAAAAATTGTCGAAAAAACGCGGCATCTTTCAAAAACCCATCTCAGAGCTTTAAGAGTTTAGAAAAAGAAAAGCTATACTAGTTTTAAATGTTGCCATCTTTGTTCATAATATACTGGCCATTCATCTTATTATAGCGCTTAAAAGAGCTTTTCCTCATTTCTTTTACACAAAGCATGTCTTTGGACAGATCAAAAACAAAACTAGTTGGCCTCTGAAATCATCTTCATTTTATTTTAGGCGATAATGATCTAAATCTTTGAGTACGCCTATGAATATAATATAATAATATTAACCCTTCTCAAACGAATTGTGTGGGGGAGGGGGAGTTTGAAACCATAGAATCTAACCAAAACCCAGGTGCATTATTCATATATAAAAAAATTAACATTGATAATAATCTTAATAATAATGGATTTTGTACCTTAATTTTTCATTAAATCCAATGCTTTATCGCAATAAAAATGTATTTTTTTCTATTTCCTGCCGTTGGCTATACTACTTTATAGCTGGTAAGTTTAAGAAATTTAAGACAGCTTTTAAAAATTTTGTTCAGTTTTTTACTTTTAACGGTTTTTTACCCGTAAACCATTTTTAATTTTAACCAATTTTGATTTTAAATTTATCATGAAATCGTTTACTAGGAAGATTCTAAACCGACAAACCCCCCCCCCCCCCCTCCCAATAAAAAGGATACTAAGAATATTCAGAAGCCTTCCTTTGTATAGGGTTTAATGAATAAGATGCAATCATAAATCTGTCTATTCTTTTGTCTTGCCAAAAAATACTTCACAAAAAAACATATACATACTGTTACAAAACAAAGGCATAAAACACTGTCAAAATTTATTCCATCATTGCATTGCTTTCATACAGCCCTACAGAAAAATCATCATATTATAGACATTTTTCTACGAATGTAAAAATAAAAATCATGAAATTAAGATTAGCTCGGGACTTCTGCCCGTCAGGGTTAACAATACTCGTTTTAAACTAATACTTTTTTTATTTTAACATACGTGGAAAGTTTTTATAATACAATGCGATAGATAACTATTCCCATATTTCCAAACATGTATTATCCGACGAACCCCAAACTGTCCCAGTTTTGAGCAAGACGATTCCTGTGAAGTCATATTTTGAAGGGATTTTCTTCCCCCCTTCCCTTTTTCTTTCCCGAAACGTATATGACGTAACTGGAATCGTCTTGCTCAAAACTGGAAAAGTTTGGGGTTTGTCGTATTATCCAAATAGGAATCTGCAGCCGCCAATATCACAATTGCTCGGATATGACTGCAGAATGTTGTCTTAAAGTAGCTAAAGGTTTATAAATATAGGCATAAATATGATACAATAATAACGTAAAACCAATTATTATGAGCATTAAAACACATCAAATTTTAATTTCTTATTACAAGTATTGGAAAGATCTACTTTAAAAATATCTAAATCTTATTCTTGACCACTAAAAAAAACAATTCTTCCTTATTTCTTCCAGTTTTAAACATTTTTTAACATCAAATGCTTTGCACAGAAACAGCAAAAAAATTAACTTCCCTATACTATGATTAAAAGCATGAAATGATATAAAAAGGCTGAGAAAGAAACAATAGGAGCTGTTTAGTTCAAAATCACCTGGCTATATACCATAGAAGAAAAATTAAATAGAAAAAGAGTTATATGTTAATTCATGTACCGGTTTAAGTTTTAATAAAACAAAAAAAAACATATAGGAAATTTGTGTAAAATATGTATATATTAATTTTCTTTATTTTAAGTTTGTTTGCTTTCATATATGTATAAAAATTAAACGTAGGCACAAAAAAAACCTTAAATGGTTCTACATACACTTTTTTATCCTATGATATGATTTTCTAAACATTTGAATCCAATTGTAATTTTTATTTCTATGTTATTTCACATATTTCCACATATTTTACCTCAATTTCATTGCATAATAATTTTTTGTTGTCTTTCACCTTGAGAAATTAAATTTCAATCGCTGGAAATGTATACCCAAGATGATAAGATTTTATTCTATTATAAGCGGCTTCGTCCCTTGAAGCCACTTTAGGAACTTTAGAAATTGGGGGAGAGAGTCGATCCTCCGCTTTCAATTTAGTTTTAAAAAGAAACCTAAAAAGCAGCTAAAGAGATTCCGCCCTACTGACAGACAAATAGTCAAGCAGACATCCTGTTATTGCTGTTTCCAAAAAAAATACTCAGACTTTATTCTATATTTTTCCATGGTTGGCTTTTAGCCTGAGAAATCCACTTCCACTCTATCTCTTTGATTTATTGTCTCTGGAATCAGACAGACAGACACAGTCAGTTAGTTATTTATTTAAGAGAAAAACACAAGGAGATGGACAAAATTTAATAATAATTATTTAACACATCGTAATAGACACCTTTCTTCAGGTAGTAAAATGATAAAATTTGAATAATTGTAGTTTGTTATTTTATTTTCTCGTTTTCATTCGAATCCGGTGGATAAGAACCGGTTCTCATCCATACGAAAAAACTATGTCTAGCATCGTATTATATCCAGTTTTCTACGAATATAGAAATGTACAATCATAAGATTAAAACTTATAATTGTACATTCTATATCCGCGGAAAGCCGTTTATAAAACGATACGAGAAATAACTATTAACACATCGTAATAGACACCTTTCTTCAGATAGTAAAATAATAAAATATAAATAATTGTAGTTTGTTATTTTATTTTCTCGTTTTCATTCGAATCCGGTGGATAGGAACCGGTTCTTATCCATACGAAAAAACTATGTCTAGCATCGTATTATATCCAGCTTTCTACGAATATAAAAATGTACAATTATAAGATTGAAACCAGTTTTTTTAGCCCCGAGGTGCCGCGGAAAGCTGTTTATAATACGATGCGAGAAATAACTATTATCATTCATAGAAAATTATCTACAATACGATAGATGATTTTTCAGTTTTGCTGAGAACCAGTATTAATCCAGTGATTATCAATCGGTTACGAATCCATGCTGGAAAAGATTTTAATTCTGTCAAATACAGATTGTAAGAGGGACGTAATTATAGAATTTCTAAAATGAAACCATATTGGGTAATTCTGACTCAATCTGAAATATACCTTTATCTGTAACAGGACTGGGCAGGCATAAAAGAATAAGGACATATTCACCCTAAATTAAGAAAAGTTTTGCTTTAAAAAACTGGACATTAATAAATAGTTTAAATAATTTAGATACCTATCAATGGTTGTAAAAACTATACCTTCTATATTTTTGTCAACTTAGGCGTAATCTTTTATCCTTTAGAAAACAGGGATGTCTGTTTGTGTGTGCTTGTGTCTGTGATTGTACTGAAAGATCTCGCCAACCCTTTTACTCCTTTGTAAGTTCTTGTGGGAAGGTTTGTAACTATTTTGATAGAGTGTGCCTCTACACCCTCAACAAGAGAAAACTTCCTTTGAAAAAAAACTTCTCCCTCAAAAGAATTCAAATTATTAAAACCTAAAATTGAAATTTGAAGGTCGAGCCCATCTCTTAAATGCCTCTATAGCAATTTTAGTGTCTATCTAAAGTAATCTCATAAGGCAAGCACTTTTAAAATTATAGCATAAAACAATGTTTAATAATAGATATAAAATTTATTTTTACATATCTCAATTTTCTGGTGTAGCAGTTAATTTAGTAAAGTAATCTCCTAAGACTTAAGCTTTTTTAAAATCATAGCATAAAACAATGTTTAATAATAGATATAAAATTTATTTTTACATATCTCAATTTTCTGGTGTAGCAGTTAATTTAGTAAAGTAATCTCCTAAGACTTGAGCTTTTTTAAAATCATAGCATAAAACAATGTTTAATAATAGATATAAAATTTATTTTTACATATCTCAATTTTCTGGTGTAGCAGTTAATTTAGTAAAGTAATCTCCTAAGACTTAAGCTTTTTTAAAATCATAGCATAAAACAATGTTTAATAATAGATACAAAAACTTTATTTTCAACCTATCTCAAACAGCAAGATATTAAATATAGAAAATATATTAATGCAATACATTCAAATATAAAATCTACTCCTTAAATATATTTCATTTTATTTATAATAAGAGTAAAAAAAAAACGAAAGTTCTAAATGCGTTGCATTTTTTTGGTAATATCTTTTAAAAGTTTTTAACAGATATAAAAATCCTTTCTTAATATTAAGTAATGGGTTATACTAATATTAGAATCCAAGGAGAAAAATACGTTCTTATGATTCCTCAAATATATTTTTTTACTAGTCACTTCGCCCCTACCTTATTAAAATAGCTTTAAACCACACCAAGACAGTTATAAAACTTCTATGAACTATACAACCAATATGGACAAGTATTTTTTGAGATCTTTAATTCTAGACAAAAATACCTTACTACTTATATTATAAGATACTCGCTTTTATCAGTCAATCAGCCTGTAAAACAATTTTCTCGGCTGCTTATTAAGATATACTGCAATCAGCCAACATTAATGAACAACCAGTTTATAATTTACTTGATCCGTTGGTCTATCCGTCATAAGAAATAAGTTTATTCTTGATTTATGGCCACTGAGCAGCTGCACTTTGAAACCCCTTTAAACTCCATCATTGATTTTTTTGTTACGCTACTTATGGATGTTTCAATCCTTGAGGTTTTTTTGCAATTTAAAACTTTGCTGTAATGTATGAGCAATATAGAATAATAAATATTTTGCCTGAACTTTGTGATAAATCATCTCAAAGTTGCAATTTCTTTATCCTAAATCTTATTCTTCTACCCGGAAGTTGAAAAAAATCTCTCAATAATTTTTATATTCTTGCAATTTGCTTCAAGAGTACAATATCTATTTTTTTTATTACAAGGAAAAATTTATTAAATAGTAGCGGTGTTTTAATTGTTTTATTATTATTGAACTTAGGTTATGAATGTAATTGTTTTTTACTTCCAATAAAATTAAAGTATTAGACATTAAACATCAAACTGTTTTAAAAAGTAAAAAAAAATATTGTTTACAAAATGTGAAATATAGAGCAAAAAACGCTCTAACTGAAATAAAATGATGTTTGCTCACATTTTGTACTATGCAAAATTTAAAAATAAAAAATATCTATAATAGGAAGCTGTACATTATTATTTTAGTATGGCTGAGAACCGGTTCCAATCCAGCGGAATTCCTTCGTTTTCGAAGACATTCTGGAAAGGTAAATTTTCCGCACCAAAAGATCCTAAAAGTGTAACAAAAAATCAATATGTCATATATTGTATATCAGTAGCAAAGCTTCATTTCAAGATGTTCTTTTTAACCTGCGGCATTAGTGTAATTGGTAACGTCTCGGCTTGCAGTTTATATATAGGGTAGGTGTCGGGTTTGAGTCTGGACTACACCGCGTCATATTAGAGACGTTAAAAAAGCTACATGCCTCTGCTATAATATTGAGAGATGGATAATGCCTTGGCCAATAAATTGGGCCAACTCATTATCCACAGATAGGACTTCCAGATAAAGTTCGTGCAATCAAAGGGTTGGTTGTCTATCAGGTTAATGGACACTAGAGGTCATCATCAAGATATTTCTATTAGCACTTTGTTCCTATATGTTTTTCATACTTGGTCCATGATAGAATTGGTAAGATAAATACCGTTTTCCGTCTGGCCATTAATTAATTTTACAAGTTTTTAGTAATAAAATTACCCTATAATTCACTTTGTCTGTCCGTGAGGCTGTCAGATTGCTGAGTATTTTTTTAAAGATACCAATTTTCAAAGAGCATCCAGTATTCAACTAACCTAGTCTGTCGGTCAATTTGTATAACTATTTTGTATAAAGGTTTTTTGCTTTTATATTTTTCTTTGTATTTTTTATTCTATGTACTTTTAACTTTTTCTTTCTCTCTTTTATGTAGAACGCTTGCTTGATGATTTACCATGTCCTGTTGTCTACTTGTAGTAATGTTTGTAAAATTAAGGATAAAAATTATATTGGACATTTTTGTGTTTGTTATTCGTATAACAGAATGAGAATAAAGTATCCTGTCTGACATTTTGTCACTTATATGTTATTCATCATTCCAAATATAAATACAACAAATATAAATTTAGAATATTGAACAAGAATGACAAACTACAAAGTATCACAGGAAGTATTTTATCCAATAGTATATGGATGTAGAATATACAATTGATATTAAGAAAGGGGAAAGGTTTTAGTCAACTTAGCTTTTGAACATGAACTCATTTATTTGTCAGGAGTAAGGAGGGGATGGGAGATGGGGTAAAACGGGTGGAATAGAAAATTGTTAATAAGCCCGCTTCTAGATTCAATTAATTAGAGATTAAGATTCACTTTATTATAGAGCATAAAATCTGGTGCAAGATCCAAGTAATAATGTATCCATTTTTATAAAGGTCGATTTATAAGACGTACAACAAAAGCATATATGTATAGCTCTAAAAAATAACATTAAATTGTTGTACACTAATCATTTGATAGTATACATACCAACATACTAAAGCTGTTTGAAATTTCTTGTGAGTTCTTGTAAAAAATTAACCCCCCCCCCCCCTGATTTCGGTTTAAGAATGATGCCAAAATTGACAAAGCCCAAATTGTATTAAAATTGTGTCAAAAATGATCTAAGTGACGTAATAAAATGAGGGAGATGAGAGGAGAAGTGGGAAATAAAATCCCTAAAAAAAAGATGGATAATACCTCATTTTTATTACGTCACATGGATCATTTTAACACAATTTGCGCTTTGTCCCTAAAAATTCTTTTATTCTTCGTCCCCCCCCCCCCCTTAGCAAAATCCTATGCACACAATTCGTTGTATTTAAACCCCATGAATAAGAACACTATAGTCATTATAAACAAGCCTTTTAATTCTTATCATCTATAATACAAAGTAGAACGATGTATGTCTGTTTGTCTGTCTGTTTGTCTGCCTGTCTGTTTGTAGCGAAGGATCTCGCTAACCGCTGAACCGATCGGGTTTTCCTTTACAGGGTAGCTTCTCATAGGCCCCGGAAAGGTTTATAACTATTTTCTTGGGGGGAAGGGGGGGACACCCTCAACCCCCCCAAAAAAATAAAAAAATACTCCCCCCCCCCCACAAAAAAAAAAAAATATTTTTTCTTTTTTAAACTAAAAGTTAAAATTTTTCTTTTAAATCTAAAATACCAAAATATGGGTTGATCAAACCTCTTGGGGCAAGGCCCCTAGAGGCTAGGGGCGAAGCCGCTAGTTCTTATAATGAAATAACAGGATGTGTGTTTGTCTGTTTGTGCCAAAGGATCTCGCTAACCGCTGAACCGATAGGGTTCTTCTTAACAGGGTAGCTTCTCATAGGTCCCGGGAAGGTTTATAATTATTTTGGGGGAGGGTACCACCACCCTCCCAAGAGAAATAAAAAAAATCTAAATTTTTTTTAATGATTTTAAAAATGATAATAAAAAAATCTAAATTTTTTTTATGTATAGAGACTCCTACGTAATATAGCTGGGTATCGTAGAAATTTGAAAGCAACATAAATAGGTATCGTATCATTTTTTTTTTAACCAAGCATTTAACCCTTACAGATCGGGGGGGGGGGGGGGGCTTAAAGAGCCCCCCTCTAGTTTTTTCAATCTCATTTTTTTGTAGGTAAGATGGAGAGCTGTGACTTCATGACTTTTTAAGTTTAGTAATTATACGTCGGCAAGTGTTGATTTTATTAGGATATCTGGTCTGTGTCGGTCTTGGTGTCCGGTCAAAGTCGGTTGGGTAGCACCAAAAATAGAAAATAAATCTAAATAAATCTTAATTTCTACATTATGACTTTTGTGTATAAGGTAGAAACCTAAATTTTTTTGGTGAATACTTAGATATCAATGACCTTCTGAGAAAAGTGTTGTTATGGCCGTTTGACCGCTCCCTTACCGACTTTATGACCGATTTTTGTCCGGCTTTTACTACAGACATATATCATAAATATCCTGGCTTCTATTACAGCTAGAGACCTATAATTTTTTTGGTAAATCCTTGAGCAACAATAAACAGATAAAAATTTTAATTGGCGCCGCCAACCGTCGTTTTACCGCCGTAACCGCCGAAAATGGCGGTTTCCGTTATTTGCCGTTTTTCGGCGATGATCAGAAATAATATTTTTTTTGTTATAAAAAATAAAAGTTCGTCCTAAAATTTGGTCATCCTAGCTGCAAAATTGGCCGCTCTATAGCTGTTTTAAAATTTAGCGGCTTGCCGCTAAAAAGCGGCTAAGGAGCGGTCTGACCGCTATGACTAGAAAAAGTAAATTTCTCTAAAAATACATATGAACCACCAGAAAAAATTTTTACGTCTTTATCTGTAACAGGAGCCGAGATAAAGGGGGGCTCTTAGAGCCCCCCCCCCCCCCCTGATCTGATAAGGTGGGAATTGGGGCCTGATCTGTTAAGGTACCACTAGAGGCTTCTAGGGGCGTAGCCGCTAGTTTACACATAACATATGAATAATAATAGATAAGTAATATATTGTTTTTATTTTTATCATATATTCATTTTATCAAGTTATAACCGTTTGTGGGTTTGTTTTTATTTTGATCTTTGCATTGCATTGTAATAGTTATTTATCATATGATGGACAGCTTTTATAGGATATTAAAATGAAATATAATAAGATTAAAACCATTTTGGTTAGCCCCGAGGGGCCGAAGACCTGGGAAAACAAAACTGGTATTATTTTTATTTTAATAGTCGTATAACATTGTCTGTAATACGATGATATACATGGTTTTTCAGTTCGGTTTTGAAGCTAGATCACTAGAATAACATTTACTTCCCCATTTCCCTTTATAAAAGAAAATAAAGTTTCATTATTTTGGCATATTTTCCTGTAAGATAATTTGTAATAATGATAAATATATAGGAATAGATTATCTCAATAAATATTATAGCTATGCCAGGGAACAAGGTATTTCTACTTTACAATACTTTTCTGTATTTTTTTTAAAAACTCGGCTTAATATTGTTGTGCTATTTATGAACAAAGTTTTCATATTTGATGTTATAATGATTATTTTTTCTCTGGAAGGTTACCTTCCCTGTTTATTAAAGTGAAGAAATTAAATAGCTTAGAGTATGCTAGGACCAAGTGAAAATAAAAAGCAAAGGTGGCTAGGACATGTGCTCAGAATGAAATCAAACAGGATTCCAAAGAAGTGCTTAAGATGAGAACACCCCCTCAAAAAAAAATTGAGGGGGAAACTACTTCACATAAATTGGCAGCACCAGAAATTTTTTTTAAAATTACCTCTTGGGGCAAAGCCCCTAGAGGCGAGGGGCGAATCCGCTAATTTTACTAATAGTATTTGTTAAAGTGAAGAAAAGTGTAGATCTCCAACTCTAGTTAGCTCTACTCAAATGATATCCCTGACTGTAGAAGCTAATATTGAATCTTCCTCTCAATTTGTCACAGAAAACAATCAGAATGAAGTGTATAGGCATGGAAATTCTTGTCTGGGCAGGATCACACCTTTTACTCTGCACCTAACATTAATTTTATTGCAACAAAGTGAAAAATTGTATTTTGTATTAGTTTTCACTTTTAGCATATACATTCTTTTAAAGCATTATAATTGTCGTTTTGTTTTTATTTGATATTTCTGAATTTTCTCTCTCTCTCTCTCTCTCTCTCTCTCTCTCTCTCTCTCTCTCTCTCTCTCTCTCTCTCTCTCTCTCTCTCTCTCTCTCTCTCTCTCTCTCTCTCTCTCTCTCCTCACTCCTAAACAGAATGCCTTGAAAAGTTTGAAAATCAATTACCACTTAAGTCTTGCATATGAATATTATATAAATAATGTAAATGTACTATGTATACAACATCTACAATATGTTTACAAGATAATAACAAATATACAACAAGGATAACAAATGGGAGAAGTGGCGCAGCAACAAATTAACTTAAGTTATTTATCACATATTATTACGAACAGCTTTCCGCAGAAATTAAAATGAAAAATTATAAATTTAATACCAGTCCCGGAAGAACAAAACTGATGTTAACTTTAAGATTTATTTAATATGTGGATAACTGTCTGTAATACGATGCTATACATGTTTTTTCAGTTTGGCTCGGGACCGGTTCTAATCCAGCGGATATTAATCGGTTTAGAAGTCATTCTGAAATTTATTTAAAGTCCTGCTACAATATACAAGATTGAAGAATATACTTTGTAATTTAGAGTATACAAAAGTAGCTTGAAACCTATCCTGGACCAATACTAAACTTCTGTGTTAATAGTTCAAAAAACGCCACAGCCGTTTACAAATTCTTAGTACACACACATAAACACAACTACTTTATCATTATATACAGGATATACATGCCAGTACTGATTTATAATAGAAATCACTTTATAGTTAACTTTATTTAATTTGTTAAATATATTTTCGTGATAACTTACTTACTAGAATTTTATACTTTGGTTTGTCTGCAATCTTAAGACAAAAGTATAATTCTAATGTGAAAAAGGGTAACTCGTTGATTTTGATTAAATAATAAAAGGTTTGTTATGTTGAGTGTTTTCACTTTTACTTTCAAAATTAATTAAATGATACTGTTTGGTTGAAGATTGTTGAAGAAAAGCCATTCTTTGAGTTTTCCAATATTTATCTAAATTTTTCTATATTTGGACTGTCCTTTTGAGTAGTTTCTACCTGTAATTATGTTGTAATCCTTACCACTAGCTATAAATTTATTTATATTTGGACTGTCCTATTGAGTAGTTTCTACCTGTAATTATTTTGTAATCCTTACCACTTGCCATAAATTTATTTATATTTGGACTGTCCTTTTAATTATGTAATCCTTACCACTAGCCATATATTTATTTATATTTGGACTGTCCTTTTGAGTAGTTTCTACCTGTAATTATGTTGTAATCCTTACCACTAGCCATAAATTTAATTTTATTACTCTCTCATTATTAAAATTGGTATCTGTGGCTGAGTGTTAAAGCTAACTTTAAATAAAAAGTTTGTAAAAGCGAAGCACAGAACTTTAAGACAAAGTCTACAAAATAAAAAACATCTAATATTAGGAAACAAAGTATATTAAATAGACTTTGTTAAATAGGTAGATAAATAAAGATAAAATGAAATCTAAATTTAGATGAAAATCTAAAGAATGTTATTAAGAGTGGTGCTTAATTAGCTGTAGTATTTAGATTGTCTCCAGTGCAATTCCACCTGAAGGGAATTTCAGTCACTTACTGATTCAATCCCTCTAATCCACGGTGGTGTGGGGGCATTGTATGTTTAATAAGAAAAAAAATTGGGGTGGAGGGGGAGTCCAAAAACCCTAATTTTATTTATTCATTGTGGTGATTTCTCTTTAAGGGGTAGTGATACCAAATAACCCCTCCTCCTCCCCCCAATTTTAAAACCAATACAACGTTTTCCCAAAATTGAAGACCCTTAAGCAAGCCATTTTTAAGAATCTAAAACATTTAACCACTTAACATTCTATGATAACTTTCTAATACTGATAAGAAACATTTTTTTAGCGTATATTCAACATTATTGTACGTATGCTAGATAGGTAAACATAATCAAAGCTTACAATATATCTACTTTACGTATCAGAATAGGCACACTAAAATAATTCCTAGTGTCCTGGGAATTTTTGTAATCACACTAGATTTTGAGGTAGTCTGTAGGTTATTAACGGATAGTCCGACAGTTTCCTATCGCATATAGACCACAATCAAAGTTTTGACAAACTTATATATGTTGCATATTTTAAATTAGGTGAGGGCTAGGGAAGCCCCGCATGGTTTCTTCCCCACTGGAGCTAGAAAATTTTTTTGTCAAAATCTGTAATTAAGGAATATGGGATGGTGAATCGTTTATAAGTTTGATTCATTTCGCTTTCAACCCTTTTATGATGATTACTGCTACCATAAGGTATAATTTCAAAATCAACGCTAATGTCTTTGTATATTGCTGTGATTATAATGTTATGGCATTTTTTAAACCCGCCCCAGTGCAGGCGCCCAACTTATCTCGGTTCATTTATCAAGGTTTTTCCATGTTTTTCTTAGATTAGAAAGATTACATAGAAAATAAATGAGAATTAGAAATTAATCTCTCATCGGTTTTTGATCCCGGACTAGATAATCCA
Organism: Acartia tonsa; assembly: GCF_053477335.1. Lineage (NCBI taxonomy): Eukaryota > Metazoa > Arthropoda > Copepoda > Calanoida > Acartiidae > Acartia > Acartia tonsa. Next base: position 8,927,369 of record NC_137261.1, on the reverse strand, counting down.
AAGTGTGTGTGTGTGTGTTTGTATAACTGTGTTGGTTGGGTGTGTGTGTGTGTGTGTAACTGGACAGGTTGGGTGAGGTGTGTGAGTGTGTGTTAAAACTATTATAGATTAACCATGTTTTGCAACTGTACAATTTTTAACAAATTAAATATAAATTAATTTAATTTGCAAAATAATCATTCATATATTTTCTCATACTTTTTAAAACGGGTGAGTATATGAGTCAGATGAACTGTTTGGCATTCATATTTTGGATTTCCATCTAGGCAGCTTTTTCTATATTTTAGGGGAGGGTACATTAGCACATTAACACTCAAAAAAAAGACCTCATTCATTGGCCAGTTCGTTCATACATAAGATGGGGAGTGGATAGGGTTAAGGAGGGTGGGTGAGGGGTATCGTTATTTAAGCCATCTACTTGCATCTATGTATTAATTTGAGTAAATGAAATCTGGTGCAACATCTAAGTAATAATAGATTGATTGTCAAGAAAATAATAAAAACGTAATATGATACAGTTGTTTTGTTTAAAATTGTATTTTTTTATTTTAGATTTTTATTTGATATTATATTTTAAGAACGAAGAAACAGCACATATGATCTACATATACTTTCTTTAGACCATTAAGACAATTATTATAACCATTAAGAATCTATATGATGACCTTCAAAATCAAAATATTTATTTCAGTCAACATATTAAAACACAAGGATATAATCCGAATATTTAGATATGGATATTCTAGTATTTATTGTTTTTTATTCTACTTTCTATACACAAGAAAATTTTATATTTGTTGCCTAGAGGCAAGAACCAATGAATAAGCAATATGCAAATTTTTTTATACAAAGTGGATTATAACAAAATATCATTATGAACATGCGGATTATCTAATATTTGATCCTATTAGTTCGTCTTTTATCACAATTAGCTACGCTACTTATGAAAGTTACATCCTTGGTGTAATTTGTTTTGTATTGATTATTATTAGTAAAAATGCATTACCTAATTAATATTGGAGAAGAAAAAAAATTATTTTATTTTATTTATGTAAAAGAGAAAGAAATGCATATTGATTAATTATTTATTATCATTGTTGGTATTAATTACTTGTAATTTATCGGGAAAAACATTATTTCAAGTTCTTACGATTTAGTATTTCTAATAGGTTATTTTTATTTTATTGGATATAAATCATTCTTAACAATTCTAAAATTAGCTCAATTTTAGATCATATTCTTTTTAAGGTTTTATCCCCTCCTCCACACTTTTTTAGTAACTATTTTCTTCTTGGATTTAAACCTTTAAAAATCAGCTGTACAACATTATTTTCAATCCTAGCATAAAGTATTATTTCGGGGGTTGCTACAAAAGACCTAATTACAAAATACTTAATCCTACAAAAAGCCTAAATAAAATACAACATAAATACAACATCCATAAATCCATACCTAACCTAACTTAATCTCTCATCATGCCTAATCCCTGCGGGGGTCCAACCCTGCAGGGCTACTCAATGTTACACTTGTGTAGGATTATGTCTTTTGTAATTAAATGTTTTGCTATACAGACAATAAAAAATCATAAAATTGGTGGCTTATTATTAACTTGTCATTTCAAAGATTTAATTATTCTAGATTAGAAATAATAACAACTTATAATTCAATTATTGGACAGAACTCTAAAATAAGCTTAAAACTACTAAACAATGAGATAATTATTATTTTTGTAGATTAGCTCTGATAACTCTCATAGTAGATTTAATTTCATCCCAGTCCATGTATCCACACTGCAAGTGGCGTCCTGATATTCCTCCCTCCAATTCAGACCTGAACAAAATCATAATTTATAAAATGGGGCAAGAGGTTGTAGTTGTAAAATATCTTGGGCTTTTGAGTTCTCGGAGACATTAAAAATGTTCATCTATTCCTAGTTCATGTGTCATTATTCTTACATTGTTGTTACTTAAAAAATGAATAAATATGGTATCAGTAATGAATATTTTATGCTCTTATCTTTTATTTTTTCCAATTTACTTATTGCCAATAAGCTTATCTCTTACCATTCCATCTTTCTGATGTTTTTTACACCTCTACAGTTTAATTAGTCGTCTCGTGTTTGTATTTTTCCCGATTACCTTCGAAAGTCAATTGTCCACACTCATTAAATTTGGCTTAAAAGTCTTTTTTTTTCTACCTTATTTTCTGTGTGTGAAAGATATTGGGCTATAATCAACTAACTTTTTAGTTATGGTTAGGTCACATATCTGAGAGTTCAAAAATTGTTTTACATTTCAATCCTGGCGGGCACAGGTTATCAGCAAAACAAAGATTGATAAATTGAAAATTGAAGGAAGCCAAATTTGACTTTGACTATCTTATAGTCAAAGATAATTTATATCAAACAGGGGATATACACACATTTTATTAGCTCTCTAGCATTAATAGTTGTTTAGATAACGATGAAAGGAGACAAAAGGGAGGAGCTTTACAAATTTATTTTTTCGTGAGGGTTGAACTTACAACTGTGTCCCCTGACATTTCTTTTTAAAAACTTGTCCAAAGGCACACACCCATTATCAAAACCAGGGCTTGGCAGCCGCGCCTCAGCTGCATATAAGACTCATATTTAAACCTGCTTGTTTGCATAAAACAAATTCTGAAAAGATGAAGGTTCAGACATCTAGCAACTTTTTAAAATTAGTATGACAATTTCACTGAAGCTTACACGCGTCTGACGCGCTGATGCCGAGCCCTGATCAAAACCATTTTGAAGTGACACACTATGTTGAGTTACCTGCCATGAAGAATCCTCTGGTTTTTAACCGTGACCATATCCCCTGGCTGCATCTTCAGACGAATATGGAAGTCGGGGCTGTTCAGGGTGTCATCGAACAGGCGCATCGCTTCATACACCTTCTCAACCTAAATTGACAAAAAATAAATGTACAGCAATAAAATAAAAACGGTTTTGGTCCTGTTTTAACATTAAAGGTTATATTATTTAATTCTTGCAAATAACCAAATATATATCCTTGATCTATGAACACAACATTTTTCTAAAACCATATACACAATGACAATTTTCCGTGTAATGGAATAATCTTCTTTTCGAGTAAATGTAATCTGGACCTCTTTACCACAGACAGGGATATACATTGAATAATTACATTTTAGTCGTTTTTAACAGGGCTCGGCAGCCACGCATACGCCTCAAATAAAAACCTGCTTGTGTGCCAAAACAAATACAGAAAAGAATGATTGTCTGTCTAGGAAAAGGCTTAGACATCCAGCTGAAACCGAGGCTAAACGCGGCTGCCGAGCCCTGGTTCTAGTTATTTGATATTTTTTTTTGTTTCACAAATTTCCAAAAATATTTAAATAATCTCCTTCCTGTGTTTGGTAACCTTTGCTACTTTGCAAGCATGAAAATAAGATTTGCAAAGTATATAATATTCACGGAAAAGGGATAGGATTTGGAGACCTTTACCGGTATAACCTTCATAGTAAACTTTTTATTAAATTAAACCAAATAAGATTTTCAGCAGCATAGCTTTTTGATAACCAAAAAATATGTGAATACGTCAAACCTTATAAGTGAAATAGACAGAATGAAATAAATTGCTTAACTTCTTTATTTGCGGATTTAAAAAATACGAAATAAATAAGTTCTCAAAAATAAATGGATGAAAATGATTTCTATATATCCTAACCAATTATATAAAGTAGTAAGCTTTTTTGTCTGTAATTTCGCTAAATTTATATAGTTATTCTTTACAGAAGCTTCCCTTAGGTTTATAACTATTTTGGGGGAATGTATCTTTACCCCTCAAATAATAAATGGACTAATAACTGATTGTTTGTTTTATTTTGGGTTAAATATTGTATACTTTTGAAAATTCCTTAGAAACAGTACATATATAGAATTCCTACAGCACAAATGTATAATATAGAAAGGTTAATGTAGATCAATATATTAAATAAATTCATGGCCATGTGATTATTAACTTTTATAGATTTTTCTTTTCTTGCGGATAGTTTTAATATATATCCCTATACTTCTTATCGCAAAAAACAGAGGGATTGGGGAATTTAATAAAAAATCTTTCACTTTGGGGGAATTTGGAAGCTTTCTTTTGCCATCGGCGTCGTATTAAGGTCAAAATTATTTTATTCGTGTTTTTTAAAGCAATCCTGCACTAAGATAGATCTAAAAATCTTACAAAATATCAATCCATTGCATTGGTAACGAGATCTTGGAGGACAAACATCCAAAAAAAATGCACTGTATTTGTTAAAAATAAAATGCGCTTGAAATACATTATTTGAAGTACAGTGACTAGATTATTTATGAATTCAGAGGTCATATAAATCAAGATATGGTTATACTTGTTCAACAAATTATTTTAATGTGTCTTTTTTAATTTAATTTGTCTGTCCGTTCGTCAGTCAAATCTTAACATTGATTTTCACGGTTGCTATTGTTTGTGGGTCATTCATTAGAGTAAAACACAGAGGGAGAAAGTGTTAAATAACTGTATCTCCCCATTGCATCAACCTTGTGCAACCTTTCTATTGGGTTAATTGAAAAACAACCAAAATGGTGTCGCTTATATTAACAGGGCCAAGTAGCAGAAAATAATTTAGAAACAGACAAAAAAGGTCATTGAAAAGGAAGGGAGGTAGTTGTCTGTATATACATGTGTACTAAAGATCTGTTGGTCATTCTACAAAATACGCAAATATTACTTTTTTAAGATTTGCAAGATTTTCTATTACATGCTTCGCTACTCATATATGTTGTCACCCTTGTAACTTTTGATAAAGGCAATTAAGGAAAATCCTAAACGTTTACCTTATCAGCGTCGACATCAAAGTATGAATCTCTTGCAAAATGACTCCAATTGATTCTAACCAGCTCCCCTCGGAAGTTCTGTCTAAAATATTATACAATGTTCATACAAATTGACTAAAATTTCAATAACAGCATCTATGAAGTATGGACTTTGTGATCGATGGGGAAAGGAAGGGGACAAAAATAGCATAAAACTATTTGACTATAGTCCCTTTCGTGGCAACACCTATTAAGGGGCGTTTCATCGTATTTTCACAGTAGCTTTTCTTCTACTTCTAGCCCCTGCGGAGGGCTCTAACCCAACGGGGCCGGGCAATCACCTAACCTAAAATAATCTATTAGGAGCTTCTGTGAAAATTCGCCGAAACGCCGCATAAGAGGCGTTGTCAAGAAAGGGACTTACTGTTTTGTTTGGACATTAGGAAAAACAAAATCCTCTAGTCATATTTCTGAATATGGAAAATAGAATCTACATTTTTTATAGAAAAACTAGAGGATTATCTTACTTTACATTCTATAACTTTCCCGAGACAATGACCTTTTTCAGATATTTTTTAGATGATTACGTTTATTCCAATTTAAAATGAATCGAATTAATGTGTTTAAAAATCATAAATAGATAGGTATTTAAACATTTTTTTAATTCTTTGAAACTTACACCTTATGACAAAAACTTATTTTTTTTATCATTAGTTACTCAAATATGAAGAAAAAAAAATTTAAATCTATAACCTAAGAAGCTTATACGTTTATTATTTAATCAATAGCTTTTTGTAACAGTTTGACATTCGTAAAGCGTTTAATAATGTGTTTTTGGCAAAATGTTTTCTTCCTTTTTCTCATGCTATAAATACATCCAACACTGGCAAAGATACATCCAATATTTTTATACATATGTCAAAAACACATCTGACAATGGCATTTACACATCTTTTTTCTCATTTTGCATGTGTTTAGATTAGGCAGATATATATTTGCCATTTATGGATGGATGTATTGTGGACAGTATAAATAATGTGTTTGATGAAACTTTGCCAGCAGTTTCAATACTATTGTAATTTAAACAGCTAAGGTTTGATTACACTGGCAAAAAATACATATACAGTACTTTTGCCGGATCTGTAAATTGCAGATCCCCCAGATCCCCTCTTTATCATATGTTGTAACCTAAACTTAACTTTAGCTAAAGTTACAACAATATGGATATAGGATATACGAGGATATATTGACGTGGGAAATTTTTCGTCAAATTTGATTGCTAATTTGGACATCATTTATTGGTCGGTTCGTTCATCCAGTAGGAGGGGAGGGGATGGGGGTGGAGGGTGTGGATGGAGGGTATTGTTATTTTAGCCCCCTTCGAGTTTCATTGTTTCAGAGTAAATGAAAATCTGGTGCAACATCCTAACTTTATAACACTTAAAAACAATGCATGTACAAAAATTAATTTATTTGGTGCAAATGTTATTTCTCTGGTAAAGACATAATTTCCCGTATAATTTTGAGAAGATTGATTTATCCCGAATTGTGCAATCCCTGTATCCCTCGGAATTAAGGTTAACTTACACAAAGACCGGATGATATGAAAACTTGTTGAACTTGATATAATCTGAGCCAATATCTTTGAAGTAAGTCACCACGCTACTCAAGATCCTAAAATATAGATAGGGATTAGTCTAGCCCCAACAAACTTTACTAAAATAGGTCAAAACATGATCATATGTTATATGTTAACATTAGGAGCTAGATTTTTAGTAGTTTTACTACTCTACAGTTTAGGTATGACTATAAATCTTAAAGACAATTATCGAAAATCAATGAAGTTTGAAAAAATAGATGATATTCTTTCCAGTATGGCTTCCAATCCGATTAATATCCGATGGATCAGAACCGGTACAGCCATACTGAAAAAAGTTTGTATTACAGACATTTTTCCATGGAAATCAAAATAAAAATCGTAAAATTAATATTAGTTTTTAATGTTCGCGGAAAGCTGTCTATAATACAATGCGATAAATAGCTAATCCCTTATATATGAATTAAGATAAAATAAAACAAAAATCTGTTTTAAGTTTGCTGAAACAACAATATTGGGAATGATAATTAAAGGCTAAACATTCGTTTAAATTGCAATATCAAAAATAATTAATTGTTAAAATTGACTAAATATATGATAGGATTCTTTACACCCTAATCTGCTGGAATTGAAATAGTTTGCATACATCTCATGAAAGATTTCATAACACTGCACTTTCATAGAAGTACATGCTTACAAATCTATCCTTATGTAACAAGGTATTACGTATCAAAAAAAAATATTTGGCAATCATTGTATGAAATATTGGCCCTTATGAAATACATTTCTTTTACATTTATGTTAATGGATTTTAGTAATATTTTGGAGAGTGTTTGGAGCTTGTAGTACCCAATAAAAAATGACGTCATATAATACAAATGATCAATGATAGGCCAGTATACATTTTACCATTGCAGGTCGATTATAATGTATACTGGCCTAGCATTGGTCATTTTATTGTATGACGTCATACATTACAATAATGATAGGCCAGTATACATTTTTCCATTGGTCGATTACAATGTATTATGGTCTATCATTGGTATCGTATGAAGTCATTTTTTATTAGGCGCTATAAGCTGCTTCACCAAAATATATTCTTTTTTCGTGATTGAAATTTTTAAAAATCATTTATTTTGGTAGCCACGGGAGCCGTTTTATGTCCAGTGAATGGATGTATATATTTTTAACCATATCAAAGGTGATCATAAAACAAGGTTGACAACATCCTAAATAGCGAAGCACAAAAACTGCCTAATTGGTCATTTGTATTGAATGACATCATTATTTATTAGGCACTATGAAAATTATTAAGTAAGTTGTGTACTGGCTAAATTACAGAGTAGCTGTGCTACGAACAAAGTAGCTCTGTTTAGTGCCCTAGGAAAATGGAGATTGATGTCACCGCTTTGGCCTACCTATTCTATTGACGTTACTATAGAGGGAATGCGGAAGGGAAGAGGAAAACTCCTAGAAAAGAGATAAGATATAGGGTATTTCCTGACCTAAATAGAATAGGTAAGCCAAACGCAGTGACATCTATCCCCATTTTGCTAGGGCACTATAGACAGCTACACGAACAAAACTTACTTATATTTATCAGGGTGATTTTCTTTGATGTATTTTGCAGCTTTAAATCCATCAGCCAACATTGTCTCTCCTCCCTTTCCCTATATTATTTTCTTTTGTTATTTAAAATTTATTCATCCGTATAATGAAGTAACGGGATATATGTCTGTCTTTTTGTCTCTCTGTCTGTTTGTGCCAAAAGATCTCGCTAACCGGTGAAATGATATGGTTCTCCTTTACAGGGTAGCTTCTGGAAATCTTTATAACTATTTTGTTAAAAAAAAACCTACCCCACGGCCCCTTTGTTTTCAACTTTTTTTCTAAGGCACTTTGAAAGAAACCGACAAAACCCCGATGGAACAAGAAATAGGATTATTTAAATAACATTTATTCGCAACACTTTAGTCAACGCAACAATAGCAATGAAAGCAACCTTAAAATTATTCCTGACCTGGTGTTGTTCAATACAATGGAGGAAAATAGTCCCTGGCATGTGATCATAGTAGGTCAGATCAGTATGGAAAAATATTCTGAAAAATATAAACAGAAACAAGATTATATTCTGAGGATAGATAGAGATTATTTTAGCATTTTATAAAAAAAATCGATTCAGCTGCGGCTTGCTAAAATTTGGCGGCATATCAGTTTAGTAGCTAAAGAGAACTAAGGTGGATTCTTAACAAAAATTTGCCCTACTAATCGCTTAGTGGGGAAAAATTGTTGTCCTGAAAAATCCACCAAAATCACGAAAACAATTTTGCCCCACTAAGCGATTAGTAGGGCAATTTATTTTTAAGAATCCACCTCTGACCTTTAAACAAGAGCTGTAATACTTGTTTCATAATGACAGGTATAGGGAAATTGGTCTATTTATTACACTAGTCCCCAAAGTTTTGTAATAACGTTTTCTTATTCGTTGGATTATCCACTTTGGGGACTTTTTTTGAATTTTGATTGGTTGGTTCATTAAGTTGAGTGCATTACTTTGTGTATTTGCATTGTGAATGTACATCAATTTATCGGCCATTGTCTTATCCCTTTAGATCCCTGCATATTAAGTCACATGATAAAGTCACAAGCTATGGGTAGAACTATATTTTGACATATATAATAATCAGTATGAGAGGTTGCGGGAATAACCATAATAACATAAAACTATTACAATTATTCTAAATGAATTTTACCTATGATGTGTGTATGACAGATTTGAAGGGTCAGGTCTAACCTAGAATAATTGGATTGGTATTTTCAATAGAGAATAAACTTAATTACTACTTTAACCCTTAACGGTCGGGGGGGGGGGGGGGGGGCATTGAACGCCCCACCCACCTCCGGTTTTTTCTATCTCATTTTCTGTGTGTGAAAGATAAAGAGCCAAAACTGCGTAACTTTTTAAGAATGGGTAGGACACATAACTGAGAGTTGAATTTTTTTTAATATCTCCATCCTTGCGGGCACAGGATGCCAGCAAACCTGGCAGGGTCATCCAGGTAAACAGCAAAAATATTTTTTTGACTTAAACAAAGCATTTTATCTCACCAAAATTCTAAAATATCCTCTAGTAGTACATCCTCATATTGAATACAGGTGTTCAAGTCAATTTCAGGTACCAGGTATGATTCTGCAGGTCCTGATTCCAGGTCTCCAGAAATCTTTAAAAGGCTACTGTGGCCGCAATTATTGACTTAAAAATTTTAAACTTAAGCTTTTCTTACATGTCTACATAACATATTATTTTCATAAAGATCCGCCGCCGTTTTCCCGCCGACCGCCGACTGCGGCAACTGGCAGCTGAAATTTATATTTTGATATTTCTAATATAAAATTTACATAAAGTTAAACATTTTCTGCAAAAAAGTTTTTCTTCTAGCTTCAAAAATGAGAAAACTACAGCCATTTGAAATTTTTGAGTAAAAAAGACCTAAAAACAAAGGTTGTTAAATAAAAGGGTGAAGGAAGCGAAAATTGACTTTGACTTACTTAAGGTCATTATCAAACAGGGGACTTGCACAAAAATTTTTAGCCTTCTAGCTCTAATAGGAACTGAGAAAATAGATGGGGGCGTTGAACGCCTCCCCCCCCCCCCTGACCGATTAAGGTGCGGCAAGGGGCCCGACTGTTAAGGGTTAAAAGAATTAATGTTTTTGTTTCATGCAATCTTTAAAAATCAAAATAACTCATTTCTAAAAAATATGTACTGTACAAAATCAGATTCTGAATTTGCTTTCATTAAATATATAATAAATAGGAAAAATCCTGTTTGGTTTTCTAACTAACATTATATATTAAAATTTTGATAAAAGATATAAAATATTTGAAAACCTGGACAGTATAACCAGGACCATAATGGGTTAATCTCTCAAATCCAGCTCGCTTCTATAATATTTAAATATGCTTTTTGTAGTATTTAGGATGTACAATACTAAAATATAAATTTAGTATTATTTAAATATGTTTTTTTTGTATTAAAAATTCTAAAATTCAAATTACATTATCGTATTTCATACTTTAAAATACAAATTTTAATAACATTTTTTAAAATTTGTGTGACATAAAAGTATATTTAACAGAAAAGAAAATAAGGTTCACAGCTTAGATTTAAATTTAAATATTACAATTTTTAAATCGTAAGGTTTTTAAACCATTAGTTAACCACAAATCAGGTGATTTTTTACATTTTATAAATCATATTTTAAACACACAAAAATTAGGGGGGGGGGGAGGGCTGTACTTTACCTATTAGCGGCTACGATTCTAGGGTACTTGAGGGGAAGGAACCTTCACTTTAATTTAAATTTTAGAGATAAAAAGTAAAAAATGTGATTCGCGCGCCCTAATCGAACAAAGAAAGACAGACAGACAGCTATCATGTTACTTAAAGATTACTAAAATAATGACACTGAAAGTGACCTGTAACTCCGGAACTGGACCAGTTCTCACAGGAACATTTTCCACCAGAACAAATCCATACCTGTAACTCTGGAACTGGACCAGTGTTCACAGGAACATTTTCCACCAGAACAAATCCATACCTGTAACTCTGGAACTGGACCAGTTTTCACAGGAACATTTTCCACCAGAACAAATCCATACCTGTAACTCCGAAACTGGACCAGTTTTCACAGGAACATTTTCCACCAGAACAAATCCATACCTGTAACTCTGGAACTGAACCAGTTTTCACAGGAACATTTTCCACCAGAACAAATACATACCTGTAACTCTGGAACTGGACCAGTTTTCACAGGAACATTTTCCACCAGAACAAATACATACCTGTAACTCTGGAACTGGACCAGTTTTCACAGGAACATTTTCCACCAGAACAAATCCATACCTGCAACTCTGGAACTGAACCAGTGTTCACAGGAACATTTTCCACCAGAACAAATCCATACCTGTAACTCTGGAACTGGACCAGTTTTCACAGGAACATTTTCCACCAGAACAAATCCATACCTGTAACTCTGGAACTGGACCAGTTTTGACAGGAACATTTTCCACCAGAACAAATCCATACCTGTAACTCTGGAACTGGACCAGTTTTGACAGGAACATTTTCCACCAGAACAAAACCATACCTATCCAGGTTCTCCAGCCAGCTCAACAAAGCTAAACATATAACTTGCATAATGAAGCACTGGAAAGTGTCATGTGTGATGTCATAAAAATAGTCTAAAAAGGAGGGATTAGAAGAGAGAATGAAACGGAAACCCATAAAAGAGATGAATTTAGACATATTTTTCTGACGTCACACATAACATTTTCCAGCGCTTTTTACATTATCATTATTGAATCTTTTTATATATGTCAAAACATTCCTGTACTTTTATAGATATTCAATTAGGATCACCATGCCAAGCTTGAAATCGATTGGACGATTCTAAAATGGATAAATTGACGATAGGATCTATCCTTTACAACAGACAGACCCAAATTATATAAAAAAAAAGTTTTAAAAATGTTTCTGAATAATATAACATAACATTTTGAATTCATATTTCCAGTATGGCTTCGAAACTGCTTAATATCCGCTGGATATAACCAGTTCTCAGCCATACTGAAATAATATGTATAGTATCGTATTATAGACAATTTTCTAAAAAGAAAAAAATCATGAAATTGATACCAGTTCTGTTGCTTGCTAAACTAGTTTTAATCTTACAATATTTCAGTTTACTATCCGCGGAAAGCTGTCTAGAGTACGATGCGATAAATAGCTATTCCAGGTCTACCTTTATCATCTTCCATAATTTGGTTAAAATCAGCACGGGGAAATTTTTCTTGAAAGTCTGCCTTCCATAGGCTTTGCTGAATTAAAATTTAAAATGTTATAGAAGGTAAATTAACACGGATGACAACATCCTAAAAAGCAAGCTCAATAAATCAGACAGACAAACGTCGACAAATATTTATTAACCAAACACGTATTCAACATTTGAAAATATTTAGAAGTTTAAATAAAGTACTTTGACACAAGATGCTTAATCATAAAAGAATCATATAAGAATTGTCGTCAAAAGTTTTTAAAAATCAACATGCCTTAAAAGGACCCGACTTTCAACAGACATGATAAAAAAAATACTTGTTGAAAATACTTGTTGAATATGTTAAAAAATATTGTCAATATAGAAAAGAAAGCCTTTCCTGAACGTAGCAAATTAGAAAATTCCCAATGTTAAATAATTTAAGAAAAGAATTTTAACTGTAATTTCAAACATAGAAATTTAACAATAATATAAAAATTCTAAAGTAAATTAGTTGATTTTGTACAGATTAAGGTATGTTATATTTTCACGCTGCTAAAACTAGGATCGGGGAAATTAGCTTACAATCAAAGTTTTTTAATGGATATAATAATCAGAAAACAAAGATTTACTCAAGTAAAATTTACAATCAATGTTTTAATATCATTACACAAAATTTTATTTGTGTTTAGATTGTTCTATTGCCTGGCTGCACAGTGGGATCTTTTGAAAAAAATCGGGACATCCAGAAAATCTAAAATCGACTTTTATCTATCCTAGGACCTAATAATGGCTGTAAGTAGACAGCTAGAAAAGAAATTTTTAAAAGATATTAATTTTTGGCGGGTTTATGCCATTTTTAAAAAAGGTAGTGAAAAATTTCTTTTCAGTTTTGATGATTTTCCAGATTTTTTTACACAATTTTTTCAAAGCAACAAAAAATACATTTATGTTCATCTTATGAAAAAAAAAAAAATTATTGAGGTACTTTTCAGATACCTGTACCAATGTCTAATTAAAGAAAAAATTTAAAAAAATATTTTTTTGGTGGTGTAAATTGACATTTTGTGAGAAAATTTCACCAAAAATATTAAGATTTTTAACCCCAAAAAATCAGTTTTCTCCATTTTACCCAAAAATGGACAGGAGGCCCCGGGTTTTGCAATAATAATATCAACATACAACATGTATTGTGTATAAAACAGTTTTCACAACCCGGGGGCCTCTTGTCCGTTTTTGAGTAATTGAGCATTTTACATTGCATGGTTTGAACAATTTCGTTCTTGTTAATTTCAAATTTTCCCCCGTTAGAGGGGGAAGGAGTCATTTTAGAGCCCAAAGTCATCTCTGCAATGTTTTCAAACTTTTTGAGGCGGATCTTTCTTTACTTCTGCATGATTTGCCTCCGGCCATCCGTTACGCCGTTATTTGCCGCCGTTGGCGAGATTTTTAATGATTTTTGCCGTTCTCGCGGTTTTAATGGACATTTAAGGGTTAAAGGAGTCGTTAAATAAAAATGACTTATAAATACTTTTATTTTAGCAATTAAATTTGCTAAATTTCATGTGTTCTAAAAAAATGTGTATTTCTAACTGGTTTTGGTCCAGCAGAAATTCAAATTTGCGAATTAATTATAATATTGCAAAAACATTATATACGCATCAGAGAGAGAGAGAGAAATATACGTTTGAGAGAGAATATAATATTAGTAATTATGTTTATATTCTTATACAAACTTTAAATGAAGATAGCTAGACTTAGAATAAAGGTATTAACACAAAATCAAAAGTGTTTTGAAAATTACGTTATTGTTGTTTATATCTGTAAAAAAAACATTTGAAAACATGCCTTATAAGTGTCCTATTTTACTTATACTGGACCTACCTAAAAATGCCGGGACTCGAACTGGGTGCACCTGACGCTATATTCATGTTCAAAAACATTGTTTGCATTGAAGAAATATTTACATAGACGTTGATTTTGTTAAAATATTCCTATCCTAACTAAAGTTATGAAGTTTTTTAGATTTTTTAAAAATAGGGTAGCTTCGCTCCTCCAAAACAGCAAGACGTACATACCAAATGCACAATAGAAGTTAACAGAGGCAAAATTTAAGTTATTTCCGAGTTAAAGAAAAAGAAATTACATCATTTCTTCAAATACAAGCTTATTTATTGAAGTTTACTTTTGTCTACTCTAAATGTCCCGTTTTTTGGCAAAAGATCCCACTGTGGGCTGGTGTAAAAAACAATAGAAAATAAATAAATTTCCCGAAAATATTTTTAAAATTGATTCTACCTTTTGCAGTTTTAAATTGTTTGGGGGAAAGGTTGGGATAGTTGTACATTAGAATTAGAATTTCCTCTGATCATTATTATTTTTATGTTTATGATTATTGATGAAAAGATTCATTCTCACATAAACAACCCCTTAAATAGTGGATGTAAATATTCTTTTTATCTTCCTGAGGTAATCGTTTTTTTCCCCGAGGTAGTCATTTTTTTCCCTGAGGTAGTCATTTTTTTCCCTGAGGTAGTCATTTTTATCCCCAAGGTAGTCATTTTTGCCCCCCGAGCATGGCAACCGGTGAACAGAATCTCAGTTCTGCACCACAAGCCTCGCACGACTGAAGTTCCCATGTCTATACATGTCTAAAAGAAAGCATAATTACCTCGGGGAAAAAAATGAAAATTAAAAACCAAAATTAAACCACAATTTATTCCCTCGGGCAAAAAATATTCATTCCTAAACAAAAAAAACTGGATAGGAATACCCCATTTATTGTCCATTGTTTTATTACAATTTTATTGCAATTACCTCAGATTCGAAGCTGCGACGGAATTTTTGTCTTTGTTCTGGCCTAAAAAAAAATTGATACGGATATTTTTTGATTAAGCGATGTCTTCAGATGCCCCTATTGGTTAGCAAAAGGAATTTTAAATAAACAAGGATGACAACATCCATAAAAGCGAAGCACTGAAACGGTAGGACAAACGGACATGAACACTTGTATAGTGTAATAACTGAATAATCAGCATATAAATGTATAAGAGTCGAAGCAAAATTGTAAGTAAATTTGTTGAAAAACTGCCTAATACAGGATAATGTTTGTGGACATACTTACATTCTTAGGACTTGATTATTGAGTTGCTTTGCTTATAATATTGTACTTTGTTGTCCCAGGAATCAATATACCAAAAATCAAATCAATCGGATAATTAGATCACATAAAAATTTGTTGTTAAAAAAGTAGAAAATTCAACATGTTTAAAATGAACGTACGGACATTCTGGTAATGTTTATAGAGTTGCTATGCTTTCTAAATCGCACCTAACTACTACAGGAATCACCATGCAAAGTTTGAAATCGATAGGACAATTCCAACATGCCTAAATTAACGAAAAAAGCTATCCGTCTCAGAGGTACGGACGGACCTACCCTAATTATAGAAAAACTTCGCTTTAAAAAATCCATGAAGATATGTACAAAGCATAGGTGATAAAAAAAGTAAATATGCCAATAGTTAAAACTTCTTTTTTTTCATTGAGTTAGCTATAATAATCGTTTTGTTTTTTATGATTTAGATTTCAAACAGATATACAAAAAAATCAATTAAACAAATGGCATAAAAAAGAAGGCGAAGAAAAGGTAAATGTTACCCAAAGACACAAAAGATAACTAGAAGTTTACCAACAGACCAAAATGTAGAGTATCCCTTTTGCTAAAAGTCTACATATAATCCATCAAGAATGTAAAATGTTAAAAGTAAAATGATTTTGAATATGTAAATTCAAACCTGAAAGATCGTTCGAGAAGCCACTTATAGTCATAAGTACTGAATTCAATAAATTCAAATTTATGTATTTGGTATATCTTATATACTTATATGTACCCTAGCAGGAAAGCACTACTTTCTCTTAGCTTAATGTTAGCTTTCCGTGCTTGACATCGCACACACAAATAAAAAAAATAATAAAAATAAAAGCAAGAACTGAATTACAGTTAATGATTTAAATAAACAAATCTACCCTCTCATAGAAAAAATACTAGTCGAATGTTACTTCAAACAACTTTATTCTTAGCATTAAGACTTGGATTCAAAAATTGACTTGGACAGTACACCTATTTTTCATATACGAATGCTTTGATACTAAGGGGAAATAGGAAGGTAGAAGGGCCCGTCGATCAAGCATAACGTGTCAGTGTCACCCATACTGAATGCTTTGTTTAAGTCAAAAATATATTTTCTCTCTAACTGGAAGACCCAGCTATGTTTGATGGCATCCCATATTCAAAATTTTAAACTCTCAGTTATGTATAATTACCAGATTTAAAAAAAAAAATAGCTTTAGCTCTCTATTATATACACAAAGGAAATAAGCTAGAAAAAAACTGGTAGAAGGGAGGCGTTTAACTCACCCTCCATCCCCCTAAAAATTTAATATTACCTACAAAGTTTTTAATAGCAATTCATATTTATAAACTTTTGTGAACAAAATGTAATTAGACGAAAGAAAGTCTAACTTTGGATCGTGTATGATTACATTAAGAGATTATCATTTCTTGTACACTAAGATCCTTTGACAAATTCATTATACCTTATAATTCTTTGGAATCGTGTAACTGCATGATATAATTAAATGTTTTCGTATGTTTCAACTTTTCTAAGGTATTAAAACTTCAAAAAATGTGCAACGTGCCTATAAAAATGAATCCTTTATCATTCATTCTGTAAAGGAATAACATCTTAAGTGATATTTATATAAGGTTAAATTTCATATTTCTTTCTATAAGCTAAGCTTTGCTATATTTTGTTGTATCAATTTGTGACTTTATAAAAATGGATATAGAATATACGTGGATATTATGTAAGGGAAATTTGTCGTCAATTTAGGTTACTTACATGAACATCACCTATTGATCAGTTCGTTCATCCAGTAGGAGGGGTGGGGATGGGGTATAGGAGGTGGATGGGAGATGGGTCACTATTTTAGCCAGCTATAATTTTCTATTTATCAGAGTATACGACAATCTGGTGTAAGATCCTAGTAATAATAAATCTATTCTTATAATCATATATGATTGTTACATTGAGGGTGCAAACTTTTCCGCAGTGGACCTATCCGGGGAGGAGGAGAAGAAGATGTACACCCCCGGGCAAACCTGCAACAAACCACCTGTTCTGACAGCCATGTCTCCCGTCCGGGTTTCCCCCACGGGGCTGGCCTAAAGAGCTTTTAAGTCAGCCCCTGTCAGCTCTGGAGGCCTTGGAGGCCTTTCAACTCCAACCCTCCAACATCACCCCCCCTCCTCCCCTCATCCTCTCTGGCGACATCCATCCAAATCCTGGTCCCAAATACCCTTGCTCTACCTGCTCCCGCAACATTACCCGCTCCTCTGGTGCCTTCCACTGTAACTCCTGCCAACTTTGGGTTCATCCTAAATGTTCCCTCCTCTCATCCAAATCCGAATACAATTCTAACTGGTCCTGTCCACCCTGCATCTATGCCTCCCCTACCCCTTTCTCACCTATTTCCCCCCAACAACCTACACCCCCACCTAAATCCCGTAGCCCCAAATTTCCATGTCCTATCTGTTCCTTAGGTGTTACAAAATCCACTGGCTCCTTCCAATGTAACTCCTGCCTCCAATGGGTCCACCCCAAATGTTCCCTCCTTCCATCCTCCACCCACTACTCCCCCTTCTGGATATGCCCCTCCTGTTCCCCCCCAAATTCCCCCCCTCCCTCACCCTCCATACCCAACTCCCCGTCTCCCCCACCTTCCCCAACAGCACCTCCATCACCACCACACCCTCAAACACCTTTCCAAAGCATTTGACTGCATCCCCATCCACCTCCTTCTCCAAAAAATCTCCTCCTCCAACCTTCATCCTAACATCATTAGATGGCTGTCCTGCTACTTGCGTGGCAGGATGGCTTTCTGTTCCTACCAAAACACCAATGCCTGTCCTAAAATCGTCCACACTGGTGTCCCCCAAGGCTCTGTTATCTCCCCTGTCCTCTTCAACTTCTACATAGCAGATGCCCCCCACATTCCCCCTGCCCTCACCTCCTCCTATGCCGACGACCTTAACTCCATCCACTCCTCTCCTGACATCCCCCAGTCAGTTGAATCCATCAACTCCCACCTCTCCTCAATCGCTGACTGGGCCTCCTCCAACGGCCTCTCCATCGCCCCCAACAAATCCACTGTCACCCTCTTCACTCCCAACCGCAAACACCAATCCAACCTCCATCCTCAAGTCCAAATTAACGGCTCCACCCTTCCCCTTGAGAAAACCCCTAAAATCCTTGGAGTTACCTTTGACACCTTTTTCAATTTCAGTTCCCATGTCTCCATTATTTCCTCAAAAATTTCCTCCCGCCTTAGAATCCTCAAATGTCTGGCTGGCACCAAATGGGGCCACCAGAAGGAGACCATCCTCACCACCTACAACACCCTCCTCCGCCCAATCACCACCTATGCCTGTCCTGTTTGGTTCCCTAACACCTCCAAAAACAACATTGACAAACTCCAAGTCCTCCAAAACCAAGCCCTCCGCATCTGTACTGGTTCCACTAAAAAATCTCCTATCAGCCACCTCCACCAAGAAACCAAAATCCTACCAGTACGGAACCACCTTTCCCTGTTATGTTCCCAGTACCTGGCCTCCTCCCTCCGTCCCTCCCATCCATCCTTCCACAACGTCACAACCCCCCCTGGCCCTAGATCCAAAAAATCCACCCTTCAATCCATGTTCCTTCCTACCCTACAACCTTTTCTTTCACCCGACAACACCCTCCTTCCTACAAACTACAAATCCACAATCTCCAGACTACACACCTCTGCTGTTACCCAAGCCATAAATTCCTACCCCCCAAATCCTGTCCTCAACCACACCCCCCCTAACATCAACCCTTCCGAGACCCAACTTCCCAGGCACTACAGAACCATCCTCTCCTAATTAAGATCCAACTATTGTCCTAAACTCCAAAGCTACCTCCATTCCATCAACGCTTCTCTTACCCCCAACTGCCCATCCTGTCCCGCCAATCTTACCCCAGAAACTGTTCAACATCTCTTTTCCTGCCCAAATAATCCCACAAATCTCACTCCTATGGACCTTTGGCTAAATCCCTCCCATGTAGCTGCCTTCCTCTCCACCCATCCAAGTTTCACTAGTCTTCCTCCCCTCCTCCGCCCCCCTCCAGAGCCCCCACCATAAGCCCCCCCCCCCCACCATCCTTCTGATGACAACCCGGACCGGAAACGGACAAAGAACAGCCAATACAACACAACAACATTGAGTACAATCTAGGAAGCGTAACAACTCCATATATGCATGTATACGTGTGGATAAACTCTGTATGTTATTATTTACATGTTTGACAATTAAGTAAAGAGTTAATGCATTATAATTACGTGGTTACATGTAGTACTTCAATAAAGAAAAAGCATCTTGGAGTTTAAGCAATGTATAAAAGGCAAACATTGTATTATTATTTAGGGTAATTTATTGAGTTTTGATTATATTGATACAGTTATCCTTATTCAACAATGAATGATACTAAAAAAACAATAAGAGATTCTAACTAAACAAAAGTTTTGTAAATTCAAAGAAATAATTTATAAAGTTTATAAGTACCTCACTAGGTTTTTAAAATATCATTCATAATGGCTAGTTCTATCAAGTATATAACCAATGGACCGATATGGTTCTCCTTTTCAGTGACTCTTCCTATATGTCCTGGAAAGGTTTCTAACTATTATGGGAGAGGTTACCTACATCCCAAGAGAATTCGACCAGGGAAAAATACCTTCCCCCCCTAAAGAAAATGGAAAATGGAAAATGGCCCCCTCCTGTTGCCATCAATTCCTCCTTGGGCCTTAATAACCGCTAGGCGGTAATTTTCGATAAACGGGTAAAGTCACTTTAGTGGCAACGTCTCTTAAGGGCGTTTCGTCGTATTTTCACAGGAGCTTTTCACCTATTTCTAGCCCCTAAAATAACCTTTAAAAACTAATGTTAAAATACGACAAAACGCCCTTTGCATGAAGGGACCATATACCACAATAAACTAATACTATAACTATTTATAGCTCATATTTTTGTTGTCATAAATAACATAGTCGACTATTTAACAATAAATAAAAGTGATCATTGATGACATGTCATCGATAAAATATAATATAACTAATTTAACTCTAGCATCGTATTATATTCAATAATTTTAAAGATACAAGACTCTTCCGGGTAGTTCTAAAGCAGGTTAAAACTTTTTCTTTTTAGTAGCAAAGCTACTCTATAGTTCACTTTGTCTGTCCGTCTAGCAGTCTTTCCGTGTCAGTCAGTCAGTCCTTAACGCCATGGGGGAAATGTTATTTTCTTGGTTACTTTTGACAGCTGAAATCTGTAGTAAAGATTCCTTTCACATGTTTCGGTCATGCTTTAAAAGACATAAACTTTACTTTTAAAAGGTTTTATGATTTCTTTTAATTTTCTTTCTACTCTTTGTTATTGATGTTGTCATCCTTGTTTTATTATTTCCTGAAAAGCCAACAGGCCCTGAAATTTATAAAGTAAAATCCGAGAATTTAAATACATTTTACAAACGAAGGTTGTCATATATTGCAGCAAAAAATGCAGTTTAAAATATTTCAGCTTTTAAACAACATAATTCTGTCCAAAAAACATGCATATGTAAAATACAAGTCTGTTGTGTGTATAGCAGGGACGCCCAAGCTTTTTATTTTTAGGGGGGTGAATCGAGGGTTTTTTATAGTTTGAGGGAGGTAATACCCCTCACCCCTACCTTTTGAAGTCTATGGAGCACAGTAATGAATGAAACTTTGTAGAAAATAGACTGCGTAGTAACTATGGTGATTTATTAACGTTAGATGATAACCATACCTAGACCATAAAGTAGCTATACATGTATTTATGTATGATATTTCTTCATAGTATTCAAATTTGAACAGGATTATTTTTATCCATTTTTATTTAATATTTACAAATTTAGTTTATAGCAAAACAGCTCAATAGCCTATAAGCAACAATAGCTCTGGCCTGCTTAATATGAAATAAAAGCTGCTATGTTGATAATTCGCAGCCGCAGTCGAGTCACCTTAATTTTGAACGATCTGAAGCAGCAATCACTAAAAGAAGCTAATTCTAAAGCTGCAGCCGCCCTTTATTTCATTTATAGCACCCTCAATTGAGCAAAACAAAGAATGGTTATCTATTTGGCTCGGCAGCTGCAAGTCAGCCGCGCCCAAGCTTTAAATTTTAACCTTTTTGAATTTTAAAAGAGGGATTGCCATATTTTATTCAGTGCTGGATCTTTAAATCGTTTATAGGTGCGCTGAACCAGGGCGATTCATTCCAGCACACCATCAGATTATTAATACCAATCTTTAAATCGAAATGGCGTGGGGCGAATCGGCGCGGCCAGTGGCGCGGTACCAGCGCGCCAATGGTACTCAGGGAGTACCATTAGTGCACCAATCCGGGGTGATTTATTTAATAAATAAATATTTTTTTTTAATTACTTTAATATTTTATTGCAAAACTATCGTGAAAACATTCTTATAGTTATTTTTAAAACAAATCATATTGTTTTATATAAAATACTGTACTGACACGGCTTAAGTAATAAAGTTGTACTGGCGCGGATCGATATTTTATTGAGTGTCGCCAGCTATCTAGCAACATGGCGCCAAAAACCTTTTAAAAATCCATGTTTTATAGCAGTAGCTGTGGCGCACTATCAGCGCACCTCCGGTTCACCTTTGAATCGCCCCGATTCAGCGCACCTCTAAACCGATTTAAAGATCCAGCTCAGGTTTAGATTTCCAGCTAATTTCTAAAATTGTAAAAGTTTGATTTCCCTGAAGCTTTCAGGCGGCTGCAAAGCTCTTGTAAATACCAAATCCCTAATAATAATATTACTTCCTAATATTATGATTTAATTCCCAAAGAGCTTTACAACTAATGAAAGTAACCATCCTTGTTGCAAATTTATTTTTATTTTTCCTCGACATGTCATTGTACTTTTCAGCATGTCAATTTTATGGCTAAATAAATTTGAATAATTTGAATTCCTGACGTGACCATCTTCCCATGACACACTGATTTTATCTTCCTCAGTCTAAAAAAATAAAATTTTAAATTCAATTCACCAAACAACAACATCTATAGAATGTTATTTTCCTTTCCTTCTTTTATTAAGTAAAATAATAGAGAGGGCACGACTCACAAGCTATATGTAACTCTATCGAGTTGTGGAGACTTTTGCCGACTTTCATTTGGGTCTTTGAATTTCAGCCAATAGCATAGGAAACACAGCCAAGTCGATAAAAAGGAGAGAAAAGTTATAGGCTAGCAGACGAGAAAGGTCCCCACATGTAGTTGTCTGGGACATGCATCTATACATTACATATACATTCAGTCTTCTTTCCACAAAAGACATCAATTATTTGTGTAGACTTTAAAATGTTGCAATGTCATTTTACAACTTTAACCTGTCTAAAATTCCCATAAATTTACTGCAATGTGTTTTTACATGGTATTTGAAACAGCTTATAGTGTCTCCTAAAGAAATGTTCCAACGTTTGGCCGAACTATACTGATTGACGTCATGTAAGAAGGGAATAAGACGTCAATCGGCATGTTCGGCTAAACGTTAGACCATTTGTCCACTTTTATTGGCAACACTTTGAGTTTCTTTGTATTATTTGTTTAGCAGAAAACCTGTCTATATTCTGTTTATACCTGGGTAGATGTAGGCTTCATATTCAGATCATATTCAGATAAATTTATAATTCTACTCTGAGCCTACAATCAAGGGCGTAGTAGGGTGGTTATTCCTCATTCAGTAAAAAAATTAGGATATAATTCTTGGTTTAGATGGTGGGAGTCTACTAAAGATTATTATTATAATAATTACCCAAAACTTGCTATACTGTGAAAGAACAATAATGGTGGATTAAATTAGGACACCCGATAGGGTAGGGTTAGATTTATGAATTATGATCGATGTTATAATTTTAAGGTTATTCAAAAAATACTTCTACTATGGATGATATAAGACTTTAAATAATAACATCCTATAATCATTTGTACATGTCATATCATTTATCTCGGTGAAAACAGTTTGAGGTACTTTTTTGCATATTCAAACTTTCTTAATAAACTCCCTTAAAAAAAACTCCGAACTGCGCCCTTGCCTGAGATTCATAACAACTACTACATTGACAGTTGTCTCTACAAATAAAAAAATCATGTTTAATAACCCCCAAAAAAATGCATATAAATTAGATGTATACAGGGTGCGTGAAGGGATTCAATAAGAAAAAAAATGTTGAAAGATACAAATGATTCTTAATAAAACCTTAAGTTTTTTTTTAGGTTTAAAGTAAAGGGGCACTTTAGTTAACATGTTCTTTATAATATGAACTAGCGGCTGCTTCCTTAGACTCTAATGGCTAGGATTCTACAGTTTGAGTCGGAGGGGCCGAAAATAGCCACGAGACTTAAAATCTAAATATAGAATGGCCTAAAACCACCACAGAACTGAAGTTTCCATAAAATGGAAAATTCAATCAGTTTAGTAGCTATCAAATTCTCAAGCTGAAGAAAAAATATACTATCTATAATACAAAAAAAGCTTGATGTCTGTCCGTCTGTCCGTCCGTCTGTCTGTCCGTCTGTCCGTCCGTCTGTCTGTCCGTCCGTCTGAAGCCTAAGATCTCGGTAACCACTGAACCGATCGGATTCTACTCTTCAGGGAATATACCTACTGGTCCTGTGGTGTTTTTGGGCTATTTTCTTGGGTGGTGGGACATCCCCAACCCCCCCAAAAACAAAACCCCCTCAACTTTTTTTGTAGAAGATTTCCTTGGTCCTTTTTATTTTTTTTTGTTTTTTTTACGAATTTCACCTTAACTTTTTTTATCACCTCTTGGGGCAAAGCCCCTAGAGGCTAGGGGCGAAACCGCTAGTTTATATAATAGGATAAAATAATGATTATTAGAAGGAATAAAACAAGAATAAATGGCAACTTTACCTCAACCAAACCCAAGGATATTCATCCTTAGGACTTGACCCATCCTCAGGATCAACTAAAAGTCGTCTCTTCTCTGTGTCCAACGAGGAGGTTAGGCATCTTTTTGGTACCGATTGTACTCCTGTAAAAAAATATGTTTTTAGTAGTTTTTTTAGTGTATAATTCATTTTGTCTGTCCGTCCGTCCGTCTGTTAGTCCGTAACGTAATGGGGAAAATGACTTTCACTGCTGTTATTCAAGACTGATTTTTCAGTGTGGCTGAGAACTGGTTCTAATCCCGTGGATATTAAGCGGTTTCAGGAACATAGGTTGCTATCAATATTTAACCCAAGGTGCAGGTGGCAACTAAAGAATCTTACCTGAAAATTTAGAAAGGGATGCCAAAGTTCTTCCAATTGTACCTAACTTATTCATTTTTTTCTAAAAGAGAAAGCAAATCTATTAATGCTAAATATCTATTATGAATCATAAGTTTAGTGTGTCGAAAGAGGTGTTTGGTAAAGGAGTGCCCCCCCCCCACACCCACACCCAATCCCTAAAAAAGCTTGGCCGTACTTGAGTGATGTTTAAATTGATTTTTAATGTTTAAATCCATTATTCTAAATTTTTAAATTACAATATTGAATACATTATTGGTAAACCCATTAGATATTTTATGAGCAAATCATCAGAGATAAGACAATGGCTTTAAAAAAATTGATGTACATCCCCAATTATGATACAAAAAATTAACCCTTCTTTAGATTACAATTAATGGTTGAAACATTTGAACGCTTAACTTAATGCACCAACCAATAACAACTTACACAAGCCCACAAAGTTATTGAATTAACGAATAAGAAAACGTTATCATAAACTTGTAATAAACAGCTCATGTCCCCTCTCTCTGGTAAATCATAATGATTTTTAAATATCTTTTTTCAATAAGTTATTAGTTTTTTTAGTACAGAGTCATTGCTATTTGACTAAAACATATTTAAGTAGCTTTGGTGTTCAAATTATCTTAAAATGGAAAATTTTAAACCATATTCTCAAATACTTGTATATATTTTTTATTCTTGATGAAATTTACAAAAAGCCGTAATTTGCGAAATCTTTAAATAGGTGTGTTTTAAATTAGTGATGCGACTATATACCTAGCCTGCCATGCATAATCCATCTATTTCTTTGGGCATCTCTTTACCTTATCCATCATTATCACCTGCTCCCCTATCATCTAGGGGAGGAAGGACAGTAAAATAGCACAAAACCACAACGGGACATGTGTTAAGCTTCCCTTCAATAGAGGACTCAATCGGTTCAGAAATTAGCGAGGTCTTAACAGACAAACAAACAAAAACATGAATAATTAGTGTATGTTGATATTACTAATTTCTTTTGTAACGTTAGTTTGTCAATATAAAATTTGATTTCATATAATTTTCACTACTTTTATCGCCGTATTTACTTAACTTGGATGTTGTGTGGTATTCGGCAACCTTGAGCCATGTTCTATGGCAACCCTGACCTTGGTTCGGAGAAGGGCCGAGGGCCCTCCCCCGAGTACCGGGGAAGGGGTCAGCCTGACCCCTCCCTATGCTTTAAAATTAATGATAGATTTTGACAGCCTTATTATGGTTAAGCTGTATTGTTTGGTTCCCCCACCCTTTCCAGGGATGGGGGATCATTATTGCCCAATCTGATTATTGTATATGTATTTTATATTGATTTTGCTTTAGGATTATTTATTCCAATCTGTGTATTTATTATTTGTTGTATATAACTTTAGTAAACCTTAGACCTGAATAAAGTAACATCTGAATAGACTCTGTTTATTATTAGTGATTGCTAGAGAAGCGCAGCTTCTCTATAATATATGTGTCCACGTCTGTTTGCACTGCCGTAATCATTTGAACTTGGGTGTCTGCCATTTAACCGAGGCGGATACCACAAATTGGTGACAGCTGTGTGAGATTACGGCAAACCACAAGTGTAGAGCAGACGCGCAGCTGAGGTTAAGGTACTCCCAGCAGTGAAACTGGCAAAACTGACACAAGCAACCTGAATTACCCACCCTGGATAGCAAGGTCTAACTCTGTATCCGGCAGTTGTGGAAGCGAAACCTAGCGTAAGACCACGGAGAGTGGCGGAACCAGAGCTGCGGAGAGCAGCGAAATCGGACGAGAGACTGCGGAGAGCGGCGAAACTTGACGGAGGACCGCGAAGAGCGACGAAATCTAACGGAGGATTGGGCGCTCAAAGGCTGAAACAGGCCTGCGGACGGGCTGAAACAGGCCAAATAATTGCAAACGGCTGAAAACAGGCCACCATTTACTGCAAAAGATAGCAGGATCCGAACCCACGGCGCTGCAGGACGGGACATTCCCTGCCGCCACCACCCGGATTCGGACCCACGGCGCTGCAGGACGGGACATTCCCTGCCGCCGACTGGCTGAAACAAGCAAAATAGCTGCGAGCTGTGAGCGAAAATACGAGTGTAGTGTACCAAGCAGAAGAAAAACTACGTTAACTCCAAGTATCCTGAGAGGCTACAGCGCAGCCACCCATTGAGAAAAACAGATATTATACCAGATTTCCAAGTATCCTGAGAGGCTACAGCGCAGCCATCCATTGAGAAAAACAGATATTATATCAGATTTTATGGATTACCACCCTGGTGTGAAAGCTAAACAATAGATTTATGGGCAGGGCTTGGTAAATAATTGTTGTGTATTGTGATAAAGCCAAAAATAGAACCTAGATGTAAGATAACAATGCATTGGTAAACAATCTGACCCCCAAACCTGCAGCACGACAAATACACCCCCTTATCCCAACAGAAGGGGAGGGGCCCACCATAAATTGAAGCAAATACAATTGAGGTGACATAAGAATAAGCCAAGGATTAAGGGAGAAGCCCAATTACCTCACCACCCAGTCACCTCAAACCTGCGGCACCCCCCTCCCCATCTGGGGAAGGGCGGCTTTACCCCGTCCCCTCACGCGCTCCCCCTTCTCCCCACACTCGGATAAGTCCGTCTACCGTGCGGAGACAGCGACCGGGAGAACGGAGCGCATTTCACGGGTTGCCCAGCGGAGCTCGGGACGCAACGAAAATTCGACAGACAAAGGAGATAAAGCGGACCAATGAGAGAGCAGATTGAGGGATAGATGCGCGTTTTACCTGTGTGCGCACTCTGACGGCGCGTAGGCGCGTTGCAAGAAAAGGGGATTTCACGCACACACACACACACAGGAGAGGAGCTACTCTATAGCATACAACAGAGATATTTTTAGAAAAAAACTTGCAAGCTCCTCCCTCCCTATCTACAGTGTGATAAGGAAAACCAAATCAGTTCCTGACAGCAGTTCAGACCCTCAACAACTTTCTACACCTACCAGCCTACCCTAAAGCTTAGAAGCTAGTGAAAAGTACCCTAGTGTACACCTATTTTAGATCTTTGTAGTTCAAACTACCAACCAAGTGATAAACGGTAGTGGCTGCTAGGATAGTAACCATAAGTGTAAGCTGCCTATAGTATTGACTTAGACTTAGTGTCCCGTCGCTGAACCTTTGACCCGATGGAGCAGCAACAAGCGCAAGGAGGCGACCAGCTCCAAGGATGGCTCCAGGACGATCCCCAGCCGGCTCCAGCCGAGTACCGCAAGCTGATGTTGAGTAACCTGCCGGAGTACCGAGGGCCGCCCAAGCAGTCCTGGAACTCCCACATCCGGAGGCTGGAAATGTCATGGGCGGCTTACCGCGTACCCCCCCATGACACACTGAACCGCCGCAACGCCCTTTTACTATCCCTGGCGGGGCAAGCGGCGGAGATGGCCTCCCACCTGTTTGGAGAAGCAGGCCAAGCCTTGACCTACGAACAAGTCAAGGCCGAGTGTGAAATGTTATTTCGTCCAGCCTATGAGTCCCAGACCCTGAAGCAAGCCTTCAGGGACTACAGGCAACACTCGACGGAGCCCATCCAAGCCTACATATCCACCAAGTGCGCGCTGTACAGGGAGGCCTACAGCCATGAAGACCTGGAATTGCTCATCGATGAGCTTAACCGCGGCATCCGCAACGCCAATGTGAAACGCGAGATGATGGGACATGAGATCGCCTCGGTACCTGAGTACACGAGGCGAGCCATGTTCACCGTGACCATGATCACCAAGCAGCTGAAGGAGGGTGTGTGCCTAGTGGACGCCACCGACGGGCTCACGGGATCGGCCAGCGTCCAGTTGCCCCAGTACGATGATTCGGAGCCAATGGAGATTGGCGCCTTGGCTCCGGGTCTCCACCAGATGGGGAAGGTTGCACCAGACGACGCCTCCAAGATTCCAGGCCGCTGCTACCGCTGCCATGGGAAGGGCCACCGAGTCAGAGACTGTCCTACGCCTATGGAGGTCAGCCTAGAAGAGCGACGCACCCAGCCCCGCCGTGACCGTTCTGCCAGATGTGAACGTTGCCATTACTCAGGCCATACGGCAGCCGAGTGCAAGGCTGACTGGGACCAGGTAGCCGGCAGGAGACGTGTAGCCGGCAAGGGCGCTCACTCAGGGAAGCCCAGCCAGGTAGCCAACATGGAAGGGAGCGCGCCCCCAGCAACACTCCAGCAAGCAGCCGCCCCCAGCGCTGTGGGCCACTCAGAAGGAATGCCGCAGTTTGGGACTATCCCAGCCAGGATCAACGTGCTGGGAGGAGCGGCTGAACCCAACCGGGTTGGCCTGGGCTTCAGCCTCAACCACATGGGACCGGAGTTTGTGCAGCCAACCAACATTGCGGAGCCAGAAGTCCTGCGGCCTCTGCCATTCAGCCTCAACATGATGGTGCCTGCCAGACCGAGTCCCCCGAAGGAGGAGGTAACCCCTGTCACCCCTAGCAAGAGCGGAGGGGCGCTACCCAGCGCCACCGGGACGGTGTACGGGGAGGCCCTGGCGGCCGCCGAGCGGGAGAGGCGAGCGAGAGGCGCTAGCCAGCGAGTCTGAGTCGATGTATGGGGCGCCATCCGGCGTCGCCACCTGGGAAGGACGAGAGGTGCGGTCCCGCACCCCCAAGCTGATGTCTGGGGCGGCAACCGCCGCCGCCACCTGTGAAGACTGGGGGGTGCTATCCAGCGCCCCCACACTGGTGCCTGGGGCGACAACCGTCGCCGCCACCGAGAGACCTGGACCCCGGAACGAGCCTGCAGCCCCAGAGGGAGGGGTGACATCCGTCACCCCCAGGCAGCCAGCGCCCCCAGCCAGCAGGGAGAGTCCAGCTATCCATCATCCAGAGCCCCCAGCCAGCGGGGAGAGTCCAGCTGTCCCTCATCTAGAGCCCCCAGCCAGCAGAGAGAGTCCAGCTGTCTACCACCCTCAACTGAGCCAGGATAAGTTAAAATTGACAAATGCATTGTACCCAAAATATTGTAACCCTCCAGCCTTGCCTGTGCCTCCCGCACCAGAGGCTGGGGAGATTGAGATCTGGGGTTATCCGGACTTGCCTGTGCCACATGCACCTGAGTTCCTAGGGCAGGGGAGGGATGTAATACAGGGCGAGCCTGTGCCACACGCACTACAGCCCCATGCCACTGGGCATGCCATGGACGAGGGAAGGGCCACCTTGAGGCTAGGGGAGCCGACGCCCAGACAGGCGCCAGTCGCCTGTCAGTCCGTCATTGGGGAGGGTATCGGGACGCCCCGGGCGTCTAAAGATAACACTCAATGGAAATTTATATCTAGCCAGGAGCAGTCCAGCAGTATCCAGCCCCAGGAAGCAGTTGTGGCCAGAGCTGAGAATCCCCAGATGCGCGCGTGAGGATGGTGGCTGTCTGGCAGATTCTCCCATTGGTGGATGGTTCTGTGGGGCCTATTGCTAGCAGCTGTGTGGCCTATAACTAGTTATGTCTTAGTAGGGTGGGACTGTGCCAACCTCACCCATGTCACCGCCTTCAACAAAGAGCAGATGTGTAGCAAGGAGCCGCTACACCAGGAGGTGCCTCTGGGCCATGAGGTACATATCCTACAGCAAGTTAAGATCCGGGAGACCACGGGATATAGCTGTCAACTCACAGTGTCCCAGTGGACATTTAGGTGTGGAGTCTGGGGCCACCTGAAGGTGACCTCGGTCCCCACCCTTGTGCGGCCAACCAAGATTGACCCAGAGACGTGCCGGGACCTGGCCCGGAGCCGAGTCTACACCCTGCCAGGCAAGACCAAGCCATTGACGTTCCAGCTGAACCACCCCCTGTTCTTTACCCTCGACATGGTAGGCGCACTGGTCAACAGCCCCGAGGGGGTGGGTTGTGAAGGGGAGGACGTCCATTTTGAAGGCCAGCTGTACTGAAATGAGTTAGTGCTCCAGGAGCGACGGCTGCTGGTCAAGGAGGAGACCTACGTAGTTGAGAACGGACGGGTGGAGTCCCAGTCCGACCACCTGACCCTAGCGTGTCCCCAGTCCGAGCTGTCCTGTGTCACTGGAGAGGCCACGTACGTGTGGGACCACCTGGGGAGAGATTGCCCCTTGAGGCTGATCCGCAGCCTCCAGCCCAGCCTGGTGATGGATGCGTTCCTGGTTGACCATCAGGCACAATTCTTTATCAACATGACTACCCCCACCTCGATAGTGAACTGCGACTTTGAGGCCCATGCCACCAACCACCCAGCATTGTTCGTGGCAGCCGACCCGGCCGCGGCAGCGTTGCCCAGAGTATCGGCCAGGGACGTGGATGTCCCCCTCCAGGCCCAGATACAAGCGGGTTACATCGGATTTACCCTGGAAACTCGAATGCGAAGCGCAGCAGCAGAAGAAATAGCGGCCAATTGCTGGGAGCTCCAGTAGCTAGACCCGGCCCATCCGGTGCGTGTCCAGGGGAGCACGTTCTCTATTTTGAGGGGAGATGTATTGCTCCAGCTTACCTGCCAACGTAATAAGTACGTGGTAAGGGAGAGCAATGAATGTTGGGACAAGGTGCCGGTGGAGCCCACAGGATTTGTAGATGCCGTGACAAAGGTGTATAGTGGTCACGCCACCAAGATTCCCTGCTCCTCCACCTACCCCCTAACTGTACACGCCGAGGAAGGGTGGATAGAGCTAACTCCCGCACCTAAGAAGAGGCCGCCCCCGCTGGATACACCCAAGCAACTGCTGACTGAGCCCTTGGATGACTTTAGCTCGGGAGGATTGTATTCCCAGGCCGAGCTGAATGACTGGCAGCAGCTACTAGCGTTCCCGGCGTATAAGGCCGCCATGCTGACCGGCCTGTCGTATGGCTCATGCGTCCAGCAAGGCAGCTGTTCAGCCACCGGAGACCATGGGATCGTGTCCTACAATATTGACCGACTGGCGGAGGGAGGGGAGGAGACCCTGGATGTCTGGGCTGGATTCAGACAGGCTATTCACGAGTGGGGAGATGGCGCAGCCATACTGTGTCTGTTGCTGTTGATTCTCAAGCTGCTGGGAGACTTAACCATCATCTCCCTGGCAGCTGCACAAGGAGGTGTACGGGCCGCCCTGAACGCGATGTCACAAGTATTTCTGTATCACCCAACCTTGTATCGTAAGGCCTTGGCCAGGGCCAGGATCACCCATGCCAAGTCCCGGGACTTTTCAATGGACTGGGATGCCATTCCTATTGGCCAGGAAGCAGCCGAGGAAATGGTGTCCATGAAATCAGCCGATAGTGGGAATGACCGCCTAGGCAAGCCTGGGCCGCACTCTGGAAAGCCCCGCGGCCCCTCGGGAGGCCAGGCTGTCGCCCAGACAGTCAACCTGGTAGCCAGTGCTCCAGCCGCTGCCAACGCCAACCAGAATGCCCCGTTGCTGACCGGTCCAGCAGCGGCTGCGCACCATGCCAACCTGACACCCGCTGGCGCCGAGCTACGTGCCCAACAAAAGCCAGCCTCTACCTTCTACCCCACGTTGGGGGCCCATCAGCTCTGAAAATCACCACTAGGATTCCATTGAATTGTTACCTCTTGTAAATAATAGTCCCATAATGAGCGGGCCGAAGGCCTCAACCACTGTCGGAAGTCTGGTAGGGAAACCCCCTCCCAGCCTTCTGAGGGGAGAGTTGTGGTATTTGGCAACCTTGAGCCATGTTCTATGGCAACCCTGACCTTGGTTCGGAGAAGGGCCGAGGGCCCTCCCCCGAGTACCGGGGAAGGGGTCAGCCTGACCCCTCCCTATGCTTTAAAATTAATGATAAATTTTGACAGCCTTATTATGGTTAAGCTGTATTGTTTGGTTCCCCCACCCTTTCCAGGGATGGGGGATCATTATTGCCCAATCTGATTATTGTATATGTATTTTATATTGATTTTGCTTTAGGATTATTTATTCCAATCTGTGTATTTATTATTTGTTGTATATAACTTTTGTAAACCTTAGACCCTGAATAAAGTAACATCTGAATAGACTCTGTCTATTATTAGTGATTGCTAGAGAAGCGCAGCTTCTCTATAATATATGTGTCCACGTCTGTTCGCACTGCCGTAATCATTTGAACTTGGGTGTCTGCCATTTAACCGAGGCGGATACCACAGTTGCACCAGATTTTTTATGTAATCTTATTAAGTGATACTTGAAGCCGGTTAAAATCACGATACCCCCTTTACCCCACATCCTCCCCTTCTACTGGATTGGATGATGAGATCCACATTAGCAACCTAGATTGAGGACAAATTTTTCCCTGTCAATATATCCAAGTATTCTGTATCCATTGCTGTAACTTAATAGTTTTGTCTATCTGTTTATAAACTTTTAGAATTGTGTAATTGTTCGGAATCGATGGTAAAACAAGATAATAACACTCATACAATTTATACTTACAATACAGAAAATTTAAATTTTTAAAGGTAGATATTTTCTATAACTAGTGTATGTAAGTCCGCCCGTTCGTCAAGGTTAGCTCTTTTCGTTAATTTAGGCATGTTAGAATATTCCTATCTATTTAAAACTTTAGATGATTATTCCTGTATTAGTTACGTACGATTCAGAAAGCAAAACAACTTCATAATCCTTAACAGAAAGTCTATTGAAACCATGTTGATTTTTTAAAAACTTTTTGACAACCTTTTTTGTGTGACATAATTTTTTGGAATGATGATTTTAAGCGAAGCATCTCTATAATCAAGCCATAAAATGTATGTTTGTCCTAAAACAGAATGAAATATTTACGCATATTTGCAACAAGTTTATAGACAATTAATACATTTAAAATATTATTTTCCTTATTAAGATTTGGTGATTCAAATATAATGAAACATTTAATTCCTATTTTATATGACAGACTCTACTCAGATATAAACTAAAGCCATAGAGCTAGTGTACTTCAAAACAAAAGTACTTAAAACAAGTCACAAGTAAATAAAATTACACTAGGACTGACATACTACAAAATGAATTATAGTACAGTTACAAAGCAACTGCGACTTGTGTGCAAACAAATTTAATTACAGAGTAGATGCACTTCAAAAACCAAACGAGTACGTCAATTACTAAAAGTGGTGCAGCATTTTTTTATATTAATTTTTTAAATCCCTTCATTTGATATTTCCGAGGGAATTTTTATAAAAGTCAAAGCCAGGTCGAACAACCAAGCATAATTAATGATAGCTCAATTTTTGGTACAAAAATCCTGAGTATTTAGTAAAGGAACACACATAAGAAACCAACCCTGTCATAGCACGAACTTTTTTAAAAAGTTCTAATTGCGCCTGTGTATAGTTAAACCATTCCCCCGACTCTTACTATTTATAATGTCTCTAGTACAACGCTGTTTTATTTAAACTCGAACCCGACACCTCAACGACAGAAAGCCGACACGTCAAAAAAGGCAGGCAAAACGTACAACAGAATAACTGTATAAAAGCTGCACTGCTAACAATTGTAAAGAAGTCACATGTAAATGAAATTTACTACTGGACTTTTTTCTTTCTTGCTTGTCTTTTCTTGTCTTGATAGACAATACAGTACATTTGACATTTTCCTAGCAGTATTAAATATTAATACAACAAACCCTCTCTCTTTCTCTTTCCATCTCTTGTCATTGAAAAATTAAATGTTTATTAGATTTAAGTCGGATTTATGCTTTTATTTAAGAAGTTTTTTTATTAAGTTATAGATTTACGATGAAATTTGGTGAAAATTTGTTTATGCATTTTTAAAAAGATAAATTGCAGAAAAAAATATGTATCTGCTATAGACACTAGCCTTTGAATATACCTAATACTTTTCTAAAGTCAAATTACTATAATCACTAGCTGAAACTTTCAACCTTAAATAATACTTGACTATGGTCCAATTTAATTTTTATGTATAATATGTATTTAAAATTGTTAGATATTTTCATTGTGACAAAAATATACAACATATCAAGATTAAACATAATCGATTTGTAACTACTTGGATGTTACACCAGTTTCCCATGTACTCTTATCAAGTGATACTTGCAGCTTGCAAAATAACGATACCACCCATCCACCCACCCCCCTGTGCACCCACACATTTATTTCTACTGAATGAACGAACTGATCAACAGATCAGCATCCTAAATTGATAATTTTCCATCGTCAATATAGCCACAAATTCTTTATCAATTGTCTACTACTATTATAAAAATATAAATACTACTTTATCTATGATTATTATTTTTACTAAAAACTAGACGTTCAGCCTTTTATTCACATATGTATTTATAATACTTCACATACAAACAAGTAATCTTGATTCTGATTATTTTGTTTAAAATTAAATATGTTAAATAATACGTCAACAAAGAATACATGAGGTTTCTAACAATACATTTAGCTTTTTGATCTTCACTCTTTGTTAGATATTAGTGGCTTCGCCCCGCCCCACGAGAGGAGAGTTCTTGGAAAGTTGCACCACGTTTTAACCCATAGTTGGGATTTTTTAAATGGTTGCGTAGTTTTTCTTGTTTTGGGTTGGTGCGGGTGTCCCATCCCATGAGAAAATAGACTAAAACCACCATAGGACCTGAAAAGAGAGCTCTTTATACAATACATATAAAAAGTTAAGTGCTTTTCATCTAATTGGTTAGGTTTTGTTCTCTGACTTTTTATACATAATTACTTTTGTCTTATGTTCAATCTAAGAAGGCAGACCTTTATCTTGTTTTTATTGTTAAAAGAACTAAACAAAGAAACTCATAAACGTAACAGGATGACTTTCCGTCTGTTTGTCTGTCTGTCTGTCTGTTTATACCGAAGGATCTCTCTTACCGCTGAACTGATATATTTCTCCTTTATGATGTACCTTCTTACTTATTCTTAATCTTAAATGATTATTAAAAATTAATTCTTTTCATTAGATCCCAGAATATTTTGATATTTTGTTAAAAGCATTTTTTAATTAAAATCTAATTCAGTTTTATGTAGCATCTCTATAAGTTTCCGTTTACCTCACTGACTCTTTCCCAAAGAAATGAATGATTTTTTATATTATGATGTACACTAAATAATTTTCCTAAAATTATATTCTTCAAATTTCCTAGCAGGGATTGGACAATTGAGATTAAATCAGAACCTCGCTCTCTCTACAAATGTAACACAGTTATTCATTCCATATAATAAGGTATAGCCAATAAGCGAAATACATGTAAAGTAATATTTTGGGAACAGTTAAAAAGGTTGTCTATTTTACAAAGTGTTGCCCCCAAACGACAGCTATAAATCACGTATAGATTTTTTCTCGAATCCATTTCGTTGTTGGTATAAGCTGTATTCATCCTATGCATCAAATACACATCTACACATCAATGACATGGCGATTAGGTCTTTCTAAAGTCTAAACAAAAACAATTTGCTCAATTTTTCGTCCTAGTAAAACATATAATGATAAATGTTGGTAATATATTTCAAAATGGGGCTTTTACACAAACATATTTATTAACAACTAACACCCCCCCCCCCCCCTTTTTTTATTTTCAACTTTTAAGAAAAACTAGTTTATAGCCCCAGGTGGCGGAATCGGACCCTATGCTTAACCAAAAGACTGTATAGTCAACCTTTTATTCTATTACTATTCAAAAGCACCCTAAAAATAATCTAAATAGACAGCTTTCGTACTTGCTAAGAAAACTGGTATCATTCTTATGATTTTTATTTTAACATTCGTGAAAACTGTAAGTAATGCGAAGCTATACATGATTTTTCAGCATGGTTGAGATCCGCTTCTGATCCAGCGGATATTATCGGTTTCAAAGCGATACTGGAAAAATTTCTTCCATTTATCCAGCAAAGTGCGAAGGGCTACTCCAACTACACAATAGAAACAGGAAGGTAGAGACACAAGTGGACTATCATTAATATTCCTCGTGTAATTTACCTAGGATTATTCCAGAGGATTATTTATACACGATCTAAACATTAGAGTATTAATAGTTTATGTAACCAGCCATTGTCCTGGGTCAAGGAAAGTGAATTAGTTTACCCCAACATTAAGCCAATTTTATGAATTCAAAAATTTTAAATTATCACGCCATGATAAATTGTTTCCAGTATGAAATTTAAAAAAAAACAATTTGTGATTATTTAAAATGATCGTAAGTGATCCATAATGATTATTGAAAAAACTATCCTTATCATTGTTATTGGTTGAAAAATTGAACCCTACGAGTTTGGAACCAACCAATAAAAAACCATTAAAAGTTCTTGAGCCAACGAATTAGATAACATGGTTGTAAAACTTCTCAAATAATTTTTTGTTACTCTAATGCAAAAACTCTAATATATTTTACATCTTTCTTGGCACTATCAAAACATGTGTAAAGTGTTTACCTATCAATTTTATTTATATTTACCATAGCTCAGCAGCAGCCGCTAGTTAGCTAACATAAAACAAGGATGACAACATCCAAAAAAGCGAAGCTCTGAAATGGTAGGACAAAAGGGCAATAACACTTGTATAGTGTCAGAACTGAATAATCAGAATATAAATGTATAAGAGTCAAAGCAAAATTGTAAGTAAATTTGTTGAAAAATTGCTCGATGCAGGAAAATGTTTAAGGACATACTTACATTTTTAGGACTTGATTATAGAGTTGCTTTGCTTATAATACTGCATTTGTTGTCCCAGGAATCATTATACTAAAAATCAGATCAATCGGAGGATTAGATAATATAAAAATTTGTTGTTAAAAATCAACATGATGAAAATGGACGCACGGACATTCTAGTAACGATTATAGAGTCACTATGCTTTCTAAATTGTACCTACCTACTACAGTGATTACCATGCAAAATTTGAAATCGATAGGTAAATTCTAACGTATCTAAATTAACGAAAAAGTTTTACTTTCCGGACGGACACGGACTGAACGACCCTAATTATAGAAAAGCTTCGCTTTTAAAAACAAGACCTTCTTATGCAATCCAAGTTGTTACGCTGAACATCAATTTTAATACATTCTGAAACAAAAATGGATATTATATAGAATATGTAAATATAAAGTGTGTTACTTTTTTATATGTTTCATCATTATTTTGCCACAACTCAGTCAAAAATGCTTACAAAACATACCTTTTTCGACCTAAAGTACTCAAATAGTTCCTTTACAAGCCCCATCAATCAGTTTTGAGATATCTCCATATTTCAAGGAAAATTGACAAAAAAGGCAAATTTGGGTGTTACCTTTTTATATGCTCAGATACAATAAAATCAATAAAAAAATACTTATTTATACTTTTCTCTCATTTTTAAAGTTTGATTCTGTTAAAGTAAATATTCTTGAAGGGGTTTATGCATTGATTTATACAGAAACATAATATTGGGTGGAAATAAATTGTATCCAAAAGTATTCTTTTTGAAAAATAAGAAATTTATCCTCCATCGCCCTAGAGGACAGCTGCTGACCTCTAGTGTTCATGGTTTTGTTAAATACATGTTAAAGAAAAAAATTTGCCAAAAAAGTACATAAAAAAGTATTTTAATGTGTTAGAAAATTAAATTGTTTAACTTCAAATTTGGGGAAGCTGACCTTAAAGATGCTCTTACTGGTGGTGATGGTGACCTGGAAGGCATTGAAGTACATGAGCATTATGGCAACACAACTTCTGATCTATGTTTTGATTTTTATATTCCTAGCAGCCTCCAATCAAGAGAAATCCCTAAATGATTTTTTTATTCTCAAATTCATAAGGTAAATACTGTGATTTTAAAAGTTCTTGTTGTATTTTTTCATTGGAGGCTGTTAGGAATTTAAAAATCTTGAAGGGATTTATGCATTGATTTTACAGAAACATAATATTTGGTGGAAATAAATGATCTTCAAACGAATTTTTTTTTGGAAAATAAGAAATTCAACCCCCATCGCCCTAGAGGACAGCTGCTGACCTCTAGTGTTCATGGTTTTGTCAAGTACATGTTAAAGAAAAAAAAAGCCAAAAAAGTACATAAAAAAGTATCTTAATGTGTTAGAAAATTAAATTGTTTAACTTCAAATTTGGGGATGCTGACCTTAAAGATGCTCTTACTGGTGGTGATGGTGACCTGGAAGGCATTGAAGTACATGAGCATTATGGCAACACAACTATTGATCTATGTTCTGATTTTTAAATTCCTAACAGCCTCCAATGAAAAAATACAACAAGAACTTTTAAAATCACAGTATTTACCTTATGAATTTGAGAATAAAAAAATCATTTAGGGATTTCTCTTGATTGGAGGCTGCTAGGAATATAAAAATCAAAACATAGATCAATAGTTGTGTTGCCATAATGCTCATGTACTTCAATGCCTTCCAGGTCACCATCACCACCAGTAAGAGCATCTTTAAGGTCAGCATCCCCAAATTTGAAGTTAAACAATTTAATTTTCTAACACATTAAGATACTTTTTTATGTACTTTTTTGGCTATTTTTTTTCTTTAACATGTACTTGACAAAACCATGAACACTAGAGGTCAGCAGCTGTCCTCTAGGGCGATGGGGGTTGAATTTCTTATTTTCCAAAAAAAAATTCGTTTGAAGATCATTTATTTCCACCAAATATTATGTTTCTGTAAAATCAATGCATAAATCCCTTCAAGAATATTTACTTTAACAGAATCAAACTTTAAAAATGAGAGAAAAGGAAAAATAAGTATTTTTTTATTGATTTTATGGTATCTGAGCATATAAAAAGGTAACACCCAAATTTGCCTTTTTTGTCAATTTTCCTTGAAATATGGAGATATCTCAAAACTGATTGATGGGGCTTGTAAAGGAAGTATTTGAGCATATTAGGTCGAAAAAGGTCTATTTTGTAAGCATTTTTGACTGAGTTGTGGCCAAATATTGATGAAACATATAAAAAAGTAACACACTTTATTGACAGAGGAAATTTGTCGTCAAGGTCAAATTATGTTCTTAACATGGACCTCAATTATTGGTCAGTTCATTCGCCACTTCGGAGGCGAGGGGATGGGGTAAAGGTGGTGGATGGGTGGTATCGTTATTTTAGGGTTTATTAGAGTCTGATTAGTGTACATGAAAATCTGGTGCAACATCCAAGTAATGATATACCCATTTAAAACCTAACAACCAAAAGATATATATTATCTGTGTATGCCCTGACAAAACATCTAACAAAATCTCCCGGGTTTTTTTTTCAAGGAAAAATCTAGGAATTTACTTTGATGTTTCTTCTTTAAAAGAAACATACTGATATGTATTGTTTAATGTTATTGTGTTTACAAATTTTAAGATTTTGGTGAGAATTTTAATACAATAGCAAAAGAAATTATAAAATTAAGATTAGTTGACCACAAGATATTGATTTAATCATTTTCATTTTATTACTCATGGAATATTGTCTATAATACGATACAATACATGATTTTTCAGCAGATATCAATTAATTTCTACTCAGCGGTTAGCGAGATCCTTCGGTACAGATAGACACAAAGAGATTCTGTTACTTTTATATAAGGATTGATGTCTATCCTGTAAATTATTTGTTTTTTAGATTACTTATTCTTTTCAATTACCACAATACAAAACAACTTAATAATTTCTGGTGAAGTAATAGTATAGTCTTATGAAATGTTGAAAAACAAGGATGAAAACAGCCATAAAAAAATATCTAAATAAGTCTATTTATAATTTTAACTGGACTGGTTTGATAGGACATTATGTCGGTAAAAATATCTAAAGTGGTTAAAATGAATATGGTTATTCATGGAAAATTGTCTGCAATACGATGTTATAACTGATTTTTCAGTATGGCTGAGAACCATTTTTAATCCAGCGGATATTAATCGTTTTCGAAGCCATACTGGAAATCCAATTTCCCCTTGAGTTTAATCACTTCATTTAAAAGGTCAATTATAGTTACTACCTAAAATAGAGGAGAAAGATAGTGCGTGTGAACAATTCAAGACCCCCCCCCCCCCCTCCCGGCCCGCCCCTCCTTAGCTGTCCCCTTATTCTGACCGTTAGGGGTAAAAGGTAGAATTTGTTTCATACCATAATACCACTATTATTACATATTATCTTTCTTTCAGGCTACATATTAAATTATTAATACCAATTGACTTTGACATATGTAATAACTAAGGTATAAATCCTAATTTTATAATAGCCTTGCTTATAAATACAAGCTTCCATTTCAATTATAGAAAGTTCCTTGTGAATTTGGTATTCAAAAGAATAATAAAAGAAATCTTTTGATGGAACAAAGATTTAGATTCTTTTGAAGGCTTATTCATTAAATGTTTACAGATGAAAACAATATTTTTTCATATGAATTAACAAAAAATAAAAATTAGATAAGTCATAGAAATAGGGCGTAACATAGATTCTAGTTTTAAAATATACTGGCATATATACTATTACTTGGATGTTGCACTAGATTTTCATGTACTCTAATAAAGTGATGATCGCAGCTGGCAAAAATGACTATTCCCATAAACCACCCCAATTACCCCATCCCTTCCCCTCATACTAGGTGAACGAACTGACCAATAATAATATTAATAATATTGATTGACGACTAATTTTCCCCTGCCAATATATCCTCGGACTATCCTATATCCCTTGGCTGTACACAGTTGTACACATACTAAATTTGTTCCATATATTTAAAGAATATGGCCGGTATGTTTATAAATTCTGTATGATGTGTTAAAATTTGTGCAGTCCTCTCTGTGTGTGTATGTGTGTATACCTGTGTGTGTGTGTGTTTAAAAACCTGGAATTGGAATAATAAGAATTAATTAATTCATTATGAAATACAATGTAGGTAACAATTTTACATCAATTGGGTTTGTTTACTTAACAATTAGTTGCATCTTTATATTTTTAAAGCTACTCTATAACTCCTAATATTCGACTGTCATCTAAGTGTTTTGGGGAATCGTGAAGTTGACCTCTGTTCATTTTACAATTTAAATTTTTTAAAAGTAAAAATATATTTTTTTTGGAGGTGGGGGAAGTTCATTCTTTCTAAGGCGATTTCTGCTGGGAGGTTGGTGGTACCTTTCCAATATAGTTATAAACCTTCCTAGGGCCTAAGAGAAGCTATGAAAACCATATATGTTATTGTTCAGTGGCTAGCGAAATCCATAGGTACACACAGACATCCTGTTATTTTATGTAAAAGAACTACAATTCCCTATTATCCATTAGTAAAAAAAGCAATTAATTAACATAAATGTTAGATGGGTAGGTACTCCTAGTATATGATTTTGGCAGGTAACACTAATTTCATGTCAAATATAATATACAATTAGACAAACTTTACATATAACAAGGATAAGAACTATTAAAAAGTGGTAATCAACTTGGGTAAATAAGAACATATTAAATTTCACTCCTATATGTTTTTTTAAAAGAGTATTTTACCAGCCTTTTTTCTTAAACAGCTTTAAGCTGTTGCAGACATACCCGCGATCGTGGATTAAAGCGTAGCGCTCGTCGTCGCGGAGGTGATGGGACCGAA
This sequence comes from Acartia tonsa, assembly GCF_053477335.1. NCBI lineage: Eukaryota > Metazoa > Arthropoda > Copepoda > Calanoida > Acartiidae > Acartia > Acartia tonsa. The sequence goes on along the minus strand of NC_137261.1, from coordinate 8,885,153 downwards.
TTTGCTGCTATGTCAGATGCGTGATATTAAGAGTTAGAGTCGGGGGAATGTCTTAGCCCAGGTCAGGCGCAACTCATTACCATGCACAATAAGGACTTTTAGCCAAAGGTCGTACAATTAAAAGGTTGGTTGACTATTGGGTGTTGATTTAATTAATACCCTGGGCGATTGACTACGTTACAAATACACTGCAATTCATATGCAGAGCATGTTTTGGGTGGCGCGGAGTGGACTTTTACCCAAAGCCCCAAAGAGGTCATGAAGCCATTGCAGACGGACAGATGACAAAATTGCAGAGAATAAACGCTACTAGTACCTTAAGATTAATTATAAATGCAATTGCCTCACACAAAGGATTTGAGTGTGCCTATTTATTCCAAGGATTTGGGACATATCAACCAAAGATGTCCAATGGTGAGGGTAAAGGGGTGTTTAACCCCCCCCCCCTCCCCTCAAACTTTGAAAACCCATATTTACCCCCGTAAAAAAGCTTGGACGTACTTAGCAATGACAGGTTAGGTATTGAACTCCGTAAAATAATATAAGATGGTTGCATTTGTGACATAGAATTACATTTTTTCTTAAAACAAGGATGACAACATCCATAAAATTTTAGCTCAACAGACAGTCCATCGAATATTGACATTGTATTATATGTCTAGATATTTAGATATACTAATATTTCTTTCAAGTATCCCTAAACCCTGAGAAACACACCGTTTTGTATTCTATGTTACAATGTTTGTAGCCAATTGATCTATTCATTTAGTATTCTATACAGACCATTACCCTTTTATCAACCACTTCCATGCACACACATTTCTCTTTCTCTCTTTTTCTCTCTCACTCTCTCTCTCTCTCTCTCTCTCTCTCTCTCTCTCTCTCTCTCTCTCTCTCTCTCTCTCTCTCTTTCTTTCTTTTTTTTCTCTTTCTATGTTAAAAAAACTAATTTAATACAACGATTATCTTCCTGTTTTTCATTCATTATATTTTGCAGTATCTTTGATTTTTTATTGTCTATATTTCAATCGTTTTTTTGGTATTTTTTTTTTACTTGCACATGGAGATAATTGTGTTCTTTTCTTTTTGAAAGTAGCAAAAAAAATAAGAAAAAAAATTTATTCCTCTAAAATTAATCTTGTACACAAAGGTTTATCTGTAATGTATAACCTATATTATTCAAATTTATATAGAATTTACGTGGATATTATGACGGAGAACAATGTAGTCAATTTAGGTTGCTAACATTTAATTCGTTTATTGGTCAGCTCGTTTCTCCAAAAGTATGGAAGGGGATGGAGTAAAAGGTGTAAATGAGGGGTATCGTTATTTTAGCCCGCTGCGAGAATCACTTTATCAGAGAACATGAAAATCTAGTTTCAAATCCAAGTAATAAGTTATCCATTGTTGTTCAAGGGTTTATATAAAAGTGTGTTTTCTATTTTCCAAAAGTGTTACATTATCAAAATATCAGAATCGCAATTAATATAAGTAGAACACTATGCGTAAGTGAAGGCACACTTTACATTGGTATTCATCGCAAGGTATTATGTTGATATAACATATTCTCTTTACCAAAACTAGAATAATTACATCCATAATAGCACAGCTATAGTAAACATTACAGGATATTATGTTGACATAACATATTCTCTTTACCAAAACTATAATAATTATATCCATAGTAGTACAGCTATGGTAAACACTACAGGATATTATGTTGATATAACATATTCTCTTTACCAAAACTAGAATAATTATATCCATAATAGCACAGCTATAGTAAACACTACAGGATATTATGTTGATATAACATATTCTCTTTACCAAAACTATAATAATTATATCCATAGTAGCACAGCTATAGTAAACACTACAGGATATTATGTTGATATAACATATTCTCTTTACCAAAACTATAATAATTATATCCATAGTAGCACAGCTATAGTAAACACTACAGGATATTATGTTGATATAACATATTCTCTTTACCAAAACTATAATAATTATATCCATAATAGCACAGCTATAGTAAACACTACAGGATATTATGTTGATATAACATATTCTCTTTACCAAAACTATAATAATTATATCCATAGTAGTACAGCTATAGTAAACACTACAGGATATTATGTTGATATAACATATTCTCTTTACCAAAACTAGAATAATTATATCCATAGTAGTACAGCTATAGTAAACACTACAGGATATTATGTTGACATAACATATTCTCTTTTTAGGGTGGAAATTTGACAGAGGAGAAATAAATATAGCCAAAATTTCAGCAAAAAACGAAATTGACAAAAACGCACCGACTTTTTGTCATAAACGTGACTGTATTTATGCAAGTGGTAGAAGTGGCAGCACCCAATTCTCTTTACCAAAACTATGATAATAATTTATGTAGAATATATGGATATTATGACAGGTTGCTATTTCCCCTGTCATTTATTGGTTCAATTAATTCATTCAGTAAAAGGGGAGGGTATGGGGTAAAGAGAAGATATGTTGACAAAACATATGCTCTTTACCAAAACTATAATTATATTGGATGAAGAATATATGTATATTATGACAGGGTAAAATTTGTTGTCGATTTGGTTGTTATTTCCCCTACCATTAATTTGTCAATTCGCTCATTTAGAAGGAGGGAAAGGATGGGGTAAAGAAAGAGGAAAGGGTGAATTGATATTAAGCCCGCTGCTTGTTACACTTTATTAGAGAACATGAAAATCTGGTGTAAGATCAAGAAATAATAAACCCATTGGAATAAATATGTTTTGAAGAAGCTTTAATGAATTTTGTCAACTATTTTTCCGAATTTTTTGGAGGTTTTTTTTTAGTAGGTTTGCTACCAATAAAGCAACATGTTACACGCCTAAATTTAACCATTGTCTTTTATGGAAAAACTTAAATTTGATATTATATTCTTTTTAGAGAATAATATTTTTAGTATCATAATTTTGTGTGAAAGCTTTAAATAAGACATACAAGTATTATAATTCACTTTGTATGTCCGCCCGTCAGTCCGTAACGGTATGAAGAAAATGCGGTTTTCTCCGTTGTCATTCAAGATAGATGTCTGAACTTTTTTGAAACGATTCACTATACTAATGAGCATCCATTATGTGATTTACTTTGTGCATCGGTCTGTCAGACATGCTACAAAATACAAATATGAAAAATATGAAAAAATATGAAAAAATATGAAAAAATATGAAAAAATATGAAAAAATATGAGAAGGGTTCCGTGATTTTTTTCTCGAATATTTTCAAACTTGATTTTAACAAATATTTCTTTAAATCTCTTCATCCGTATTCTGGCCCATTTATGATTTTTTGTACTTCTCTACTTATGGAAGTTGTCATCCTTGTTAAAAGTTTTGGTTCATAGGTCATATATTTATTCATTTCATAGTAAAAAAGAAACAAAAATCCTGTTAATTCATAACTACATAATTTTCTTGGGTGCTGTTATTCATAATTGTCTAAATATTCTGCAAATATTTCCCCTACAATTTAATTTGTCCGTCCATTTTTTGCACGTTTGACTATTGTTAATGGGCACAATCCTATGATTTTTCTGTGGTTTGGCCAATAAAGTTAGAGAATAGAGGGAGCAAGGGTACATGACTATATAGAACTATCGCAAAGACCTACCAACACAATCCCATTGCTCAAGAAATTTGACAGCTTAGACTCTAAAATGGCTGAGTTTTATACAGGGTTTTTCATTTTTAGAAACAATACCCTAACTATAAAATTTATTATGTATTTGTGTTTGTCCTTTATAGATAATGCATATATCTTAAAATTAATAAAGTAAAAAAAAAAAAATTTTGGCGTAAAAAATTATAAAATCGTAAAAATCTGGATAGTAATTTCATTACAAGCTGTCTTGAGTACAAATATTTCGGAAAGTAGAGATTATTTCCATTTTTTATAATAACAATATTAAAGTTCAAGTTAACAGCACTATAGATTTAATTTGTTTTTAAAAATATATTTCTTTTTTTAGGAGGCTTTTAAATCTTTATCTTAGTACTAGATAGATAACTTTCTTCCTTACAACTTTCCTAAATAGTTTAACTGTCCATAGCAATGTGAACTGAACCAGTGAAAATGTCTGTTTATATGTCATATTTAGTAGCGAAGCTGCTCTATAATTCACTTTGTCTATCCATCAGAAAGTCCGGATTTTTTTTCAATGAACTTGTAATTAAAATCAATCTGTATTTGCCTTTTATAAAAGGATATTACATCCTAATAAATATATGTAAATCATTTCAAATTGTAGCTCATTTTTGACACTATACATGCTATACTCTGCTTTTACAGTTACCAAATGAATGTAATTATTTTAAATTCCTGAAAATCATAAAAATCTGTAAATTGCTATATACATTTTCAATATTTCATGCAATAAATCAACTGATTTTTGAAAGGCATATTTGTTAAATGTTGCTAAACTTGATATCATCATCCTTGTTAGAATGTACTATAGTATTTGGGTGAACTGAAATTAGTTTCCGAATGTGAACACATTTTCCTAGGTGTTTCCCAATCCTATCTCAATATTTGCAACTAGCTAAAAGACCTTAAAACTTCAAAAAAAAATCAAAATTTGAATGTATTAACGATTTATACATTATACATTCAAAGTTTTAATTTTTCAAATTTTGATTTTTTTTTGGAAGTTTGAAGGTTTTTTAGCTAGTAGCAAATATTGAGATAGGATTGGGAAACACCTAGGAAAATGTGTTCACATTCGGAAACTAATTTCAGTTCACCAGTATTTGAATAAAAAATGTATTATTATTTTTTAAGCTAGCTTTTTAAAAATTACGTTTAAATTCTGTTAGATTTACTGATAATTATCATATAATAATTTTTTGCTTATTTTCAAGGTCTTACTATTCTAATTATATATACATTATTATGTTTAATAAGAAAATTCCGACATTCATCTTAGGTTATTTTTTTTTTAAATTGCTATCTTTGAATTAAATATTCAAATAAAATTACACAGTACAAATAATAAAAAAACAGGTTTTGCTTACAAAACACAATCAAATTAATGGAAACACTTTTGAAAAGATAGCATTGATTTTAAATGATAAATATGCTCTAAATTTTTACAAAAAACTAGGTCAAACATTTATTATTTGTCGTTGATAACAATATCTTATTCTTATACTCTTATTTACAAATAGTTTTACACTAAAATCTTTTGATTTAATTGTTTTAACTCTTGTACATTAGGTCACATGACTTTAACTAATAGTAAAGGTCCCCCAAATCCTTATATCAAAATATACGGTGGTTTTGATTAATTAGTAAAGTTCCTTTAAATCTTATTCCAATTACAGCTTATGAGCTTTCTAGCAGCTAAGTGAGAAAGCAAAATTTCTATCGATAAACAACCTTCTGCAACGTCATGGGTCTTTGAATAGGGAAAATGGTTTCATAGCTATTTATCACTCTATATATATTACTTTAATGTTTGGCCTAAGGGCTAAGAGTTATAGAAATTTTAGAAACCCTTACATTCTAGGCTAGCCTAATTTTTTTGCCCAATATCAATAACTTTGTATCAAATACTTACATAGGGGGGACTGCCATTTACATAGTTCTACATTATTTATATACCTAAACAAAAAATATATCAAATTATAAATTAATGATTTTTTTGGTCACTCCTGTGTTGAAAGAAAAAATGAATAGTTTATTTTTACAAAAGAAGCGTGATTGCGTGATTTTTTTAATAATGGAATGTTATACAATTATATAGGTTATTGATATTCTCCTCACCACCAACATTTTACGGAAAAAAATATACATTCTGTAAACTGTTAGTGGAAATCACATTTTGAAGAAGTGTTAAACAGACCTGAACCTGAAATTACTGCTCAACAAGAACCAGGACATGAAATAGACAAAGATATAAGACCACCAACTAATCAAGAAGTTAAAGCTGCTATACATAGTCTAAAGAATGACAAAGCACCTGGACCTGACTTGATAACTGCTGAAATACTTAAGGAAGACATAGATCTTTCTGCTAGGACTCTAACTGATCTCTTTGATAAAATTTGGAGGCAAGAAAAAATACCAACGGACTGGTCTAAAGGAATAATCATAAAACTACCTAAGAAGGGAGATTTGAACAATTGTGATAATTGGAGAGGAATTATGCTGCTTTCTATCCCAAGCAAGGTCCTATGTAAAGTTATTTTAAACAGAATTGATGAGAAAATTGACAATAAACCAAGAGAAGAACAAGCTGGATTCCGTGCTAAAAGGTGCTGTGTTGACCAAATTTTCCCCCTAAGGACAGTTATTGAACAATGTGTTAAATTTTACAAGCCACTTCATGTCAATTTTGTTGATTTCTCTACGGCCTTTGACTCCATACACAGACAAATACTAAGAAGTTATGGTATACCTAAATGGTGATAATTATGATAACTAAATTTTATGACAATTTCCAAGCCTGTGTTTCAGTTGGAAATCATAAGACATCTGATTTCTTTAAAATAAGACTAAAGTGGCTAGGACATGTGTGCAGAATGGAACAAAACAGGTTGCCAAAAAAGTGCTTAAGATTGAACCCCACCACTGGTAAACGTAAACAGGGACGACCAAAAATGACCTGGAGGCAGAGCACTGAAAAAGACCTAATCAAATTAGAATTGACATGGGGAGAAGCTGAAAAACTTGCCAAAGACAGGAATTCATGGAGGAACAGGGTGTCCATATTCTCTGGACTTCACAGTCAAATAGAGAGACGCGCCTGATGATGATGATGAAACTGTTAGTCAAACATTAATCATAATCTTTATTAGTCCATGGGGAAGGTTTTAGGCTGTTTTGGTTTGGGGTTATGTAAAACTACTCAAACATTCGTAATATAATTGTCAAAATTAGTTTACTTTATAAATTACATCCGTCAGTCAGACCCTAACGCTATGGAGGAAATGTGATTTTCTCAGTTGCTATTCAAGATAAACAGATGATTTTTTTCTAGAGATGCCTTATACCCATGAGCATCCAGTATACAATTTACTTTGGCAATCGGTTTGTCAGTCATTCTACAAAAAATTTTTTTTTTTTAATTTTGTTATTTTTTCTCTATTTTTCTTTTTAACAAATGCTTTCTAAATCTTCTGACACACAGAAAACTGTCCCGAATTTGTATTAATTTTGAGGAACAAGACTCCAGTTACGTCATATTTTTCTTTCCCGAAAAAGAGAAGGGGGAAAGAAAAAAGAGATGGGAGAAAAGGGGGTTTTCCCCATCTCTTTTGAAGAGATTTTCTTCCCCCCTTCCCTTTTTCGGGAAAGAAAAATATGACGTCACTGGAGTCTTGTTCCTCAAAATTAATACAAATTCGGGACAGTTTTCTGTGTGTCAAATCTTCTTATCCGTATTCCCTTCCATGATTTTTTGTGCTTTGCTTCTTATGGATGTTGTCATCCTTGTTCTTCCTAAAAACTTCTGCATTACTTGTAAATTGTAATCCAAGTAAAAACATTGTAAGACATACAAGTTTATAAGAAAAATTCAATTATAATGGATATTTCATGTTCGTTGCAAGCTGGATTAAAACTGATTCCTTTTACTAGTTTGTATTAATATTCTTATAATGGATATATCATAACCTGCACCAGATTCTCAGGTTGTCAAATAAAGTGAAACTTAAACAATTAACCCCTTTCCATCCCCTTTAACCCGCTTAACAATTTTGCTGAACAAAGAGACGGATTTTCATATAAGTAACAGCTGATTTTATGAAATACAAAACATCGATTTCTTGCAGCTTAAAACTGACTGACACAATACATATTAGTAAATTTCGGATAAATTATCCTAAAAGAAACCTCTTAGAAAAATGTGTGTTGAAAGATTAAAGAATAGTTAAAACTTTTGTGATGCATACTTTGCTTGTGGTTTGTGGTTTACATCCGCTTTTTTTTAAATTATGAAAAAATAATATTCTTTGCATGATAATATATAATATATATCAGTTATTATATAGCATAAGAAAATTATTTTAATGTCAAAATCATTAAAAAAAACTTCATCACTTAATTACCTAAATTAATATTGATTATTACTTGTGTGTCATCTTCTAAAATCCACAAAATCCAGATATGTGATAAGAGCAGAAAACTCCAGATAGATATTAGAACAGTAAATACTACCACAACACAGGCTTCCTCTTTTCCTACTCTTAAATTAAGCCATTAATGTTATTAATCTAATATAACATAAAATTGTTTATAAATAATGGTTGTTCCTATACTGTTCAGTAACATCTTTTTTCCATAAATTGCACTTTTACTTTTAGTTTGCTTGCAAACCTTATGAAATATAGATTATAAAGTTTTTTTCAGGAACTTGGGGTTTTACAAATTTATTGTTTTCTTTGGATTGTCAATGAATTTGTAAGTATATAATTATCTAGACAACTGTCCCAAGTGGTGAGGAACTTTTTCATTTTCCAGAAAATTGCTTTCTGGTCTTTTGTAGTGACTTGGCTGTGTTGATATTTCCGACGCTATTAACTAATATTCAAAGACCCAATTAATGGTCGGCACAAGTTTGATGAACTATAAATTTTCCACCTTAAATGAAGAAAAAAAAATTTTGGGGAAAGTGCATTTTTTAAAAAACTTTCCCTGGAAATCCGAGGCTTTACTGTAAAGGACAACCATATTGCTATAGTCAGTAACGAGGTTTTTTAGCTACACTTAGACAGACATACATCCTGTTACTGTTCAAAAGGATATAATTATCCATAATTCCCTGAAAGTTTCACCAGGTAACAAAACCAATGTTTAAAATATTGAAAACTTTAAGCTCTACATCATGATGGATCAAATTCACAAATTGTAGGGATAATTAAATTGAGAAAAATTAAAGTGTAAAATACACTACTAAATCTAGATAATTATCAATAATCTTTTCCGTTATCGCTTCAAAACCGATTAATATCCGGTGGATTAGAACCAGCCATACTGAAAACTATGTATAGCATCGGGGCTCAAAAAACTGGTTTTGATCTTAGCGTGAAATTAATTGCAATAAAAACTTATTGTATTGGCAATTGGCAATTAATTTGATTTGTAAAGATTTTCACCAGCTGTATAATGAGTATTACCACAAAACTTGCGACACAATACAATCTGTCCCGATTTTGTATTACTTTTGCGGAACATGATTGCAGTTACGTCATATAGAAGAAAATCTCTTCAAAAGAGATGGGGAAAACCCCCTTTTCTCCCATCTCTTTTTTCTTCCCTTCTACTCTTTTTTTCTTTCCCCCTTCCCTTTTTCGGGAAAGAAAAATATGACGTAACTGCAATCATGTTCCGCAAAAGTAATACAAAATCGGGACAGATTGTATTGTGTCAAAACTTGCAATTCCATAATGAACAGAGGAAAGACCACCCAATCCAACAGATGTATTCAATAAACATGTAAAAATTGGAACTAATTTAAACACACAAAGTGTTCTATTAAGCTTATAGGATCCCTCACACACTCTGTCTGTACGTGTGGTTGTTTGTAATGCATTAACAATTATTTACAGTAATATAACGCTTGTAAAACACACTTTTTCACACATTTTGAGGCAGATGGCTGATTTTTTAAAAAGATATTGCTGAACAATGCGTACCACTGTGTCCGTTTTTCAGTAATGCCATGCATATTATAAAAATTATCAAGATGAATTTATGAACTTTGTAAAGTTGATTATATTCATACATTAGAGTGAAAAAATAGCGGAGGAAGGTGTCAAATAACTGTATGTCCCCCTCCCGTGCCGACTTTTAATTGGGTCTTTGTATATCAACCAATAACGTCATAAATATGAACACATTCAAGTCGCTACAAAAGAGAAAAAAAACAGTTTATTATTCTGACTTATATATAAAAATCATCATTTACTATTTTATGACCGTTTTCGGTCTTGTTATTGTGTGATAGTAAAATATTTTTTATCGAATTGACCATTTAATCTTTTGAAAAATACAAAGATACTTTATATGTACTTATGATTGCAATTTCTCCAATTCTTATATCTCTGATAAAAATTGAATATTTTTAGAATATTAAATGCATTTATCCTTTTTTACTCTTTTTTCCATAAGAAAAATACAATAAATCATTTGTTTAAAATACATTTTCCTTAATACATTAAATAGATATAAAAATATTTAGAATGACTCTTCAAAATGTAGTTAGTTTTATAAAGCCCAGCACTAACTAACGAACAATTTTTTTAATTTAATAATTGTTAATATAATGTTTGAACGACAACTAGTCTAACTCTGGAACTCGTAACAGGTTGGTTTGGATTGTGAGTATGTCTCTGATCAATGGATGCAGAATTTTTCGTGGACAAGGGAAAAATTATCGTCAATTTAGGTTGCTAACATGGACATCATTCATTTATTGGTTATTATTATTATTTGATTCTGTATTTGTCTTAATTTTACATAAAAAGTTTACATCTGAAATATAAGAGTTATTATAACAATATTAAATAAAAACTAATCCAAAATATTCTCTTATTAAAATGTGTCAGTTGATTGTAAAGCAGAAGTAAAAAGAGAGAGAGAGAAAAATTGCCATCTAACATAAAAAGTGTACATTTAAATTAAGTCAAGACTAATTCATAAATTAAGTCAAGACTAATTCATAAATTAAGTCAAGACTAATTCATAAATTAAGTCAAGACTAATTCATAAATTAAGTCAAGACTAATTCATAAATTAAGTCAAGACTAATTAATAAATTAAGTCAAGACTAATTCATAAATTAAGTCAAGACTAATTCATAAATTAAGTCAAGACTAATTCATAAATTAAGTCAAGACTAATTCATAAATTAAGTCAAGACTAATTCATAAATTAAGTCAAGACTAATTCATAAATTAAGTCAAAACTAATTCATAAATTAAGTCAAGACTAATTCAAACTTAGTTTGATTAGTTTATTGGTTAGTTCGTTCATCAAGTAGGGGAGTGGGTAGGGGTTAAAGGGGTTGGATGGAGGTATCGTTATTTAAGCCAGCTGCAAGCATGACTTGACCAGAGTACATGAAAATACGGTGTAACATCCAAGTCATAATATATCCTTTTAAACATTTTGACTTAGCCGACTCGAAGGCAATACAGAGTAGCTTCGCTGCTAACAAAAAAAAGACAAACAAAGATGATAATAAAGTTTTTTATTGCGTATCGCCCCCCCCCCCCCTCCCCCATCCCATGTGTGTCCCTGACATTCCACTGACAGATTTGTTTGTTTTGGTAATGAACTTGTATTTAGTTTCTAACAACAATATCCTACACAGAATACAGGGATAACACAAAAGGATGTGGAATTAATCTTTTTCAAAAAAATATATGTGTAAGATTTTGTCTTTGTTAGCCCGAACGAACGGAAAACTTTTGCTCAATTTGTTCATAGCATGACAAAAGACAATAATACATATATCCCGATGTTAGGAGCATAAACAGTACGGTAATTAAAAGGAATATGCCTTGGCCTGTAAACAGTTATGACTCGTCTTAAGATCCACATATAGGATTTCCAGACAAAGGTTTATATGATCATATGTTGGTTATCAGTAATTTAGCGCTTTTGGAGTCCCCTGCTTCAACGGAGTCCCCTGCTTCAACAAAATAGCTTAAATATCTTCTGAGATATAAGGCAACCCACAATCCATAATCATATGGTTTTTTCTATTAAAGATTGAGTTTAGAATTGAGAATATTACTTATCAATTCTAATCTGCTCCTTTCTTTAAGAAATCCATTTTTAAAATTCATGCAATTTATGAAAATTTTTGTATAAAAGAAATATGAGACACAATTTTATTATTATTATTTCTTCTGAAATAATACCAAAATTGTTATCAATAGGGTTAGGCATAAGAGAGAAAAATATCCCATCTATTATTAAAAATATGGGGGTTCATTGCTTAATAGCTGTTTTGAGGAAAAGCACCAAATTTCGACTTAACTTTTGTTGTCTTATTCTATAAGTAACAGGACGTGTGTCTGTACCGAAGTATCTCGCTAACCGCTTAATTTTTAAACAAAAGTTGTTAAATAAAAGAGTGAAGGATGCGAAAATTGACTTAGACTCACTCATAGTCAGAAAATTATCATCAAACAGGGGAATTCCCAAACATTTTTAGCCCATCCCCCCCCCCCCCCAACCGATAAAGTTGCGGCAAGGGGCCCGACTGTTAAGGGTTAACTGACATGGTTCTCCTTTACAGTGTAGCTTCTCATATATGTTGGATGCCGATATTTTATCTTAAACTTTGATGTAAAGTGGGGGGGGGGGGGGCAAAGTCCCCTTCCACCTCCACGGCCGCTAGAGTTGACAAGAGGCGTAGCCGCTTGTATGAAAAATTAAAATTCTTAGATGTATAAATTAATTTTGATTTTATTCCAAAGGCAATCTGTTTATTTCTGAAAATATCTAAAACATAATTTCTTTCCTTATATGTTATATTAGATGATAGATGTATTTTTAAAACATGTGGAGGTGTCGTTAATTAACCAACAATCATCCTATTTTATAAAGGAGTAAGCGTTTTTTGTCTGTCCCGAAGGATCTCGCTAACCGCTGAACCGATATTGTTTTCCTTTACAGTGAAGCTTCTTATAGGTCCTGGGAAGGTTTTAAACTATTTTTGGGGAGGGTGTCTTCACCCCCCTCCCCCCAAAAAATATTTTTAAAAATCTTTTGAATCTCAAAGTTAAAATGGGATGAGGTCGACCTTTTCCCCTCCTACCTTAAGTACCCCTAGAGGCTTCTAGGGGCGTAGCCGCTAGTTGTAAATATTAGCTCAGTCCTTAAATCAAACAAAAAAAAGGTGCAGCATTAAATTTACTTGGTCTTTATTAAAGACTAGCGGATACGCCCCTAGAAGCCTCTAGTAGGAGGGGGAAAAGTCGACCTCATCTCATTTTAAATTTGAGTTTCAAAAGAGTTTTAAAAATATTTTGGGGGGGAGGGGGGTGAAGACAGCCTCTCCAAAAATAGTTTAAAACTTGCCCACGACCTATAAGAAGCTTCACTGTAAAGAAGAACAATATCGGTTTAGCGGTTAGTGAGATCCTTCGGGACAGACAAAAAACGCTTATTACTTTATATAATAGGATATAAAATTATTTTTAAGTTGGAAGCTACTTCATATGTGTTTGTATACGTCTGTCTATCCTTATGTCTACCTGTAGTTTGTAATATGGGGATGAATGATTTCTATTTCTAACCCTTTAACATTTACTAGCGGCTACGCCCCTAGAAGCCTCTAGTAGCACTTTAATTGTTTGATTTTTTGTTGCGTTCAAGTTTAAGTTAAGGAAAACCCGATCGGTTCAGCGGTTAGCGAGATCCTTCGGTACAAACAAACACACAACCACACAAACATCATGTTACTTTAGTATAAGGATATAATTGTGAAATAACAGAAATTACTCAAGATACTCTAGCAATGGCGCCCTTAAAGTACCAGCTGCTTGGAGAATGTATAGTCCTACTATGTTGTCACCTTGTAGGAACGAACACAGTAATAGTGTCTGACTGATTATGACGTAACAAAAATAATAGCCAATGAGAGGCCACTATAAATTTTACCATTGGTCAATGACGGCCTCTCATTGGCTAATTTTTTTTTGTTACGTCATAATCAGTCAGACACTATTACTGTGTTCTGTAGGGACGAATAACGTCCACGCTTTTTATCGTGAAGGAGTTAAAAGGAGGAGTTTAAAAGGTTTGAGGGGGATAATATAAATTTGACCTCACCCCATCTGTAGGTGAGATGGACTAATGAAACTTGCTGGAGATACTATCAGATACCTAGTGAAAACACTAGAAAAGACTAGAGCTCTCTATCCCAGCTGACTTGGCTGTAGTACTCCGACAAAGTGGATCGTGGTAGATTTTAAGATGTCAAAAATCTTAAAAATTTCTCGGTTCTTGACTTCAGGGGCCCATATGGAACCTTGAAACTCGTTTTAGACTATGTATTGCGCTGATAACCCTATCTTAATCTTCGTGCCATTTTTAAAAAGGTATAAAACGTTGTTCTAGCTTAACTGTGGCCCAAATGAGAGCCGCCGTGTCAAAGGGTAGCCTTAAAGATGGGTTAATTTGGATCCTGCTGTTACTCACTCCATAAGGAGATGTGGCTTCACAGCAGCCCCAATCTTAATCCAATGGACTTTTGGGCCTGGAGCGCAGTTAAAGCATGAACCAATAGACGCGCCCATATAAAAAAGACCTCTCTCATTGCTCCTATTATGGAGAACTTCGCCTGCTTGAACAGGGACATGGTGACCAGGGTCGGCAAGCAGTTCAGGGGGCGGGTAGAGGCGGTGATTGAGGCTGGTGGCGATTTTATTAAATAATCTAATAGTCATATACCTAGGTTCCTTCCCAGTTTTTAAAATTTAATAAAATCTTTAAAATTGACAATTTTATGTTTATTTGTTTAAAAATAAGAAAAAGTCCGGATTTATGTGGTGCACCCTGTATACATTAAAATGATTGAAAACAAAATGTTTTCTTTCACATTCAGTTATGTCGGTTTCATGTATTAGATGGGGGGAAAAATATACGCACGTTATTCCGTCTATCTAGTATCTATCAGGAAGTAAGGGATTTCAATTTAAGAGTTTTCGCTGAAAAGCAATGAAAACCAGATTTATCAAGAAATTTGACCAAAATTGTAAAGGGGTCATGGTAATAAAATTTAGAACATAATTAGTCCTAAGAAAAAAAAATCATTTACTTGAAATAATTATCAATATATCAAATGTAGTAAACATTCTGTAATTAATCACTAGAAAAATCTTGTTTAGAACTTCGTCAACCCTTCTCATATATTTTAAACTGCCACCTAAATTCAATGGGCTCTTAGATTGTTTAATACATAAATATCACAGTAGAGTTTCTATACATGAAATGACATTTTCTTGGGAAAAAATATTTATTAAAACCAGCCATTAATAACAAATTTTCTGTCTGTTATATTCAAAACTAACTCAGCTAGTTAGCGGGGCATTGATAGCGTAGACCAAATAAGAATAAAAGGATACTATCTAAACAAGGACATTGGGGACATTTATTACACTAGTCCCTAAAGTTTTAGTATAACGTTTTCTTATTTGATTTAACCACTAATTGTAATCTACGGAAGGAGCAATTTTGTGTATCATTATAGTGCATAAATTTATCGGGCATTGTCTTATCCGTTTATATGCCTGGTTTCTAATATATTATTGTCTCGTATCCAATAGCTGGAAATTAAGTATTGAATTTGGCCCACTCACAGACTAACTAAATT
Source organism: Acartia tonsa (assembly GCF_053477335.1). Classification (NCBI taxonomy): domain Eukaryota; kingdom Metazoa; phylum Arthropoda; class Copepoda; order Calanoida; family Acartiidae; genus Acartia; species Acartia tonsa. The sequence continues at coordinate 8,869,768 of NC_137261.1, read as the reverse complement.
TATAAGCCAGGTTTTTAATTAAATCTTATAATTTTATCTTCTTTAATACCAAGTAGACTGTAGCCCTAGTTTTAAGTTTACCTGAATGAAAGGCCGTAAGTGGTTAAACATGCTATAGAAAACCGTTGTTATACATAGTAATTCTTCATACATATACAATGTAAATATGTAAGATTTACTTATTAATATTATGAGTTTTTTTTAAGAAAGAGGATCAAAACTATCACATTCCATAGTCTTTTTTAAAGACTGACCTCGAGTTTAGAATTAAAATGATTAGGTGTTGTTTACACTAAATTGTAATTCTATACATTTTAAACTGGATAATCACGGAACATAAAACTGAGAAGAAAAAAAATGGTTTAAACATTTATATTACACTTAATTTGAAAATTTTATATATAGAATGATTTGATATATTTACTGTTACTACAACTACACTGTTAAAAATAATTTTTTTATTTAGTATCAATTGATACTCTGGAGAGTATTGGAACCGTAAGTACGCTACAACTATATAATTAATATATAACACTATATAACACAATAATTATTACTATACAGAACCCATACATTTTTTTAGTATCGATTGATACTCTCTAGGGTACTGGAAAATACGCTACAGAAATGTTTATTAAAATAGTACTATTTGATACACTCTAGTGTACTGGAAAATACGCTGTAGAAATGTTTATTAATTTAGTACTATTTGATACGCTGTAGAGTATCAGACAATACGCAAGAGAATGATTTATTAAAATAGTAACTATTCATACCTTCTAGGGTACGAATCTGTACTGTAAAGAATAATTGAAACAGACACAATTCGTGCACACCTCTCATGGAAGTGTTTCTGCTTGGTCGTTTTAGACAAAGATGAAATGTTACTTTTTATGCTCAGATTTATAGTTTTGATTTTTGTAATTATGACTGACCATAGTTTTTTTATTTTTTAGGATAATGTTTAGTCCTAAACATCTTTAAAGTCATTTTTTTTACTAAATTTACATTCAAATTAATGTTTTATGGCTCTGCTTGGTATGTTTGTTGATATAACAAAATGTATATGTACATATAATAATCATATATTATAAACTGATCTTTCATACAAAGTAAAACAGTTTCATACTCTACAGAGTATCAAAAATTATGATAGAGGGTATCAAAAATTGCAAAGTAGAGTATTAAAAACTTACTTCTACCGTATTGAATATTATTCCAAAGAGCGTATCGGATAATACTATACAGACAAATACAATATTTAGTACTACATATTACTCCATAGAACACTAAGTATTACTCCATAAAGTATTGGAATCTTCCTTGTATCGTAATAAGGTTTTTTTCCTAGAACCTACGGATTGATACTATACATTAATGTGAAGAATATATAGTATTATCTGATGCTAAAAAAAAAATTATTTTTAACAGTGTAGCCAGGGTAAAGGGAACGATATTCTGACCAAGAACTCGAAAGGAAAATTTCCCCACAACCCTCTTCCCCTTTTCCTCCCCTTCTTTCCCACCCTTCTTCACTTACATGACAAAAACAAAATATACTACCAGATACTCAATAAGGTTTCGTGATTTTTGTAGAATTGTTGGTTAGACTGGCTACCCCTGACAACTAGCGGATATGCTCCTGGACCCTAGGCGGTTTGTATAATCTTTAGACAAAAAAAACCTTACTACGTTATCAGAATAGGATTACAACTACGTCAATTGTAGAAGATGAATTCTTAGTAGTAATTTCTATTATAATTTGTATCAGCATATCAAAAGCATTTTCTTAGGGAGGAAGGGAACAAAGACTATATAGTTAATATACAATCCTTTCTCTCCTCCATTTTATCTAACTACCAAAGATTTAATTTTAAACCTGAAAATTGAGAGGAAAATTAATTTATCTTTAATTTAATCCCTGTTTTTTAAGATCAACTTAAAAGGATTATATTATTCAAGTACCACTTAATTTTTTATGATTGATATTTATTACAATTTCTCAATAACTATTATTTACTCTTTTTAGTAACGGATCTTCTTTATACAACATTCAACTGCCACTATTTTTTATCGAATTTCTATTTCCTACACAATAAAAAAAGTTATTATCACATCATACTATAGATGGACAGCTTTCAGCGGATATTAAAATTAAAAATTTTAAGATAAAAATCAGTTTTGTTAGTCTCGAAAGGCAGGGGCGTCCAAGCTTTTTATTTTGGGGGGGATACAAATTTTTTAGGGGGGGGGTAATTCGTGTTTTGGGGGGGTAAAATGGCGCGCGAAGCACGCCGCAAATTTTTTTTACCCACCCCCAAAATTTTTACCCCGGGGGTAAAATTTGCTTGGGGGGGTAATTACCCCCCCTGAAATCTGTTGGCAGGGGTAAATTTGGTTTCCCCCCCCCCAAAATTTACCCCCGGGGTAAAATTTTTTGGGGGGGTAATTTAAATTTTATTAAATAAATAGTATTAAAAATGCGCGTGAAGCACGCAAAAAATTTTTTTATTAGAGATTTTTTATTTTGGGGGGGGTATTTACCCCCCCAAAATTGTTTGGGGGGGTGGTAAATACCCCCTCCTAAATGGTTGGGGGTGCCTACGGCACCCCCAGGGTAGGGGTAAATTTTGAATGAGGGGGTAAAATGAAAAAAATTTTGGGGGTGCCTACGGCACTTCCAAAATCGTTTGGGGGGGGGTAATCGCCCCATTACCCCCCCCCCTTGGACGCCTATGTCGAAAGGTATATGTTTTTTTCTCGCGTTTTTTTGTGATAATTAGGGTAGGTTCATCTGGCCACAACGGATAGCTCATGTGATTAGATAAGGCATGTTAGCATTGTATGTCCTGTGGATTTAAAAGTTGCCATGATGATTCCTGTAACAGTCATGTACGTTTTATATAAAGCATATCAACTCTATAGTCAATACCAGGAGGTCATAATGTTAATTTATAGAATGTTGCCTTTTCAACTTTTTTATGTTTTTCACTTATTTGTAATTGAAGAAAATCCTCCTTCACCACTTCTTTTGACTTGTTTGTTCTTGTTTATTTTGTAATTAATTTTCAATTATTTCTTCTCTAAGTGTTATATAAATTAAAATAAAATATTGATTACATAGTACCTTAGAAATATATTTTTATATTTATTACAATTTCTCAATAACTATTGTTTACTCTTTTTGGTAACGGGTCTTCTCTATACAATGTTCAAGTGCCACTATTTTTATATTTTTTTCGAATTTCTATTTCCTGCACAATAAAAAAAAGTTATTATCACATCATACTATAAATGGACAGCTTTCAGCGGATATTAAAATTATAAATTTTAAGATAAAAATCAGTTTTGTTAGTATCGAAAGGTATATGTTTTTTTCTTACTTTTTCTGTGATAATTAGGGTAGGTTCATCTGGCCACTCATGTGATAGATAAGGCAGGTTAGCATTGTCTGTCCTGTGGATTTAAAAGTTGCCATGATGATTCCTGTAACAGTCATGTACGTTTTATATAAAGCATATCAACTCTATAGTCAATACCAGGATGTCATAATGTTAATTTATAGAATGTTGTCTTTTCAACTTTTTTATGTTTTTCACTTATTTGTAATTGAAGAAAATCCTCCTTCACCACTTCTTTTGACTTGTTTGTTCTTGTTTATTTTGTAATTAATTTTCAATTATTTCTTCTCTAAGTGTTATATAAATTAAAATAAAATATTGATTACATAGTACCTTAGAAATATATTTTTATATTTATTACAATTTCTCAATAACTATTGTTTACTCTTTTTGGTAACGGGTCTTCTCTATACAACGTTCAAGTGCCACTATTTTTATATTTTTTTCGAATTTCTATTTCCTGCACAATAAAAAAAAGTTATTATCACATCATACTATAAATGGACAGCTTTCAGCGGATATTAAAATTAAAAATTATAAGATAAAAATCAGTTTTGTTAGTCTCGAAAGGTATATGTTTTTTTCTCACTTTTTCTGTGATAATTAGGGTAGGTTCATCTGGCCACAACGGATAACTCATGTGATTAAATAAGGCATGTTAGCATTGTCTGTCCTGTGGATTTAAAAGTTGCCACGATGATTCCTGTGACAGTCATGTATGTTTTATATAAAGCATATCAACTCTATAGTCAATACCAGGATGTCAAAATGTTAATTTATAGAATGTTACCTTTTCAACTTTTTTATGTTTTTCACTTATTTTGATTTAAGATAAGATAGCCTCCTTTAGAGCTACTTTTGGCTTATTTGTTCTTGTTTATTTTGTAATTAATTTTTAATTATTTCTTCTTTAAGAGTTATATATTATTAAGTTATTGATTACATAGTACCTTAGAAATATATTTTTAAGTGTTATTTAGAAATTATTTTTTAAAGCGAAGCTTTTCTATAATTAGGACCCTTTTCGTTTGTACTTTCGTAACGGTTAGCTCGTTTCGTTTATTTAAAAATGTTATAATTGTCCTATCGATTTTAAACTTTGCATGATATTTCCCATTACATTTAGGTACGATATAAGAAGCGTAGCAACTTTATAATCGTTACCAGAAAATCCGTGCGTCCATTTAAATCATGCTGTTTTTTCATTTTTTTAAAAACAACTTTTTGTATGAAATAATCAAATTATTCATCTGATTTTGAAATATTGATTCCTAGGGCAACAAGACCAATGATTTGAGCGAGGCAACTCTATCATAAAATTCTATAAATGAAAGTATGTAATTTTACTGTGTCCTATATTTCCGCAATTTTACAACAAAGGGAATAGTAGCTTCTGCAATATTACGTAAAGCTGTGAGTAAGATTTCAGTCAAATGCGCTTATTAGGTCAAACTATGTGTTTAAGAACAGTTAGACTTAATAATCGCATTTGACTGGAAGCTTGCTCACAATTTTACGCAATATTGCAGAAACTACTATTCCCTTTATGTACAACTAGCGGCTTCACCCCTAGCCTCTAGGGGCTTCGCCCTATATAGTTTTGGGAAGTCAACCCTCCTTAATAGAAATATTGAAAAAATTATTCTTTGTTTAATTACTCTGTGGTAAATTAAACCCAGGTTGTCCGCTTTATGCACAAAAATTTTAATTTGTACTAATTAAACCCAGGTTGTTGGCCGTATACACAAAAATTTCAATTTGTAAAAATTAGACCTAGGTTGTTCGCATACACAAAAATTAATTCGCCCCATGTTGCAGTGGGGTTCCCCCACCCCAATTACTGGTTTTTGTTTAAAACAAATTTTTAAAAAAAAATTTGGAAGTGGGGATTTTTTTATTTTTTGGGGGGTTGGGGTGTCCCACCCCCCAAGAAAATAGCTTAAAACCACCAGAGGACCAGTAGGTATATTCCTAGAAGGGTAGAGCCCAATTTGATAAGAGATTTACTGAGATTTTAAAATAAATGTAAAAAAAAAATTGGAGGGTTGGATTTTTTTTTATTTTTGGGGGGGTTGGGGGTGTCCCACCCCCCAAGAAAATAGCCTAAAGCCACCACAGGACCAGTAGGTATATTCCCTGAAGAGTAGAATCCGATCAGTTCAGTGGTTACCGAGATCTTAAGGGACAGACAGACAGACGGACAGACGGTCAGACGGACAGACGGACAGACAGACAGACGGACAGACATCAAGCTACTTTGTATTATAGATTACTTACAAGTTAATATTCTGCCTATTTAGTTCTCTTAAGAGTTAATGTCCTTCCTTCTGATTGCAGATCTTCAATTTTATGGAAATTGTCAACCTTTTTTTAATCCGTATCATTTTAAAGTTTACATTCGCCTATGCTTCTTTGTAGAAGTACCAATGCTATATTTGGTTTGTCTGTCAGTATACATTATGTGAATTTGTTATCTTATATCTTTATTTTTAGCCTTATATTTTCTCCTATTTCTTTAACACATTACAAAATTAGTTCTGAACATAAGAGTAAAACACTAGAGGGGGATGGGGTTAAATAACTGCATCTCCACATCGCAGTTTCCTTGTGTCTTTCAATTGGGTCACTGAAAATAAATCAATGGTGTGGTGTGTATTAACACAGCCAAGTAGCAGGAAATAATTTGGTAGCAGACGAATAAGTTCATTGAAAAAGGATGGGAGGTAGTAATCTGTATATACATCTATACTAAAGATCTGTTTTCTGAACTCCTATAAAGAGTAAACATATTTAATATGGTATCATGGAAATAATATAAAAAAAAATCAATAAATCCGTTACATTTGTTTTCTAGTGTTATAAAATATTTTTCATTTTCTTATCCACACTTTGCTATTTTATAAAGCTCATACAAGAAAATTAATTTTTACCAAAATAATTTTTGTAAATAATGTTATCTAGAAAGAAGTGTTTCTTGTGTATATGTATTATGCACCAAGTTTAAGAAAACTAAGAATGTAAAGAAAGATTAAGTTTCTTCAGAATACAGCTGGTGTTCTAACATGTTCACCAATATATGTGGTACTGAATATAATTTTAGAGGTTTTTATCAATGAAGTCTTCAGACGTCTACTGCTGAAACATAAATTATATTAATGGATTTAGAATAAATGTGGAATTTATGATTGGGAAAAAATTTTAGTCAATTTTGGTTGCTAACATAGATATCAATTGATTGTCAGTTCCTTCATCCAGTAGGAGGGGAGGGGATTGGTTGAAGGGGGTGGATGGGGGAGATTGTTTTTAGCAAGCTACAAGTTTCTTTTTATTAGAGTATAAATAAGATGATAATGAGGTGTAAGAACCAAGTAATGATAAATCTTTTAAAAAGCCTTGTACATAAAAACATAGTTGCTAAAAATGACATATAGCTTGTCGGTCGAACGGATATACTGGTGTTAGTTGGGAAGAGTTATTTCATTTACTTTATTAAATGTCTGGGAGGGATGGTGTAAAAAGCACATTGTCCCCTGTGTATTCTCTACCTTTAGTTTATCTTTAATAAAAAAAGAGCTAGAAGTGTGAACAAATGTGTTAAAATGTGTTATAAGATTTATGCATAAGATGAGAAAATGAGAATAGTTCATAAAATTTGGTTGAATTGAATCAACATTAAAAATTTACTGAGAAACTGCAGATGAATCAAAAAGTTGTTCCTCCATTGAATCCAAATAATACAATGCAATAATATTAGCCCAACAAGGATGACAACATCTATCTATTCCCTCTATATAGAATATCAACAATAACAAAATTAATACAAACAATCAAAAACATGTGAATAGGCAAGAGATGGGGTGAATTATATAGTAAATGTTTTTGGTCATGGGATTCTTGAATTTCAAGAAGTAACAGTATGTGTGTGTCTGTCTAATATATGTATGTAGCTTTAAGATCCAGCTAACCACCGGACCTATATGTTTCTCCTTTACAGTGAAGTCTCTTATAGTTCTATGGTAGTCTCAATTTTTGGAAAGGGTACCTCCATCTTTCCAAGAAAAATCGTCCTACCAAGAAAATTTTTAAAATAAACTTTTTCAATAAAATTTTAAATGTTTGGTATTTAACTAATTAAAGAGCAGAAAAAATCTTCTTTTGATTCTAAAAATATTAAGTATGTTTTATGTAGTAAAAATAAACGTGAGCAAGTATCATTTGAATTTATTAACACAGACTCGTTTTTATCAAACACCTAAAACTTCAATCAACCAATATGCTGATTTTATTGGAAAAAAATATTGTTATGTATGAATACTAATCAAAATATCGTGAAATGAGAATGCAGCAAAACTTTTGTTTAACATTTCTTGCATTTTTTAGGATAAACTTTAAATTAGCACAAATTTAATTTATTTTAATTGTAATTTTAGCAAGTAAAAATACACAAATATTTTCTAGTTTCCATGAGGCTGTGAGGTTTACAACCCCCTTTCCTCCCCCTCCCCCCACATTTTATAATTACAATTCCTCAAATCTAAGGCTAAGTAATCCCTAATTCCCAGGCCTATGTTTTGATATAAAGAAATGTTCTATCAGATTCAAACCTTTGCCATTTGATAGTTATTACCTACTTTGGAAAAATTATCAGACCAATTTTTTCATTTTATTCGAAGATTAAAAGAAAACATTGAAACCTCAAAACATTAACAACCTTTATAGGAATCGCTAAATCTTTCTAGTGCTTGTAAAAATGTTAGTACTGAAAACATTACATCAATGCCATCCCTTTGTCCCTGTATTTAAACGACTTCATGTAAGCAACTTATGGACAAGAGTCGGGGAGGGGAGACAATTTTCAATTTACATATTTTCAATTTGGGCCAATTTTCCTGACTTGAATTTCTAAGAAGATCATAAATTGAATTGGAATATTGGTGCCAATATGCTCGCTCCATACACCCACTTTATTTTAACCTTTTTTAAAATCCCCCACCCCTCTTACCCCCCTTCTTATCTTTTTTACCAGGGATTCAGGAATGTTACAATGGAAAAACAAAGCAAAATATTACAAAAAATCGTTCGCTGGAAGTTGTTTGAGTTTGGGGTTTTTGTTAACACCATAGAACTAAAGGATGACAAGTTCTTAATTAAAAAAGTTTTATTTTTAAATCATAAGTAATATTATATAGGATCAAGCATAATAAACATTAATCTTCAAAGGTTTGCACTTGACCTCCCAAAAATTAGAAATAAATCTGCCTCGAACCTAAAACGAGTTTCCCTGGAAAGGAAATCCAAAAAGACCAGCGGTTGGTTGCAGGTTTTATTGGTACACGAAACACATCCTATAGTATTAATTAGTAAGGTTTTTGGTCTTTAGAAAGGCTAAAGATCACAGAATCTGTTGGTCCGAATTGATTGCAATATAGATGACTTTGGGTGGTTTCAGGCTATTTTCACTCCCTCCTTCGCTCTCCCCTTGAGGCTAGTGGCGAGGCAAATTGTTTCATCAAAGGATACAGAAAAAGACCTTTTTTTGAATGATATGATTTAAAATGGTTGCAACATTTGTTTCATCTTCACCGTTTCTCTGCCATGTTACGTGAAACCTTTACTCTCAACCAGGGAGAGAGGGGACTGTAAATTATTCTAGAGCCCAAAATTTAATTACCACATTCTTTAATTGATTGGTTCAAAAATTTACTTTTATTAAATCTTGATCAGTTGGTTGAAACTGGCACTGTCCAAAAACGTTTCAACCAAACATTATGAATATACAGAAGGTTTATTTTAGTTTATTATCATTGGGGATGTAGATTACTTCAATTGTCTTATTCCCTGATATCCCTGACTCCAACACTTTAAATATTATTTGTGTTGTCTGTTTTATTTTGAAAGTAGGAATGATGTTCAATCGTTGCAACAAGATTTTAAAATCAAAGAAATAAAAGAAAAAAGTTTTCTCGTATTCATTCGAATCCGGTGGATAAGAAACGGTTCTCATCCATACGAAAAAACTATGTCTAGCATCGTATTATATCCAGCCTTCGGCACCTGGGAGCTAAAAAACTGGTTTTAATCTTATGATTGTACATTCTAAATCCGCGGAAAGCCGTTTATAATACGATGCAAGAAAAATAACTATTAAAATCTTAATTTATTTACAAGGGTAGTAAACTCCTATTTCACATCCCCCCCTAGGTAATGTAAGTTTTTGTATAGCTAACCAAGGTTAGACTTAGATCAACCCAAAATAGGTAACAACAAGGATGACAACATCCATAAAAGCGAAGCACTGAAACGGTAGGACAAACAGACATTAAAACTTGTATAGTGTCAAAACTGAATAATCATAATATAAATGTATAAGAATCAAAGCAAAATTGTAAGTAAATTTGTTGAAAACCTGCTTGATTCAGGATAATGTTTATGGACATACTTACATTTTAGGACTTGATTATAGAGTTGCTTCGCTTATTACATTATACTTTGTTGTCCCAGGAATCAATATACCAAAAATCAGATCAATCGGATGATTAGATCACATAAAAATTTGTTGTTAAAAAAGTAAAAAATCAACTTCTTTAAAATGGACGTACGGACATTTTGGTGATGATTATAGAGTTGCTACGCTTTTTAAATCGTACCTAACTATTAAAAGAATCACCATGCAAAAATTTGAAATCGATAGGACAATTCTAACATGCCTAAATTAACGAAAAAAGCTATCCGTTACGGACGGACGGACGTACGGACGTACGGACGGACGGACGTACGGACGGACCGACCCTAATTATAGAAAAGCTTCGCTTTTAAAAATTAGATTTAGCTATATGAAATAAAATTTTTGCAATCATAAATCATAAATATCATTTATTTCACATGTTAATAACACAAAGGCTTATTTAAATTTACCTTTAAATACAATTTCAGGGTGTAGTCCATGGTTTGTTGGTTATTTTCGCCTACCTTGAACCTTTTAATTGCCATAACTTTATGTAGAAGTCCTAACTGTACTTGCTATTAGATAAAAATTTCACCTATTCTAGCTATTGATGTCACGCACCAGAAATTGCAGTTTGACTCGAACCCGCGACATTCCCGACAGAAAACTTGCACACTGGTATTCACACTATGTTGAGGATTACACATATAATAGGACACCAGCTGTACCTCTTACAGTAAACCTTTCTTTTATCTAAACATTTTATTTTGTAAACTAAGCATGACATTGCAGAACAAATATTAAATTCAGATATTCATGATCTCTGTATTATATGATAGTGTATTATTTTATAACCTTAATGGTCATAGTGATTTAGGGGGCTTATTTGTTGGCTTAAGAACTTTGGCTTTTATGAAATTTTGTTTGGTTGTTTAATTAAGTTGAGTGACTGCACCCTTAGCATCTGGGAGAGGAAGAGGTAGATCTAATTATCCTAAACATTCCCTAAATATTTTTAAAGCTTCCCTAAAAAGTACAATCTATTCGAACCAGTATTTCTCGAAATCTTAAGCTGCAGACAAAAAACCTTACTACTTTATTCAATTAAAAGTTCAGATTACATTTGCAAATTGAATCCCCCCCTCTCCAATTATTCGATTATATTCAAGGTGTCAAATTCTGCAATATTCTAAATATTGCGTATCAAAAAGAATTTATGGAAATCCTGGCTTCTTTTCATATATTTTTCAAATTAAACAAGGATGCCATTTTTTATTATAGCTCAGCATACATGTTAATAAATTAAAATTAAAGAAATAACCTTATTGCTCCAACTCTTATGTGACAAAGTCTATGTTACTGTATAAATCATTAAACAATATATCAATTCTTTCCAAAGTGTTATATTGCAAAAAATGACAAATGGGGACCTATTTTGTTTAATTTTATAATTTTTCTGCTACGTAAAAAAATAGTTAACTCCATAAAATATATAAAACTAATGGCTACGCCTCTAGACGCCTCTAGGGGCACCTGAGGAAGTGGGGGTTTAATTCGACGTCTTCATCTTTTATTTTAGTAAAAGTAGATCCCCACCCCCTAAAAATTAATCCTTCCCACGACCTACTTTGTATAGATGAGAACCATATCGGTTAATTGGTTACCGAGATCTTTTGCTACAGACAGACAGAGATTGTTACTTTTTGGTAAGGATACACATGAATGACCTTTCCATCTTGTAAAAGTGTATCGACGTATAGATCTTAATTACAGACAAGACTTGCTTTGCCTAATATCTATCTCATACAGACATACTGACGTGCAGACCCGAATTGTGAAAAGAAAATTGCTTTTCATAAAAATCCATTATTGAATTGTTAACATGATAGTTGGGGTGTGCCATAATTTCCGCAAAAATATCAACAGCGCAAAATCAGAATAGTTTTTTATTGCATCGTATTATAGAAAGTTTTCCGCGGATATTAAAAATTAAATTATAGCCTGGGGCTAACAAAAATGGTTTTAATTTTATAATTCTTATTTTATTATTCGTGGATATTATATGTAATACGATGCCTTTATAACAACTGGATTTGTCATTTATAGTTTGAGACAAAATATATTGATGTGCCCCTCTATTCTAGTTTGGAAGGTTCTGTTTTTAGCGCGGATGTGATGGGTACCATAGTTGCACATTACATATTTATTTTCAATACATGCTAAAAGCAATATTCATCAATTATTTAAATTTTATTTCTTACAAAAATATGTTGGTATTTTAAATAAAGGGTTTATTTATCATTTTTGTATTCTTTTTTTTCGTCCATCAGTCTAACAAAATAACACGCTTTTGCATCATAGTTTGAGATATTTTCTTACAGATCTACATCCTAACAATATTTAGAAAACTAATTCTTTTATATAAATTTGAGTGAAATAAATATTTGAGAAATAAAGAGGTAGCTGAGCTCTTCTTATAAACAGGACGGGATCATCCATCAAATTTATGGAAGGTGCCAGGCCATACATCTAATGGTAGGGATATTTAATCTAAAAAAAATTTATTCCATTTCTTCAGTGTTAACAACACAGGATGGTATGTGGTAGGTAAAATAATAATTCCAAAGTTCTGTTTGTGTAGGAGAAACAGCGTAAAATGCCTACAAAAGAAGACGTCATAAAATAAAATGACTTATGATTGACCAATGTTAAAATTTATACTGGCGTCTCATTGGTCATTTTATTGTATGGCGTCATTTTTTTGGCGGCATTTTTGCTGTCCCAGGTGGGGACTCTGTTACCCCATCCCCTTAAGGAGCCATCTAAAATCCAGGTATATCCCTGGATATCTTTAAAAATATCTAGAAAATATACCTGGCACCAGAAGTAAATGGTGGTGCGACGGCGGTAAAATTTCTCTCTTTCATTTTTTAATCTGAGCAACTTTGACCTTTACCTTGTCATAAGACAAAACCCAAATTTTGTCAAAAATGTGTGGTAATACGACACCCAGACGGACAGGCAGTTTACAGAGTTGCTTCGCTGTGACTTATGATAACAAACCCCCTGCACTAATCTTATTATATCACCATCCATCTCATGACCGCTGTTGACCCCGCAACCCAGCGGTCAAACTGGCCTGCCTAAATGTGGGGAGGGGACTCAAACATGCAACTATCACGCGTCCCTCACGCGCTTATATAACCGGGAGGCGCTGCCTCCCCTTTTACCACCGCTGCCCCCACAGCCTGTCTACCGCCGGGAGCTAAGCCCTAGCGCCCCACACCCCCTTCAAACCTAACCATTGTTATAATCTGTTGTATATATATAGTAAACATTGCTTGTAAATATTATTCAGTTTAAATATATAATTTCTGTATGCTTGAATCCTGCTTGTTTTGGTAGAATAATTAAAGGCTAGGGCTCGTTGAATCCAAACTCGTTACCCTGTGGGCCGAGAACGCTCGGCTTACCAGAACTTGGTGTCAGCGTGTTTCAATCGAGCCTTACAGAAACTAGCCTATTCTACCTCTGATTGGACCCTTTGGCAAGTAAGGGGACAATCAGCCGCCAACTGAGAAGCCAACTGACCCGTGAGACGGCCTTTTTAGGTCGAATTTCCATCATTTTGAACGCAATATGTGGGCCTCTGGCCTACGGCAAGCAGATTTAGCCTGCTAAAAGCGCCAGTTAAGACGCTTTTTCCGTGCCGTGTAGGAGTAGCGCTAGGTGCGCAGCCACGGCAATCGGATAATTTAGCTCAGACGGCTACAGAACTGAGTCTAAATTGGCAAGTGTAGCTGGGACAAGCCCCAGGACACCCAGGCCAAACCTACGAGACAGACAGCTGGGTGCTGGTCTCCTTAAGAAGGCAATGTGTGGCTGCGAAGCTTCAGCACACAAGTAAGCCCTACCACTGCGACGGATAGCAGATTTTGAGCCACAGGCACAGCAGGACGGGACATTCCCTGCCGCTGCCTCCCAGGATTCGAACCCGAGGCGCTGCAGGACGGGCCATTCCCTGCCGCCATTTTCGGGATTCGAACCAGCGGCGCTGTAGGACGGGTCATTCCCTACCGCCGTCACCCCTCTGAACCTTGCAGGACGGACATTCCCTGCTGCCAGTGCTTCCAGAATCACACCTAGAGCTCCTAGTGATAACAACACATAAGTGTGTATAAATGTCAACCAAGTGATAAAAATAAATATAAAATTGTTGACCCAGTGATAATTAATAAGCTCTAGTGATTCGAAGCTACAGTCTAAGCCACCATGGTAAGCGATACCACCATAGCTGCGGTTCGGCCACCACCGAAGTTTCTGCCAACCCCAGCCGAACGAGAGGCCCCCTTGTCTCAAGGGCAGGACCTCCACTTCCCCTGCCATGTCAGGGTGAGGTTTCCTACTCCTGACCCTGCCCAGCATGTACAGGTTGATGCCATGATCGATTCTGGCAACCGTGTACCAGGGTCTGCTGTCATTTCTGAACACCTCATGCACGCAATGGGCGTGCAACGCATGTTGATTCCGGACAACACCCAAATCCTGACTGCTAACGAGGAAGGCCAGCCCCTCCAGGTAATAGGAAAATTAAAAGAGTTATATATGGCAGTCTCACACACCCTTATACTCCATCTATACCACGTGACTGTGGTCCGGAACCTCTCACACCCTCTGAACCTAGGAGGGTATTTTCTCAAGGAGTTCGGAACTAGGCTCTGTTTCGACATGCAACCACCTTGCTTGTGGGTGCGTGGGGAGTTTATCCCACTCCGTGGCGTCCCCATTGACCGGGAGACAGCCGAGAGAGAGCTAAGTTATGAGGGGCCTCTGCCAGGCCCCCTGCCAGAGCAGCCGCGTGTGGTTGAGAAAGGCACACACTGGGTGGACGCTGAGCTCAACGCACACAAGGGGGCTAACCTGCTAGCCATGGGGTTGCCCCCAGTGCCCAAGGTGCCGAGGGAGAGCCTGCCAACAACGTTTCCTGAGATTGCCAGCCCTCCAGAACCAATCTTCTCCGCCGACACCTTTATCAACGGCCAGCCGTGTCCACCTGGCCCCCTCTACCTGGGACCTCCAGCCAGTCCACCAGCCAAGCCCGAGTCCAGACCCGTCAAGTCGCGGTCTGATGTACCCGGAGCCACACTCAACTCCCAGGCCTCAGCCTCTCCGAGCGCCGAGCCCGTCAAGTCGCGGCCGGACACCCACGGAGCCAAGGCTGGACCCAGCACTTTGGCCTCTCCCAGCGCCGAGCCCGTCAAATCGTGGCCGGACGCCCTCGGAGCCACACCTGGCTCCGACACGTCAGCCCCTCCAGAAGCCGAGCCCGTCAAGTCGCGGCCGGTGGGTCCCGGAGCCAAAGCTGACCCCGCACCAGCCACGTATAGGCTAAGCGCTGTCACTCCAACTGATGGCCAGCCACCCCAGCTCCGCACAGCCAAGCGGGTGGTCCTGCCTGGCCGCGGGGTCATGGCGGTCCCTGTTGAGCTAGTAGGCCATCGCACCAAGGATGCCATCCAACTAGCTGCCCCAGAACAGAGGTTTGGGGAGGATCTTGTCATCCCAGAGGGCCTGTATGCCCACAGGCCTGGCTCCGCCACTGTGTTTAGAGTACTGGTGGTAAATGAAGGGGAGATGCCCCTCTTGCTGGATGCTGGCCTCCCAGTGGCTGGGGAGCTGGTCAAGCCTGACATTCTAGAGGTCTCTGATACGCCTCCCCCGCGTCTCCACTCGTTCCAAGAGCCTGCTGAGCCCCCAGAAATGCAGGAGTTGTGGGAGGCCCTGGAGATGGAAGACAATGAGTTCCTACGCAAGGACCCCTTGCTCAAGAAGGAGGTCTGGACTATGTTGTCAGAATACAGAGACGTCTTCTCCAATTCTACCCCCGGCTGCACAGATGTGGTTGAGTTGCAGCTGCGCCTCAAGCCAGGGACCCAGCCGATCCGCCAGAGATTTAGGGATCTGAACCCGCGGCAAGAGGCTGAACTGGAGAAACAACTGGACACCTGGCTACAGGAGGGAGTTATAGAGCCGTCAGACTCCGCCTGGAGCAGCCCCCTGGTGCCCATCAAGAAGAAGGACGGGAGCACCCGCTGGGCCGTCGACTACAGAGCCCTCAACAAGTGCCTGGAACTGGACAGCTACCCCCTGCCTAGGATCCAGCAGTTGGTAGAACGAGCTGGAGGGCACCGTGTCTACAGTGCTTTAGACGCGGTGGCCGCATACTACACCATCCGTGTGTCAGAGGACAGCCGGCCCTGCACCGCCTTCACCACCCCCAGGGGCTTGTATCAATGGAAAAGGATGCCCTTTGGCCTGGCTACGGCACCGTCTGTCTATTCCAGGTTTATTGCAGGGGTCCTAAACCCACTAGGCACAGCCAACCTCCAGTCATACCTTGACGACGTCCTGACCTTCCACCAGGATACCTGGGCCCACCTGGCCAGGCTCTGAGAGGTCTTGGAAGCCCACCGCAGGGGAGGAATCCGCCTCAAGCCAGCCAAGACCAAGCTGTTCCGATCCAAGGTGGATTATCTGGGCCACACCCTCAGCCGTGAGGGGATAGCCATGCAGGAGGACTATATTGACCGTATCCTGGACTGGCCGGCCCCCAGCACCCCCAAGGATTTGCTGGCGCTGCTGGGGTTCTTTGGATACTACCGCCTGTTCATCCCAGAGTATGCAGACCTCACCTACGAGATGAATCGGCAGAAGACGGCCAAGACCCTAACCTGGACGCCTGAGATGGAAGCCCAGCTGCTGCAACTCAAGGACAAGTTCCGCAAGGCCCCCATCCGAGCGCCGCCCAGGTTTGATTTGCCAGCGGTGTTCCAGCTCACCACAGACTTCAGCAGCCGCGCCATCTCTGCCATACTGAGTCAATGCCAGGATGGCAAGGAGAGGCTGATTGCCGCCGTGGGGCGCAAGACAACCGACCCTGAGACGCGCTACCCGTCCTGGAAGGGAGAGATGGCCGCCATTATGTATGGGATCCGAAAATTCCACGGCATCTTGTCCTACCGCAGCTTCCAGATCAACACTGATTCCTCAGCCTTGCTACAAATGAAATCACTGAACACATCCACAGGGATGGTGGCCCGCTGGCAGGAGGAGCTAGCGGCCTTAGACTTTACCGTCTGCCACCGGCCTGGCACCCAGAATACCAACGCCGACGCCCTCAGCCGCCGGGAAGACGCCAACATGCCAACGGCTAGCGCCGAAGAATTAGCAGAGCAGGCTGAGTATATCCACAACCTTTGCCAGCTAGGGGAGTCCGCAGCTAGCCGGCCCCCTGCCGCCCGACTGGATCCAGCTAGAGTATTGGAGGCCCAGACACAGGACCCCCTCCTGCTCCGTGTCCGCCAATGGGTGGCTGATGGCAAAGCCCCAACTAAGGCTGAGCTGGTGGCAAGGAACTAGACGAGCAGCAGTACGCCAGCCGCTTCCCAGCCTTGGGGCTTGACGAGCATGGCCGCCTCACCACCACTGACCAGACCCTGACAGGGGAGAGGACAAGATACCTGCTGCCTTCGGCCCTCCAGCAGGACGCGTTCTTTCTAGCCCATGGGACCCCCATGGCTGGGCACTTTGGGATGGACGCGACTATCGCCCGCGTTGCCATGCACTTCTGGTGGCCCAACCTGGCCCGTGACATCCGTCTGATGGTTCAGACTTGCCCTGAGTGTGTCCAGAAGGTTACCAAGGAGAGACTGAAGCAAGGGATCCACGTGCCCTCCCGCCAGGGGTATCCACAGCAAGTCCTATTTATCGACCTGGTGGGGCCACTGCCAGAGACCCCAGCTGGGAACCGCTATATCCTCACCTGCCAAGATGGGTTCAGCCGGTTTGTCAGCCTCTACGCCATCCCCAACAAGCGCACTCTCACGGTGGCTGAGACCCTGATGCACCGCCACCTGGCCACGTTCGGATGCCCCCTGAAGATCCATTCCGACAATGGAATGGAGTTTACCGGCCAGGTATTCCAGGAACTGGCCTCCAGGCTTGAGATTGGCCTGACACATCCACCACCCTACAACCCGCAGTCCAACCGAGTGGAGAGGTTTCATAGGACGCTCAACACAGGCATGCGCCTGTTCCTAGACAGAGACGATAACAACTGGGAGCCCCACCTGCCTGCCATCGCCTTCGCCTACAACACCAAGGCCTGCAGATCCACTGGCGTGACCCCGTTCCTGGCCTTCTTTGGGAGAGAGGCCAAACTTCCGGTGGACATGGTACTACGGCTGCCAGAGACCGAGTATGCTTCAGTTCCAGCCAACGTCCAAGCTCTCTTGCAGCGCTACTATGCAGTGTATGATGCCATCCAGCAGAAGGAGGAGGGAGCCATCCGGAGGAGCGCGGCAGCTTACGAAGGCACGGCCAAGTATGAGGTTGGAGACTTGGTCTGGTACCTGGCCCCCCGCCTGGTGCCAGGGAAGGCAGCCAAGATTACCAAGAGATGGACTGGCCCCTGGAAAGTAGTGAGGCAAGCTACAGAAGTACATTATGTCATCAAACCTGCCTCTCCAGTAGCCAGGATCTCAGAAGTTACCGCGCATGTAGGCCGACTGCGCAAATACACTGGAGACGTGACTGCCCACCAGATCCCAGCAGACATCCAAGTTGATATGGACGGCGACGAGGATGCCACCGAGCTGACAGTTGGAGCGGCGGCGCCCGCAGCTAGCGACCCAAGACAGCTCCCAGTGCACCAGCCAGCCGCAGCCGCCCCACAGCCTAGCGGCCAGGATCGTGACCCAGTAGAGGAGAACCTGCAGGAGCAGCCCAACGAACCACCGACGCCGCCCGCTCCAGAGCCACCCAGAGATGCCATCTGGAATCCTGATGCGGACATGGAGAACCTGCCAGCCAGCAGCGAGCCTGTAGGAGAGGAACCAGCCACTGCGATGGAAGAGGCCGCCCCAGAAGACGAAGCTGAAGCCATGTGCCCCCTGTTGATGACAGCCATCCCCATCCGGGTAGGAGCTAGGAGACCAAGCAACCTGAATCAAGCAGGCGCCCCCATGGAGTTCTATGCGCCCTCTGCCATCGTCATTCCCCCCTTAGGAACCACCAGAGTCAGCCTAGGCCTCCGTGTCCAGTTACCAGCTGAGGCAGAGCTAATCCTGCAGACGAGGCAAAATTTCCAGCGGCGGGGCTTGGCCGTCGCCAACCCACGTCTAGAAGCCAACCAGGAGCTGACAATGCTGATATCCAACCACAGTCAGACCGAGCAACGAGTGTCCCGGGGAGCCTGTGTAGCCCGGGCTGTCCTCCATCGAGCTGTGCCTCAAGAAGAGCCTGTCCTGCGCAGGCATAGGCTGTCGTATCCCCAGGTTCAAGGCCTGGTGGCTCGGGAGCCACGCAACCCTTGAAGGGGAGGTTGTGGTAATACGACACCCAGACGGACAGGCAGTTTACAGAGTTGCTTCGCTGTGACTTATGATAACAAACCCCCTGCACTTATCTTATTATATCACCATCCATCTCATGACCGCTGTTGACCCCGCAACCCAGCGGTCAAACTGGCCTGCCTAAATGTGGGGAGGGGACTCAAACATGCAACTATCACGCGTCCCTCACGCGCTTATATAACCGGGAGGCGCTGCCTCCCCTTTTACCACCGCTGCCCCCACAGCCTGTCTACCGCCGGGAGCTAAGCCCTAGCGCCCCACACCCCCTTCAAACCTAACCATTGTTATAATCTGTTGTATATATATAGTAAACATTGCTTGTAAATATTATTCAGTTTAAATATATAATTTCTGTATGCTTGAATCCTGCTTGTTTTGGTAGAATAATTAAAGGCTAGGGCTCGTTGAATCCGAACTCGTTACCCTGTGGGCCGAGAACGCTCGGCTTACCAGAAATGATCAAAGTGACGCAATAAAAATGAGGGATTATCCATCTCTTTTTTAGGGGTTTTCTTTCCAACTTCTCCTCTCATCTCCCTCATTTTATTACGTCACGTGGATCATTTTTGACACAATTTAAACACAATTTGGGCTTTGTCTGTCATGATATTTGATATTTATAATAGCAAGGGTGGGGGTTGTTTAATATTTATACATAAATCACTCCTCTCCTCCCATTACCCGGCATATGTTGGGGGGGGGGGGGAGGCTTATTTGTAAATAGTATTCCTTGGTATATGTTTAGAAAGACAATGGGCAAAAATATTAAGAGATCCACTCCTTCTCACCACCCCACCACCCACCCCCCTTGAATTTTTAAAAGCAAAAACAGAGAGCAATATTTTTTTCGGATAAAATCAATTTCCGATGATCATACAGGCAAATACTCTTAAAAGAATAAATCCTAGTATACATTTTCAATATCTAAAAATAACAACATTTCACAAATTTTTATATTTATTGTAAAAAAATCCAACATTTCAATAAATATTGATTTCTCTGATAATACCATTTCTAAGATTAAAACTAATTATTTCTTTCAACTCTCCTAATCCAAGGATCTAAAGGGATAAGACAATGACCGATAAATTGATATGAACTCTCAATGATTATACACAAAATTAGATTACAATTAGTGGCTGAAACGTTTCGACACTAAAATTATGAACCAACCGATCAAACAATAAAAGTCCCCAAAGTTGTCGATCCAACGAATAAGAAATCGTTATTATAAAATTTTTGGGACTAGTGTAATAAACAGACCAATGTCCCCTCCCTCCCTGCTCCTAACCATTACAAATGAAAATTTTAAGCAGGTTTAAATCCCTTTAGCCAGACATCTATAATACAAAGTAGAACGATGTCTGTCTGTTTGTCTGTCTGTTTGTTTGTTTGTAGCGAAGGATCTCGCTAACCGCTGAACCGATCGGGTTCTCCTTTACAGGGTAGCTTCTCATAGGTCCCAGGAAGGTTTATAACTATTTTCTTGGAGGGTGGGACACCCCCAAACCCCCAAAAATAAAAAATACCCCCCCCATAAAAATTTTTTTCTTTTTAAAACTAAAATTAAAATAGTGGAGTCGACTACCTCCCCCCCCCCCCAATTTTTTTTAAAAATCTAAAATACGAAAAATTGGTTTGATCAAACCTCTTGGGACAAAGCCCCTAGAGGCTAGGGGCGAAGCCGCTAGTAAATGATATTGGAACAAGTGTAAAAAATAAGATAAGCTTCTCCCATTAATTATCTATTCTGTCACATATTCTTTCAATTAAAAATAGGCCTAACAGGGCTCTGCAATATAATTATGTATTTGTAGTCTCAATATTTATAGAATTTTTATCATCTTATGCAAATACTATCGGTTACGCCCCTAGAGGCCTCTAGCGGCACGTAAAAGTTTTTCTTATCAATCTATGGCAAGATTATCTGTTTAAAAATATAACCACTGCACATTGGGGCAAATCAATCAAAAAGGGGATTTAATTATTTAGTACCCTTAAAATTCATCCCACAAACATTTCATTTTATACTTTTTTGTAGGCAATTTAACAACGAACAAATTTGCTTTTCTGTTTTTTTCTGTCATTTGGAAGGAACATTGAGATAAAGGTCATTTAATGAAGGTAGATGGAAAATTACCGGATTAACCCCTCCCCAAAAACAGCGCCCCCTTACCCTATCCATCTATCTATTAATCTATCTATCCATCCGTCTATCTATCCATCTATCTATCCATCTATCTATCAATCTATCTATCCATCTATCTATCCATCTATCTATCCATCAATCTATCCATCTATCTATCCATCTATCTATCTATCTATCCATCTACCTATCTATCCATCTACCTATCTATCCATCTATCTATCTATCTATCCATCTATCTATTTATCCATCTATCTATCCATCTATATATCCATCTATCTATTTATCTATCTATCCAGCTATCGATCCATCTATCTATCCATCTATATATCCATCTATCTATTTATCTATCTATCCAGCTATCGATCCATCTATCTATCCATCTAACTATCCATCTATCTATCTATCTATTTATCCTTCTATCTATTCATCTATCTATACATCTATCTATCCATCTATATATCCATCTATCTATCCATCCATCTATCCATCTATCTATCCATCTATCTATTCATCTATCTATCTATCCATCTATCCATCTGTCTATCCATCTATCTATCCATCTATGGATCCATCTATCTATCCATCAACTATTTATCTATCTATCCATCAACTATCCATCCATCTATCTATCCATCTATCTATCCATTTATCTATCCATTTATCTAATCATCCATCCATCTATCCATCCGTCTATCCATCTGTCTATCCATCTGTCTATCCATCTGTCTATCCATTTACTCATCCATCTATTTATCCATCCATTTATCCATCCCTCTATCCATCTGTCTACCAATCTGTCTATCCATCTGTCTATCCATTTACTCATCCATGTATCTATCCATATATCTATTCATCTACCTATCCATCTATCTATCCATCAAAGTATTCAAAATGTCAAATTTGGGGTCATTTAATTCATTTCAGTAGAAGGGGAGAGGATGGTGTAAAGGGGTGGTCCTGTGGATGGGTATTCTTATTTTAGCAAGCTACAAGTTTCACTTAATAATAAATCTATTATAAATGTGAGCATGATTGAAACAAATTTTTATTGGCTAATATTTATATTTATAATGATATTATGATTCTTGTTTACTGTTTATATGTATACTAGCAGTTTCGCCCCTAGTCTCTATGGGCTTTGCTTCAAGAGGTAATTAAACAAGGATGACAACATCCATAGAAGTGAAGCTCTGAAATAGAAGGACAAACGAACACTAACACTTGTGAAGTGTCAGAACTAAATATTAATGCATACAAAATTGTAATTAAAACTGATTAAATACATGTTACTGTTTAAGGACATACTGACCACCACAGGACCAGTAGATATATTCCCTGAAGAGTAGAATCTAATCGGTTTAGTGTTTACGGAGATCTTAAGGGACGGACGGACAGACAAACCGACATTAAGCTACTTTTTATTTTAGATTAACGCCCAGGAATCTAAGGAAAAAAACAATAACCAATTAATGTATGTACATCCCCAATATTGATACATTAAATAATAAATTATATTACAAAATTGATTGTCTGTAGATGACAATTAGTGGTTGAAAAGTTTTGATACTCATCTTAATGAACCAACCAATAAAAAATCAATCAAATTTCCTAAAGTTGTTATGCCAACAAATATAAAAATGTTATTATAAAACTTTGAAGTTTGGGGACTAGTGTAATGTCCTCTCCCTTTCTAAATAAAACTGCTGACGCTAAACATGAAGACCATGTAACTACATTATTTAAAAACAAAGCATTACCAATAGACAGACAGATAGACTACTTGCTAATTCCAATTTAGAATGATTATAAGAACACTTCGTTATTTGAATATTAACTTTACCTTTCCACAGTGAGAGAGGGGAGATTGGGCTGTTTATAAAACTAGTCCCCAAAGTTTTACAGTTGTGTGTTCAAATGTTTTAACTACTAACTTTAATCTACACAAGGGGTAATTTTGTGTATTACCATTGGGGATGTACATCAATTTATTGACCTTTGTCTTATCCCTTTAGATCCCTGATATTTGTAATAATCCATAGAAACGATTATTCAGTTACATTGAAACATCAAACATAAAGAGGTTTAGATTTAGTTTTAGCCCCCCCTCCCTCCCCTCCCAATCATTTAGGGCAATAGAACTTAAAAATATTCATTATCAACTTTAATTCAAAGTCTGATCAAATAGATATTTCTCATAACTATGTTTTTGCGTCTTTTATTTATATGTATTACATCTCACATTTTGACTTTAAAAGCGCGTTTAAAAGATTTTCCTAACAAACTTTTTGTGCACCCAACCTCAGAAAACGCGTTAAAAACCCCTACGGGGGCGCGTGGGGGTAAATGAGACCAGTACAGGCGATTATAATATGTCTTTGTGTAATCAAATATCGTATTTTTAGCCGGTGGCAACCGGTGAAAACATGTTTTCTCTTACTGTCTACTTAAATGTTGATTATAAAACAAACAAAAATAAACTAAAATCTTAACTTCAACTAGAAATATTTAGGACTAATATGTTTAATTTGTGTTTTTTCTTTTATATTGTCAAAATACATGTAGTGCATGACTCACCTGAAGTTATTTTGTCTAATTACGTTAATTCTAAGAGATTTTATAGTACTTTTAAAATTGTTGGTGAAACACAAAATATATGCCTTTTTCTGTAAGAAAATTTTTGCATATCTTGACTTTCAGACTTTAGAAAGCTTACTTAAAAAGCGTATTTTTACGATTCCTTTGAAATCTGATGTACATTGGGTATGATAATACTCATAGAATGATTAAAACTTGATTTGGGGGTGGTGAATTGAATCCCCTTGTTGCCCCTATGTGCACTGGGCAGCGCTAGTTGTATTTTTTTAATTTAGGCGATTCCCTTTTGATGGTGGTGGTCCGAAATAGTTATAAATCTGCCCAGGACATATGAGAAGCTACACTGTAAAACTGAATCGGTTCAGCGGTTAGCTTTATCCTTCGTTACACACCGACAGACAGATATCCTGTTACTGTATTATAAGGATCATTACTTAGAAAATATGTAAAAAAAATAGGACAAATTTCAACAAGTATTTATCTATTCACACATATTCTATAAAGATTTACTGTTTTCTTTAATATCATCAAGAAATATTTATTTATGTGATTTTGACTTTAATATGAGTTAGTTCACACTCCTTTTAAATATAATCAAGACTAGTTTGGGGCAGATAGGATAAATCTATTTATGAACATTTTTATAAACTTAATTTACTCACCTTTTATTTTTTGAATACCTGACTCTAAATTCTAAGAAAGCTAATTTTTAGAATTCTGAGAAAATTCAAATTAAGATTATATAATCAAAAAAAATTTGTCAAAATGTTTTTTTTATCCTGGCATATATTTAAGACAACTGTGTCTTCTCATCGCCAAATTTTAGAAAAATGAATCTTCCCTGATTATTTTATAGACATATGGATCCAATCAACCAACTTAATTCATTTTAACATTTTCCTCCAATAAATTGAATTGCTTGATAAAATCCCTTTTTCTGCAACCCATAGACAACACCTTACCCTTTCATCTTTTAGGAGTGAAGCTATTTTTTTTATTTGAGTTTGTCCACAGTTTATTGTTGCTGTATTATTGATGTATCTAATTGTCCTTATGCGGCTTTTAGGCTATTTTAGGTAAATTAAGGGTTTTGATAGTTATTGTCGACAATAGTGATTTAAATAAATGTTATCATGGTTGACATACTATCGACATGCTTTTTGCCATCTTATGTATAGTTATGTTAATTGTCCTCTATAACAGCATAAAAATTATATGACTAGGCTTCAAGGACGTCCAAGTTTGTTTTTTTTGGGTGGGGGTAAAAAATTGAAAATCAAAATTTTGGGAGTTCTTACGGCACCCCCAAATTCATTTTTTGGATGGTGGGAAATCTTTAGAAAATAGAAGCAGGGACGTCCAAGCTAATTTTATTTTGGGGGGGAGGGTAATCACCCCTTTTCTCTGGCTTGCTTTTTTTAGGTTTAATGCTAAAGGGGAGATTGGGGATTCCAATAACGATACTAAGTGATTCTACCAAATTGGTTGAACAAGGGGAATATAGTTAAAACTTTATTAAATTCTCTTCCGGAAAATTCTGATTTTCACTCCTTAAAAATATTCAATAAAGTTAGAATAAAAATTTTGATATTATTGAATTCTTAGCAATATCTTTAGGGTTGCAAATAGGTTTTATCGGTATAGGACAAATGGCCGCTCCTATAGCCTTTAGGATTTTTCTTAGAGACCAGCAACAGATTAAAGACAGTATTAAAATTTTACTTGCCTAACTGTTCAACACACAGCAATCTTCTTTGCAATTAAACAAGGATGACAACATCCATAAAAGCGAAGCACTGAAACGGAAGGACAAACGGACACTAACACTTAAATAGTGACAGAACTGAATAATCAGAATATAAATGTATAAGTGTATAAATGTCGAAGCAAAATTGTAAGTAAAATTGTTGAAAAATAATGTTTATGGACATACTTACATTTTTAGGACTTGATTATAGAGTTGCTTCGCTAATAATATTGTACTTTGTTGTCCCAGGAATCAGTATACCAAAAATCAGATAAATCGGATTATTAAATCACATTAAACTTTTTTGTTAAAAAAGTAAAAAAAATCAACATGTTTAAAATAGACGTACGGACATTCTGGTAATGATTATAGAGTTGCTACGCTTTCTAAATCGTACCTAACTACTACAGGAATCACCATGCAAAGTTTGAAATTAATAGGACAATTCTAACATGCCTAAATTAGCGAAAAAAGCTATCCGTTACGGACGGACAGACGTACGGACGGACCGACCCTAATTATAGAAAAGCTTCGCTTTTAAACAAGGATGACAACATCCATGAAAGCGAAGCACTGAAACGGAAGGACAAACGGACACTAACACTTAAATAGTGTCAGAACTGAATAATCAGAATATAAATGTATAAATGTCGAAGCAAAATTGTAAGTAAAATTGTTGAAAAACTGCTTGATACAGAATAATGTTTATGGACATAATTACATTTTTAGGACTTGATTATACAGTTGCTTCGTTTATAATATTGTACTTTGTTGTCCCAGGAATCAGTATACCAAAAATCAGATAAATCGGATTATTAGATCACATAAAAATTTGTTTAAAATGGACGCACGGACATTCTGGTAATAATTATAGAGTTGCTACGCTTTCTAAATCGTACCTAACTCCTTTTGTTAAGTTTGAAATTAATAGGACAATTCTAACATGCCTAAATTAGCGAAAAAAGCTATCCGTTACGGACGGACGGACGGACCGACCCTAATTATAGAAAAGCTTCGCTTTAAAAAAAATTAAATTGGGATTGCTTCAATCATTGCATAACTTAATTGAACTAATCAAAGATAAAAACTACCAAAGCCTTTTTGGCCTTGTAACATAGAACAAAATACATAATACATAATTGTATAATTAAGGAACATTTTCCCATAAGACACACACACATACATAAATACTATAAAGCCCAGCATATAACACAGAGTCAAAACTAACTGACAGGTCAATCAAAACGAAGGACATATAAGGAAACTTTGCTTCTAAAAAAAATATTTTGCATGTATCGTTTATCTGTTTTTTTGTATAAATCTTTATCTATAATGACATTGGCAGGGACGTAGGAATAGGTCAATCAAAGATAATAAAAGCTTTGTTGTTACTTTATTCATGTGAATTTAATCATAATGCCTCGACTATTGTACCATTCAGTTAGGAATGACGTTTTTAAAAGCGAAGCTTTTCTATAATTAGGGTCCGTACGTCCGTACGTCTGAGATGGATAGCTTTTTAAATTAATTTAGGCATGTTAGAACTGTCCTATCGATTTCAATTTTTGCATGGTGATTCCTGTAGTAGTTAGGTACAATTTAGAAAGCGTAGCAACTCTACAATCATTACCAGAATGTCCGTACGTCCATTTTAAACATATTGATTTTTTACATTTTTAACAACTAATTTTTATGTGATCTAATTATCCGATTGTTCTGATTTTTGGCTTACTCATTCCTAGGACAACAAAGTACAATATTATAAGCAAATCAACTCTAGAATCAAGTCCTAAAAATGTTAGTATGTCCATAAACATTATCCTGTATCAAGAAGTTTTTTAACAAATTTACTTACAATTTTGCTTTTACTCTTATTCATTTATATTCTGATTTTTCAGTTTTGACACTATACAATTGTTAATGTCCGATTGTCCTACCGTTTCAGGGCTTCGCTTTTATGGATGTTGTCATCCTTGTTTTCTTATTTAATACACAATCAATTATCTTTTATTGCTTGATAATTTCAATTTTACGTCGAACAAGTGGCATTCAAAGTACGTGGTCATGAAGGTCTTAAATAAAATTTACATGATATATATTTAATCGTTATTATGATCAGGAAAGATAAATTTTTCTTCCATTTACCTGTCCCTATATGTATGCCTATATATGCGGTAAACAGATAATTTATAGGTAGGACACATTGAGAATGGTTAAGATGGGATAACATCTCAACATACGTTCACCCTTTCTTATAGGCTCTTCAAGGCTCAGTTTTTAACAACATGTATTTCTTTAATCAAACTTAATCAGTTTTGTCCATAAAGTGACAGTCGAGCGCTAAACCCTCCGTCCTATTTTTATGAATTGAATTTAAAATAAATGTGGATTATTTTTTTCCCTAACCTCAGTTAACCCTACATACAGGGCTATCCAGTACCCAATATAACATAACTTAAAGTAATAAATCAATCAACAAACGAAAACGTTTTTGGGTACATCTTATACCTAACTATTCTTTTAGTAATCTTAATGTTTTATTTGCCAAAACCAGATAAAGTTTAAAAGTGACTTTCAAAAATTTTGCATTAAAAAACCTTCATCTTGTCTCGTACCTAAAACAATGTTATAAATGTTTTGTTTTTAATATTTTGTTTGATTGTTTGAATTGTTGGGTATCTTTAATATTCTTCTTTGAGGGAGAATTTACTAATTTTGCCCTTTTCCTTTTTCTTGAAAATTGTAAAAGACGATAAAGGTTGATTACTTTAGGTTATTTTGTGTCTGTCCCTTTTTGTTGATGTACTTCTTATTCATGGAATTTTCCTTGTTTTATTTAGTAGCGATGCTATTCTATAATTCCCTTTTTATGTTTGTTTGTCCGTCCATCAATCCTATTCAAGATAGACGACTGAATTTTTGTGAGGATTTCTGTACCAATGAGCATCCAGTATATATCTTACTTGGTCCGTCTGTCTATCAGACATGCTTCAACATTTAAAATCACAAATTTATGGGTACATAATTTTTACAATATTTTTTTTAATTGATTTATGACCACTAAACATATGCACTTCAAATCACATTGTATTTTTGTACTTCGCTACTTATGGATACTGTCATTCTTGTTGTATGTAATAACCACACTCTAAAATAGATAGGATACGTAATATACCACTAGTGTACATATACCTATATGTAAATAAGTAGCCTTCATGTAATAAGATGTGTTTATTTGTCTTTGTTTTAATTACTTTGCTTGTTGTCTCTTACAGGGTCCTAAAAATATATATATGTTCTAAAAAATAATAGGGGGGTGGGGGGAACACCCCAATGCCCCAACCTTGGACGTCGAAGATTAAGCTACAAAAATGAATGTTTTGCAACTAATGCAGATATGCTGAATGCCCAAAATGGATCAAAAGGGACCAATTTTAGAAAATAAAGTATATATGTATAACCCAGACAACTACCTGGCCAAGTGGTGGGAACTTTTTCGACTGCTAGCAAATTGCTTTCTCCTCTGTTGTAGCGACTTAACTGTGTTTATATTTCCGACGCTATTGGCTGATATTGAAGAGCCAAGGTACCCACCCTACATAGAGCTCGTGCCTCCTCTTTTCCTTTAATTTAATAGAAAATATTATTTAGAAAAGCCCCTGTAGTCTCTTGATTTCTTATGCAATATTATACACACAGCAAACAAAGAATAACCAAAGAAAGTCTGGATAAAAGCAGGGATCTAATGGCCGATAAATAGATGTACATCCCTAATGATGATACACTAAATTACCTATTCTGTAGATTACAATTAATGTATGAAATTTTTGAAAAAGTAGTTCATCATGCAACGAATAAGAAAACGTTATTATAGTATAATAAACAGTCCAATGTCCCCTCCCTCCCTGGGATAAAAGAGTTAGTTTAGAAATATTACAAGGAAACTAAGTATATTTTTTACCAGAAAAGGTCTGTCGGTCAGTCATGCTATGAGAGAAATGTGTTTTCTCGGCTAAAAAATACATTTATATTTATTAACATGAACGTTTTCTTTCTTGTTTTCTTTTTAGTAGCGAAGCTACTCTATAATTCAAAATGTCCGTTTGTGGGCGTCTCCGTCTAAGGGTCTGTCCATAGATACCAAAATGGGGATTCTTTCGGCATTTTTTAAGATAGACAGCTGAAATTTTTAGGGATTAAACAAGTTCACAATCTACATAATTCAACTAAGTTTCATCAAGATTAGCCCAATAATTAGGGTGCCAGATCGATTCCGAGATTTTAAAGTTTTCATGATTTACTTTACTCTTATTCAAGATAGACGGCTGAATTTTTCAGGGATTAAATAAGTTCACATCCTACAAATTTGATTTTCAAATAGTTTCATTAAGATTTGTCTAATAAGTGTAGTGCTAGATCAATTATAGATTTTTCAGTTTTCGTGATTATTAAGTTTAAAGTTTTTCTATTACACTGCTCTGTAGTTATTTTTTTCCGATATCCATTTAAATTTTTGAGCTTTGCTACTTAAGGATGTTGTCATCCTTGTTTAACCAATGAACATCAGCTCTACAATATACTTTTTCCCGTTTGTCCCTTTATGATTATTTTGTGCTTCGCTACTTATGGATGTTGTCATTCTTGTTTAGATTCTTAATCCAAGTGGGACAGAAAATTACAAAAATTATTTTTTTAGGAGGGAGTCATTATCATACTTACTTCATCACCCCCTCCTTCGACTTTGAATTATGAAATTGTAATATAAAAAAATTAATTATATATCCTATTATATAAAGTAGTAAGCGTTTTTGTCTGTCCCGAAGGATCTCGCTAACCGCTGAACTGATATTGTTCTCCTTCACAGTGAAGCTTCTTAGAGGTTCTGGGAAGGTTTTAAACTATTTTTGGGGAGGGTGTCTTCGCTCTTTAACTCTTTAAAACTCAAATTTAAAATGGGATGAGGTCGACTTTTCCCCCTCCTACCTTAAGTGCCCCTAGAGGCTTCTAGGGGGCGTAGCCGCTAGTATGATTATAAAACGTTTATAATATGATTTTTTTTATGCAATGCAATGTATAGTTCTAAATTTAGATTAATTTCAAATGCACAATAAAATTTATTGTAGACAAATCATTTGTTAAAACTTGATTTAATTTTTTTATAAATAATATCAAAACACAAAGACATATATCGTTAGTTGAAATATCAATTGTGAAGTAGTAATTGTTATTGTTTTCGTTAATTTTAAAATGTTAAAAAGGATTTTACCAGCCACTTTCCAATTAAGAAAAGGTAACCACACCATAGACGTCCAAGCTTTTTATTTTTGGGGGGGGTAAAAAAATTTTAAGGAGGGGGTAATTCGTTTTTCACCCCCCAAAAAATATTTATCCCGGGGGTAAAATTTGCTTGGGGGGGTCATTAACCCCCCTGAAATCTGTTGGGAGGGGTAAATTTAGTTTACCCCCCCCAAAAAAAATTTACCCCCGGGGTAAAATTTTTTTGGGGGGATTTAATTTAAATTTTATTGAATATTTAGTAATAAAAATGCGCGCGAAGCGCGCAAAAAAATTTTTTATTAGAGATTTTTTATTTTGAAGGGGTATTTACCCCCCCAAAATTGTTTGGGGGGGTAAATACCCCCTCCTAAATGGTTGGGGGTGCACCCCCAGGGAAAGGGTAAATTTTAAATGTGGGGGGGGTAATCGCCCCATTACCGATGCTGTGAGTATTGGTGCAAAAAATATGACGTAACAAAAAAAATTAGCCAATGAGAGGCCGTTATTGACTAATGGTAAAATTTATAGTGGACTCTCATTGACAAATTTTTTTTGTTACGTCATATTTTTTGCACCAATACTTACAGCATCCCCATTAACCCCCCCCCCCCCCTTGGACGTCTATGAACCACACCCTTATTTAAAAGTTGATTCAATTGAGAACAGGTTCCCTAATATAGTCAAATTTCCCCTTCTGTTTCAAATGTAGTTTAATATCTACCATTGGGGTATAGTCCCATTCGTAACATCGCACCTTATGGGGCGATTCTTAGTATTTTTCACAGTAGCTTTTCTCCTATTTCTAGCTCCTGCGGGAAGCTCTAACCATGCGGGGCCAATTACCTAACCCAATATAACCTAACCTAACCTAAAATAACCTATAAAAAGCCATTTTAAAAATACGACGAATCGCCCCATATGGGGCGATGTTACGAAAGGGACTATTCCCCACCATTGTTTTACCAATTGAAATACCTTTATTAAACATGGTATATTTTACTCATTCTGTTCGCATTTTTTTTCTTATTTCTATCTTTTTATGTATATCCTCTTTCTTGTTATCAGAAAGATATTTAAATAGGAAAATTACACTTGAAAAAAGGTCAAGAGTCCTAAAAAGAAATCAAGAAATCAAACAATACAAAAGTTAAAGAAGAGAAGCTCCCCTGTAAATAAAATGTGTCTTTACGTCGGTCTGACGGTAAGGCCTTCTAATAATCACTTAAGGGTCTCTATGAGATTGCGGCATGATAAATTTACCGTTATGCACTTAAAATAGTAATTGATTAATATGTCTTAAGATTTATACACTGAAAGCCAATTAATGATTTTTATTAATGTATTACAGTTGGCAGTTACTTTACTTTTAAAACTAGTTGCTATGGGTGATCTTAGGAATATAGCCTAAAACCTTCTCTCAATACATTTATAAATCCTCAATTAAAAGTACAACCCATCCGGACCAGCAATTTCTGAGATCTTTAGCTTTTGACAAAAAAAATCTTATTAAAGGATAGTGATGTTTTTTTGTTGTTATTTTTGGGGACATGAGTTTTCTTGTTTGGTTTATAATGGGTACTTGAATATTAATTAATTTTATATAACTCATTTTATTAAACATTCTTTTTATGATTTGTTTTTATTATTAATTTGAAGTATTAATAAGTGATTGATAAGATTTACAAGAGTAAATGTTTAATAGTATATTTCTTTGAAAATTTGTAGTTTAAGTAATAAATATATAATACTTTTTTTATTAGTAGCGAAGCTACTCTATAATTCACAATGTCCGTCCGTCTGTCCGTCCGTCCGTCTGTCCGTCCGTCCGTCTGTCCGTCCGTCCGTCCGTCATGAGACAGAATAGGGGAAACGTGATTTTCTCGGCTCCTATTAAAGATAGACAGCTGAAATTTTTTGACAACATTCCCATTATTAAGGAGCACAATTAACTATAAAACATCAAGGGCGGTCGGACCGCTTTTTGGCAGGTTATAGGCTATTTTTGTATTTTTCACATTTTTCTCCATATCTTCAGTGTTTATGGTCCGATTTTAAAATTTTTTTCAGTTATTGATATCAAAATAAAATTTCCTGTCGTTTACAGTAAACAATCATGACGGCCAAACTGCCATTTTGCAGGTTTTAGGCTATTTTTGTATTTTTCACATTTCCACCATATCTTCAGTGTTTATGGTCCAATTTTCAAAATTTTTTCAGTTATAGATATAAGAATTAAATTTCCCGTCGTTAAAGAAAACAACCATGACGGCCAGACTGCCTGTTTGCAGGTTTTAGGCTATTTTTGTATTTTTTCACATTATTCTCCATTTCTTCAGTGTTTATGGTCCGATTTTCAAACATTTTTCAGTTATAGATATCAAAATTAAATTTCCCGTCGTTTAAAAAAAACAACCATGGCGGTCAGACTGCCTTTTATCAGGTTTTTGGCTATTTTTATATGTTTTACACATTTTCCCATATATTTGGTGTTTTTGGTCCAATTTTCAAACTTTTTTTGGTTTTATTAAAAATAAAACAAGGTTTCGTGTTTATTTTCTCCAATAAATCTATTCTTGTTTTTAATAAATACACTTTAAATTTACTTTTACGTATTTCCATCCACGATTTTTTGTGCTCCGCTACTTATGGATGTTGTCATCCTTGTTTGATAATAAACAATGATGATTAAGGGTAAATGTAGCGATGCTATCTTTATGATTAAAATAGCCCTGTAAAACGTGTATACTTTGGGATCTAAATGGACATGACAATAGCCGATAAATTGATGTACATCCCCAATGATGGAACAAAAAATTACCCTTGTTAGCAATGAATGATTTTATCTTAGACATTTAAATGACTTAAAATCTTCATAATGATAATTGGATAATTTAGCAAAATTGATTTTTTTAGCATATTTTGATCGAAATTATAATGGCGGCTTCGGCTCCAGCTCCGGCTCCGACATATTCTTTTCCCACGTCTATTTTTTTACTTGTTTGATGGTTATTTTTGAAGGTTTTAAAAGTTAAATTGTTGATAAAAATGGACTTGAAAAACTTAAAAGGGGCATTTGCAAATGACAAAACAGAGTTACCAAATTATAATTTATAAAAAATCTCTTTCTTTATCTAGTCCGGAGCCGGCTCCAGCAAAATATGGCGGCTCCACGGCTCCCGGCTCCGGCTCCACAACACTGATTTTAAGACTTGATTATGTTATAAGGGGACATACGGGCCTTCTGGTAATAGTTACAGAATTGTTACGCTTTCTAAATTGTACCTTACTCTTAATAATCATCATGACATGTTTGATATTGAAAGGAAAGTTCTAACGGGTTAATACCTAGGAGAGCTATCCTGACGAACGAACTGATCCTATATGTAGAAAAGCTTACTTTTGAAAAATTCCAAATCTTTATGGGTTTGACGCATTTCTCAAAAATATGTCAAGGTAACGAATAAAAAAAACACTCATGAATGTAATTAATAAATAGAAAAATATGTTAACAAAGAATTGGGCCATTAACTTTAAATTTTATGTCAATAGGTCATTTCTTAAGAACCTTATCTAAATTATTAATAGAATTAGAAGGAATCAGAGAAAATAGACATTATAAAAAGGGGAGTAAAATACATTGATGGGGGGGGACATTGGGCTGTTTATTAAACTAGTCCCCAAAGTTTTATCATAACGCTTTCTTATTCGTTGGATTAACAATCTTTGTGACTTTTTGATTGCTTAGCTCATTAAGTTCAATGTCCATGGGTTTGAACCACTAATTGTAATCTACAGAAAGGTTAATTTTGTGTAACATCAATAGTGATGTACTTCAATCTATCGACCATTTCCATATTTCTTTAGATGCCTGAGTAAAATATGCATTAACACATTAGTTTTTTATATTGATAAACAGGGATGATAACATTCAATTGTAGTTAAATTGTCAACCAAAACAGGCAACCATTAAGAGAGATAGAAAAAATAGAAAAATTAGAGAGATGATCTTTCTGGATAGTGTATTTTCTCCTATTTGGTGGTAGTCCAAAATTTATGACATAATAAATGTTTATAGAACTACAAAATTAAAATGTTAAACTTCACTTAACCTAAAACAAACCCAGATATAAGCTTTGTAGCTAAAAGTATTTCTAGTATTAATTATTCGCTGGATTAGATTCGGTTCTCAGCCATACTGAAAAATCATGTATGTCATCGTATTGCAGACAATTTTCCACAAATTACAAACTAAAAATCTTATATCTAACACCAGTTTCGTTAGCTCCGAGGAGCCTAAAGCTGGTTTGTTTTATTCTTATGATTCTTTAAATATCCGTGGAAAGCTGTCTATAATACGATGCGATAAGTAACTATTATGCATTTATCTCTACATTGCTTATTTAGGAGTAGTTGCGTCATCGAGCATTAACTCAAGAAAAATATCAACTTTCCTGGATTCTGAAAAGCGCCGCCTTGTGATTGACACTGAACTAAATTCTGTCAAGGAAGAGTTCCCATGGGTTTGGCTAAGGTAGGCCTAGGCATTATAGCAATATTAAAGCGCGGGTAATGGTATCTAGTCCAAAAGTAGCGGAGAAATTACAGGAATAACTTTTTTATTTAAAGATACATGGTAAAGGGAAGAGTTAAAGGTGTGTATTATCCTTGCAAAAAAGTGTATTACTCATAAACATACTCACACAAGTTAACTATTTTGTCTGTCCGTCAGTCAGTCGTCCGACGCTATGAAGGTTATATTATTTCTTCGGCTTCTTTTAAAGATAGAATTCTGTCGGTAATGCTATAAAAGATACTTCTTCAAAAAGGTTTTGGAATTTACTAAAATGATTTATCTCATATTCTCTCTCTTACTGAAAATCATTTCTATAACTCAATTCTCCGTTTGTCTATTCATGATTCGATATTTATGGTCGCTGTCATCCTTGGTTTCAAGAATCACATATCTCTGAAAGATTAGAGCAATGAACTGAACAAAATTGAAAAGTATAGATCCAATATTAATTTTCCTGTTCAAACTACTGTACGTACAATATGTATGTAGATTAAAAACATTATTAGAAGAGATTACCAGTGTACAGTACACTTTCAAAATATGAAAACAATTTTAAAACAGGGGAGGTGATAGGTTCGAATCCTGGCTTAACAAACCATGATAACTAAAGACGTTAAAAATAATTCTTAATGTTCAGGTGCGTGACATTAATAGTTAGAGGTTGGGGAATGCCTTAGCCCGGAAACAGTTGCAATTCATTACCATACACAGTTATAACTTTCAGGCAAAGGTTAAGCAATCAATGAGTTAGTTGTCTGATGGGTGTTACTTAACCTAATCAGTGAAAATTGTAGCAGGCTAAAATAAAGATTCCCCTTTCCATCCCCATTACCCCATTCTGTCCCCTCCTACTAATTAACGACAATGATATCCACGTCTATTCTCTACATCCATTTGGTTCTCCTATTCCTGTAAAAGATGATGAATATATTTATTTACTCTTTAATAAAAAAAAATATATTGCATAACAAAATTTATAAACTATGATGAGAAAAGTGGGTTGTGTGCAGGTTTGTGTGTGCAAATTTGTTTGACACTTTTTCAATGACAAAGAATTCCCAGAGATAAATAAAAGACATCTATTACATAGTAATGTGTCATGCACTATGTACTTTTGTCCCTATAAGGATAACAGCCCATATAAGAATTATAGATGTTTAATTGGATCTAAATTTTAAATATAATGTTGCTTTGTTGCAATTTTGCAGCTTTTAAATAAACTAGGAAGACAAAAAGTTTAACAATAAATTATTAAGTAGAAGTCAAGGACGTCCAAGTTTTTTTTTCAAATGTAGAGGGGGGTAAAGTGAGGGGTTTCATGGTTTGAGGAAAGTGAACACCCATTTACTCCATCCCCCAACCCTCCCTCTTCATGGACGTCTAAGATATTAGAATTTACATTATGAGTATTTAGTATGGCTATACTCAAAAAACGCCCATCTCAGAAAACGCCCTTTTTAAAACAAATGATATTATAGAAATTAATAGATTAATAATAATAAATTTTGTCATCATAAAATTGTCACAATTTTAAGTAGTTATTTATCTTGTATTAAATTATGTCGGTATAAGAATTGTGAGTATAAAACCACTCTTGTACATTCCTTACTATTTATTTTTTAAGCATTTTGGTAAAAACCATAATCTCGTGGTGAATGATTTTCAAGATACTTTTTCCAATGCTGTTTGTTAACCAACACGCTTCTTATGCAACATAGAACCGTTTCGTTAATTTCAAACTTTCTAATATAATAAGTATTAAATGTTAATTAATTAAAATCTTATTTCAGAGACAATTGTCAGTGTTCCAGCTGCTATGAGCCCCTAGCCCAGAGTAGAATTGTCAACCTCTCTGAATTTGATCAGAAAGTGAAGCCTGTAAAATGTCAGGTTTGTTTTCATCACTATTTCATTAGTTTTGAGTTTGCTTCCTTAAGAACATTCAAATATCTAATGAATAAATAAAACCAAATAAAAATTCTATAACAAAATTTATAATTATTGAACAACATAACTAAATGATTGTATATTTATTTATGAAATTACAGCAACGAAACAAAATATCACAATATATTTTTACATTTTGAAAAATAATTTTCTGGTGTTTTTTTCTGAAAGTGCCTAATGGGCAAAGAAATTCTACAACCCCTCTCTTAAATGAATTTAGAATAGGGGAGAAGGACATTTCATTTTATTGTGCCTAACCCTGAAGAAGGGCCATTGCCCTAGGGGAGGGTGCCTATACCTGCGGTGCACTAACCCTTTAGGACTACCTTGTACCCAATTTAACCTAACTTATTTATTTCAAACTAAGGAGGCTAATTATGTGCTCGACTAAGCACTTTGAGAGAAACCATTAATCTTCTTATTTTGTTGCAGGTAACCGGAGGGCAGGTTGAAGTGGAATGGGAGGACAAACATCACAGGTGGAAATGAGTAAAAAATGTACACCAATTTATTTAGTTTTATTATATAACAGAAATAGTTCTTTTCCCCTGTTAATAATAGTTTAGACAAGTTTTGTCAACAATATTTGATGGATCTACTATTTACCAGTTAAACGTTTGAGCTGTTCGTATTACTTTTGTTTATGTACATATCTATAATACAAAGTAGCTTGATGTCTGTCCGTCTGTCTGTTTGTCTGTCTGTCTGTCCGTCTGTCTGTCCTTCTGTCTGTCCGTCTGTCTGTCCGTCTGTCTGTCCGTCCGTCTGTCTGTCCGTCCGTCTGTCTGTCCGTCAGTCTGTCTGTCCGTCCCTTAAGATCTTGGTAACCACAGAACCGATTGGATTCTACTCTTCAGAGAATATACCTACTGGTCCTGTGGTGAATTTAGGCTATTTTCTTGGGGGGTGGGACACCCACAACCCCCCCCCCCCCCAATAACAAAACATACCCAACCATTTTTTTTGGTTTATGGGGAAGTTCTGGCAGCACCAGTAATACTTAATTATATTTTTTTAATTACCTCTTGGGGAAAAGCCCCTAGTTGCTAGGGGCGAAACCGCTAGTAATTCCTATAATTGTTTTAACCCTATTCCGGGGAGGAGGGCGTTTTACACTTTTACCCCACCTACCACCTGTTACTCTAGCACTATTTTGTAAACGGTGATTTATTTCCCGCTGTTAGATGTTAAAAACGCCTACCACCCTTCCCCCCCCCCCCCCATATCCAAAATGGCCGATATTGGTCTGTCAGAGGAACCCCGAATTTGAATGGTTTAAGAAAGTGTCCCCTTTGGATTAATAGTTATTTCTCGTATCGTATTATAAACGGCTTTCCGCGGATATAGAATGTACAATTATAAGGTTAAAACTAGTTTTTTTAGCCCCGAGGTGCCGGAGGCACCGGCTAAAAAAACTGGTTTTAATCTTATGATTTTACATTTCTATATTCGTAGAAAACTAGATATAATACGATGCTAGACATAGTTTTTGGATGAGAACCGGTTCCTATCCACCGGATTCGAATTAATACGAGAAATTTAATTAACTTGTTTGTTCGTTCCACATTTTTGTTTACTTATAAAATAAAAATATTTGTCAATTAAATTTTCAAGTTTGATTTTAACATTGAAGTGAACACAGTAATAGTGTCTGACTGATTATGACGTAACAAAAAAAAATAGCCAATGAGAGGCCGTTATTGATCAATGGTAAAATTTATAGTGGCCTCTCATTGGCTAATTTTTTATGTTACGTAATAATCAGTCAGACACTATTACTGTGTTCCATTGAAGTTCAAAAATATATTAACTTTTGGGTTAAACAAGGATGACAACATCCATAAAAGCGAAGCACTGAAACGGTGGGACAAACGGACATTAACACTTATATAGTGTCAGAACTGAATAATCAGAATATAAATGTGTAGGAATCGGAGCAAAATTGTAAGTAAATTTGTTGATTAACTGTTTGATACAGGATAATGTTTATGGACATACTTACATTTTTAGGACTTGATTATAGAGTTGCTTTGCTTATAACATTATACTTTGTTGTCCCAGGAATCAACATACCAAAAATCAGATCAATCGGATGATTAAATTAAATAAAAATTTGTTGTTAAAAAAGTAAAAAAAATCAACATGTTTAAAATGGACGTACGGACACTCTTGTTATGATTATAGAGTTGCTACGCTTTCTAATTCGTACCTAACTACTAAAGGAATCACCATGCAAAGTTTGAAATCGATAGGACAATTCTAACATGCCTAAATTAACGAAAAAAGCTATCCGTTTGTGACGGACGGACGTACGGACGGACGGACCTACCCTAATTATAGAAAAGCTTTGCATTAAAAAAAATATCGAGAATCTTTTTACATTTTACACATATTCGTTTTTAAAAATGCATCAAAGAAAGAAATAAAAGGAAGTCTGAATGAAGATAGAGAGACCATTTATGTCTGTCGATATTAAGATGGGTTCATTTAAATTTTTTAATCATACTTCAAATGTTTCGGCTCCCTGTTGGCAAGGTGAAGGGTTCGAGTCCTAGCCATATCGCTTCATACCAGATACTTAAAAATTGATATGTACTACTACTATGTCTTACTTAAATGATATAATTAGTCTAGCCCAAAAAGGCACAACTTATTACTATGATCAGTTAAGACTTGTCTTAAGTGTCTTGATAAAGGATTAGTTTTCTTCAAAATATGGGATTGATATTCCATTTAAGAAAGGTCTTGAATGTATAAACCATCCTCCAAGGTATTAATCAAGTAGAAATCGGTAGTACCTAGATTTTGACGATTCCAGTGACGTCATATACGTTTAGGGAAGGGGGGAAGAAAATCTCTTCCCTTTTCTCCCATCTCTTTTGAAGAGATTTTCCTCCCCTCTTCCCTTTTTCTTTCCCGAAACGTATATGACGTCACTGGAATCGTCTTTCTCAAAGTGGGACAGTTTGGGGTTCATCCTAGATTTTGCACCAGATTTTTATGTACTCTAATACAGTGAAGCTCGCAGCTGGATAAAATAATGATACTTTCCATATTCCTCCTTTACCCCTTCCCCTCGTACTGGATGAACAAACTGACAAATAAATTATTTCCATGTTAGCAAGCCAAATTGACGACAAATATTCCCCTGTCCATATATCCATTTATAACCCATATCTAATGTTGTTTAGTTAATCAAATCTTAGTATTATG
This sequence comes from Acartia tonsa, assembly GCF_053477335.1. NCBI lineage: Eukaryota > Metazoa > Arthropoda > Copepoda > Calanoida > Acartiidae > Acartia > Acartia tonsa. The sequence continues at coordinate 8,829,008 of NC_137261.1, read as the reverse complement.
ATTTTAAATACACCATCAATTCAAAGTCATTTGAAGCATTGAAAAATAAAACATCAACCCCTTATAATAAGTTATTTTTATATTTATCACACATAGTAGACATTTGTATATATCTGTCAATATCATTTATTGAAAAAGTTGACACAATTTTTGCACACTTGAGCAACCAGACAGACATAGTTACATCTGTAGACAGTCTACAAGTAACTCAAGCAATAACTAAATTTAAGAGAACTTAATCTGAAATAAAGATGTTTGATACATTAATTATGTTTATACAGATATTAATAAAGCAATGGATATAGGATATACGTGGATATTTTGACAAGGGAAAATTTGTCGTCTATTTAGCTTGCTAACAATATACATCTTTTGGTCAGATATTTTAGCCTGCTGCAAGCATCACTTTATCAAATGTGTCTTAACCTCTTTTCGAGGAAGCTTTGTGTTTATCAAGATCGAAATTAATTCCTTATCATTATCCCAAATTAAGCGCAAATGTCGTCTTTTTTTACTTTCCTTTCATAAAGTGACGCGGTATGGATTGTTTATATTTTGATGCGCCACGTTCGTTACTTTTGAATGAGATATGAGTGTGTGAAGATTTCGGAGAACAAAAAATTGGCCTATCATTGGTCTCATAGTGCGTGAACAACCCTAGTATACCAGGGATTTGAAACCATAAGAACTTCAGGTAGAATTTGTTAATTTTATTAAGAGGAATGGTGTATAGGACGATTATATGTAGTTTTAAAAAGGCTTTAGCCAGCTAAGCATGAAACTTAATTATGATTAATATTATGTTTTAGTAATTTTTATGTGCTTTTATTTTTGCATTTAACAATGATTTATTAAACCAAATAATTTTCCTTTAAAGCCAAAGTTTCCAAAGATTCTTAACCGTAGAGAAAAATGATTTTAAAAAAACAATTAAGATTACGTGGTTATAAAAACTGGAATTTTGTATTAATTGATTTTATAATTTCAGGACTTTGAAATAATTTCATCAATAAATCTATAATCAAACCTGCTGTTGAAACTTGATGGTTCCTGGTATTGGGGGTTTGTATGTTCGCCAACAGATCTCGAGAACTTCCCGCTAATTCGGAAGTCACACTCAACCAAAGTGTCATGGTTGAGACAATTTCAAAGGATCTGAAGAATAGGCGTTAGCATTCTTCAAGTGATCAATAGCATCCAGTGATTATTGATGCAATAAACTGTGACAATTTTTTCTGTGAAATAAGTACCTAGTGAATCAATATGCCACTAACCAAAAAGCAGAAAATTGAGCGAGCTATCGCTATTGGCAGTGAAAGGCTAGAGGTGTTTGACGAACAGTTAAAAGTGTTTTATGACAATCTAAAAGCCTGCCAAAGTTTTAGTTCATGTGAAAATGTGAATTTAAAATCAATTCGTGACATTTTTAGTGAGGTCAAGGACCAATCTGACCTAATAAAAAGTCTAAAACCTGCCGTGGAGACTAGTGAGCTGCGCGAGTTCAAGCGTGATTTGGATGAAGCTAGTGAACAGAAAACTGTTGCAGATAAAGTTTATGCGTCGTTGGAGCAGTGTACAAAAATTCTGTACTGGCTTGACAATGATTCAGACGACGCGAGGTCAAGCACTGTCGCCAGGAACCTCGACGTCATTGAGAAGGTGAAGATGGACATGGGAGTGCTTAAAATTTCCATGGAGTTGCGCCAAGAAGTACGTGATATGTACCGAAGGCTTAGAGAGATGGAACGTCGTTCATCTAACTTGGATGAGAGTGGGACACCTGCCATACTCTCCAGAAGTATGTCTGCCGTGGATATTCGGAGTTCCAACCCGCAGTATGGGCGCTGGGACAACAGTTTGCTGCCATCCTTCGACGGTACAGATACAGATTACTCCAACTTTAAACAGGTCTTTAAGGATCTATGCGCTGGTTACGGATTTTCTGACCAGAGGTTAAGTCTGATGTTGTGTATGGAGAAGGTGATAACCAACCCCGAGCTACGCAAGCAAGTGTCAGCGATTAGAGATCATAATGAACAATGGTTGTTTCTCGATCAGATGTTTTTATCAAACACCCGCCGGTTCATGAAGATTTTAACTAAGCTGAACAAGATGAAACCTGTAGATAAACCTGTGGACGTGGTTAGTGCAATTGCTACCTTCAAGAGCACGATGCAGGAAGTAGAAGCCATCGTTGGTTCTGCAGCTAAGGATTACCACCACCTAACTCTTATTCATATTTTCAAAGACAAGTGCCCCGATAGCCTGAGAGAGAAAATTATGATGGAGCTAGGTAGCATGAACCAACCAAACATCCAGAAGATTGTAGAACTGCTGGAGAGGACCAGGGGAGCAATGTTGGCCGGTGATATGTCCTATGACACTAGCGCCGGCAAGAGAAATCGTGACAGAGCTGCCGCCGCGCAAGTATCTGGCCGCAGCGACAATAAGAATGGAAAGGCTGGAAAGGACAAGGCTTCCAAGTGGAACAGTACATGTCCTGTGGAAAGCTGCAAGGAGAAACACCCGATTTTCCGTTGCCTCACGTTTAAGAAGATGGATGTGGTTGACCGAAAGAAAGTTGTCCAGCAGAAAAAGTTGTGTGAACTCTGCCTGTGTGACGGCCATGCTGCTGACAAGTGTAATAAATCGGATAAGCTTGGTGTTTGTGGCACCAATAATTGCGACAGATATCATAGTAGGTTGCTCCATGAGGCTAGTGCTGGTGTGAATACAGTCTACAAGTCAAGTTCTGCACCCAGCCCCTGTACCTTCTTACTTCAGTTAGTTCCTGTTGTAGCACCTGGCGGCGGCACCTGCCACGCCACTGTCATGTTTGACTCTGGTGCAAATTTGCCACTTGTGTCTGAGAAGTTATCCAACAAGTTGAAGCTGAAATCTACCGGCAGATATACAACTATTTCTGTAGCTGACGGCAGTGAGTCTTCCTGCCGCAATGTTGTGTTTTATCTGAAGGATAGGGACGGTAATTTGAGGGAGTTTGAGGTAGCTGTCATGCCTACCCTCGGCGGGGCCAACGAGATGCGCTCGGTCCACCCCGAAACTGCCGCCGAGATATTTAAGATGCCGCCAGAAAGATTTACATATATTAGTGGAGGCTTAGATATCATCATTGGAAATACACATCCTGACGTGTTTCCATCAACCTACCAGAAAGTGGGCCAGTCTATGTTGTGGCGAACCATTTTTGGTAGTGGTTTTATCTGTACAAGTGCTGACGTGGAGCTGGAGATCAAAAGTCGGCATATAAGGCTGTCAGTGTCAGTGGAGGCACCTTGCCAGACTTTCTGACGTCTGAATCGTTTGGCGTACAGCCGCAGGCACTTTGTCCAGGATGTACTGCCTGTCAAGAGTGCAAGGCTATGGCCGACGGCACTACCTGGGACCAGCGTGAGAGGCAGAGGATAATTGAGGCAGGTTTATCACTAGACTTGCAGTCCAACAAGTGGACAGGTCAATATGCTTACATTGAAGATCCTCACACTTTGCCCTACAATGAGAGTTTAGCCCGCAAAATTGCTGAAAAGGATCGTGCCAAGATGGTCAAGGAAGGTACCTATGATATGTATGTACAGGTATTCAATGACGCCATATCCAGAGGCGTGTTTCAAAAAGCATCGCCTGAAGAGTTGAAGTATGTAGGGCCTAAGTCTTGTTCATCAATAGTGGTTGCTTTCAAGGAGGATTCAAGTTCCACACCCATGAGATTGTGTGCAAATAGTTCTCTGACGTTCAAGGGTACCAGTTTTAATAACATAATGCTGGGAGGTCCGCCGCCAATGCAGAAGATTTTTTATCATTTGTTGCTTTTCCGTGGTTACAAGGTTGGTTTAACCGCGGACATTTCCAAGTTTTATAACTCCATCCTGGCCACAGAGTTCGACAGCCAGATGAAGAGAGTTTTATTTTCCCCGACGCCAGACGGTCCACTTGAAATTTACCTGACTAAAGTTGTGAATTTTGGCGAGTTGGCTGCGGGGAATTTGGCAGTTACAGCCCTGAAGTTGACGTCCCGCCTATTCGGCGGAAAGAGTGAAGCAGAGGTCAAGGAGATATATGGAGAGGGTAAGATAAATGGTAGTGAAATTGTTGCAAAACCTGAGTTGTGGAAGGAGCCACAAATACCTACCTACCCTGAGGAAGATTTCAAGTTACCTCAGATTCCAGTTGCAGTCAAGCTTGAGAAGCACAGCTTCATAGATGATGTTATTTCGGGAGCAGGATCTGTGCCAGAAGCCAAGGAGATGATGAAAGAAGCCGACAGAATTATCAGCAAAGGTAGTTTTTCCTTCAAACAAGTCATTTATTCTGGTGATGATTGCCCGCCAACCAAGGTTCTTGGGCTGATATGGAAGCCAGCCGCTGATGTGTTATCCATCGCCACGAGAGTCAACCAAGATGGTAAAGTCAAGGGAAAGAAGGTGAAAGAGGATGCTGATTTGTACAACCTCCAGGACGCCTTGGACGAGAATCTGACAAAGAAGATGGTCCACAGGTTCGCCGCCCAGACCTTCGACCCGATCGGGCTTTGCAGCCCTATTCTGTTGAGAATTAAACTTGTCCTGCGGAAAACATGTTTGCTGAATTTGGGCTGGCAAGATTTCATTCCAAAAAGTCTACGGGATGAACTTGTTAAGTCGCTGGAGGACAGAGCTGAGGTCGCTAAATTGGAGTTTGACCGTTGTGTGGTCCCGGAGGAACCAACTGGCCTTCCATCCTTGATGATGTTTTCGGATGGGTCATCAGAGGCCTATGCATGTATGGCATATTTGAGGTGGCCAACTAGGCAAGGGTTTGAAACGTTCCTGCTAGCCACCAAGTCAAGAGTTGCGCCGGTCAAGACTGAATCAATTCCACGCCTTGAATTGATGGGTTGCCAGATGTCCACAAGGTTGGCAAAGTCCATCAGAGATGCCCTGCCCTTCGATGTTGTCAGAGTGATGTACTTTACTGATTCATCGTGTGTTTTATCACAAATTGTTTCCAACAGTGCCATGTTGAACACATTTAATTCTCATCGTATTGGAGAAATCCAATCTGCAACCAACAAGGATGACTGGAGGTGGGTCCCTGGGACACACAATGTTGCAGATTTGGGCACCAGAAGCACCTGCAAGGTATCAGATTTGGGACCAGGTTCCAGGTACAGATTGGGCCCAGAATGGTTGCGCCAGGATGAAAGTGCGTGGCCGGTGAAAACTGCCAAGCAAGTCAAGCAGGATTTACCACCGGAGGAGTTGAATACCAAAATGGTTAAGTTATGTTCAATGAAAGTTGCCGGAGAAGCCGCTGAAGATGTCTTTAGGTTTAAGCACAGGAGATCATTTGGACAGGCCAAACGTACTATGGCAGCTGTCCTGCAAGTATCGAACACCTGGTTGAAGAAGCTAAAGAGCAGACAAGAAGGCAAGACTACAACCGCTGGTAGTCATGTAGCAGCCGCAGATTCTGTGTACAAGCCGTCTTTGTACAATTTTATGGCGGCGGCGGAACTTTTCATAGTGTCATGTAGCCAGCGGGATGAGTGGATAAATGACGCTAAAGGCAATTATTCGTCATTGAATCCATTAGTGCATGAAGTATCATTGACCTGGCCTGTCGTTGGTCCCGGAGGAAATTATGTGACCAGGGAGATGAGAATTCTTAAAATGGTTGGTCGTGGAGAGCCCGTCATTGACGCCATTACTGGTGGCCGTAAAATGCTATTTGAAGACATGCCAGGTTTAGTAATTTTGGAGCCTGGTAATTGGTTAGCTGCTGTTTTTATGAGAGAAGCGCATGTTGAGCTTCATTCTGGTGTCCGTGGAACTTTAGCTGAGAGCCGCCGTTGTTGGTGCTGGATTGTGAAGGCAAGGAGGTTGTCCATCATGGAAGTGAAGAAGTGTTGGCCCTGCAGTGTTGAGAGGGCCAAGGAATGTCGTACTACCATGAAGGATGTGTTACCTGACAAGTTGGTCCCGAGCAGGCCATTTGAAGCTGTGCAAGTTGACCTGATGGGTCCGCTGGTTACGAGGAGAGCTGCCGCCAAAACGAGGAGTCAGACAGCAACGAAGAAGGTGTGGGTGTTCGTGGTAGTCTGCAGGTTCTCAGGGGCGCTATGGTTAGATGCCTTGGAGAAGTATGATACCAGCAGTATCCTGTTGTCCCTGCGCAAGTTGGAGGCTGTTCATTGTCTGCCGAAGGTTATAGTAAGCGACATGGGCACACAATTATCTGCTGCTCGCAAGGTTTTAGAGCAGAAGTTGGGCAGCCAGGTAGAGTTTTCTTGGTCTCAGATCCCGGCCCGAGCCCACCATTTTATTGGGCAAGCTGAGAAAATGGTGGGATTAACCAAGAGATTGCTGTCCAAGAAGTTGGTGAATAGTTCTGTTAATTTTAACGAGCTCCTGGTGCTGTTGGCAGAGGTTAGCAATTTGATGAATAGCAGACCATTGACGATAGAAGCTGCGAACGACGTGGAGAATTGGCGGCTGATTACCCCTGGCCAGCTGCTGGGAAATGTTGACCGCCAGCCGTTGTGCAATGTGGCGATGAAACCGGAGGACCAAATTTCCTCCAGGTTGAAGTTGTTAGAAGATTTGTCTGCCCAGTTTTGGACTGCCTACCGCCAGGAGATTCTACCGAAGATATTACGGATGTCCAAGTGGAAAGATGAGATGGCGGAGCCGCTAGCCGACGGAGATATAGTTCTGATTACGAGTACCAATCCGCTGATGAGATGTTTGCGGATGGGCCGAGTGACGAGGATTGAGGATGGGAGAAAGACTGCAAGAGTCTTGTTCAGGCTGTCAGATAAATCTCCCCTGGAAGAACATGCTGTATCAGTCAGGCAGTTATTAAAAATTATGATTAATAATTGATTCTTATTTTATGGAAATTGAGATTTTTTTTTAGTAAAAAAGCCACATTTTTCATATGCCTATTTTTATGCCTAAAATAAGAATCAAGTGAAATGCGATTAACTTTTATTCTATTTCATATGCTCAAATTTAATTTTATTGAGTTTAAATTCTTTTCAAAAGTACAATTCATTATAAAACTTACCTGAAAAGTTTACCAAAAAGGAATAAATGTGTCGAGGTTGCGTGATTCGATATTTATTCTAAGAAAAAAATCAAGTATTTTTTTTAGCAGATTTTTTTTAAAATTATATATGAATTTCAATCAAGTAAAACATTTTATTCAGATCAAGGAATGATTGAAAATTCATATTTAAAGTCTCATTTTCTTTTACAAAGAAAAATTGGTATTTTTTTTATAATTTCGATGAAAATTCTAACGAAAATTATTATTATTTTGCTATTATCTAAGTATTGAAAAGTTTTATTGTTGATTAAGATAGTTACAGTTCTTATTCATTAAGTTTGAAAACTTTCTGCCCAAGGATTTTGAAATATTTTTCTTACTACTCTTTTTGATGCTTAACAAATTTAGTTTTAAGTACCTATAAATCTTAATTTTCTTGTCTAAGATTTATTTCGTTTTATATTTACTATTATTTGTTTACATTTCAACCTGATTTCGTAGGTACTTATTGATTTATTAATAATGATTTATTACCTATTGATTATGAAATGATTATTATTTAGTATAAGTTGTTATATTTATAACATCATGATTAATAGGATTATCCATTTTAGGATTTGTGTATGTGATCTTGTGAGTGTCATGTGCCTGGAATATTGTATGGTACAAACCAATCCCCATCCTTCTATCCTAAAATGTGAGGTATTATGAGTCCTAGTGAGGAGTATAATATTGTGTATGCATTTCACGGGGTTTCATTTAGTTAGGAGCAAAAATTGTCATGTTTTTCGGGATGTGGCCATTCTCATGTGATTATGGTGAGTTGAGTTTAGTGAGAAATGTTGCTAGTGCTCAGCGCAAAAAACCTTGAATCTCGTTAAGGAAGTTAATTTGACTTTCAAACGGGGGGTGTGTCTTAACCTCTTTTCGAGGAAGCTTTGTGTTTATCAAGATCAAAATTAATTCCTTATCATTATCCCAAATTAAGCGCAAATGTCGTCTTTTTTGACTTTCCTTTCATAAAGTGACGCGGTATGGATTGTTTATATTTTGATGTGCCACGTTCGTTACTTTTGAATGAGATATGAGTGTGTGAAGATTTCGGAGAACAAAAAATTAGCCTATCATTGGTCTCATAGTGCGTGAACAACCCTAGTATACCAGGGATTTGAAACCATAAGAACTTCAGGTAGAATTTGTTAATTTTATTAAGAGGAATGGTGTATAGGACGATTATATGTAGTTTTAAAAAGGCTTTAGCCAGCTAAGCATGAAACTTAATTATGATTAATATTATGTTTTAGTAATTTTTATGTGCTTTTATTTTTGCATTTAACAATGATTTATTAAACCAAATAATTTTCCTTTAAAGCCAAAGTTTCCAAAGATTCTTAACCGTAGAGAAAAATGATTTTAAAAAAACAATTAAGATTACGTGGTTATAAAAACTGGAATTTTGTATTAATTGATTTTATAATTTCAGGACTTTGAAATAATTTCATCAATAAATCTATAATCAAACCTGCTGTTGAAACTTGATGGTTCCTGGTATTGGGGGTTTGTATGTTCGCCAACAGATCTCGAGAACTTCCCGCTAATTCGGAAGTCACACTCAACCAAAGTGTCATGGTTGAGACAAAATGATATAAAAATCTGGTGCAATATCTATGTAAGTAATAATATATCGATAAATAAACGCTAATTTTTTTAATGAATGGAAAACTTGATTTTCATCAAAAGGAATACTTAGTACATAGGTAGACGACAAGGTTTAAATAGTCTCCCTTCCAATTTTTTAAGCATTCATTAGTAATTGCTCAATACTCTTTGATATCTGCCATTCTGAAATATATACATATATTTTTACTCAATATTTAAATATATATTAGTGTGTATGATTATTCTTGGCTTCTAGAAAGATCATTCAGGTAAACTTTAATATTCTTATGTTTCATTAATTTTTATCTAAAAAATTGTTTAATTCTTACACTTTTACAAATGTTTATCATCTAAAGCAAAACTTAAGCATCCAAGGAGATTTTGTATAAAGGGGTGATAACCCCCCACAAAAATACGTCAACTATTGTGTATCTAATAAATGTATAAGTATAGATGTATGTATAATAAGATATATAAGTTTTCCGGAATTTTAAAGTTAGGGGGAGATTTGAAATCTGCATCAAATTTTGAGGATTTTTTATAAAATTTGTTTTTATCTATAATTCTTTATCTAAAAGCGGAAATGCAATTTAAGTCAATTAATTTTGGCATCTGTGATTGGTGGATTTAAAAAATCTGTGCTCTGATTGGATGGCGTACATCATTCAACCAATTAGAGCGCAGGTAGTTTAAAATCCACCTATCCTATTGGTCAAAATTAATTAACTTAAAATGCATTTCCGCTTTTAGATAAAGAATTATACAAAAACGAATTTTATAAAAAATCCTTAAAATCTGATGCAGATTTCAAATCTCCCCCTAACATTAAAATTCCGGAAAACTTATATATCTTAATGTATAATCCATACAACTATCTGGTCCAATTGATGGAGAACTTTTTCGTCTGCTAGCAAATAGTTTTCCGCTTTTTTGTAGCGACTTGGCTGTGTTAATATTTCCGATGTTATTGGCCGATTTTTAAAGACCCAATTAAAAGTCGGCACAGGGTTACATATAGCTCCTGACCCATTTATTCTTTTACTTTATTGTGTATTTGTTTGTATTTTGGTGTTTCAACATTACCCAAGTGTGCAAAATTATAAAAAAAATTGTAACAAAATGTAACACCCTCCCCCCCCCCCCCCCCTCTAAAGAATGTAATGCGCATGTAACATTTTTGTTGGGGTTTAACCCTAAGCCTTTGTGGGAAAGAGCCCTTAGAGGCTAGGAACTAAACCATTGATTTGGGCAGTTCATTTTTTTATGTGGAATTGATGGGATACCGGGTATTTTTGTTAGAATCATCAACTTTTCTTGTTTTCTTGTGTTTAGACCTGAACAAAGGGAGAAGTTCTCAGAATCTGTTTGTGCTAAGGTAATGGAGTTTTTAATAGTTATTTATCGCATCGTATTATGGACAGCTTTCTGTGGAAATTAAAATGAAGGCCGGGGCCAATAAAACTGGGGTTAATCTAATGATTTTTTACATGAATTTTTGGGTATTGTCAGTTTCGTAACATCAGCTCTCAACAGGCGTTTCGTCGTATACTCATAGTAACTTTCTGCTATTTCTATCCCCTGCGGAGGCTCTAACCAATCATTAACCTAACCTAAAATAACCTATCAAAAGCTACTGTGAAAAGACGTCAAAACGCCCCTTAGAAGGCGACGTCACGAAACCGAGAATACTCAAATATTCTTGGAAGATTGTCTGTGATACTGTGCTATACATGATTATTCAGTATGACTGAGAACTAGATCTAATCCAGCGGATATGAATCGGTTTCGAAGCCATACTGGAACTATATATTACAGAACTAACAATTAGATGCAATAATCCATACAAATTTCAACCTTTTCTCATATTTAATACAATTTGCATGTTGTTGTTTTTTATAGACAAAGCTACTCTATAAAACCTAATCAGTCGGAACAAAAAAAAAACTATTTTGAACCTAACATGGAAATTAGAATTTAAAAATTTTTTAAATTGGCTTTTAGTTCAATAACACAGAGTTTAACAAGAATGACAACATCCATAGAAGCGAACCACTGAAACGGTAGGACAAACGGACATTAACACTTGTATAGTGTCAGAACTGAATAATCAGAATATAAAAGTATAAGAGTCGGAGAGTCGAAGAAGAATTGTAAGTAAATTTGTTGAAAAACTGCTTGATACATTATAATGTTTATGGACATACTTACATTTTTTGGACTTGATTATAGAGTTGCTTCGCTTATAATATTGTACTATGTTGTCCCAGAAATCAATATACCAAAAATTAGATCAAACGGATAATTAGATCACATAAAAATTTGTTGTTAAAAAAGTAGAAAAATCAACATGTTTAAAATGGACGTACGGACATTCTGGTAATAATTATAGAGTTGCTGCGCTTTCTAAATCGTACCTAACTACTACAGGAATCACCATGCAAAGTTTGAATTCGATAGGACAATTCCAAAATGTCTAAATTCAAGAAGCGACAAATAACACGTTTTGAGTGATCATAATCAATGCTATTTTGGATGGAAACGTTCTTGATAAAATATTGTCATTACATTTGTAAGATCTCGACCGCAGCCTAAAAGTTTCTTGTGTGTAAAAGTTTAAAAGCTTGAGTTTGTGTTTGTCCTTCCTTCCAATGACGTGCACATATTGGGGTAAAGGCGTGTAACCCCCGCAGGTCTCTATTAAAGCTTAAAACCCTTTACCCACTCCAGAAAAAACAGGGAGAAAGGTAAAACACATTCTAGAAAAAAACATTCTAGCCACCCACTCAGCCATTTGAGCACGCCCTTGCACCCTTCTATAACATTTAGAATTGGTTTTTACATTCATATATAATACAATACAATACTATATAGATAGATTAAATCTAACAGGGTGTCCAATTGAATTATTTTTACATTCATGTATAATACAATACAATACTATATAGATAGATTAAATCAAACAGGGTGTCCAATTTAATTATTTTTACATATATATGTATAATAAAATACAATACTATTATAGATAGATTAAATCAAACAGGGTGTTCAATTGAATTATTTTTACATTCATATATAATACAATACAATACTATATAGATAGATTAAATCTAACAGGGTGCTCAATTGAATTATTTTTACATCCATGTATAATACAATACAATACTATATAGATAGATTAAATCTAACAGGGTGTCCAATTTAATTATTTTTACATATATATGTATAATAAAATACAATACTATTATACAGCATGACCCTCGAAAAAGTATTTTTAAGCATCTGCAGCCCTTATTTCTCAATGAATTATCAAAAAATGTATATGTCCTTGTTCTCTGTAGATTTCCACATAAGTAGATATAAAAATATTTTTTTTACATCAATTAACAGCTGAGCTTTTTAGAGCCAAAGTTTTGAAAAAGTGGCTGAGGAAAAAGTAACTTTTCAAGAAAAATGTTTTTTTAAAGTGAAATGACGTGTTTTCCTCATAATTTCAATACTTTTTATAAAACTTATATAAAGATGTTTCCAAGAAATTTATTTCATGCTGAAAGCACTTTTTTCACTTGCTCTAAAAGGCATTTTTAGATTAGTGTAAATTGCAAAAACACCCTTACAGAAAGAAATCCTATAAAAAATAGTAGCAAATTGAAAGTTTACATAAACAGAAATCAAACACTTTTTATTTTATCAAAATAAGTTAAAAAACCAAAAAGTTACAGCTACAAACTTTTATTAAACATTTAACAATTTAAATGATTTTTATGTGTCTTAGATTAATTTGATGAGTGGGCGTGAATTTATTGGTAAAGGTTGCGCTAATCCTTCTGGTAATGAGCATAAATTGGGGAGGGGTTTATTTAAGGTCATATTTATAAGTGGGAGATATTATAAGATTTGAGGGAAAATGGTTATAAGAAAAATGTATTCAGTAAAATTTGAAAAGTAGTTTTTTATATGTAAAAGTAACGTTTTTTAATGCAATAAAAAATGTATCAATTGTAAACTTGCTCTTCTTTCTTATTTGTTTTTTAACTGGTTGATAAAAAGTAATATACTAATAAAAAACTAAGAAATATTTAGCAATATCCAGTTTCTCAAGCACTTTTTCCAAACTTTGGCTTTAAAAATCTCGGCTGTTAATTGATGTAAAAAAAATATTTTGATATCCCTTGATGTAGAAAATTATAGAGAACAAGTACATATGAATCTTTTAATATTTTATTGAGAAATATAGGCTGCAGATGCTTAAAAATACTTTTTCGAGGGTCATGCTGTAGATAGATTAAATCAAACAGGGTGTTCAATTGAATTATTTTTACATTCATATATAATACAATACAATACTATATAGATAGATTAAATCAAACAGGGTGCTCAATAGAATTAATTTTCTATATTTGAATGGGTAGGAAAGAGCAGAAAATAGCCTTAAACATTCCTAGGAGCGAAGTAAAGCTTCCCTAAAAAGGAAAACTCAATCAGTTTGGTTGTTATTGAAATCTTAAGCTACAGACAAAAAAAAACATACTATTTTATATGATAGGTGTTCAAATTGAATATTATAAAGCTTAATAAACTTAAAGTTTACAAAAACATTGTGATTTTTCAACAACAAAAATAGAATTTAAATAATCCAAAAGTTAGTGTAATAGTCAAATTTTCTTAGAACCTCCCTGTAAAACACAACAAAGTTTTACATCTATTTTAAGGTATAAACAAGGATGGGAGACATACACAACAAAAATAGAATATACACTACATTTTTTATTACTTTTGTAAGCTAAGCCAATTTTGTCATAATCACTGCATTTTTTGCATGTATTAAATCTTTAAGTGTTAATCCTTTGTCCCTGTGCGTAAAAATGTTGCGACAATTTTCTGGAATCTTGCCTCTTTACAAATTAATATGGTCTAGTTTTTATATAAATTGAACACAACATTTAACTAATACATTTTAAAAGGTATTTACAATATTGGTTGTAATATCTAAAATGCTTCTAATTTGCGGCCAAATGCTTTTGTTAAGTCAAAAAACTAAATTATTAGATTCAGAATAATTTCACTTTTGACATAAGATGACCGAAAAGCTGAAGAAAAAATAACTGCCAGGATTTTTTTACTTTAAAGCAGTTCATCTTTTGTTTTATTTTCATTTCCACAAATATTGTTAAAGCTTATATTAAAAACATGATTTTCTGTTTTTGTTGTGCGTTTGTGTTCTAATATCATCTAGTAATTTCATTTGGGATAATTTCGGACACAGCTGGCACGTTTGGATTTTAACTGAAATTAGTGACGTCAAAAGATTGGGGGGGAGGGGGTGAAAAGGAGTGTTTACTGTTTACCCCCATCAAACGTAGTCACCCTCAAATTTTTTAGGAAAAAATTTAGTTTTACCCCCCAAATTTGTCCCCTGCTTGTGGGTGCCGTGAGTACCCTCATCCAATTTAAGGTGGGTAATTACCCTCTCTTGACATTTATTGAGGAGTATTAATACCCCCTCAAAAAATACTTCCTTCAAAATAAAATTTGGATATTCCCCTCAACAACGAAAAAAAGCTTGAACGTGTCTTTGACTGACATAATGCTAAATTTTATTTTTCATTGAAAAGGAATATCAGGTCCTAGAAGGACAATTTCCTCTGACCTTACAAAGTAGGCCAGGTCTAAACTTCCCCTGCTGTATCCGAAATGAGCCTGAATCACCCGAAGTAAAACCCACCCTGGCAATAAATGGTAAATTTAAGAACTTGTAATGTGCAATTCCAGAATTGAATGTGCTGCAAGGTAAACCTGGAAATTGTATATCTACTCCCAAGGATAGATGACCAGTCAAGTTGAAAAAAAACTGTTCAGGAGGCATTTTAAAAAGAAATCTATTGCTCTAAACGCGTAATCAGCTTATTTTTGGTCATGTAATGTAACATATAAATTTTATATAATCAAGTTTCTATCTTTTAATCCCTGACATTTACTGCAAATATTTTTACCATAGGGCATTGTTTTCAAAAGCTAAAAATCTAAATAAAAAAAAACTTTAAACACATTTGTATACCAATAGCGCCTCCACTAGTTTTGGGTACATCTCCGGTTTTTTGTCTGTAGCAAATGATCTCGCTAACTATATAACAGATGTGGGTCTCCTTTACGGTGAAGCTACTCCTGGGTCCAGGGAAGGTTTCTAACTACAAGAAATCGGCCCTTGAAATTAATTAACCCCCTCCTAAAAATTATTTTTTTTCTTTTACTTTTTACAATAAAAATGGTTGAGGTTTCCACTCCCTTCCCTCCCAACCCACCTCAAATTCACCAAGAGGCCCCTAGGGGCTTACCCGCTATTAAAACGAAGATTTTCTATTATTAGGGACGGTCCGTCCGTCCGTGCGTCACAGACAGTTAGCTCTTTTCGTTAATTTAAACAGGTTAGAATTGTCCTATCGATTCCAAACTTTGCATAGTGATTCCTGTAGTAGTTAGGTACAATTTAACTCTGTAATTGTTACTAGAATGTTCATACATTTATTTTTAACATGTTGATTTTTAACCTTTTTAACAACTAATATTGTGCGATAGAATTATCCGATTGTTCTAATTTTTGGAATACTGATTCCTACAACAACAAAATACAATATTATAAGCGAAGCATCTCGGTAATCAAGTCCTAAAATTGTAAGCATGTCCTTAAACAACATCCAAGCATATCCTTAAACAATATCCTGTATTTAAGCAGTTTTTCAACAAATTTACTTACAATCTTCAACTTTTATTAATTTATACTGTGATTATTCAGTCATGACACCCTAAAAGTGTTAATGTTCGTTTGTCCTACCGTTTCAGAGCTTCGCTTTTATGGATGGTGTCATCCTTGTTCATTTATATTATAATACGTTTATATAACTGATTTGTTAATTAGATAGGATAAATAAAAGTTAATGACACTTTTTATTAAATCTAGACAGTTCTGTGGCCAGCAAATTTCCAGGAGAATTATCCTACAGCTGATTTCAATTCCATAATGACGGATGACTCAGGTTTACAAAAATAAAGATATCTAGCAGAAGAGTTAATTCTCATTGATTTATTTGTCCGTGGAATAAAAAAAGTCAAGTTTAAAGGTTTCTTGTAGTTTATTATTAAAGCAACAAGCAATTTTATAAAAGCTTAAATTCAATGATGAGTTGATTATATTTAACTATTGTAAATATGTTAATCAACTGCCAAAAATTTTTCTACTTTGAATTTAAGTTAACCCAATGTTAGCTCATGAATTTTTCTATTGCTGATTTACTGAATATCTTGTTGTTTTTTTAATACATTACAAAATTGAATTCAGTTAAAAAGAATTTATTATTAAAATCAATGTAAATATTTAGCCCTGCTAAGCTGGCTTGAAGACTTGGACAAGCATGGCTTTGTTCTCGTACGAAACGTTCCTATCAAGCAAGGACCTGTACATGAACTACAGGTATAGACATAGTATATTTCTGGTACAGAATATTCCTATCAAGCAAGGACCTGTACATGAACTACAGGTATAGACATAGTATATTTCTGGTACAGAATATTCCTATCAAGCAAGGACCTGTACATGAACTACAGGTATAGACATAGTATAGTTCTTGTACAGAATATTCCTATCAAGCAAGGACCTGTACATGAACTACAGGTATAGACATAGTATAGTTCTTGTACAGAATATTCCTATCTAGCAAGGACCTGTACATGAACTACAGGTATGGACATAGTATAGTTCTTGTACAGAATATTCCTATCAAGCAAGGACCTGTACATGAACTACAGGTATAGACATAGTATAGTTCTTGTACAGAATATTCCTATCTAGCAAGGACCTGTACATGAACTACAGGTATAGACATAGTATAGTTCTTGTACAGAATATTCCTATCAAGCAAGGACCTGTACATGAACTTCAGGTATAGTCTTAGTATAGTTCTTGTACAGAATATTCATATCGAGCAAGGGCCTGTACATGAACTACAGGTATAGACATAGTATAGTTCTGGTACAGAATATTCCTATCAAGCAAAGACTTAAACTTATTTCTTTTAAAAGTCTATAAAGATTATTGTTTAGGCTAGATCTGGATTTCGTCGTCTGACCCATTATGGTGAAGATTATGTTGTTAAAATCAAAGCTGATCCATCCAACCTTGCCTATACACATCATAGGTGAAGTAAAATAGAAATTTATTGGAATACAGGGATCTAAAGGGATAAGACAATGGCCGATAAATTGATGTATATCCCCAATGATGATACATAAAATTATCCCTTCTGTAGATTACAATCTGTGATTAAATCGTTTGAATACTCAACTTAAGGAACCAACCAATCAAAAATCAAGAAAAGTCTTTAAAGTTGTTAGGCCAACGAATAAGAAAACATTATCATAAAACTTTGTGGACTTGTGTAATAAACAGCACAATGTCCCCTCCCTCCATGATTGGAATACCTATGTTAATATATAATCATACCTATTGTCTAAAACTGTGCGTCTATCTGCCACATTTTTATTTCAATCTATAATCTATCCTATTGCAAAAAAAGTACTTTAATTTTTCATATTTTTAAGAATATTTTTCCACACCGACTCTCCCTTCTATGAACATATGCCTGGTGTTGCCTATCTTCACTGCATTGAACAACATCAGGTTTTACCTACTAATTTTTATGAACTTCGTTAATTTTTAATTTTGCCATCCTTGTTACTTTTAAATGGATATAGAATATACGTGGCAATTATGAAAGGGAAAAATTTTGTGTCAATTTTGGTTGCTAAATGGATATTATTTATTGTTCAGTTCGTCCATGCAATAGGGAGGGGGGATGGGATAAAGATTGGTTGATAGAGGATCGTTATTTTATCCAGCTACAAGTTTCACTTTATTAGAGTATGATAATCTGGTGTAAGATCCAAGTAATATGATGCGATACATGATTTTTCATTACCAAGCCTAAGATGGTATACAATATACATAGCAGGTTAATGAGATAAATTGACGTCATAACGCGTACAGGAGAACCATTGTAATTGTAGGGAGAAGGGGGCGAGACAATGTTGGCTGATGGGTTTAAAGCTGCAGCCATTTTGAAAGAAACCCATCCTGAAAAATACAGGTATAATAGAAAAGACATTTTAGTATCATACCACTGCTAGATAATCTTTTAATCTTCATTGAATTAAATATAAAATCTGTAAAAAGGAACCCAGTAATAGTGTCTGACTATGACGTCAGAAAAAATTAACAATTAACCAATGAGAGACCGCTATATATTTTACCATTGGTCAATTACAGTGAATACTGGCTTCTCATTGGTTAATTGTTATTTTTTCTGACGTCATAGTTCGACACTTTTACGAGGTTCTGTAAAAAGTTACCTTCTAGAATTCTTATGTGTCGATTAAAAGAAAAAATCCTAGTTTCAAAACTTTCAAATTATTAAGAATTATTAAAAAACAAATCCGTTTAAAGATTTGGGTTTTCTGTAAAGATAATACAAATAAACTGTAATAACTAATTCTTGATAATAAGCACAGTTATATAACATCACACACAATTACGATAAAAAGTCGCTCTTTGTTTATCTCAGATTTTTTTGTATGTATTTCTAATGCCGATTATAACGTTGTGCAGGCAGAATAAGTAAGTTCAGCCGCGCCGTTTCGCACTATTGGGCCGTTAAATTGTCTACTGTAAAGTTGATTGTCTGTATTGTACTGACGTTGTAACATGACGTTCAGGCCCTAACCATACAAAAGATGTTCATTTCAAAATATTATGCTTTTCAAAATGTCAAATATTTTAGTTGATAATATAAAATGTGAAGGTTATAGAAAAGGTTTGTCTAAATTTTCATATAAAAATGTTGAAAGCTTTTATTGTGTTGAATCTTGATGTTTACAAATTTATAAAGCTTTATTGGATTTTTAGAGCAGCAAAGCTACTATAAAAGTTAAAAGTTTGTAATTCTCACGACTGTACACATTTTCAAGGATCTAAAGGATAAAACAATGTAAATTAATGTACATCCCAAATGATTATACATAAAATTACCCCTTCTGTAGAATAAAGATTGTTGGTTTAAACGTTAGAACACTCAACTTAATGAATCAACCAATCAAAATTCAGTAATGTCTCTAAAGTTGTTAACGAATAAGAAAACATTATCATAAAACTTTGGGGACTAGTGTAATGCAAAGCCCTTCATTGTCCCCTCTCTCTCTGACAAATTTTTCCTTTATTTTCTTCCCATTTACAAGAAAAAATGGACTTTCTTTTCTTTTTTTGGAATCTAGTGATAGTCAAAAGCTTAAGTTGTACGGACGTACGTACGGACGGACCGACCCTAATTATAGAAAAGCTTCGCTTTTAAAAATTCCTGAAGGTACGTTCGGACAGACATTGATATCGTTACAGACATATCGTCATTAAGAAGTAGCTCAGTAGTAAAAAGTTTTTCTATTGCTAATAATAATCATTCTTGTTAATAATACAGCAAAAATGCTTTTCCTGAAAATTTAGAAATAACTTTTTAAACTCACAATTGTGGATATTAATGATTTTATTGAACACAGTAATAGTGTCTGACTGATTATGACGTAACAAAAAAAATTAGCCAATGAGAGGCCGTTATTGACCAATGGTAAAATTTATAGTGGCCTCTCATTGGCTATTTTTTTTTGTTACGTCATAATCAGTCAGACACTATTACTGTATTCATTTTATTAAGCAAAGCTTTTACGCAACTAGAAATTATTGTAACGCACTTTTAACATGAGAGCTTACTTCAAGGATATTATATTAAGGTTGTCATCTAGTGAGAGGATATTCTATTAAGGTTGTTATCTTGTAAGAGCTTACTTCAAGGATATTATATTAAGGTTGTTATCTAGTGAGAGACTACTTCAAGGATATTATATTAAGGTTGTTATCTAGTAAGAGCTTACTTCAAGGATATTATATTAAGGTTGTTATCTAGTGAGAGCTTACTTCACAGATATTATATTAAGGTTGTTATCTAGTGAGAGCTTACTTCAAGGATATTATATTAAGGTTGTTATCTAGTGAGAGCTTACTTCAAGGATATTATATTAAGGTTGTTATCTAGTGAGAGCTAACTTAAAGGAAATTATATTAAAGTTGTTATCTAGTGAGATCTTACTTCAAGGATATTATATTAAGGTTGTTATCTAGTGAGAGCTTACATCAAGGATATTATATTAAGGTTGTTATCTAGTGAGAGACTACTTCAAGGATATTATATTAAGGTTGTTATCTAGTAAGAGCTTACTTCAAGGATATTATATTAAGGTTGTTATCTAGTGAGAGCTTACTTCACAGATATTATATTAAGGTTGTTATCTAGTGAGAGCTTACTTCACAGATATTATATTAAGGTTGTTATCTAGTGAGAGCTTACTTCAAGAACCCAGTAATAGTGTCGGACTGATTATGACGTAAAAATAAAAATTAGCCAATGAGAAGCAATTATTGACCAATGGTAAAATTTATAGTGGCCTCTCATTGGCTAATTATTTTTTTTACGTCATAATCAGTCCGACACTTTTACTGGGTTCCTTACTTCAAGGATATTATATTAAGGTTGTTATCTAGTGAGAGCTTACTTCAAGGATATTATATTAAGGTTGGTATCTAGTGAGAGACTACTTCAAGGATATTCTATTAAGGTTGTTATCTAGTGAGATATTACATCAAGGATATTATATTAAGGATGTTATCTAGTGAGAGCTTACTTCAAGGATATTATATTAAGGTTGTTATCTAGTGAGAGCTTACTTCAAGGATATTATATTAAGGTTGTTATCTAGTGAGAGCTAACTTAAAGGAAATTATATTAAAGTTGTTATCTAGTGAGATCTTACTTCAAGGATATTATATTAAGGTTGTTATCTAGTGAGAGCTTACATCAAGGATATTATATTAAGGTTGTTATCTAGTGAGAGCTTACTTCAAGGATATTATATTAAGGTTGTTATCTAGGAAGAGCTTACTTCAAGAATATTATATTAAGGTTGTTATCTAGTGAGAGCTTACTTCACAGATATTATAGTAAGGTTGTTATCTAGTGAGAGCTTACTTCAAGAACCCAGTAATAGTGTCGGACTGATTATGACGTAAAAATAAAAATTAGCCAATGAGAAGCAATTATTGACCAATGGTAAAATTTATAGTGGCCTCTCATTGGCTAATTATTTTTTTTACGTCATAATCAGTCCGACACTTTTACTGGGTTCCTTACTTCAAGGATATTATATTAAGGTTGTTATCTAGTGAGAGCTTACTTCAAGGATATTATATTAAGGTTGGTATCTAGTGAGAGACTACTTCAAGGATATTCTATTAAGGTTGTTATCTAGTGAGATATTACATCAAGGATATTATATTAAGGATGTTATCTAGTGAGAGCTTACTTCAAGGATATTATATTAAGGTCGTTATCTAGTGAGAGCTTACTTCAAGGATATTATATTAAGGTTGTTATCTAGTGAGAGCTAACTTAAAGGAAATTATATTAAAGTTGTTATCTAGTGAGATCTTACTTCAAGAATATTATATTAAGGTTGTTATCTAGTGAGAGCTTACATCAAGGATATTATATTAAGGTTGTTATCTAGTGAGAGCTTACTTCAAGGATATTATATTAAGGTTGTAATCTAGTGAGAGCTTACTTCACAGATATTATATTAAGGTTGTTATCTAGTGAGAGCTTACTTCAAGAACCCAGTAATAGTGTCGGACTGATTATGACGTAAAAATAAAAATTAGCCAATGAGAGGCAATTATTGACCAATGGTAAATTTTATAGTGGCCTCTCATTGGCTAATTTTTTTTACGTTATAATCAGTCCGACACTTTTACTGGGTTCCTTACTTCAAGGATATTATATTAAGGTTGTTGTTGTCTAGTAAGAGCTTACTTTCAAGGATATCATATTAAGGTTGTTATCTATTGAGTAAGATATATAAGTTTACCGGAATTTTAAAGTTAGGGGGAGATTTGAAATCTGCATCAAATTTTAAGGATTTTTTATAAAATTCGTTTTTTCTATAATTCTTTATCTAAAAGCGGAAATGCATTTTAAGTTAATTAATTTTGGCATCTGTGATTGGTGGATTTAAAAAATCTGCGCTCTGATTGGATGTCGTACATCATTCAACCAATTAGAGCGCAGGTAGTTTAAAATCCACCTATCCTATTGGTCAAAATTAATTAACTTAAAATGCATTTCCGCTTTTAGAGAAAGAATTATACAAAAAACGAATTTTATAAAAAATCCTTAAAATTTGATGCAGATTTCAAATCTCCCCCTAACTTTAAAATTCCGGAAAACTTATATATCTTACTATTGAGTGCTTACTTCAAGGATATTATATTAAGGTTGTTATCTAGTGAGAGCTTAATTCAAGGATATTATATTAAGGTTGTTATCTAGTGAGAGCTTACTTCAAGGATATTCTATTAAGGTTGTTATCTAGTGAGAGCTTAATTCAAGGATATTATATTAAGGTTGTTATCTAGTGAGAGCGCCTACTTCAAGGATATTGGAGATGACTATATCAAGTTTAACAGTATTGCTCAACATCCACCCTTAGTGTAAATATAATATTATTCACAAAGCTACTCCACAAGTATGTATAATGTGTTGGGTTCAGTACCTTAAATTGAAGCTTTTATTTATTAAGAGACATACATAAAACTACGATACAAATTCCAATATTTCTAGGAAATGTAAAAATGTACAAATAAGTTATTAATGAATTTGCCATGTCTTCTAACTAAGTAAATGAATGTTTGATATAACATAAGATGAATTGATCAAAAGTTTGAAGAGTAAGTGAATGTAAGTTTATACAACAATTTCCTTTTCCGCTTCGTTTGGATTCTAAATTATAAATCTTTTTAATGCATATAAGTCTATTTCCAGCATAATGAAATATAATGTTTTGTTAGTCAGAAAATCTCACATCCTGAAAAAATGTGCATCGTTTCATTTGTAGACAGTTGTCTGCGGATAGAAATATGAGAAATTATAGGATTTACTAGCCATCAAATCAAACATTAATCTTTACATATTTAAAATATGTTACAATTGGTTAAGCGAATTTTTTTTTTGCATTTTGCTCATCCCTATCTGAATAGGAGAGGGGGGGGGGGGTTGATATATGTTACGGCATTAAGAAAATTTCATCAAGTTCCACTTGCAGTTTGTTAATTTAATCAAAATTTGAACAAGTTGCAACTGAGTAAAGTGGTTTGCTTGCTTGCCTGTGTTGCCTAGGGTACAATTACAGCTTTAATCACATTTTATTTTACTTTAATTACTTTCCAAGTTGCATGTGTGTGTGTAGGTGCGTGCTCAGGGGTTTGGGCAAGGGTTTTTACACCCCTTTTCCATATTAATTAATGCTCTGTGGAGAGGTAAAGAGGGTATTTAAAGTACAAGGGTTTTTAAGTTATCTTTAAAGGGTTGGTAAGGCATTAATTAGGCTTATAAAATGTTAGGGGATATTAACAACACATTCTTGTGGAGGGGGGGGGGGGCGGTGTACAGAATGTACATCCCCCTATAAATAGATGTTGGCATACCCCTGCATACACGCTCTTTATCTGTACGCCCCTAAGCCTGTAAGTTAGTTTAATTTATTTTAATTGTATCAAAAAGATTTGATGCATTTTATTAAATTAAAACTAGAGGATTTAGTCAGGAATTTAAAGAGATACGACAATGGCCGATAAATTGATGTACATCCCTGATGATGATATACAAAACTACCACTTCTATAGATTGCAATGAGTGGTTGATACGTTTATATACTCAACTTAATGTATTAACTAATCAAAATTCAATAAAGGTCCCCAAAGTTGCTAGGCCAACCAATATAAAACTTTATTATAAAACTTTGGAGACTAGGTTAATAAATGGCCAAATGTCCTTTTCCTCCCTTGGATTTAGTACTTATGGCTAAAATGATTGAATTCAGATGAAATATTTTATTTTCTATATAAAAAAAATAAGCATAGAATTAATGAAATATTGTTGACTTTTTAACATCATAGATGTACTAATTGTGTGTGTCATTCTTTTCTTTGCTCGGAAGCCGCGTGTTGGCCACGACTAAACCTCTAATTTAAAACCGTTCAGATTCTTTGAAAATTACTTTGAAAAAAGGGATTGTCATTTTGTTCCAGCTTCCAGCTAATTTTTAAAAGTGTCAAAGGTTTATGTCCATGAGGCTTACAGGCGGCTGACGCGCGGCTGCCTAGCCATGATTATTTTTATTTGAACTAGTTTTTTAAAAAGGCCTCCAAAAAGAATCTTTTCATTTTCGAAAAGCTGCATTGTTACAAATTTAGCAAATTTTCTGACAAGGACAAAGTGTAAGGACAATGGACTATAAATTGGTGTACATCTCTATAGATTAAACTCATTGTCGTAAAGTGCTTAAACAATACAATTAAGAATTATTAAAAGTTCACAAGTTTAAATCATTTTATTAATATGAAACTTAATTTTAGTCACAATGCCCGGGGAGAGTTGGTGAAAATAAACTGGAATCATTTTACAAGAGATTCATATTTCGATGTTGATATTGATCAGGTATAGTTATACACAGTGGCGTGCAGAGAATTTTACCAGAGGGAGGGTGTGCAAAGCACACCCAAAAATTTTGACATTCCACTTACGAATTTTGACACCCCCCTTAAAATAAAAGTCGAGGGTGGAGTTAACCTTAGGGATTTGATTTTAGACTACAAGAGTGTCATGGGGGTATCTCCACCACCTAAATGTCTACCACTTCATAATCAACATTCTTAAAAGTAGAAAAAGCGTACATAACCTAACCATTAAGCAAAAAAAAATCTTGCATTTAGTTGAACAAAATTAATTTTCTAGCTTAATATGGTTTAAATTAAAGCTAAATGATTGATTGATTTAATTGTTCAAAAGTATAATGAATAAATGTAGAAGATCTATATACATTCTCTATAAATCAGCCAATAGGAAAACAGTGCAAGAAAAATCCAGCCCCATTATTGGTTATAAAGTGTACAGTTTTTGGTACAAAAGAGTAGTTATTTTTTTTCATTTGCATAATGGTCGAATTTTTAGAATAATATTTGGTTTGGCAATTTATTCCGTGTAAACATTTATTTGCTCTTTGTTAGGCCTATGATGAAAATATATAACAAGACAATTTCTTAGGGTTAGACTATCTAGCTTTCGGGACATGTCATCGCTCTAATTATTGGAATTAATCGCATATAACAATAAGAATTAAACAATAGGGTTAATCTGCTAGGAATCTCCCTTAAGGTTTGACGCATTATGGTTCCAGATTGACCATCTTGACTTCTACATCTATTCTCAATGTATTTAAAGAATCTATCTATATACATATAGTGAAAATTGAACAACATGTTTTCCACTTCAAATCCCCAGTCAAGGTCTCAAAATTTAAATTATTTTTAACATATTAAAATCTGGGTTAAACATAAATATTTCAGCTTGTAAAACGAATCATTTCTACATTACAGTGTTTTATTCAGCAACGTATAGCTTACAAATCTATGTATTATTACTTGGATGTTGCACCAAATTTTCATGTACTATGATAAAATGATGCTCGCAGCTGGCTTAAATAAGGATATTCCCCATCCTCTTTCATCAAGAACTGGCCAATTAATTAGGCCCATATTAGCGAGCTAAATTGATGATAGATTTTCCCCTATATACGTTAGCTTAGATTTTTAAAGAATAGGCATGTTAACCCTATTTCTTAAGAGGGGGGGGGGGGCGTTTGGCTGCAATTTTTTTCTTTTTTCTTGGAAGAGGCCTATTTGACTATGTGCTAACTCGGAAACTATAAAAGATATCAGGACAAACTCAAAACACACTTGTTCATTTTTAAAATTGGAATTAATTTTACCGCCGTGGAACCGTTATTCACTGTTCAAAAAGGAAAAAGGAAAAAAGTGCAAAGTTTGATAATGCTTTCTTGGATTTTTTTTAATGTAGTTTTGATATTAATGCAATACTAAAAATGGTGGATTTGTACCGCTAAAGGGAAATTGAATAATTCTATTATAGGATGTTATGGTGATATCCTTATAATAAAGTAAAAGGATCTTTGTATGTGTGTCTGTTTGTCTGTTTGTTTGTGCCGAAGGATCTCGCTAACCGCTGAACCAAACGGGTTCTCCTTAACAGGGTAGCTTCTTATGGGTCCCGGGAAGGTTTATAGAGGCCTCTAGGGGCGTAGCCGCTAGTACTTTATATTCTTGCAAACTATTGATAATAATATTATGTTAATATTAAAGTTGAAGAGTTCTATACTGCTATGAGATGTTATGATGATATACTAAATATTCCAGCAAACTATATTGATAATATTATGAATATTTAAGGTTGAAGAGTTCTATACTGCTATGAGATGTTATGATGATATACTGAATATTCTAGCAAGCTATATTGATAATATTATGAATATTAAGGTTGAAGAGTTCTATACTGCTATGAGATGTTATGATGACATACTAAATATTCCAGCAAACTATATTGATAATAATATTATGAATATTAAGGTTGAAGAGTTCTATACTGCTATGAGATGTTATGATGATATACTAAATATTCTAACAAACTATATTAATATTAATATTATAATATTTAAGGTTGAAGAGTTCTATACTGCTATGAGATGTTATGATGACATACTGAATATTCTAATAAACTATATTGATATTAATATTATAATGATTAAGGTTGAAGAGTTCTATACTGCTATGAGATGTTATAATGATATACTGAATATTCTAGCAAGCTATATTGATAATAATATTATGAATATTAAGGTTGAAGAGTTCTTTACTGCTATGAGATGTTATGATGACATACTAAATATTCCAGCAAACTATATTGATAATAATATTATGAATATTAAGGTTGAAGAGTTCTATACTGCTATGAGATGTTATGATGATATACTAAATATTCTAACAAACTATATTGATAATAATATTATGAATATTAAGGTTGAAGAGTTCTATACTGCTATGAGATGTTATGATGATATACTAAATATTCCAGCAAACTATATTGATAATAATATTATGAATATTAAGGTTGAAGAGTTCTATACTGCTATGAGATGTTATGATGACATACTGAATGATGCTGCTAATCATATCAAACTTAAGATGGAGCCTGGAGATATGGTTACTACTAAAAACTTGGTAACATATTTACAAACCCATTTCCAGTATGGCATCGAAACCAATTAATATCCATTGGATTACTATCGGTTATCAGCCATACTAAAAAATCATGCATAGCATCGAATTGCAGACAGATTTCCATGAATATTGAAATAAAAATCATAAAACTAATACGAGTTTTGTTCGCCTGGGCCTTTGGCCACTCGGCGCTAATAAAACTGGTTTAGCCTTATTAATATCAACAGAAAGTTGTCTATAATACGATGCGATAAATAACTATTAACAAAAACCTGTTAAAATTGGCCGGATGAGCTTTTAAGAAAAAGTTGGATGTGTTTTAGTGGAAATAGATATAAGTATAAATTGAGATTCAAAGTAACAAAAATAGGAGATACTAAAAAGAAGGAAAATGAAAAAATAAAAAAGTCTACATTGGAAGGATAGTATAAAAAAAAGTTATCTTGAGTAGTAAATGTTGATAAAAAGACATCCTTTCAGATAGTAAGAGTGAACAGATAGTAAACTTTTGTTTACATACTAGACCAGTTTTATTACACCTCATAAGGTTTTTGATTTTTTATATTATCTAATTCATTTTCATAGAAGTTTTATTTAAAAATAAATATTCTACTTACAAGTAATTTAACAAGGATGGAAACATCTATAAAAGCGAAGCTCTGAAATGAAAAAACAAACGAACATTAAGACTTGTAGAGTGTCACTGTTTGAGGACATACTTACATTTTTTGACTTGATTACAGAGATGCTTTACTTATAACATTGTACCTTCCTGTAATAGGAATCAGTATACCAAAAATCAGATGAATCAGATAATTCTAACATACAAAAATTTGTTGTCAAAAAAGTAAAAAAAACAGCATGTTTTAAATGGACGTGCGGACTTTCTGGAAACAATTATAGAGTTGCTTCGCTTTCTAAGTCGTACCTAACTGTTATTGGAATCATCATGCAAAGTTTGAAATCGATAGGATAATTCTAACCTATTTAAATTAACGAAAAGAGCTAACCGTTAAGGACGCACGGACATACGAACTGGCCCTAATTGTAGAAAAGATTCGCTTTTAAAAATGATCTAATTCTAATTAGTTACAACATTACATTGACATTATGACATTAATTCTATTACAAAAGGTCTATTATAGTGGTTGACAGCCGCACTTTTAGATGAACGACGGCTGCGACTGCTATGATGTACAGTTATAAACATGACAAACAAAATAGTGCCTGGATATTTATGCTTTCATAATTACCAACATGAATAAATTAGCCTAAATAGCATTGTTCTGACAGCTGAAAAAAAATACTGATGATTGGTCTATAAATGATGTAGTCTAATGTATGAAGCAGTCGCTTGGTTGTAAGCGCTAGTGCATCAGAAAGATAAAAAGTTAACTATATAAATGGCTAACTCAAAAAACTAGGTATACCAACTCTCGACTAAGGGATAAATAAGCTTCCGCTACATAAAATAAGTAAATACTTTCCATAACATATGTTAAGGTTATATTATACACTAGCGGCTTCGCCCCTAGCCTCTAGGGGCTTTATTTCTGAAGGTTCAGGGGAGAATTTTAAAAATTTTGTTTACATATTTTTAGATATTTTTTTGTATTTTATAACATTTTATTACTCTTTATATCATTTTATAAATCTTTATAACATTTTATAACTCTTTATAACTTTTTATATTGATTTATATTATTTAAAACCTTTGAAATTTTTCTTTTTTTATTGTTTTTTAAAATTTCTTTGCCATTAGTCTTTTTAGGGCTTCTCCCCACAGGAGAAGGAAGTTTTCACAATCTTTTTGAATTTGATAAAACAAAGTTTAAAAGAAGAAAAGAAATTTAAAAAGAAGAAAAATAATTGAAAATATAAAGAAAATATAAAAAAATATAAAAAAGTAAAAAAAAATATAAAAATTATTAAAAATTAATAAAAATATATAAAAATATATAAAAATATATAAAAACATAAAAAACATTAAAATTAGAAAAAAATATGAACATTTTTTTTTGGGGGGGGGGTATTTTCATTTTTATGGGGGGTTGGGGGTGTCCCACCCCCCAAGAAAATAGCTTAAAACCACCACAGGACCAATAGGTATATACCCTGAAGAGTAGAATCCAATCAGTTCAGTGGTTACCGAGATCTTAAGCTTCAGACGGACAGATGGACGGACAGACGGACGGGCGGACGGACAAACATCAAGCTACTTTGTATTATAGATATATGCATGCTATTCTCCCTCTAAAGTCATATATCAGTTAAGTTATTTTTAAAAGTAACATCACCCTCGATTTTGGTTGAAGGAGGTTTCAAAAACCTTAATTGGAGTATCGAAATCTGATAGGTTAAACATTTATTTCATGTCTGGGGTCTAATAATTGTTAAGAAACCATAACAAAGCTTTTTAAGAAGTAAAACCCAGACAGAAAAGCAGTCAGACGGACAATTATAACTTAAGAAAGACATCAAACTACATATAACTTTTAATTTTCTACATTTTTATATCTCCTAATATTTTATCAAAACTCTTTTTATTTTTCAAAATGATAAGTAAAGATGATTTATTTTTATTGTGCATTGTGTATACCAATATCCCTGCAAGTGCAGCCTAACTCTCGCTCTGTGTCCTGCATTTATATAAGATGTAAATCAAATTTGGGTTAGATACACTTACATTAATACAGTTTTTTGCTAAATTATATAATTTTCAATTTGAGCAATAATTTCTTTTTGTCTTTTAATTTAAAGGTTAAAACAGCAGTAACTCAGTCATAGGCGTCCAAGGGGGGGGGGGTAATGGGGCGATTACCCCCCCCCCCAAACGATTTTAGGGGTGCCTACAATACCCCCCCCCCAAAATAAAAAATCTCTAATAAAAAAAAATTTTGCGCGCTTCGCGCGCATTTTTAATTCTATATATTTAATAAAATTTAAATTATCCCCCCCAAAAATTTTACCCCGGGGGTAAATTTTGGGGGGGGTAAACTAAATTTACACCTGCCAACAGATTTCAGGGGGGGTAATTACCCCCCCCCAAGCAAATTTTACCCCCGGGGTAAAAATTTTGGGGGGGTAAAAAAAATTTGCGGCGCGCTTCGCGCGCTATTTTACACACCCCAAAAACGAATTACCCCCCCCTTAAACATTTTTTACCCCCCCCAAAATAAAAAGCTTGGACGCCCCTGATACTCAGTGCACTTACCTCTCCAAAATTAGTGTAATTATGTCCTAAAAAGCAATAATTCTATAAAAGTTAATTTCCTTCAATTCAATTTAGAAAGTTATTCATAACTTTTTGTTATAATTGGACAAATCCTATATAACTTCTAGGCTAGCATAGAAGTTAGACTTTTCTTTTTAAAAAAATATATCTAAGACTTAGGAAATCTAGCCTATACAGCCCAATGATATTAGACAAAATCATATGAAAATATTTAGGCTAGCCAAGGATACCATTAACATTGCATAGATATAAGGGTTAAGTAAGGATTAGGAAGCCCTAACCCTAAGCTATCCAGTGATTTGAACACCCATTATTAAAATGCATAGTGTATATTTTGGTTCAACTAATGCTATTAATAGAGATTATAACTTATGTCTTAGCCTTTTAGAGGTCCAAGACTTAACAACAAATGACATTATATCTAAAACCATCAATTTGATGTTATTATCCTTTTATAGAAATAACAGGATCTGTGTGTGTTACTGCTGAACAAAAATGCTTCTCCTTTACAATTTAGCTTCTCATAGTTCCTGGGAAGTTTTATAATTATTGAAGTAATGAAGAGAGTACTTCTCCCCCCCCAAAAAAAAAAAAAATAAAATGGAAGGTTTAAATTTAACCCCAAAAACTTTAAATACCCCAAGAGGCCTTTAGGGGCGTAGCCGTTAGTCTATTATTTATTCAGAGGGTTCTACATGGAAGATCTGAATTGAAAGGAGGAGTTTCTGGGCGCCATCTTCATTGTGGATATGTTGACTGGGATGAAATCAGGTAGCAAAATTACAAACCAATTTGGAAACCCACATTGAAAACTTAAATATGAAGTGCTTTCCCACAAAATGATTATGTGTCTAGCTATGAAGATTAACTACACATTTCTAGGATTTGTAAAGTAACCTTATTAGCTAAAAAATATATTTATTCCAATTTTATATAATGTTTACTTTTAGATCTACTTTGAGAGTTATCAGAGAGAAACTTAAAGAGAATAATTAAAAACAAGAATATAATCATTAGGATATTTTTTATGGTTTATAATTATTTTTGTATCAAAAATATAGAATTTTTTCACTATTTTTCTTAAACTTATGTTCTGTAAAGAATCTTACTTAGTTTAGGTAAAGTTAGGTATGAGTTTCCTGCAGTGTTAGTGCTTGTAATAATTATTCAAGTATGGCTTCGCTGTATTAAAACCATTTTTTCAAGCATTCTAAAAATTACGTATAGCATCGTAAAATAGACAGTTTTAAAAGAAAATTAAAATAAAAATTATGAAATTCATACCAATTTTGCTAGTCTGGGCCTTCAGCCTTTTGGGGATATTAAAACTGGATTAGATCTAATAATTTTTCATTTTCATATGCGCAGAAAGCTGTGTCTAATATACGGTGTGATAAACAACTATTACAGAAATGTTACATGTCATCTGAAGTCATTTTTATTGAAGATCTTTTTTAAAAGTTTATACTAATCTAACAATATTGAAAAACCTAACAATAATCTAAAATGTAGATGAGAATTTTAACTATATTTGAGAAGATTGTAATGTTTCTACATTTCCTTAATTTAAGAAAATACAAGAACATATTGCTTGACAAAATTGAAACTTTCTATATTTGAGT
Source organism: Acartia tonsa (assembly GCF_053477335.1). Lineage (NCBI taxonomy): Eukaryota > Metazoa > Arthropoda > Copepoda > Calanoida > Acartiidae > Acartia > Acartia tonsa. Next base: position 8,797,168 of record NC_137261.1, on the reverse strand, counting down.
GTGAGTCATAGAAGGCAATAGCATGTGTATGCTAGCTGAATCATTTTTCTACAAAAAACTTGATGGAAATAGATTGTAAAAAAATAACAAATACGGATAAATGGTTATATCTAAGTGTCAGACTACTCTAGATATCTACCTGACTATCCATCTACCTGACTATCCATCTATCTGACTATCCATCTACCTGTCTATCCATCTATCTGTCTATCCATCTACCTGACTATCCATCTACCTGTCTATCCATCTACCTAACTATCCATCTACCTGACTATCCATCTACCTGTCTATCCATCTACCTGACTATCCATCTACCTGTCTATCTATCTACCTGTCTATCCATCTACCTACCTATCTATCTACCTGACTATCTATCTACCTGACTATCCATCTACATGTCTATCCATCTACCTGACTATCCATCTACCTGTCTATCCATCTACCTGACTATCCGTTTACCTGACTATCCATCTACCTGACTATCCATCTACCTGACTATCCATCTACCTGACTATCCATCTACCTGTATATCCATCTACCTGACTATCCATCTACCTGTCTATCCATTTACCTGACTATCCATCTGGTGTCAACATGTCTATCCATTTACCTGTCTATCCATCTACCTGACTATCCATCTACCTGTCTATCTATCTACCTGTCTATCCATCTACCTACCTATCTATCTACCTGACTATCTATCTACCTGACTATCCATCTACATGTCTATCCATCTACCTGACTATCCATCTACCTGTCTATCCATCTACCTGACTATCCGTTTACCTGACTATCCATATACCTGACTATCCATCTACCTGTCTATCCATCTACCTGTCTATCCATTTACCTTACTATCCATCTACTTGTCTATCCATCTAAATGTCTATCCATCTACCTGACTTCTGACTATCCATCTACCTGATTATCAATCTACTTGATTATTCATCTAACTGAATATTCAGCTACCTGTCTATCCATCTACCTGTCTATCCATCTACATGTCTAACCATCTACCTGACTATCCATCTACCTGACTATCCATCTACCTGTCTATCCATCTACCTGACTATCCATCTACATGTCTATCCATCTACCTGTCTATCCATCTACCTGACTAACCATCTACCTGACTATCCATCTACCTGTCTATCCATCTACCTGACTATCCATCTACCTGACTATCAATCTACCTGCCTATCCATCTACTTTAGTATCCATCTACCTCCCTATCCATATACCTGACTATCCATCTACATGTCTATCTATCTACCTGTCTATTCATCTACCTGACTACCCATCTACCTGTCTATCCATCTACCTTTCTATCCATCTACCTGTCTATCCATTTACCTGACTCTCCATCTACCAGTCTATCCATTTACCTGACTATCCATCTACCTAACTAGCCATCTATCTGTCTATCCATCTACCTGACATCCATCAACCTGTCTATCCATCTACCTGTCTATCCATCTATCTGTCTATCCATCTACCTGACTATTCATCTACCTGACTACCCTCTAAATGTCTCAATCTAAATGACTACCTATCTACCTGTCTATCCATCTATATTAATCTATGGTGTCAACATGAAAGTTAAAATGTTTTGGAAGAATTTGAAAAGAAAACACAACACATGAACACAATAAATTTGTGTGCAACTCACAATTACACAGGAAATAAATGGATTGGATCATTGTTTTAGAATTGTTAATTGTTTCAGAATATTTTTATTTAATATCTTAAAGTTAAAGATTTACAATCATTTACTTTTTCAACACAGGATTTTTGTGTAAAGGATTGCCATAAATTAACTTTGTCTATAAGTCTAAAATGGTCATGGGCATTACTGGTATTAAATAATGAAGCAATAAATGTTATATCTCAGCAGCCAGTCCTTTAAAATCACTGTGTAGTCTAGCCTCTACAGTATCTCTGCAATGTTGAATATAAAAAAATATCTTTTAAGATAAACATTAATATAATATAAATGAAGGATCAATTGAACTAAACAGTACCAATGCTGCAAAGCTAGTATTGTAAATTTTATTGTATAGCACGGAGGAATCCCTTGATCAAAATCACAGTTTAAAATCCCTCTGATCCTGATTTCCGAGTGGACACGGTACAAGGTCAATTAGTGGAGAAATGTTTACCTTTAAAGGGCACTCCATTATGAAAAGAATTTTAGGGTTTATAAATCTTAACAGAAAATATCTTTAAATTTACAGCGGAAAATATATTTATAGCACCTTTAATTAATAACTAACAACTGTGGCATAACACTAAGGGCATCCGCTCGTTTTCTGGAAGATGATAAGTTCGTTTAAAAATAGATGTACAGTAAGAATAAAATTAGCACAAAATTTAAAACCCTTTCTCCTATAGACAACAAAAAAATAATTGATATACTAGTGTGATAAAAGACAGAAATTAAACTATGAGAAATAAAACAGATATTTGTGTAAAATTGGTATGAAAATGATATGATAAATAAATTTAACGAATAAATATATTTTCATGCTTTTACTTTTTAATGAAATTTTTAAAGCAGTTTTATATTTTTTAAAATTTTGAGATCTTTTCTAACTTTATTGTAAAAATTGACATCATATGCATTTCATCTCCCAACAGTAAAATAAAAAAAAAACTTTTCCTAGACTTGCAAATCCAATTTAGAAATAGAGAGAGAGCAAGAGAAAAAATAAAATACACAATAAAATAAATTGTACAATAAAATGTTTAACCATTTTTTAACATGATTATAATAAAAACAAGGACAATCATGACAATAATAAGCGCAGCAACAATTCAAACTATTCAAAAGCGTAGCAACTCTAAAATGGTTTCTACTGATTTTTGGAATAATGATTCCTGGGACAACAAGGTACAAAATTATAAGCTAGGAGTCTGTATAATCAAATGTTAAAAATGTATGTATGTATATTAATGTTCTACCTAAGTTCTGACACTCTCCAAGAGTTGTTGATTGTTTGTTTGTTCTTCCTTCTGATTTTAGAGCTTCGCTTTTATTGAGGATGTCATCCTTGTTCAATGATTATTAGATTGAAAGTGCGAACATAAATACTAAAAAGAGTAATTAGTAACAAGAATAGGGTATTGCCAAAAGAGAAATAAATCTAAAACCTTATTTGAAAGCATATAAAAAGATCGTCAACTCTACTAAGTGTGGCACCCAACGACAGCTGAAAATCATGTATAGGTTTTCTTTCAATTCTTTCAAAGTTCTATTTTGTTGAATCATAAATGTTTAAAGAAATTTAAAATATTTTTGAATATCTTTTGAAATATTTTGAAAACATATTTCTTTTGACATTATTCTTTCTATTCTTCGTGAAGTTTGACCTTAACACAATGTTTGATGTTCAATATTTATGGTACAAGTAACGTCGCCCCTAGCCTCTATGAGAATAGTGAGGGTTTGAAAAAAAAACATAAAAGGCTTCCATAACCCTTAATGGTTGGGGGGGGGGTATTCTGTCATTTTCTGTGTTTAAAAAAAAGAGCTATAATTAACTGACTTCTTTTTAAGTATGGTGATGACACAAAAATAGTTTTGACTTAAACAAATCATTTACGTGGGTATAATAGTGCCAAATTATATGAAATATGGGTGTTCAAATCAATTTCAGATTCTAGGTATGATCCTACATGTCCTTATCCTCCAGGTCTCCAGCAGTCTCTAAATATCTTCTGTGACTGAAATTTTGTACTCCAAATTTTAAGCTTAAAAACTGCCTTGCCGACCGCCGATTGCGGTTGCCGGCAGCTGCCATGAACCGCTGCCCCCACCGAAGTTTATTTTTTGAAAAATTTAATATAGAATTTATATATGAATAACCAGTTTCTGAAAAATGCTTCTTATATAAATAAAAAAGACCTAAAAACAAAGGTTGTTGAACAAAGGAATAAAGAAAGCGAAATTTGCCCGCGCAAAATAAGCAACCTGACCCTTTATATAAAGTTAGGTATGGTAAAAGATTATTGTAGTGAAGTGCAGATAATGTATAAAATAATGGATAATAAATTTAATGTGAAATATAAAAAGTTAATAAAGAGCCAACTTCCTGCCTTTCTCTGTATAGATAAGAATATAAAAGAATAGATTAACTCTATTTTTTGTTTCTCTGTCTGTCTGTCCATAAAGACATACACTGTTTTTATAGCTTAATTCTGCGGGGCTTAACTCCCATTGCTCTAACCCTGGAGGTAATAGGTAAAACACTAATATTTATGCATACATTTACAAAAAAAACTAGCTTCGCCCTTATTTTTTATATAGTTCTTAAATAAGGTGTGAAAGATTTATACTATCATTTTTAAGAAAGTTTCATTGAATAGAAAAACGATGCAGATTTTCTTATATAATACTATTGACAACTTTATTTCTTAGAGTTTGTAAAAATGAAAATCTTTGGTTTTTTTTAACTGGACAAAGTGTCCCAAAAATCAGCTATGTGACGTCATAAAATGAGGGATTATCCATCTCTTTTTTAAGGGGTTTTCTTTCCCACTTCTCCTTTCACTCCCTGATTTTTATGACGTCACATGGCTGATTTTTTAAACACTTTGTGCACTTACGTTTTTCTGCTTGTTGCTCTATTTTACTTAATCTAATGTGTAGGTAATAAAACTATCATCTGTAGCTCATCTATACATTCATATATTTAATTTAGGGCCAATGAAATGCATTTAAAAACAAATTTTGGCTATTTCAAATGGAATAATTTATAATCAATTGATGATTAAAGATTTTATTGCTATTTATCATTGTAAATATATTAGTGAAAATTCCTATAACTATGCAATACAGTATTTATATTGTTTGGTTGTCGATAATGGTACGAGATCCATTTCATTTTTAAAACCGAAGCTTTTCAATAATTAGGGTCGGTCCGTACGTCCGTCCGTTACGTATAGCTTTTTTCGTTAATTTAGGCATGTTAGAATTACCCAACCGATTTCAAACTTTGCATGATGATTACTGTAGTAGTTAGGTACGACTTGGAAAGCGTAGCAACTCTATAATCATTTTAAACATGTTGATTTTTAACTTTTTTAACAACAAATTTTAATGTGATATATAATAATCCGATTGATTTGATTTTTGGAGCACTGATTCCTAATACAAAAAGGTACAATATTATAAGCAAAGCATCTCTATAATTAAGTTCTAAAAATGTAAGTATGTCCTTAAACAGTATTCTGTATTTGAGAAATTTTGCAACAAATATACGTATAATTTTGTCAAAACTTTTATATCTATATTTTGCACATTCAGTTCTGACACTCTACAAGAATTAATGTTCGTCTGTCCTACCGTTATAGAGCTTTTCTTTTATGGATGTTGTCATCCTTGTTACAGGAAAATGTGATTTACTCAACTACTTCTAAAGATAGTTTGCTGATGTTTTTAGTGAAGATTCTTATGACCGTTGGGAATTTACATTATAATTCACTTTGTCCGTATTTATGTTAATACTGCTACGGGTAAGACAAGATGTATGTGGAGAATATTCTGAAATGTCCTTATATTTACATGCTTATATTTACTAATAAATACTTTACTTCACCAATCCTTTGATTTAACTTCTCTTGCATTCTATGTATATATTTCATTATATATCCTTGCTTCGCTACATAATAATCGTGTCATCCTTGTTCTTTTTTCAATTAATCAACCGAATATTTATCTGAATTGACTCTAAGAGCAGCCCTGTTGCAATAGAAATAGAATAATAGAAGCATATTCTGAACCCTATTTTCGTCAAATCTAAGAAGGAACATTTCTAGCAGACAAAAGTATTGTTTACTTTCGACTCAAGCTGATGTGGATTCTTAAAAAAATATAGACTCGCTACTCGATAGTGAGGCAAAATTATTTTTGTGAAAAATCATCCAAAAGCACGTTAAAAATCTACAAAAATTAAACAAAATCCTATGTTAATAACCCTTTTAAGATTTTATTTAATTTTTTAAATTTTTTTATTCGATTTTGGAGGATTTTTCACAAAAATAATTTTGCCTCACCAGCGAGTTGCCAGCCTAACTTTTTTTAAAGAATCCACCTCGTTTCAAAGCTTTCAAATTCAAACGAAATTTTTGGGCAATTAATTTTGATTCCGCAAAGCTTTCTGTTTACAAATATACTGTTTACAGCTGACTTTTATCTATGTATGAAATGAAAAAAACATGCATTCGTAACAAGATGTGTACAAAATTTCAACCAATGAAATTAAATGTATGTACCGATGCGATTCTCCTATTGGCTCAATCAGACATTCCCTCTCTTTCTTAGTACCTTTATTCCTGTTGCTTAAATTAAATTAAATTAAGGAAGTTTTATGAAAGTCAAAATATTTACATTCTGTATATATGTATCATATGCGCTGGGGCTTTGCAGCTGCAGTTTGGCAGAATTGGCAACCACAGCTGCGCATCCTATCATGCTTATTTGACAAGTTAATGTGATCAATTCACATTCTTGTTTTAATTTTTAAAAAACAGCGGCAAAATCTTTATAAATCAGCAGCAGCTAATACTTGCGCAAATTTCCAATACATTTTTAGCAGCCAAATTATGTCCAAGCTGCAGATTTGTAGCTGATAGAGTTTTTTCAGCTGCCAATTTAAGATTTATATGCTGCTGCTGCCGAGCCCTGTTATCAACATTAGTTTTTAAAAAAAAGTTTTGGTTCCATTTTCTTGAAAATGAACTTTTACATTAAGATTTATGAACATACATGTATTATGTGTATGTTGTATATTCTAACGTTTTTTCTTCTTTTTTGTATACATTCTTTCAATAGTACATATTCAATTTAATGAAAATAATATTATGGTAATATGCAAAACATTGAAAGCAAGATAAGACATAATAACAAAATGCAATTAGTGCCTAATCATTATAGGCATTACAGCTTTAAAAAAAAACAATTAATTGAATTTCTAAAGTTGGGTCAAAAATTAAAAATAAATGTTAAAGCTTTATATTGCTAGTTTGCAAAATATATATTATCAATAGAGGAATCTTTATGTAAGTTTTAAAAATGATAGGAAAATTTTAACATACCTTATATCAAAAGATTTTAGTTAAATTCTCAAAATCCTTTTTAATTAATACTTTTAGATTTATAAATAGTTATTTACCGCATCGTATTATAGACAGCTTTTCGCGAATATTAAAATGACAACTTGAATTAATTTTATGATTTTTATTTTATATGTATGTATGTAGCCTTGATTCTCTGAAGTTAGGATTCAGATGCACAAGGAGATTGGAGTTGAGAATCCTTTGACCAATCCTAGATTGGTGAGCTTCGCGCACAGCTGTGTGTATTCTATGTTACATTACAAGCTGACCCGCAATTCTCGCGAGGGCTACTCAATTATTACATCACTCTGGCCTAGAGTTTTAACAGGTGTTCCATATTAAGCCACCCTAATTAATGGCACTCTCATATTAATGAGGAGCATGGACGAGGGAAAGCACGATTACAGTTGCTTGGATCCTATGTTTGCCGTGTCTACGTCGCGGATCCACCTTCTACTGCAACAGCAACAACATCAGCAGCTGCGGGGAAGCCAAGAGCAAACACGTACAATCTCCAAACCTCCCAAAATGTATCATCATCATCAACATCAACACCAGAGGACTCCTTTTTTGTAACATCACCGACAATGTGGCTTACCCCGCAGCTGAACCGAGTTTTTAGTATGTTTGACAACGCATAAGACAATATCAGCATGTCTTATACGGCTATTATTGCTGATAGCTGGTATAGAACAGAATCCAGGTCCTGCTTGGTTCTGTACTGTTTGTACCAAGAAGATCATATCAACCTGTGTAGAATGTAACAAATGCAACGGCTGGCTTCATATAAAGTGTTCCCAACTAAAATCTGCAAATGAACGCAAAAAATTCACATCATGGTATGGACCCTGTTGCTCACATCTGTCACCTAAGCCCCCCACACCCAACCCCCCCCGACGCGGCCGCCCACCCCCACCCCCTCAAGTCAACCCACAACGAGGCAGCCCCACCCCACCCCCTCGTCGCAGACGCCCTTCACCACCCCCCCCGCGCCCTCCCACACCTCCCCCTCAAGCTCAACAACAACAACCCAACACTACTAACAGCTCTAACTTGAAAATACTCCAATTTAACATCAATGGAATCGTCGGTAAATTAGATGAACTTCTTCATTATATGGAGAAGAAAAACATCAAGATAGGAGCAATTCAAGAAACGAAGCTCACTGGTAAATCAAAGAAGTTAAAAACACCAAACTACACACTTGTCCGTAAGGATAGAGGAACAAATAAGGGTGGAGGATTAGCATTTCTTGTCCACAAGGATGTTACCTTTAACCTTGAGAAAGCACCACCTACACTTGAACAGGATCCACACATGGAAACACTCACCATCAGTTTACCTGGTAAAAACAATGATCCTCTATATATACGCAATGTGTACATCCCTCCTCAGAGTAGCTGTAACCAAAATTATGCACCTCCAATTGACCATCTGTTTGTAGATTTAGGAAATTCATCCCTAATCCTTGGAGATGTTAACGCACACCACCAACTATGGCACTCTGAAGCAAACGAAGATGCTAGAGGTAGACTCTTGGTCGACACCATCACTGGCTTGAACTTTGGTGTAATAAACGAAGATCAGCCAACCAGAGTTACAGCTAATGCTTCAACAGCTCCGGACGTCAGCATAGCGTCCTCTAGCCTGATTCCAACTGTCAACTGGAATCTGGATAACAGCTTAAGCTCAGATCATCTTCCAATTATTATTAGTCTTGCAGCAGAAATCACAAAAACCAACACTCCTCATTTCACCTATGTTAATTACAATAAAGCTGATTGGCCCAACTTCCAGGTTTTCACCGAAAATATTTTCTCCGCGGCTAGAGAGGTCTCTGACGTTTACGAAGCCGAAAAATATTTCTCCAAAATTGTCCAGCAAGCAGCACACAAATACATTCCTGCAGGCAGAATCCCCCGTACATACAATGCCCTACCTACGGAAGCAGCAAGACTGATAGATGAAAGGGATAACCTCAAGAAAAATAATCCTGCTGATGATCGTATTCCTGAACTTAACAAGAACATCAACAAATCAATTAGAGAACACAGGAAAGAAAAATGGCAAGAATATCTTTCCACTTGTCAGCCAGGTAGTCAAAAGCTCTGGAAGACTGTCAAGAGTTTAAATGACCAGCCCACTCAACCAGACAACCAGGGTATAGACTTTGAGGACAATAAACCTACCATTGACGCAACCAAACTGGCAAACAAATTTAATCAACAGTATACACCTAACATCGACAAGAAACCAGAACAGGCTCTTCGTAACACCTTACGGTCAATGCAAAGCAAACCAAAAGAACAGCCTAAGATTAAATTTACTCCTGCCCAGACAGCAGCTGCCATCAAAAGAGCTAAAAACTCTAAAGCTATAGGACCAGATGGCTTGTCTCCCATTATGCTTAAGCACTTGGGCCCCCACGGCATCAAGTTCCTCACAGACATCTTCAACTTAGTCTTGAGCACAGCCCATACACCCGGCAAATGGAAGACAGCTAAGATAATCACCTTACTGAAACCAGGAAAGCCGGCGAATAAAGGATCCAGTTACCGTCCAGTCTCCATTCTATCACCACCAGCTAAGATTCTCGAGGCCCTGATCCTTCCTTATCTTACAGACGCCATAGAACTTGCAGACCACCAGCATGGTTTCAGAAAGGGCAGATCAACCCTTACAGCTCTACAAAGCATCCGAGATCACATTGATAAAGGTTTGAACAGGAAGAAGCCAGTCCACAGAACAGTATCTGTTGCCATTGATCTTTCAAGAGCTTTCGATACTGTTGACCATCATATTCTTCTTCGGGACATCAACAACCTCCCACTTGATGTTTACATCAAAAGATTCCTGTGTGGTTACCTGAGAGGTAGACAGACCTTTGTGCTGTTCCGAAATTCTACATCTAAATATCGGAAGGTTAAGCAGGGTGTCCCCCAAGGCGGAGTTCTCTCCCCCATCCTGTTTAACCTCTACATGTCCACCATGCCAGCTCCTCCAGGTAAAATCAAACTTGTCACCTATGCTGATGACAGCAATGTGTTAAATTCCGGACCTAAGTTTGATCCTATAGTTAGGGAATTGAACAGCTACCTGGCTACCTTGAATGACTGGTTCAAGGGCAGAAACCTGTTCATCAGTCCTTCCAAATCATCTGCCACTGTGTTCTCAACATTTTCTAATGATGCGGGCGTAGTTCTTCAGATTGAAGTGGATGGACAAGTGGTACCTACAGTCAAGAAACCAACTTTTCTTGGTATCTGTTTTGATACCCTTCTCTCCTTCAGGCAACATGCTACCAACCTGAAGTCCAAGCTCCAGGCCAAGAACAATGTCTTGTTGGCATTGACAGGCTCCACCTGGGGTAAGGACAAGGAGACCATAACCACCACCTTCAAAGCCATCGGCCAATCACTTATCAACTACTGTTGTCCTATTTGGACACCTGCCTTGGCTGACACTACCTGGGAAATGATCCAGGTTGCCCAGAATGCTGCTTTGCGGGCAGCCACCGGCTGCCACATAATGTCGAAACCTGATCACCTCCACCAGGAGACCAAGATCATGATGGTTAAAGAACATTGTGAAATGCTTAGCAAGCAGTTCCTGCTATCAACACAGCAGCCGAATCACCCAAACAGAGTTGACTGGAACCAGCCCCCTCCCCCCCCTGGACGCCAGATGAATGAAACCCTGGTGTCCAAGTTTGGTCGGGAAATCCAGCAAATGTCCTACCCTGACCTTCCCTCTGAGATTTACAAGCAGAGACTAAAGGCCATTCACACCAACTCTGTACGTGACCAGATTGCTACTTTTGAGCACAATAAAGTCCTAGGTGCTCCACCCCCCAAGATCTGTGACTCTGAAAAGGACCTTCCCAGAGCCACCAGATCCACCCTTGCCCAGCTAAGATCTGGATATAGCATTATGCTTTACAGCTATAAATCCAGAATCAGCAAAAGAGATCCTGTTCCTGACATATGTCCTCTCTGTCAACAACCAGGACATACTACGAATCACCTGTTCAACTGTCCAGCCAACCCTACCACCCTCACCCCACGTGACCTATGGCTGAGACCTTTGGAGTGTGCCAGATTCTTAAACCTGGCTACCCGTGATGAAATTGATGATGATACCAACTGAGGAGGCGAGGCTACAAGAAGAAGAATTACAGTTGCTTGATAGGTAGGATCCTAACTTCCTTCAAATCTCCCTCCTTACAACTTAAGGGCATCATCACAGGGAAGGTTGCGTTATTATATTCTGACAAATTGCAACAGCATTTGTCATCCAAGTGCAATATCTATGAGGGGACTTGAACTCGGATTTTCCCAACCACAGCGTAGAGCGCTAACCACTTCTCTATGGGACACTCCTCAAATTATATATACTAATTATATATAATAATCAATCTCGAAGGGGGTTGGAAAGGGTATATTATCTTCTGTTCACCATTTATTTGCAAAATGAGATTTCATTCAATATAGGGAGGGGGGATGAATGCGGGTTGTTTACCCCAAAATCAAGTAATCCCTCCCCCACCCCCTTATCTGTGAAGATAATAATTATTAAAATGCCCCCCTCCTCCCGGCCCCTGCACGCCACTGATTTTTACGGTGACAGAAGATCTCAATCTCAGATATTAAGGATCTTTTCAAACCCGTTTACCCCTCCCCTATTTTCATTGTACATGAACCAGAAATTTCTGGATTCACCCCTTCAAAGCTCTTTCAATATGTTGCTACAGTTCAACAAATTTAAATTGTAAATTGCCATCACTAATTTATTGTTAATTACTAGCTTATATAACTATTAAATATGTAACAACGTACAGCCAGAAGCAAATAAAAACAAAAAACTATACTACTTTATATAAATGGATAAGGATAATAGTAATTTTCGATTAGTATTATAGATAGCTTCTCTAAGCCCCGGGCTAACATAACTGGTAGGTATTAATTTTATGATTTTTATTATAAAATTCGCGAAAATTGTCTATAATACGATGCTATACATGATTTTTCAGTATTGTTGAGAACTGGTTCCAATCCAGGGGATCTTAATCGGTTCTGAAGCCATACTGGAAATTTTTAGTAGGATAAAAGTTATGCTTGAAAATTGTTTTATTAGCTATTATTATAAAAAAAAAATTCATTTTTAAAAAACGTCATTTGCGTCATCTTCGCGTAATTTCTATTTTCAGATATTTTAGAGAAGCTATCATTTTTACACAACAAAAACCTACAAGACAGCAACACAAACAGACATAGAATAGGATTTAACAGATTTAAATGTAAAGTAAGTTTTGTAACTAAGAAAAATCAGGGAGAATAAAAGAGATAGGGAAATTTTAAGAAAAAGAAGGGTAGAAAGAGAACAAAAAGAGTATGAAAATTTACTTTGAAATATATAGACAAGACAATGAAAAAGAGAAAAAGAATGAGAGAGAGAAAGAGATAGATATATATATATATATATATAGAGAGAGAGAGAGAGAGAAAGAGAGAGAGAGATTGAGATTGAGAGAGAGAGAGAGAGAGAGAGATTGAGAGAGAGAGAGAGAGAGAGAGAGAGAGAGAGAGAGAGAGAGAGAGAGAGAGAGAGAGAGGAAAGAGAGTTAAGAATTTGAACTTACCTAATGGGATTTTATATTCCTTAGGGATTTTCTCACCTCCAAAATTTTAGAACAAATTATCTTTACTAATATGATAAACCTAGCAGTTTACTCCAACAAATTACATAAAGTAGTAAGGTTTTTTGGTCTGAAGCTTAACTGAACTACTGAACCAATTTAGCTCTCTGTTTTAGCGAAGCTTCACATAGGTCCCAGGATGGTTTTACTTTACTCTATTTTTAGATTGAATCTTGGGATGGTTTAAGGCTATATAAGTCAAAATCATATAACAGGCGCGCAATAAAGTGGATTTTAAAAGTTTAATTTATGTACTTTTCAAAATAGTTTGTTTTATAGAAGTCGAAAAGTAAAAATCAGTAAATTTTGTTGTATGACAACCATGGATCTAAAAAGTAAAAAGGAAAAGCCAAAATCCTATACACTGAAGTAACAGGATGTCAGTCTGTATTTATGTATGTGTATCTGCTAAGATCTTGCAAACTGCTGGCCAATCGTTGCATAATTTTATGGATTTTTTTACATTATTTCAGGAAAGGTTTTTTGCTATTTTCGAGGTTAAGGCACCCCCTTGAAGATAAAGCTTATAGAAAAAATCCCCCATTAAATATTGATATCATTTCACGGATTAAAAGTCTTTTTTTGTAAAATATCTGCTTCAAGTAGGGAAGATATTGTTTAAAGAAACGACTTTACATACAATATAAAACACTAGATGCTGCGCCCCTTGAAGGCTGTGTATTTTAAGGGTCAGAGCGGCGCTAGAAAAACAGTTTAGAATTAGCTTAAGACTTATATCTGAAAATAAAATAGCCTAAAATCATCACATGGCCTATGAAAAGCATACCTAAAATGAGAACCCATTTGGTTCATTAGTTATTGAGTATCTTAAGTTTCAGACAAAAAAAACCTTGCTACTTTATAGAATAGGATGCATTGCATGATTGCATTATATATTTAGGATCATGGAAAGAAAACGAAGTAGCGGGTTTCGTCGTATTTTCACAGTATCTTTTCTCCTATTTCCAGACCCTGCAGGGGCTCTAACCCTGGGGAGCTAATTTTTCCTAACTCTGCGGGGCCATGATTAACATTTACTTAACCTAACCTAACTGCTGTGAAAATACGACGAAACCTGCTACTTTGTTTTCTTTCCCTGATCTAATGCTAACATAGATTATTTACCATTTGTTTAAAACGGATAATTATTAATTATATAAGATTTTTTCACGCTAAAATTTTAAATAGCTGATATGTTATCATTTTTTATTATCCTTTTTGTTAAAATTTAATTAAAAATCATCATTGGTTTAAATTACGTAAAAAAGAAAAATAATTGGATTTGTCTTCCTCTAAGTTATGTAATATATATTAAGCGAATATTTTCTACAGTTACAGTTATTTATTAGATGATTATCTAAAACAAGATTGTATGTTGTGGTAATAATTGTACAACTTTCCAGGAATCTAAAGGGATAAGACAATGACCGATAAATTGATGTACATCCTCAATTATCCTCAACACAAAATTACGCCTTCTTTAGATTAAAATTAACTTTCAACTTGACTAACCAACCAATCAAAATACACTTTTAACAGTTATAAATCTATCTCAACCATAACATTTATAAATTAGTAACTACTGCTGCTTCATAACGAAATATTATAAAGAAAAAAATCTTCATTATCAATCGCATCTGTAATAGAAAACAACAACATAAATAAATGAAGAAAAAAAACATTAAGAATTATACAAAAATAGTCAAAATGTTAAAATATATCATAAAAATTAAATTTTAAATTCACAGCTACTGTTTAGATCTTTACTTTAACACAACTAAACAACAAATAAAGGAGAAGCGGTCAAACTGGCTGTGTTATAAGAGAGAGAAAGGGAAGGGTATATAGTTTGAAAAAATACAGTAAAGTCCCCATAAAGCTTTGGGGACTAGTGTATGTAAATAATCAACCCCTTGTCAACTCTCTTTCTGACAAATTTCTCATATTACCTATGGAAAGGGGGGTATACAACCCACTATTCTTTAATAAGGAACAATTACACGGGGGGGGTGGGGTTAAAAATATTTTTTATCAAGTACTTAGCAACAAGTGTGCAAAGCACATCTCTATAAATCTTGTAAACCTGACTGGTGAGCTAAATTTAAGAAGTTTTTAATATTCCTACCTCAAAAGAAGTATTAAACATGTATGCCGTGGTCAAGGGTGTCCAAGCTTTTTATTTTAGGTGGGTGTAAGGAAAAAATCTTTTAAGAGTGGTTAGAAATTAAATTATTGGGTATATTCCCTTTCGTTGCAACGCCCCTTAAGGGGCGATTCGTCGTATTCTCAAAATGCTTTTTATAGGTTATTTTAAATTAGGTTAGGTTACATTGGGTTAAGTAATTGCCCCGCAGGGTTAGAGCTAGAAATAGGAGAAAAGCTACTGTGAAAAATACGAAGAATCGCCCCTTAAGAAGCGTTGCCACGAAAGGGACTATACCCAAATTATTTTGTTTAACACCATATATTCCCCTCCACCCCCTTCCGTCCTACAAAAATATATTTTTTACCCTGATGGGATTGTATGTTCAAGGGAATTTACATAGGGGGGGGGGGGGGGGTAATTATTTATTACCCTCTAAAAAAAATGGTGGAAAGTACGTAATTTGTCATCTTTTATACTGTTATCATGTCATCACAAGAATGAGGTAATAATGTGTCATAAGAATTACGCCTAAACCAATAATGGCATAAGGTCATTAAAAATGTCTAATTCCTTGGCTGAAAAATTTTGGGTACTTTCATCAAATCATAATATGTTGGTCCATGCTAGCAGTGACCAAACTTTTCAACCAATAGTTTCAATTAAGAGAAAGAATAATAGAGGAAAATGAATTTACAAAAAAAAATCAGTTTCGTATAGGACTCAATCTTCTAATGTTTTTATAGGTGTAGTTTTGCAAAACAAAACATTCATTTGACATGCATCGTTTTTAATTCATTTTCTGACAAAGCCCAAATGGTGTTAAAATTGTGTTAAAAATGATCCATGTGACGTAATTAAAATGAGGGATTATCCATCTCTTTTTTAGGGGTTATCTTTCCCACTTCTCCTCTCATCTCCCTCATTTTATTACGTCACATGGATCATTTTTGATAAAATTTAACACAATTTGGGCTTTGTCCATTTTCTCAATTTATTTGGTGTCCTATAATTTATATTGAGCTAAAATGCACAGTGATACAAAATATTTGAAATATGAAAAATAATATTTTTTAATGTTTTTAATTTTATGACTGGACAAAGTGTCTTAAAAATCAGCCATGTGACGTCATAAAAATTAGGGAGATGAGAGGAGAAGTGGGAAAGAAAACCCCTAAAAAAGCAATGGATAATCCTTCATTTTTATGACTTCATATGGCTGACTTTTGAGACTCTTTGTCTAGTTACAATCATTCTTATTATTCTTTTAAGTTTTGACAGATTAAGTTATTTATAAAATTTTGGCAATGATTAAATTAAACCTATTTCTAGAGCTTTGAAAAATACTATCACAAACTATGATTTGTTAACCAGTTTTTAAAAAAGATATTTTGTCCCAATTTGATCTATATTTCCAATTAATTTGTGTTAAAACTGTAATTAAATGAATAACACGTAAAAATTAAGCAAACAATTTGTACCAAATTAGAAGCATATGTCACATTTTCAAGGATTAAAAACTTATTTACAGAATGGCTTCAAAACCGATTATTATCCGCTGGTTTAGAATCGGTTCATATTCATACTGAAAAATCGTGTAACGTATCGTATTAAAGACAATTTTCTATGAATGATTAGATAAAAATTATTTAGTTTAGTGTAGGCTCTCAGAGCATACAGTCGCATGCACAATGTGAAAGCTGCAGTAAACTCACTTGTGACTTAAGTGAGTAACTTCACACAAAAAAAATATAAATATCAACTTTAGTTATAAAAAATATTCATTCCAAGACATATCTTCTAGAAACTACAACTCAAAATGGATCTAAGTGATAATATCTACAAACCCAATTCAATGTCAACCACATTTCCTAGACAATATCCACACTTCATCTTCAAAATTTCATAATCCTCATAAATTAAAATCGCTACTATGTCATCTCCGCCTTCATTTATAAAAATAAAATTCTTCAAATTTAAAATATTTTACCTAAATCGGCCACTTATTCCCAAGAAAATAAGCAATATTTCATAGTCAACTTAGCCTTCAAAAAACAATCTTCCATCAAATCTTCTAATATAACTTAATCTGCCAGACATTAGTTGTAAAATTATACTTACATCACTCACTTCTGTAAAATTCATAACAAAATTGGCCTAGCATCAGAATTCTGCTAGCTAAGGGAGGGGTTAGCATTTTTCTAGGTTTTAAGTAGGTCTCCAAAAAATTAGTCCTTAGATTTACGCTTAATGAGCTGGGGCATGAATCTATATTGACTACATATAATAATTTAAACTTTAAAGAGGTGTTTTTTTTATTAAGTAGATTTAACAGCAAATGTCACCAATATCAACTGCAAACCTAAAATAATGTATCCTAATCGGCCACCATGTTCAATTCCTAATCTGCTAGACATTAGTTATAAATTATACTTACATTATTCATTTCTGTAACAACGTGACAACAATGGCCTAGTATCAGAATTTTGCTAGCTAAGTAGTGGGGTTAGCATTTTCAATTGTAAAGGTCTACCAAAAAAAAAAGTCTTTAGATTATGTTAGGCCTAGTATCAGAATTTTGCTAGCTAAGTAGTGGGGTTAGCATTTTCAATTATAAAGGTCTACCAAAAAAAAAGTCTTTAGATTATGCTTATTGAATGATGGGCAAGGGCATTTATCTATTTATGACCACATATACTAACCTAAACTTTCAGGAATGTCAATATGATTTAACAAAAATGTCAGCAATATAAACTTCTCCAAACCAAACTACCGTATCCTAAACGGCCACCACATTCCATTCTAATAAATCACAGCTTCAAACAATTTAGACATCTAAATATAGAGTAGCTTCCTTCTAAATATCACAATAAAAATTTTTTATTTATGATACAATCAGCATAATTTTCTTCTAAACACACAAATCAGCATATTTTTTACATTTTAGAATTCTTAAATGACATTCATTATTTCTACAATTGTTTTACTTACAAAATTTCATTATAACTACAATAATAACTACATATATAACTACAAGGTAACTACATTTATAACTACATTTCTATATATACAAACAAATTCCAATAGAAACACATAATAAACACCAGTTAAGTCACATTTAATTTAATGCAGTGTAAATAACTGCAATCATATCTCCAAGGGTTTTTTTTTACTCCCTTATCAGATAACACAAACAGCGGCTTGGGTAAATCCTCTAACTTGACTAATGGTCATAAATGAGGTGTCAAGTCGCAATTATTTACTTATGACTGACTCTATGTTCTATTTTGCATTATGATTAATTGTAATTGTTTTTTCTTCTATAAACTTACATAAACGTTGTCATATGTATAATAATTGAATTTGAAATATACATACATAAAAATTATTAAATTAATACCAGTTTTGTTTGACCTCCGAATTTTTGTTTTACTTCTTCTGAATTTAGAGCTCCGCTTTTATGGATGTTGTCATCATTGTTTTTCAGATGCATTCATTGAACCATAAATTACTATTGAGGTCAAAACACACAAGAGAGGTGCAAAAGAAATAATACATTATTTTAGCTCTTTGTCTTTGCATTAACATAAAAAAAAGCTAGAAACCTGCCTAAAATTATCAAGATCTTATTTAACAAGAACATACATGTTTCCTTAAGTATATGATAAATATAGAATAAACGTTATGGTTCTTCTTGATATAGATTCGCATAGGTCCTTGAAAGGTTAAAACCATTTTTAGTGAGGGCACCACAACCCTCCGAAAAAAATTTCCCCACCAAAAAAATTTTTTTAGCTTTTTCTTTTTAGCACTAAAACTGAAATTGGGGGACAATCGACTCCCCCCCCCCCCTGAAGGCCTCTAAAAAAGAAGCTACTTTGAAAAAAAAAGCTTATTCTAAAAACTGTATATATAAATCAAATGAGATTTCTAGACACAGAAAACTTAGAATCTTCAGACTAAAATGTACGAATAATTAAATAACAATGACAATTATTTTCGAGTGCAGCGCAGCTAAAAATGTAAAGTTTTTTTTATGAATAATTGTTAAGCCAATATTTTGCACTGTTTGTCATATATGTCGAATAGCTCATTAAATTTTAAGCAATCTACCTTTCTAATTTTTTATTCCATTAATAAACAGGGGAGTTAACTTTAACTTCCTAACTTAAATAACAGACAAAGGAATGTACAGACCCTAGTTGTAGAGAATCTGCGCTTCTTTTAAGATTCTGGTGTAATTGTGTTCTGTTAGAAATGAAAAGTAAGTTATACAAGGATTAGTTTGTTTGTTCTTTAGAAACTTTCTTGAAAAAAAGCCTGTTGCTGAAAGTAGAGCTATCTTCTCCCCCCCCCCCTTCCACACTCAACCCTTTTATCTTTTCATCTAATTAAAATCAGCGAAGCTAATCTATATTATTCTATATTTGTCCGACCGAATTGGCATCCACTCAGCTGCTTTTTAAGATAGACGAATGAAATTTGTTTAAAAATTCCCTTTGTCATTTAAGTGATAATCTTACACCAATTTTTTGTAGCGAAGCTACTCATTGATTCACTATACCTTTTCGACCGTCCGTCCGTCAGTCAGTCCTTAACTCCATGGTGAAAATGTGAATTTTTGGCTGCTGTTTAAGATTAACGGCTAGATTTTTTCAGCTTTAGGTATAAAATAATACACATGGTCCTTCGTTCCTTTAACAGGGTTTCATTTTTTAAATAAAATAAATACCTAATAAAATTAAATTGATATTACTAATAAGACATGCATGCTTAATGCTTTACAGAACAATCAAATATGGAAGAAAAAATGTTGAATTACAACTTTGCCCCTACCAAATATCTAACAAGTACACAAAAGACTTATTATATTAGAGCAACATAAATTCTTTTCTACGGCATCAACAATTTGGTTACTTGATCATAATTACATCCATATTATAATTCCAGCTATATAAAGTTAAATATGCTCTGCTTGTAGAATATACATCTACCAAAAGGGTTGTCGCTTGTAATATGGTATTGAATCATATGAGAATAGATATAAACAGAAATAACCGTCTGCTTGAAATTCCTTTTTAAGTTTA
This sequence comes from Acartia tonsa, assembly GCF_053477335.1. Taxonomy (NCBI): domain Eukaryota; kingdom Metazoa; phylum Arthropoda; class Copepoda; order Calanoida; family Acartiidae; genus Acartia; species Acartia tonsa. The sequence continues at coordinate 8,777,127 of NC_137261.1, read as the reverse complement.
ACAAAATATTGGGGAATAGTCCCTTTAGTAACATCGCCCCATAAGGGGCGATTCGTCGTATTTTTAAAATGGCTTTTTATAGGTTATTCTAGGTTAGGTTAGGTTATATTGGGTTACGTGATTGCCCCCACGTGGTTAGGTAATTGGCCCAGCAGGGTTATAGCCCCCCGCAGGGGCTAGAAATAGGAGAAAAGCTACTGTGAAAAATACGAAGAATCGCCCCATAAGGTGCGTTGTTACGAAAGAGACTATATCCAAATATTGTGTCTGATTGACCATCTAGAGTAATAAATCTATTGCAAAGAATGATTCGCTTAAAATTATCAGTAAACAATAAATGATGTTTGTATCAGTCAACTAAAACTCTAATAAATACATATAGAGGTCCAAACTTTAGGTATTTAATTCTTTTTTGTTCTAGAATTAAGTACCCTTTGCTTAGGAATATACACTGGGGTTAATGATAGAATCTCACATCTTACAAGAAACTTAAAAATCCCCCCCCTCCCACTTAAAAAGGTATGATTCTCATAAAAAGCAGATTTGTATTTCAATAATAAAATTTAAGAATGAGAAAGTTTTAAGCTATGAACATCCAGGTATATTTATTTCCATAGCTGTATTTCGCTCGTCATATCCCAGATAACAAATGTTTACAAAGCAGGGTGGACAGGGATCTAAAGGGATAAGACAATGACCGATAAATTAATGTACATCCTGCAATAATGATACACAAAATTACGTCGTATTAGCCGTTGAATGTTTGGACACTCAACTTAATGAACCAACAATCAAAATTCAATAAGAGTCCCCAAAATTATTAAGTCAACGAATAAATAACATTATTATAAAACTTTGAGGAGAGGTAATGACTAATGGAAGGCTTACCAAATAGAATGAAAATTGCATATAAGTTAATGCATAGTGTAATTAAAGTGATCTATCAGAAAATTTAGGAAGTATAAAGGGTCACCTGGGAATAACAACTAATACAACCATCTGTACGGTAAATACAGGCAGGAAGAGGACATTAAACTATGCAAATTATATTAGTTTTATAGACAAGAAGTTTTAGTTTTTTTTTAACCTAATAACTTTTATTACTTTTATTTAATCTTAATTTGTTGGTACAAAACTTCAGTGTTCAATAATTATAATCTACATAATTGTAAATTTGAGTTATCATAATATATGTATAATTAATATGATCCCTCTGTATATACTACTAGCGGCTACGCCCCTAGAGGCCTCTAGTGGCACTTTAAATGTTTTTGTTTGTTAAAGTCTACGATAATTCTTTATATTACGGATACCTTTTAATGTTACGTTGAAGTCTCCCAGATTTTAAGAAAATTTTCAATTTTTTTGTCATTTCTTTTGGGAGGGTGGTAGTACCCTCCCCCAAAATAGTTAAAAACCTTCCCAGGACATATGAGAATATACCCTATTAAGGAGAACCCGATCGGTTCAGCAGTTAGCGAGATCCTTCGGTACAGACACACAGACAGACAAACATCCTGTTACTTTAGTATAAGGATTTATAAGTTAATCTTAATTTTTTGATGTTTTTATGGACTTGATTGGCTGGTGAAATCCTATTAACATATTATCAATGCATCGACAATCGACATGTAATGACATTGGTTTATATCGACAATATGGAATTAAATGAAATGGCTGTTGCTGACATAATATCGCCGTGCCACAATGACATATCATTGAGTAAAAATTTATGTTCGACCATATACTGTTAAAAAAGGTAATAATAAAGTAATTTTTTCCAGTATTGCTTCGAAACACCGATTATAATAATAGCTGGATTAGAACTGATTCTCAGTTACACCAAAATATCATTTCCACAATTTTCCATGAATATAAAAATAAAAAAATAAAAAACCTAATACCAGTTTTGTTATCCCGGGTAGCAGGCCTCTCGGGGATAACAAAATTGGCTTTATTCTTTTAATTTTTCATTTTGATATCCGCGAAATGTTGTCTATAATACGAAGCGATAAATAACTATTCTTTCTTTTATCCAACCTTACATATAGTAGCTGGGTTCGTAATAAAGATAAATACAAAATATATATTTTAATTTTAACGATAAAGGGGGGCTAATAAATTTCTAAATCTTGAAAGTTTGTAGGAGAAAAGAATGTCTATCTTGTGTAATGTGTCGCAGTGTGTAATTTAGGTTTATTTAATACTTCCTCTTTAAGACTTATTATACTAGACTTATATAATGTTTTTACTTTTACAGTTGTCAAGCTTTTCTAAAATTGACTGTGTCCGTCATTCCATCCTTCTGTCAGTTTTAAGAGTTTAGTTGTAAAATTAAAAAAAGGAAAACATTCTTAAGATAACTAACCTTTTCTGGAGGGTGAAGGGGGCCGTTGATTTTTCGTGAAGAGGAGTTTCGAATTTGGGTCATATTAATTTAATTTAATGTGCTTTTCGTTATTGCTTCTAGACATGTTGTGTGATAGAAGGGAAGAGAAAGAAAACAAGGATGACAACATCCATAAAAGCGAAGCACTGAAACGGTAGGACAAACAAACACTTGTATAACGTCAGAAATGAATAATCAGAATAAGAGTAGAAGCAAAATTGTAAGTAAATTTGTTGAAAAAAAGCATGATACAGAAGAATTTTTATGGACATACTTACATTTTAGGACTTGATTATAGAGTTGCTTCGCTTATAATATTGTACTTTGTTGTCTCAGGAATCTGTATATCAAAAATCACATCAATCGGATTATTAGATCACAAAAAATTTGTTGTCAAAAAAGTAAAAAAATCATCATGTTTAAAATGAACGTACGGACATTCTGGTAATGATTATAGAGTTTCTACGCTTTCTAAATCGTACCTAACTACTACAGGAATCACCATGCAAAGTTTGAAATCGATAGGACAATTCTAACATGCCTAAATTAACGAAAAAAGCTATCCGTTACGTACGGACGGACCGACCCTAATTATAAGAAAGCTTCGCTTTTAAAAATGAGATCAATAAGAAAACTTTACTTATATGAATGTCTTTCGTGTTATCACGAACATACCAATGGACCAAACAATTTGTAAACTGGATGCTCTTTATGAAGAATCTTGAAAAGAAAATCAGCAGTCTATTTTACAAAGTAGCCGAGAAAAAAATACCCAAATCATAATTGTATACTTTCTTGATTTACATGAAAATTTATATTATAATATCTTGCAGTAAATTTCCGACTACATCATTTTGCCTAAAACCATGTAAGATATGACGCAGCAGAGGGGGAAAAGTCTTAATAACAGCTGACATACTTTGCGTACTGACAATAGATATATAATTACTTGGATGTTGCACTATACTTTCATGTACTTTAATAAAAAGACACTTTCACCTGGCTAAAATGATACCCCATCCATCATCTTTATCCTATCCCCTCGTACTGGATAAACGATCGAACCAATAAATGAGGTCCAAATTGACGGCAAATTTTCCCATGTCAATATATCCACGTATTCTATATCCAATGTACGCACATAAGTCCAACTGTGTAGAGCATAGATTTGTTAATTCAATTATATTAACCGACTCATCTATCTATCTAGGTATTTTCATAAACTAACCAAATTTTGTGAACCAAATCAAAGCTTTATTTAATTTTACACTGGCTAGCCTTGTTAAATTTTACAGTACGTTTCAAATAAATCTGGAAACCACTTTCAAAGCTATAAATAAAGAAAAGAAATCCGAATATACATGGATTTTAAGGGATAAGATATTGTACGTTAAATTGTTGCTAATCTTCTAAAGTTAAATTATTGGTTAAAAAGTTTGGACACTGCTAGTTTTAGCCTACCAGTCAAAATATGTGATTATAGTAAATAAAATTTCCAAACCAACAAATGAGAAAACGTATTTATAAAATCTTAGATTGCCAAACAATAGAAAAGGTTAAAATTTATTTAATGATGTAAATAAAACGGCTATCAAAACCTTCTTTAATAATAACTTATACTTACAAAAGTGTTTAAAATGAATTAAGATTTTTGCTATTCAAATTTATAATTGTGCAGATTTCATTAATCAGTATGTCTGTCTCTGAAGCAAAACAAGTGACTGATGGATGTTTCTTACCAGGGCTCTGCAGCCGTGTTTCAGCCGCGACTAAGCTTCAAATTTAAACTCATTTGAATGCTTTGTAAATTCTTTTGAAAGAGGAATTATTAACGGGTAAGGCCTAGACTTTCAGATGATTTTTAAAATAGTAAAAAGCTGATTTTCCTGAGACCTACAGGCGGCTGCCGCGCGGCTGCCAGGCCCTTAAATGATGTCTGTTTCTTGTTATGAGCCTAATTTTCACCTCATTTCTCGTCTCATTTCTAATGATACCCTTTTCTAACTATTTTTCTTGCGCTTTTGACATAGCTGCAGTAGAAACATTTTGAGCATTTTCAGTTATTACGCGGTGTTAGGCTGAGATTTGAACCGGCAGCTTTTCAACAACGAGCGAATGCGTTACGGGTTTTCCCATACTACTTTAACCATGTTGAGGAAATTTTGAAGGAAAAAAAACATTACATGGTTTAAAGTACTAAAAACTTCTAACATATAAATGCCCTTGTTTATTAGGCCCGGTCTAACAAAACTGGTATTGATTTTATGACTTTTATTTTAATATATAGGTGAGAACCGGTTTAAAGCCTTACAGGAAATGATTTTCCTTATTACAAAAAAATGTTTTCAATAGTGTATATCCTGCATAAATAAAATATAAAGTACAATGCAAATTTTGATATTTACTTGAAATTCAAGAACATAACATACAAATAATACAAAAAATTTCAGTCTGTGGAGATCAAATTACAGGCATAACAATAAATTTAAATTTTAGTAAATAATATCAAAGTATTCTCTTGAGTGTTGCTTTTGAAAACAACCAAATAAGAAAACAAAGTTTCCCTTATGGCTTCGAAACCGATTGATATTCTCAGGATTAGAACACGGTTCTTAGCCATACTGAAAAATCATGTATTGCATCGTATTATAGACAATTTTCCACGAATATTGAAATAAAGACATAAAACTAATACCAGTTTAATCATTTTAATATCCTCAGAAAACTGTCTATAATACGATGTGTTAAATAACTATTCTATCATGAATTTTGATGCTAGCTGACCAATGTCGGCTGGACTAGTCAGACTCTCAGGGATGGGGGGCTGTTTATAACACTAGTTCCCAGAGTTTTATAATACTGTTTAACAACTTTGGGGACTAAAATTTTAATTTGTTGGTTAATTAAGTTGTGTGTCCAAACATTTCAACCATTAATCTATCATCATTGGGGATGTACATCAATTTAGGGGATATTGTTTTATCCCTATATATCCCTGGGTTGGACTCCTATTGCTGAAGGCCGGTATAGGATTTACTCCTGGACCCATCTACATCTGTATAGTTTGTACCGCCAAGCTAAGAATAAATTTAACAGCTGTTCAATGCTGCAAATGTTTTAAATGGATACGAACCTACACATAGAAAATCTTTTGTTAGAAGATATGGTGCTTTCACTGAAAGTGCATAGCGAGCACATAAATCCCCCATTACTATTTTTACATTTACTTGAAAATAAGGGCCCGTTGATGAGGTGTAAGTATTTTCTTCTTTATGCCCCAAAAAAACCTGCGGGATGCCGTAACTCTGCGAGCCTTTACATGCGCTGCCATGACCTACCCCCTGGACTACCCTGTACCCAATAAAACCTAACCTTACATAGACTGTGGTAGAAAAAAATTCTTCAGAAAAAAAGACACCTTATTTTCAATTTCCTTCAAATTTAGGGGAATGACATTTCTTTGCTCGATTAGGTACTTTGTAGGAAACCGCAAAAAAAGTAAAAAAGCTTGCAAGTGTACTTATTTTACGTTCTTTATTAGTTTTTAAGAAGTGTATGAAATGTTTATTTGTCTGGATGAGAAATATTTTTTACACATGTCAGCAATAAACCATGGAGCAAGGAGAATACACAAAAATATAAAGTAGTTGGATGTGTTGGCATGTTCAGTAATATCTTTCAAACTGCTGGACAAAGAGGTTGTAAATTATATTATTAGATCAGAATAATTCACTAAATTATGATTTATCATCTACCACTCAATGTAAAAAAAGAGGACTCACCAAAGAGGAATTCCTTGGCATATAAACAGGTACAACTTACATATAAATATGCATTCTTATTACAAAACCCTCTCAATTATTAATTTTCTCCTGATTATTAAAGTGCAAATCTGATTGCAAGAACTCCTCCTTTAGCCGTGGAAATAAACATTGAAAAATTTTGTCAGGTGCTTCTGATATTTGTCTATGCAAAATTCTACTCAAAATATAATAAACAGACAAAGAGAGAGAGTGAGTGAGAGAGAGAGAGAGAGAGAGAGAGAGAGAGAGAGAGAGAGAGAGAGAGAGAGAGAGAGAGAGAGCAAGAGAGTGAATGAGAGAGAAATAGAGAGTAATAGTTAGAGTGCAAAAAAAACAAATTATAATATTCATTTTATTTAAGTGTTAAATTAATCGTAGATATTTATTATTTTTTAGCATAGTCATGGTTGCAATGGTCCAGAATGCTAATAATTTTTTCTCTTTTGTAAGAGAAACATTATTTTTAGCAGTATCTTTGTTACTTGAATGCCATTTATAAAAAGACGAAGAAATTCCCTCGAAAAATCAGCATATTACGTCTTAAAAACGAGGGATAATCCATCTCTTTTTTAGGGGGTTTTCTTTCCCATTCCATCTAGTGAGTAATAGTTAGTGTGCAAAAACAAAATTATAATATTCATTTTATTTATGTGTTAAATTAATAGTAGATATTTATTATTTTTTAGCATAGTCATGGTTTCAATGGTCCAGAATGCTAATAATTTTTTTTCTTTTGTAAGAAAAACATTATTTTTAACATCATCTTTTTTACTTGAATGCCATTTATAAGGAGACGAAGAAATTCCCTCAAAAAATCAGCATGTTACGTCATAAAAACGAGGGATTATCCATCTCTTTTTTTATAGGGGTTTTCTTTCCCACTCCTCCTTTTTTCATACCTTCTCTTTATGACGTCATTCAGGGACTTTCTTCGTTTTCATTTATAACATTAAACAAACTCACACAAAATTCCATAAACCCGGATTTTATAATTTTTTATTTCAGATAATTTAACCTTTATTTGCAATCTTGTATTGTTTAAAATATAATTATTTTCTTGTGCTAAAACCTTTTCAAATTATATTGAATTAAAGTCAAACATTCAAAGGTCAGACCAATTCTGAGATTCAACTTTATATCAAATAAAAATATGACCATAAGTAGCGCGATGCTAAGAATTTTAAATTTTAAAAAATATGGATTTAGTCTTTAATTTCAGTAACTAACCAATCTAAAAAAAAAACCTCAATTAATTTGTTGATTAACAAGTGAGCTAGATACCTTTAAACGAATGTACGGACTAAACAATTGTATAGTGCAATTGCTCTACTAAAATCAAAAAAATATTCAGTTCCCAGCTCTTAACTTTTCTTTTCTTCTTGGATTTAAACTAATTACAAAATTATGGCATATTCTTTGTTAAATGTTTTGTTTTAGTCAAACTGCTGGTAAATAACCAAATCTTTATGAATATTTCCACCCGTGTGCTAGTAAGACACTGAATTTTTTTATACACTGTACATAAATAACCATGAAGAGGTTCATGGTTGAATGAATTATTTTGTTAATAGTAAGCTGATGTTTTGATTTTTTCGTCTTTGTTGGAGAAATGGTAAAATTTGTTCTTGCTTACTTATGAATGTTAGAAGTGATTTGAAGGCACAAAGTTTTGTCATCCCTTGAAATTGCCAATTTATAGAACATGCCGTAATTATCTATAATACAAAGTAGAACGATATTTTTTTTTACAAATTTTACGAATTTTACAAATTCTATGAATTTTACGAATTTTACGAATTTTACGAATTTTACGAAATTTACGAAATTTACAAAATTTACAAAATTTATGAATTTCGCGAATTTAATCGCAAAATGTTTTCCTGCTGGGTAGGTGCGAAAATTTGTGATCCGTTCTGCTGGGTAAGTAATAGAAGATGTAATTATACCTCTTGGGGCAAGGCCCCTAGAGGCTAGGGGCGAAGCCACTAGTATAATATAATATAATATATAATCAACGATTTAACCAGCTAAATAAATTCTATGATGTAATTTGTTTAATTATGTTTTGTATTGTTTGATTTATTTAGAACAAAGACTTTGTTTATTTTGTCCAAGGTGTTAAATGAAGGTCTTGGATTATACAAATATGAAGATAGGGATCAAAATACGACACATTGAAAACTGTTTTTTTTTTATAGTTTACAATTCCTTGATACATCGCAAATCCTTTAGCCAATAAAGATGATTTTTCGACGAAAAATCTGCAATTAAAGATTTGGTTTTAAGTTACACTAAAGTTTTTGGCATGGATTGTTTAGTTAAATACTTCTTCCATGTCTAATATATTTGCAAGTCTCAATTTGACTTTTCCTGTTAAACGATAAAGTTGATAAATTTAGGATACCAGAAATGATTATAAAGTATTGCATAATGTTTGCGTGAATATCAGGAAAAATTTCTTTTAATACAGAATAATGAATTATATTACAAATAACCCCTTTTATTTCGACTTTCAACATTCTAATATTATGTCAACACAGAGGATCCAGGTCTAACCTGGACAGCATGTTAAATAGTTCCCCTGGGGGCAAGAAGTTAAACAATGATACAGAACAATGCCCGTCTACACAAACTCTGCCCAAATTTAATCAAACATCTACAGAAATAGATCACTAACTGCTTTGCCCTTAGCCTGCAGGGGCTCCCCCCTGATTTAAATTTTATTTATTATGTCAATTTTTTTTTATTAAATAAATTTGCCCCCAGTAAAACTGTCATACGAACGGATAGACCCAAATTGTAGATAAAAAGAAAACTGGTTTTTTTTAAGAATTTAGGTTATTTTCAAATATATTTTATTAATTATATAACAATATAGAAAATAGATTATAAAAAGTATTTGTTGCACCAAAATAATCGTTTTCAAATAGTTTTCTTACTTACACAATGGATATAATATAACTGAATAAAATAAATAGGATATAACAGAAAAGAAGTACATATTTTTAGTATTTAAGGGTTTTCAAATAGTCTCTATGTGTCACGTGTCACTAAGATAATGGTATAGAATGCATTTTTTTTTTCTTAAAAAGATTTTTGAACTACAAGCTTTTAATTTTACATTCGTGATTAAAATGATAACATAAATAAAGAAATTTTTATCTTTTATAGCATAACCGACAGACGAACGGACAAAGTAAATTATATTTATTAGCATATGGAATCTTCACCAAAATTTTCGCCGACTATTTTTAATAGAAGCTGAGAAAATCACGTTTTATCTAAAATGCTTTGCTACTAGAAATATAATTTTATAAAATACTTTTAAAGTTTTAATTAAATTTTAATATAAATTTCAAGGAATAAAGGAAATATTTCACATTTATTTGCTAAATAACAAATAAAACAAATAAACACAATCCAAGAAATATCAGATAAATATTTTTTCTTTTTGGGGGGAAAGGCTTACTGAAAATAACCAGTAATTGTAGAAAGACAAAACGAATTAAAGGTTATTAAATCTTTTTTAAGTTTTTATATATTAAAAAAAGAACTACTATATAACTAGGATTTTGATTAATGTTTTTGAAACATTTCTTCCATGTTTCTTATCCTTCTATTTTTGATAATGTTTTTGTAAATACTTTGTAGCCGCCAACTGAAGATACTTGGAGAATAGCGCTACATTCTCCCCATACGATTCAGATAATCTGAAATAAAATTTTTTTTAAATTTTAGAAGAACAAAATTTTTTGATGTAATTATGTCAATTAAGCTTCGGAACAAAGCTAATTATAGCATTTTGCGTAATTTAAATCAAACATTACTTAAATGTAGTGAATTTTTTATTTAAAATAAATTATCAATTACCTTGTTGTTTTACATTTTTGCAGAAAAATAGCCTAAAACTATTCCAAGATCAAAATTAAAAAGAAAAAAAGTGCTGCTTTTTAAAACAACCAAATAAGTTTTTTAAAAACCTGCGGGATGCCGTAACTCTACAACCATTACATGCGCTGCCATGACCTACTCTGGGCTACACTGTACCTAATAAAACCTAACCTTACATAGACTGTGGTAGAAAAAAGACACCTTATTTTAAATTTACTACAAATTTAGGGGAATGCCATTTCTTTGCTCGATTGGGCACTTTGAGAGAAACCGCCAAAAAAGTAAATAAGCTTAGAAGTGTACTTATTTTACGTTCTTTATTAGTTTTTAAGAAGTGTATGAAATGTTTATGTCTGGATGAGAAATATTTTTTACACATGTCAGCAATAAACCATGGAGCAAGGAGAATACACAAAAATATAAAGTAGTTGGATGTGTTGGCATGTTTAGTAATATCTTTCAAACAGCTGGACAAAGAGGTTGTAGATCATATTATTAGATCAGAATAATTCACTAAATCATGATTTATCATCTACCACTCAATGTAAAAAAAGAGGACTCACCAAAGAGGAATTCTTTGGCATATAAACAGGTACAACTTACATATAAATATGCATTCTTATTACAAAACCCTCTCAATTAGTAATTTTCTCCTGATTATAAAAGTGCACATCTGATTGTACTTTTTTAGTTCCTTAAAAATGCAAGAACTCCTCCTTTAACCGTGGAAATAAACATTGAAAAATTTTGTCAGGTGCTTCTGATATTTGTCTATGCAAAATTCTACTCAAAATATAATAAACAGACAAAGAGAGAGAGTGAGAGTGCGAGAGAGAGAGTGTGAGAGAGAGAGAGAGAGAGAGAGAGAGAGAGAGAGAGGAGAGAGAGAGAGAATGAGGGAGAGAGAGTAATAGTTAGAGTGCAAAAAAAAATAAATTATAATATTCATTTTATTTAAGTGTTAAATTAGTCGTAGAAATTTATTATTTTTTAGCATAGTCATGGTTGCAATGGTCCAGAATGCTAATAATTTTTTCTCTTTTGTAAGAGAAACATTATTTTTAACAGTATCTTTTTTACTTGAATGCCATTTATAAGAAGACGAAAAAATTCCCTCAAAAAATCAGCACGTTACGTCATAAAAACGAGGGATTATCCATCTCTTTTTTAGGGGTGTTCTTTCCCACTCCTCCTCTTCTCATCCCTCATTTTTATGACGTCATTGAGGGACTTTCTTCGTTTTCATTTATAACATTAAACCAACCCACACAAAATAACATTAACCAAGATTTTACATTTTTTTAATCAGATAATTTAACCTTTATTTGCAATCTTGTATTGTTTTATAATTATTTTTCTTGTGCTAAAACCTTTTCAAATTATATTGAATTAAAGTCAAACATTCAAAGGTCAGACCAATTCTGAGATTCAACTATATATCAAATAAAAACATGACCATAAGTAGCGCATTGCTAAGAATTTTAAACATTTGTATAGTGTAAATGCTCTACTAAAATCAAAAAAAATATTCAATTCCCAGCTCTTTTCTTTTCTTTGCTATTCTTGGGAATCAAACCAATTACAAAATTATTGCATATTTATATTAAATGTTTTGTTTTAGTCTAACTGCTGGTAAATAACCAAATCTATATGAATATTTCAATATTTCCACCCGTGTGCTAGTAAGACACTGATTTTTTTTATAAACTGTACATAAATAACCCTGAAGAGGTTCATGGTTGAATGAATTATTTTGTTAATAGTAAGCTGATGTTTTGATTTTTTCGTCCTTGTTGGAGAAAGGGAAAAATTTGTTCTTGCTTACTTATGAATGTTATAAGTGATTTGAAGTCCCAAAGTTTTGTCATTCCTTGAAATTGCCAACTTATAGAACATGCCGTAATTATATAATAGCTTTGCCTCTATAAATCAACGATTTAACCAGCTAAATAAATTCTATGATGTAATTTGTTTAATTATATTTTGTATTGTTTGATTTATTTAGAACAAAGACTTTGTTTATTTTGTCCAAGGTGTTAAATGAAGGTCTTGGATTATACAAATATGGAGATAGGGATTAAAATACGACACATCGAAAAATGTTTTTTTTACAATTCCTTGCTACATCGCAAATCCTTTAGCCAATAAAGAGGATTGTTCGACGAAAGTTCTGCAATTAAAGAGTTGGTTTTATGTTACACTAAAGTTTTTGGCATGGATTGTTTAGTTAAATACTTCTTCCATGTCTAATATATTTGCAAGTCTCAATTTGACTTCTCCTGTTTAACGGAAAAGTTGATAGATTTAGGATACTAGTTTTTTTTAGCCCCGAGGTGCCGAAGGCACCGGCTAAAAAACTGGTTTTAATCTTATGATTGTACATTTTTATATTCGTAGAAAGCTGGATATAATACGATGCTAGAAATAGTTTTTTTCGTATGGATGAGAATCGGTTCCTATCCACCGGATTCGAATGAATACGAGAAATTAGAATAAAGTATTGCATAATATTTGCGTGAATATCAGGAAAGTTTTCTTTTAATACAGAATATTGAATTATATTACAAATAACCCCTTTTATTTCGACGTACACCATTCTAATATAATGTCAACACTTAGGATCCAGGTATAACCTGGACAGCATGTTAAATAGTTCCCCTGGGGGCAAGAAGTTAAACAATGATACAGAACAATGCCCGTCTACACAAACTCTGCCCAAATTTAATCAAACATCTACAGAAATAGATCACTAACTGCTTTGCCTCTAGCCTGCAGGGGCTCCCGGCTCCCCCTTGATTTAAAATTTATTTATTATATCAATTGTTTTTTATTAAATAAATTTGCCCCCAGTAAAACTGTCATATGAACGGATAGACCCAAATTGTAGATAAAAAAGAAAACTTTTTTTAAAGATCTGAATAAAGAATTTAGGTTATTTTTAAATATATTTTATTAATTATATAACAATATAGAAAATAGATTATAAAAAGTATTTGTTGCACCAAAATAATAGTTTTCAAATAGTTTTCTTACTTACACAATGGATATAATATAACTGAATAAAAAAAATAGGATATAACAGAAAATCAAGTATTCTTAGTATTTAAGGGTTTTCAAATAGTCTCTATGTGTTACGTTATCTAAAATGCTTTGCTACTAGAAATATGATTTTATAAAATACTTTTAAAGATTTCATTTTAATATAAAGTTCAGGGAATAACTTGAAGGAAATATTTCACATTTATTTGCTAAATAACAAATAAAACATATAAAAACAATCCAAGAAATATCAGATAAATATTTTTTTCTTTTTTTTTGAGGGGGGGGGGAGGGGGCTTACCGAAGATAACCGGTAATTGTAGAAAGACAAAACGAATTAAAGGTTATTAAATGTTTTAAGTTTTTATATATTAAAAAAGAACTACTATATAACTAGGATTTTGATTAATGTTTTTGAAACATTTCTTCCATGTTTCTTATCCTTCTATTTTTGATAATGTTTTTGTAAATACTTTGTAGCCGCCAACTCAAGATACTTGGAGAATAGCGCTACATTCTCCCCATACGATTCAGATAATCTGAAATTAAATTTAAAAAAAAAATAGAAAAGCAAAACTTTTTGATCTAATTATGTCAATTAAGCTTCGGAACAAAGCTAATTTTAGCATTTTGCGTAATTTAAATCAAACATCACTTAAATGTAGTGAATTTTTTATTTAAAATGAATTATCAATTACCTTGTTGTTTTGCATTTTTGCAGAAAAATAGCCTAAAACTATTCCAAGATCAAAATTAAAAATAAAATGGCCTAAAGCCATCCCTGTTCCTATACAAAGCTTCAGTAAAATTTCAAACTTAATCGGTTCAGTGGTTTCAAAGAGTGATCTCAACGAAAAAAACAACAATAAAACCTCAATAACGTATAAAAATTGGATGTAACAAAATGGTATTTCGACCAACATGAACATCAGAAAATAAACTTAATAATAATAACAAATTACCTTGTTACACAACAATATGCAGTGATGACAAACAAATCCAATTATAAAGAAGCAGGGCTGCTAACAAATTACCTTGTAATGTAGGAATACGCGTCCTTGACCTGTTCCGAGCTAATTTTGTCCACAGATTCTGAAACAGGGAAAAGTAGGATAAACACACAGTAAATTTACTTATTATTTTCATGTACATTGGTGTTCCTAAAATTGTACTTTACAATTATTTGTAGTGCTGGGTTGAATATTTGCATTTTCAGTTGTTTTCAGAGAAAAAATTTACATTAGGTAATTATTGAGAAAAATAAATATTACAAGTCTTTTTAAAATCAACATACAGTGTTCTTTTTAATTACGCCGCCAGACTATTAGTGTTTAAAACATCCCCCCCCCCCCTTGGGTTGGTCAAATTTCATTAGATTCTAATTAATTGTAATATGTCTGTTAATATAATTATGCTTTCTTTAGAGATAATTAACTACTAATGCAGATCGGCTAATTGGAATCACCTACAAGCCAAATATACCTATCTAAGTAATGGGTTAAACTTATGTGATATAGATAAGAAAACTTCCGACAAACTTATTATTAAACCCAGGAATAAGACATTAAACGATAAATTATTATACATTCCCAAAATCACTTCTTCTGTTGATTGCAATTATTGATTGAAAAGTTTATGAACTTCTAATTTGATCTGACCAATTAAAAGTTCATTAAAATTACCTAAATTTTTAAGCCAACGAATTAGAGCAAGTGTTTAAAATTTACAGTCCAATTTTCTATGCCTGTAAGTTATAAATAACTGGAGGGATGGTGTACCAACCTACAACTTGTTAATAAATCTTTCCAACCTGCGACAGTGGTATCATTAACCTAATAAAAAACTAAATTCTCATTTTCCCCTTTTTCTATTACAACAAACGTTGTTCATGTAAAGTAATAAAATGTTTATTTGTCTGCCTATCAAAGCTGTTATATTTAAAACTTGCTTTTAAAGAAAGCTTAATTAGAACAATGTTGTTCGTCAAGTTAAAAGATATAAAAGTATTTTGGAATAGGGGGAAGTTTACAATTAGTCAGAGTGTCAACCTGGCTATAATCTTTAGGATAGTGGACAAAATAATGCCACGGTCGTAGTGGTCATGCGTCTTGCGTCATTTTGGAAGGGTGGCGCAAATTTCAGATCTAAGTTTTCGCTTTTTGATTTACTATTTTTCTCTATAAGATAAAAGCAATGCTTGCTAGATTATCTAATTCGCTATAATGTAAAGATAAATTTTTCTCAAATCGCCAAATCTGGGGTCTGAAATTTGCGTCACCCTTTCAACCTGACGCAAGACGCATAACCGCTACGACCGTGGCATTATTTTGTTCAATATCAATCTTTAGATGGTGGTTGTGGGAGAAGGGGGATTACAAAACATCGCGCAAAGTATAAAAAACCTAGCTATAGTCTTTTAAGGTTTAAAATTGTTTATCCACAGGTAATAAAACTTATTTTGCCATAGATATCTAACAAATGTACTGCATCATTTTGTCCATTGTTGACAAAGTTTAAAATAAGACAAAAATAAGAATACAATAATATTTCATATAAAATAATGTTCCAAACTTTTCTTATGAGAACTTGAAACTTTGTATTACAGATATTTTCATAGAAATATTTTCTACAAACATGGACAGAGGAAAAGGTAAATGGAAGATAATTTGATTAAACAAAAAAATTCCCGTTGTTTCTATTTTTTTAATGGTTTGTAATTTTAGTTTTTTCCTGTTTTTGGTAAATGTTTTTATAGTTTATGAGCCAAATTTTAAAAAAATGTTTTTTTTTATCAATTTATCATTTATTAAAATATCCTAAAGATTTTACCCTCAGGCATAAAAAATGAAACAACATAAAAACTAGGTATACCAATCTACTAAGATATTGGCAAGTTGGAACACCTATTTGGGGAATAGACAAACCTTTGTGGAGATAAGTGCAGCAACTATACTATTGACAGTGTCTACTTGTACCACCTTTATTTAATGGTAATAAAATGTTATTACTATTGTAATGCTTAGCCACTAGAGCCATTTACTACACAATAAAACCAACATATAAACAAATAAACAATATGTAGTAGAGCAACTAATATAGAATGATACCTTGTTTATCATTGGATTTAAAAATTGGTTCTAATCATCTATCTAGCTGGCTAGCTGGGTATCTTATTATCTATCTGACCTGATAACTGTGTGTAGACAGCTAGATGGTTAACTCTCACTATCTATCTATCTATCTAGCTAGCTGGGAATCTTACTATCTATCTGACCTGATAAATGTGTGTAGACAGCTAACTCTCACTATCTATCTATCTATCTAGCTAGCTGGTATCTTACTATCTATCTGACCTGATAACTGTGTGTAGACAGCTAACTCTCACTATCTATCTATCTAGCTAGCTAGCTGGGTATCTAACTATCTATCTGACCTGATAACTGTGTGTAGACAGCTAACTCTCACTATCTATCAAGCTAGCTAGCTAGCTGGGTATCTAACTATCTATCTGACCTGATAACTGAGTGTAGACAGCTAGATGGTTCACTGCAACAGTTGCAAACTGACCAAGAATCTGAAATGTTTAGTTTTTGCCATTTTAAGATGTTATTATAAACCAGCAAATTTTATAGCTTTTTAAATAGTATACCATGATCCTATGAAGAAAGATAAGTACAAACAAGTGGAATACAGGGATAGTGCAATGGAAACCATGAATATTTAGTACTACAGGGTTAGGCATGATTCACGGGGGACACGGACACGTTATTATCCATCCATCAAGCTTTCAATCTCTGAAGCAAGCCTTCAGTCACCCGTTTTAGAGGGTGACCACGAGTGTTGGCATAAGTAAAATTTATTTCTACCTGTGACAGCTTTTAGATATTGAGATAATTTAGCAGTCATTGCCCCTTCCCTTCTTTACAAAACTGGAAGTCTTTTGGTTCCAAATCATTTTGAGCCCAGAGAATCTATCATAAACTTTTTGGTTAGCCTATAACCTTTGTCTGAAAGTTATAAGACACTTTCTTTAAAAGTTCGTAGTCAAGCACAACACTTTGAGATAAATTGAAAAAGAGGGGGTGGGGTAGCTTTTTGTTTGATTGTTTGATACTTTAGATTCGGTTAGGTAAATAGGTGCTGGGTAGCCCTTATGGTTAGGACTCACCCCATCGAGTTCTACTTTCACTTTATTAAACAAATTATTTCCTATACTGAAAATTTTAAGTCAATACTCATGTATAAGAGTCTAAATTCAAACCCTGCCATTAAGCAACAAATTAACTGTTTTGTTAAAACAAATGTTTTTGTTTGTATTTAATCCATGAATGTTGTATATACACTTTAGTCTTATGCATTTGCATATTATACATACAGGTCTGTACAGGGCCTTTTTATTAGAGATTTTCGTTTAAATGCGGGAAAGTGAAAAGTCTTATTTCTTCAACTGTAAAAACACCTTAGTTTTGTGCTTTAGCATATTAAAATTACAGGTTGCTTGCATAAAAAAATTCAATTTAAGCTGCTAGATAGATTAAAACAATCATATATAAAAACCAACCCCATTCCTTATTTCTGCCATTCTTTTAGAGTTTTCCTTAGATTACTTTCAAAAACCAATTTTACCTCGTGGTATTAACTAAGACAAAAAATAATATGGATGACGACAACATTTATATAATCTTTGAAATAAGAAGGAAGGACAAGTGATAAATAATTCTTGTAGAGTGTCAGAACTTAATAAGCAGAACATTAATTTGTGTGTCTAAACAAAATTGCACATAAATTTGTTGCAAAATTGCGTAAATACAGGATACATGAAAAAGAACATACTTTCATATTTAGAATTTGATTAAAAGCTGCATCGCTTAAATATTGTATCTTTTGCCATAGAAATAATTTTTCCAAAAATCAGATAAGGGGGGGGGGTTTAATGCAACCATCTCGTAATCAATGTATAAATGGCACTTAGAATTCGAATTTTGATCTGAAATTATGCATGAGTAATCCTTGGTAGGTCTATTTTCCCTAAACCGAAAAAAAAGTTGAAAAAGTAACGGCTACCGGCTCAGCCGTTTAGCCGTTTTTTTGGCTATTTTTAGGGCAAATCTGTCATAAATTACGTAGCAATCAACTTTTTGAATCATATTTTTGCTTTAAATCATGTGAAATGATACAAAAAAACATTTATTAGATTTCTAGTACCAGCAACTACCGGCTAGAACCGTTTGAAAACGTTTTGGAGTGGAAAAGAACATTATGTGGAGAGAGGTTTCGTGATGGATTTCTCTTGAAAATACCCAAAAAAAATGGCTACACAGCTGAGTCGCAAGCCGTTAGCCGCTACTTTTCCAACTTTTTGTTCGATTTAGGGAAAATAGACCTACCAAGGATTATTCATGCAAAATTTCAGATAAAAATTCGAATTCTAAGTGCCATTTATACATTGATTACGAGATGGTTGCATTAACCCCCCCCCCCCCCCCCTTAGAACAATATTAATCATGTCATACAAAAAGTATTTGCCAAAAAAAGTTAAAAATCAGCATGTCCTAAATGGGCGTGGGGACTTTCTGGTAACGATTACAGAGTTTCGATTTTCCCCCAAAAGAATTATATAAGACCCTGTAAATTTTGTAATTGTACCTTTTTACATAATATATGCTTCTATTGCATAAAACAAATAGGTAAACTCATTTTTCTTTCAATACAAGAGTAGTCAGCCTTTTCATTAGTGGCGAAACTACTCAATAGATATAGTATACTGAACGTGAAAGTGAGTTACATTTAACTTTTTATCGAATGATTATGCTTTTTTACTTTCAGAAATTAAAGAATATTTAGATTCTTTATATCTATTCTTTTACACCAATCAAAAATTATATTTTAAAGAAAATTGGCGTTATAACCTAAACATTAAAGCATACATTTAAAAAGGAGAAGAAAGAATAGTATTATGGATTTCCTTGGATATCAAAATAAAAAATTACAAGATTTAAACAAGTTTAGTAAGGTCTAACAAAACTGGTAATAATTTTATGATTTTTATTTTGATATTCGTGGAAAATCGTGTATAATACGATGTTATCCATGATTTTTTTAGTATGGCTGAGAATCTGTTCTAATCCAGCGGATGTTAATCAGTTTAGATGCCATACTGCACTGGAAATGAATATTACTAAATTAAAAACAAGGACGATTTGCATTAGACTAAACAATAGAGCAAATACTAAGAGAAAAAGATAGGAAAAGAACGAAAGAAGCTTCGCTATTTGATGTCTTACCTCATTATTTAAGTCTTCTGGATCATCTAATTTTCGATTTTGTCTTAAAAATAAATATAATTAGAGCATTTTGTTTAACAAAATTACCTATGCATAATGATATGATCCCCTAGTTTTATAGAATTAAACAAAATGTTTTTCATAGTCGCAGAATTCATATTATATTCGACTTTGGCCAGTTGAATGTAAAAAGGGTGATTCTACTTAAACCTATTTCATAAACACTGCCCCCCCTCTTCGGGGCCTTATCCCTACGGGGTACTGTCCCTACAGTGCTTTATTTCTCTTATTTGTTCATTACCTAACCTAAAATAAGTAACGAAAATAATTTTTTTTAAGTATGTATATTTAGTTGAATTTTGGTAATTATGTTTAACCTAGAGGCTCTTGTAGTGTACAATTCTGACATCAGGGTTAAGGCTTCTAATTCTCTAAGATAAACAAAAGATCAATTACTACCAACAGCAGCCAAGCTTTTTGAAATTATTAGCTCAGCACACGGAAAAAAAAACTTTTAAAGGAAATGGAAGTTAAGGGAAGTGTAGTGATGGGCTAGGCTTTATGGGCGGTAAGACAAACAAACATTAACACTTGTAGTGTCAGAACAGAATGTCAATCTATGAGTCTAAACAAAGTTGTATTTAAATTTGTTACAGAAGTGCTTAAATACATAATACTGTTTACGGACATACTTACTTACATATTTTGAACTTGATTATAGGGATGCTCGTTTTTAATATTATACCTTGATGTCTTAGGGATCACTATTAAATAACTTAATTCAAAATTACATCATCCAAAAAAATTGTTGCAAAAAAGTTAGAAATCATCATATTTCTCACTAAACAATGCTTGATAATTCAAATCTATCTATCTATAATCTATTGCAGAGCTATCTATCCATCTATACAAGTATATACTATATATCTACAATCTACATATTCGAAGCTTTGTATATCTATTCTATATATCTCTCTCTACCTAGTTTGATAATCCTCTTGAGACTGAACTTCATCTATAATAATAAGAAATCTCATTCAAGTAAAAAATACTTCGTACACAAATTGTGTTAACAAAATTGGAAATTAACAGGGAAAAAGGATAATTTCAAACCGATTAATATCAGTTGGATTAAAACGGTTCTCAGCCATATTGAAAAACCATGTATAGCATTGTATTATAAAATATTTTCCACCAAAAATATAAAATTAAAAATTTTAAATTGATACCAGTTTTGTTAGCCTGAGATTTTGGCCCCTTGGGGCTAACAAAACTTATTTAAATCTTATTTTTTTTTATTTTAATATCCGCAGAAAGCTATCTATAAACGATGGATAAACAACTATTAGTTAAGTAACTTTATATTTCTGGCTTAGACATAAAGAGACTTTTATATATCAGGGATCTTAAGAGATATGACAATGAACGAAACTTTGATGTACATCCCAAATGATGATAAACATAAATACCTTAACTGTAAATTACCCCGTCCCGGATTTGAAAAATTTTGTTAAAATTTTTGCCCCCAGCCAAAATATGGTTGATTTATGCATAAAAATGACCAATGCAAAATATTTTTTCTGTAATGCAAAAATTGCGACGGTACAAGCACTGCAAAGTTTTTAAAATCTGCAAAAAACCCTGTTTTTATGGCATTTTTGGGGCTTTTGTACCATCCCAATTTCAAAGATTTTTACAAAATTTCAATTCAAGTGTGTTGATATATACCTGAAATTTACCAAAAAAAATGGGGGCAGTCTCAATTATAACATATGAAGGTGTGGCAAGTAATCTTCCAAATACAAAATTGTCAAATTGCATACATATATAATAGGATTGGGCCGGATACTGTTTTGGACGGATACTGGATATCTGGCTGATTTATAATGCCGGATATCCGGCAAATATATGTTATTTGGCCGGATATCCAGTTATTCGACCGGATATCCGGTTATTCGGCCAGATATCCGGTTATTCGGCCAGATATCCGGTTATTCGGCCGATGTTCTTTTATTCGGCCAGATATCCAGTAATTTGCCATATAACGATTATCTGTCATTAGAAATCAACCGGATATCCGGTATCCAGCCAAAAAAGTATCGGCCCAACCCTATTATATATGTATGCAATTGTTTCTTCTTTACAGTAAAGTTACTGATAGATCCAGGGAATGTTTCAGTTATTACCACTTAAATAAAATTAGAGGATCAACCCTTCTCTCAGGTGCCCAAGAGTCATTTAGGAGCGATACCTCTAGAAAGTACTATAGAGAAGCTCTTCTTGTGAAAATTAGATAATTTTTAACATTATCTTTTTATGTGTCATTATTCATTGTTTATCTCTGTTAATTTTGGAAAAAGATGTCTTAGCTTATAAAAGATGATCGGTGCTTTCCCTCAAAGTGTCTTTTGATCACTGACAACCCCTCCCTCCTTATATTAACTTGCAAGGGTCCCTGGTACCCAATATAAACTATCCTAACCTGACCTTATATAATTAATAAACAAACTTTAAAGTAAACCCTTCCTTTTTTCAAGGTCGGGAGATGGGGGGTGGGGGGGGGGTATGTGCTCGACTTGGCACTTGCGAAACTGGTAATAATTTGCATTAAACTTACGTTTTTTATATATTAAAAACTAAAGCTATAAAGCAGAAGTACCGATTGCAGAGTTGCTACACTTTCTAAACCCTTATTGTTACAGGAATCATCAACCAAAGTTTTCAATCAAAAATCAAAACTTGCTTAGATTAAATAAATGAGCTAACCTTTACGGAGTTCGTTCAGACTCATATTATAGAAAAGATTTGCATTTAATAAGTATCAGAAATAGGTTGGACAAAATAGGCCGTTTAATACACTAGTCCCAAAAGTTTGAAAATAACCCTTTCTTATTCGTTGACTTAATAACTTTGGGGACTTTCAATAAATTTTGATGGATTGGTTTATTAATTTGAGTGTTCAATCGTTTCTACCACTAATTTTAATCTACAGAAGAGTTAATTTTGTGTATTATAAATGGGGATGTACATCAATTCATTAGCCATAGTCTTATCCCTTAGATCCTTCAGTAACATGTTATTTCTTGTTATGTAATAAAAATGAGTGTTCCATTTATTATTAGACTTTGGGTACAGGGATCTAGAGGGATAAGACAATGGCTGATAAATTTATTTGTATATCCCATGATGATACACAAACTGACCCTTTTTTGTTGATTACATAGTGGTTGAAACGTTTGATCACTAATCCTAATGAACCAACCAATTAAAATTCAATAAAAGTCTCCAAAGTTGTTGAGCCAAGAAATAAAAAAAATGTTATTATAAACCTTCCGGGACTAGTGTATTAAAAGCCCTATGTCCACTCCCTCCCTAGTTATTATTAGACTTGTGATACACTCTTGTATAGTTCAGGGAGGGAGGGGACATTGAGCTGTTTATTAAATTAGTCCCCAAAGTGTTATAACGGTGTTTTCTTATATTTGGGTTAAAACATTGGGGAAATTCAGTAAATTTTATTTGGTTGATTTATTAAGTTAAGTGTTTAAAAGTTTCAACTTCTAGTCTTAATCTACAGAAGGGATAATTTTTTGTATCATTATTGGGGATGTACATCAATTTATTAGACATTGTCTTATCCCTTTAGATTCTTGAATAACATGTTATTTCTTGTTATGTTCCAGTTATTATTAGACTTTGGGTACAGGGATCTAGATAGAGAAGACAATGGCTGATAAATGGACGTGTATACCCCATGATTATACACAAACTTACCCTTTCTGTTGATTACAATAGGTGGTTGGAACGTCTTATTAAACCAATTAAAATTTCAAACAATCTAAAAAGTTGTTGAGCAAACAAATGAAAAAGTTTTTAAAACTTCGGGGACTAGTAACAGCCCATTGTGCTCTGCCTCCCTAGTTATTATTAGACTTTTGGTACACTCTGGTATAATTCAGAGAGGGAGGGGAAATTGGACTGTTTATTCCACTTGTCCCCAAAGTTTTATAATTGTTTTTCTAATTCATTAGGTTAACAACTTTTGAGAATTTTATTGAATTTTGATTGGTTGGTTTATTAAGTTAAGTGTATAAACGTTTCAACCGCTAAGTTTAATCCACAGAAGGGATAGTTTTGTGTATCAAACAAATTTCATACTTATATAATAGAGGTAGGCCGGATACTTTTTTGGCCGGATGATTTATAATGCAACATATTTGGTATCCAGCAAACTACCGGATATCCGGCCTAATAACCAGATATCCGGCTAAATTACCAGATATCTGGCCAGATGTCGGATATCCGGCATTATAAATCAGCAAGATATCCAGTATCCGTCCAAAACAGTATCCGGCCCAATCCTATTATATATGTATGCAATTTGACAATTTTGTATTTGGAAGATTACTTGCCACACCTTCATATGTTATAATTGAGACTGCCCCCATTTTTTTTGGTAAATTTCAGGTATATATCAACACACTTGAATTGAAATTTGTAAAAATCTTTAAAATTGGGATGGTACAAAAGCCCCAAAAATGCCATAAAAACAGGGTTTTTTGCAGATTTTAAAAACTTTGCAGTGCTTGTACCGTCGCAATTTTTGCATTACAGAAAAAATATTTTGCATGGGTCATTTTTATGCATAAATCAACCATATTTTGGCTGGGGGCAAAAATTTTAACAAAATTTTTCAAATCCGGGACGGGGTACTGTAAATAAAAATTGTTTGTTAAAATTTTTAACATAACTAATTTGAACCAATAAATCAAGATTTAATAAAAGTTTAAAAGTCAATAAATACGAGAGCATGTTTAATAATAATTACTTTTTTCTTAATTAGGTTTAATTTTTTCATCCCCCCCCCCCCCTCCCATTCTCTCTCACTTTCTCTCTCTCTCTCTCTCTCTCTTTCACTTTCTCTCTCTCTCTCTCTCTCTCTCTCTCTCTCTCTCTCTCTCTCTCTCTCATCTCTCTCCCTCTCTCTCTCTCTCTCTCTCTCTCTCTCTCTCTCTCTCTCTCTCTTCTCTCTCTCATCTCTCTCTCTCTCTCTCTCTCTCTCTCTCTCTCTCTCTCTCTCTCTCTCTCTCTCTCTCTCTCTCTCTCTCTCTCTCTTTCTCTCTCTCTCTCTCTCTCTCTCTCTCCCATCTCTCTCTCTCTCTCTCTCTCTCTCCCATCTCTCTCTCTCTCTGTTTTTCTTAATTATATTTGCTTCCCCTTTTTTCTCACATTTTCTCTTTGTATATGTGAATTTGATATACTCTCGTCTTCAATTACTCAAAGTGTCCAATCTTTTCAACCAATAGTTTTAATATTGAAATGGGGTAACTTTTAAATATCGTTCTTTTTCTTATCCCTTAAGATCCCACGAACCCTATTAAATTAGAAACAAAAATTTTGAAAAATCAGATATAATAAGTTTTACATTGTTATAAATATGTAGAAAAAAAACATTTGCGATTGATAAATAATAGAGATATTTATCGCATCGTATTATAGACATTTTTTTCGCGGATATTAAAATGAAAAATTATATGTAATATGAGGTTAAAATAAATTGGATATTAATCGGTTTCGAAGCGATACTGGAAAATGATTATTTTTAAGTTAGAGCCATATAGACTTATACTTGAATGCTTATTATTATGGCAAAAAATTATTTTTAGATAATTTCTTATTTTCCTTTGTGTAGGGAAGCCATGATCTGTAATGCATCTGTGTAAGATAAATTCATCTAAATAATTCAATTCATCTTTTATAAGAATGGATATAGGATGTATGTTGATATTATGACAGGGAAAACATAGTCGTCAATTTTGGTTGCTAACATGGACATAATTTATTATCCAGTTCGTTTATCCATTATGAGGGGAGGGGATAGGGTAAAGGGACTAGATAGGTAGGTTTCGCCATATTAGCCCGCTAAAGTTTCACTTTATCAGGGAAGTTGAAAATCTAGTGTAAGATCCATGTAATACTAAATCCATTGTGCCACCATATAAATTGTAAAATTTCTAGGCCACCATATAAAAAATGTCCCTTTTGTTCAATAGATATTCTGTTGATACCATCTCCATAATTATAATCAGGATAATCCTCAGCAGGAGTATTTTCAGTAGTATCATTGTCTTCAGTCATGTTTACTTCCTCATCTAAAACAAAATTAAAACTGTTAAGTCAATGGAAAAAAATAAATCTTTGTATTTTAAAGGCTACTAGCTTCCAAGCGATGTGATTCTCGCACATCTTTATGATCGTATGAAAAGGCCTACAAAAAATGTGTAATAGCCACATCCCAGCTCTTATCAACAAGTCTAAGAAAACTGGCTGCTTTAGGGGCTAGTTGGGTTGTGGGTGAAAATAAAAAGATGGCCAGTAGATTGTAAATAGTCAGGAGTGTCAAAAAGGTTATAACCCCCCATGTCCCTTTATACGTTACAGGATAAACAAAATTACTCCTTCTGTAGATTAAAATTATTGAAATAGTTTTGACTCTGCTAGTTTAATAAAACATCCAAATTTTTTAAGGCACCGAATGAGAGAACGTTTTTTTTGGCAGACCAGCAGCTTAGTTTACTGTCCAATGTCACTCTCCGTGCCAAGCTTTTATGAACTTTGTCATCCTTGTTCATCAAAGTACATATGTCATTTAAAACTGGATGAATGTTTAATAAAGTTTAAGGTACGCAATAATTTTTTTCTAAACTGATTAATCATTATCTAATTAAAATAAACTGAAACCTTTCATATTTAATAGTATTAAAAAAACAGGAATAAAATTATTCAAAATGAGTTCGGTTACATTAAGTTAATGTTGCAATGATGAAAAAGAGGAGTAAGTTAAAACATAGCATTTATAGAAAAGGGCATTTGAACAAAATATTTTAATGAAAATATGATTCCATTTCTATTTTGTTATTCCATACAAATTTGCCAGGATACGAAGAACATATTTATAGTTTAGTAATTTATTGTATACTAGCGGCTTCGACCCTAGCCTCTAGGGGCTTTGCCCCAAGGGGTATAATTACATCTTTTATTACCTGGAGATCCCCCACTCCACCACTATTTTAAATAATTAAAAGAAAATGGCGGGGAGTTTTTAGTTTTTTTGGGGGGGGTTAGGGGTGTCCTATTCCCCTAGAAAATAGCCTAAAACCATCACAGGACCAGTAGGTATATTCCTTGAATCCGATCGGTTCAGTGGTTACCGTGATCTTAAGGGACAGACGGACAGACATCATTCTACTTTGTATTATAGATACTAGTAACTGCGCCTCTAGCATATAATGGCTCTATATTCGATTATTTTAAATAAAACCTTAAACTATTCTACCAAGTCTTTAAAAATAAACAGCTTTAAACCATCCCGGGACCTATGTGAAGCTTCCCTAAAATTGAATAACACATTTAATTCAGTATTTATTTAAATCTTATGCTTCAAATCTATCTTAATTATTTATATGATAGGATTCACAGAAGAAAACTTTTATTGCATCGTAAGGTAGCTATGCTACAAAAAAAAATTTAAAAAATGCAATGTAAATGTAAATACATCAAAAAATACAATAATGTTTGAAAACTTTCTCAACGAATTTTATGAAAAACTCAATCAATCTTTGATTTGAAGCATAAATTTTGACATTAAATCTATCATCCTTAGTTTAAATATTTTCTAAAATTTTATTGAAGAATTTTTTTGATTTTGAAATTTCATTCAGCGATTCTATACACACACAGTTAATACTTCCAGACAAAGTCGTGAAAATAAAGGGTTGCTTGTCAATAAACCAAACAGGGATAATATGTTTTTACAAATAATGTATCTACCCCATGACTAAATTGAAAACTGAAATACAGCCAAGGGGGTTGTCAGATTAAAAAAGCAGAGCACCCCTAAAATTAAGGAGGATATTAAAAATTTGTTATATGGGTGTATCCACCCTCTAACACAAAAATACACCCCACTCAATGTTTGTAATACACCCCCAAGGACGTCTAAGCTTTTTTTATTTGGAGGAGGGGTGGGGTTTAAAAATAAAAATTAAATTTTTGGGGGTGCCTACGGCACATCCAAGTTATTTTTTTTTTGGGAGGGGGATAATCTTTATATCCTAATCACCCCTTTACCCCACCCCTTGGACGTCCTTGTACACCCCCTCGACTTTGGTTTCGGGGGTTGTCAAAATATAGGGGTAACCCTCGCGTAACACTCTGCACGTCTCTGCTTTAATGTAAGTACTTTACCTCGGGTTCATGTTTTAAAAGAATTAGATGACACACACAAATATTTTTATCGACTGTAATAACCAAATTTTTACCAATGATAAAGCAAATATAGAACGTAAAACAGGTAGTATTTCTTTTCAAATTTTGCTTCGAAACTAATTAATGTAGATTAGAACCGGTTCTAAGCCATACTAAAAAATCATGTAAAGCATCGTTTTATAGCCAGTTTTTTTTATGAATTTTAAAATCAATACCATTTTTTTAGCCCTGATATTCGGGACTTCGGAAAGCTGTCTATAATGCGATGCAAACAATAACGATTTAAGATTAGATAAATAAAAGAAACATTTCTATATTATTGTTTTATGGAAAGTGCATTTTATATTACAGGCTTTATCTAAATTATTTAAGTAATCATGTATAGCATCCTATCATAGACAATTTTCCAAGAATATGAAAATAAAAATCATAAAATTTAATCTATTTTGTTAGCCCTGGCTTCAGACCCTCGTGGCTAACAAGACTGGTTTTAATCTTGTAGTTGTTTATTTTAATATTCGCGGAAAAGATGTCTACAACACGATTAAATAAATAATAAAATCTTGATTAATTTTTCCAAATCTTCCTTTTAATAATATTAATCTGCAAAGGGTAATTTTGTTTATCGCAAACGGGATGATGTGTATATGAATTTTTCATTTATTTTCTTATCCCCATTAATTCTTGGAGTAAAACTAAGGATGTATTCAAATAAAAATTAACCTCTGTAGACGTTTAAAAGGAGGTGGAGAAGGTAATCGGGGTGTCTACCGTCCACAATCTTTGAAACCCTCATTATACCCCACTCAAAATTTTAAAATAAAAAATATTTTTGATTGTCCCCATCAAACCTTTGAAACTCCCTCTTAAATAAAAGTTTGGACATCCTTGCCCTTAGACGCCCTTGACCTAAAGATTTCTCATTCTATACCTATATGAATGATTACTTTTTCTGTTTTTTACCTTACTAATTATTTTCGACAGATTTTTTATAAAACGGGTTGCTTTATTGCATCAAGATCCATGACAGATCTATATAGGAAATAAACGTCTATATATGAGCTCGAGTCTTCCAATAGTAAAGTGTTTAATACTCATAGTGCTCCAAAAATCCATAATAAACTCTCATTGACCAGAACTATAAGACCCATTATTTTACTCTATAAAGAATAAATTCTTTTTTTTAATTTCATGTTGCTATTTGAATTATACTAAAGTATTAAATTTCTATTCATAAAATAGAAAATTTAAATTCATAAAATAGTAAATCAAAGAAAACTTAGTTTTAAAATGATTTGA
Organism: Acartia tonsa; assembly: GCF_053477335.1. NCBI lineage: Eukaryota > Metazoa > Arthropoda > Copepoda > Calanoida > Acartiidae > Acartia > Acartia tonsa. The sequence continues at coordinate 8,748,154 of NC_137261.1, read as the reverse complement.
TACTAGCGCTGCGTCTGTAATGTGTTCAGATATTTAACTAAAATTTAACATTTAACTAAATATTTTAACCCTTTGAGGACAATAATTTGAAACAAAAAATTCTAGGGTCCTAAAATATTTTTTTTTAAAAGAGAGACAAAATTATAAATACGGATTTAAATAAAAATAATGAAATTTTAAAAAAGATGGAAGGAAAGGGAAGTGAGAGAGAGGGACATATAATCTCTAAAAAATGATGAAAAAACGAAACTAAAGTCGTAGTATCTTTAAAAAAATCTTTAAGTGTAGTAACTTTTTTTGTAGTTGGGTTGATATTCAGTGATTGGACAATGGAAGAAAAAGATTAAGATTCAATCTAGCCAATAGCGAGATAATTTTAGAAAACCGCCTCTAGTTATACCATATGTAGAATGTAGAAATTATAAAGCTTACCATCATTGTTAAATGTATCTAAAACTCTATCTCTAGCTTGCCGCAGTCTTTCTAGCAACGTTAAATCTCGACCTTAAATAAATTAAACTTCAAAACAAATTAATTAAAATCCTTATTACTCTTTTAAAACAGAAGATACATTTTTTTATTTAAATGCTTGTAGATTACTAAAATATGCCGGACTATAGTCAATTGTCCACGAAACCGCGCGGTTTGTTGCAGTTGCAGCCTTGTTTAATCTGTGTAGGTAAGTGCGGCTGCGGTCATATTCCAGGTGGGTACTGCGGCTTAAGCTGAGTGAGTCTTAGGTATGCTGCAGCTGAGGGTGGCTCAACATGCCTGTGGCTTCAAATTGATTTTAAATTTTGTGGCTGCGGCTATATGTTGCTTAAGCTTAATGGTTAGCTTCTCTAAGCCAGCTCTAAGCAGCGTGGCTGTATGTGGTTAAGGCTGCCGAGCCCTAGTTCGTACTTTTTTTAGAGGAACTATTTCATTTGAAATAATCCTTCCTTCTCTTTTTGCAATTTTCTGGAAATACAAATTTAGCGGAATTTAGTTGTATTCACTTGGATGAAAGTTTTGCCTGGTTCAATGAATGAATTTCTTTATTTAGTTTGAAACAAAACAATAGCACATATCAACAACTAACTAAAATACAGGGATGGTTCCACGAAAAAAAAATTATTTTCTCCTAAAATTTTGTAATTACAGCATGTATATCAGTTGAAAGAATTATTGTATTTCCTAACAAAAATTCTTACATATGAACAGTTGGAATTTTACATGTATTAGCTTCGTTCTCAAGAAAATTTACTTTATTAAAATAACTATTTTGATTTATTTTCCATTGTCCCATCCCATAATCCCTGAAAACTCCATACATTGAAAAGTTTAGCAACAAATAACGAAAAAGGATGACAGCCACCAAAGTCATGAATTGCAAAACAGAATTAATAAATTTTTCAGATTTTTGTTGGTATGTGCAGTAGTAAAGGTTAAGGTAAATAGGCTTTCAAGAGCAAAAATGTCCAACCAAAAAATAATTTCAGTCTCAAGTTATGTATTATACCAGGTGAAGTAGGCGTAAAGTGGTTTGAAATTTGTTAATAAATACATTAAACACAAACCGATTGGAAGGATAAATCAAGTTAAATACAATAAGTAATTTAATTGATAGGTATTTTTTGTTAAAATAAAACCCTGCGAGAAGCCCTAACTTTGTGCGGCTACCCTGTAACCAATATAAATGACCAAACCCAAAATTACACAAAATTACAAGCCACCCCTCCCAACTAGTTTTTATTTTTTTAAACGCGGGTGGGTGTGCATCTAGGCTCTTTGATGGAAATCACCTACTTGCTTAATGGCTGCCACAGGTAAAACAGATAAAAATATTTACCTGGACTTGACTTGTTCAACTTTTCCCCTCGTCCTCTCTTCAAAACTCTTCCTATAAACAAAACTCTTTAGTATAATCAAACATTGTATATGAAGTAATTTCTATTTTAGTATTTATTTATGCAAGTTGCTTTGCCCAAAGAATTAATCTAAAGCTCCACCCCCCCCCCCCCCCCCATCTTCAATATTATTATATAGAATCGTTCTTAAAGCTATAGAGGTATTATCAAAAAATCTCTCTGATAAAATCAAACCCATGTAAAAGCTTGTACATATAAATTATAAACTTTCGTAATTCGTAAAATAAATGGGGATGGAGTAATTTTTTCAGGTTCAAACAAGTTAAGGAATTATTATGAAAATGAATCAATAAAAGTCGGGTTAAAGGATTAATTCAACTTATACTAACAACAAAGTTAATTCAGAAATAAATTACAAAACGATACATAATTTCAGCTGTTGCTGGGGGTCAACACATTGTAGAATAGACGACCCTTACATCTGCCCCCCAAATATTATTTTATATTTATTTCGCTTGTTGGTTATACATTATTCCTGACAGTAATGACTCATAAGAAATAAATGTATATACATATATGCTAACCTCCTTTTGCCATGCTCATAGACTCTTGTGTATTAGCACTGTTTGCAATATTTGTGTTAACCTTAAATATTACAACAAACAAATAGAATTTATCATTATTTTCATTTATTCTGGGATTTATGTAGATTTGTTATGGGCCTTTAAAAAGCTCTACTGCAAATGAAAACCATTACACATAAGCAGTTTGTGAGATTCTTTGCTTCAGACAGACAGATGTGCTACCTAACAACACTGGCATTAATTTTATGATTTTGTTCCTGAAAAATTTTCTGTAATATGATGCTATAGATGATTTTTCAGTATGGCTGAGAACCAGTTCTATAATGTACAGGATATCAATTGGTTTCAAAGCCATATTGGAAACATGTTTCCTTGCATATTGAGCAAATCTTTATATTATTTATCTCAGAAAATATACCTTTAAATTGTTTTATCAAAACTATTATTTGATATGAATAATATCTTAACTTTTTAGCAGTCTTGAAAGAACTCCGTTGAAATTTAAAATCTTTTATAATGTGCATTTTCATGATAGGCTATCAATAATAATAGTTTTGACTAAGCATATACATAGAAATATAGGATGTTTTCATTAATTTTATGGCTTAAGATCGGTAAAATGTGTAATTTGTAAGTCAATATTAAAAAATAAAGTGTTTATGATAGTTTCTTTTCTTCTGAATATAACAATAAACATCTATTTATTTTACTTCATATTTTAACAAAATGTAAGTTATAGGTCCTTTATAACCTAAATAAATTAATAGATCAACAAACTTAAAAGATTCTTCATGGTAACTTTGTTTTACAGTTAGGGAGTTGAATCCATTTTTATAGAAGCAGAAATATAATCTATGATTATGGTTTGGACCCTCTAAAACTGTAATCTACCCTTCCACTTTCCCCTCTCTTGGTGAAGATATCTTCAACGCCGATACGAATTTTGAAATATAAGATTCCACTTTTGTCTCTCTTGTTGAAGATATCTTCACCAAGAGAGGCAAAAGTGGAATCTTAAATTTCAAAAATCGTATCGGCGTTGAAGATATCTTCACCAAAAGAGGCGAAAGTGGAATCTTACATTTCAAAAATCGTATCGGCGTTGAAGATATCTTCACCAAGAGAGGGGAAAGTGGAAGGGTAGATTACAGTTTTAGAGGGTCCAAACCATAATCATAGATTATATTTCTGCTTCTATAAAAATGGATTCAACTCCCTAACTGTTTTAAGTTAAAAAATTTACCTGATTATTATTATTATTGTTGTTGTTATTATTTCTATTGTTGTTGTTATCATTGATGTTATTAGCAATATTCACAACAGCATTTGTGGCAGCCAGCACAAAGCCTAAACAACAAAGAAAATACTTGGAAAGAAGGATGTTGAAAGGGGGAGGGGGTAAAGAGTTGTTTGCCCTCCCTCCCATTATTTTAAAAATAATTTAAACTCCCCGCTTCCCCCTGAAACAGGCACCACCAAAATTTTGTTAACCAACTCAAATGTTTTTGCCATTACAGGGGTAAATACCCTCTCCACAAAAATTTTATCCCTTAGGTAAATACTTGGAATGTGGGGGGTAATAATCATTTTTCAAAGCACAGTTATCATATAATCATGGTATGTTCTTATGCCTGTCTTTACATTCATCACTAGAAAAGTATATTAGATGCACTGTTGAAATCTCTCGCCTGAGGAATACGAGATGCTGCACTAATTATGTACAAAATTGCCCTTTTAAATTAATGTTTTTATTATATGAAGTACCTATATTTTCCTTTATAATAATAAATGATAATTACAGATTAACTAGCTATGAGCTAACTAATTATGGTCTAATTACCTAAAAACCCGAAGCTTGACATTCTGTTTCTTGGAATGCATTCTGTTTCAGGTGTGGACTGCATAAATACAACTGGCATGTCACTTCCAGAACCTAATTATAAACAGCATTGTAGAGACAGGATACTCTATAATTATAAACATCATTCTACACAAATGAATATATTATTACTTGGTGACTACACCAGATTTTCATGTTATCTAATAAAGTGAAGCACGCAGTGGGCTAAGATAAAGATTCCCCACTTCCAGCCCCTCTCATCATTCTGAGCGAACTGATCAATCAACGAGTTACATGTTAGTAACATAAGAAAATATATATATAAATATTTTTATATCTACTTATGTGGAAATCTATAGAGAACAAGAACATATACATTTTTTAATAATTCATTGAGAAATATGGGCTGCAGATGGTAAAAAATACTTTTTCGAGGGTCATACTGTACTGAGTTACATTCTGATACTGCCAGTGCATAACTGACAAACAGAAAATGGAAATCTTATAGTTTAGATTCGCTCCTAAAAAAACTAGGGAAGTTACCTGATAGTCCAGAAAGAGATCTTATTTCTCGAGTTAATGACATAGAATCTACAGACATTTTGTGTTATCAAATCATCAATCTATTAATAAATTTAATTCAACAAATCCGACAATAACTATAAGTCTAAACAATAATAGCATGTAAATTTATTTCAAAATTGTACAGGATGCTTGATATGGATATATTTATATTTTACGACTTGATTACAGAGATACTTTGACGATGACATTGTGCATAGACGTTCTAAGAATATTCATTGTAAAAATCAAAAGAATAGGATGATTATATTCTGCAAAAATTTGTCGTTGAACGTGTATATAAACGTGTTGTACCTAACTCTAACATTAATCATTATGCCAAATAAGAAATCGATACGATACAATTGTAATATGCTTAAATTGACGATTAGAGCTATCGGTTTCTAACGTTCCGACAAACTTTTAGAACCTTTTATAATTTTAGAAGCAACGTCATTATAAAGATTAGCCATATTAGCCTTGCATAGTTTCTTGAAATTTCATTACGCCTCTCTTGTGTATTATATAATTCCGTTTTTTAAAAACGGTGCTTTTCTATATTGGTCTATGTTTGGTAGGTCTTATCGTTAATTTAAGCATGTTATAATTGTCCTATTGACTTGAAACTTTGCATTGGGATTTAAATCTAATGAACGTCCATTTAAAAACATGCTAATTTTAAATGGACTAATGAAGTGCTTATGTTAGTTTGCCATACCGTCTAGCTTTAGAGGTTCGCTTTTATGGATGTTATCATCCTTGTTTTTATGTTTAATCAATCTGTCACAAAAAATCTGGTTTTTATCAAAATTTCACAAAATAATGTATAGTATATAAGTTCTTCTTGAAAACTAAAAATAAACTGAACATATTGTAATATATCTATTATTATCTAACTGTACTATTAAATTCTACTTTCCCCATGGGAAAAAAATAAGGAACTTTCACTATAAGTGACAATTAAGAAAAATAAATATTCTTTATTGAAAGCAAAACTTTTCTATTTATATATTGATATTAAAGTCGGATTTATCAGTCACAACCGGACCGACCTTTTTATGTTAGAATTGTCCTATCTTTTTCAACTTATTAATTAGAAGAATCGTCTTTAAAAAACTCAGAAGCAAATTCAGACATAAAGTTACCCGTCCCATCATCTACAAATAATCAACCCCTAAAACAGCGGTGTAACGGAGAATTTCCCTATTTCCGTTAAAACGGACGGAGTACGCGTTAACGAGAAGCTTTGCTACTTTAATACACATAATGAATCTATATAATAAGCTTCTGTTGAAAATGTATGGTCGTTCATTGCGTATCGGATAACTCAGATCGTTAAGTATTATTTTGACCTTAGGAAAAAGAATTTCCAAGCGAATTAAACACCAAGTCATAAACAAGTCAACAGTGAACAACATCCTGTATTTAAGCTACATTATGAAATGTTGTCCAGATTTAGATGGCAGACTTTGTTATTAAATTTTCGATTAACCGTCTAATATTCCGAAGTGCCATTCAAGGATGGTGAATCGCTGCGCACACCACTGCCTCACATATTATTTACCAGTCAGATTTGAACATACAAATTAAGGGACTAAGTGGGGGAGATATTTTTATTTTCAATTGTACAATCTCTGAGCATATGAGGGATTACGGGACAAACTTTTTAACTTTTAATCCCTCTCTCTACTTATACTTTTCTCGTCTAAGTTTTCTTTCATTGTTCCATTTATTTGTTGCAAATAAATTGTTTTCAAACTTTATAAACTCGCAAAGCGTGTTCTAAAAAGCTTTGCTTAATCAAAATTGTGCCTATACTTGTAACAGGATGTTTGTCTGTGTGTATCGAAGGATCTCGCCAACCGCCGTGTTTCTCCTTTACACTATAGCTTCCAAAAGGTCCTGTGAAGATTTATAAATATTTTATACTTTTTTTACTCTTTCCTTCTAGAACTAAAATTGAGAGTTGGAGGTCAACTACCCCCCTCCACTCTCAAGTAGCCCCTAGAGGCCTCTTTGGGGGGTATTAACAAGGTGTCTTGTAAGTGTGTCAGGAAAAAAATAGCTTATGTTCTGCAAATGAACACAAATTCAATCTAGTCTCAAAAACACAAAGTACTTTTTCATTCATGATTTATTATTTCATATACGGACAACGAAAAATAATGAGTAACTTTACTACAAAAGCTAGAATTAGTTTATAACAATATTTTACATTTAATTTTTATCATTACTTTATTTTATATACATCTCAGCATAAAAGAAAATACATGAAAAATAACAAAATTACATAACATTAATATTAACTTTTCAAAAATAATAGAATAGGCAACAAACTTGAAATCCTTGGAAATATTTTTTTTTCTAAAATGATTAAGTTTCTTGTTGTGTAAAAAAACTGCCAAACAGTTTAGTAACAGGCTGAAATAACAGGCAAAATAGTTTATCATCAGATAAAATATACCTCCTCCGTTTTTAAATTCTTAAAATTTGTTTAATTTAGCTTATATCTACTCTGTACTTTTGATAACAAGAATTATAGTTATTTATCGCATCATATTATAGACAGCTTTCAGCAGATATTAAAATGAAAAATTTTAAGTTCAAAACCAGTTATGTTTGTTAGCGATTTTATGATTTTTTTTATAGTCGTAGAAAATTATCTGTAATACGATGCTATATATAAATTTCAAGTATGGCTTATTAGAACCGGTACTAATCCAGCGGATATTAATCGGTTTAAAAGCCATATTGGAAACAATATTAGTAAAAACAAATTCGATATTTTTGAAGTGTAAAATTCTTCCTTTAGTTTTCCTATATTGGGGAAAGAACAGGATGCTATAAAATATTAGATGAAAGCTAGATATATCATTTTACCAAGCACATAAATTAACATGAAATGATCAAAGGATTTTCACTAATTCCTAACTTTTTAATCATATTTTAATATTAAAGATTTCATACAATTCAACAATAAGTCACAAACCTAAAAAATATTGCAATACTTTTTCCATTACGACTTGGAAACCGATTAATATCCGCTGGATTAGAACCGGCCATACTGAAAAATCATGTATCGTATTGTATTATAGACAATTGTCTACCAATAGTAAAATGAGAAATCACAATATTAATACCATAGATAATGATTTATCGTTATACCTACTATTCACAGAAAGCTGTCTATAATACGATGCGATAAATTACTGTTAAGAAAATTAATTTTTGTGTAACGGTAGGTTTTTGTAATGCAAGTAATTTTCTTTTAGTTAATACCTAGCTTCATTGGATAAACATACAAAAACGATTGTATAACTTTAATTAAGGGAAACGAGTTTTTTTTCTCTTAACAATAATGCTATTATTAATTATACATTTGTACTAAATCAGTAGGTAGAAAATATTTAATACACAACTTTACCTAACCTAATCAAAAACAAAAAGATTTCAAAAATATTTAAATAAAAATTATTTCTGTTAAATAGTTTTAGCATTGCTTATTTTCCCTCCTAAAATGTTAGGGATTTAAAAATTCTTTAAAATTGAAAAAAAATTAGCTGGATTTATGCATAGTTGTCGCTTTCCCTAATTCTTCTGTGTTACAATTGGCTTTGGTAGCTCGTAAATCGACGGGGGAGAATAGTTATTTCTCGCATCGTATTATAAACGGCTTTCCGCGGATATAGAAAGTACAATTATGAGATTAAAACTAGTTTTTTTAGCCCCGGGGTGCCAAAGGCACCGGCTAAAAAAACTGGTTTTAATCTTATGATTGTACATTTCTATATTCGTAGAAAGCTGGATTTAATACGATGCTAGACATAGTTTTTTCGTATGGATGAGAACCGGTTCCTATCCACCGGATTCGAATGAATACGAGAAAGAATTTTATCAAGATCTAAGTTCCATTATTGCCCCCCCCCCCCTATTTCTGCTCTTCCCAAAATAAAACATTTTTAACAGTTGTTTAAATTTCTTGATGTTATTTTCTGTGTATTAATGATGGATGTATTTCTTGTGTATATTCCTCCGAGTACTAGAAGCAAAGCCTGCTCCAAGCTGCGCTATCTGAAACAAAATAAATATTTGTATTGTTTAGATATCTGTCTGCCTGTCTGTATGGCTTTCTGAGAGTCTATACTTCGGTATGTCTTTATTTCTTATAGGAGCCTTTTAATATGACAAATGTCATGTAGTAAGTTTATGTCCTATTTGTATAAATCGATGAAGAATAGTGTAAATATCTTTAACAAGTTACGTATACTCATTGTTATAATAAAGCAAATTTTCTATCTATATATTATTTGATCTTGAAATCTATCTATCTTTGTATTTTCTATCTTGGCATCTGCTTAGATTACTTCACATTTACTTGCTTGTTGGTGGTTGCAGAAATATATTTATCTACCTATCTATCTATATATTTTCTCTTTTTCCATCTTATCTATGTATTTTTTATCTTGATATCTATCTATCTATGTATGTTACCTCACATTTGCTTGCTTGTTGGTGGTTGAAGAACTATCTGTCCTCCCTGTGAGACAACTATCTGGTGTTGACCTAGTTACCATCGATACTTATTTCAGACGTATGGATATAGAATACATAATATATATGAATAATATGACGGGAAAAATTATCATATATTTACTAGGCTGCTAACATAACATTAACATCATTTATTGTCAGTTCATTCATCCAGTAAAAGGGAATAGCAAAAGGGGGGTGGATGGAGGGTATCGTTATTTTAGCCAGCTACGAGTTTCACTATATTACAATACATGATAAACTATATTAATTTTTGTCCATAACTGGCACAGCAACAAGATAAAACACAGAAAGTAAATTGGTTTACTATTAAAAATACAAGGATGACCACGTTCATAAGTAACAAAGAACAAAAATCATGGATGGACGAACTAAGTGATTTAACAATAAGATGCTCAGTGGTCTCAAACATAGAATAGAAACAAAACGAAAAACCTTTCACTTGCCTTAAATATGGTTTAATGCCTATCTTTATTTTGAGACCAACGGGTCAAGTTAATTATTTAGTGGATGCACATTGCTAGAACTATTTTTACAAACAAAAATCAGCAGTCTGTCTTTAATTGCAGTCGAGAAAATCACATTTCGCAAATAGCAATACGGACGGACATACTCCTCTAATAATAAGATATACCCATTTATAACATAAAATATAACACTATTTCTAATTCATTGAATTGTAGAATATCTACGCCAAGTTGTTAAATAATCGTTCCTGGTTGACCAGCCACTTGAACAATCTGTCCTGGTCTAACTTGACCGCCACCTGTTAGGGTCACTAGCTGCGCTGTCCCCCCTCCGCCTAGGTAATTTTAATTATTAGTTTGAGTTATTTTTGTGTAGGCGGAAGAAAGGGAATAGTTACAATTTACAAATGGATAAATTTTTTTCAGGGGGGGAGGGGGGGGGGTAGTAAAAATTTAATGTGCGTTCCGCGTCAATGATTAACTTGAATAAATACCTAGCCAATTTTACTAAAGTCTTGATCCTTAGGGTTGTCTACAAAGTGACTGAATAAAGGAGAAAGGATTTTTTTTTTCAAAAGCTGAACACTTAACACTGGTTTACCTGGTTGGCCCGTGTTGCCAGCCGTGCTGGTCAATGTAACCAGCTGAGCAGTGCCTCCTGACTGAGAGCTGGTGATCACATAGTGCTGCCGGCTACCACCGCTGGAACTAACAACTACGACCTACAAAAGGAAGAGGTAGGTAAGATTAAAATTTACCAACCCGTTTTCTAAATAAATATTTTTCATTGAAATAGTATATGTACACAGTATCAAAGCGTCGCTTTTAAAAATAAAATTCTCAAGATACTACTTAATAATTGTGCTAGCTGAAAAGAAATGTGGCTAAAATATTTATAGCAGAGTAAATATTTGCTTTTACATGTGACAAAAATATATAATATACAATAAACCCACCATATAACCATTTCAAAAATAAAGGATGAGTAAAGAAAAGGATAAACGTGGATATTATGACAGGGGGAAGTTGTCTTCAATTTAGGTTGATAACATCATGGACAATGACATCATTCATTGGTCAGTTCGTTCATCGAGTAAGATGGGAGGGGTTGTGGTAACGGGGGTGGATCGGGGGGGGGGGGTCGTTATTTTAACCAGCTTCAATTTCACTTTATCAGAGTATATAATAATCTGATTTAAGATCCAAGTAAGAATAAATCAATGCTGAAATAGATTAAAAATATTTTAAAGAAAACAGAACAATAAACTGTTCAACAGTAATTTTTACATAAAACCATATACCTAGTTCTTATTCTTCAGAAATGTAAATTTTCTTGGCAATAAATTGGGGTTTGGTATAATATGTTAGGCAAATTCAAGGGTCTTAATTTTGTCCCCTTTGTTCGTCTGGTTTTTAAATAATAATAATCTTAATGTATTATCTAGATATTCCTTTGTCCCTGGACCAAACCCATAAATATGTGTAGCGGTGTGCCTTAAATTCCGCAAAATTCAGAAGATTTTTGGAATCGTCAACTCGAAACAGCTAATGATTATATTAAGACAAACATTCAATTGTCATGATAATATTAATATCACATTGGCCCATATAAAAAAAATCAGAGTTGTTCGTAATTTGAAATTGTAAGATTTTCCCGATTTTTTATTGGGTCTTTAAAATCAGCTAATAGCGTCAAAAATTTAATTACAGTCCAGTCCCTACAAAAGAAAAGAAAGCAATTTGCCAGCAGACGAAACTGTTCTCCAAAACTTGAGCCAGGTAGTAGGCTAAATTATGCATCTATACTTATACATTTATTCCTTTGACAGTATAATCAAATGCTTTTAGAATTTTAGCGATAATAAAATATAGCTATGTTGATATTTCTGCGAAAATTATAGCACACCATTTTGAACCAATATTCAAGAGAAAGAACCATTTTTCATAAAATAGTTTATGTTGAAAAGTTTTGAAATAGTTTGTAAAAGTAGTGTGTAACTTTTGAAATAAATATGGATTATCCAGCAACCAAGGGCAGACAGTTTTATTGATTCCCGATCAAATGTTATAATTTGTAATATTTTAGTCGCAATTTCGTTTAACGTTACAAATGTCATTAAAATAAAAAAAAAACGTTAAAGAATTTGAATTAATGCCAATTAAAAACAAAATTCTAGGTTTTAAATATTGAATTTCAGAATAAGAGAAAATTTACCTACAAAGACATGAGAAAAAATTAAAATAAAATAAACTTTGTTGAATAGTTTTAGTGGTGATTAGTTTGTTATTAAAATTTTCCACTCGAAACAGAAAAAAAATGGAAAAACAGAAAATGAGATCTGATAAAGGTTACTGGGCATTTTTTTCTTCTTAGAAAGTTAAGGTATTTAATTTTTTAAACTAAACGACAAAAAAATATAAGATAAACATTTTTAAATGTAACATAAAATTTACCCCACCCTATATGCCTCATCAAATTTATTGGCGGTTTACATAAAAAAGTCTTGTCTTGGGCACTCCCCCCTTTTCTTGAAATAAAGAAAAATTACAGTGGTGGTATTAACTGTTTTTTGTTGTTGTTTACTTTAGGCCAGGTAAGGTTAGATCGAATTGGGTAATTGGTAGCCTGCAGTGATAGGAAAAAAACTTCCCACATCTATATTTTTTTATTTGATTTATTCCTCTACAAAGGTTTAGGGTCTCAGTTGTCGACACACACTTTGAGGGAAAGCACTGTTTGTTTTTCCGGCGTTATCCTCTTAGAAATTTTTTTTCCAATTTTTTTCAATTCCCCCCCCCCCCCCCCCCCCCCAACGACGAACAACTATTTTAGGTTAGGTTAGGTTTTAGGCTAGGGAGCCGAGCGCTGCGGCCAGAGTTCATAGTTCGTTGTCGGGGGGGGGGGGGGGGGGGGGGTCTTGTGTCATTATCTCTTATGAGAAAAAAGTTATTAACTAATTAAAATTTCAAATTGTGATTTTTTGATGGATTTCTTTGATTAAATGACAGGCTGGTCAATTTTTAGGCCAATTTTTGCTGTTTTCGGCCTGCCACGCCTAAATGGGTTGAGATAATCTCATGGGACCTTTTGCCCGACCTAAGTCTGGTTATTTGTGAGGTCTAAGAAAAAAAAAAAATCCCAGATTGGATGAAGCACGACGTAGCTGCGCACCGTCAAAAATTGCTGGTCGGCTCATTTTGTCCCCTCAAACCCTCACCTCGTGCCATTTTTCTGTGTAAAGATTATAATTATAATCTTTTGCGTAAGTCTGATTTTTTTTCCTAGACCTCACAAATAACCAGACTTAGGTTGGGCAAAACCGCAAACCGTTTGGGCGTGACGGCCCAAAAACCGCAAAAAATGGCCTAAAAATTGACCAGCCTGTCATTTAATCAAAGAAATCCATCAAAAAATCACAATTTGAAATTTTAATTAGTTAATAACTTTTTTCTCATAAGAGATAATGACACAAGACTTTCACTTGGTGAAAATTCAGCATTGTGGGCCGCCTAGACTTTATATTTGGTGACCCTGGGGTGACGGGTTCAGTGCCCCCCACACCCACGAAGTGGGCATACTTTTGAAAATCACGTTTTTTTAGTTTTTCCCCTTAAAGGAGGGGAAGGAGTCGTTTTAGAGACTTCAAGCATCTCTTTGATGTTGAACAACTTTTTGAGGCAGACATTTCATTACTTATGTTTCATTCGCCTCCGGCTGACCGTTTAGCCGTTATTCGCCGCCGAAGGCGTGATTTTTGGCGATTTTTGCCGTTTCCGAGGTTTTAATGGACATTTAGGAGGGGAAAGAGTTGTCCAATCAAGTTGATGATGAAGTACATTTTTATAGGCAATTGCATTGGCTAAATTTCATGTGAAGTAAACTTTTTTGTACCTCCAACCGGTTTTGCTCCAGCTGAATCGATTTACAGATACCCCCTAAAAACCGGAAAAAACCGGTTTTTTATAAAATTCACGGCCGGTTTTGGCCGGATCCGGCTCAAATTTTGCATGGAGTCATCCTTTGATAATCCCAACAGTTGATACTTGACGCAGCAAGATCCCAGAAAAGTGTGGTATATCTAGGGGGGGATACTCAAATTTTCAATATTGAAAAAAAAAATTCTAAGAGGATAATACCGTTTTTCCTAGTTAGTAGGTGTTAGTATAAAAACAACTCACTTGTCCAGGTCTAGGTCTGGGTGAGTTAGCCGCCATGACAAGCTGGGGAGTGCCGCGCCCCAGAGTGGTGCCCCCACCCGTTCCAGCCACAACAACTTGGTGGGTGCCTACAAATTGAAGAGGGGTTCATACAATTCATTAAATTTGAATTGACGCCAACTATTTTATTTTACTGGTTTTCTTTAAGATCATTTATTAATCTGTGCACATGTAGCGAAGCGCAAAAAATCATGGATGGGAAAACAGAAAATCAAGAAATTTTCCAAGCATTTTTATTATTCTCATAATTTTATTTTGTAGAATTACTGACAAACTGACAGAAATCATAAATTAAAATAACATACTGGATGCTTATTGGTTTAGGGAATCTTCAGAAATAATTTCAGCCGTCTATCTTAAATAGCAGCTGCGAAAATTACAATTCCCCCGTGGTGTTACGTACTGACTGACGGACAAACTGAATTATAGAGACAATTCGCATCTAATAAGTTATGTAAACAAATAAAAATATCTTGTGTGTGAAATTGTATGAGCCCCTATACCTGGGTGTCCTGGAGCCCCGCTGGCGGCCACCATCACCTGTTGTCCTGGCTGGCCAGTGCTTGTTAGTACCACCTGTTGACCGGCCACACTACCCGGAACCTGGACTACCTGTTGCTGGCCGAGTTGACCGGTGCCCTGGTTGGGCGAGGCTGCTACCAACTGAGTACCACCTGCCATCAAAACAAAATATTAGCATTTTTCAAGCCTAGGAGAAAGTTACATAAGAAAACCATAATTTTTATTGAAGTACGTTTAAAATTAACTTAAAAATAACGTGCAGTGCAGTCTGTCTGTCAATTCATAGCGCAATGAGTGAAATGTGATTTACTCGTCTGCAATAAAGGAAATACGACTGAAACTTTCAGTTCAGATAAATTTGACATATACGCATACGCATCTAGTTTATTGTTTTATCTGTCCTTCATGCATCAGAAGACAAAAATTTAATTTTTGAAGGTTTAGTGATTTTCTTAATATTATTGATGCTCTTTCTTTTCTTTGATATGACATCTAAACATCTGCCCATTTTGTCCGTTTGTCTATTTAATGCTTTTTTATGCTTTGCTACTTATGGATGTTTTCATCCTTGTTAATTCTAATATATCTCACCTTGTTGCGGAGATCCGACGACCACTTGTTGTTTAATGCCAGGTCTCCCAACCCCTGCAGATCCAACAATTCCCATCTGTTGCGACCTCTGTACCGTAATTGTCTGCGGTCTGGCTGGCTGCGATACCAGCAATCCTGCCTGTCCTTGCCGCACCTGCAGCTGTCCTGCCACCAGCTGACCTGTCCTTGTGAGGCCAGCTACCTGGCTGACAGCAACCTGTCTGACCTGGGCAGTTGAAGTCCCGCCGGGGATGGCCACAGCCGTTGGTGAACCTGCCACATTAACGGCCGTTCCAGTTTTTAGATGATTCTGGAGGGCTGAAAACACTTGGCCCCTGGCGGCGGCCAGCTGTTGCAGCTGAGCCGCTGTTAGGGTTGTTGTAGGAATTGTCCGGGCAGCGGTGGCAAGAGGGCTGCCGGTCGCACGTACAGTCTGCAGTCCCGTAGGAGAATTTAGGGTGCTAGATGTGTTGGGCCTTGAGGAGAGGACAACACTCTGGCGTGGAGAACCTGGGAAAAAAGTTCATTTAGTTTTTTGGGGGAGGGGGGTGATCCATTTACAGAACACATTTGCACACAGAAAAATAAATAGATCTTGAAATCATTAGTGTTACTACATATCTAAAAATTATAATATTTTCCAATTGTGTCAGCTTTTGTAGCTCCACTGATTTGGATACAAATAAAAATCTTTGTTTTATCCATACCTGGTAAAACTTGATGTTGTTGTGTCAATAATTGTGGTTGTTGTTGCTGAACTAATTGATGAGAAACTTGCTGTACTTGTTGTTGCTGTTGCTGTTGAACTATTTGCTGCTGTTGTTGCTGTTGCTGAATTTGCTGTTGAGGAGCAACCTGCTGCTAAAGTTAATATTAAGTAAATGGGTCCATATAAAAGTTTTCAAAACAGGATTTCAAATTTAGACAGAAATTAGAGGACGATAATCGTTGAATTTTCCCTCCAATGTTTAGAGCATTTAAAGGTATACTTTCGCACATAAGATGTTGTGGGCAAGATAAAGAATCGCCTTTAGACCTGTAACAATATATTTTTTAAAGAAATAGAAGTATGTTGTTACTTCTGCGAGATATTTTATAAAATACTTCACCTAATAAAAAAAACTATTATACAAAATCAAAAAAAAAAAGAAAAGAATTTTAGCACTTTTCACTAAAGCTAAAAAGTCATGAACATTAGGTATAAATTGGAATTATGTATGAATTAATTTTTTTTGTTCATTTACTTGTCCTTTACCAATGCCTGTTGTGAAATTTGTTGCTGTTGTACAGGTTTAGGCGCTTGTTGGACCTGTGTCCTATTTACGCCAGCTGCCAGGCTGGTGAATGATGACGGCGGCCTGTTGACGCTGGTTAGTATGGGTTTGCTGGCCTTATTCTTGGACCTCCATTCTAACCAGGCAGCTACTTCAGGATCAGATCTGTCTCCTGTAGTCACAGAATAATAAATAGAGAAGGACAAAACTATATTATCAGAATCAGAAGAATGAATATATTATTCTTAAGCCTGAATATTTTCATGTTCTCTAAAAAGTGAAACTTATAGAGGGCTAATATAACGATTATTCTCTCAACTCCCTTTACCCCTCCTACTGGATGAACGAACTGACCAATAAAGCTAAATTGACTCCAATTCTTCCCCTGACTGACATATATCCACGTATATTCTACATAATAAATTACTTCTGGCATGTCAGGTGCATTCCCTTTATCATAAAAGTCGTATAATTCAATAAGCCCGTAAAAAATCAACTATTTTTTACAAGTGTGTCCATAAGTAGTGCAGCAATTACATCTAACTATAAAAGACTGACCATCAGATGAATTCTTGTTCAAATGTTTTTATTTTTCTATTGTTCTGTGCCTTTGGTTTCTAGCTGTTGGTAATAAGCTTCTCGGATAATTTTAAACGCCTGCAAGTTGGCGTAAGGTAGCTGGGTGACAGGATCAAAATATTTGGCGGGCAACCGCGTTACTGGACACACTTTAGCCGTAGGGATTCTCACCCCTTTCTGTGGCATGTTTTGCTTCATGGTGGCCTCGTCGGTGAAACAGATCAGGGTTCTCTCGTGTTTGTCTGTCTGCATCTTGACGTCTTTCTGTTGAGCAAACAAATATATTCATACAATGCAGTTATATATATTTTGCAAGACCAGTTGTACAATGGATTTATTATTATTTGGATCTTTAAACAGATTATCATGTACTCTAATATAGTGGAACTTGTAGCTGGCTTCAATAACGTTCCCCTCATGCACTCACTTTACCCCATCCCCTCCCCTCCAACTGGATTAACAAACTGACCAATTAATGAAGTCAAGGTTAGTAACCTAAATTGACGACAATTTTTCCCCTATCACAATAATTATCCACGTATATTATATATCGATTATTTACACTTACACCTTTGAAATACAAAGTATTAAAGTCACATCCCATTTATAAACATTCTAATTCAAGTTATTTCTCGCATCGTATTATAAACAGCTTTCCGCGGATATAGAATGTACAATTATAAGATTAAAACTAGTTTTTTTAGCCCCGAGATGCCGAAGGCACCGGCAAAAGAAACTGGATTTAATCTTTTGATATTTGTAGAAAGCTGGATAAACCGATGCTAGACATAGTTTTTTTTCGTATGGATGAGAACCGGTTCCTAAACAGAACAGAAACACAGACTAGCAGCATACATAAAAAAATATACATGTACACATCATTTTATATGTCTTAGATACAATACTATAATTCACAAACAATAACAAACCATTAGAATTTGTGAAAAATGTGAAAATTAAACCTTTATTTTTAAATTTTTAATATCATATGTTTGTTCCTTATTATCAACAATGTCTTCAGCTTCATCTGTTTCTAACTCAGGTTTAGATTCAGGATTAGAATCTTTGTCCTTAATATAAATGTTAATGATATCATTATGGAGATAATATAGGATATCATATGGCTCAAAAATTCACAAAAAACAACAAAGATGTCGGGGAATGTGAAAATATAAAAGCAGCCAAAAAGCTGCTTGTAAGCTGTCCGACCGCCATGTATGTTTTATGGTTAATTATGCTCAATAATGATTGGAATGTTGACAAGAAGTTTTATCAGTCTATCTTGAATAGGAGCCGAGAAAATGAAAACGTATCTTACACGCGGACAGACAATTACCTTTATTGCAGGCATACTGGTGGACAGGTAGCGGATAACCGGCCCTTTAATCTCCCGCTGACCACTGCGCAAAGCTTTCCGTTTGGCCTCCAGTTCCATTTCTTCATACTTCTTTAAACTTGCTAGATTTAACCTAAAACAAAATTCTAATACAATACATATTTCTATAAAAAAAGAAGTCAATTATAATCAAAATAGATGTAAACAAAATTAAAATTAGCAGGGAAATAGGAAAGGAAAGAAAAGTATTAACAAATGTCAAGGCTGATTTTTTTTAAATTTTAAAATCATATCTGTAATTAAAAATGTTTAAAAGGTTTTAATTAATCTAGGCAAATAATTTATTTTAAGTACATTCATTACATTCTTTAATATGACATATAGATATAAAAAGTTCATATTTAAGATTTAATGCAAATGTTTTTTAAGAATATTCTTGTTTAGAAGATCTTTATCATGGCAAAAAATTTTCCAGAGTCTTTGAAATGAAAATAATGGAAACCTTAGTTGTCTTTTACTTTGTTAGTCTTGAAAAATTGACTTCAATACGATGCTATACTTGAATGTTCAATATTGCTGAGAACCGGTTCTAATCCACTGGATATTTTCAAAACCTTACTGGAAAATTCTTTACATAATTGCTGACAATACTTCCTTACAAATCATAAAAATTTGATGCTTCCGTAAGATTTTACAAATTCAGAACCATAGCCAAGATACATATTAAATATTAATCCTTGGTATTTCTTTGCAGAAACGTGGTGGAAGTAATAAAAAAGGATAATTGTCAACATATCTACTTTCTTAAAATGTTTCGTATCTATAAAAAAAAATCCAAGCAAAATAGCTCTCATGAAAGAATGTTATAATACCTTTAAATAGGCTTTACAAATTGAACTGTTTCATCGAAATCTTTGTCGATATTTTAGAATTTCATTTAAGAAAATTTTCAAGTAATCTATGAATGCAGCAAATTTTTTTTAACGGACCCAACAAATAATTAAATGAAATTATAATACATTCTTAAATGACTCATCCATATTATCAAATCTGTTATAGTATATATGGCGTACGACTACGAAGACATTTTATATAGAATTGTATTTCAAAATATTTCATCCATTATGTTATAATATCTAATATTGTATCTATGTCGTGCCACCTCTTGACCTTTTCCAATATTGAGATTTATGAGGTGGAATGTGTCTACAGAATATCTGGGACAAATTCATACCTGGATAAATGGACAGGTAAATATTCTGGCATAAAACGCCTTGAAAGTAGCAAAGGCCAAGAACAAATAGTGTTTAAGAATGGGATTGTAAATAGATTATAGTGATAAGAACCATAGACATAGGTTTAGCCATCTTAAACTTTGTAAACCATCATTAACCCCACTCAAAACTTTAAAAATGTAACATTATATACATTCGCTTGCAACCTTTAAAACCCCCTATTTTTCAATAAAAATAAAATCTTGGACGTCCCTAATAATAATAGATATTTTTATCAATATAATCAGCCTGTAAGGTTTTTTGTCTGAATCTTAATAACTACTCAACATATTTTTTTTCTTTTTAGGCCAGCTTCACAAAGGTCAAGTGATAGTTTTTGGCTTGTTTATTTTTATATAAAACTATTTGAAGCTATTTTTCTAGCCTGTCGAAATCAGAGCCCTTAGATGTTATGGAAGTATCCGCTAGTATATGAAAATATAAGATTTGTGTTTTAAAGGAGTTTAGTATTAGTCTTAAAAGTTTTATGTTAATTGACATTCTCCTAAGAGATATGTCCCCCCCAAAAAATTAAGAACAATATATATAAGAGATGCATAGAGATGGTTTGAAATATAATACTTTCCTATTGAAAGATAAAAGGAGAAAATAATAAATATATATTTGTTAAACTTAAAAACTACAGTTTAATGGAATAGTTAATCTGATAAACATTTGAAATTACATTATCAAGCAGACAAACATGCATAGTGAAATTGGACGTTGAACTCTTATAAACTATTCCTAAATGGTAAATCATATTTGATATTTTTTTAACAAACTTAAATAATTAAGAAAGACAAGAGTATATAAAAGGGACTATGCACTAACAGAGCAAGTGATCTTAGCAACTTTTTATGTTTTATAGTCTGCATTGTAGGTTTATGTTAAATAAATATTCAAAAGACGAAAAAACCCTAAATTACCTACGTTTTATCGAAAAAAACAACAACTGTATAACTGTATAATTCTAAAATTCATCAAATGCTTGGACAGTAAAAAAACATACCTACTTGTGGTATTTTTTTTCTGTAACTCGACAAAATACTTTCTATGAAACTTAATTTACCATTATATTTTTTTTCTTATTAGCCCAAAGAACTTAATATTTTCGTTCATTCTTTGAAAGTTAAAAGTTTAAAAAAGCCTTTACCTAAAAAGCTTGCAATCAATGCTTTAAGGTGATAGATAACTTGCTTTAGTTAGTGCATTGTCCCCTATGTTGCACAACATGCATATTTAAAAATCTAATCTAAAATAAATTGTAAAGAATGTGGTTTCATTTTCTTATGTTTCAATGATACAGCTAAAATCTTAGCAAAAAAACATCGAACGCTGTTAAAGGCAAGAGTACATCAATTTCACTGTCTATGCACTGATGAGCAAAAAGCAATTAAATATTGTTTCTTCATGAAAACGTTCTTTAACTAAGTTCTTTGTTTATTTTCAGAAGCCTAGTAAAGAGGACTATCCATGAAACCAGAGCAAGTGATTCTAAGCATCTTCCAGCATTGAACCATGTTATTTTTTTAGTTAATATACTAGGTTTATGTTTAATTTTTGCTTTATCGACTAAAAAGTTAGGATTAACCATAGTTTTATATGAAAAAAAAATTTGAAATGTAAATAAATTTTTAAAGCAATATCATCAAATGCGTTGTTGAGTTCAAAGGACAAAATAAAATAACACTGCAGAAAAGCATCAAATGTTGTAAATTGCAAAAGTACATTAATTAAACTGTTTACAAGTTACCAACCCTTTTTCTAAATATACATTTTTAATCACAATAATATTCTTTTGTGTCAAAGCTTTTAAACAACAGTTTGAACTCATCAAAACATTCGATGATATTGCACCAAATAATGCTTAACATTTCAAAGTTTTTTTCATATAAACCATGGTGAAACCTAACTTTTTAGTCGATAAAGCAAATATTAAACATAAACCTAGTATATTTACTAAAAAAATACTACGGGTCAATGCTGAAAGATGCTTAGAATCACTTGCTCTTGTTCGTGGATAGTCCTCTTTACAACAATAATACTATTGGAAGGTGCTTAGAATCATTTGCCCTTATTGGTGTATAGTCCCCTTAAGGTTATGGAATAATCCCCTTCGAATGTAGAGCTCTTTGATAATAGAAGCGCAGTCGCTAGTTTCTTTTATTGATTAATCTTGTAGAACATTTAAAAATATTAAATATGAATTTATTGCAGAAAAAGTGTGGATAATCAACTACTCTAGAGAAAATATGCGATGCTACTCAACTTGTAATAGGGAAACAGAATATTTCCCATGAACATTCATGTTCTTTTACAGGAACACCAAGATTAGATTGTGTCTGGACTACACACATTTAAGGATATATAAAAAAGTTGAAAAAGAGCAGTTTCAGAAATTAAATATTATTGTCAATTATCAAGACTATTAAGTAATCATTGTACTTTAATTATTTTCTTGCAAGTCAATCTCCATTTTCTATAAATTTTCTTTTCTAGCTTTTTTTACTGGGTTATTTTATAAATGGTTTTAAGTTTTTTTTTATTGCATTGTACTATTGAACTATAGACAGCTTTCAACGGATATTAAAATGAAAAATGATTAGATATAAACCTGTATTGTTAGCCACGTTGGGACGAAGGCCCGGGCTAACCTAGTAACCATACTGATGATAATTTTATGATTTTTATTTTAAAATTTGTGGAAAATTGTCTGTAATACGATGCTATACATGATTTTTAAGTTTGGCTGAGAACCGGTTCTAATCAGTGGATATTAATCTGTTTTGAAGCCACACTGAAGTACATTAAAATCTGGTGCAATATCCAAATAAAAATATTATTATATTGATTAGTAGGGGATAGGAGTAATGGTCTAATCTGAAAGAAACGGGATCACATAAAACTCAAGGCCATTAATACCTTTCAATTTAATACCCATACATTTGAGATAACAGGATCTCTTCAGTATAAGAGTTAAGACTCTAGGGGCTAGGTGTCGCTTCGGGTACTAGACCTCCACGTACCTTGAAACATACATGCAATATTTATGATTGCGTTGTAAAGCGTCCATTCACACATCAGACAACCAACTCTCTGAGATGCACGACCTTTGTCTGAGAAGTCCCAACTGTGCATGGTAGCGAGTTGCGCCTTTTTTGGGCCAAGGCATTCCCCCACTCTAACTATTTACGTCGCGCATCTGACATAGTAGCAGTGGGAACCATTTTTAACGTCTTTAGTTATGACGCGGTGTCGGACCGAGATTCGAACCTATCACCTTCCCGACGACGAGCGGATGCGCTACGTGTTGAGCCACGGTCGCGGGTATCCTTTCAGTATAGCCTCCTACCCCCCCCCCCCTCCTCCCAGTCTCCCATTTTAAAGTAAAAGTATGTCAAGTGTATAAAGTATAAAAATATCTAAAAGTATTTAGATGGATAAGTATGGAAATATTGGGGTGCCATCATATTAGCAAAGTGTTTCATAAACAATAAATAATAAGAAATATTAAGATGGTGTTAGCTGTTTCACTTACTAGTAAAGCAAAAGAGAAGTAGTTATAGTAGTAATATTGTAGTAATAATTTGCAATTTTGACAATATGATACATTGCATTGAGAGGAAGTTATTGAACACCAAAGATATTTAAAGTGTTGAAATGACCTACTTATGCACAAAACTTAGATTGGTTTTATCCAAAACCGTGTTGGGCTGAACAAATATCTTAAAAGTAATGTAGTTAGTTAGTCTACATTTCACTTAGATTGTTTGTGATGTCCGTCTGTAGCGCTATGGGAAGAATGTCGTGAATTATATATGGGGCATACTAAACATATCAAAGGGAGGAGACGAATGAGCCACCTTTTAAAACTAACTTAAAGTTATTTTTCAGCCATTTAAAGTTACAGCACTGAAATTTCCTGATGCATTTTTTGTAATTATTCAGATATAACGATTTTTGGCGGCGGCAACTGTAACGCAGCCGTTTTTGCACATGCACATTATACTGCATTATTTATGCAACTCCCATGTAAAGTCACATGTTTTCTCCCAACCTCCCCCACCATCTATCTGTTATTCAATGATATTTCATATGTTGTCATCCTTGTTTAATATGCAAATCTGTTAGACTTAAATTTTCAGTAATTTCTATCCTATGACTTCTAGTAACTATGTACTATGTCTACTATCTAGCTTAAAAGGGAATTCACATCAAGGATATATAACTTTTGATAGAAATAGTACACACCGGATTCATTTTTTCCCTCTGCAGCAAAGAAAACTTTATTCTCCCACCCCTAAGTTTTTGCTGATTTTTTAAATATTTCCCCATGTCATTTTTCTAGATAATAGTATCAGCTGATGTTTTCAGTGCAAATTTTAATTTTCCCCCATACATATTGTTTACCGCCGTCCCCCATGGTCGGGGATCTTGTGCAGAATAGCCACGTGTGAGGACACATTTAAAACATCAGACTGTTATAAATTTCCATTTACCTAGCACTGCAAACAATCAAATATAGGCCTTACCTTTCTGTAATTTTAGCCTCAGCAAGGATGTCCTCTTGTGTTAATTTTCTTTCCACCTAAAATTATTTTTTATTTTATTTTCAAAAAACAAACGGTAAAAATTTGATTCAGTGGTTAGTGAGATCAAACAGTTTTATGTTGCACAAAGAAAAATAACTAAAACGAGGGGTAACAGAAACACTTATCAAGAAAGGGATTAAGATGATGACAAGGAAAAGTTACAGAGAACTGAGAAAAGGAAAAACACAGACAAAGCTTTCATGAAAACTGATACTTTTCTATAATGATCACTGTCCTCAATTAACTCAACTAACATTAAAAAAAAAGCTAAAAAAGGGAGTCGTAAAGTTGGTTGCAAGCAAAAAATGACCCCCTTTATACCCCCAAAAAAAACCAGCAAACATAAGCAAAGTTTCATTTAAATTCAAAAAGGTAGGTTTAAAACCTTATTTATGTTATGAAATTAGTAAAATGAAGTGGAGCGAGCGAAGGAAGAGCTTTAGTAAATTGTAATTAACACAAAAACAAGCATATTTCACAATTCTCACCTTCGTATGTTTCTTATTTTTCAGTTTTCTTCTTCTGGCCTCTGCGTCTCTTTGTTTCAATGTCTTGATAATCTCCGAGGTTTTCTGGGCAGTTGAAGCTCGCATTGTCAACCTGTCCAGAGAGTTGATACATTAATATTTTGATTAGGCTTTAAGACACAATTCCTGTAACGATAAAGTATATTTAGATAGCTATGGAACTTGATAAAAGTAAAATGTATATTAGAATTTTGAAATGATGATACGGTAGGATGGTATAAAATGTATCTTGCATTCATATAATTTAAGGAAGGTATGTCCATTATATTTCCCTAGAATGCTGCGCCAAATCATAATATTGTAATCACAAAATATTATGCCAAGTTTCATAGAGATCAAACAATTTCACAAAGAAAATAATACTAAAAAATACGCTACGGATATGGTGTGTTAAGACCCAAAATGTAGAAAAGCTTCGCTTCTAAAAATATTAATGTATCAGTTCCTTCTGCCATATTCTGGAGATGTAAGAGAGCCCATGGTTGCACGCTGCTTGGCTTGGCGAGGTCCGGATGGAGCTGGTTTAGGTTTGGTGGTGTCTGGCTGCTTTCTAACAGGTTCCTGAGAATACAATCGATATTTTTTTGATTGCACACCATTTTTTATCGTTTTTTAACTACATATTCTATAAATATGACTTATAAGTCTGCATATTCTATTTTGTAGTATATTTTTGGGGTGTTTACATAATTTAAGTTTACTTGGTACTTTCATACAAAGTGCCTTTTGGGCACTGTCCCCCCCCCCCCCTATTCTTAAGAGCAGCTGAAAACTAAGATGATTTTCATAGCCGCACAGAAGGACTGTGTGTGTTTAAAGTAGCTTCTTTACCAAAAAATAGCATCAAAAGGACGCTTACATTAAATAGTTTACCTTGTAAGCTTTTGTTTGTACGCCAGCACCCCTGCGGACCTTCCTATAGTTTACCTTATAAGCTTTTGTTTGTACGCCAGCACCCCTGCGGAACTTCCTATAGTTTACCTTATAAGCTTTTGTTTGTACGCCAGCACCCCTGCGGACCTTCCTATAGTTTACCTTATAAGCTTTTGTTTGTACGCCAGCACCCCTGCGGACCTTCCTATAGTTTACCTTATAAGCTTTTGTTTGTACGCCAGCACCCCTGCGGACCTTCCTATAGTTTACTTTATAAGCTTTTGTTTGTACGCCAGCACCCCTGCGGACCTTCCTATAGTTTACCTTATAAGCTTTTGTTTGTACGCCAGCACCCCTGCGGACCTTCCTATAGTTTACCTTATAAGCTTTTGTTTGTACGCCAGCACCCCTGCGGAACTTCCTATAGTTTACCTTATAAGCTTTTGTTTGTACGCCAGCACCCCTGCGGACCTTCCTATAGTTTACCTTATAAGCTTTTGTTTGTACGCCAGCACCCCTGCGGACCTTCCTATAGTTTACCTTATAAGCTTTTGTTTGTACGCCAGCACCCCTGCGGAACTTCCTATAGTTTACCTTATAAGCTTTTGTTTGTACGCCAGCACCCCTGCGGACCTTCCTATAGTTTACCTTATAAGCTTTTGTTTGTACGCCAGCACCCCTGCGGACCTTCCTACGCCTTTCTTCTTCCTCTGCTTCAGCATCTAGTAATGGCAGATAAACATTATAATTACTGATCACTACGCAAGGGCTAAAATTCAGGGGTTTAAAGGAATAAGACAATGCCCAATAAATTACATCCCCAATAATGATTATCCCTTCTGTTGATTAAAATTAGTGGTTGAAAAGTTTGATCACTCAACTTAATGAAACAACCAATCAAAATTCACTAAATTCCACAAAGTTGTTAAGCCAATGAATAAGAAACGTTTTTATAGGACTTTTGGGACTAGTGTATTAAACAGCCCATTGTCCTCTTTCTCTCTGGCTTAAATTGCACAAATGCAGAGATGAATTCATTTCGGAATCGACATATAACCAATAAATAAGAATGATATATTAGGTTAGGATAAGCTGGGTTGGTTAAGATTTATGATAGTTAGGCTAAGATGGCCAGACTCGCGCAGTTAATAAGCTACCGTAAAGTTTAGGCCCCTTCAAGCTTGGGTGAATTATTTTGTGGGTAGAATACTGTTTTAAATTTTTAATCAAATACAATAGAACAGTATTTTATCATTGATAGGAATTTCAATTAGTAAATATTACAACATACTAAGGTCTACTATCTAAAGCTAGGCATGTCTGATGAGATTGTACTTTTATGGGGTTGATTTAGGTTACATTATAACTAGTGATGGGAATTCGGATCCGAATCCGGATCCGGAATCCGTTTTTTAAAGCGGATTCCGGATTCTAAATTGGTAGGCTAAATTTAATTTAAATAGGTTAGAAAATACCAAGCACATTTTTAGGACATACGTAGCACTTAAATTTTTTTCTACATAACAAATTTTAATAATTACTAATGTGATGTAAATGTTTTAGTTAGAACAAATCAAGGCTTCAACCAAGTAACATAGTGATAAATTAACGAAAAAAGCTATCCCTCTGTGACGGACGGCCTTTTAAAATACTGCTAGAATCCGGAATCCGAATCCGGAATCCGCCAAAAATAAGAATCCGGAATCCGCAAGAATCCGTCACTTTTTTTGACGGATTCCTTCAGAATCCGGAATCCGAATCCGGCCCAAAAATTCGACGGATTCCCATCCCTAATTATAACATCTCCCTTGTCCACTAGACCCTAGGGGAACCATTAATTAAATTAACAAGGATGACAACATCCATAAGTAGCGAAGCACAAAAAATCGTAAATGGGAATACGTATAGGTAGATTTAAAAGGTTTTTACTAAAATCAAGAATAGATTTATTGGAAAAAATAAACATGAAACCTTGTTTTATTTTGTATGATGACATGGTCAAAGTAAATTATATTAAAGATGCTCATAACAATGGGAAAAACTATTTTGATACTGATATCCCATAAAAGTTTGAAAATTGGATCAAAATAGACAAAGATATGGGGAAATATATAAAACATATAAAAATAGCCAAAAACCTGATAAAAGGCAGTCTGGCCGCCATGGTTGTTTACTTAAAACGACAAAAAAATTAATTTTTAAATCCTTAACTTAAAAATTGGGAAAATCGGACCATATATACTGAAGATATGGAAAAAGTGTTAAATATATCAAAAATAGCCTAAAACCTGCCAAAAAGGCAGTCTGGCCGTCATGGTTATTTTCTTTAAAAGACAGGAAATTTAATTTTGATATCTATAACTGAAAAAATTTTGAAAATCGTAATATAAACACTGAAGATATGGAGAAAAATGTTAAAAATATAAAAAAAACAGCCTAAAACCTGCTAAAAAGGCAGTCCGGCTATCATGGTTGTTTTCTTTAAAAGACGGGAACTTTAATTTTGATATCTATAACTGAAAAAATTTTGAAAATTGGACCATAAACACTGAAGATATGGAGAAAAATGTGAAAAATATAAAAATAGCCTAAAACCTGCTAAAAAGGCAGTCTGGCCTTCATGGTTGTTTCTTTAAACGACGGGAAATTAGATTTTGATATCTGTAACTGAAAAAAATTTTAAAATCGGACCACAAACACTGGAGATATGGAGAAAAATGTGAAAAATATAAAAATAGCCTAAAACCTGCTAAAAATCGGTCCGACCGCCAATGATGTTTTATAGTTAATTGTGCTCCTTAATGGTGGGAATGTCGTCAAAAAATTTCTATCTTTTATAGGAGCTGAGTAAATCCCATTTCCCCCATAGCGTTACGGACTGACGGACTGACTGACGGACGGACGGACAAAGTGAATTATAGAGTAGCTTCGCTACTAAAAAATACATTGACAAAAGTAAGCCTTTGACATAAATTAAAAGAAAAGTATTTTATTGTATCCATCAGAATTAATGTTTATTTGCCTGATTTTGGTTCATCATTTTCATCAATGGAAAAGTCACTGTCAACCTCACTGTCTTCGTCTACAGGGGACTAAATAAATATATCAATTCAGATAAATACACAAAAATATTTGTCATTTTCGCTGATATTGGTAATTACAAACAAATAAGATAGATAATAGGGATAAAACAAGAATAATTTTGTTCATAAGTAATGCAACATCAACAAGATAACTTATATGTACTGAGAGGATAGTAGTGATATTAAAAATAAAATAGTTTGTGTGTATTTTGTTATAGGCCTGGCGTTGAATAAATGAAAAGGATCACTATATTTGTGTAGATCTTGCATATTACGATCCATGGTTAATTGAAGGCCAGTCGGACGGGCTGTCAGAACTACGGAGCATAATTTGAAAAGAGCTATGCTGCTAAAATTTGTAAAACACTTACATTATAATTGAAATCTCTATCATCCGCCTCTTCCATAAACCCGCCATAAGTTGTCTTATAAAAGTCGTCTTCTTCCTCTTTGTTCAAAAGTCCCGCCATTTTTGTCCCGGCAAAGTTACGGCGAGACCTACTGGCCGCCATTTTGAATTTGTCTTTTTACTTTTTTCTCTTTAAATAAATATCGTATATATCTGCAATTAAAAAATATTCCTATTTTTCATTGAAAATTTAGATGTTGATTTTTATGAAAAATAATAATATAACAATTTAAAATAGGATGATATCACAGTTTGCAAATTTTTTGAGGAAAAAAAATAAAAATAATTGATTTTGATGGCGGGCTTAACATACAAAGAGATTATAAAAAGACTCCTCTAATTTCTCTTATAATGATGATGAAAAGTCATAAAAAATCTTCATTTGATTATACCTGAAACACAATGCAAACAGGAATACTTGAAATGTAATCTGATTTTGACTGAAATGAGCTCACATAATATTATATTCTGATCAAAGCTGTTTTCCTAATACAATTTATAAACAAACACAAACTCAGGTTTGGCAAATTTTGAAAATTCATCTTTTTATTTCCACATAATTCTAATAGAAAAAAGTAAAGAGAATTTCTGTTTTATTAGATTAGCTTTTTTTCTAAGTCTGAGCGTGTATACATGAAGAATATATGTATGTTGAAAAAGTATTATCCAACAAACTCCAATAAAAACAATGAAACTTACCAAGAAATAATCTTTTAACATTGAAATAATATTTTTGAGTTATTTTATTTCCTGGGATTTTGGTTGTTTAAATATTAATTTCATTAGATTTTAGAGAATAATATCTTTTTTTGTTTGCAAAAATGTATTTTAAAAAGCCATCAAAAACAATTTGGAGGTTTAAAAAATGACTTTTAAAGAAAAATGAAGGATTTGCATTAGATTTTAGACACATTTGTGGACGAAGACTCATCAATCAGTAAAAACAGCAAAGTAAAGCAGAAAAAAATATGTTCTGCTCTTAAACTTTTAAACCGTTTCCATCATTTGTATTTAGGAAAGAGCTTCTTAATCCAACCGTAAAGCCTAATTTGCTGCTGCAAAATCCCCCATATCTTCGTCAATCTACTCGAGCATTTCACCGCCTTCTTCGCCAGTAGCGTCTTCTTGGCCGATATCAAGATCATCAAGCATCTCGGCAAGAGAAATCTTTGGACATTCTTCGTCTATAAAACAAGAATACATATGAAACTTTAAGAGATGCGCATTTTAAATTTGCATAAAAAGCAATTTAAAAAAAAACAGATAATAAACCGAATCCGCATCCAAATCCGTTTCGAAATAATCCGTCAATCGCAATCCGTGCAACCATTTAGCCAGGATTCATCCGGAATCTGTATCTGTTTTTGAAAATCCACTAATATTTTAAATATCTACACCCAAATTTGTAAAAATATGAAAATATTAAGTTGAAAGATAAAAATTGTCATTTTAAAATAATAGCAGGACAAAAATAAATGGCAACCGTCACGTAATAAGAGAGTGAAACAAATGAAGGAAAGTTAACTAACTGAATAGATATAAAAAATATATCGATTTATCAGCGTATATGAAAATCTGGTGCTACATCCCAGTAATAATATATCTCATACTCACCGTCATCATCTTCATCCACGGGAACCTTGGTGGTATCTTTGTAGATGTTCACATACTGTCGCATCGTAGGATCCTCCTCCAAATCAGCCTGACAATAAAATTTTAATTTAAAGAGAATAGAAAATTAAATTCAAAGCAATTTGTTTTTAAGATTATTTTATTAGTAATAGGGTAGTGGGTTATTTGGTAAATGGGATGATACACATAACACTTTCTTAAATCTTTTCTTAATATTCCATATTATTGATATTTGAGTACTTTTTTTCAGGCCTTAAATTGTAAGCTTTTTATTCTTTTTACTTGTGTTAGTCTCTTATTCTTTTTTTTGTGGCCCCTAATTTCGGAACCAGAAACTAAACTAATGTATAGGACATACAAATCAGAAAAAAGGCAATCTTACCGCAAAATCATTGTACTCGTCGTTACAGCTCTCTGTGTCCATATGAGGGAATCCTTCCATGTGCTTAAGCCTCCACCTTCTTCTGCGGTTTCTCAGTGTCTTATCGGCGTACACCTTCTTCACTAACACTACGTCGGGAATCTAAATATTTGTACAATATAGAACATGTGTTGCGTTAAGATTTATATCTATTCCACCTCTTACAGTTTCTTTCATAAGTTGGCACCTCAAAGACGATCATAAATAAAGTTGTTATGAAGCATCTTTTAAATTAATGTTAGATTGCTTAAAATGATACAGAAAATTGCTCCAAAGGGGACTATTAACGAACGAGAGCAAGTGATTCTCAGCACCTTCCAGCAGCGATTCTAAATGTTTTTTTTTGGTTTTATATAAAAAAAAAAAACTTTCAAATGTTAGTTATTTTTTGGCTGTATACCGTCAAATGTTTTGTTGAGTTCAAACTGCTGTGACACAAAGTGACAAAAGTAAACCTTTTCAATGAAAAATGTTAATTTAGAAAAAGGGATGGTAATTTTTAATATTGTATACAGTTTTATTAGTGTACTTTCGTAATTTACAGAACTTTATTATGTTTTGGCATGTTATTCTATTTGAACCTTTGAACTCAACAAAAAATTTGATGATATTCAATCAAAAAATGCTTAACAATTAAAGATTTATTCATAGAAAACCATGGTGAAACTTGATTTTTATAGTTGGTATAACTGTATAAAACTTAACCCTAGTATATTCATAAAAAATATTTAGTATCACTGCTGGAAGGTGCTTAGAATCACTTGCTCTCGTTCGTGGATAGTCCCCTTCAGGTGTTACGGACGGACAGACAAACTCTCAAGGGACATACAATTGACGAGAAAGAACTTTTTCCAAAAAGGCATAAAAATAGCAGTTTTGATTCAAGCTTTAAAAAAAAATATAATTGCTGCGCTACTTATGGATATATTGCTCTTAATCTAACACATATATTTTAGTAGTCCCACTAGAGATTAATAGAGACATTTTTAACATTTGTATATGTAAAATTAGTTACTATCTTGCCCATTAGTAAATTAGTAGTTTAGGCAAATGTTGATTACGTGTATTTTGGTACATTTATATAATAAAACGCGTTCATAAATATTGAAATAAGAAGTAAATGTGGTAGTAATGCACATTTAGGTGATAAGTACATGCCTTTTAGAAATCAAATGAAAGCGAACAAAAGCTTATAAAGAAAGATAATGTAAAAGAAAATCTAAAATGTTTTGGAATGTAAAACTAATATTGTATAATATCTAACTTAGGGTATAGAATCTAGGTGGATATTTTAAAAGGATAAAATTGTTTTCAATTTAGGTTGTTAACATAGACATAATTTATTAGTCAGTTCCTCCATCCATTTAGAGTTGAGGGGATAGGGTAAAAATAGTGGATCATTATTTAAGCCAGCTACAAGTTTCACTTTTTAGGGTACATGATAATCTGGTGTAAAACCCACGTAATAAAAGTCCATTACAATACAAAAGCTTGAAAGAAAAAGGATGACAACATCCATAAAAGCGAAGCTCTGAAATGGAAGACCAACGAACATTAACACTTGTAGATTGTCAGAACTGAATTAGCAGAATATTAATGCATCAGTACAAACAATATTGTAAGTAAATTTGTTGCAAAACTGCATACATAGATGATACTGTTTAAGGACATACTTACATTTTTGGGACATGTTTATAGAGATGCTTCGCTTATAACATTGTACCTTGTTGTAATAGGAATCGGATTATTTTAACATACAAAAATTTGTTGTCAAAAAAGTTAAAAATCGACATGTTTAAAATGGACGTACGGACATTCTGGTATTGTTAAGAGTTGCTGCGTTTTCTAAATTGTACCCAACTACTGCATGAATCATCATCCAAAGTTTTAAATTCTAACCTGTTAAAATTATCTGTGACGTACGGACGGACGGACTGACCCTAATTATAGAAAAGCTTCGCTTTAAAAAAGAAATGACTAACCTTATCTGTGTTCATCTGCTCCAAGTCTTGATTGTTAACATTACAGTTTTTAAGGTCCAGACCGACGACAGTGTCACCAATATGAAGGATGTGACCCATGTATGTACGACAGTGGACTGTGCTATCGTCATTACCTAAATGAAAAAAGAACGATATTACCTAACTATTTAGGGCACCCCAAAAACAATAAAACAAATATTTATCAGGGATCTGAAGGGATAAGACAATGGCCTATCAAAGGATAAACATCCCCAATGATGCTACACAAAATTAACCCTTGTTACAATTACAATTAGTTTGGATGAATCAACTAATCAAAATTCCATAAAAGTCCCCAAAGGTGTTCAGCCAACAAATAAGAAAACATTTATATAAAACTTTTGGGAGTAGTGTAATAAATGTCCCTCACTCCCTGAGTCTAGAACTAACAATAAATACAAGCTATCAAGTATAGAATTTGTCAACCAATATCAAGAGGGAATAATAATTCACTGTCCATTGTCCTATCCCTGTAAACCATATAGGTAGTTAAGTTATAATATTGAAATAAACACGGGAAGTAACTAAAATTACTCCGGAAAAAAACAAGGCGGAAAGAAAATTTAAAAAATTGGGGTATAGTCCCTTTCGTAACATCTCACCTTATGGGGCGATTCTTCGTATTTTGCATAGTAGCTTTTCTCCTATTTCTAGCCCCTGCGGGGGGCTCTAACCCTGCGGGGAAAATTACCTAACCCTGTGAGGCAATCGCCTAACCAAATATAACCTAACCTAACCTAAAATAACCTTTAAAAAGCCATTCTAAAAATACGACGAATCGCCCTTTATAGGGCGATGTTACGAAAGGGACTATTCCCTAAATTTGCCAATGCGACAGTCAAAAAAAGATCTTCTAATAGAAACTTGCAATTTATATACAACAAAGATAAATAATCCAAAATTTTCTAATTTGTAAGAAAAAATTATTAACATTTCAGCCGACTTTTCAAATAGCAGCCAAAAATATACGTCACCCCAAAATATTCAGAAAGACATACAGACGGACAGTAAGCATTTCAAAACATAGAAAAGAGGAATGTGAATTATCATTGAAGATATTTGTCTCAAGCCTTGAATACGCAATTGTATAACTGTCTACAACTCTAATTGATCTAAATATTCCTTCAAAAACAAGTTTATTAGTCGCTGTAAGTTTATAGTAAAAAGGTTTTACACAGCTTTCGTTTATGTCCGAATATCTTTGATTATGGAAAATCATATGTAACAATTA
This sequence comes from Acartia tonsa, assembly GCF_053477335.1. Lineage (NCBI taxonomy): Eukaryota > Metazoa > Arthropoda > Copepoda > Calanoida > Acartiidae > Acartia > Acartia tonsa. The sequence continues at coordinate 8,713,718 of NC_137261.1, read as the reverse complement.
ACATTAAGGATGACAACTTCCATATGTAGCAAAGCACAAAATAAACGTAAAACAAGATAATTTTCATAATAATATATGAAATATCCCCCATAATGATGGGAATGTTGACAATAACAATCAGATAACATCTGAGTAAATCTCATTTACCCCTTAGCAATACGGACAAAGTGAATTATAGAGTAGCTTTGCTACAAAAAAAGAGAAACAAATTGCTAAAAAAATGTTTAAATACATTATAAATATTGCTTAATTATTCAAAACCCTATATCTAAAATCTGCTCTTGCTTACCTACCAAATAGTGAAATGTCTAAAGAACTAGGAATTTAACCAGATAGATGAATATTTTGAGGTTTAATTAAGGTTGGGTTGGAATTAATCCCCCTTTATGCAGATTCAATCATTACACAAGATTAATTATAATCTACATGTAAACTTCATAGATACTATTTTAATATTAATCAAAAACAAGAGAGAAAGAAAGAGAACGTTGACGATGAATTAATCCACACCCTTTTCTTTCCCTCCATTTCCCTTGGAGTAGGTTATGGATTATATATCTATGCTCATACATTTATTAAATGCCTGTAAAAAAAATGTTTTAACATCTAGTCTTAAGAGTATTTTGAGCGGTCCTACGACAAACCTAGGAGTGGACAAACGCAGGAGTTGACAAACGCAGGAGTGGACACTTAACCTAACCTAACCTATTTTAGACAATCTTTTAGGTTTTTTAAATGCCTAACCCCTGCGGGGGGGCTTAATTGTACATTCATATCTTAACCTAACCTAATATGTATAGAAATACTTAATTAGATTAATATTTTAACACACCTGCGTTTATCCACTACTATGTTTGGGACTCCTGCGTTTGTCCTGGAACCCTTTGTGCTAAATTGGATACTGTTATCCTTGTTAATATAAAAGCTATCCCTTACCTAATTCTGAAGTCTTGACAACCCAGCAGTCAGCCAGAACATGTTTATGGGACACTTTACCCTGGCCTACAAAGCTATTCCGGTCCTGCCAAGTTGTTTTACCAAGTCAATATATTTGACTCCCGACTCGTCAATTTGATTGCTCTGGCATGGCCTCTTATTAATGGATATAAAATATACGTGGATATTATGACAAGAGAAAAATTGTCGTCAATTTAATTGCTATTATGGAAATTATTTATTGGTCAGTTCGTTCATCCTGTAGAAGTAAGGGAGGGGATGGGGTAAAGGAGTGGAAGAGGCGTATCGTTTCTTAGCAAGCTGCGAGTACTACTCAATCAGAGTACATGAAAATCAGGTGAAACATTTATGTAATAATATAATGATTTATGGCTGCTATCAAGTAGACACAATTCTCTTTGAATAGTTCTGTTTGAATCAAATTTATTGACATGATTTCCTTTTGTAGAATAGGTTCAATATTCATGACTGTATACTCAACCAAATCTCTTGAACGGCACAAACTATAGCACAATACATTAAATAATGATAAATATTATTTTTAAATATGATTCTAATCTAAAACTTTGAACACATGTCCGTAAATATAATATTATCAGCTGATATTCAAGATAAACAGCTGATATTTAATATATTTAGCTGACTTCTCAAAAAACTTATTTTAATATCTATATAATTAAAATTTGCATGTGCTAAACAAGTTAGTAAAAATTTTTAAATCCTTATTAACATTTTATTAATTGTTTTTCTATAGGTAAATATACAGTTAAACTAATTTTCTACTTTAATTCATTCATATTATTTTTGTTAATTTTTTGTATAAACAGTTCTATTCAATTCCTACTTTATTTCATTCATATTCTTTTTATTCATTGGTAAACATCATTGGTAATTTCCTTTTTTAATGCAAGCCTGAGTTAATTTTTCAACACTATGAATGCAAAAGTAAGGAAATGATGTTATTTAACATAGCTGAAGTGTAGATTTGAAATTTCATTACAGTTAAGTGACTTTCATTATGCGTTTAAAGATAGACGTCTGATTTTCATGTAAAGATACTAATTAAAGGGATAGTTTCATGATAAAAATTATTTCAAGCATAAGTCACAAAAATACCATAAAATATTAAATATATAAAAATTTTGTATAACAATAAAAAACCAAGAAATTAGGCTGCAATCCATAAAAAAAATACTTTCTTAATGGTCATGCTATAAATGATATAAGCTTGATATATTAGAGTTTATGAAAATTAATTTCATTAGAATGTTTGTACTACTTACTAGTACTTAACTTATTAACAAAATTAAATTAATTTAGATTTAATTTAAGGAACTAAGAGTATAAAACCACCCAAACATCAAATAAATGTGACATGACTGTATCCGAATAAGATGTGACAGAAAAATGTTTTCAGTGGGGTAGGTATCTATTTCAACTCCACTTAGCACTCAGAAAAACAGAAAGACCTATAATTTATTTATCTATTATTTTTTTAAATTAAGTAATGCTAAAATTGATTTTAGTGTTTTAATATTTTCTGAAGATATAATCATGATACTACTTTAATAGAAGAAAATACAAAGTTTGAAATAATGAAGAATTGTTAGATAAAATGTTTAAACAAATGCGCTTGGAGGATTTTTGACTATACAAACACTTTGCCAATTGCTCTGCAATACTGTAACCCACCTATTCAAAACTTTATTAAAGAAAGATGTTTACACATTGGACAAGTTGAGATATAGTGAATTAGGATCTGTTACAAGATCATTGAATGTTTGTCAAGTGGGAAACTTGACAAATAGGTTACCAGATTCACAAGTAGCATTCCGTGAGTTGCCAGGCAGCAGTCATCAGAGAAAGATTCATGCAATGCCAGCAAAAAATATTCCATACCTTATCATTAGATTATTATGATATCTTAAAATAAGAAAAAAATGTAAACAACTTTTTCTTCAAATAAACACACAGAGGAAAAAGTACATTAGGATATAAAATTTATATTCTAAAATGATTCTCTCTTCTAGGATTAAAAATAGATATGAAAAATTGGATGAAGTTTAGGCTGATTGATGATAGTCCCAATACCTCTTCCTATAGACTTATTAGTTCTAGACTTTCTAATTTTAAAATTAAGTCTTAAAAATGACAATTTGATAAAAATTGGCTTTTAAAAAGCGACAACTATATTTTAATTCAATTTTGCAGTGTTTTGAAAAAAAATACTTTGTTTCTACCTTTATCCTATCATGTATATTCTAATCTGTAACAATCTAAAATATCTCTATAGAAACTATTTTAAAATAGATAGGATGAGTGCATTTATTCAGGTTTAATCTTTCACTACAGTTTTCGTCACTTTTATTGCTTTTTTAATTTTGGTAATATTAAAAACTATTCCATTCATTATACAATTAGGTAAATGGATATTAGGGTGGGTCGATTTTGGACATTTTTTTTCTGAGGCCAAAGCGGGGATCTGCACTCAATTTATATAGATATAATACACCTCTGAATGATTAAAAATTTATCTTAAGTCTTAAAACCGCTGACGACCAGACATTCAATTGTATAGCTATTTGTAAATGGGAGTCAAAAATTTATTGAATCAGAACTATGGCTTCATGGTGCTCCCTGGAAATGCCATGAGGAGCTGAGTCAGGAACTTTTGTCCGTTTCAAAAAATCTCGTTCCTAGCCTGAGAAAATCTAAAAAAACCTCTACAAATTGGACAATTCACAATAAACCTTAAAAAATTTTAGTTTTTTAGTGATTTCTAAGGCTAGGAACAAGATATTTTGAAACAGACAAAAGTTCCTGATTCAGCTCCTCAAGGCCTTTCCAGGGAGCACCATGAAGCCATAGTTCTGATTCAAAAAATTTTTGAATGTCGTCTTTGCATACTAATAAGTAATGAATTATATTTTTAAGTGGTCGTGTTCTAAAACTCAATTTTTTAAAATTCTTTTTCGGTCAGAAATGTTTTTAAGGTTAATTTTATCTGTTGCATATCCCCGCTTTGTCTAATTCCAATATGAACCCACCCTAATGGATATAGAATATACGTGGATAATATGATATGGGAAAAATTGTCAATTTAGGTTGCCAACATGGACATCGTTTATTGGCCAGTACGTTCATCCAGTATGAGGGATGAGGAAAAGGAGGGGACGTAATTTTAGCCAGCTTCAAGTTTCACTTTTTTTGAGTACATGATAAGCTGGTGTAAGATCCAAGTAATGATAAATCCATTACTAAGTAATATGGATATTCAAATGCAATAAAAAGATACATTTCAAATATATTTTGACCCACAATTTTTTGAAAGCTTGTTAGATGAACGGTACCCACACAACTATGATATATCCTTGTGGCAAGAAAAGCCAACCTAATATTTTTAAAGTTATGAATTTCGAAAATGCATTTGCTCAGTAGGTGGTATGGGAAAAAAACAATTTGGGAAGATATTTGAAAAGTTTCATTCTTTATAAGCTATAAAAACTTTTCCATGTGAAATTATTGAAAACATAAGCAAAGTTGGTACATTGTTATTAATTCAAATATATGTACATAAAATAATAGAACTCTAATGGGTTTCTTCTTATATGTAATGATTTTTATGTATGCATTTCAAAAAGCATTTATAAACTTTTATTGTTAGCAGAAATTCCTAATTGAATATTTCTTTATTTGCAGAGTAAAATATCTAGAACTATTTTTAACAACAAAGAACTCAAATTTACTCTTGGAAACTGCACTTTTATGTTTTTAAATAGTCGTCATTTGAAATAATTTTGTGTAATCATTACCTCAGTTGTACAAAATTTCTTTGGTATTTTAATTCTTTAAGGAAAGTCGAAAAATCCAAAACTTCGATACAAGAATTAAATAGCCTAAAACCATACAGGGACCTATAAGAAGCATCCATAAAATGAATTCACATGGTTCAGTAGTTATCTAAATATTAAGCTACAGACAAAAAAACCTATTACTTTATATTATTTAGTAGGATTATATAATTAATTTTTAAAGATCTATTTATAAAATGTATTCCTTTTGAATGGAAACTTGTAATATGTGACTGAATTAATCTCAGCAAACTGGCAAGTCTCCGGGTCCATGATGTGGACACTCTGTGCCACCTTGGTCACCACACAGATCTGCCCTATACCTCCCATGCTGTGGGCCAACTGCTTAGACAAACAAACAACATTGTCCTAAAATTTAAAAATTAAGTTAAAGCTATTAAATCAGGGATCTTAAGGGATAAGATTACAATAATGGACGAAAAACAAATTTCCTTCTGTAGATTAAAATTGTTGGTTGAGCGGTTTGGACACTGTTAGTATGGAATCGACAAATCAAAATTCAATTAAAGTACCTACCCAAAGTTTTTGAGCCAACAAAATAGAAAACGTGGTAATAAATCTTTGAGTACCAGAGTTATTTACAGTCCAATGTCACCTCTCCCTCCCTAAAGTCAATACAGTAACAGTTGTTAACTCTTATCCTGCTGCCAGCTTTTGTGGTCACGATTCTTTTCCCTCAAAATGTTTAATCTGTCAGGTTTATTTACAATGGATATTAGAGGATTAAATAATGGGCAATATACCTATTAATATACACACCAAATTATACCATTGCAATAAAATGTTTTATTTTAATATTCGTGGGAAATTGTCTGTAATACGATGCTATACATAGCTGAGAACCGGTTCTGATATATAAGATATTAATGTGTTTCAAAGCTAATAACTGAAACCAACAATAAGCTTACCTTACAAACAGGAACAACATCCACCATGAAGGTATACTTGTAATTATAGGTGTTGGACTGCACATCATGAGATATTAACTTTTTGCTGTGAGAATATCTGACAAAGAAATGAATATTTACATCTTTTCATGGAGTGTTAAGACTTAAAACAATGGCAGTTGGCTAATTACAAACCCTTTTCTCCTAGAAATAAATGACAATTTGTAGTCATATAACCATTACAAATCAAGCAACCTGTCCTTTCATTCATAAAAATGAAACCAGGAAAATTAAATTTCTGTTTCTCAATCAGTTTGGAAACAAAAGTTTCAATACAAAAATATGGAAACATAAGATTAGGATGTAAATGGATTGTTTTTCCTCATTTCAATTTTCTCTGTATTTATCAGTTCAACCTATTTTCCTATAAACTTCAATAAGTTCTATAAAAGAGAATTTATCAGAAAATTGACGATTTGTAATTGAAAAAAGCTTCAATGACGAATTATTAATTTTAAAAATATGAAGGACATATAAATTTAGATTTAAATTTTTTGATATAAGCAAACTCAAAATGTTAAAATCTATGTGGGGGATATTAAACTCAGTCCGGTTTAGTTTCTAATGTAAGAATTTTAAAAAGTTCAAATTCTAAACTTATGTGACGGTATGTCACTTATAGTAATGGTAGTTAAGTAGCTAAATATATTAAATACCCTCCACAAAACTATCCCTTGCAAAAGTTTGTATATAACAAAGTACAAACACACACTTACATAAACATATTAAATCCTTCTTTCAACTTTAAAATCAACTTTTCCCAAAACTCATCTTCTAATGTATAGATTCCTGGTTTACCTGCCTTTCAATACCTTTTCCAAATAATATTAACTTGAAAATCAGTTTTCTGGTTTTAAGTTTTCAATCTATATAGGAAATTAGATTTTAAAGAATTAAAAAAAATAACATTAGAAATTTGAGCCAAGTTTTACACAGTTTGTTTTACTTTATCCTATTATATAAAGTAGTAAGCGTTTTTTGTCTGTCCTGAAGGATCTTGCTTACTGCTAAACCGATATTGTTCTCCTTTACTGTGAAGCTTACTATAGGTCCTGGGAAGGTTTTAAACTATTTTTGGAGAGGGTTTCTTTACCTCCCTCCCCCAAAAATATTTTTTAACTTTTTTTAAACGCAAATTTAAAATGGAATGAGGTCGACTTTTCCCCCTCCTACCAATGCCCCTAGAGGCTTCTAGGGGCGTAGCCGCTAGTAAATAAATAACACGTACATCAGTTTTCTTTACTTCTTTTTAATTCCTTTTTAAAAGTGAAGCTACTCTAGAAGTCACTTCGAACGTCAGTCAGTCCGTTACTCTAGGGGGGATATCATAAAATGTTATTTTTTCGGCTGCTACTCAGGATAGACAGCGGTTTTTTTAAAGGGCATCTAGGATACAACTTGTTAAGTCCGTCAGTCTGTAGATTATGCTAAAAAGTAAATATATATTTATTTATTACAGAGGTTTCATGATTTTCTATTATTTAACATATCCTTTTTTATTTTTCTTTTCTATTACAACCAACCTATCTGCTTTATGCCTCACTTTGTCCACATCTATAATTTTTTTGTGTTTAGCTAGTTATGTTATTATCCTTGTTAAGAACAAATTCTAGAGTTAGGCATGGGAAAATATAAAGAGAATTGAGATAGGAATGAATCCTAAGTTATGTAAGTCAGTTATTATGTGAATTCACTGTGAAAATTGTTTTTCTTTGAAATGCTTTCTATAAAAATCTACGTTTTATTTTTGGGATATTAAAGAAATGGTAAATTTTTGTATACCCAAGTTCTAAAACTCAAATAATGATAAGTATTATATATATAATAAAATACAGAATGCAAAAAATCTACTTTACCTCTGTTGAAACTAAGACAACATGTATTTTTTAACTGAGAACAACAAAAAGAAGAAACCTAAGTTTTTATTATCTAATAAATCTTGTAGCTGTGACAGAAATATGTCTTCACATCTGTGTAAAACAACACATTCAAATCTTGAAAAGTAAAATGTTAAAATCAAGGAAGAATGGAAGTAGAATATACGTGGATATTTTGGCAGGGGGAAAATTGTCGTCAAATTAGGTTGCTTACATGGATATCATTTATTAGTCAGTTCATTCATCTGGTAGAAGGGAAGGGAATGGGGTAAAAGGGGTGGATCGTTATTTTAGCCAGCTACAATTTTCACTTTATTAAAGTAAAAGATGATCTGGTGTAAGAACCAAGTAGTAATAAATCTTGTAAAATTTCTTTGTAAAACAAATTGTTATGAAATAAATAAAAGAATTCATTGTTAAAAAGTAAAATATGTATCTATCTAATGCTACAAAAAGGAGGGTAGCGGATAAGCCACTTCCAAAAAAACGCTAAGACTGGAACATGAACCATTGTTTCTTTAAAATTCTAAGTGTATGTTTATATAGCTTAGACAAGGCCCTATTGTAAGGCCACTAGTGGGCCAGCTCAAACGTTCAAACTCTCCTATAAATCAACCTAGTCCACTCTCTATCTTTAACCTAACTAAAGATAAGGTGATCTTTGCCTTCAAAAAGAGGGAGTTGAAAGAAAAAACTCAAGACGTTAATTTTAGCCTACCTATTAAGAATCCGGAATCCGCTATTAAAAAACGGATTCCGGATTCAGGTTCCAAAATTGGCCCAAAAATTGGGCGGATATCGGATCCGGATTGCCAACCCTATCTATTATCATCTGCAAAAGTAAGCTTATCGTTCGACAAGTGTATTAAGGTTACAACCACCGAGCATTACATATTTCTCTAAAATTATAAAAATAAAATGTAAATATTCCTTAATGGTATCATAGACTGGAAGAAATCTACCAACGTCTTGGCTTTAGATTCTAAAAACAATATCATTATATGATTATGCTTTGTTTTAGTTATTTCTAGTTTTTAGTTTAGACAAATAAAAAAGAGATAGTAGTATTTTTAAAATAAGGCCTATTAAATTCAAAAGAAAAAGCCCAAAAGTGAATTAAAGAGAAGTTTGTTACAAAAAAAACAATATATATTTTTTTGTTTAAATTGAATTTAATATATTTAAAACTTTGAAAAACAAGCAGTTTAATATTGAATGAAATATAATGATATAGATTCCTGTGGCGAAGAAGAAGTCAAGTCCTTCGTGGTTGGGTTTGATTCCAACACAATCCTGAACAAAAATATTATTTTTACTTAGTAATTAAAATTGGAACAGCTACTAATATAAATCAATTTACCTGTCTATCCGTTTTAAGCTTAATAAAGTGTGTAAAACTTGGCTATTATTAACTCATTAAAGATAGTACGAAAGAAAAGGAAATATTATGAAGTACATTTGCTACTAAAAGTATTTACTTATAAACAAAAAATAGAGCTAGATAATCATAAATAACCTGGAGATATATTGTGTGTTACAGAAATATAAAAAAATAATGCTTAAAATATAAAAAAAAGCAATCTAAAGAAATTACATTAAAATAATTTTGAATTTAGATCATCTTATACCCTCAACCCCCCCCCCCCCCCTCCTTAAAAAATATAAAAAGTTTTTGTCTTTTTCTTGCTTAATACAAATCATCATGTATAAAAGTTGCGTAGCAAAAATCAGCTGACAAATTAATTTAATAAACAAATTTTAAAAAATCTTAATGGAGTGTACTTAAATACAAACTGGTGTTAGTGCATTCAATAATGTTTCTTTCAAATGAGAATTATAGACACTTAAAAAAACTGCTTAACGTTGATTTTTTTATTGTAACTTAGGATACAATAAACATGCATTTGCACAACTGGTAGTTATGGAGTAGCTACACAACTAAAAAGGGGTATAGAAAAAGGTCTAAAAGAATCGTTGAGTAAAATTTGAGTAATTTCATGTTGCACCTTGTGTTCTAAACGATCAAATTTTGCAACCCACCATTAAAGTAGTAGTCTGCATTTTATTTCTTACACATACACACACTCATACACACACACACACACACACACACACACACACATACATACAACCATACACCTACACACACTTAGTCTTTCTGTTTACATTTCAAACATCATTTAAACTGCGAACCAAAAAAATAGGCAAATCTGAATTTGCAGAATAGCAGCTTTAATATTCATTTAGGATGATTTTACTGTAAATATAAAATGTAGATCCATCTTTTGGTTACAAGTTTCCACCGTTAATTTTTTATTAATCAGCACCAATGAAGCACAAGATCTCAAAAACAGCATTTTGGGTAAAAACTGGTGAACCAAAAAGATATGCAAATCCAAAACAAATCAATGGAAAAACGATTTTTTTGCACTATTCTCCTCTTTTTAAATTTGATTTGGATAAATTAACAATTTTTTAAGAGATTCATGCATTAATTATTATGAAATGTTGTATAAGGTAAAAATTAATGATTTTTTTAAATAAGAAATATTAGAATAAAAGAAATTCGACCTCTATCACTTTAGAGGACAGTTGCTGACCTCCAGTCTTATGGATGAAGCTAAATACATATAAAAAATAATAATTAATCCCAAAAGTATACAAAAATGATTTTTAATGTGTTAAAAAGATCCATATTAAAATCTTAATTTTGAGGATGATGGCCTTTAAGATGCTCCTATGCGTAGTGATGGTGAGCCAAATGTTATCAAAGTGCATGACCATGATGACAACTTATATATTAAACTATGGTCCAATTTTTGTATTCATAGCAGCCTCCAGCCAAGCAGTATTAAAAAAGAAAAAAATTGCAATTTTAATTACTCAAATGCATAAGGTAAATACTGTCGTTTTTAGAAGATGTTTATATTTCTTGTCATCAGGCTCCTTTGGGGATTGCTATGACTACAAAAAATGGTACATAGGTTGATAGACAAGTTGTTGTAATGGACATGTACTTAGATAACATTTGGCTCACCATCATCATCAATAGGAGCATCTGAAAGGACATCATCCTCAAAATCAAGATTTTAAAATGTTTTTTTTTTAACACATTAAAAAGCATTTTTATATACTTTTCAGTGTAATTTTTATCTTTAACATGTGTTAGGCTACATCCATTAAACTGGAGGTCAGCAGCTGACCGCTATAGTGATAGGGGTTGAATTTCTTTTTTTCTAATATTTCTTATTTTAAAAAATCATTAATTTCTACCTTATACTACATTTCATAATAATTAATGCATAAATCCCTTAAAAAATTGTTATTTTATCAGAATCAATCTTTAAAACAGAAGAAAAGTGCAAAAAAATCTTTTTCCATTGATTTGTTTTGGATTTGCATATCTTTTTGGTTCACCAGTTTTTACCCAAAATGCTGTTTTTGAGATCTTGTGGTTCATTGGTGCTGATTAATAAAAAATCAACGATGGAAACTTGTAAAAAAAAGATGCATCTACATTTTATATTTACAGTAAATTCGTCTTAAATGAATAATGAAGCTGTCATTCTGAAAATTTGGATTTGCCTATTTTTTTGGTTCGCAGTTTACTTTCTTTCATAACCATTTCTTACTCTAATGCATTTATATAAGAAAAACCTTACTTCATTATGGGGTATGTGTTCTCTATTATTGCTTAGTAATTAAAATAAAAGAATAGAGGGGGCATGAAATATATGTAACCCTGCCCCGATTTTGCATTGGGTCAGCTAATAGCGTCGTAAACTAACACAACAAAAAAACATAAAGCAATTTGCTAACAGACAAAAAGGGTCTCCACCACTTGGGCCGAGCAGTTTTCTAGATTATATGTATAACTTTACTTATACATTTATTGTCATTGTACGACACTTAACTGAACGCAACTGACCGCAGTTAAAAAATTCAATAAGAAGCTAGGAATAGATGTTTAAAATTATCAGGTTAAAATTGAAAATATGCGTATTATTATAAAACATAATTCAATTGAATAAAATCATTAAAACAATTAGGAGGCATTTTTTGGGGTTTTAAAAATTGTTTTTTTTTTTGTTATTCTGTTGCAAGTAAAATCACAAACAGATAAATATTTGTTATCCTATGTTTGGATGGAACAGGGACATTTGTAATCAAAATTAAAATTAAATTAATATAAATATAAATCTTTCCTTTTTATGACTGCGACTTAACGTTATTGTCGATGGTATATGCTTTTGCTATGCTTGAATTAAAATATAAACAAGGGGGTGGGGGGGGGAGGGGATGGATTTTGACAAGTTTACCTTAACAGTGTGTATAGGCTTTATTTTTGGACTTAGGTTATTAGGTGCTTCAGGCTTCCAGTCGGACTCTGGACAGGTAAAAAACTAAATTTCCGTTAAAGTCTAAAGATAAAGCCTACAAACACCGTAACCGAAAAGTTCAGCTCCACCCTGATTCTTGAGTCAGGTGCATCATACTAATATAGTGGAATGCACATGCACAATAGAATGGCACTTATTTAAAGGATCATTCGACTTACAAATGATGGATGTGCTATCAAATAATTTGAAAAAATCTATATAAAACCCATTATTCCCAATTTTGAAATTCTAAATTAACCCTTCTGTAGATTAAAATTATTAGTTGAAAAGTTTAAACACTGCTAAAGTTTGTACTAACAGTCCCCTCAATCACTGATTCGAATGTCTGTCCCTTTCCAAGAGTACGAAATCCCTAGAAATGTTGGATTTGAACAACACAGCATTACTTTCCTTTTATCTCGGCTTTGGTTGCGTAAACATAACATAAACAAGTACAACTTTGCACAGCGTGGGGATAAATCAAGTTATACTAATCTGAAATTTGAGTTTAAAATATTCTATAAATATTGATATATAATAAAAAAAAAAACGTCGGCGGGTAATTATTGACTCATCCAAAAAGAATTTACCCAATTATCTCTAAAACTAGGGGAGTAACATCCAAAATGATATTGCTGAACTTTTATCCGGAGATGACAAATTATTGAATAATATCTTCATCTTAACGTGATCTTATTTAATATTTAGAACAAGAAACAATTCTTAACAATGTCTTCTTTGTTCAAACTTTAATGTTTATCAAATATTGTAAGTGTAGAATAAACCTTACACGTCAAAGTTGTCCAAATATGTCCCTTAGTTTATTACTATATATTAAAGATGATAATTTTGAAGTATAGGAAGTATTAAAGTGTAGCTGCACACCTAACTAGAATTATACTTTGTTCTTCCATGTTTACAGAACTCTTTCTCATCTTTTATTTGCATATTTTTTTTATGTAACATGCATACGTAATTGTGGGTTAGGGTAGAACAGACATAAATGAAAGAGCATATTTAGGTTAACGCTGTTTGTTGGAGTAATAATATTTTAAAGTTAGTGCGTTTTTCAACCTATTTTTAAAAAATACATTTTTCTAAAACATGAAGATATTTTTCGATTTTAGCAATCATTCTCAATTCATTTTGTCGCTTGTAAAAGTGGATCATGCAATATTAGCTTGGTCGTTTTAGGGGTAATAATAACAATTTATCCATGAAATATGTGTTCCTTTATTACAGGGTTTCGGATCCGCATTGATTTTTTGCGGATCCGGATCCTCAAAATTTGGTCAGTGCGGATCCAGATCCGGATCCGGATCCGGATCCTACTGGATCCGATTCCGGATCCTTGACAATAAAAATAAAATCACCAAACCTTTCAAAAAATATTTATTCTTAATTCGAAGTCAAAAATACTTTTAATTTTCAAGTCTTACCCTAAACCTTAAAGATTGGCTCTCATCAAGAGAATGTCTGAGATTTTATATAAATTTAGGTAGATTTTTCCCTTTTTCTAGCATTTTTTTGAGTCCAAGGATCCTTGGACTCGAAAATATGCGGATCCTTGCGGATCCGGATCCGGATCCAGATCCGGATCCGAAACCCTGCTTTATTATGGTTTTCCTTAAAGTCAATCCTCCAAAATATATTTGATTTAAGAAGCGGCATTTATATTTGTATAAAAGTTTTCACTAACACTATATAGGTATACTATACATGTTCAGGTAAAAGTTGCAGCTACAAAGTGAAACCAAGATAAAAAGTTTTAGAATAATAACCAATACTATTTTAAAATTATAAAAAATAAGATATGTATAAATATCTCTACTTAAGTGCTATGTTTAGGCAAAGCATAATATAAGCAACCGGATTACTTTTTAGATGATGTTCGGCCATTTATTTTTACATGTGTTTTGATGACGATCCTTTTTCCTAAAATATCATATTTAATAATGTACTGTATTCAGCTTGTATTCACATAGAACATAGTTTACATACCTTTGTAGCACCATACTTGATAAGAAGCTGCTCCACATAGAACATAGTTTACATACCTTTGTAGCACCATACTTGATGAGAAGCTGCTCCACATAGAACAAAATTTACATATATTTGTAGCACCATACTTGATAAGAAGCTGCTCCACATAGAACATAGTTTACATACTTTTGTAGCACCATACTTGATAAGAAGCTGCTCAATATAAAACATAGTTTACATACCTTTGTAGCACCATACTTTATAAGAAGCTGCTCCACATAGAACAAAGTTTAAATATATTTGTAGCACCATCCTTGATAAGAAGCTGCTCCACATAGAACATAGTTTACATACCTTTGTAGCACCATACTTGGTAAGAAGCTGCTCCACATAGAACATAGTTTACATACCTTTGTAGCACCATACTTGATAAGAAGCTGCTCCACATAGAACATAGTTTACATACCTTTGTAGCACCATACTTTATAAGAAGCTGATCCACATAAAACAAAGTTGAAATATATTTGTAGCACCATCCTTGATAAGAAGCTGCTCCACATAGAACATAGTTTACATACCTTTGTAGCACCATACTTGGTAAGAAGCTGCTCCACATAGAACATAGTTTACATACCTTTGTAGCACAATACTTGATAAGAAGCTGCTCCACATAGAACAAAGTTTACATATATTTGTAGCACCATCCTTTATAAGAAGCTCCTCCACATAGAACATAGTTTACATACCTTTTCAGCACCATCCTTGATAAGAAGCTGCTCCACATAGAACAAAGTTTACATACCTTTGTAGCACCATACTCGATAAGAAGCTTCTCAATATTAAACAAAGTTTACAAACCTTTGTAGCACCATACTTGATAAGAAGCTGCTCCACATAGAACAAAGTTTTTCTTTGTTTAGTTTTCTGTCTCACTTGCACCACTGCGTTCCAATGGTCCTATGCAATACATAGATTAATTAGAACTAGAATATAATACAAGTTACATTATAAATAAAGCTTCCATAAATATAGAATAGAATATATTAGTAAAGAAAAAAAAATTTTCCAAGAGAGGGAGGGGAGAATTTTATAGGTATACTTAAATTAGTCCTTGCCTAGCTTAATCAGGCTCAATGTTAATAAGAAAGATACAATTCAAAATATTAGTGTTTTGAGGTGTGTTTTATCCCCAAAGCCACAAGAAAGAAAGTGCCAACATAAAATTTCAAAGGGGGGAGGCGGATGTGCCACTTTTTGAAACCAAAACTAAAAGTCAACAAAGGAACTCAACTAAAAAAAGAGTTACAGGTCTGAGATTTTGCATGGCAGTTGCATTATAGGGGTACAATATGGAACTGTGAAGAAACGGCGGCGCAACCGCCGAAAACCGCCGTTTCCCGCCGAATTTTTTTTTGCAATTTCTCGGCGGTTTTCGGCGGTTACGCCGCCGTTTCTTCACTGTTCCATATTGTAACCCTAAAAAGCAACTGCCATGCAAAATCTCAGACCTGTAACTCTTTTTTTAGTTGAGTTCCTTTGACTTTTAGTTTTGGTTTCAAAAAGTGGCACATCCGCCTCCCCCCTTTTTATTGGCAAATACATTCTAATATGAGACTTTACAAAAATAATTGGATCGTTGTCATTACCAAAATTAATCCTGGTTAGCAAAGTTTTTTCCATAAGCGTAAAACTTCCCCCCACCTTGTTTTAAAGTATATTAATGGTTCCTTTACATACGAATAAGTAGAATACCTACCTTAGCCTCAACTCTATGACAGTCGGGACACATCTGGTAAGCAACTACGTATTCTACAACAAATGTCTGCTGCAAGATGGCACCTCCTAGTACTTCAGCCTAAATTGGTTCCATTATTATCAAACGATAAACAAAAAGTGATTTAAAACAACTACGTCGTTAACTACTTAAAACACTAGTTAGGAAGTTTTTTTATAGTTATACTTCCTGATAGTATTTAAACATATCAAAGACACTATTAAAGAATCCCTAAAAAGAGAAGGTATTTTAGTACATATTATTTTAAATATTTTATTAGGCTTTAGACTAAATATATTAATAGTTCTGAGGTGGTATATTAAATAATGGATTCAACACAATGGTCAACAAGAACAACTTTGTTAATAAGAATCGCTACAATAACAGAATTAAAATAGTCTACATTTAAAAAGAAAAGCTATCTGTAAGTAATTCAATAGTAACATAGAAATAAAGAAACTGCATAGATAATGTAGACGGATAGAAACTACGTAGGCAGTGGAAAATTAGCAATGATTATACTACCTAACATTTTTAAATGGTGAGGAGGGAAGAACGGACAATCACTAGTAATATAGTATCAGTGCTACAAAATGGGAGAAATCTTTGTTAAATGTTAAAATGCATTTTTTGTAATATAGAAGAATGCTGCTTTGTGATTATGTATTATGTTTGTGGTCAACAAGGATGGCAAAATTTATTAAAGCGGAGCTCATGCAAATCAGACAAATAAATATTTTAAAATTAAGTTCATTCTTTAAATGCGAAAGTTTTACAATATTCGTACCACATCAATACAGATGCTACGATTAGAATTTGTTGTCCAATTCTTAGTTATATGAGTCACCATTTTAAAACTAAGTTAACATGAAAATTCGAAGCTAAAACACCAGAAAAAATAATAAACGTACTGATTTTGTTGTAAATAGGTAAAAATGAAGCTGCTATGGTTTCAAAAATATACATTTTGTTCCAGAAACTATCCTACATAATTTAAATTCTATAGGACGATTTTAACATGCCTAAATTAATAATCAAAGCTATCCATTATGGACGTACGGACCGGCCCTAATTGTAAAAAGCTTTGTATTTAAAAAAGGTTTGTATCCCCACAAAGTAAACCCATTATTTATACTTTACTTCTCCTAATGCACATAATAGATTTAGAGTACGGAAAATGGAACATACTTCTTCATAACAAGAACAATATTTATATATTTTAGCGCGGATTATCAAAAACATTATAGAGGGGAAGAAAGGATTGGTATTTGATTAAAAGATGGTCAAAATTCATATGATTTAAATGAATATAATGGCTAATAATTAAAGGCATCATACTGTATGCGCCTCTATTATTTAGTGGATCTGTATTTAAAAGGGTATGGGGGATAAATTACAAATAGCCTTAATTCATCCTAAGTCTTAAATCAAAAAACAAAATAGACTAAAACCATCAACGTGCTATATAAATCTTCCTTTAAAAGGAGTAATTGAAATCTTAAACTTCAGACAAAAAAAACCTTACTACTTTATATCATAGGATATACCTCGTCTAAAGTGATTATCATCTATTTCCAAAACAAAATATTATATTACCTGAATTGACAGTTTGATTTTAATTCTTTTGCTATGAGGTTCAGTCCACAAGAAACTAGCATCAATCAACTTAACCTTCGCTAAGTTCTTCAACTTTTTCAAACATAATGCCATCAACTCCCTAAATTAGTTTTCTTGTCAAAGCTGTATTTTTAGTTTAGCAGCATAGCATATTACGATGTAAAGTGTAAAGGTAATATCAATGGTTATAGAATATGCGTGGATAAATTGTCAGGAGAAAATTTGTCGTCCATTTAGCTAAGGAACTCATTTACTGGTCAGTAGGAGTGGACTTTATTTTAGTTTAAGCTTCTTTGTATTTGGTTACAAAAAGTGGCACAGCCGCCTTACCCCTTTGTGCGTATTATATTGATACTGAATTATAATTTACTGTTGTTTTGGAAACAGACATTATTTGCTTTTTTATCTCGCTAGTTTTTGTCTTAAAAATTGTAATAAATAATAAAAACAAAAATATTTCATAAAATCGTTGGTAGAATTTTAGAAGTAGGTAAAATACATATAATGTAAAAAAAGAGTCATTATTTTCCGCTATAAAGGCTTTCCTGTACTAGTTATATGCTCAGGAATAAAGGGTTCAAAGCAGGACTTTAAAAGTATTTCTATTTTTGTGGAATATATAATAATTTGGATTCATCATTACATATTACTGACTTTATAAACTTTTTCTTTTACTAGATATTCAAAGACTACCTAAGATTTAAGTTTTTAAGAAAATATTTTAAACATTATTATCATATAAAAATATATAATCTGTCAAATGAGGAGGGATAGATCCACAAAAGTCTTAATGTTTAATGGTATTATTGTAATTTTTCTAACCATCTTTTAGTAAAACTGTTAATATCAAAAATTACATTTTTCAGTGTTTATCAAACAAAATGATGTAAAACTGCACAATTCTTCTTTTTAAAAGAAGAATTTATTTCATTGATCGTTGACTTTACATCTAAACATAAATATTAAATATAAAACTTATTTACTTGTTCCCATACTCCTGTGCATACTGCTTGAATTAGTCATTAAGTTTGTGCACTTTTGCAAAGAAAAATTCTCTTAAATACTATTTTTATTTTACTCTTCTAATAAAAGAGAACTATGCACAATATTTCAGTGGATTTTTATTTCATTTTAGTATATATTTCAAAATGGTAAAGAAACTAAGTATAGAGGATATATTATTTTTCAGTTGCGCAGCAACTCTATTATTAGGTTATGTTATACAAATGAATTTGACGGTCAAGAGTCTATACATTTATTTCAAGTTTTATTTATTGTTTACAACCAAATAAAAAAAACACTGTTATAAAAATATTAATTCTTTACACATGCATTTAAAGTTACTTTAAAAACCTAACAATCCTTATAAAAAAGAGGTAGGGTGCTTTCTGCCTGTCACTGTGTGAACCACAAGATCTCTGTAATAGTTAAAACGTTGTGGATCCCCTTTACAGGGAAACTCATTATAGGTGACCGAAAAAGGGGGGGGGGCGTAATGACATAAGCTCTTAAACCGTGAGCAAAATGGTCTAAATATTGAGCTAGACCCTTCAAACTTGGTATATAAGCCTAGTCCTATAGGTATTACATCTAAATGGCAAAAAAATCCAAAAAATTTTATTTTTAGGTTAGGTTAGGTAAGAAAAACCCTGCGGAAATGGGGTTTTTAGGCTTTTTTTGGTCTATTTTGATGTGGAAACTTGCCTTAAATTGTTTTTTCTTAGGGTTTTAACTTAAATACACTGTATCTATTCATATGGACATTATTTAAGATGATTTAGCAAGTCGGGGACCGACCCCAGGGGACTAGGTGAGTGGCCCGCAGGGGTTAAGTTCATTTTTCCCAACATATTTGTTGTGATACATCAAATTATAGGTTTTTTAGGTCAAGGAACTCAAATTCAGAGCTAAAATAAGCATTAGACTAATCTGAAGCTAGCCCCAGCGGGCTAGTTTGGTGACCCGCAGGGGTTAAGTGCATTTTTTCTAATATATATCTTGTTATATATCAAACTATAGGTTTTTTAGGTCAAGAAACTCAAATTCTGAGCGAAAATTAGCATTAGACTGACCTGAAGCTAACCCCCCTGTGCTAGGTTGGTTTTCTGCAGGGCTTAAGAGCATTTACCTAACCTAACCTAACCTAGAAACTTACTTATATTTTTACAGGTTTTTTTCTTGAATAAACTGTGTCTATTAATGAAGACTTTATTTAAGATGATCCAGCAAGTCGGACCGACCCCAGCGGGCTAGGTGGGTGGCCCGCAGGGGTTAAGTGCATTTTTCCCAATATATATGATGTGATACATCAAATGATATGATTTTTTAGGTCAAAGAACTCAAATTCAGAGCTAAAATAAGCATTAGAATAATCTGAAGCTAACCCCAGCGGGCTAGCTGGGTTGCCCACAGGGCTTAAGTGCATTTTACCTAAGCTAACCTAGAAACTTACATTTATTATTTTTTTTAGGTTTTTTTTTCTAGAATAAACTGTCCATTCATGAGGACCTTATTTCAGATGATTCAGCAAGTCGAAGACCGACCCCAGCGGGCTAGGTGGGTGGCCTGCAGGGGTTAAGTGCATTTTCCCCAATATATATGTTGTGATAAATCCAATTATATGTTTTTTAGGTCAAAGAACTCAAATTCAGAGCTGAAATAAGCATTAGACTAATCTGAAGCTAACCCCAGCGGGCTAGATAGGTAGCCCACAGGGCTTAAGTGCATTTTACCTAACCTAACCTAGAAACTTACATTTAATATTTTTTTTTTAGGTTTTTTTTCAAATAAACTGTCCATTCATGAGGACCTTATTTCAGATGATCCAGCAAGTCGAAGACTGACCCCAGCGGGCTAGGTGGGTGTCCCTCAGGGGTTAAATTCATTTTTTTAAAGTATGTGTTGTCATACATCCAACTATAGGTTTTTAAGGTCAAGAAACTCAAATTTACAGCTAATAAAAGCATCAGACTAATCTGAAGCTAGCCCCAGCGGGCTAGGTGGGTTGCCTGCAAGTCTTAAGTGCATTTTACCTAACCTAACCTAGAACCTTTTTTTTATGGTTTTTTTCTGGAATAAACTGTGTCTTTTTATTAGAACATTGTTTAAGATTCAAGACCCCAGCAGGCTAGGTGCGTGGCCCGCAGGGGTTAAGTGCATTTTTAGTTGACATACATAAAATTATAGGTTTTTTAGGTCCAGAAATTCAAAGGGGTACTTTCACGACTTTAAAAACCTATAGTTTGATGTATAACAACACATAATTTGGAAAATTTGCCCCTGCAGGCCACCCATCTAATCCGCGGGGGTTAGCCTTAGGTCAGTCTAATGCTTAAAATAGCTCTGAATTTGAGTTTCTTGACATAAAAAACCTATAATTTAATGTATGACAACACATACTATAGAAAAAATGCACTACACCCCTAAGGGCCACCCACCTAGCCCGCTGGGGTCGGTCCCCAACTTGCTGGATTATCTAAAATAATGTCCTCATTAATAGACACAGTTTATTCAAGGAAAAAACCAAAAAGAATAAGTAAGTTTCTAGGTTAGGTTAGGTAAAATGCACATAAGCCCTGTGGAAAATCTACCTAGCCCGCAGGGGTTAGCTTCAGGTAAGTCTTATGCCAATTTTAGCTCTGAATTTGAGTTTCTTGACCTTAAAAACCTTTATTTTGATATATAACAAGATCTATATTGGAAATAATGCATTTAACCCCTGCGTGCCACCAACCTAGCCCGCTGGGGCTAGTTTCAGATTAGTCTTATGCTACTTCTAGCTCTGAATTTGAGTTAACTGACCTAAAAAACTTATAATTTGATGTATCGCAACATATATATTGGGAAAAATGCACTTAACCTCTGCAGGCCACCCACCTAGCCGGCTGGGGTCGGTCCCCGACTTGCTGGATCATCTTAAATAAAGTCCTCATTAATAGACACAGTTTATTCAAGAAAAAAACCTGTGAAAATATAAGTAAGTTTTAGGTTAGGTTAGGTAAATGCTCTTAAGCCATGCAGAAAACCAACCTAGCCCGGGGGGGTTAGCTTCAGGTCAGTCTAATGCTAATTTTCGCTCAGAATTTGAGTTTCTTGACCTAAAAAACCTATAGTTTGATATATAACAAGATATATATTAGAAAAAATGCACTTAACCCCTGCGGGCCACCAACCTAGCCCGCTGGGGCTAGCTTCAGATTAGTCTAATGCTTATTTTAGCTCTGAATTTGAGTTCCTTGACCTAAAAAACCTATAATTTGATGTATCACAAATATATTGGGAAAAATGAACTTAACCCCTGCGGGCCACCCACCTAGCCCCCTGGGGTCGGTCCCCGACTTGCTAAATCATCTTAAATAATGTCCATATGAACAGATACAGTGTATTTAAGTTAAAACTCTAAGAAAAAACAATTTAAGGCAAGTTTCCACATCAAAATAGACCAAAAAAAGCCTAAAAACCCCATTTCCGCAGGGTTTTTCTTACCTAACCTAACCTAAAAATAAAAAATTTTGGATTTTTTTGCCATTTAGATGTAATATCTATAGGACTAAGCTTATATACCAAGTTTGAAGGGTCTAGCTCAATATTTAGACCATTTTGCTCACGGTTTAAGAGCTTATGTCATTACGCCCCCCCCCCTTTATATCTATCTTGGGGATGTTGCTACACCCTACAAAAAGAAAGAGTCGGTATAAAAATAAACCCCATTAATTGCACCTTCTATTAGTGTATTAACTTGACATTCATGGATGTAAGGATAAATTAATCTGCCAACATTTCTTACACAAGCTAAAAAAGGAGAACTTTACTATTGATTTGTAGAACGATAGTTTAACTTGTCGTTGATATTCCTATGTCTCTGGTTCATACCTGGATTCCAGCGAGGCTGCCACCCACTGATTTGGAGGATTCAAATACCTTTCACAGAATTTGCACCAATGAATAGTGACCTGAACATTAGATTAATAGTCAGTGGATGTAGTGATGAATAAAAACAGTATTTTAATACTTGGTAAAGCTCGGTTCTTTTTAAGGCTTAGTACGTTCGTCAGAATAAGACAAGTTATGATAATAATAAACAATTTATGTCAAAGGCTAATTAGGTATTATATATTTCCAGACTTGGGGGATAAGGCAATGCCGCAAATATTAATCTAATCTACAATTTTAGTTAGCTTACATTATAAGCTACCTAATACATTTTTCTGAACTATAGGCTAATGTTAGATTTAACAAGCTACTGCATATCCTTTTACTTATATCTATGAATAAACTCAATTGGATTTTAAAATTACAGTAGTAGCATAAAGCTAGGGCCTCTTTCAAAGAAACGACACTTTTTGTAATGTACACCTTCATAAGAACAAAAATTCAACAATAATTTCAATAATACATCCCTAATTCATAAAATCCACTGGAATGAATAAAAAAAATGAATCAAGTTTACAAGATTAATTATCTCGAGCTTTCACTTTCTCGATATCTCAGGAATTTGTGCAAACAGTATAGTACATGCATTAAGGAAGAGTCAAGAACTTAAACTTATAATCATAAACTCAGTGAATAAAAGAATGTTTTAATAATTTCATTAGATTTAAATATATGTTTCAAAAACTTCAAGTGAAATTAGGAGATTGTTTTATTTTTAAAACGAACATAGCAAGAAAAATATATCAGAATATTTTAATTAACAAGAGTAAAGTAATCATAGCATGGGAACTTATTCTACATATCTTCATTTGAATTCATGATAATTCCTCAGCAATATTCAAACAAACATATCTAATATCTATAGACCAAATTTTAGAGACGTCCAG
This sequence comes from Acartia tonsa, assembly GCF_053477335.1. NCBI lineage: Eukaryota > Metazoa > Arthropoda > Copepoda > Calanoida > Acartiidae > Acartia > Acartia tonsa. The sequence goes on along the minus strand of NC_137261.1, from coordinate 8,690,493 downwards.
TCCTGATGAATAATTGTGAGATCTTGTAAGGATATTTACCTGTTTAGGAATACCCTCTGTGATATCAACCTGTGTCCTGAGACAAGCAACACACATATTAGCAGGATTTGCATCTAAAATGATTCCGTATTTTGTACTAGCTTAATGAATCTAAAGTATATTGTACGAGGATATTCGGACAGGGAAAAAATTGTCGTAAATTTAGGTTGCTAACATGGACATCACTTATTGGTCAGTTCTTTCATTCTGTAGGGGTAAAATGGGTGGATCGTTATTTCAGCCAGCTACAAGTTTCACTTTATTTGAGTACATGATAATCTGGTGTAAGATCCAAGTAATAATAAATCCATTCCTATATTCCAAGTTCTATACGTTATTGTTGTATTAATAACTAGCGGCTACGCCCCTAGAGACCTCTAGGGGCACTTGAAGAGGAGAGAGTCGAATTTAATAACCCAATTTCTTATTTTAGATTTTAAAAGAAAAAGTTAAAAAAAGTTGGGGGGGGGGGGGGCGAAATTTTTTTTATTTTTTGGGGGGGGATCCCACTCATTTTTAATTTTATTTTAAAAAAATTTTAAATTTTTTTTGGAGGGGATGGGGATTTTTCATTTTTTTGGAGGGTTGGGAGTGTCCCACCCCTTAGAAAATAGTTGTAAACCTTCCCGGGACCTATAAGAAGCTACCCTGTTAAGGAGAACCTGATCGGTTCAGCGGTTAGCGAGATCCTTCGGTACAGACACAGACAAACAAACATCCTGTTACTTTAGTATAAGGATAACAGAAATGAGAAACAACAATTATAGGGAAAAGCAAGAGGTGCTCTGAGCTGCGTGTTTCTCGTATATAATACTTAAAACTTAAAACTCGGACTCAATTTAGATTAGAGGTTTTAACTTAACTAAAACCTATACGGCCACTGACCTACTTGTAAGTTTTTTAAAGAATTAACCTCTGTACTGAAAGCTGGTGCCCTAACCAAACCCATTCAGATTTTGAACTATTATATTGTTGTTTTATAACATATTAATGCTACGCCGCTAATGTAAATCCTTGTCCTATCATTCCATTCTCATGGTAGGGTTGTACATGATAAGGAATTTGCCTATGGGTGTTCCACATTCGCAGCAGAGGATCTTGCCCACAACCTTGGACAGCGCGCTCTCAGGTAACGCCTCCATTTTTATTGACCAAGTGCTATTGCTCTGAAAAGTCGAGAATTGTATAGAAAAATGCCAGGTACATATTATAAAGGTATCATATATACATATTAGTAGAGTTTTTTTTCTTTTATCACATATCATTAATGAACAACAAACAATAATATTACAATTTTTATATTATTAAGGGACTGAATGAATTATAGGGTTAATGAGAAATAGGCTTACAATTTTACTAAGAATTAAATTGAAAGTAAATTTCCAGATTTAAAGTTGGATAATTTAAAAACAATTTTCTGTCTGTGCTGTAGAAACTTATTTGTCCTTTTCTTTGATTTAGACAATCATGTGATAATACAATTAAAGTCATCGTATTACAGCCCATTTAAAGAAGTTGCAACGCGCGTTGGGGTCATCCGCCCTCCCCTCCCCACGGGCACAACAATAGAACTCCCTCCCTTGGTTGGGTCCTTTCTTGGTCACCTTACGCTTTACACATTCTTCCTGAAATATTTTTGGGTTAAAATGTGAATAATGATTCTTTACCTATTTGTTTTTGTCATTTACCTCATACGGACGGAGATGCTGTCTATGATATTCAAACGCCATGGTCCAACAACCCAGGATAACCAAGGGGAGCCAAATGTCTAATTTTCTGTTTAAACACCCGTGATATTAGGTTAAGTAACACCCATCAGACAACCAACCCTTTGATTGCACGACCTTTGTCTGAGAAGTCCTAACTGCACCTGCTTTGGGCCATGGCATTCCCCTTACTCTAACTATTATTGTCGCGCACCTGACAAAGAAGCAGTAGGAACAATTTTTAACGTCTTTAGTTATGACGCGGTGTTAAGCGAATCTATTCTAGGGATTCGAATCTATAACCTCCACGAGCGAGTGCGCTACGTGTTGACTGTTGAGCCACAGTTGTGGGTTGTTTTTGGGATAGTTTGAATTTTGACCAATATCCTACTCAATGTTAAAAATATATTATAAAATTTAAAAAAAATACAATTTTTAATATCATAAATATGTTTAGATATGTAAGAAAAAATGTAGATTTTTTTATATTTAAGATTGATGAACAAGTGATGACTAGGGTTGGCAATCCGTATCCGAATCCAGGATCCGGAATCCGCCCAATTTTTAGCCAATTTTGGAATCCGAATCCGTAATCTGTTTTTTAATAGCGAATTCGGATTCTTAATTGGTAGGCTAAAATTAGCGTCTTGAGTTTTTTTCTTTCAACTCCGCCTTTTTGAAGGCAAAGATTATCATCATTATCTATATATTTTTTTTATTTGGTTCTATTCTTGGAAGAGAATTATAGAGAACACAAATAACATTAATTTTTAGGATATATGTAGCACTTAATTTTTTAATTTAAAAAAAAGCCTTTAAAAATATTGCTAGAATCCGGAATCCGCGGGAATCCGCCTTTTTTTTGGACGGATTCTTGTAAGAAAATTTTACGGATTGCCATCCCTAGTGATGACTTTCAATATTTCCAATAGAAAATAATCTTACTTCATACAAGGATGCAAATCCTTAAGAAGAACAGTCAAGCAATATTATTTATTCCAATACCATAGATCTGTCTATCTCCAACATTGCGACGTAAACATCCAAGTTATAGAGTGTATCAGCCACACGAATAATGAATAAATCACCTGATGCCCAGCGCATAGAGGGACAGGTTTTGGTGCTTTAAACAGTTTACCCCAAGCCGCCTTGTTCTCCTTAACAAAATAGTTATCTTAAAAATGTACATAAAAACCAGTCAAGTTTCATGCAAGAACGAAAATTACTAAGGAGGTGGAGCCTGAAGATAAAAATATGTCACAATTTTCCATTATTATATGCAGGGTGCCGGACCGTATAATTTTGATGCGGCTCCGGCTCCAGCTCCGGCTCCTACCTTAAAATTAATATATCATTTTTTTTCATTATTGAATTTGATAAAATAAAATAAATAATATAAAATATTTTGCTTTTATTTGATTAAAGCTATATAAAAGTAGAAGGATGTGTGTCTATTTTTCAGTTTATTATATGGAAATAGACCGTTGCCAAATTATAATATTACTTTTAAAAATCATTTTTAGCTAGTCCGGAGCCGGAGCCGTTTTTAACGAAAAATACGGCTCCGGATCCGGCTCCACCAAAAATGTTGCTGCTCCCGGCTCTGGCTCCAGAACACTGATTATATGATACATAAGGTGGGTTCTTAAAAAAAACATTTTTGCCTCGCTGGATATGATCATCGGCTATCATTGCTAAAAATTCGGTCAAACGGGTTTTTAAAGGACTAATACCCACCCACTCCAAAAAATTAAGGGGAATTTTACTTTATCTTTTAGAAACTAAAATAAAAATGGGGGGGTCGAATTTACCAGCTCAAGTAAGATTAATAGCACATAAAATAATTGATACCTTTCTGACTAAAGACACTTCTTCCATTATAGTTTGTGTTACATCATTTTCTTGCACAGAATTATTTTCATTGTGCACAATCTCCTCTGTAGCTGTTTTAACCACTTCAACATTTATATTCACATCTTGCTTCTTGGATGTGAAAAAGTTGGTTATTTTTGTAGGAGCCTGTTTCAGAAATCAAGATAAAAATTCTGTGACAATTTTAACAAAATCACGGACAAAAGAATTGGAAAGAAATTTTTATATTTTTTTCCACTCCTGGTTTATTCCAGCAAGGAAGGGGAAAAATATTTTCAGAGCTCATTTTTTTTATTTATATTATCCCCCCTCCAACATATTCTTATATTTTTTCTTTACCAAGGAGGGGAGAAAATGGAAAAAAAAATGTTTTAAGTTCTCTTAATTTTTACATTATCAACCCCCCCCCCCCCATTGACATTTTTAAAAATTCTCCCAACACCTTCAGCAGTGACAAATTTGCTGAATATACACCCCTGTGTTTACGCTAAACATTTTTTAGCTATTTCAAGTTGAATTCAGTTGCTTTAAGTTAACCCTCATACATGAAAATAAACAAAACAATCAGAATTTTGTAAAGATCTTATATTCGAAATTATTAGGTACCTATAGTATAAATAAAATCCATCAAATGCTTGCCATTCTTGTTCTTTGATTCATATACAATACCTATGTTCTAAAAGTATAGCAGTATAGAATTATAAGATTGTCCCATTACTAGACGTAAGTAAATAATTTTTTTTTTAGAATTTTCATCAATTTTTTAATGCCTGTTTTGATTTTTTGGCTGCAGGTGGTGCTAAAGTAGAACTTTGCAGGGGCCTTTTAGTGGCATTTGTGGTAGTGTTTACTGGCACGGTTGCTTTTTGGCTGGAGGTTGCCAACATATCTTTCAGGTTTAGCTGGCGACCTTGAAACTCAGGGTAGAATTTGGTTGCAGATGGAGGTGGTTTCTGGCCTGATTATGAGTTTTACAGTTTTTTTTGCATTAGTTCATTAACTTGTCTGTGGTTTAAAAAAACAGGATAATACAAAATATCTAATATAATAAATTTTGTGGATCATTTGTGATTGACATGGCTTTCCCCAACATGATAAAATCATACAAAAGTGTAAAAACCTGCGCAAAAACAATAAATGTGTTTCAATAATAATTCTTAGAGGGGACACGGACAAAGATGGTGACTCAAACCCGATACAAACCAGGGAAACAAATATTTCAAATAAGCTGTAAATTTCCTGGAATTATTTTCAAGTTGAAATTAGCAGTGACCGGGCAATGATCAGATCCCAGTATGTCAGCATGTATATCACAGTCTCTTAAATAATCAATAATAAATTTATGTTAGAAAGCTTATTACTTTCCCGAAAAGTCCCTATCGAGCACTGACTACCCACACCCCCCATTTTTTGAAATAACTCAGCAGGACTACCACCTAAGCTAAAGGGAATACGCAGCTTTCTAAAACAGGAAGGAGTAAAACAATTCTTTAAATGAAACAAAAAAGGGGGGGGGGGGGAAGTTCTGACACATTTGCGTAAACGGTGAGTATAGGCTTTATCTTTGGACTGAGAGGATAGGTTATTAGGGATAAAATCATTCTTATATGATGAATTTCCCCCAGATTTAAGATTTTTTGGATAGGCCTCCAGGTTCCGGAGCTCCAGGCCTCCAGGTGGTCTCTGTACAGGTAAAAATGAAAAAAAAAAATTTTTTTTTAAGTTAAAAATCAACTTATAAAACAAAATATGCATATTTTTTCTTCAAATATGTGAATAATATTAAAAAAGATGCATAGTTTGTTTTATAAGTTGACCTGTAACTTAAAAAAAAAAAAAAAAATTTTTCAATTTTACCTGTACAGTAACCACCTGGAGGCCTGGAGCTCCGGAACCTGGAGGCCTATCCAAAAAATCTTAAATCTGGGGGAAATTCATCATATAAGAATGATTTTATCCCTAATAACCTATCCTCTCAGTCCAAAGATAAAGCCTATACTCACCGTTTACGCAAATGTGTCAGAACTTCCCCCCCCCCCTTATTTTAGATTAAAAAGCTACTCTACCAACGAACTATAAATTAACCGTATATTAAGCCGTGTTTATTTACTGTTTGACTTACTTTAGATATTGTTTCATTAGATGAGAAATTAAAATATAATCGATTCTTGTTCCGTAATTTGTAGATCTGCAATTCATTTTGGTATTCCAACACGTGAAAGCTTGGCTTCGAGACCTAAGATATAGAAATAGCGTTAGGTATTTTGTTTTAAAAAATATTTTTGTAAACCTACGGACTTAGTAAATTATAGGTATACTGGATGCTCATTGATTTAGAAAATCTAAACAAAAAATAAACAATATAAAGATTTTTTGCTTTAACTAAGTATATTCCTGAGGTGAATTCTTTAAAAAAACTTTTGCTCCACTAAAATTTTAGTGAGGCAAAATTATCCCCTCTAAATTTTTAGTTTGCCTCACTGATTTTAGTGGGACTAAAGTTTTTTAAGAATTCACCTCTGGTTGATTAATGCTATTTACTTGTGTGCACTGTGGTATATTACGTGCATATTACTGCGCAGAGACTGCATTTTTAACAATATTTCAACACATATAAGGCTATAAGTTCTAAAGTTAACACAAAATCCACACATTCAATTTATTTAGTGCAAGAAACAAGTGCTGATTTTCAGTATGTAACTTATTCTAGGAATATTTTAAGTTACTGATTATTGAAGTCTTAACAAGGATAATAATTAAACATTTTTAGTGCAGAGCACACAAAGAAATAGTTATTGAAAAGATGTCTAACGCACCATTTATCTTCTACACTTTTAATTTGCATCTTTATAATTTACTTGCAAACCCTATAGGCTATAGGCATACAGAAAACTAAAAATAAAGATAACTCATAGTGGAAGAGTAGCTACACTACAACAAGTACAGAGAAGTGCATATCTTACCCATGAATGATTCTAAATGCATCATGAAATTGATTTTCTTTGATATTGACCCGTTCACACTGCCAACCATCTGATATGGAGGTTTCTGAGCTTTTCTGTAACAAAAATATAGATTATAAAGAATTATCCATATATCTAAAAAGGAAGGCTGATTTTAAAGATCTGATAGATCAAAATATCATTTCGAACACCTGCGGTGTGCTTAAACCTCTTTCTATTTGGGGTACTAACCCTATTGAGCCATTATAATTTGTACTTAACCTAACCTAAAATAAGCATGAAAATATTGGTCATCAATTTTAGAATGCAACTTGCCGCATTTCCTACAATTTCCAATATTTAATCCTTCATTTTATCCGTTTATAGTTTGTTTCATTCATACTAGAATGTTCTAACTTTAAACAATCCACTCTTGGTTTTAAAATGGATGTACTGCCCCCTTACCACTCGATATCTACTATACTGGAGCAAAAAATATCCTTCTAACTTTGTCTTCGATACCGTTTAATATCCGCTGGATTAGAACCAGTTATCAGGACTAAATAACTGGTTCTAATCTTACAATTTTTCACATTAATGTCTGCGGAAAGCTGTCTATGATACGAGGCGAAAAATAACTAATCTCTTTAAATATTCTTTTTTTTTGTAATTATTATTTATACCTGAACTGAATGTTTACGTTCTTGTGAACTGGACTCATTATCAATATTAAGAAAGTGATCAAGAAATCGTCTGCCCGGATGATCATGAAATTCGTCGTATGGATCACAGTGGTCTAACTCTCTTGAAAATAAAAAAAATTTCATAAATATACAATGTGATTTTCTTACTTATGTAATATTTCAAAATCAAAACTATTTAAAAGAGGAAAAGAGAAATTGGACTTAAATAAACTAAATGTTATAACTATTAGGGCATCGATTTAATATTATATGACACAATTACAATATTAATATATACCTATAGTTCTATTGTTTTAAACAGTGGTGAATATTCTGCACAAGATTAATTTTTTCCCCACTAGTTTTTTTCCCAAGAAGGTAAAAATGGAAAAATGTTTTAAGTACTCTTTATTTTGTTCCTTTTGCTACATATTTTTTCATATTTTTACATATTTTTTTTTACATATTAAAAAAAAATAATATTAATAACTACCTATGAGAAGTATTTACATCACCAAGCACAATTACATGATTTCCCTCTTCTAAAAAACAAATAAGTTTTATTATTACAAACAAAGTTAACATACAAGCTAAATAAATATTTCCTAAGAAGCTTCTTGTGAATAAGACAAAATTACAAACAATAAGCTACTAATAGATATTACAACGATTAAAAAGTAGACTCCCTATTTTTAGCAATATTTGAATACAGGGGTGTATATCTCATAACCCCCCCGCCCTCCCAACGAAAGAAATTAAAATTAAGGAAATATTCTCTATATTTATTGTATAAATTGAATATAAAACAGAAAAGAGAGAGGAAAAAATTCAAATATAATGGAAAACAAACACCACTGTTTGAATATCAAATACACTTACCTGCCAGAGTGTTAGCCCTAATATCCAGAGCTTTATAAAACTTGAGTTTAAACTCCTTCCTGTCCTCTCTCTCTGGGTCTGCCCTTACAAACAAAATTATAATTAAAATATAAAAGTTTTACATATTACAATATTTTGTGAATAATTCATATTTCTAGCGGCTTCGCCCCTGGAGGCACTTAAGTTTAAAAAGGAAAATAACATCAAATTGTATGGGGGGAGGCCATTTTTAATAAGGGCAATTTCTATTGCGAGATTGGTGGTACCCTCCCCCAAAATAAAAAAAAATACATTGTAAAGGATAACCATATCGGGTCATGTAAAGGAGAACCATATCGGGTCATAGAGGTCCTTCGGTATAGACAAAAGACAGTAATGCTGTTACTTTTTAATAAGGCAAATAAATTAAAACATGACAAATCCGGCTCCAGATTTTTAAAATGATATGGTGGCTCGATTAATTAACTTAATATAGGTTGTAACAGATATCTGGCGGCAAAGGCAAATTATGAAATAAAATAAAATTACCTACCTTGGACAGTAAACATTGATAAGAATAAGATGCTGAATCTTTTTATCTTGTTTATTTTCTTCAATATTTAGCTTGTGTTTTGTTATCACGCATCTGCCCTCGCTATCCAAACTCTTTAATTCTTCCTGATTATAAAAGCATAGTTATTGTAGACAAGCTTTCCGCGAATATTAAAATAAAAAAAATATAGGATTAAAACCAGTTTTGTTACCCCAGAGGGACTAAAGGCCCATGGCTAACAAAACTAGTATTAGTTTTATTTTAATATTCATGAAAAATTTCCGTAATACGGTAATATACATGATTTTTCAGTAAAGCTGAGAACCGGTTCTAATCCAGAGAATATTAATAGGTTTCGAAGCTATACATTTTTTTAAATAGGTACCTAACTAAATTTGATTTAACCAGAGTCGCAATTTTTCAAGATAAATCAAGTTTAAAGTAGATTCTAAAGGTACCTTAAAATACAAAATATAGGTTGACAATTTAACAAAATGCAATTAAAATAACACATCGAAACTATTTTATCTCAATTTAAGCCCCCAAAACATTTTAAAATATTAAAGAAAACTGCCTAGGAAATATATAGAAATCTGATAAACGAAAAGCATAAAACGTATACCTGTGTAAATTCTTGATTTATTAAGCGCGTACCTCCAATTTCACAGCCAGGTTTTGATAAATAACCTAAATAAGACAAAATAAAAATAAGAACCATGTAATTCAAACAACACAATAATCTTACAGATTAAAAAAAAAGCAGTCACATAATCATTTTGTTTTCCTTCTCAAGTAAAATATAAAATATTTGCTTTGAGAACAATGAAGATAATAGTTTAGTTATTTCTTTCATCGTATTATAAACCGCTTTCCGCGGATATAGAATCCTTCGGCACCTCGGGGCTAAAAAAAATGGTTTTAATCTTATGATTGTACATTTCTATATTCGTAGAAAGCGGTTTATAATACGATGCTAGACATAGTTTTTTCGTATTGATGAGAACCGGTTCCTGTCCACCGGATTCGAATGAATACGAGAAAATATATTAAATTTTTTTTGTATTAAGAGCTGAATTCCCAAGGTCCATTTCCTACCATTTAAAAGTTTAATTTTAATTAGGTACTGAAACATTTTTCTATATTTTCTCCATTTTCTGGAGAAAAAAAATTAAATATTTTGTAGCGGGGGAAAAATGAATCATGTGCCACAATGCCATCGAAGGTGATTTGACTTTTGTGTCAGAACCTGAATTGGGACATAGTGCATTTCATTACCCTAGGTTAGGTAACTTCATTTCACTTTTCAATAAAATCTAAAATGCAGCCGTTTTTGCAGGAGGTGCCATTTTCTGTGAAAATTTTAGAGGAAAATTTAACAGTTTTTAGTTAATTTCTACTTCTATTTTCATCTGAAGAAAAAATCCTTTTGTGTATGTACAGAATCATTGTTGTTACTTAATCTTATCCAAAAAAAAAATTTAAAAACTAACCCATAATAGCCGATTTTTCATTTTGTTCAATATGGGTAAAATAAAAATATTACCATCTCCAAAGGGTTAAAATCAAAATTTCAAAGCTCTAGAATGTTGTTCATCAAAAATAAATAGCAGTTTATAAGGACTTTTTGCATCCATCTTCTCATTTAACAGGGAAAAAAACCAAAAATAGAATCTATTTTTCAGTGTTGACATAAAAAAAGCATTTGATAAAAAAACTATAAATAATAATATTTTTAAAAGTGCTAAAAAGTAATACAGACTATTCAGTCTTTACCTCTGACATTGAAATAGATGTAAAAAAAGTCAATTTAGTATAGCAGCTAATTAAAATGAATTTTCTTGTGGAAATTACATTAACCAAGGTCTTATTGGATAACATACTAAATACTTCATTAAAAATTTGTATTCTATGAGAAAATCATATTTTCAAACGGACATTTCAAATTAAAGAGTAGCTTCAAGTGACTAGCTATTCCCAGAGTGAGAGATACTAATGTTTATTACACTAGTCCTTAAATTTTTAAAATCATGTTTCTTATTCGTTGGTTTAACAACTTTGAACTTTTTTAATTGGTTAGTTTATTAAGTTGACCGTTCAAACGTTTCAACCACTAATCTTAAGCTCCAAAGAAGGTAGTTTTGTGTTTCAATATTGGGGATGTACATCAATTTATTGGCCTTTGTCTTATCTCTTTAGATCCAGGAGTTGTTCTACCCTTTGACTTTAGGGCGATATTGATCTTGAAAATAATCTAAAACCACACCAAAATAAAAGTGAAACCAAGTTGGACCAGCGATTTCCAAGAATTTTGGATACAGACAGAAAACCTTAGTACTGTATGTATATTAGAATGACAAGATTGAATGTTTAATGTCTATTTTATAGGTAAAATTGTCTTTCTAACTCACGCTCTCTTATGCTCCCTCTCTCTCTCTTTGTTTCTCTGTCTCTTTCTCTCTCTATTCAAGGGTGATAAAAGGGAAATGCAGTTCTTCATAAAATGTTGTTTCATAGGGTTGTATACATCCCCTTCTGCACGCTTATGATCCAAAATATTGCAGACTATATTGTAAAATACCCTTTTTCCAAAATGATCATGTTTATTGGTTGCACTTGTTTTTGAGAGAAGGCATTTCCCCTACTTTTACTATAGATACCGCTCATCTGACATAGCAGCAGTAGGTCTTTATTTTGTCTTTAGTTATGAAATTTGTTTAGGCTAAGATTCGTACCTTTCTCTACCATGTGCAGATTTGCTAAATGCTATATAAATATTACTATTACTTGGATGTTGCACCAGATTTTCGTGTACTCTAATAAAGTAATTCTCACAGCCAGCTTAAGTTATAATACCCCAATCCACCCCCTGGATGAACAAACTATAATAAACGAGGTACATATTAGCTAGCTAAATTGGCGACAAATTTTCCCTTGTTAATATATACATGTATTCTATATACATTGCTAAAGTAAACCAGTTTTAAAAAATATAAAAAAGATAAACGGACATTGGAATTATAGAGTAGCTTCACTACTAATAATGGATATATTATTATTTGGATTTTCATGTCTCTAATAAGGCTAAATTAACATTTCCCCCTCTACCACATTTATATCCTCCCCTCTTTCTGGATGAACAAACTGACCAATACATGGGTTTCATTTTAGCAAGCTTAATTGACCACAATTTCCCCCTGTCATAATATCCATGTATATTCTACATCCATTATTAAAATTGTGACTATTTCTAAATTATGTTTATTTGGGATTAAGTCGAACAGAAAAACATTGTTTTTAATCATATTATGTAAAAATAGGGGATGCGCCACTAGCATCTAGAAGCTTTTAATGCTTTTAATTCAAAGGGATGGGGAAATTCCTAAAATCATTCCGGGACCAGGTAAAAGCAGTTAGTGAAAGATTAGTAGAATAAAACCTTCCATCACATTTTCTACCGAATCCAACTTTTGAATAACATAGTTTAAATTAAGCGACACTTTTCAAGTAAAAACAAGAATTATTTATAAAACAATCTACATTTCTAATTATATACTGCCATGCTAGTCATATGTATGTCAAGATAAAATTCAAAAACTTTTTTATTCTTTATTTTAATTCTTTAAAGATTAAATAGATTGTACTTTTTAAAAGCTACTCTTTAATTTGAAATGTCCATTTGAAAACATGATTTTCTTATAGAATACAGAATACATAGAATCTTTTTACAAAGGAGCATTTAGTATGTTATCTAATAAGTCCTTGGTTTATCAGTAATGCTTTGGTGAAAATTTTGTAAACAAATTATTATAATTGTCTGCTATAATAAATTGACTTTTTTACATCTATTTCAATGTCAGAGGTAAAGACTGAATAGTCTGTATTACTTTTTAGCACTTATAAAAAATATTATTATTTATAGTTTTTTATCAAATGCTTTTTTTATGTCAACACTGAAAAAATAGATTCTATTTTTTGTTTTTTTCCCTGTTAAATGAGAAGATGGATGCAAAAAGTCCTTATAAACTGCTATTTATTTTCGATGAACAACATTCTAGAGCTTTGAAATTTTGATTTTAACCCTTTGGAGATGGTAATATTTTTATTTTACCCATATTGAACAAAATGAAAAATCGGCTATTATGGGTTAGTTTTTAAATTTTTTTTTTTATAAGATTAAGTAACAACAATGATTCTGTATATACACAAAAGGATTTTTTCTTCAGTTGAAAATAGAAGTAGAAATTAACTAAAAACTGTTAAATTTTCCTCTAAAATTTTCACAGAAAATGGTACCTCCTGCAAAAACGGCTGCATTTTAGATTTTATTGAAATATGAAATGAAGTTACCTAACCTAGGGTAATGAAATGCACTATGTCCCAATTCAGGTTCTGACACAAAAGTCTAATCACCTTCGATGGCATTGTGGTGCATAATACACTACACACACACCCCCGGACTAAAATACCTGTTAGTCCATCTTCTGCAGCTACAGGAGTGCAACTATTCTTGACATAGGTTGCCACGCCAGAATAAGCTGTTCCATTTCTATGTATTTAAATAACTTTGATATATTATAACTAATAAATAGGCTTCTTGTAGATTTTGGTATTCTCCTAAGGCTCATAAAGTTTTACTACACAATACACATATATAGGGGGTTTTTTAATGCAACCATCTCGTATCTGTGAACAAATGGCACTAAGAATCAGAATTTCGTTATGAAACTTGGCATGAACCGTTAATCTTACTTTTGCAACTTTTTGTTCGATTTAGGGAAAATAGACCTACAAAGGATTACGTATGCAAAGTTTCATACTCGGATTCTAAGTGCCATTATGATTTGTGCACTGATTACGAGATGGTTACATTAAAAAAAAAAAACATTTCATTACTTTCTTTCATTAAGTTAAGTTCAAAGTCTTGCCTTGTAAAGGTGTAGTATGAGGTATATCCAGGAATTATAGCAGAGGGTTCTGGTAACATGTCGCGGGTAACCTGGTGGGTCAAATAGTTAGATTACAGATATTTTCTTCTTAGATTTTCCATGCTATAAAAGTTAAGCTTTCCCAATTTTTTTTATAGCTTTTTTAAAAATATTATTATGTTATAATTTTTTTCTTGTGATTTTTATTTTCAATAAACGAATACCTATCACAATTCTCAAAGGCGTAAATTTTAAATCTAAGTATTTACTTTCCTTGGTTTCTTGGAAACAGATAATATCAGCTTTTAGGTTTCTACAGAAGATTTGTTATCAAAACTTTTATATTTTTATAAAAAAAAGGCAAACTTGAGCAGTATATTTACTTTTTAACATGGCCCCACGAATTAGTAGTTGGCAAAATAGTTTTGTAGTTTATATATTTAGGTAAAATAACCTGTACTGAGCAGGAATGACTTTTTAACTTACCTATTACTATTAGAATTAGAGAAAACTTTTTCTATAAGAAAACGTACTTCTTTAAATAGCTTTAAGTAAGATGCTTTTAATGCAATAAAGAAAAACCTTATTTTGCTATTAGTTCTAACTTTAATATACAAAAGTAACGAGATAGAACTGCACAAACAAGGACGACAATATTCTAACTTAATAAAGCTGGATGATTTATTTAATCTTTTAAAGAATAATCCATAAATCATGAAACCTAAGTCGAAAAGTCTTGTTGAGACCACTATAACTTAAAATATAGTTTTATCCTGAACAAGTAAAGATTAGAATATGTATTGCAGAGTAGCTACAATCCCAACAAGGGCAGATTTATTTCTTGTCCTCCTTATCCATTCAATAGACTATTACGCAAATAAAAGTAAATTCAGATAGTTTAAACTGCACTTCAATGCGATACTTGAATATTGGAAAAACTATTTATGTATGTATATGTGTGTTATTGTATTTTTACAGTGTGACAAAAAAGAAGAATTTTTGCATTTATCGCCAAGAAAAACCTCTCTAGCTTTTCAAATGTAATGAAGATTTTTAATGAAGATTTCAAGCCATATTATTTAAACATATGTATCAAAGTTAGTGATAATTTGAATGTTGCCAAAAAAAGTACACCCTTTAACTGAATGATTACATCAGCAGTAAATCCTCTATGTAGAATGTATTGGTTTTCAGGTAAAAAAATTGTCAAATATGAAATTATGCTTTAGATGTAATCCTAGGAAATACTTCAATTATCTAATGGCTTACAAATGGATATTTCTTGAATATATCATCATATTTCGGGCGATTTTAATAATGAAATATTTGGGGGTGAATATGGGGGAAGGGAATGAATATATAAGTGAATCTCGCAGCGGACCAAAAACTATACCCGGGCCCAAATCCACCCCTTTACCCCATCCCCTCCTACTTTATGAACGAACTGACTATTTTATTAGTGATGTCCATTTTAGCAACCTAAATTGACGACAAAATTTCCCCCGTCATAATATCCAAGTATATTATTGGTAAGGGAGGTAACCTAATTTACCTATTCCTAAATTACATTGGTCGTATTATGTACTTACAATCTAATGTGCATTTGCAATTTAATTTTCATTTTTGCATACATTAAAGGACAAACTCTCTGCAATTTAATGTTTTCTATTGGCCCTTTTCAAATTGCATGGCAGTAACATTTGCGCCTAGGTTTAAATTACGAAACCGGCGGTTTCCCCTCAAAGTGGCAATCGACCACCCTCCTCCCATAAAAGGATTCTAGTCTGAAACTTATGATCTCAAAAAACAGACTGGGTTCTTTATTTTAGACAAGATTCAAGATTCTGAAATAATTCAGGCTATTACATTTTAAAATCTATGTCTTCGGGTGGTTATAGGCAATTTTTCTAACCTCTTCCTGTTCCTTCGAATAAAGATCCCCTAGAAGCTGGGGGTATAGCCGCTAGTTTTAAAAAAGTTCCATGAAGGTAGAAAGTACTTAACCCACACACACACTTATATATATTTAATTTTAAAAAAGGACCACTTTTTAGAAAGATATCTGCATTTTAAGTTCGACAAGATAAAAAAATTTAGTTTATCAAATTAATTCTTTTACTTTAATATTACTAGGTACACTTAACCAAATTAATAAGGAAGGATAGGATTTGTTTTGATACAATTGAATTCTTCCCTGACGATTTCAGGAAAATTTTGAAACGATCGTAGCCCGTTAATATTCCAAGTCATAATGCTCAATCCGCCGATTTCTGTGACAGATCCACCGCCGTTAGTCTCCATTTTACCGTCGTCGCACATAGTTATTTAACATAATCTGAAATAAAATGCGATATAACCGTCACTCACCGGACTAAAATCAATAAATCAAATAAGGCACATTAGTATCAATGTTTAGTAATACATTTTTTTTATTTTTTTTATATAAATAAAATCATTACATAAAATATAAGGACGGATAATATTTTTCTAAATATACTTAAGGTTAAAATAATGAAATAAATCACCGAGTTTAAAAATGACTAAATAGTTAGTGAGAACAAAACATCAGCCATCCCCCGTCCAATCGTAGGATTAAAGGAGAGAGCGTCATTGGCAAGTATTGTAAACAAATTACAAATACAAACAGTTCTCTAAAGGGTTCAGAGTTCAGGAATTTGTATGGCAGCTTAATAATGATAGTAGAATCATTTAAATTGTTAAAAAATCCATGAAAGAAATGGTTCGATACAAATTGTGATGTAGAAAATACCACCAGTAAAAATCCATCTACTCTGAACAAAAATTGCCGTCAGTGTACCGCGCACACGAAAAATCGTGCACGCGGCTTATCACACAATTAACGGCACAGCTTAACCTCAGCAGCCGGTCAGGGTGGGGTCATTGCCGCTGGACTTGGTGATATCCATGGTCGTGAAGTTCTCGGCGGTGGTCGGGTGGATGCCGATCAGATCATCAAAGTGCGCCTTGGTTGCGCCCATCTTGAGGGCGATACCGAAGCCCTGGGTCACCTCGCCGGCGTTAGGACCCAGATAGTGGAATCCAACGACCTAAACAATGTACCAAAACTTAGTTACAATTAAAAGCGTAATGGCTAGATTTTGATAAAATATAGTATATTGGAAAAAACGTCTAATTTTTATACTCATTTTAGTAGCGAAGCTACTCTATAGTTGCATATGTCCGTCTGTGTATCTGTCTAAAACGTTTGGCGGAAACGTGATTTTCTTGGCATCAATAAAATATAAACAGCTAAAACTTCTTGTCAACATAACTAAAACATACATGGACTGAGTGTTAGACTGTTACTGAATAGACTGTTGCAAAAAATAAGTTTTTAAATCATCATCTACAAAGAAAACAATTCTAAAAAAGTATACCTTCTCATTTTGTGACTTGACGCAGATAAGTTTGCAATAGCAAGCATTATTTTCTCTGTGGGAAACTGTCCACTCTAGGGGCTGGAAATTTGCATGATACACCTAAATAAACGGAATTAATATTGAAATGACATATCACTTTAAAAGTTGTATGACACTTTTCCTATAAGGTAATATTTTGTTAACAGTTATTATCTATCTAATAAATACATAGAAGATGGTTAATTCTTCTCAAATCACCCAGAAAATATTTTTCTTCATTAATCTCTATATAATAGTATGCATACTGTTTCGAGAAAATTACTAGAAGAATCTAGAGTAAATGGGGGTTTGGGGTGGAGAAGAAGAACCTTATAAAAAAAGGAAAGGCCTAAATTTAAAATAATATAGGAAGGACCAGAAGCCTAAAACTATCCCAAGACCTATGTGAAAAGCTTTCCTATAATAGAGTGGTAAGCGAGATCTTAATGGACAAACAAAAAATCACACTGTACTAAATATTAAAGATTGACTTAACGCAGTTGCTTGCTTTGTACCTCAATATCTTGCTCTCCAAATTGCTTAATTGCATCGTCCTCAGAAAGGCCACAGGTTCCATATTCCAGGGGGGTAAATACTGTTGTACACACGTTCACGTAATCAGTTAGTGCACTGAAATAATAAGGAGGGTAAATACTGTTGTACACACGTTCACGTAATCAGTGAGTGCACTGAAATAATAAGGAGGTAAATACTATTGTACGTTATCAGTGAGTGCACTGAAATAACATGGAGGTAAATACTGTTGTACACACCTTCACGTAATCAGTGAGTGCACTAATAATAAGGAGTTATATACTGCTGAACACACGTTCACGTTATAGGGAAGTAAATACTTTAATAGTTAGGTATTTATTGCAACTAAACTGGAAATAATCTTGTAATTATCATCGTGGATTTTTTTATAATACACGATTTTTTAATAGGGATCAGAACAGGTTCAATTATAGCGGATATAAATCGGTTTTGAAGCCATACTGAAAAAAGCACTTTCCCATATTCTCGTATTTGTACCTGGAAGTGCCAGCCAACCTTCTTGCCAGGAGCTTGCCAGCCTGGATGGCAACAGGTGTCAGCTCAGGCTTCTCGTCAAGAACATCTCCAATAGCAAAGACATGATCAACACTGGTCTTCTCGGCAGTGTCATGGATAACCTAAAAAAAAATAATTGATTTTGCTTTTAGATTATCTAGTTCTACTTTATTTGCCAAATTCTTATTTTTAGTCTAATCTGTATTATTTATCAATATCAAAATAATTCTTTTAATGTTTAACATTTATTGAAATAAAAATTATCACAGTTTAAATTCAGCGTGATAAATCAATAATTGCCCTGTCCAATTTTTTGCAAATTTTGAGATCTAACTTTAAAAAAAAATATATACAATATGAGCATGAAAATGCCTCAAGATATAGAAACAGTGCAACCAATAACAACTGCAATTACAATTGGAGAGTTGTTAATTGCATCTTCTTTGACAATTTCAACTAAATCCTCTTCAATGATATCAAAAATATCATAAGCAAGAAACTTCTCAAAGTATTCAGTAGCAGTAGGAATTTCTTCAGTACTCTCGCCAAATTCATTCTCATTCTCGCGGATTTCTTCCGAATTTTCTTCAACTTTTGGCGGATTTGTTACACCCTCAACTGATGTGTCGCCAGCATAGAGATCTTGTTCTTATTCAGTTAGGAGATTTTCAAGGACTTTGATTTCCTCGTCGTCAGAAAACATTTCAGTGTTTAATTCATTCTTCTTAACATCTTTAAGACTGTCTCTTTTCCTATGATCTTTTAGATCAATATTAACTTTGTCGCGAATCGCTAAGCTTATTGTCTGTTGGACAAGCATGGTTAAGATCAAAGCCAAATTTACAAACATATAAAATGGGTAGGAGTGTAAACTCGCTTGACCGATATATTCTGTTTCATCCCGGTCATCATTAATGGGCGGGGATTATGTATGTAATAGGATGTAAGCATATTTGGTTTACGGTCTGCATTATGGGTAAACGAACAAAGGGCCAAAAGGAATAAATCATTTAATCTTTATTCACTTATTTAAAAAATAACTTTTTCAAGGTTCAGAGCCGTGATTGAAATTTATGTATCATGAAATAGGGAGATTTTGATAAGTGTTATTAATGACCAATTCATTCTTTAAAAAGATTAAAAACTTAAATTTAAAAGTTAGATGTAAAACTGAAAAACTTTTATACAAAAATAAGTGCCCTTACCTTTCCGTTCTTAGGATTAAGTTGAACACCAATCTTGTCCAGACCAATGTTGTTAGTGCAGGCATCTCTGCCAATAGCAAATACAACTGTGTTGAACTCGTCTGAGTAATCAGTTCCGTCAGTGTACTTGGCTGAAACCTTCAAAAAGAATTGTTGGTACAAAAATTGTGATACTGCTAATATACCAGGGAGGGAGAAGACATTAGTCTGTTTATTACACTAGTCCCCAAAATTAAAAAATAACATTTTCTTATTCGTGGCTTAAAAACTTTAAGGACTTTCATTGAATTTTGACTGGTTGGTTCATTAAGGTGAGTGTCCAAACGCTTCAACCACTTATTGTAATGTACAGAAGGGGTTAATATGTGTATCATCATTGGGGATGTTAATCAATTAATCGGACATTGTCTTATCCCTTATTCACTTTCAATGACAAAACAAAGACTTTTCGTCTTTACAGAAACAAATAGCAAAGCAGAGCATCACAAGATTAAGAAATGCTGTCACAATGGATATATTATTACTTGAATGTTGCACAAGATTTTCATGTTCTTTTTACAAAGTGAAACTAGCTTAAATGGATGGGGGATCCACCCCTTTACCAAATCCCCTCCCCCTTTTTCTGAATGGACGAACTGAATGAGTTTCATGTTGGCAAACTTAATTGATGATATTTTTCATCTGTCATAATATCTACGTATATCCTTTATCCATTGTTATCACTCACCTTCAGTTTACCAGGGGTACCAGGTTCGAGTTCCTCGATGGCAGTGGGGACACATTCACGGATAAAGTTTATGCCATGGGCTTCCATGTAGTTTCCTACAAAGATCAAATATTCAAGTCATTGGAAATTATTTTAGTGGCGCAGCAAAACTTTAATTAGTATGTCTCCGTGCACCTAAACGACTGTAGGTATATTTATCACAACAGAAGCTATTTGTTCATATACTGCACTGATATTGCTTTGATAAACATTAATCATAATGAATATATTTTTAATTTACCTAAATTGTTTATTGATAAAGATTTTGATACGCTACTTATATTATGTCTATTATTATTCTCAATTTATAAAAGAAAGAATACT
This sequence comes from Acartia tonsa, assembly GCF_053477335.1. Taxonomy (NCBI): domain Eukaryota; kingdom Metazoa; phylum Arthropoda; class Copepoda; order Calanoida; family Acartiidae; genus Acartia; species Acartia tonsa. The sequence goes on along the minus strand of NC_137261.1, from coordinate 8,670,151 downwards.
AACCAATGGCATCAGCGCATTGACGGTCAAATCCACGGAGTAGGATTGAACGCACCATTACAGTTACATCATAACCAAGACCCTAAAAACACATCAAAATATATTCTTAACACATATTCAAATTAGTTATACGTATCTTTGTTTTTGTGCACAAAGATCTGAAAAACATAATAAATAACTAACCCAAATCACCATAAGCTTAAAGGGATAGTTTCACGAAAGGCATTTGAACTTGATTTAGTGAACCGCATATTTTTTCCTGGTTGATTGGTTAAACTACATTTATATCATGGCATATAATTGAAAGAATTTTAATTTTCTACCACGTAGTTTTAAAAATATCAAGAATTGAAAATCGTCTTTTTCAATTGCATTTATCACAAAAAGACAATTGTTAAGTCTTGATATTTTCAAAAGTACGTGGTAGAAAGTTTAAATTCTTTCAAATAAATATCTTTTAAATATAGTTTAACCCATTAACTAGCAAAAAATATGCGGTTCACTAAATTAAGTTTATTAAATGCATTTCGTGAAACTACCCCTTTGCCTAAGTATGCTCAACTTATTTTCCATGATAAGAATTATTAAACCTTCTACACCCGTAATAAGCAGCCTATAAGTCTCAGGGAAAAATAGGGAATTATTAACCTGACCCAAATATGGCAATCTCACTTTTAGAAATTTTTAGGGATATTATAGACGGGTTAGACACAGCTGCCGAGCACTGAATTTCAGTCTATTCAAAACATTAAATTAGCATTTAATGTTTCTTTTTCGCTGGTAGTTCTGAGTAATTTAGGGGTTTAAAAGCCTAAATATTCTTTTAGTCAAAGTTGTAAAAATAAATTGAATACCTTCAAAAATCCTGCGCATTCTAGAGCAATATAGGAAGCTCCAACAAGCAGAGTTTTACCAGGAGCATGGGGCAGACTGAAGATGTCATCAGATGTTATTCCAAACTCCTAAATTAAAAAAAAGTAAAACATATAATAATTCTAAAAAACAAGAAAACTTAAAATATAAATGTACATCCTGTAATAGGTATAATATAGTGAAGTTTTAGTTCTTTTCAGAAAAACTTCATAATGTAATGCCAAAGGGTTTTATGTTTTTTTTTTTTTTTGGGGGGGGGGTTATTGTTTTTTTAGAAACAAAACAAAATCAAACAAAAAAATAAATTTCTCGCGATGGATTACCATAACTGGACTTAAGAAAAGGTGCGCTACTAACCTTGTCGCCAGGGATGCCTGGGTACTTAGGTCTGCCTCCCATGGCCAGAATAAACTTATCAGAAGTCACTGTCTTCTCCTTTCCCTTCTTGTTCACTGTCTTCAGTGTGTGGGGGTCAACAAATTCTGCATATTCGTTCAGGTAGGTGACAGCCTTTTCTCTATAAAAAAAAAGGAATAATAGTATTTTTTTGTACTATAAAAATACTATTTTTGCCCACAACACTATTTATAAATGTAATATTCCAACCCAATAAAACTGAAAATTAATATCTTTTAACGCGGATTTATTATTTTCTTGACATCAATTGTAGTTGATCTTAATTTCTATTAGATTTAAAGGAAAAAACTATTAAGTGATTGCTAATCTAGAATATTTAACCAATTACTCGTTGAGATATATGGTACCGAACCATTTTAGGCCTTTCGTTAAGCTCAATTTTTGATGCCTTTATACTTGTACTTCATTGCATAAACATTCTTTAAGTACAAATAATAGGTATTAGCTTTCCAAGTTAACCTACAATCATATCTCTACAAATGCTTAACTTTACCTCAAAGATACCCTGTAGCCCCAGTTAAGGCTGCCAATATGATCCTGGATGCCAGTAACCATCTTGGCCCAGTCATGCTTAGTTGCAGGATCTGTTCCCCATCCATACTCGGAGGCATCCTTGATCCCCTCACCTTAATTGGTAGTAAATCTATATACAACATCCATTAAGTTGCTAAATAAAAATATGATGTTTGACAAACTGAGACTTTTAGTAATCATATTGAGAAAGGGATTAAAAGGAAGTGAGTTTATATGTCTTTACAAGTTTACGGCATGACCGTCAGACCGACAGACCAAGTAAATTATACACTGGATGCTAATTTTACAGGGAATTTACAGAAAACTTCTAAGAAACCTCTATACTTCAGAATTCTTGCTCTGTTTTTAGAAGCGAAGATACTCTATAATTCAAAATGTCCGTCCGTTAGACACGATCGGGGGAACCGTGATTTTCTCGAATCCTTTGAAAGATAGAATACTAAAACTTTTTGTCGGGATTCACATCATTAGGGAGAATAATCAACTATAAAACATCCATGGCGGTCGGAATGCTTCTTAGCAGGGTTTTGGCTATTTTATATTTTTATATAAGGTCCGATTTTCAAAAAAAAAATTAGTTAAGGATAGGAAACAAAATTTTATTTCCAGTCATATAAAAAACATGGAGATCTGACTAGCTTTTAGTAGATTTTTGGCTATTTATATATTTTTTATATATATTTCCCCATTTCTTTAGTGTTTTTGGTCCGATTTTCAACTTTTTTAGATGACAAGTGTCAAGACAAATTTCATATTGTTCTGAGCATTCCGTATGTAATTTACTTGGACCGGTCATCATAAAAAATAAAATAAAGTTTTGTTTTTATTTTTTCAATAAGTCTTTTCTTGATTTTAACCAAAACTCTTAAAATCTACTTGTAATGTACGTATTCCCCTACCACGATGTTATTGTGCTTCGCTACATATGGATTTTGTCATCCTTTTTTATACAATAGTTTGTTATGTAATTGAAGAAACTTGTCTTGCAATAATATTTTTATGGACAATTAAATATTGTAATATAAACCTCAAATAATAAAGATAAGCCAACTTCTGTTTTATTTAACATTTAAATTATTATCTAATAATTCATTTATTTTATTTTTATGCGGGGAAAAAAAAGCATACGTTATTGAAAAGGATTTTTGCAGAGCTTGCTAAAAATCTATCTGTAATAAACCTTCCATTGACCTATAAGAAACTTCGCTGTAAAGGAGAACCATATCATTCCAGCGGTTAGTGAGATCTAAAGGTACAGACTACAGATAAGACAGACACACTGCTTCTTATTTCTAAGGATACAGACCTAAAAGAGCAGCTTGATGCATCAACTTCTTGGGGATACATCCAACATTAACGCAGGTTCCACCGAGGCCCCATGAGGTTCCCTAAAACGAGCAACAAATGAAAGTTAATTCAAGAAATGTCCTTTAGTCTGTTTCTTATAAATATTTCTATAATAACTTCTGTTAAGGGAAAGAATTATGGAAAATAATTCTTTATCAGGATGAAAAAAAAACTGTCTGATAAACTGGAACTAATGAGAAAAATTAAGGAATATGTTGTTCTTTCATAATTATCATTTCTCGTCTATTGCACCCTCCCTCCCTAGTCTTAAAGTAAACTCGATATGAAATTCTAATTCTTGGTTTCTTATTCGTTTACAATTCCCGTTCTTCGTGATTTTTTAAATTTTGTTTATTTACACTGCACCTTATCTTTCAATAATAATAAATGATTTAGGAATGATACAATTTAGAAACTAATTAAAAATTTGTGTACAATACAGAAACTGATGCGGACTTGTCATTGAATGTTGACGTAGTATAAATGAAAGAGTATCTTTGCTACTCCAGTTACCTTAGGTGTAGGTTTAACAAAGTCACAGACAGCTACTTTAAGGCCCAACTTGGCGGCTTCTTTGCTAGCGGATAAGCCGCCGGAACCGCCACCAATTACGATGATGTCATAATCGTAATTGTGACCCTTCTTTGCTCGGATTTTTGCCAATAGCTGATCCTAAAATTTAACTATTTATATCAACCTTGCATGAATGTCTAACTAAATCAAAGTATTAGATAAGTAATTTTAGACTTAATGAACATTAGTGTATCACTGTACTTAAAATGAACTTAAATATTTCAACAAAGAAATATAATTTTATTACCTCGGCATGAAGTTTTTTGGTGTCACTGGCTCCGCCAATATGCTCGCCGTTAATAAATATATTTGGAACAGTACGTTGTCCGGTCCTAAATAAATTTACAATCATATCAATGCATATTATCAATTATTCATAATAACATAGTTTTCCAATAAATGAGAAGTTCATAAAATACTATTTTCAAACGTTTACAACAAACATGAATTTAAAGATTATTTTCAAAAACCTAATATTTTTTCAGTTTATTAGCTAGGAAAGCATTATAGTTAAAAATTGCATTTTGAATTACATATCAAAACTAGGCAGGTACTAGTTAACTAAAATTCCTTTATTACAATTAATAATACTAAAACTCTTTTTTACTTACTTTTGTTCTAAAGCATTCTGAATGTCAGCACCCTGTTCGTCCTGATCAAGTTCCAGAACTTGTACCTCGACACCCAGAGAGCTAAAGAGGGCCTTCACCTCCGTACAGAAGGGGCAGGTTGTTTTAGAAAATATGAAAACTGTATTTTTGTTGATGTAGTCATCAATTCTCTCTGTTAATCCTCCTGAAAACAATAATAAATTAATAATTTGAAGAAAAAAACTACCTATAACAACAAACAAAAAGTAATATCCCACAAAATGTAAGTGGAATGACACCATTACCACTGCACCCCCCCCCCCCCATTAATTTTGAAAAATAATATCCTTTGGCATTGTTCATGGAAAGGTTAAAACGATTAATAGTTTTGAAAGTCCCATAAAGTTAAAGGCTCCGCAGAAGCAAAACTGTCAGTAGAACCCCCTTCTTTTGTTTGTTTAGTTCTTTTTGCTATTAGAGGAATTATACCAATTAAATAATTTTCTTAATCTAGAAAATAGATTAAATTACAAAATTGTAGCAATTTACTATAATTAAATAATAACAATGAGTAATTTACTAGTAAGATATTAATGGCCACATTAGGTTTAAGATTAAACTTGGAAATGTACAAGAATAATAAAATAAAAAATTATCTCAATACAAATCGATTACAATCGCAGAAATAACTTTATTTAACTAACTTTTTGTATAAAATGACAAATAAAATTATATGTAGGTATAACAATTCACCAAGAATTTTTCAATTTCTAATTCTGAAAGATGATAATTAAAGTTTTTATCAATAACAAAATTAATGAATTTTTAAATTAGCGTTATCAACATAACAGGTAGCAGAAAATTGCAGAATCAAGACTTACCCGTAACAGGCGCCATTGTGCCAGCAGATCTCACAGGTTGGCCAGTCAATAGCTCAACCTATAATCAAATAGAAATAAAAATATCTTAATGCCAATAAAATAAAGTGATTAGGTTTTTTATCTGAACCTTAGAATGTCGCTAACAACTGAACTTATATGTCAAAAAACTAAGGAATTCTGGCTAATCAATCAACTTTAGTTTTGCATTTATATTTGTCACTCTACGGAAAATGAGCATTAACTTAAAACAGATTTATTTTCGATATCACTTTACTTGCCTGACTACAAACAGAATTACCAATACTCCTGTTAAACTTGGATCCTGAATTGACAACAGAACACAATCGTAGATTTCTAACTACTGTGTAGGTTGCACTTATAAAAGGCTGGTTGCCTAAAACATAAAAATTTTAATTAGATAATTTAATTAATTTAATTTGATAAGAAAGGGTAATGAGTAAAAAGATAAGGGTATTGATAAAAGAAAGGGGGGAAACTAACACATTTAAGCAAGACTTCTTTTAATTTTGGTCGAAGTATATAAATGATCAAAACACATTTTAGAAATTAATCCTAAATCAATTAACTATTAGTTAGTGTAATATAAAATATAATTAAAGCTAATATGAATATGACTAATATATAGATGATCTCAATAAGGAAGACGAGACGCAGTTAATGAGGAAAACGTAAAATAATTCAAGAAACTTCCTAGGAAGCAACAGCCTAGCATGAAAATTTCTTTTCAATATAAATTAATATAGCGAGCTCATGAAATGAAGCAATTTATAACGCTACGTAAGGTTAAAAAAAGAGTATACTAGTAAAAGAAGCATTGAAGTAAACAATTTTAGAAAAATGTAGTGGGTCAAAAAAAAAATTAAGGGTCTAAACATGTGGCTAATGCTTGAAATTACAGAGATAAATATTTACAGTATAGCCTCGAAACCGATAAATATCCGCTGTAATATCACCGATTTACAGCCATACTGAAAACTCATGTATTGCATCGTATCATAAAAAATATTCCAAATTAAAATCATAAGAACAATACAATATTTTATTCATTTTACTATTCACGGAAAGCGTTCGATCTATAATATTACAATGCAATAAATAAATATTCTAATTAGACAAAATAAATTAGGCAATGTCATTTCTATTAAAGTATTCTATGCTTAAAAGGACATTAAAAGTACAACCAAACATGAAAATCATCACAAGGCTCAGCATAAAATAAACCGGTTAAACTCACAAATTTTAAAAGGTTAGGTATTTCAAATCATTTTATTTATATAAATATGCATTATTCTATATCAACTAATATTATGTTTATAAAAAGCACTAAAAAATGTAACACAAAACACGATAAAGACCTTTAAATAGGCTGGCATTGACGGGGAGTTGTGAAAAACAGCGCTTGGCTGTTAAAACTGAGCGCAACATCATATAAAGAATGCCGCTATCCCAGTTCTAACTGACTCACTCTGGGAACAACATAGACTAGTAGCAAAATATAGATTGCCAGTAAGATTTCATTATTAGATAAGTAACCTGTTTGTACAACAACAAAGAATTATAAATAAATACAAAATTTAATAAAAGCAAATATACATTATGAGCATATTTTCCCCAAAAAAGTGTTTTCTATTATTAAATATTCTCTGAAAATTTCATAACTTATCTACTTTTAAGGTTCAAAGAGTTCGAACATTAGTCTCTTAGAAAACATGGAAAACATCGAATTTTATGACACAGCAAACGTATAGCATTAAAACTTCTAGAAATTTTTAAAAATAATTGTTGAATCAACCTTACCAACAAGAACGTCAAAGGGGACAACCTCAAAATTTTTAAAAATTATTTGTTTTCTATCCACTCCTCGAAAAAAGTTGCCCCCCACACCCCGCCCAAAAGTTTGGGGGGGTAAAAATCCTACTGAACATTTGAAACCCCTTAAAAATGCTAAAAATGTTAGCTGCCTAAGGGGTTTTGACATTAGTAAGAAGTAACTTCACTAAAAGAATTTCAATTACCTTTAATTAATCTAAAAAGTGCCGCAGATAGAATTTTAATTACCTTTAATTAATCTAAAAAGTGCCGCAGATTTCATCCAAAACCAAACAGCACATTTTATTTCTAAAATTAAATAAAACATAAATGTAAAATTTTAACAATTTTATTTTAAATTATCATGATATGAAAATAACATGCTTAAATATAAATATCACAGGGCTTCAAAATATAAGAGAATCACACACTTTATATATAAATTTATCACAAACTTTTAGTATTAAATATCAAATTTCATTAAAACAAAAACAAGAATAAAAACACTCCTTGATGCGTAGCTACAATAAATAAGGAAATAGGATAAAAAAGGAGAATGATAAGAAAATTTAAAAAGACCTTATTCATTAAGATGATTTAATTATTTTTTTAGGGAAAAAAGTAATAATAGGTTACAAACACATCGATTTACGCATCGCATATAAAAAATATAAAAATCCATCAAACTTAAAACTGGTATAATCTACAATTGCACAAACTAGAAATAATACTGAAAACTTAATAAAAATAGAAAACAAAACACAAAAAAAGTAAAATATTAAAATATGAAACCATAAATGCTTCAAATATGATACAAAACGAAAACATGGACATTGTGTCCAAACTTAGCGGAAATAACCAAAGTCCAATACAATAAGACAATTTCTCGTATTCATTCGAAACCGATTCTAATCCGGTGGATTAGAACCGGTTCTCATCCATACGAAAAAACTATGTCTAGCATCGTATTATATCCAGTTTTCTACGAATATGAAAATGTATGATCATAAGATTAAAACCAGTTTTTTTAGCCAGTGCCTTTGGCATCTAAAGGCTAAAAAAACTTGTTTTATTCTTATAATTATACATTTTTATATCCTTGGAAAGCCGTTTATAATACGATGCGAGAAATAACTATTCTTTAGCTATCTTTGTTGTTACCAGGGATCTTGAAGGATAAGACAATTAACTGGAAATTGATGTATATCCCGATTGATGATAAGATAAAATTACCACTTCTGTAGATTAAAATTGTTAGTTGAAAAGTTTAGCCACTACTTGTTTGTAACTAACCAACCACAATTCAATAATTGTAACAAAAAAATTTAGGCCAACGTAAAAAGAAAGGTTGTTAAAAAGCTTTGGGTACCAGTGTAATTTAAAATTCAATGTCCTCTTCCTCCCTGGTTATTAAAGTCTAATATACCCCATTTATTGAACAGCTTCGCTACTAAAAAAAAAAACATTTTCGTTTTAAAAAATCTCCCAATTTGTTGCTAAATAAATAAGTTTCAGTAACCGTAGTTACACTATAACAATCCCAACACCTTCTGTGATTATTCTAGCTGGTTGACGTCCAGTCCCTGTTGTAAAATTGACAATAGCACTGGATATTCTGGGATATAGTTCTTCTCTTTTTTATTTCTTGCAGCTGCCACATACGACTCCAAGCTTCCCTAAAAAAAAGCATCATAATGAATGTAGAATATACGTGGATATTGTGACAGGGGAAAAATTGTCGTCAATTTAGGTTGCTAACATGGACATCATTTATTCCTCAGTTCGTTAATCCTGTAGGAGAGGAGGAGGTGGGTTATAGGTAGGAACATGGGGGATAGTTTTTAGCCAGCTACAAGATTCACTTTATTATAGTACATGATAATCTAGTGTAGGGTTTGGCCGGATATCCGGCCATTTTTAATATCCAGCCGGATACCGGACATTGAAACTATCCGGATACCGGATATCCGACTGATATCTAATGCCGAATATCCGGTAATTTGCCAGATATCTGACCATTTTTAATATCCGGCCGGATAACGGATATCCGGCATTAGAAATCGGCCGGATATCCGGTATCCGGACAAAAAAGTATCCGGCCCAACCCTAATCTGGTAAAAGATCCATGTAATAATAAATCTATAAGCATTATTAACTCCTGACCTACCTTAATTAGTGTTTGTGACCCATGAATGAGATAAATAGGTCCTTGACTTTCAGGGAAGTGTTAAAATGTTCTAAAACAGCTTTTAGGCTTTTTAGGAATTGGCTGACAAATAACCTTGTGAAAACAGATACCCAAATTTATAGTTAGGTGTAAATTAAAAACAAATCGTCAATTGACTTTAAAATATACTTCCTAGAACTAATGTTTTATTGAAACTATATTTCTTTACTTTCTCTCAAAGTTTCAAAGTGAAGAATGAAAAAAAAGATTAATAGTTTTTAATTTTATTCACTTAAATCAAGTTGTGTAAAGAATAATAAGCTATTTTCCATTGCACCAGTTGTTTTACATCCAAAATATTTACAGCTAGTATTTTTACCTGTATTAAAAGCAGTTTTTCTCTCTCATCATGTTTTTGAAGCCATCTAGCATACCTTTATAAAAAATATCACATTTAAGAAAAGTATTTAAAGGGTATGGGAAGCTAATATCGTTCTTGTAGCATCCATGTAGAAGCTTTAGCTTAATACAATAACATTGACCACTTACATTTTTGTAATCCTATATGTTTTTTTATAGAAAAATTAATAGATTTTCTTTTTTAGCATCAATATTCCTATAAAAATATGTTGCTTAAGGAAGCGTTGTTTAACAAATAATTTTCTTGATTTAGGATGAAAATTAAGAATCGAGGTTATAGAAACTGTACAGCAATATAACGGCTATTTAATAGGGCAATTTCTATTCAGTTTCATTTATTAGATTTATAGGAGATAGATTTTTAATATTTTTACTTTGGTTATAGACTTATTGTTCAAAATATTCTTTATGTCTTTGGTTAATATATTTAAAGGGGGGAGGCGGATGAGACACTTTTTGTAACAACAAAGGAACTCAAGAACAAAAAGAGTTACAGTACTTTTTCCAAAATGCATATAGTATACCATATGAAAAAAAATGTCTAGGAAACCTGACTGTATCCGTACCGTCATTCTTATACTTCCGAAGTGGCGTAAATGATACCTGGCAACACCCCAGCCTAGAGTGGCCTGTGGGGATGGCATAACTTCTGGACACCTGGAAATCATCAGGTGTAGGCATACAGAGTGCGGCACTATGCTTCCCAATCCTAAATAGAATAATATAATCTCATTTAATTATAATATTATCATGTTAGTTTAGGAGGTTTAAAAGCAGGAAAAATAGTTTCATAATATCTCTTACTCTCTACTTTTAACACTTTATTCTATTTTCCTAATCTTCTCATAAATGATCTACGTTTTTTAAAGATAATCTTTAGATACATTTAGGCAGAAAGGAATGGGACATGGGCAAGGGCATGTAAAACACATTGCTTCCAAAAGTTTTTACTAACATTTGATTTTCTCTTATTCGTTTGCTAGCAAACTTGATGTAATTTTATAAAAATCTTGATTGTCTATTAGTGTCCAAATTTTTAAATCATCATTAGAGATGTACTTCAATGGACAGTCCTTTGTCTTTTCCCAGAAGATCCCTACAATTAAGCTTTTTTTCTATAAAAAAAAACGCACCTGTATAAGCCTGAAAATCTTCCAACTTCATAAATATCATGGATCTAAAGGCACGTAACAGCTGATATGTTGAACCTAGACAGACATATCAAAAAATTCAAAACAAAAATCCTTACATAGCCTCTTTAACGTCGGACAAAATTTACAAATAATATTTGTGAATGTGTTAATTGAAATGGGCATTAAAACATGTAATTGAATATTTAGTTGCTTCTTCTCAAAGTGTCTCAACGCATTGAAACCCTCACCCCCATTGTTTCTTATAAAAATCCCTCCTGGGGGCCCTAACGCAGCATAGCCCTTACCTGCGATACCCTAACCCTGAAGGGCTAACCAGTACCCATTAAAACCTAACTGAACCTATTTTGATAGACCAACAAACTAAAAACTACTCTACCCCTTATTTTCTATTTAATTCAAAATAGAGGGAATGAAGAGCTCAACTAGTAACTTTGAGGGAAACCACCAAAATTTGTTACCTATTGTATTAAGACCCGTGGGACCTGAGCTGCTATACCCAGTAGGACCCAGTAACAAGGATAAAGAAAACTCTATCTGGGCACAATCACTTCCCAGCTTCTGAGCTCCTAGTAATAAGAATATTAGGATAATAAGTTATTATACCCAGCAGTCAAAGATACGAGAACAAGAAAACTATTTCTTCTATTAAATTTGCCATTCTTAGCATTTGACGTACAAAGAAAGTTGTGGAATAATTGCACTTCAAAAAATCAGAGGAGTTATGTATCTTAGATCTACAGATAATTAAAGTTCTTTTAGAATAACTAAGCTAAATAATTTATTTTTGCTTTAAAAGTTATTCATTTTTTATACCTATCTTTTTTTGGGGGGGGAGGGGGGAGTACTTTTTTAATTTACAGACATATTTTGTCTTATTTTTATAAAAACCTGAGTTTAGGTAATAAATGCAAATTGCAAAGTAATATTTTACCTGCAGAACCTAGAGGACGGATAAGGCTAGCATGAAGTATAAACTGATGGATAATCTTTTCTGCCAAGGGCCGCAATTCTGCTTCGATAAAATTCTAAATATGTTATATTTGTCAATATATAAAATGAGAGGTTTTTTGTTTTTACTTTAAGATCTCGCTAACCACTTGCTCCCAGAATGGTTTTAGGCTATTTTATTTCTGAATTAGTTTTACTGTCGGTTTTAGGCTATATTTATGCCCTCTTTTGCCACATGAGAAATTTTGAAAAAAAATATAAAAAAATTTGTTGTGCTGCCCACCATAATTTATGTAAAGAAGTTTTTTTTGAGGGGGTCGGGGGTGTCCCGCCCCCCAAGAAAATTGCTTAAAACCACCACAGGACCAGTAATTATTTACTCTGAAGAGTAAAATCCGATCGGTTCAGTGGTTACCGAGATCTTAAGTGACGGACGGACAGACAGACGGATCAAGCTACTTTGTATTATTAGATATCTGAAGATAAAAATATTCTTCTTTGAGTATTAAAAAGAATTTTTACCTTACAAGAGAAGTTTTGTAGAAAATCTTTGGAGATTCTTTCGAGGAATGATTGTAGTTCTTTAATGTATAGGCTTGTGGTTGGCTGTTTTACTTCACCCTCTTGACCGAAGTCCTCCTGATATTACATCATCTTATTATTGATACACATTTTATTGAATAAAACAAATATTCTTTTTAGTAGCAAAGCAACATAATTCACTTGGTATGTCTATCTATTACTAACGATATGGAAAGTAATTTATAGGCTTATCTTTAAGATAAAGAGATTTTTTGTGAAGATTCCAATTAAGAATTAGGTATATAATTTACTTTTCCGTCAGTCTGTCGTTCATGCTTCCAAAAACATAAAGCTTCGTAATTTCCTTGCTTGCATATTCTTTTAATTTTTTATAACCACTGAACATCTGTTATTAGTCCATTTGTCCATCCATGATTTTACTGTGCTCCGCTCCATGTTTCCTCATAAAATGTTTACTTGTAAAATGAATATCAAGGTCAACTACGTATATTAAAAATTACAAAGCAAAAAATCTGAGACAAAGAAATATACATTTATCCTAATATATAAAGTAGAAAGACTATTTTATTTCTAGATTTGAGTCTTGTAATGGTTTCCAGCTATTTTTTAGACCCTTCGAATACAGAGCCTCTACACAATAGGGGCGAAGCAGCTATGTCATAAAGCAAAAAAAAATCGGTCAAATAAAAAAACACACCTTATGAGCGGTTAAGAAGATGGCTTCACTGGCATCCTCAATAGAGGACAAGAGGGGTGCAACAGTAGCCACCATCTGGCCCTTGATATCCTTCCCCTCCTCAAGCAGCACATCAACCTTCTTATTATTAGTGTCACCTACCAGCCTGTTCAAACCATCCTAGAAATTTTGATTTGTTGGAAGAAGTGAAAACAGAAAATTACATTATGTAATATGATAATGTATGTATAAAAGCGAATGGAAGAATTTGGATCTATTGCAGTTCACGGTAAAATGTTTCTGGTAACGATAATCTCCAAAACTCTGTGACCTTTAAAGACTGCTAGCTGCCAAACGGCTGAATGTACATGTCATTCCAGCACACCGTTAAGCGGCAAAAAAGGCCTATAAATTATCGATCTGGAGTAGCTATGATCAAATGATGCACAGGGAAAGCTTCACTGAAAAAAAAACCCGTAAAATAGTTGAAGTTAGCAGTGATTTGGTAAAATCTCATAGAATTACTAAATTATAAAATAAAAACACCTGAAAATCTGCCAAAATATTAACAATCTGAACATTTTGTTTCTGAGCTTCCGTTGGATATGCAACAATCTGGCTAGCATCGGCATCTGCTTTGGCCGCCTAAAAATTCAAGTTAAATTGCGATGATTAGACTAAGCTATAAAATATCAATATACTAGCGGCTACGCCCCAAGAGGCCTCTAACACAAATTTTGGGTGGGGTACTTTCTTCCAGGGGCGATTTATCTTAGGAGGTACCTACCCTTCCACAAAATAGTTATTAAACTTCCCTGGTCCTAACAAAGAATCACTATAAAGAAGATCCATATCGGTCCAGTGGTTACGGAAATCTTAAGCTACAAACACACAGACAGAATGCCATCCTCTTATTTTAATAGGGGGATAAATCCTAATAAAATAATGTAAAGCTTGAAACAAATAAAAAAAAAGTCAGAGTCTTAATCTATGACTTCTAAATAAAGGTCATGGCATAATGTATTCTGAATAGAAACGTTCAATAAACTTGAAATGAAAATTAACTATGAAACTTTCAGGTAAATATGGTTAAATCAAATCCATAGACAAATTCTCTACTAATGAGGCGTGTCAAACCAAATCCGAAAATCCACAATCCGCCCAATTTTTTGGACCCAGAATTCCATTCAAATTGTTAATTTTTATGACTTTTGTAACAATTAAATTTTTTTCTACATAAAAAATTTTGAGAATTGAACTTCACTTTAACGTATACATTTTCTGTAAAACTAACTGTTTTGACAAAACTTATATATAAAATGTAGAAGACAAAAACCCAAAGAGTATTTTATTGAAAAAAAGATGAATCCGCAATCCGCAGATTAATCCGCTTTTGCGGATTTTTGTAAGAATCCGAATCCGACCCAAAAATTTTACAAATTGCCACCCATAATACTAAAAAAATTGTAAAAAGAATGTTAAGTTACTCAAACTCAAAGTAGTAAATGTATCCTTTATCCGGAACCAACCTGTTCACATTTGACACAGAAAAGCTTGATAGTCTTGCCGATGTTCTTTACAGTGGCAACGAAGAGTCTGTCCTCCACAGAGCTCACGTTCAGCTCGTTGTTGATGGTTGTGAAGATACCTGACACCTCCTCATGACTGGGCACTAAGTCTTAATGATTTAAAATATATACCTTTTCTTGTTTTTTTACTTAAACAAAAAAACAAACAAATTATTCCTAGTTTGATTTATGAACTTCAGTACATATAAACAGTTTTTACAAGTCTTTAACATAAAAAAAGCCTGATACAAAATATCTCAAAAATTGGCAAATATAATTAGGTTAGATATTTCAGGTAAGGTTCGTGTAGGGCTTGGAATGTTAAATCAGTTTCATCTTTTAAAGGAATATGTACGATTTACGTTCCTCATGAACAAAATAATAAGCGTTAAAATACAGGAATATTACAGAGCTGGATCTTTAAATGTGTAGTCGTTGCCGTTGCCGCTGCCAGAGTACAGCCACTAAACATAATAGTGATTTTTAAATCAAATTGGCTACGCGTGGCCACGGCTATATGCAATCTTTAAATCACAACCACTTTTTGAATTTTTAGTAAAAATATGAAGAAAAAAATAATAATAATACGTAAAAACTTCAAACATTTAAAAATCCATGTTTTATTGGCGACTGCTACGGCTACGGCAACGGCTACACATTTAACGATCCAGCTCAGGAGTGTGGACAGCGGAGATTCTACACAACTAAATAAAATACTTACTTCCACTGAACATGAGATTAATAGGATCAAACAGCCTTGAAAGTGATCTTGCGAGGTAGGCATGCTCAAACTATCATACAATTGTCCATTTCATTAAAATTAAACAAAACAAAAAATATTGAGGATATATTTGCGATAATGATAAGGTACAAAACAATAGTTTTCTATTTCAATTTGTTATTTCTCAAAGTGCCTTATTGAAAACAATCCCACCTCACTACTTTTGAAATAAATAGAAAATAAGGGGTGGAGTTACTTTCGTTTGTTTGTTTATTACTTTACATCAGGACCAACTCATGTAATATATAAGCCACGCAGGGTTAGAGCCCCCCACAAAGGAGGGTACAGGAAAAGGAAAAAACACACCGTTATTTTTTATTTAATTCAAAAATAAAAAGGGGAGAGTTTCAGTGCTATACGGCACTTTGGGGGAAAGCATCTTTTTTTGTCCTTTAATATTCGACCTTATTGATTGGACAATTTCCTGTTCCAAACTTAATCTGAGGTTACTGCACATCTCCTGGATTTGGAAAGGATCCTTGATCTTCACGGATTCATCCATAATCAAACCTAGACAATTAAAAATGAACTTGATCTATTATACCTTTTTGGAAAAAGTAGCATTATAAAAACACTAAAGTAAAATAATAGAGGGGGAAAAAGGGATTGTATATCTGCCCCCCCCCCCCCCCCCCGTGGACTATTTGCCGACTTTCAATTGAATCTTTGAATCTCAGCCAACAGCGTCGCTAATATTAACAGAGCCATGTCACTACAAAAGAGCAGAAAGCAATTTGCTAGCAGAAAAAGGGTTCCTAACAGGGGCATCCAGGTAGTTGTCTGGTTATACATCTATATTCATAGATTTATTTATTTACCTGTTGTGTTAACTTGAACAGCCATAAGTTTAAGCTTGCTCCAGGTATCCAGAAACAATCGTAGCAGCTTCGGATATTCACCTTCCAATGCCTTAAAATCAGAACTTTTTTTAAAGTGAATATAGTATTTTATTTATTAATATTATCAAATAGGTTTTAAGTTAAGTGTTAAATATACCCACTAGAACTAACAATCAAGAAATTCAACCTAGGTTTTTATTTATGTTGTTGTCGACAATTCTTTTTCACGATTGAGAACAAAGATTATAACCGGACGGTTTGATTTCCTTGGAGAATTCCCAGCCCCAATTTTGCATTGGGAATTTGAAATCAGCTAATAGCGTCGAAAATATTGACGCATAAAAGTCACTACAAGACCAAAAAGCAATAGGCTACCAGACGAAACGGGTCTCAACCACTATGGACAGGTGGTTGTCTGGAATATACATATATACTTATACATTGATTCACATGATTTCAAATGTAAAAATAAATGTCAAGGGATCTGCTAAGAATAAAATAATTTTACACCTGCTTGATAAAATTAGATTTTGCAGAGCTATCCACTAGAACATCTTTGAGAATCTTGGTTAGCTTACACCAGGACTGGTCTACCAGGCTAGCGTCATGACCGTCCTGAACAGATTTTAAGCTACTATTACACAGTAGAGGCAGTAATTCTGCAATTTGATTCCAAATGTGAAATTGTTTAAAACTTGGATATTTTGTTGTACGCCACTTGGCGTTAAACTTGTTTTGATCTGTAACTAAAAGGAAGTGGGTATTAAGAGGGGAAAATAAGGTAGTGGGTTGTGGGGAAAATTTAATGGATAAAAAATATGTTGAATCTCTTGTGAGAACTGATCAATTTTATGTTATTACCTAGGTACCTATGATGTGATCAAAGACCAAATGTGTGCAATAGAAGTTAGCAGAAGAAGACATGATCAATGACCAAATAATGGATTCTTCTGATAACAGTGATCACTGACCAAAATTAATATTTGTCAAATATATATTTTATCCATGTATTTACTTATTGTTTTATGTCTTATCAATTCCAGAGAGTGATTACCAGTACATCTCTGGGGTTTTATTTTATGCTCACACTAATGCTATTTTGTGTATTTTAGAGAGGAATGAAATGACTGGTTTCAGCTAGACCTAAAGTTACATTGTGTGTGCACACGCGGTGAGTCACACCAGTTTTATAGAACTTCTCAATGGTACCAGAGTTTTTGGCAACATTTGAAAAGATCTACGACTCAATGTAACGAAAAAATCTAGCTTAAACTTGTTAAACTCTCTACAAATAAACTGAATAATAACTGTGTCATAACAACTGACGTTAACAAAAGACCAAAGCTGGAATAAAGCATAAAAACCCCGGGGATAAAAATGGGAAGTAACGGGCGGAATGATTTTGACGGGGTCAATAATCAGAGAGATTTAAATGGTGTAAACGAGACTGCAGGCGGAGCAGTAGGAGGCGGGGACGACAGACAAGTCCTAAACAACAGACCAAATCATGTAGATGGACTAAATGACGACGGTATTAGCGATGCGACTAATAAAAGACCAAATCATGTTAATACATCTAATGATAACGGTAACGGCGGTTCTGACAAAAGAACAAATAATGGCGTATTTAGCGGAGATCTTGAGAGATCTAAGGGCGTGCCCGAGGGGGCAAACACAGAAGCGAATAAAAGACCAAAAGATGGGTCAGGCGGACCAAACAGCGAATTTCTTAATGAAAGAATAAATTATGGTATTGGAGGCGGAGCAGAAAATGGTTTTCTTTCTTACAGGGAAGACAATATCAATAGTAGCAACAACAACAATAATTTTTACAACGATCGCGATAACAATAGACCAAATATGGACAGATTTTTTAATAATCCCTATAACAGGGAAGACAACATCAGAAGTGGCGCATACAATAGTAACAGACCAAATAATGGGGGGTACAACAACGATTATTACAGTTCTCGCAACAACAGGGATGCCGAATTTACAAATAACGTTGAAAATCGAAGCGGATACAATTATAATAGATCAAATAATGGTATGCACAATAACGATCCCTACAATGTCCGTAATAACAGGGATGCCGACATCACAAGTAGCACATATCAAAGACCAAATAATGGAATTTATGGGGGAATGAATAACAGGGATGACAACAATACAAGTAGCGAATATAATAGACCAAAAAATGGTGATTATTATGGCGGGGCTAGGCCAAGAACAAACAATGATACTGACAGACAAAGACCAAGACTCAGTATATTTGAAGACATTCCCAGACAGAGACAATTTATATTTGAGGATGACCCAAGGCAGGGAAACAGATTGTTCGAGAATAGACAAGATTACTATAGAGGGGAAGGAAGAAATACAATACCCACCCCTCTCCTACATGAATTTCGCGAATTTTCCACCTGGGAATCCTGTGTTTTAGCATGGCAACAAACTACAGAGTTGCCGCGCTACAAGCAAGGATATGTTCTTGCAAATGACTTACCAAAAGACTCCGACAGATATGGTAATTCTCTGAGGGAAGATTTATTTAAAGCTTGTCCACCCCATACACTAATTAACAATGATAATGGTGTCGAGCTCGTGTTAAAATTTCTTAGAACCCGCTTCTATGTAGATGAAGAAAAAGAAATATTTGAAGTGAAACGTCAAATGTCTCAAATAAAACGGAAAAGCGGGCAAAATATAAATCAATTCATTATCCAATTTGATAATCTACATGAAAAGGCCAAACAACTAGGGATAGAAATACAAAACGATCGCCTTTTAGCACTAACACTATTTGAATGTGCAAACCTTGATCCAACAGAAGAAACAGTAGTGAGGGGCATAGTGCAATTTCTAACAAAAGACGGAAAACGTTATGAAACCGTAAAACGAAAATTACGCGACGTATGCAGCAGATTGAATGAAAAACAAAATAAAAATAATGAAGATACATTTTTTACACAAAGCTCGAATGCGGAAGACGACATTCAGAATAACGTTGATCAAATATACCTAGCCAAAGGATGGTTGCCACCTAAACAACAACAAGGGGGCCAAAATCGCAATTTTAGACAAAACGCGCAAAACAGATCAAACTATGGACAGAATAATAGCAACAATGGCAGATCAAATACAATGATAAAACCAAGAACAAAAAATCCCATAGGAGCAGATGGTAAGCCTATGAAATGTCACATTTGTGGTTCCACTATGCACTTTGTAAAACAGTGTCCAGATACATATGAAAACATAAGAAAAGTAGGTAAAACAAAAAGATACAAAAGTGTGATGATAGTTACTGAAGCTGGAGAAGAAAAAGAAATTCTTAAAGAATGCTCAGATTCAGAGACAGAAAAGACAGAAATTGAAAATGTACATTGTACTGTACTATGTTCTGACAATAAAGAAGAAATGAGCAACTTCACCGCTGAAGCACTGAACATGGCTGCGCTTGACACTTGTTGCACGTCAAGTGTTGCTGGAGAAAAATGGCTAAGGATTTACCTGGAATCACTACCCAAAGAAATGAAACAGAAAGTAAAAGGACCAACACAGAGTACTAAACAGTTCATCTTTGGTAATCAAGGGAAATTAAAATCCACGGCAAAATACACTATTCCTACAAAAATTGGAGGCTGTGACAATGAAATTACCTTGGATATCATCAAGTCAGACATTCCACTACTGCTTTCAAAAAGTGAAATGAAAAAGCTGGGAATAACACTAAACATGAAAGATGACAGTGGTACAATCAATGGAAAACCACTTGTTCTGGCTACTACTGCAGCAGGTCATTACATAGTTGACCTTCTACAAGAAAGTGAAATGCTTGAAGCAGTAAATATTGCTGAACTTGAAATTGACAATGAAACAGAACAAAGCAAGGCTTTGTCCAAACTGCATAAACAGTTTGGACATAGACCTAAGAAAGTATTTGTCACCATCTTGAAGGAGGCTGGAAAATGGAATGAAAAATTCTCTCCAATGATAGACAAGATCATGGAAAAATGTGAAGGCTGCCTGTTAAGGCGCAGAACTCCAGACAGACCAGCTGTAGCTCCACCAATGTCAAATGACTTCGGACAAATACTCACTTTGGATCTGAAAGTCTGGGACATGAACAAAGGAATATACATTATGTATATGATTGATCAATTCACCAGATTCCAAGTTGCCTCAGTTATAAGAAGTAAAGAACCAAGAGAGATAGTAAAGACTCTTCTTTTAAAATGGCTGCCCATTTTTGGTAGAGTAGAAAAGATTCTATCAGACAATGGCACAGAATTCTGCAATGAGGAAATGAGAGAAGTTGCAAGTGCTCTGAACATACAACTTCTTACAACGGGTGCCAATAGCCCTTGGCAAAACCCCATAAATGAGAGAAATCATGGTATCACAGACTCCATTGTAAAAGCAACACTGAGAGACTATCCAAAAATGAGCCTAGAGGTAGCACTGGCATGGGCAATAACAGCTGTCAACTCCATGTCAAATGTCAGAGGATTCTCTCCGTATCAACTTGTTTTTGGCAGACAGATCAAACTTCCCAACATTTTGGATGATCCCCCACCTGCTTGGGAAGAACCAACAAAGAGCAAATCTCTTTTAGAAACTCTAGATGCTCTACATAAAGCAAGAACTGAATATACAAAGGCAGAAAGATGCGAGAGAATAAGAAAAGCACTTAAAGCTAAGATCAGGATAGCTGACACTATATACGAAAATGGAGACATAGTCTATTTCAAAAAGGAGGGAGAAGAATCTTGGAAAGGTCCTGCTAAGGTTGTATTCCAGGATAGCAAAGTCATATTCATAAGAGTGGGTAGTACATACTATAGAGTCAGTGCCAACAGACTAATAAAAGCAGGAGATGAGCTAGCAAAAGACATACTAAAGAAAGAAGAGAATGAAAATACCAACAACAATGAAGGCAATGATGATGAAAATGAAATAGACAATGAAGAGGTAACAACTAACAAAGAGCCTCACACAAGAAGTAGACAGAGAGAGATTGATCAGATGCTGAACGATCAAGAACAGACAAGCAGCAGAACACTCAACAAAAGCTCATTCTCTACAGTATATCATGAAGACAACAACCTAGATGATATTGATGAAGTAAACAAAGAACAACAAGAACCGCCAGCAACAACAATACCATACAAATCCACAATATTTGAACACCAGGAAAATGAAAAAGCTAGTGAAGAATCAATCAACACTCAAGAATCAACTAAAAATCATGTTGATGACCATGAACATAATGAAAAAGTTACTGAAGACAAAACCTCTGAAAAGGACAGTACAAAAATTCCACTGCACAACTCAAAAGGAAGAAAAAGAAGAAAAGTAAGTCAGAAGCCAACACCCTGTTTCAATGAAGATGGCACACTACAAAATGCAATGAACGTGCTGAAAAGAAATGACCGGATTGAAATCTTGGAGAAAGGAAAATGGGAAAAAGGAAAGATTCTCAGTCATGGAGGTAAAGTTGGAGGAAGAAACGCAGGATGGTTTAACATAGAACTGGATAATGGTGAAGTGTTTCATGATGAAGTTACAAAAAGAGACATCAGGTACGAAACAGAGGCTGAACAGGTAGTCGAAGATGACGAAGTACTAACCGTAATAAAACTGGATAATGGCAAAAGCTTAAAATTCAATGACATAGACAAGCAAAAGATCAGGATAGAAGCAGAAGAAGAAACTGCGATTATTATGATTTGTGAAGAGATCCTAGCAGTTATGGTACCGAAAGAGAAAAGAAATTCTCCAGAATGCTTGCAAGCCAAGTTTGAGGAACTGAACAAACTGATTGCTTTTGATACATATAAAATAGTAGAAGACAAAGGACAAGACAGGATAACAACTACCTGGGTTCTGACTGAAAAAGGAAATGATATAAGAGCAAGACTCACCGCACGAGGGTTTCAAGAGGATACAGATTTTCCCACAGACAGTCCAACAGTACAAAAAGCATCAATAAGACTGTTAGCAGCAATTGCAGCTGCCAATAAATGGACCATACACACAACTGATATTTCCTCAGCTTTCCTTCAAGGCAGCCAGATGGATAGAGATGTCTTTGTTGAACCTCCAAAAGAAGCAAATCAGAAAGGTAAGCTATGGAAATTGCTAAAATGTTTATATGGCCTGAAAGATGCTAGCCGCAAATGGTATATGAGAATTCTGGCTAAGCTGAAAGAACTAGGATTCAAGAAATCCCCACTGGACAAAGGTATGTTCTATTTGATCAAAGATGGCAATCTGATTGGTATGGTAGGTATACATGTGGATGACTTTTTCTATGCAGGAAACAAAGAATTCATGGAAAAGATCATGCCAGAAGTACTGAATATCTTCAAAGTTGGCAAATCAGAATCAACAGAATTCATGTACACTGGTTTCCACTTCAAACAAGATAGCACAGGTATAACCATAGATCAAGACAAATACATCGATTCAGCAAACATTCCTGATGTAAATGCAAAGAACATCAAAGACAAAGACAGAGACATGACACAAGAGGAGCTGACCATGTTGAGACAGATCACTGGAGTTTTGAACTGGACAGTAAGGGCTACAAGACCAGACCTAGCCTTTGACTGCGTGGATTTGTCAACTAACTTCAAAGGTGGACCTTTGAGTGAATTGGTCAAAGCACAAAAATGTGCGATACGAATGAAGAAAGATAAAGTTGCAGTCAGAATCTCAGATCTGGAGAACCTGAATGACTGTCAGATCTGGATGTTCTCAGATGCAGCTTTCCGGAATCTGAACAAAAACACTGACAGCTGTGGTGGTTTTGTGATTTTCTTAGTGAACATTAAGAATGGAAAATCTGCAGTCATTGAATGGAAGGCCAATAAGCTAAGGAGAAAAGTACACAGCACATTAGGAGCTGAAGCACAAGTACTTTCGCTTGGAATTGATGCAGCGCTGGGAGTTAAAACTCAGATCAAAGAAATGACTAATGGCAAAGTTGACCTAAAAGTCAGAGCTATTACAGATAATGAATCTACCAGAGCTGCCATCTACTCAGAATCCGAAGTTCAAGAAAGAATGCTGAGAGCAGATATTGCCATTCTGAAAGATATGATTGAAGAGGGAAGAATTCTGGAGGTACGCTGGGTAGCTGGGAAAGATATGCTAGCTGACGTTCTCACCAAGCGTGGAGTCAACAAGGCCGCTCTGTTAGACGTCATCCAGAATGGTAAGATGCCACAAAGACTTCTGGATTTAATTCTGTATTAATTCCAGAACATCAAATCATGTAAATATGTACAAAAATAAAATAATCAAAGTTTCAGAACTTTGGCCATCAATAAACAAAAAGATGGCAACACCATCCGATAAGAACAAGCGATCCCGTAAATTTTGAAAGCCAACAACACACATTTAGCGATCCCGGAAAAGAATCGTATACGCGGCATTCAGTGCAAATGCGTGATTAATCTGCCAAACCAAACGCCGCAACACATAAATCAACATTTGAAGAAAAATTTCTGCCCAATATACTACGAAATTGTTTCAAAAGATCAAATTATGGAATTTTTTTCTTCATTTTATTGAGTACTTACGAAGCACGTACGGAACCAAAAAGTTTTAACAAGTGACACATCAAAAACCATTTTTTATTGTAGTCCATCAACCTTCTTATAATCTGTCAACAAAGCCCTGTTTTTCTTCGAAGCATTATTTCTGCAATTATAAATGATCAAAATATGGATTTAGTTCATCAGTTTACAAGTTTTCAACACCCCACAAATCATGTTTCCAATTATTTCCAACGTCTCCCTTATATTTTTTTCTCATCGTTAGCAAAAGATCAAATTATGGCATTTATTAATGGATGTTTTCTTCATTTCAGACAAATTTTTCAAGTGCAATAATCATGAGCCGTGTGCAAGACATCGTTTTCGGCTGGTTTTCTATGCCTGAGAGGGTGTGGGATGAAAAGCTGACCAGAATCCGATGGATTTCCCTCCGTAATTATGATATGGAAACCGTCACAGATATCATTATTGATTCCATCCGTGACCAAACACAAGCAAAGAACATAATAATCGCTGCCTACCAGCGTTGGGCAGGAATTGTCGAGAAGTCCAAGCTGACCAAATGCTTTGACAAGATCATTAAGGAAGTCGAGAAGCAGGAGAAGAACAAAGTTGTGTTCAGCTCGACCATGTTCTTACCCAACAGCTCCTCCGTCTGGCCGCAAGTTGGAGCGCTTAATGATGAGATCAGGTGGTGTAATGAGAGGTTGAGAATGCCGCCTGTCAGCCTTCACAAAATGGGCATGACCACTATCTCCGAATATGACAAGACCCTGAGGGTCAGAGGCTGCTCATTTGTCGAGTTCCAGACGGGACTTGGCTTCGGCCATAATCCCAGTTTTGAAGGATGTATAAAGATCAAGAGCTACCTGCTAAACGCATTTGACAACACTTTTTCACCAAGAGCTTATCAGGGAAGATCAAGATTCGTTAGGGTAAAAATTCCCCCACCACTAATTGAGACAGAGGGCTACAGGTACAATGCGTTTTACCGCCAAGAATTGGAGGACAGAAATTTGACGGGCAGACCAGCATCAACAGGTGGTGCCAGAAGACATCATCTTACCTGGAGTGAGAGAAGACCTGAAGGATGGCCAAGATGGGATATCTACAAAAGAAACCCCTGCTGGACCAAGGTTGAGAGGGAGAGGGCCATGAACGATTGGATTGAAGAACTAAGCAGGACTGATGAGAGGCCAGTCTGGGGGAACCAAGACCAAGAGGCGGTGGCCGTTGCTGTAGAACAAGCTGACCAAGTTGATGCTGCTGAAGAGCAGGCTGCTCCAATTGAGATTGAGGAAGAAGTTGCCGCCGAAGAGGAAGAAGTTGATTTGATCGTTTTTTCTGATGATGAACAGGAGCCCAATCATGATGTTCAAAATGATAATGAGGTGGAGAAGGTTGCTCAAGATTTTGCTAGAGCTGACATCAGAGAAGATCTAACAGTCACAATAGAAAATGGAGACGAAACAGATTGTAATGATATTGAAGTTATCACTGTGTCTGATGACGATGATCCCTCTGATGACCACAGAAGATATGATCAAATTAATGAACAGTTGGTCAAGGAATACAGAAAGGAATTGTCCAATAAGAATGTCCTGATCAAACAGCAAAAGACTGCAACAAAGCAATGGAAAGGACTGGCACACAGGAATGGAGAAGAGAATCAAGCCCTGACGAAAGACAATGACTATTATAAGCGCAGGATCAGGACTCTAGAGAAACAGCTGGAACGTGTCTCTGAGCAGTACAGCTATCTTAAGGGGATGTATGAACAAGGTGGAAGGAAGAACAAGATCAACGGGCGCAAGTTTGTCAAGCCAGAGGATTTCCTGGCCAAGAAAAAGTAAATGACCAAAGATCTCAAATCGTGTTCTGCTAATTGTGTAAAAGACCAAAGATCAATCAGTTCTCCGGGTAAAAGACCAAAAGATCTAAAGAGACAATCTGTTTATAATTAATGTGAGAACTGATCAATTTTATGTTATTACCTAGGTACCTATGATGTGATCAAAGACCAAATGTGTGCAATAGAAGTTAGCAGAAGAAGACATGATCAATGACCAAATAATGGATTCTTCTGATAACAGTGATCACTGACCAAAATTAATATTTGTCAAATATATATTTTATCCATGTATTTACTTATTGTTTTATGTCTTATCAATTCCAGAGAGTGATTACCAGTACATCTCTGGGGTTTTATTTTATGCTCACACTAATGCTATTTTGTGTATTTTAGAGAGGAATGAAATGACTGGTTTCAGCTAGACCTAAAGTTACATTGTGTGTGCACACGCGGTGAGTCACACCAGTTTTATAGTATAGGTAGATTCAAATTTGTTTTTCTTTTATTAAGGATCAGAAGGGACCAGGATTCTGACAAACAATAAATCTGTCAACCAACTTCATTTATTTTCTCCTCTTAAATCAAGCACTTTTGTTTAATTTGCAATTTTTAATTAGGAAATTTTCTAGGTTAAAATTGAGAGATAAAAAAGCATTCTAAAAAATAAAATTATAGCTAAAATTGTAGCCCTCGGTAAATAATAAAGCTAACTTACTAAAGCTAGAGCAGAAATATAAGGAAGATGTGTATTTGGATCTTGTTTCTTTGCTAACAACTTCTGTAACTGTAATACACGTGACATACTGGAATGCAGAAGGTCTAAAACCTATGAAAAGGCTTCAATTAGAAAACATGTCGAAAAGTAGAATAGGACATAAAAAAATGTAAATTTTCATGAATCAGAATAAATCACTGAAAATAACATAATTATTTTAAGCAATTTAGGTTCTAATATATTTTATAATCAACAAAACGATACAATCATTGTAATGAAGGAGTGACATTATTAAGAATATAACATTGTAATACGATAACTGCGTTATTTGAAAATGCAAATTTCTTTAAATATAAGCCAATAATAATGTGTTTTTTTAGGAATAAGATAGGATA
The DNA here is from genome assembly GCF_053477335.1 of Acartia tonsa. Taxonomy (NCBI): domain Eukaryota; kingdom Metazoa; phylum Arthropoda; class Copepoda; order Calanoida; family Acartiidae; genus Acartia; species Acartia tonsa. Next base: position 8,643,483 of record NC_137261.1, on the reverse strand, counting down.
AATGAGTATAGGAATTTTTAAACTTGTAAAATTACAAAGCAAAAAGGAAAAAATAGAACAGAGTAAAATAGTATGATTACCTGATCAAGGTTAGTCCATAAAGTTGCTCTGAAGGCAGCCTTGTTGCTGGGAGCCGGACCTGTTGCCTTTCCAGGTCCGTAACCAGCTGTCTTGCCAGTCCTGCTGCTACCCTTTCCAGCCTCCTCAGCCTGAGCTGTTACTTTCCTATTAATTTGAAATAGTAAAAACACAAAACAAATTAAGATTAGTAGCCAAAAGAAAAATTAATCTTTACCGTCTAATGCCGTCCTTCAGTAAGACCAACAAATGTGCAATTTATATTCGTAAAAGTTATTGAAAGTTTTCTAGCATGAATAAAAAACATACTATTATATATAATATATATGTAATTCATATAGTAATCAACAACAGAATGTTGGATTCCGTTAAAATTAAAGTCATACTGGCAAGTGGAATACAAGTCGTATTTAAAAGTTATATATAACAATTAACAAAAGTCTGAATTTCATGTCTTAATTCATGGTATCATAGACAGCTTTCAACGGTTACTAAAATCAAAAATTATAAAATTATTTTGTGATTTTTATTTTTTAATTTGTCGAAATTAATCGGTTTTGAAGCCAACTCGAACAACTACTTAAAAGGTGGAAACTTAAAATTCTTTAAATTTTATGTTGTACAAATGTAGAAATTTTAGAAATAGGGTAGCAAATAGAAATATAATAGGGTAAAACAATGGGATTATTTATTACATGTTTCACCCCAATTTACTTATGCTACATAATTATATAATTTAAGACTTCTTGTTTCTTACCTGATATCTAACAAGTCAGTGGATTGAGCTTTAAATTTTGAATGGACGCTGTCCAATAGTTTGTTCAATGTTTCTGGCAGGATTCCAAGATTATAGAACACCTATATTTAATAGATTTTTATTGAAAGTTATCTATACCTAGTTATTAGTCAATTGATGTTCAAACTACAGCCTCTCTAAAAGTCAAATATAGTAAGCAGTGCAGATTTTAAAATTTTTGAAATTAAATTCTTAAATTTTAGAGGGTATCTTTAAATCTAATAGTAAGCAGTGATTGGTTGATAAACATTAAACTTTTATATGCTTCATACTTAACCTTATCTGTTATTGGTTATTCAAATTGTGCAAAAAGGCTATTATTGGTTACCTGTAGACCAGTGCCCAGCTGTGATTGGTTACCAGATTCCATGCCTCGTTGCAACAATGATTCTCCCTGCCGTTCAACTTCACTCCTCCAAGAATACATACGACGAACCTTAAAAATTTAACACACACTTTAAATATCTTAAAGGTAAAATCTAGAAAACAATAACGGTAATGACCAACCAAACCAGATCGGTATAAAATGAACAACCTACCTCTCCTTCAACAACTTCAAGACCAGAAAGATCACCTTCTACAAGCTCACCAAGCTCAGCAAGACCAGAGGCAGCCTTGTCACAATAATCCATATTCAAATCAAATGAACATAAAATATTTTGTGTCAATTAATGAAATCAACAAGGACAACTAAGTTGAGCTCTGCAATAAAACGAGAAAGTCAACTGTTTATAGACTAAAGTAAAAGAATAGAGGGGACAGGGCGGGATCCTGACCCAATTTTGTATTGGGTATTTGAAATCAGCTAATAGCTTTGAAAATATAAACACAACCAGGCCCCTACAAAAGAAAAAAAAACAATTTGCCACCACATGGGCCAGGTAGTTTCTGGGTTATACATATATATACATATACATTTATTGTTAATAGAAAAGGCAAAGGTGAATATTCTTAATGTGAGAGCAAGGGAAAAACTCAACAATTTTAAATCTATAAACATGTCGAGGGACAAAGATAGAACGAAAGGTTTGCTGTATAATAAAATGGATTATTATGCCTTTGCAAGATCAAGATCAGCTGACCCACCAAGTTGAGCTGACAGCCGTTTTGACAGCTGAAGAATTCTAACTACCCGTCTAAAAGCATAAGTGAATGATAAATAATTCTTAACAAAGTTTATGATGATTTCTTAAAGAAACCAAAGGCAGATTTTAAACATGAATTAGAAATATAAAGTATGCTGACCTTAGTATGTCTGCTGTTTGTTGTAGCCTATGTAAGCTCTGGGTTCCCTGGCTAATTTTAGTGTAGGGATCCACAACTCTGGCCCGTAATCTGTCACTGCTTAACTCAAGACTTTCTAAAACAATTACAAAGAAATTCAGCGTTGCGGAGCCGTTTGATTTTGGTGCGGCTCCGGCTCCGACCTAAAATCAAGAAAAACTCAACATAATTTTTCCCCGGCCACGTCTATTTTTTACTTTTAAAGGTTTTAAAAGTTCAATTTCTGATAAAATGGACTTGAAAAACTTAAATGGGGCATTTGCACATGACAAAATAGAGTTACCAAATCATAATTAATAAAAAATCTATTTTTTTTAGCTAACTCGGAGCCAGAGCCTATTTTGAACGAAAATTACGGCTCCAGCTAAATATAGCAGCTCCACGGCTCCCGGCTCCGGCTCCACAACGCTGCAAAGAATTTATAAAAAGTAGTCTAAAATTGTTGGATGATTCTTGGCTTAATATTTAAGCTAACATCATATCAAACCATAGGCGCTGAAGTATACCCAATGCTGCTTAGTAATACATGCGAAAAGAATAGTAGTGTAAAATATAAATCATGATAACAAGAAATTAATAAATTGTAATTCCAGTCAAGTAAACCAAATTGTAAGCAAAACTAGCACCTTAAATAGCTCCGCTAGTAATGACTTTATTTGCAAAGTAGTGGTACTTTATAAACTGCATTACCTATATGAGTGGCCATAACTGCCAGACTTTTCTCCAGCTGTGAGTTGGACACCGCTCTTGAGAGCAGGTCATTATAATGGGCGGACACATGGGTCTGAATTGTGCAATCCAGTTCTGTCAGAGAGTGGCCAAGTCTTTGCATCTGAAATAATAGTTTATAAATATGCTGTAAATATCTGTCCAGTATGGCCTCGAATAGTATCCGCTGGATTAAAAATGGCAATACTGAAAAATCATGTATAAGATCGTATTACAAACAACTGTCAAAGAAAATTTTTTAAAATCTTAAAATTAATAGGTACCAGTTTTGTTATCACGGGCCTTCGTCCCCTGGGTCAAGGAAAACTGGTTTAATTTGAACTTGGATTTGAAACAAAAATACCTCAAAAAATTATCACTTACCTCCTCGCTGATGTTCCCTTGTTGAAGTATTTGTGTTGCATGTTTTTCTACATTAAATTCAGTTGCCATGTATGGTACCATATATTCCTAAAAATAAATGATATTGTAAGTTCTTTATGCATGAAAAAGTCCCCCACCTGCGTTTTCTGGTTTTGAGAGACATAATTATAGGCTTTTAGTTTTAAGCTAAAAAATGTATTTCAGGTGATATTAAAATATCACTTGGTATTAAAAGATTAAATAAGATTTTGTGCTATTCATTAGAATATTATATTAATACAGATTAAACATGTGGCCTATTTCAAACCATGTACCAATCAGTACGCTCGCTACTAGTTCAAGTTGCTTATCCTCTATCCTTTAGGAGAGGGCGAAGGAGGTCAGGAAAATAACATAAAACACCCAAAGACATACATAGATCTTATAAAGCTTCTTTAATAAGAGCAATCAATTCGGAACAGCAGTTTCCAGGTACAGCTTTAGCTAAAAAGAAACAAAGTTTACTTAAAGGATAAGGGAAATGAAAAATGAAGTACCTGAGGTTCCCAGCCTGCAGCTTCCTCTACTCCGCTTTCCTCATCTTTCTCCTTGTTTTCTCCCTCAACAACCTTACACCAAAACTTAAAGTTTAATCATATTCAACAAACAGGATTTTTTCACGACGACTAAATTAAAATATTTTCAAAATCTTTGATAGGTATTAATTCTGTAAAAACAATGTTAAAAATAAAAGCTAATTGTGAAGTTTTAATACTGCAGCGTATGTATGGGGGATAATTGTTGAGTGACCGTCGTCAGATTGCGGACATGCCTAGTTCGATTAACAGCGCTATCAGAAGGTCAAATTAAAATCATTTAAACATTAATTCCTTGTCATTTTCTTTAACTGTTGTGTTGGGTGACATTTTTATAAATTTTTCTGAATCAAATAATAGCAATTTATTTGGATTGAAATAAAGATTTAATGTGTAAACATTGTTCAACAATTTATCTTCTCAGGAAAGCTTTAATTCAAGCTTCATCAATCTAAATTAATAATCTCTAATTTCCAAATAAAGTTAACAATGAAACTTAAATACATAGTGATAACAATGCAGTAGTACGAGAGATGAGAAAATTATAAAATCAAATCGTAATTTTATTACTTTGGTGTAATTCAAGTTTATTAATACATTAACAATTAAACGTTGGATTTTTTTAACCATTTAAATTGCAAATATATTAATTTCTTAAAGGGAACTATCCACGAACAAGAGCAAGTGATTCTAAGCACCTTCCAGCATTGATCCATAGTATTTTTTTTAGTGAATACACTAGGTTTATTTTTAATATTTGGTTTATCGACTAAAAATTATGATTCGACATGGTTTTATATGGAAAAAACTTTGAAATGTTAAGCATTTATTGGTGCAATATCATCAAATGTTTTGATGGGTTCAAACTGTTGTTTAAAAGCCTTGACATAAAAGTATATTATTTTGATTAAAAATGTATATTTAGAAAAGGGTTGGAAACTTGTAATCTTGTTTAATTAATTTGATGCTTTTCTGTCGTGTTATTTTATTTTGTCCTTAGAACTCAACAAAGCATTTGATGATATTGCATCAAAATATGCTTTACATTTCAAAGTTTTTTCATATAAAACCATGGTAAAACATAACTTTTTAGTCGATAAACCAAATATTAAACATAAACCTAGTATAGTATATTTATTTTAAAAAATACTATGGATCAATGCTGGAAGGTGCTTAGAATCACTTGCTCTTGTTCGTGGATAGTTCCCTTTTGTCGAAAACTATTTAATTTCAAAAGCGAATAGAACATTTTGAATATGACCTAACGCTAACAATAGCGAATATTTTTATTTGACTAACGATATGAAATCACAATAACTTGACAAGAATCCAATTTCTTTAGTTTTAAGTCGATATTAACTTGATAAAAATTAATTATCATTACTCTAACTTCAAAATTGTTTATATAACTAATAAATACAACTTTGACCAATAATAATTTCACTAAAATAACAAAATGTAAAGTTAGGATAGATAGGTCATTTCAACGATTAAGATTACTTCTCACTTCCTACCCAACTTTTTGATGTATGTTTTTTCTTCAAATAATTCCTAAAAATAAGGAACAAAAATGTAAACCCAACAAAAAATGTCATTTTTAAAAGGATTTAAATTGAATGAAACGACCAAATGTATATCCTCCATTAAGTTACGGAATCATCTTAGCCATAATTTCAATCTCAGTGCATCAACCCCATTGAGGTAGTATCTGATAATTATTTCATTCATTATTTTCATAAAAACATTTCTCAAGTAAAATTATCAGTAAAGGTTAGGTAAGAAATATTATAAGAAACGATAAAATTATCACTAATTCTATTGTAACAACCGCAGCTTTTCCAATCCAACAATTTTCAGTCTTTTACTGAGAATATCACAAGGTATTCTAATAATTCATACAGTGTGTTTTTTTTATGAGAACTTTTTTGAAAGCATTTTTACCCCACTTATAGTTATCAGAATTTAATGATTAACAGCTTATTTTCTTCGTTTTTATAACCATTTTTAGAACATCAAAAAAATATTTCAGTTTTTATTTAAAAAGTACAGTAAAATCAAAAATTCAAAACTTAGGTGTCAACATCTAAAAAAGATTTTAGCGCATTTTTCTTAAGCTCAAATCTTCTACCCTTTGCGAGAATAAAATTGGATTTTCAGTAGTACACTTTGGGGGGCCAGTACTCCCTCCCTGGTTGAGATATGGCCTTCAAACTTTAATATGTTCTAGTACATGTCCCCAATAGTATCTGTATCATTTTTTAACTCTTTATCTCAACTTTGAAGCGTTTTGCAGCCATTCTTGCAAAGGGTAGAAGATTTGAGCATGAGAAAAATGCGCTAAAACCATTTTTAGATGTTGACACCTAGGTTTTGAAATTTTATTTTACTCTACTTTTTTAATAAAAACTGAAATATTTTTTTGATGTTCAATAAATGGTTATAAAAAACGAAGAAAATACGCCATTAATCATTAAATTCTGATAAATATAAGTGGGGTAAAATTGTTTTCAAAAAAGTTCTCATAAAAAAAACACACTGTATATCATTATTGTTTTACAGTCAACTTTTTTTGCTTGGCTACTTTAAAACAAATTTTCTCAATTTAAAGAATAGTTATTTCTGGCATCATATTATAAACAGCTTTCCGCGGATATAAAATGTACAATTATTAGATTAAAACCAGTCTTTTTAGCCCGGAGATGCCAAAGGTTCGGCCTAAAAGTTTTTTATTCGTAGAAAACTGAAAAAATACGATGCTAGACATTTTTTTTCGTTTGGATGAGAACCGGTTATAATCCACCGGATATTAATCGATTTCGAATAAATAAGAGAAAGTATTTTCCTTATCATTTAAAAATTGTTTAATCTTAATGAATAATTTCCTGAAAAGTCGTTTATCCCTCAAGAAGCCCAGCCTCTCGTAGAGCATTAGTGCCGCGGTGTTGGTGACCTCTGTCTCCAGCACCACCTCATCCGCCTCGTCACAGATCATAGCCTAGATATATAGATAATGACCTCTAGGGGGCGTGGCGTCGCTTTGAGTTTCAGACCTCTCCACGCACCTTGAAACATTCTCTGCGTCTTAAAATTTCGGTGTGCAGCGTCCGATAGATAACCTTCCCTTTGATTACACTACCTTTTTCTGACAGACCTAACTGTGCATTGTAGTTGCGCTTGTTTTGGGCATTCCCCTAAAATTCTAATTAATAATGTCGCGCATCTGACCTGGCAGTGGTAGGAACCATTTTTAACGTCTTTAGTTATGATGCGGTGATAGATAAATAGTCTCCCGTAGAAATTCATGTTAGCAGATGCCTATGGCATGTGTAATAAATAACATATTAGCATTTTTTCAAAACCAAAATATTAGAAGCTTAGAAGAAACTACTTACTAGTTCTTAAACATCTAATATTATGATGTTTATCGGTCTACCCATCTTACTCAAATGATCTTAAAATCTTATAAGTGGATTTTGTTAAAATGACATACAGGAAATATTCTGTATCTATAAAAGTATTTCTCCTAAAAAAAGCACCACATAGGGTAGGAAGGGGGTTATGGGGTCCAAAATTTGATTTGAGTGAAAGCACAAACTTACCTCTATAGCTTTAGTAACTAAAGTAGCTCCTATCTTCTTTTTTCTAAAATTTTTATCCACAGCCAACATAGCAATATATCCTCGTTTAACCATCTTAAAAGAGGTTAATATTTTAAAAAATAGTTAGGTAAGAAATTTCTGAATTTCATGTTTAGAAATTGGACTATAAAGTGATTTTAGTTAGTTAAAAAAATCATAATTCTAAAAGTAATTATAACAAAATTTCATGGGTGTATATTCTGCTTGAGATCCCCGGCTAAGGGGCAGTGGGTGGACTGAAAAAACGTAGGGGAGGTAATGAAAAAAAAAGTGAACTGAATACATCAGCTGAGAGTAGTTCATTGCATCTACTTCATTGATTTTTCCCCTCCTTGGGATAAAAACTAGGATGAAGAGAAAAAATATATTTTTGCAAAACATTAATCTTGTGCAGAATATGCACCCCTGCAAAATGTAATACTCACCATTTTATGATAATCTAATTTGCAGACTATAGCACCTACATATTCTGAACCATATCTGTGGGAAATAATATGTTCTATGCAATTTTTAAATATATTTTTTTTATGAGAGACAGCCAATTGGTGCTAACACTAAAAATAAAATCTACCAAAAACAAAGTCGGTATAAAAACCAAAACCCAAAAACCCAACAGTATTTTGTGGGTTTTGAAACCAAAAAAAGCTTGTGACACGTAAAAAATATCAATACTTTTTTAAAAAGACCTCTAAAATCCCGGTTGTTTAAAAACCCATTGGGACAGGTTATTTAAAAAAATAGTTTTTTTTTCAACAATAAATAAAAGCTGCCAGTAGACAAAATAAATATTGCATAGAACAAACCTTGCTAAAAAGCACAAATTTGGCCAATTATGTATAAAATATCTATATGTGTATATACTGTATGGTTCTGAATCAACAGAATATTACAGTCAAATATCTTAAATTTCTTAGTCTCATTATCCACTGAAATTTAGGTAGGTATCAGTTTAAGGAAAGTTAATTCTAACTAATCTTTCAAATACAGAATTAGCCGCTTGTATTAGAATATAATATTACACAGTTACTTGTCAAGCACTACTACTAAGATTAAATACTATTTTAGGAGAGAATCGATCTAGAATTTTTAAGTGAATCGTGAAACGGCAAGGGATATTTATTTATATACACATGAAGGAAAAAAACAAAATGATTTATTTGACTGTCAAGTTTCCTGATAAATCTGCTTGAATTAATTTGATGATGGCAGGCATCTGAAGCTCGCTGGTGTAACTTTCAAACCTTAATAATGAACCCCTTGAAATATATTTTTAATAAGACATATTATCCTATTTAAAATAATAGATTAGTCGCTTTCATAAATTGCGTTGCAATTACAGGCAAACAAGGTGTTACAATATTTAAGATATCTTACACTGTTAACAATGTTACGGAGTGGCTACGCTACTACAACTAAATTTTAATTTACAACTCGACATATCCATTTCTACGCCGAACCGACAGACAGGGCTATTTACTAAGGAGTAGCAATACTACCATATATTATTAACTAGCAGCTGCGCTCCTAGCATCTAGGAGCATTAAATTAGAAGAAGCAAGGAAAGTAGGAATCTAGTCTAAAAACATCTATGGACTTTTAAAAAGGTTCCATAAACTGGAGAACTCAATCGGTTCAGTAGTTACCGAAATCTTGAGCTAAATACAAAAAACCTTACTGCTTTATATAATAGGATATCTAAATATAATTTCTTACTCTATTTGAACTTCATTAGAAAGTGATGATTGTGGTGAGAATTGCCCTTCATTTTGGCCCTCTCCTCCCTTTTCTCTCTCCCCCTTTTCTTCACTGGGCGCGCTAGGCTCATCTGACCGTTCGTTGGTTTCATCTGACCGCCCGCATTTATCCTTTTTCGGGTCAGACATTTTAGGAGCGCTCACCATTGGCAAAGTTTTACACACTTGCGCTTACATAAAAATACTTTAATTGTTTAATTTTTTACTACAAGAAAATTGTTTTTTAACTATTTTTATTTTTAAACTTCACACGACTATTTGATCCATTTTTATATCTGAAATTAAGGCATGTTGATAACAAGAATAAAACAATTTTTAATTTAACAATAAAATGCATCTAAAATGAACAGACAAATAGATAAACATAATGTAAAAATATCACATTTGGTAGTGTTATGATGCTACAATATTATAATTCAGTTCTCACTGGTAATTTTTTCTTAAACAGTTTCATTAATAACACCATTCCTGAAAAAAAGAGGATTCATATTTTTTTACGTAATATTTCATTTGTAAATAAGCGTTGTTAATCATAGGACGAACTTTGTCTGGAAGTCATAACTGTGCATGCAATTTCACTGCACAATCATAGGCTACTTCAGTTTATTAATCAAAGCCACATTCAACATAATAAGTCGTAGCTTATGTTTCACTATGAGTCAGACTCGATCCTAACACCTCCGGCAGCAAGTTATTTGTAAATCTTACCGACAAAAGTCATGAGAACCATAAACATGGCCAACCAAATCCAGCATCTACAATTCCAGCGGGATGCAAGCTTCGATATTCTACCTCCTTCATTCTAAAATTAAAGTAAAGGAATAGAGGGGGCACGAACTATATGTAACTACCCACGGGGAAGGGACCCTGTGCCGACGCATAATGGGGTCTCTGAATTTCAGTTAATAACGTCAGAAATATAAATACACAGCCTAGTCGATACAAATGAACAGAAAGTAATTTGCTAGCAGACGAAAACGATCCCCACCACTTGAGCCAGGTAGCTGTTTGGATAAAACATCTATACATTACTTATACACTTATTATTCTAAAAATTAGTATTTATTAATATATTTTTCTATACAATAATTGAGAAAATTTCATAAATCGCACAATATTTTACATTTTTACATCTGAATCATTAGAAAAAGGCTTCGCTTTACTTTATGTTTTGTGTTGTTGTACTAACTAGTTTGGATACAAGGATAAAGTAGTTGGATATAATATCTTAACCACAAGTGTGAAATTATACATACGTTTGGATTTCAATATTTGGAGGTAGATCAATACCTTTCCCTGTATCCCTGATTATAGAGAAGCTGTATCAAAATTAAGAAAATGTAAATATACTTAGTACTTACATCTAATTTTGATAAATTTTCATCAGCTTTTCTATTAATTTTCTCCACTCTATCTGTATCTTCCTACAATAATACAAAAAATTGGTTTGGGTAGGTACTTTTTAATATAAAAACTTAAGGGGGAAAAGTAAAATATCGACAACATTCAATAAGAAATTCGATAACAATAACATGTCAAAAGGCCAATTATGTTCTGGTTAACCAAATAAATTGATGCTTTGCTCATAGCAGCTGCAGTTAAATTTTTAACTCTCTGGTCCAAACAACTGCACTGTTGAATGCAGCTGTTAAGCCATGCTAAAGTTTCAACCTTCAGCATATGAAATAACTGATAAGAAAAATATTTAAATACTACCTTTACAATAGTTTGGGCAACTAAAGATTGTTCCTTTAATCTTTTTGTCATACTGATCATTTCTTCTGCAATTTTCTCTTGCTCATCCCTTTGAAAAAAGTAAAATACCTAATAATTTAATGGTTATTTTGGAGTTTATTTTTGATTGACTTCTAAAATATTTCTAGTTTTTAAACAAAAAAAAACGTATTTGGTTTCATAGGTCATACATAAACATTACACAAAACAAATGAAATATATAATTTCCTTTTAGTTAACTGGCCAATAAATGAGTCTCGAGTTAGCAAGCTATTTTTTCTCCTGTCATAATATCCGATTCCACAAAACAAGATATTATATAATTACCTATGCATAGCTAAAAGTTTATCAAAGTCTTGTTCTTTAAAATCAGTTGTCATAGAATCTGGATTTCGTCTGCCAAACAGCTGTTCCCGTTGTGTCTGATGCGCTCTGCAAGTAAAACGAATCATGAGTCAATTATGTCTTCAAATAAAATACTTTTTATTATATATTAATGTTATCTTCTTTAAATCAATCTTCCCAATTTCCCTTAAAAATATATCATTCGAAATCATTGTAAAAAAGAAGAATTCAAATAATTAATCCTTACCTTTCAGCTGCTTTCTGAGCAATTTGTTTTGACATGGTATCACGAGTAAAGGCGGGACCTTGCGGTAATAGCAAGGGCTTCTGAGATGGTGCTAAAAATCAAAGTGTTAAAAAGTTTGAAAGAAGAAACAGTTCAATATACTTTCTTTTTTTAGTAGGTATACAGATTTAACAAAAAAATTTTGTTCATTTGTCTTGTTAAGAATTAAGGTTTATAGGTATGTAAATATTCTCTAAAAAGGACAACTAGGTGAATCCAATAGTTGGCCTCAAGAACAGACCTACTGATATCCTATCAGTTTTTACAACTGTGATGAAACCAAATCGACAAGCAAAAAATAAAGTATAACTTTAAAACTTATCGGTTTTAATTACCCATATCAACATTACACGTTTCATAAAACAATAAAAATATTTTCACTTCTATAAAAATTGGAAAAGTTTTGTTTTAAATAATAAAATAACGTCTTTTGAGTGCAGAAAAAAACATATGAATATTTAATATGAAAATATTCTTGTGAAGAATATTTGAAACATAGTTATGACATCAGTAAACTCAAAAACAATATAAATAATTCCTAGATTTAGAGCAAGTTAAATTTTCTAAGTGCATATGAAGCTCGAGTAAAATCAAAACAGAACACAGCGATCACCAATAAAGTTTAATGGAGAATATAGCTTATTAATACACTGTGTAAATAGTAATTTTAGAAGTTAAATCAAACCAATTTGCGATATTTATAAGCAAAGACTCTTTGGTAACAACTATAAAGTTGTTTCTTTGTCCATATTATACCCAATTGTTAGAGGATTTTCCAGGTAAGGTTTGAAATTAAATAGAACAATTTTTAGATGTTTTATAATACGATTATAGTTATCCGTTACCAACAGATAGACGTAATTACCGATCCTTAAATGTAAAAACATTGCTTTAAACCAAGGAAAACTTGTCATGATTAGCAAAAGAAGGACAATGCCTAAATAAATCAACCAGTTTATTCAGTAAATGACGGAAAACTTCAAACTGCATAAAATATCATATATACCAAGCAATATGTTCTTGCATAAGACAATGGCCGATAAATTGATGTACAGTGTTCATCCCCAATGAAGATGTACAAAATTATCCCTTCTGTAGATTACAATTAGTGGTTAAAACGTTTGGACACTCAATTTTATGAGCCAACCAATAAAAATTCATTAATGTCCCTAAAGTTGTAATTGTTAAGTTAATGAATAAAAAACGATTTTATAAAACGTTGGGGACTAGTGTAATAACTAAAAAGCTTATCAATGTCTCCTCCCTCCCTGTATTAAAATACACACTTACATTTTCCATCTAATTTATCTTCAGAGTTGGAGCTAGAGTAACCTTCACTTGTAACTTTCTGAAAATAAAAAAGTTTAATTGACAATTTCAGTTGAAAACTTGTAAACGTAATAATCATCTTTAGTAGCGCAGCCCCTTTATATACTTTCTTTAATGTATGTCAGAAAATCTATCGATACTTAGTACGAAAATATAATATATCAGTGCTATATAACTGGACTAATTAAAAAATATACAAAGTAACTTAAAAACTGTATAACATTCATATCAATACACCTTTTCTTCTAAAATATCGTTTCACTACCTGTGGACACAGTTGTTCTGATTATAAGTTCAAAGACTTTTTATCGAATACTTACTTTTTTCTTATGTGACATATTACTTTCTTAGAACGTTTTTTTTGTTTCTAGATTTAAAATTTATACCTAAGTAAAACTAAAATTTCTTTTATTCTATTTTCAATAAGATACCTACCTAATCCATATTATATAATCCGTTTATATAAAAATATACTTGAATTCCCTTAACTTCAATTTTCCAAAGATACATCCACTATATTTCTGCCTCTTTTTTTTATGAACAGGGGTGTATATTCTGCACAAGACTCATTTTTCCCCTGCTAAAAAATATTTTATCCCCCCCCACTATGTTCCAGCGAGTGACAAATAATCGTTTTTTACTTTTTGGAAAATACACTTTTAAACAATTGTTTAGTAATATACACAAGTTTTTGGAAATAAAGCCGAAAGAATTAGCTTTTTACTATGAAAAATAAGAATTTTATGTGTAATTATACCAGAGGTATGGAATTAAGTTCCTTTTCATCATTGTTAACAACTATTTTTAAGGTCAACTAAACTACATTTCAAATCAGTGTGGACCCTTTATTTCTAAAGCTATTTTTAAGTATTATATATTTTTGGAATCAGTATGTAATAATTTATACAGGGTGGGCCAGATAAATCCGGACTTTTTCTTATTTTTAAACAAATGAACATAAAATCGTCAATTTTAAAGATTTTATTGAATTTTAAAAACTGGGAAGTAAACTAGGTATATGACTATTAGATTATTCAATAAAATCGCCGCTAGCCTCAATCACCGCCTTTACCCGCCCCCTAAACCGGCCCCCGATCCTGGTCACCATGTCCCTGTCCAACAGGGGGAAGTTCTCCTTGATAGTGGCAATGAGAGATGTCTTTATGGTATAGGCGCGTCTATTAGTTCGTGCTTTAATGGCGCTCCAGGCCAATAAGTCAATTGTATGAAGATCAGGGCTGCTGGGAGGCCACATCTCCTTAGGGACGTGAGTAACCGCAGGATCCAAATATACCCATCGTTTAAGCTACCATTCGACACGGCGGCTCTTATTTTGGCCACAGTTAAGCTAGAACAACGTTTTATACCTTTTTGTAAATGGCATGAAGATTAAGCTATGGTTATTATCGCAACACATAGTCTAATACGATTTTTAAGGTTCCAAATGGGCCCATGTAGTCGAGAACCAAGAAATTTTCAAGATTATTGACATTTTTGACACCTTAAAATCTGCCACGTTTCTCTTTGCCGGAGTACTACGGACAAACCAGATGTGATAGAGCTTTAGTTTTTTCTAGTGCCTTCATTAGGTATCTAACAGTATCTCCAGCAAGTTTTATAAGTCTATCTCAGCTACAGATGGGCTGAGATCAGATTTAGTGGGCCCATATTGATAATCTAGGGTAAACTAGCGCTCATTTCGAATCTGCCATGTTGAACATAAGCACTGCCAGCACGGAGTACACATCCTCTGTTTTATATTTAGAAGGAATCCAGTCAAATCACCCCACGAAGACTGAGAGAAGGCTTCCCTAACAAGGCCAAAGTTTAGTAATTTAAAATATGTTAAAGTAAACTCACGCAACCTATTTCTTCACCATAGAGCAAAAAATATGTATCGGAACTAATGCTAATTACTTACAAAACTTAAATTTATATTAAATTGTAATTGTTTAATGCAAAAGCCATTTTTATTTTTAAATTCATTTCTAGCAAAGAATATTTAATTTTGTAAAAAAAAGAAATATGAAATATTGTCCAATCTATGTATGTGATTAATCTATGACGCGCAAGCGTTCAAATCTCCATATTCGTTGTACCAGTCTAACGTCAGCCATCTTACTAAAAGCAAGGGAAAATAGTCTATCTAAAAGTTTAAAGAAAAATGTTATTTTTTGGTACAAAATACACATTTTAAATCAATTCAAAGCATTTATAAAATTAATTTAAGCTTTTTACTTCCAATTTTAATAGTTTTTAACAACTTATTTTGTTTCTTTTAAGCAAAAATTGGTTAAATTAACTATCGTTAAATTGTATTATATATATATGTAAAAAGTGATAAAGAAACCTATATCTACATCAAATAATATGGGCTAATCCATTTCAGAAAGTGCTAACGAGTGAAAAAGTTCTCAAAATGTAATATTAAACTGTCTCTGCTGAGATACAAGGTAAAACAAATATTAAAATAGTCAATTCATTCACCCAGCGAAGCCGCATATGCAAAGATTTCATTTAAACCAAAGTTGAAGATATGATTCCATTGAATTCACTGTTCCTATTTAATTGTAAAGAACCAATAAATGAGTACCGTAACGGCCTCCAAGTTAACTTTAAAAGCATTGTAGTCCATTAAAAGTTTGGGCTTAATTTGATATTATTAAGGCCTGGAATTAGCTGAGCCTGTTGAGAGTGGATCTGCCCTCTTTATCTCTAGTGGAGAATTTTGTTGGTGCCCCTCGTGACGGATCAGAGGGAAAGCTTGAGCACGAAGAACCATAGGTAAAATGTTGTTGATTGAATAGCTACCTAATGAAATTTGGAATCAAAGTTATAGTGTAGATTGCTGCCTATCCAAATATCACCTAATCATGGTTTTTCGTTACAGGATTCACCAAGTGGAACGAAGAACTTGGAACCAATAGCGAAAAAGGAGATCCTTCGCTAAAATTAAGGTACAGAATACTCACCTTTATATTAATTCCTTCAAATTAATTAGAAAGCCTCAAAGTCAAAGCTTAAAAACACAGAGTTACCCTTGATTATTCTATAAATGGTGCTCCTTCTAACATAAAATATATGATTGATGTTTTTAGACTGAAATTCTGCCACTGTAACACCGATTCATATGGATTTATCCTCAAATCTGGCCTGTGGTCTGAAGTATTAAGTCCTTGACTGCCGTGGAATTGTTCTGTATTGATTACTGCTGTGGATATTTGCTGTTGTTTATGTTGATGAGATGATCTGATAAGCCTGTAGTTCTGGAAATTATTAAGTGGAAAGAGCTGGATTCGAGAAGTAAGTTTTACATTCTTTGACTAATGAACCATTGGATTGTTTTAATGAAATGCACTATTCTGAAAAGCCCGAAATCGAAAAAAGACTTTAAAAAGAAACTAACAAAGCAATGCAAATTTTAGTATTTTAATTCTGTATTATACTTTATTGTTTTATTTGTAGTTCATTTATAACAACCTAATTCTGTGATTTTATTTTAGGTTGTTTAAAACCGCTGTATTCTACCTGAATAAACGAGTATTGAAAGCTTTTTTGATTGTTTTACTGGCAGCTGTTCATTCTGGGACACCTGCCGCACTGCTACATCTCTAACTAGTGGGCTGTAGTACATCCTCCATCCTCCAAAAATTTTTATGGGCCAAAAGGTAATTACCTAAGCTTTTTATAGTGTGGTCAAACGTCCTGATTGGTCAAGTAGTTTTGGTGCTATGGCCGTTTGAAAAAAGTCCGGATTTATGTGGCCCACCCTGTACGTTTAGCTTTTAAAAGAAGTCAAACCTCCATTTTTTGATGTAATTGTGGATGGTTTTCTTAGCATACCCGATTTCTGTAAAATAGACAATTTTCTTCTAATGAAAATTTTACGTTTGGTTCCAGATCTCTTAAGCGCAAAAGAGCGCAAGCAAATCCTCTTACATGGTGATATTAGATGTATGTATAATACCAGAGAACTTTACCCTGTGTATGCGAAAGTATGCGAAGTTTGTTTTTTTAAGCCCTAAAGATACTGGGTCTATCAAAAAATAACAATTTTTTGAAAGTAAAAGTAATTTATTTTCTACTTATTTAAAACACATATTCATTTAAACTAAAAGTAAAGAAAAGTTTTAAACAAAGATTATCCCTAAATGTCTAGGCTCTTATCTGAACCATTTTACCTTTTTAATGGGGGGGGGGGGGGGGGGGAATGCCTCACTTATATCCACATCTGAACCCATTAAAGCTAGAAGTTAAAAAAATTTTATGTCGTTTTCTAGTTCAAATATAAATTCTTATTTAATTCGTTAGCATTATTTACTCCCTTCACCCTTTTATAAGCAACCTTTTTCCAAAGGTGCTTTCATACTTATTAAAAAAAGACAAGTAGAATTTGTATTGTTTAAGATAGAAAATGCTTCTTTTCAAGTAAATTGAAAATAAAGTGAAAGTCTTACATATCAAAGATTTATAGAGATTAGATAATGGCAGAGAAATTAATGTACATTCCCAATGCTAATACACAAAATTGCCTCTTCTATAAATTACAATTAGTGATTGAAACGTTTGGACACTCAACTAATAAACCAACCAATCAAGATTCAATGAAAGTCCAGCAAATTGTTATGCCTACAAATAAGAAAACGCTATTTGGTGAATTTGGGGACTATTATAATAAACAGCCCATTGTCCCCTTCCTCCCTACATATACACACAGAAAATAAATAAGAAATAGGCTCATCTGTATGTCAACTTTAGATTAGAAATCTCAAAATATAAATTTCGGCGGCGGCGGTCGGAGGGAAAACGGCGGCAGATTTTCATATGATTTCAGTAGGTCATACATACTTGTTAGAATAGCTTATGTTTAAAATTTGAAGTCTATAGGTAAAAAATTGCGGTATCAAGAGCTGTTTAAAGATTTCTGAGGGATCAGGACCTGCAGGATCATACCTGGACCCTGAAATTGACTTAGACACTAAAATTTGATATTGGTATGTACTGGTATAGGATATTTTAGTATTTGGTAACTTAAAATGCTTAGTTTAAGGCAAACAAAATATTTTTGCTCTTTACCTGTATGACCCTGCCAGGTTTGCTGGCATCCTGTGCCAGCCAGGATGGAGATATTTAAAATTTCGCCATTATATTGAAAGATATATGGATACTTATTGCTATTTAAATAAAATTTCATCAAAATTTTAAAATATACACTCTCTATGATTTTTTGTCATTTTTTGGCTTTTCTGGAACACGGTGCCCCCCCTTGTTTTTCCCCAAGGAGAGAGAAAAAATAATAAAAATAAATGAAGTAGCCCTCCCCTTTTCCCTTAAATGCATTTTGTTTATTAAAGTTTTCTCCTTTGTGCACTAAATACATTACAAATATGGCTTAATTTATTCTTTATTTTTTTATTTTTTTTTCACACCCCTCACTCACACCTCCCAGAATATCCCATGCATAATATACACCCTTGTTTAAAAATGAAATGTTACCCTTGATCTATCATGTTTTTGATCTGTATAAAAAAGTACCTTAACTAGAGTTTGTAGGAAGACAAGTTTATTTTGGTAATTTAATTTTTCGTCGCTGGTCGGAGCTGCAGGATCTGGCAACTGCGGCAGCTTTGAAAACATCTCTTCGGCCGCAGCAACGTACTTTGGTAATCGCCATTCCTATTATTTGAAACAAATAATATAATTTGCTGGTTGGGCGAAATTTAGGACTATTTCTTTTCTAACCCACATAGACAGAACTTGAGAAGTTAATGCTTTTGAACCCTTCACAGAATCAAACCCAAAAAAATGATTCGAAGTATTTAGCTTATTGATTATGCCTCATACATACATGATAAAATAAAAGTGACATGTAAATTTTACAATTACAAAAAAAATAGGATTGTAATCTTACCTCCTCTATGCATTGACTATTATTTGCTAATTCAGTTGTTTTGTTCAGAAGTAAACTAAAATTAAATATCTAGTCAACAGATAATCTAACCTACAACTAATAAATTGATTCTTTGGGGGGACAGGACGATTATGAATATCTCGCAATTTAAGTACATTTTGAAAGGGAAACGGTAAAAAAGATAGAAATCGAATGGGTCAAGAACAATTAACACTCATAAAAACAAGAACAAAACATAACAAAAAGTTTCAGAGTTCAAATCAATTTCAAGTTTATTATTTCATCAATTATACCCGCTTAAAGGAAGCCAAGTATGAATTATTAGCTCTTTGGGATATATCTTTATATGTACTAGATGCTTGTATCTTATCTACACATTAACCACTCTTCCTTAGTTGTAAGGAAGGGAATGAGGAGGGGGGTGGTTTGTTTAGTTTTGCATTTTTTGAAAACTCAACAAGATCAAAAAGTAAATAGGCAAAAAAAATGAGAATCATAGCACGGTTTGATATTTGTTTTATGCATCTCGAAAAACTTTTGAAAAAGTCAGCAAAACTGAAACCTTCCCCCCCCCCCTCCCAACACTTCTCGAATATTGTGTTTTAAGAGTGTCTACCCCCCTCCCCCCCCCCCTACCATCACACACAAAATTTTCATTTCTTCGTAAATAGAGAAGTATTTTCTTCTCCTGTTTGTCATATTTTAACTGACCTAAGATTAATTTCATTTCGAGGCTTTTTCCTCACCATTTTTTAAGCAGAATCTGAAAAATACTTAACGTTCAAAACATATTAGATAATAAAAATCGTTTTTAGATTAAAGGATTTATAAATATTGGAATTTTTAATACCGACCAAAATTTGTTCCTTTCCAACAATACAATTTTGTTTAGGCTCAAAGTTTGAAATTACATGGGTTAAAAGAAACAAATATGAATCGAAATTAAAATGTGACTTGTATTTCCAAATTAGAAATCTAAAGCTACATAAATAATATGTATTCTCATTTCGATAATGGATCACATTGTTATACATAGTAATTTAAAAACATTATAGTGTATACAAGAAAAAATCAAATAAAATGTATATTTTATGTTAATCTATGAAACTGTGGCTCTGAAAGGTAAAAATATACAATTTATGGACCAGAATGAGGTGAACTTTAATTTTATGAGATAGTCCGCGGAATTCTATTTTCAGCATTTCTTCGAAACCGATTAATATCCACCGAATTATAACCGGTTCTAAGCAACACTTTAAAATCAAGTATAGCATAGTATTACAGACAATTTTCCACAAATATTAAAATAAAAATCATAAAATTAAATCCAGTTTTGTTAGCCCGGGACTTCGGATAACAAAACTCGTTTTAATCTCATAATTTTTCATATTTATATTCGCGAAAGATGTCTATACTACGATGCGATAATAACTATTCTTTTTTAAAATGCGCGTAAAGCGCTAATTTACCAAAGATGAATTAAATCTGTTTTTCACCTCATTCAACCCCTAAGTTTGAGTTAAAAGGAACCTATTCATTGAGGATCATAAGCATCTATCTTCCTTTCCATATAAAAGAAAGAAGATTCAAGTCAAGGGTAAAATGAAATAAATCCTTTAATCATTTAATGATTAGACCCCTTTATGATAATGTTTTAGTGATATTTCTATGCTTTTCGACCATGTGATGTTTACAATTTCAAAAGTAAAATAAGTTTAAGGAATAAGTATTGCTTAAATCTTGGAGTATAAAAATAAGGGGGGGGGAAGTTCTGACACATTTGCGTAAACCTGGTGTATAGGCTTTATCTTTGGACTGAGAGGATAGGTTATTAGGGATAAAATCATTCTTATATGATGAATTTCCCCCAGATTTAAGATTTTTTGGATAGGCCTCCAGGTTCCGGAGCTCCAGGCCTCCAGGTGGTCTCTGTACAGGTAAAAATGAAAAAAAAAAAAAAAATTAAGAGTTAGATGTCAGCTTATGAGACAAAATATGTATGTTTTTTCTTCAAATATGTGAATAACAATCAAAAAGAAGCATATTTTGTTTTATAAGTTAACCTCTAACTCTTCAAAAAAAAAAATCTTATTTTTAATTTTTACCTGTACAGAGACCACCTGGAGGCCTGGAGCTCCGGAACCTGGAGGCCTATCCAAAAAAATATTAAATCTGGGGGAAATTCATCATATAAGAATGATTTTATCCCTAATAACCTATCTTCTCAGTCCAAAAATAAAGCCTATACACCAGGTTTACGCAAATGTGTCAGAACTTCCCCCCCCCTTGATATGATTTTTTTAATACGGGTAATTAAAAAGACAATTAATAATTTGAAGAAAAAAAAACAAATATTAAAATTACCTATCTAATAAGAAAGGGCGAATGAAAATAATTTAGGAAATATTATACTTTAACATCAGTAAATTTTTTTTATAATTGACTTATACATATCATCACATTTATTTCATATAAATAATAACTGGGGCATCTTTTAAATTATAAAAAAGTTCAGAACAATATAATAATGGAATATTTATATTTGGTTAATAGACATTATTATTACTTTTAAGTAACAATGGCAAAGAAAAAAAATCAAATACAATGCTAAGAAAATAGAGAAATAAAGGTAAACTTTCCTGAAATCTCGGATTACGAAGCTTCAACAAAAATACCCCTTCTCAACTTATTTTAGCATTTTTCTATTTTACATACACATTTAAAGTTTACTTATCAACCAAATAGATATTATTTTATTTATAATATTGTTGCGCATGTATCTACGCCATGTATGAATATTCGTCTGTTGAGTTTGCTGTCCTCTCTATATATTGTTTGTCTATGAGCATCTCAATGCACTTCTTGATGATGGAAATAGAAGGCACGAATCGACTCTGAAAAAAAATTACATATAGGACCATTTTTTGTCGTCAATTTAGCTAGCTAATATGGACCTTATTTATTGGTCAGTTCGTTCATCCAGTATGAGGGGAAGAGGTTGGGTAAATTGGGCGAACATAGGGTATCGTTATTTTTGCCAGCTGCGAGTATCACTATCAGAGTAAATGAAAATCTGGTGCAATAATATATCAATAAAATATAAGAAAACCATAATAATATTTATAATATATATATGAATATTTACCTTTGATTGACTTAGTACTTCTTGAATGAGAGCTGTATGCTTCAATACCTTTCTCGACTTCATTGTACGCACAATAATAGCCTTAACAATAGATATTTACAATTAGAGAAGTAAGATGTGTGGTTAAATGCCCTCAATAATTTCCTGTAATTTTATTAGTACTTTATTTTAGAAAAACGTTTCATTATACCTGAATGAACATTTTTCTATCTTCCTCTACGGCGTGATGAGTAGATTCAACCTCCTAGAAATATTTCAAATAACTTTTCTAAATTTGGCATGTTATTCATTTGACAGTTAAGGATTTTCTATGAGATTAATAAATATATTCCCATTTGGCTAAAAAATGGCTATATTTATACAAAAATAACCATACTTCTTGAAACTAAAGACTTTAAATTAATACTTTTTTATTTATGTTAGATACCTAGATTTTATTTTTTCAAAAAATTGTTCTACTTGGGAACATAATCGTCTTGTTTTATTACAAAATAATGACCTGGGGTGTTTCTTTAGCCTGCTGCACGGTGCCAGCAATCTTGAATTTTGTCCTCTTGTTTGTATACTTGAGGTTGAGAGAGATGGTGGAATCAGTGGTGAGTGTCTCAGTGTTGATGTTCAGTAGTTTGGCGTCCAGCAGTGACTGCACGTACCTGAAGGGTTTATTAAATAATCTTACCCCAATTTATTCTAAGCTCTAAGTATTACACTTAAAATTGACAAATATTAAATTATCTTGTATTGATATTATAATATTTTTGTG
The DNA here is from genome assembly GCF_053477335.1 of Acartia tonsa. NCBI lineage: Eukaryota > Metazoa > Arthropoda > Copepoda > Calanoida > Acartiidae > Acartia > Acartia tonsa. Next base: position 8,620,753 of record NC_137261.1, on the reverse strand, counting down.
AAATAATCAGATCAAATTAAGATAACAAAGAAGTTCATAGGCATAGTTCATAGTCATTTTCGTTGAAAGATGTTACAGATAGCTCAGAAAAAGAATAATTATCTATCGCATCGTATTATAAATAACTTTTCACGGATATTAAAATGAAAAATCATAAGTTTAAAACCAGTTTTGTTGCCCCTGAGGGTCCGATGACCCAGGCTAACAAAAGTGGCATTTGTTTTATTTTGTTTATTTTATTACTAGAGAAAAAATTCTGTAATACGATGTTATACATGATTTTTAAGTATTGCCGATAACCGGTTTTAATCTAGCGGATATTATTCGGTTTCGAAGCCATACTGGAAAAATAAATTAATCTTCCAACAACCCATGGACTTTAAACCGTGATTTTACATATCTCACATTTTATATATCTCACCTTGGAAACTGGTCGTCAGTAAGCTGGGTTGATTCTTGAAGTTCACTATAGGAAAGACTGTCTGATTTATCAAATAACAGCAACACTGACATCTAGCGAACAAAATACGAATCATTTTTAATTTTTATATATTTAATTTGTATTCTAGTAAAGGCTACTACATCTATCTGGACAACATTTACACGTTAATCAGAAGTCCTGAAGAAGCTAAGGAAGAAACCACTAATATTGATAAAATAATATTTTCACTGTTTTTTTAAAAGGTTCGACAGTCGCGCAATAGCAACAAATAAGCCGCTAAACCTATTTCCTAACGTCCGTCCGTTTAGCTTTCTTAAACATAAAAAAAAAGATTTTGCTTAGCGGCTTAAGGCGACTGCCTTCCCTGGTATATTCTTAAAGAAATGCGTAAATACTAGAAGCTACGCCACTAGAGGTCTCTAGGAGTCTAGACATCCTGTTATATACAATACATTATTACAAGGATATACCTGTGTAGTACTCATATTAATAATACATGTTTTGGCTGTGTATCCAAGCTTCACTTCTCCATTAGAAAGGTAGTGCAACCATGTCAACTTACGTCCAGAGAAATTCACACTAAAAAAAATAGTTATTTCTCGCATCGTATTATAAATAAACAGCTTTCCGCGGATACAAAATATACAATTATAGGATTAAAACCATTTTTATATTCGTAGAAAACTGGATATAATACGATGCTAGACATAATAAATTATTCAGTATGGCCGAGAACCGGTTCTAATCCGCTGAATATCAATCGGTTTCGAAGCGATATGGGAAAGTATATTTTGACATTAAAAACAATTGAATTTGTTAATTATGACTACATCTCGTTCTTCAAGAGACAGAATCTTACACGAAAAATTAATTTACTAATCTATTGTATTATGCTTGTATAATATTATTTCTTTAATGTTCATTTGTTTGACGCAATATTACGTTTTCCCCGCATTACTAATGAATTAGGATTTCATTGACTGTTTTTTTTTTCTAATTGGAAAAGATGAATTTCGAAAGTTCATAAATAATATGTAAGCTTAATTTGGCGCGTGTCATTCAACATGAAAGCTCATGCGCTAACATCAATTGTAAATTTTGACCACCTTCGTGTAACAACCCATTTCCCTAGCCCAATTCATCAAGTTTTCCTTTTCATATCCGATTATAACCCCATTGAAACACACAACTCATAAAAATTCATCAAAACCCTTCCTTTTGCTTCACATATTTGGCGCGCGCGGATTCATTTACGAAATTGTAAATATGAGAAAAAATCCGCAAATAATTCAGTTCATGATAGAACGGCAACCAAACACGACATGGAAAACTGTTACTCTCCTACAAACCAATCATACCAACAATATGCCAACTGTATCCTATGCATGGCAAGATTTGATTGTGAGTTCGGCGTGGAAGATTTACAAAACCATTTGTTAATAGCCCACCAGTGCCGGACAAACCTTGCATATATTCTCCAGATGTGTTTAAATGCCTCGGGATACAATAACTTTCAATATGGTTGCTGTTATCCCCCAAACATTTCATACTCTAAAACTCATCAGCAGTCAATGAAGTCCATATCATCTAGCAGCTCAGGATCATACGGTAGCAGCTACGATGACTTAACAAGCAGCTGCAACCATTCCTCAATGAACAGCCAGCCACAGAGATCACGTGTAAATTCTGAATCAAGTACGGCCAGCAGCGATTGGTCAATTACCAGCAGTGACCAGCGACCTAACAGCGAATTGTCCCAGATTAGCAGCAACGAAACAAGCCCATTGCAGCTGAAGACAGAAGTTGCGGCCCCCACATATTTTGGTCACAACTTAAATCTTTCAACGTATTCCCTAACAGCAATTCAAACGTCAACACCAACCCAAAAACTGGAGGATGTACAACCCCAAACCCTTTTTAGTGCCATATCACCATTTTCGGAATATATCACACAACGCCAATCCAAAAATTTGGTCTCGGATGATTTGAAACAGATAATAATTGCCAACAATCCCCTGCTTAACATCGAGTTTATATACTCGCAACGTCAGAACGACCAAATGGTACTGAACCGCTACATCCTGAAGAAGAAAAAGGGTCCTATTGTGAAGAACAACAAGCGTAGAATCTACTGGATGTGTATTGTAGCTGGATGTCCAGTCCGCGTGACCAGTCAGGAAGGCGAGCTGACCTACGCGCACAGAGGCCACAACCACATGCCCGAGGAAGCAGATGTTTTGAGACGTAAACATAAAGCAAAACTCAGAGGAAAAATATGCTTCTAAGTGATTTACCAACAAAATTAATGTATCTTGAAGAGTAGCGATGCTACTATAAAAAAAAACATAGTTACCTGTAAAACGCCTCAAACATTCTGACAGTTTTCTCCAACTGGGATGGAATGGAAATTGGAGCCAAATTATTGTGAGAAATCGGCCATGATCCCTAAAATCATTAACAAACCAGTCATTTATAATTGTAAATACACATTTTTAATATTTTACTTAAGTTTTATACCTAACTAATGTGATTTTAAATTTGTAAATAGAACAAAATTGTGAATATAAAATTTCTAGTGTTGACTTTAGACAATAAATAATAATCTATCCAATTTTCTTTTTATTATTTTCGCAGAATTTGTCGTAATACAGTGTGTTTTTTTTTATGAGCACTTTTTTGAAAGCAATTTTACCCCACTTATAGTTATCAGAATTTAATGATTAATGGCTTATTTTCTTCGTTTTTTAAGGGAAATTATGAAACAACAAAAAAAATTACAGTTTTTGTTGAAAAAGTACAGTAAAGTTGAAAATTAAAAACTTAGGTGTCAACATCTAAAAATGGTTTTAGCGCATTTTTCTTATGCTCAAATAATCAACCTTTTGCAAGAATGGCTGCTAAACACTTCAAAGTTGAGATATAGAGCTAAAAATGTATACAGATACTATTAGGGACATGTACTAGAACATATCAAAGTTTGAAGGTCATATCTCAACCAGGGAGGGAGTACTGGCCCCCCAAAGTCGACTACAGAAAATCCATTTTTTAAGAAAAATGCGCTAAAACCATTTTTATATGTTGACACCTAAGTTTTTAATTTTCAACTTTACTGTATTTTTTCAACAAAAACTGTAATTTTTTTTGTTGTTTCATAATTTCCCTTAAAAAACGAAGAAAATAAGCCATTAATCATTAAATTCTGATAACTATAAGTGGGGTAAAATTGCTTTCAAAAAAGTGCTCATAAAAAAAACACACTGTATATATTCAAGTTATTACATAAGAATCTGCGCTATTAAAAAAAGGATGACAACATCTATAAGTAGTAAAGAAATAAATGTAACGGATAAACGGTCAACGTTAGTTACAAGAAAGAGACATAATCTGCAAACTTAAAGAAAATCGCAAAACCTGTAAAGAATAAGGTTAATGTCTATTGAATCATGACTGATAGACCGACGGACAAAACAATGCAATGATACAATTGAATTGGCAATTGAAAATTACGTCTGTCCATCTTCAATAGCAACCGAGAAAATCAAATTTCCCCCATTGCGTTATGGACTAACAAATTGAATTATAGAGTAATTTCACAAAAAAATTATAATATAACAAAACTTGCCTGTTGAAGCACTTTTATGAAATAATTGACTCCTAGGTCTGTATTGGCGGTGCTAAAATATTTTATTGTTAATAACATAATATACATACTAACATAGGTATGCATAAAACAACCATTTGACAAGGAAACAGAAAATCTTTTCTTTCTGCAAGTTGCACTATTTACTATGGGAAATTGTACAATTAAAAAAGATTTTAATTTATTTATTCAGTGAGGAGGGGTGTCAACACTCATCTTTAAGTTGAAATAAGGACAAATACCCTAGGAAATAACTGTGCATTTATTGCATATTTCGTATAGTTTCTTATGATATCGTTTCATTAATACAACTTCAAATGTTCAAAATTACAAATCATATCAAATCTTACCAAACTAGTTCTATTCTATATATTTAAATTTAAGAGTAATGTGCGACGTACTTTGAATATTGCATAAAAATTAAAGTTTAATTACAATCTGATTAAACTAACTTTAATATCATTTGATTTGAAGTATAAACTAAGCTTTGTACCTATTAAACTAGGTATAAAAAATTGTATGACACTTTAACTTCATTTGTCCAAAATAATTATTCTGACAAAAAATCCAGGTTTACCACCCAAAACTAATTTTCAGAAAATAAAAAGCTTGAACGTCCTTGCTCCTACTATATGTAAAGTAAATAACAACTAGAGGACGGGATACACTATTAGGTCTAGTTTTGGACCAATTATTTCGCGAACAAACTCTTTGATTGCACGTACTTTGACTGGAAGTCTTAACTCTCTGGAAATGAGTTGCCCCTTTTTTGTTCTAACACAATCACTAAACTTTAACTATTAATGTCGTGCTCCTGACATAGCATTAACAGGTATATTTTAAACGCTAAAACAACGGGTGATGAACCGCGATTTGAACCTAGCACCTAGCCATCAACGATTAGATTAAAATTGTAAAAAAGTAATACAACCCTTGACATTATATAATATTATAAAGTTGCATGTTACTTACTTAAGGTATGTTGTAAACTTTGTATTTAACTGTTCAGCTGTAAGAATATCAGTGTACATTCTAAACAAAATACAAATAAGGTTAGAATTCCAAAAGAAAAGAGAAAGAGTAAACAAAAGTGAAAATATTTTAAGGCAAAGAATAAAAAACAGAAAACGTCCAATGATAGGGGTAAAGGGCTATTTCATCCCCCCCCCCCCCTTAAAGCCTTAAAAACCCTCATTTTATTCCCCTCAAAATAAAAAGCTTGGAAGTCTAGTATTTTAGATTAACGAGTGAGAATGTGCTAAGCCGGTATTATTAACACAATTTTTTTGACGGACAGTTAAACTAACGGACAAACGATAGACTCAAATTCTAGAGCAGTGACTAAAAATAAAAATTTTCTCACTGACTTATGTAGATAAATATTAAATATGGTAGGTTAAATTAGGTCATTATTGATTTACTATTGTAAGTCTTAGGTAAGGTTCAGGCCGACACTAAGGCTAAGGTGGAGGAGGAATTTTCCAATGGAACAGTTGAAAATTTACACAAAAAATGAAAGCTAAAAAAATATGAAGAGCAACAAAACAAAGAAAATTCTAATTTCATATCACCTGTGGAATTTTGATGTGAACTCATATCCGCAGGCCTGTTTCAGCCTGTTAATCATTGTCTCCTCTATATCCATGGAGTGGGACTGGGTGTGGATCAACCTCTTACCAAGATGCCTGTAATAAATAAACAATATAATTTATTTTACATCGAAAGTCAGGAACATAGATTTTGTGCTTCCAAAGCCCGAACACCAATCTTCTTTCTTTGATTAGTGGGTATAAACAAAAGTATTGCAACCAACCCTTTGATCGTACGACCTTTGTCTGGAATCTTGACGATATTAAATGTATCTATTATTATCTTAACAACCATACACTATTGAAACTAAAGGAAATAATTTTCGGGACTAAATGTGTGATATATCCCTCAAAAAAGATACGATTTTAAATCAATACATAATACATATACTTATTCTTGTAAGGTAAGGATTTAAATTGCAAATTCGTTATTGTTTTTTATTCAAGTTTCCCACTTATAACAAAACCCCCCCCCCCACAAAAAAAAAGACATAGAGCCATAAAATATTCTCTAACTCATTATACAAAAAGTACTTACTTTTGGTAAAACTTCTGGTATACGTCTTTGTCATCCAAATACTTGAAAATGATAATGGAGGAGGTAAGCTTCTCTTCAATCTCTGACTCACTGACTCCTGTGTCCACAGATAAAGTTATGAGCATATATTTCAAATCACTTTTTATGCACTATTGTTAATCCTATTCTATATTTAGATCTCCTTTACAGAGAAGCTTTTATAGGCAAAGGGAAGGTTTAAACTATTTTTGAGAGGAGTTTCTTCACCTTCCTACGAGAAATCGTCCCAGTAATACCAATTTAAACTACAATTAAAAAATCAAGGCACAAGAGGCCTATAGGTCTAAAAAAGAACACAATTCAATTCTTTCAAAATTAATTTCATTTCTTAACACTTTAATTCTGCCTTTGCTAGATTTCTTGAGAAGAGTGTCGCAGTACCGGGCCAAAAGTTCAGGGGAACGGCTGGGTGTTCTCGGCTCTCTAAAAAAGATATAAAAAGTGACTAGGAATTGAATTTTTTTATTATTAAAGGAAAGATAGCTAAAAATTAATCCTTTATTAGAGGTTATACTAATAAGATGTTAAGTATTATTATATGTGACCAGGGGTGTATATTCTGCACAAGATTTATTTTTTTTCCCCTGCTACAAATTTTTTTATTTTTCTTCCCCCCCTAGTTTTTTCTCACCAAGTAGGGGGGAAATGGAAAAATATTGAAAGAACTCTATATTTTATTTATTTTATCCCTCCTACCACACATTTTTTAAAGTTTTTTTAACCAAGGACGGGGGGGGAAATGGAAAAAATGTTTTCAGTTTTCTTAATTTTTACATTTTTTTCCCCTCCAACCACTTATTTTTTATTTCCCCCCCCCCCTGAGCAGGGGATCCCATGTAGAATATACACCCCTGATTGGAGGTTATACCAATAAGATGTTAAAGTATTATTATATGTGACGAAAGTCCTTAATATTTAGTACATTTCTTTAAATGAATGTTTATTTTCACATTATATCTGATAAACTTTTAAAACTGATTTATTAAACTTTTACCTACATTCTTTAGTAACATATAATCATTTAGATATCATTGCTTACATATGAAAATATTTAACTCATTTTCAACAACTGAATTAATTCGAGAAAAAAAATTCAATTGGTAATTTTTTGTGATTTTGAGAGCAACGCTTAGTAGTAAATACGACCTTTCATCTGCCTCCAAAATATTATTTAAGATTTATTTTACTTTTTGGCTTTGGCTATACCTTATTCCTGTAGCGATAAAAAATTTATAATGAAAAGCTTTCTCTTTCAAAAGCTTTCTGTACCTGTGATTGATGACAGCAGTACAGGCTCTGTCCAGAGCTCCAATAAACGCCTGATCTCCTTGGAATACATCCTGCAACATAATACATTGATTGTCAAAAAAAACTTTCCTTGCTTCCAAAATCACCATTTTATAGAAGATAGCAAAAAATGATCAATTTACTTGTCAAAATACATACTTTTATATTGAAATAAGAGTACTTTTTAAACGTTTTTCAAAACTTGTCGTGCATTTTAAGCACAAATTATAATAACAAGAACGATTTGTAAGCCATACGTACATTCCGACATTGTTAAATGTAGGGTAGCTGTGTTTCATACTATCTTCATCTTTATTGGTACTAACAAACTATAAATGCTTGCCTGAATGAGTTCTCTATACATCTTGTGAACATTGAGCATGTTTTCAACAAAATCAATATGAATATTTTCTCCCTTTAATCATAGAATAGTAAACATAGGATTATTTCATTTTTTTATCCTCAACATATTCCTAGAATCCTGTGTTTGTATAATTTCAAATAACTAACCTTTAACCCCTTATCCAATTTAATTATGAATGAGAGAAATATTTATAAATTTCTTTTATCCTTTCAGTGTTTTTTTTTATTCCATTATTTTCTATTCTATGCCTTGAGATCGGAGATAGCTTTCATGCCAGCTTCACGTATATGACTTTGTACTTCCTCCAACAAAACAGTCTAAAGAATAAAGGAAGCTTCATTAGTGTGCCTGAGGCAAATTATGGTATTTCTAACATTTGAGATTTTTTCTGTAGGCCTTTGGGAAAATTTCTCTGAAATCACCGGAAAAGTTTAATTATGGTTCATAAAAATCTTCCGAGGACAGTAATTTTTATGGTCAAAACTTTTTCATTTATCACGACTGTAACAGACTAACCCTTGATTGACAAACTTAATCTGTACAAGGGAATATGCTGCACCTTTTTATGGGATTAGCCATTTTCCTGTACTGTATTTACCTGTGCACCAGAAATTGGCCTCAGCAGGCGGTACAGGTTGGCAAGATCTGAACGTCTCTCTCCAGATACCATGGGTTTGCATTCTAAGGGTTTACATATATGTTAATTTTTATTTTTTTTTCAGGCATTGTCAAGCTTTAAAAAAAAATATTTGGCTTTTTATGGCAAATAAGAAATAAACCATAAAAGGTTTATTTAAAGACTTTTCATTAAATGCCATTTTTTAGAAGCAAATGCATATTCACATATTTTGGTTTGTGTTTTATTAGGGAAAAAATAAACTTGGCAAGAATTTTAATAGAGTAATTTGGCATAATCTGTGTAGCAATTAGACTACATAAAAAAAATATATAAAGAATTTTGTTTTCAACATTAGTTTTTAATTGCACAAAGGTTTAGCTGTATACTATAATAATATGACAAGTAGATGCCTCTATATTTGACAAGGACATTTTCTGACCGTCTATCAACATAAAATATCCAACATATCCCTGAATGTAAATAACTGAGATGATCTCCGACCATTCTTTGTTCACACTCAGCCTTCACCTTCTCATAAGAGCTTGGGTACATGTACTTACGGGCCCTAAAATAATAAAAAATGGGTTTAACCAGTATTTTAATCTTACTATTCTGAAAAAACTAAACTATTTCCTATTCATTATAAATATATTTTTTGTCATATAAATTAAACATCTAACATGCAGAAAGTTAGTTTAAGTCCAAAATATCTGCACGGTTCACCAAGAATATGTTGATATATTTATGATTGCATACTAGTGCAAGTGGGAATTAAAGGAATACAGTACTAGATCGTATATTTTGCGCAGGGGCGAATACGGAGCCAAGTCACTAAAATCTCATATTAAAGGGGGGGGGGGGGCGAAAGTGACACTTTTTGTAACCAAAACTAAAAGTCAACAAAGGAACTCAACTAAAAAAAGAGTTACAGGTCTGAGATTTTGCATGGCAGTTGCTTTATAGGGGTACAATATGGAACTGTGAAGAAACGGCGGCGCAACCGCCGAAAACCGCCGTTTCCCTTTCTTTTTTTTGCCCTTTCTCGGCGGTTGCGCCGCCGTTTCTTCACAGTTCCATATTGTACCCCTATAAAGCAACTGCCATGCAAAATCTCAGACCTATAACTCTTTTTTTAGTTGAGTTCCTTTGACTTTTAGTTTTGGTTTCAAAAAGTGTCACTTTCGCCCCCCCCCCCCCCCTTTATAAGTTTTTAATCTACTGAGCTCACCTGACTTCCTCTGCCTCGATCCTCTGGATAACCTTCTCCATGTACTGAGAAATGTTGCCCTCCTGCAGCAGTTTGGCCGCTTCCTCACGATAATGTTCACCTACAAACATGTTAAGGATAAATTAAACATAAATATTATTTTCTTTTTAGATAACAATTACAACATGATATTAAACATAAACAAGAAATAGAAACAATGAATTAGGTCTTATTATTTCTTTTACATAACACCTTAATTAAGGACATCTAAGCTTTTTCTTTTATGGGATCAAAAATCTCAATAGTGGGAGTTTAATTAAGTGCCCCTAGAGGCCTCTAGTGGGCGTACCCGCTTGTAAATTAGCTGTACAAATGAAAAAATGAAATTACCAGTAGAAGTAAGGAAAGGTTTCTCAAAAATTTCCTCATAAAGTTCCAGGTTTCCCTTCTTTTTATACTCCTCCACAGAGACAAAACTTTGGATGACACCATAAATGGTTGTTGTGGACTGAGTCAAACCTTCCCGTCTATCACATCTAAAATTTACATTGAATTGTAGGTAAACAATACCATGTCTTTAATCATGATGACAACATCCATAAGAAGCGAAACACAAAAAATCATGGATGGGATTACGAACAAGATTTAAAGAATCACGAAACCTTTCTCACTTTTTTTTAATGCTTATTTTTTGTAGCAGGACTGACACAGACCGATGTTATGCCCCCTTAAACTAACCGCCAAACAATGATAATGTTTTCCTTTGGTGAGAGCTGCTTTCCTTTTTTTAACGGATTTTCACGACAACATGATAATATGGAAAACTTACTTAATTTCTTCAAGTAGCAGAGTAACCAATTCAGATTGAAGCGGCTCTATCATTTGGGTCTTCCAAATATACAGGCCCAACTCTCCTACTTCCTACATATAATAACAAGTATGTCACAAATTACAATAGCGAAGATTAAATATTAAATTAAATGGTTGCTTCACCAATAAAACTTTATAAAGCTTTCAAATTATGAACTTTTTTATCAAAACTGTAATGTGTATGATTTTGAGAAAATTAAAATATTCCTTAAAATGCATTTAATCAAATAAATAAACAATTTAGAACTTCGCGAATTTGAATTTTATATATTTTTAAAGTCAATGTATAAAGAAAAAATAAATATTCATTGATAATACCTTCATTTGTTCCGTAGCATCTCCATAAGTAAGCTCAGCATCACTAAAAACAGAAATGGTCTATCCATCAAGATTTAAGAATGGCTAAGATGTTTCATCATTTTACAAGAAGCTAGATTTTGTAGAAAGATTATTATTTTTCAAATCTGGAAGGTAAGATTCTAAAACAGAGCTGTCAAACATCGTGTCTGAGTTCATAAACAGACAACTAATACTTTCAGTAGTAAACCTTTGTCTGTAGTTTCCAGACTTGAATAATAACAATAAATTGCCCTTGTTTATAATCAAAAGCAATAGTTTAATACATTATAAAAGTCTAGTGCATATTTAAGCATCTATGCAATATCATATCATGTGACCTTTATTTCACTGTCTCTAATATGACGCATTTTATGCTTAAGATCAACTTATATAAGTCAACCAAAAATTGAATGACGTTACTTTACCAAAAAAAGTTATTTCTATTTAAAGATTTTCTATGAAATATTACTATTTCTACAACAAACAAATATCAATCATAAATTCATTTTTCAAATGTTTGTTTTATTCCAAAAAAAGAAAAGATATTTATTTTTTGTAGAATAATCACTAAATTCGCCACTCAAACTCTCAATTTTATTATATTTCCAAAATACTTGTTAAAATTGACATTTTGCGAGAGGTTTTCAAAACACCATTGTAAATTTATCTTAAAGGGAACAAGGAACAAAAGTGAGCAACATAATTTAATTAAGCACATTCAAACAAAGTTTAGTGATCAAGCATTTTACTATTTTCTATTTTTTTGGCATAATTCATTACAATAAACAATTTAGCAATTTTGCAAGAGATTCCGTCTTCAACCTCTCTCTTCCCTTCCTTAATATAATAGTTATCCTCTACCAATTTAAGGGATGATGCCCTAATTGAATGTAAATATTACGTGGTTTATTGTTTCAATTATTAATCTCCTTTGTAAGATAATATAATCTCACTATTTTTAAGAAATAACATCAAATTAGGTATTTATTTTAAAAAAATGCTAAGATATCTTAAGACTAATGACGCACTTAAGATTATTTACTATAATTTTTCTTCCGTTGGATCGTTTTAATAATAATAATGGATATTGAATATACGTGGGTTTATTGACTGGTGGAAAATTGTTGGTCAGTTAGTTCATCCAGTGGAGAGGATGGGGTAAAGGGGGGACAAGCATAATTTTTTTTGGACTTTAAGGTACCACAAATTTTAGGTATTTGTTATTAACACCATGCCAATAGCATTGAGAAGTAAGTGACAGTGTGCATGTTAGAACAATGTTCGCACGGCGACAGTTTATATGCATTACAGACTATAACACCATTAGGGATGGCAATCCGTCAAATTTTTGGACCGGATTCGGATTCTTACAAGAATCCGTCCAAAAAAAGGCGGATTCCCGCGGATTCCGGATTTTTATTTTTGTCGGATTCCGGATTCTAGCAATATTTTGAAAGGCTTTTTTTAATAAAAAAAAGTGCTACATATGTCCTAAAAATTAATATTCTTGGTGTTCTCTATAATTAACTTCCAAAAATCGAACCAGATTTTAAAAGATATTATATATAATGATTGATGATAATCTTTGCCTTCAAAAGACGCTAATTTTAGCCTACCAATCAAGAATCCGAATCCGCTATTAAAAAACGGATTCAGGATTCGGATTCCAAAATTGGCTAAAAATTGGGCGGATTCCGGATTCGGATACGAATTGCCAACCCTAAACACCATACTTATAGATCGAGTAGCTACGCAATAAGAAAAGTAGTCATACCTGAGCTTCTGTTTTTTAATATGTTGAGTATTCAGATACAAATATAACTTGTGCAAATAATCAATTCCACGACTGTCAAGTATAAAGATCATATAAAGAGGTTTGATATTTGTATGTCTGTCTACTAAGACTTCGTTAACTTCGAATGTTGTTGCACGTATGAATTATTTATGTAAATACATATCAGACTTTCAAAAAAAAAAAGATTTAATGGAAATCTTTCAAATTGTCGAAACTATTTTTTCTCTATAAATATTTTATTACCCCCCAAAAAAGTTTAAAATATTAATATGAATTATTATTATATTATCACTTTTTGTACATACATAAAAATAAGTACCTAGTAAAAGTAATAATATTATTTTTTGCGTTTGAATGTGTGTCAAAGTTTACATCCTTAATGTGACCTAAAAAATGAGGTAAACTTGATAAAAAGAGTATCAGTCAAGCAAGAAATATCAGACTTAAAACTTTCTTTGTATGTTTAAATTGTTTGTAAAACAAAGAAATGCAAAAACTGCTCATATTTTCTATAAAAAAAAGTAAAATAAGCACAGATACACTTAGAATAGGATTATCCGTGCTTAAAAAAAAATGGTACCTACTGAAATATATTTGTAATTCTATTATATAAAGTAAAACCGAAGGTCTTCAGATTAAAATCCCGATAACCACTGAACCGATTGAGCTCACAATATTAGGGCAGATTTACACACAGGTCCCTTGGTGGTTTTAAGCTACATTATCGTTTAACTTGTGTCTTGGGATGGTTTTAAGCTATTTTACTACTTCCCTCCCCTAGATGCTAGTGGCGTAGTAGATATTTATCTGAACAAAATAATATACCAATGGAAAATTAAAATTATTGCATAAAATGAATAATAGGCTCAATTTGTCCGTCTGTCTGTCCGACCTTAATGCTATGGAGAAAATGTTATTTTTTCGGCTGCTATTCAATATAACTGCTTTATATTTATAAAGAGCATCCAGTATATATACAACTTACTTTGTCCGTCAGTCATGTTAAAATTTTTTAACATTATGACCACTAAATATCTGCCCCTAAACTAGTTTGTCCAACCATGATTTTTTTGCGAATGTTATCATCATTGTTTCAATGGTGAAAAAGTATTTTCAAATATGATCTTAATTTTCCTAAATTGTTTCCAACTCTCGTAGTAGGAAGTCAATAGATTCTTTTCGCCTCCTTTCTTTACCTGAAATTCATATAAATTAATGTTGCATATATTATATTAAAGGCATTTTGAATTTAAATAAAATAAAGTTTTAAGGAACTTAAGAAGCATCCTTGAAAAGCTAAAAATTCATATGTAGCTTCCAACAATCTGTAATTAGATGATTTTTGTGTCAATCATTTTTATTTATCAAAGAGTTTGGTAGGTATTGTTAAATGGATAATAATGATTTTTAAAAATACCAATAATATGCTGTGCTTTAAAGGTCAAAATAAGATTTCATATTAAGTATGAATTTTAAACTCTTGAGGATAGCTTTCTTTATATAAGAACAAACACCAAGTTCTTGAACACAATCCTATCCAATTTAGCATGAAAAAAGAAAGACCAGAGCCGGATCTTTAAATCATTTCAATGGTGCGCCAAATCGGGGTGAGCCAACTTTCCACCAATGAGAGCACAGCATTTTACGAAATGCCGCGCTGTAATTGGCTAAAATTCGGCGCACCCCGATTTGGCGCACCATTGAAATGATTTAAAGATCCAGCTCAGTCAAACATCGAGAACTGAAAATAAACAGAGCCTTCATGTTTTAATGTTTGATGGGTGGGAATGTCTTTTTCATGCCATATCAGCAAGGAATGAGTTAGAAACCTAGTTAAGATGTCTAGAGAAAAAACCTTACATACCCCATAAAAAATGTAAACATTTTGGAGCCTTTCTCCAAGATTTCAAGGTTAAAATTGTGGGCGATTCTTTTTTTTGCACCCGTCATATATCATTTTGGATAAAACAGTAAATATTAAGAAAATCTTTCAGGCAAAAAAAACCGTTAAACTACTTTCTCGTATTCATTCGAATCCGGTGGATAGGAACCGGTTCTCATCCATACGAAAAAACTATGTCTAGCATCGTATTATATCCAGCTTTCTACGAATATAAAAATGCACAATCATAAGATTAAAACCAGTTTTTTTAGCCGGTGCCTTCGGCACCACGGGGCTAAAAAAACTAGTTTTAATCTCATAATTGTACATTCTATATCCGCGGAAAGCCGTTTATAATACGATGCGAGAAATAACTATTCTGTCACCAAACATTTAAAAAAAATATTTTACTTTTTGTAATTCTTGATTGACATGATTCTCTAGAAACTTCATTGTCTCCGCGTACAGTTTGTCCGCCAGCGGCTCTGGGTAGGCCACGCACAAACTGTACACATCGCTAAATCTCTCGTTCCAGGTGTGTCTCTGGACAGTTCCAAGCGTGACAACAGCCTAGCCGGGCACAAGTGGTTTCTTCATTCTGTCGTTTTTCATTTATTCCAAGTAGAGGTATAACCGACAATTGAATTAATTCGAAAAAATATTTTGTAGTTTGCACTGATAGAAGCACCCTTTATATTTACAAAGATTGCCCCTTCCCCCCATAAATCGAAAAAATGAAATAACGAAATAATTTTGGGATCTAATTTAGATGTTTATTTTGTTTTTACTATTTTGATATTTGTCTTTAAAATGTAGCATTTTTATACATTCAATGTATAGATAGACTTTAATAGTTGCTATCTTAGCTGTAAATCTTAAAATCACAAAATAAATCTCTGACAAAGTAGTTGATTTATGTTTATTAGCGGTAAAAATAACTGAAGATAGATAGATACAAAATACAAACCTAATTGTTTATTATTTCATTTTTTTCGCTTAAAAGTATTCATTAATTTTTATTAATAGTCATCTTAAACTAACATAACATCAGATATAAAAACAAAGAACATTCTTGGGCGAAGCTTTTACATATTTAAGATTGTTCCGCCCGTCCTAGCATAGAACTATTATTGATCATTTGGGCGAATTAAAATCATTCTATTGATTCCAAACCCATACACGAGAATTTCTTTAACAATGTATGTTTTCCCATCTTAGCCAGAAGATGATACGGACTTTATTTATTTGAAATTGATCCTAGTACGATTAAGAATAATGTTATAACCTTAACCTAACAATAAGCATCTCCTGCGTATTAAGTTATTAGCATACGAAGCAATGATCAGGTTTCAAAATAATTTAAATCTAAATACTTTTATCAGTTTCTTTTTCAAAGGTGCGTAATACTTCCATAGTTGCCCCAACCCTCATCCTCGGAGGGAGGGGGAGGGGATCTCAAGGTTAGGAAACGAGGATGTAAAATGGACAAAAAGGAGAGGGAGATAAAGAAATTAAACTAGGTAGAAATACTATTTAAATTTGTTTATTTTGCTATAATGATCTTGTTTGTTAAGCTTCGCTTTTAAATTCCAATCATTCTTGTTTTTATATTATGAACTTTATAATAGCTTAAATTAACACTTCGTAAAATGTGGTTTAAATAAGACTTTAATATCATGTCAGCAAAATAACAATTTCTGGAGGAACTTCCACCTATGATTGAAAAGATTTGCATAAAGATAATGATGAAAACACGGTGAATGAAGAATATGCCTTTATAGTTTCTTGCAGTTGTGCCCACGTAGACGTAAAGTCTACCCGCTTCGGTTTCAGTGACATTAGTTAGTTTTTTGCTTAATTTTTATCTGAAAAAACAATCAAGTCTACAATGTTAGAAAGAGCAAAAGACAAGTTATGGTGTTAAATAATTTCTTTAATAATATCTCTTTCTTGTTAACAACACAAAAACCGTGAGACATGTTTATCATAAAAGGTATTTAATTCACATAGTTATTATTTCTATAAAGCTAAAATACATTGTAAGGAGGACAAGAGGAGTCTCAGGAGGGGGTGAATATATTAGTGGATCTCGTATGGGCTGGGGAGAGCAAGTTCTGGCTGGTCGTAGTCCATCTGGTCAGGGGTCAGGATGCCCAGCTCATCAAGGGTTGGCTTCAGCTCCTGAAAATATTTAATATTTTAGTTGACTAGGTAAGATTTATAAGAGAAGATAATGCCAGTTTAGTTGATATACAAGGGGGGGGGAAGTTTTGACACTTTCGCTTACTCCGTGATTATTGGGCTATGTATCAAAGTTAGACTATAGGTTATTTGGGATAAAAGTTTACTTTTGGTTAGTACTTCACGGATTTTTAATCATTTTTTGGATAACCCCACCCCCTAGCCCCCCGGGGCTCAAAAACCCCCTAAAAATGAACCTAACCTTAATTTTCTCAGGAACCATTTGACCAAAAGAGATGATTTCTTAAACTTAAGCTTTTATGCTTATAAACTAACTTCTGATTTAGAAGTCACCCCCCTGCCACCAACCCTTAGCCCTCCGGGGCTCAAAAAAACCCTAAAAATGAACCTAACCTTAATTTTCTCAGGAACCATTTGACCAAAAGAGATGATTTCTTAAACTTAAGCTTTTATGCTTATAAACTAACTTCTGATTTAGAAGTCACCCCCCTGCCACCAACCCCTAGCCCTCCGGGGCTCAAAAAAACCCTAAAAATGAACCTAACCTTAATTTTCTCAGGAACCATTTGACCAACAGAGATGATTTTTTAAACTTAAGCTTCTATGCTTATAAACTAACTCTTAGTTTAGAAGTCAGCCCCCTGCCACCAACCCCTAGCCCTCTGGGGATCAAAAAAACTCTAAAAATGAACCTAACCTTAATTTTCTCAGGAACCATTTGACCAACAGAGATGATTTCTTAAACTTAAGCTTTTATGCTTATAAACTAACTTCTAGTTTAGAAGTCACCCCCCTGCCGCCAACCCCTAGCCCTCCGGGGCTCAAAAAACTCTAAAAATGAACCTAACCTTAATTTTCTCAGGAACCATTTGACCAACAGAGATGATTTCTTAAACTTAAGCTTTTATGCTTATAAACTAACTTCTAGTTTAGAAGTCACCCCCCTGCCGCCAACCCCTAGCCCTCCGGGGCTCAAAAAACTCTAAAAATGAACCTAACCTTAATTTTCTCAGGAACCATTTGACCAACAGAGATGATTTCTTAAACTTAAGCTTTTATGCTTATAAACTAACTTCTAGTTTAGAAGTCACCCCCCTGCCGCCAACCCCTAGCCCTCCGGGGCTCAAAAAACTCTAAAAATGAACCTAACCTTAATTTTCTCAGGAACCATTTGACCAACAGAGATGATTTCTTAAACTTAAGCTTTTATGCTTATAAACTAACTTCTAGTTTAGAAGTCACCCCCCTGCCGCCAACCCCTAGCCCTCCGGGGCTCAAAAAAACTCTAAAAATGAACCTAACCTTAATTTTCTCAGGAACCATTTGACCAACAGAGATGATTTCTTAAACTTAAGCTTTTATGCTTATAAACTAACTTCTAGTTTACAAGTCAGCCCCCTGCCACCAACCCCTAGCCCCCCGGGGCTCAAAAAAACCCTAAAAATGAACCTAACCTTAATTTAAATTTCTTATTTGTAGAGTTAGAGGTACACTTATTAGACCTAATATGCTTATTTTTGGATGTTATTGACATATCTGCTGAAAAAAATAGAATCACCCTCCAGGTTCAGGTGCTGCAGGCCTCCAGGTCCACTCTGGAGACAGGTAAAAATTAAAATTTCTTTTTTGAAGAATTAGAGGTAAACTTATTAAACCAAATATGCATCTTTTTGGATGTTATTGACATATCTCCTGAAAAAAATAGAATTGGCCTCTAGTTTCAGGTGCTGCAGGCCTCCAGGTCCACTCTGGAGACAGGTAAAAATTAAAAGTTCTTATTTAAAGATATGTGTTCTAGGCAGGGTCTAGGTGACCTCCAGGCGACTGCTGGATAGGGAAAATTAAACAAATTGTATTTTTTGAATTTAGAGAAAGCAGGCTCAAGGTGTCCTTTAGGAGCCTTCTAGACAGACCTAAAATGTCTATTTTATAATGTTTAGGTATGCTTTTTAAAGTATAATTCTGTCTCAGATGTAATATTACAGATACTCAAAATGGGGCAAGCGTTTTTGATATGATTCAGATTATAAAGTCTAGATGAAAGTGGAGTCATTTTAAGAATTTAATCAATATGACTGCATTGAAATGCTGATTACGAATCTCAAACCGTTATAAAAAATATTGCTCCTAGTTGGAACAAGATCTTGTTAAGTATCTAAAAACAGCTGATTTAGTCAAAATTGTTCATTTTGGTAGGTTATTTGAAAATCATTTAAGACTGAATCAATATTTTTCAAAACAGTTTTCAGATCTGTAATCAGCATTTCATTGCGGTCATTTTGATATGCAACATGCGTGTGTTTGAAGGAATTTCAATTTTTGGTTTTATAAGGGGGCGGGCACATTTTATACCCTCCGTGCGCCCATTGTTTTTGGATTTAAAAACCTCTTTCAAGTTTCACAGGGTTTTATATTGGCCTAGTAACCCTTGCCAATGTCTACTAATGTGAAATTCCAAAATCGACCCACCCTAAGTAAGTTATATTTTTTGTATTTTTTAACAAATAATTTAATCTGCAAGGTATTTTTCTAAAATGGCGACAATATTGCTCACTGGAAATAAGTAGCTATCATATAGGATAACTTTAGATTTTTTATACCTTGATTAAGTTTTTTGTTGTACATATTTTTTATTTCTATTTAGTAACCTTTCATCTTAATTCAAACATTACACATAAGGATTTTTACCTGTTGAGCAGGCTCCTGGAGCCTGCTGGGAACATATATTGAAGCCGTAAACAATAAATTTGACTTATTTTTTACTTTAACCTTATTCTATTTTAATACCTTTCCTCTAAATTCCAAACTAACCATTTTAGATATTCACCTGAACCTAGAGGCCGATTCTAATTTTTTCAGCTGATATGTCAATAACATCCAAAAAGAAGCATATTTGGTTTAATAAGTGTACCTCTAACTCTTTAAATAAGAAATTTTAATTTTCACCTGTCGAGAGTGGACCTGGAGGCCTGCAGCACCTGAACCTGGAGGCCGATTCTAATTTTTTCAGCAGATATGTCAATAACATCCAAAAAGGTGCATATTTAGTTTAATAAGTGTACCTCTAAACCTTCAAATAAGAAATTTAAATTTTTACCTGTCTCCTGAGTGGACCTGGAGGCCTGCAGCACCTGAACCTGGAGGACAATTATATATTTTTTCAGGAGATATGTCAATAACATCCAAAAAGAAGCATATTTGGTTTAATAAGTGTACCTCTAACTCTTCAAATAAGAAATTTTAATTAAAGTTAGGTTCATTTTTGGTTTTTTTGAGCCCCGGGGGACAAGGGGTTTGCGGCAGGGGGGCTATTTCTAAACTTAAACTTAGTTCATAAGCATAAAAGCTTTAGTTTAAGAAATCATCTCTATTGGACAAATAGCTCCTGAGAAAATTAAGGTTAGGTTCATTTTTAGGGTTTTTTGAGCCCCGGGGGGCTAGGGGTTGGCGGTAAGGGGGTGACTTCTTAACTTAAACTCAATTTATAAGTATAAAAGCATAAGTTTAAGAAATCATCTCTGTTGGTCAAATGGTTCCTGAGAAAATTAAGGTTAGGTTCATTTTTAGGTTTTTTTTGAGCCCTGGAGAGCAAGGGGTTGGCGCAGGGGGGTGACTTCTTAACAAGAAGTTAGTTTATAAGCATAAAAGCTTAAGTTTAAGAAATCATCTCTGTTGGTCAAATGGTTGCTGAGAAAATTAAGGTTAGGTTCATTTTTAGAGTTTTTTTTGAGCCCCGGAGGGCTAGGGGTCGGCGGCAGGGGGGCGACTTCTAAACTTAAGCTTAGTTTATAAGCATAAAAGCTTAAGTTTAAGAAATCATCTCTATTGGTAAAATGGTTCCTGAGAAAATTAAGGTTAGGTTCATTTTTAGAGTTTTTTTGAGCCCCGGAGGGCTAGAGGTTGGCGGCAGGGGGCTGACTTGTAAACTAGAAGTTAGTTTATAAGCATAAAAGCTTAAGTTTAAGAAATCATCTCTGTTGGTCAAATGGTTCCTGAGAAAATTAAGGTTAGGTTCATTTTTAGGTTTTTTAGAGCCCCGGAGGGCTAGGGGTTGGTGGCAGGGGGTGACTTCTAAATCAGAAGTTAGTTTATAAGCATAAAAGCTTAAGTTTAAGAAATCATCTCTGTTGGTTAAATGGTTCCTGAGAAAATTAAGGTTAGGTTCATTTTTAGGGTTTTTTGAGCCCCGGAGGGCTAGGGGTTGGCGGCAGGGGGGTGACTTCTAAACTAGAAGTTAGTTTATAAGCATAAAAGCTTAAGTTTAAGAAATCATCTCTGTTGGTCAAATGGTTCCTGAGAAAATTAAGGTTAGGTTCATTTTTAGGGTTTTTTTGAGCCCCGGAGGGCTAGGGGTTGGTGGCAGGGGGGTGACTTCTAAATCAGAAGTTAGTTTATAAGCATAAAAGCTTAAGTTTAAGAAATCATCTCTTTTTGTCAAATAGTTCCTGAGAAAATTAAGGTTAGGTTCATTTTTAGGGGGATTTTGAGCCCCGGGGGGCTAGGGGGTGGGGTTATCCAAAAAATGATTAAAAATCCGTGAAGTACTAACCAAAAGTAAACTTTTATCCCAAATAACCTATAGTCTAACTTTAATACCTAGCCCAATAATCACGGAGTAAGCGAAAGTGTCAAAACTTCCCCCCCCCTTGTTTCGACTTCACTAAATTCACTAACTAATAGTCAGCATTTAACAACTAACACTGTGAGGAAACAGAGGGGTGGGGGGTTGCTAGGTACCAGAATCTCGTAAACAGTGAGCAAAATGGACTAAATATTGTGCTAAAATTTTGAAACTTGGTACATAAGCCTAGTCCAATAGGTATTACATCTAAATGAAAAAAAATCCAATTTTTTTATTTTAAGGTTAGGTTGCTCACGGTTTTCGAGCTTCCGGCACCTGGCACCCCCGCCCCCTTATTTGGCACCAAATATGTTTACCTGCATCATGTAGGGCCAGATCTCCTTCTCGTGGTCAGCGCACTTGATCTTGACAACCTCCAGGATACGAGTGGTCAGGGCGTAGTCATTCACTCTAAATAGATTGTCATTTATTCTAAAATATCCTTTTTTCTGAATGGTAACTTTATAAAAAAATAGATGGAAAGAAAATTAGGACCAAAGAACTAGGGTTGGCAATCCGTCCAATTTTTGGACCGGATTCGGATTCAGATTCTTACAAAAATCCGCCAAAAAATCACGAATTAATCCATGGATTCCGGATTCTTATTTTTTTGACGGATTCCGGATTCTAGCAATATTTTAAAAGGCCTTTTTAAAAAATAAATTAGGAGATTTATCCAAAGCTGCGTTTATTCATATTTTCACAGTAGCTTTTCTCTTATTTCTAGACCCCACAGCGGCCATTTTCTAGCCCTTGCTCAACCTAACCTAACCTAACCTAAAATAAGCATGAAAAGCTACTGTGAAATATTCGGACCAAAAAACTCAAGACGCTAATTTTAGCCCAACAATTAAGAATCCGAATCCACTATTAAAATAACGGATTCCGGATTCGGATTGCCAACCCTACAAAGAACAGAGCTGGATCTTTAAATCATTTCAATGGTGCGCCAAATCGGGGTGAGCCAACTTTCCACCAATGAAAGAATAGCATTTTACGAAATGCCGCGCTATGATTGGCTGAAATTCGGCGCAACCCGATTTGGCGCACCATTGAAATGATTTAAAGATCCAGCTCAGATAAATTGGTAAACTTACCTCCTACAAGCTCTGAGGGCAGCTGCGACAATGGTTGGGTCGGGAATCAAATCCATACCATTCAATTCAGACATTCCCTGAACAGATTTCTTGTTAAAATTCTAAGTCACTATGGTGTTAGAATATGGACAATTTTCTACAGAAATACCGCAGCGATATCAAGTTATAGATATCGAAGATGAAAAAATAGTAGGTATATTAGGATATAAAAACGGAAAAAGGTTTTCTAGATTATTTGATATATATCAAACTTTGTTTAATTTTCAAAATTTGATTGTCGGACATAGCTAATAGGTAGGTAGATATTGATTGAAATAATGATTCATTACATAGATGTTTGAAAATATAGATTAATGTAATGTATACACTTTTATTGTAATTTGATTTACCTTTCTGATTTCCCATCCATCAATGTCGGGCCTGTTGAAGTAAGCCTCGTATCTGGAGTCGAACTCAGCATCAGAGGGATTTTCAGAGGACATCATGCGTACCTAGAATTAGATACATGGGTTCATTTGCAGATAATTAAAATGGATGGCTAATTTTTGTTTTCATCACCCTAAGCTCAAGCAATAATTGTAAAAGAATGATGAATGTTTTCAGAATGGATTAATTATTACTTTTTATATTTTCCAATAAAGTGAAACATGCAGTTGGCTAAAATAACGATTCTCCCTTCCACCTCCTTTATCCCAATCCTCCACTCCTACACTGGATAAAAGAACTGACCAATAAGTGATGTCCATGTTAAACTAAATTGACAATTTTTCACCCGTCATGATGTCCACGTATATTCTAAATCCATTAGTATTGCCTTGCTCTATGAGTACTAGACAAAGGTCGAGCAATCAAAAGGTTGGTTATCTGTAATCGTTTATTTCCGCCTTTAACCGTTTATATAATAATGTGAAAAAGAAAAATCTATAAAATTTTTATGTCCAAGAGACACAAAACAGATATATAAAGATGTAAGGAACTAGAATTGCAAATTGCCAAACCTGTTGGGTAAGCCTCAGGTTTGCAACAGACATGACTGTCTGCTGGGTCCTAGAGGCTGTCCTGATGGCGGACAGACGAGGCACAGCCCTCAATGCCACACGCAGCATTTTGTCTGAAATGATCAAAGATCATAATTACTTAAAATTTCATACTGTTCAATTCTCGGTAATTCATTATTAATTACTGTATGAATATCACAATTATCAGGGAAGTTGAGTATTAGTCAAATGCAAATGTTCATGGGAGGTTAAACGTCAGTAATTACGATAAAAAATAAAAGGGAAAATACACTTATACAAAGTCGCATTTTTGCTATTTTTAATCAATACATTTATGACTTAAAGAAAATATGTATTTTTTAAATCTAATCCTTTTCTGTAGATTAGCTTTTATATTTATCTATTAAGAGCTTAGTTACCGATTAAGTTCTAAATTATAAGAAAGCTTCACATAATTCCTTGAGATATGTTTTAAGCTATTTTTCTCTGTCCCATTCGAATACAGAAACACCAAATGTTAGGGGCAAAGCCACTAGTATACATTAATGAATAAAATACTGTAAAAAAACCGACATTTCAGCAAAGGAATCATTATAAAGTAACAAATTATAAAGAATAAATAACGAAGTAGTTCTCCATTTGAAATCTCTACCCGAGTCATGAAAAATAAAACAGCTGATTTGATTCATGTCTGTAACAAGAATAATCAAATACATTATTTTTCATAAAAAAAGCTAGCTAACAAAAATAATAAAAATAAAAAATAATATTTAAACCACACTAAAAAGTCATTTGAAAGCATTTAAAAAGTTATTTAATCTTTAATAAGAAATAAAAAGCTAGCGTTTTAGTGAAATGTATTTTTTGTATAATAGGAAAGTAGTCTCTCCTCCATCTTAACAAAATGTCGTCTTTGTAAAAAGCTAGATAAGGAAAAAGAGGCACTAATCATAATCATTTGATAAGCCGCGGTACTAATAATAATGTTATTTTATAAAGAATCTTGAATATTTTTTATTTAAACAATAAAAATTTAATATACTATTTCTTATTATTTATAGTTTTTTCATCTCTCTCGTCTTATTATTCATTATTTTACCACTCTCTTTTCTAAAATTCTCATTCTCATCATTATCCCTCTCTTTCTCTTACTTTTTCTCAATTATCTTCTTATTATTCATTATTTTACCACTCTCTTTTCTAAAATTCTCATTCTCATTATTATCCCTCTCTTTCTCTTACTTTTTCTCAATTATCTTCTTATTCACTGTCTCCTCTCTTTCTCTCTCTCTCTCTCTACCCGTCTCTCTATACCCTTCTCTCTCTCTCTCTCTCTCTCTCTCTCTCTCTACCCGTCTCTCAATACCCTTCTCTCTCTCTCTCTCTCTCTCTCTCTCTCTCTCTCTCTCTCTACCCGTCTCTCTATACCCTTCTCTCTCTCTAGCGACCCCTCTCTCTCTACCCCCCCCCCCCCTCTCTCTCTCTCTATCATAATCTATTATTGAGTATTGGGTAGTCCTTCTTTTATTGTTTTGCCACTAGCAGCCTTTAGAGTTTATAGATTTTTTAAGATTATCGATGTCTGGAACATTTTATTGGGAAGCACCTGATCCAAGACTTTTCATGGTTTTGCTGCATCCCCAGAAGCAAGATCCAACCAAAAAAAATATATTACTCTGTCTCTCACTGGGTGCTGTTTTTTTAAGTATTTTTTCTTTAGTTTCTAAAACTTGTATTTCTATGTGAAGAACACTTAAACAGAACAGAAGATGTGTTTTTATAGGCATCAAACATTCGAATAGATGATACATCTTTTATATATTTATAAATAGTAAAATATATTGACATAAACACCCATATATCTTTGAAAGTGCAATTAACATGCCGTATTTTTTTGCGAATTGTACATTTGCCAAGTACTCAAACAAGAGTAAATTGGTTTTTTTTTCAACTTCCCCCTTTAAAACTGTCTACTTTTTGGTGCCCCCAGGCACCATACAATAAAAAATGAGCGTTACAGACAGACAGACATCCAAACATACAGAGGTTTATAAAACACACTGAGTGTTAAAAAAAGATAAAGCAATAAGTTTATTAAAAT
Source organism: Acartia tonsa (assembly GCF_053477335.1). Classification (NCBI taxonomy): domain Eukaryota; kingdom Metazoa; phylum Arthropoda; class Copepoda; order Calanoida; family Acartiidae; genus Acartia; species Acartia tonsa. Next base: position 8,595,123 of record NC_137261.1, on the reverse strand, counting down.
CAATTTTAAGTTCGAGAATAGTAATTATTCCATAAACAAACAATTTAAATGGTTTACATAATAATTAATCTCTATAATAAGAAAATAAAACCAAAAGAATTGTAACAAGATAAGATTCTTATTGTGCATAATTAGATTTTATCCAAATTTTCTTTCTTTAAAGTAAATAAAATTATGTTGTGTGTTTTTATTTCAAAAATTAAATCTATTTTTTATGAATACAAATCAAACAACAAAAAAATACAAAATAAACTTTATTTGTCACTATATACCAATTTTATAATATTTTTCATATTCTGCATAATTTATTTGTTTTTCTTTATACAGCCTCATAGAATAAGAATAACTGAAATACCCTACTTGCATTCGCCCCTAGCCTCTAAAGGTTATGGAGAATCCACCCCTGGCCATTTCATGTATCCACCTCCCTCCCCCCCCCCCCCTCCTCACCCATAATCTTTTGTCTAAATCATTAAAACTTTGTTTGGCAGAGGGACGGACAGAGAAATTATGCAGTCTCTTTGATCTATCCAATTCAAAGGTAAAGGTACATTGGATTTTTAAAGAAAGCAAAAACTAAATCATCTAGAGCTGGATATTTAAATCATTTTAGTGGTGAGACAAATCGGGGTGAGCCAACTTTCCATCAATAAGAGCACAGCATTTTATGAAATGCCGCGCTGTGAATGGCTGTAATTCGGCTCACCCCGATCTGGCTCACTACTAAAATGATTTAAAGATCCAGCTTAGCACTTTGGTTAACTTTAAAAGAAGAAAAACTAATTTTGATACAATGATGCATAAAAATAAAATAAATACTTTAATGAGTTTTGTTTATATTCGATAATTGTTAATCATTCTTTGAATTCTATTTTCATCTCCGTTTCTCTTCAGAATTCTGAAAAAAAATTATGATATTATTCTTAACCTTTTAGTATTGTAAAGCTACTCTAAAAGTCATTTTTGGTTTTCCATGTGATTACCATCCCTTTTCCCTTGGACTGCCTTTAACGCCAACTTTTTTGTATGATATAATTATCCGATTCTTCTCTTTTTTGGAATACAGATTCCTATGGCAACAAAGTACAATGCTATAAGTGAAGCATCTCTATAAGCAGGTCCTAAAAAAGTAAATATGTTCTGACTATAAGGGTTAATGTTTGTTTGTTCTATCGTTTCAGAGCTTCACCTTTATTAATGTTGTCATCCTTGTTTTTAAAAATATATACTAATAGGCTGAAGGTTCAGGGATAGGAAAGATTAGGTAAATTTTCTGAAAATTGGTGTGATTAGAAAGTGCATTTCTAATAAAAATCGGACCAGGCTTGCATAACCGACATACACACACAAACACTTATAGAGTAGCTTCGCTTCTTAACATTATATACCTGAGAGTTCCAAAGCTTTGGGGTGCTGGACAATCCCTGAAAAAAAATAATCTTTTAAAAATTAAGGTCAATCTTTTTTGGAGACGAATGGAGAAAAGATAAATTCATCTTCCAAGTTACATTTTATTAGCCCCCTCACTCACTGAAGAGGGTGTCATACACCAGAAAAAATAGCTTCAAACCACCACAGGACCTGTAGCCATATTTTCCTATTTTGAGATTTTAATTTTTAGACGGACAGATATCGTTCTACTTTTTATTATAAGTGTAAGTATGCAATAACAAAAATTAGGCTGAATCAGAAAATTCCCTTGAGCCTGTAAATACAATAAACAATACTGTCATGATTGTAAAAAATCTTTCAGAGTTGCTAATTTTAGAAAAGCTTAGATTTTAAAAACAAAGAAAATTAATATGTATATGACGTTAATACCTTTTTTGTCATATATATAATATTTCATAAGATGAGTCTTTTAAATTTTACATTAATGATTTTAACTTTTGTAATAAAAGTAATGGAAATTTGATATTATTTTTGAAAATTATTTTTAGTTAAAGAAATGAGATATTTTGTTTTCTACTGTTTAAATTTAATGCCAAACATGATGAAAACTAGCAAACTAATTAATCTTTTTTTCTTTTTTATTTATTATTTCTTTATTAAAACTTTAAGTTACGTTGCTTGGTGCATGAACTAGAATTGACAATTTTTTGGAATCGCATTTTTTTTTCTCCACATGGTGTAATGTTTTTTTTTGTCAGTATTTTATGGAAATTTTCTATCATTGCCATAGTTTGATAAATTCAGTCATAGGGCTAAAACCGATTGTCTCTGGAAAAAAATGGGTCCCTATTACCCTAAGGTCTACAAGGCCAGACAGATGGGTGGGTAGTAAATTAACACCCAAAAAAGAGAAATTGTCATGCAATTTAGCTACTTAATTTTTTCCCCACCACCAAAAATATTATCAGGGGGAGGGTGTAGGGAGTGGGAAACAACCAAAAAACTAGGATCACCTTGTAGGATAATTTCAAGGTGGAAAAGGAGTATACAACTCTTTGAGAATATAAATTTAAAGGTAAGGGAGGGGGCAGCTCCCCTGCAATATCGTGTGCACGCCATTGATTTGTACAACCTTAAAAAAATAATGGCCCATTTCTTTATACTTTTGAATGTTATCATCCTTGTTAATATGAAAATTCTTACTTGTGTTGTATTTTTCTTGTTTTTCCAACAATACAATCACCAGCCCAGCATCTAAATCAAATTAATATACTTAATTATATTACACTGCATTTTTTCTTAATCAATTTACGAGAAATGAAATTTTCATGTAAAGTAAATATTATGACATCATATAGCAGATTGAGAAAAGTACATTTTTGAAAAAAACAAGCATAATCTATATTCAATTAGCTCATTGTTGATAAATAACTATTCCCAAAAAGTACAATTATGCCTTTGGTAGATAATGGTTTATTATAGGCTTAGCCATTCTATTATCCCTGTGTCCTGTGTGTTTTGACAGAAATTATCCTATACGGTCAAACCAATCGATATATTATCACTTGGATGTTGCACCAGATTTTCATGTACTCTGATAAAGTGATGCTCGCAGCTGGCTAAAATGACGAAACCCATTATCCACCCTCTTTACGCCATCCATATCCCTCCTACTAGTTGAAATAACAGACTAATAAATGAGGTTCATATTATAAAGCTAAATTGACGACAAATACTCCCATGTCAATTCATCCACTTATATAATATATCCATTGTCAAACCTAAATACAACCTTGTCCATGCGCTGTAATCAAAAAGGTAGTATGAGGCATAGGAAAATAAAAACCAGACCTGCCATGTAAAGTTGTCCTAGCTGGTAATTTTAGTTTACAAACGTTCATTCCCTTCACATCTGAACTCATAGCATCAACACAACTTTCCTGAAATAATGGATTTATTATTACTTGGATGACACACCACATTTTTATGTTCAATAATAAAATGAAACTAAAATGATCTGGCTAAAAAAACGATAACACCTTAACGATCTAACCTCTTTACCCCATCCCCTCCCCTCCTACTGGACCAAGGAATTGACCAATAAATGAGTTTTACAATAGCAACCTTAACGACAATATTTCCCCTGTCATATTATCCACGTATATTCAATATCCATTCGTGAAACAGTTATATCTATAAGGTTCAGATTCCTTCTTAGTTTTAATTTTAGTTTAATAATTCGAGACAAAAACTTACATTTTCAATTAGTTATATACTATGAAAGAAAACACCTACTTTCAGAAAAAAAGGGGATATCTACCTGTAACATGTAATCGTTCCTTTTGACCCTGCAGGCTCCATAGAAGGTGCAGAACCCCTCCACCTCGTTATGAGTGTCCACTTGGAAACTGCATTGTTTATGGTCGGCTGTGGACACCTGAATTTAAAATTAATTTAGAATTGTTGAATATTGATTGTGTTTTAACTAAAATGATGATTTTGATAACTTATTCTATTTGTTATAAGCTTCGCTTTTATGGACGTTCTCACTGACCCTTATTTCCTACAACTGAATGAAAGCACTAAGGATGGTTTGTTTACAAGAGTATAACTTTTACATTAAATGAACATTGGTCTGCATTTACTGTACAAGCAAATATTTACACTTGACTGCCCCCACATCTTTACATCCTTTATTTCTTTAGATTTAAAACAATCTCTTTTGAAAAGTCTGCTTCATTTCAAAGAGTTAAAATAAGCTGATTAGTGCAGCGACTTTAAAATAAGGCGATATCTTCATTTAAGTTTACTGTTCTTTTTTTATTTAAGCTTTATGTTATATTTTCCTGATTCTAAATCTTTAAAGCTTTGTCAGCTTATCATCGCTACACAATATATGGACATAACACTCTACTGTTCCTAAAGTTAGGCCTAATAAGAGTGAAATACCCAACAATTAGACTTTACCAAAAATTATTCTATTAAAACTTTTTTCTTGATTGTAATTTAACAAGCAGCAGCCTACTAACCGCCTGAATTCTGCTGATTTCTGCAGCTGGCACCCCCCTTTTTCCCATCCCCTCCCCTTTTAATGGAGGTCCATAATAATAAGCTAAATTGACGAAAAATTTTCACCAGTCAATATAAACACATATATCCTATATCCATTTTTATTCGGCTAGCTGGATACAACAATGCTTGGTTCTAAGTACAAAATAAGAACATTTTTCCTCAAAAGTTTGTATTAATATTCTTGAGGCATACAATGAGAATAAATAAATATTTGTTTGGCAATATCCCCCCAACTGATAGTTGACCACTATCACATTTTAATAGAATATATGTGTTGCTTATCTTAGATTAGGTTAGGTTAAGTAATAGTCAGAGAGTTCCAATGGGTTAGAGCAAGTGTTTTAAAGTCATAGATTTAGAATGTGGGGGATTGTGCGTTCATCATATTTTTTAGCAATTATTTTTCTTTTTGGTTTGTGCACAGTCTTCTTTATTATACTGTATGGCAATATCAATATTCCCTTGATTTCCGAGGACATTACTAATTTATTAAAAGCGAAGCTTTTCTATAATTAGGGTCGGTCCGTCCGTACGTCCGTCCGTACGTCCGTCCGTCCGTCCGTCCGTACGTCCGTCCGAGATAGATAGCTTTTATTCGTTAATTTAGGCATGTTAGAATTGTCCTATCGATTTCAAACTTTGCATGATGATTCCTGTAGTAGTTGGGTACGATTTAGAAAGCGTAGCAACTCTATAATCATTACCAGAATGTCCGTACGTCCATTTTAAAAATGTTGATTTTTCTACTTTTTTAACAACAAATTTTCAAGTGTTTTAATTATCCGTTTGATCTGATTTTTGGTATATTGATTCCTGGGACAACAAAGAACAATATTATAAGCGAAGCAACTCTATAATCAAGTCCAAAAATGTAAGTATGTCCATAAACATTATCCTATTTTAAGCAGTTTTTCAACAAATTTACCTACAATTTTGATTCGACATTTATACATTTATGTTCCGATTTTTCAGTTCAGATACTATACAAGTGTTAATGTCCGTTTGTCCTACCGTTTCAGTGCTTTTCTTTTATGGATGTTGTCATCCTTGTTATGTTAGAAATGTTATGGATAAATCTTAGCAAAGTTTGTGTACAAGATAATGCAAAAGATGTTTGATTAATCTAAATTCTCAGGGTGAAAATCCTCGAGGTTAATTAAAGTATATTAAATTGTTATTACTAAGTATTAGTTTATAGTGAATAATTATGTCTAAATCAAATCAAAGACAAAGTCTGCATTGGAAGATAGATTTATTTTCTCTATAACTAAATATAGAACGAATGGTGTTGATTTGAAATTTTTGATATAAATAAAGCAGCAATAAATTCATTCTTCGATTCTATTTTAGTTTTTTCCTTCAACATTCACCAGGTGCAAAGTTAAATGTTGCATATATTGTAGATAGCACCATTTACTTGGTTTAATTACAGGATTTAACTTCTCTGGTAGTTCAGGGATATGGCACCTAGAAAAAGCCTTCGGCTTTTATTCTTGTCTGAAAACAAGGGCTCTTCAGCCAAGCGTCTTCTGCGTGTAAGCGCCAGTGAAATCGTCATATTATAACTTTAAAACTCAGCTGGAAGTCTAAACCTGTTCCTAAACAGACAGTCCATCTTTTCAGATTTTTTTTTGCACAAAAGTATTTTTCAATTAGGCGCACCGGCCAAAATCTGCAAAATGCAATAAGTAACATTTAGAGCAAGCTCTTATTATGTAAATTTTTTTAAATTATTTTATTTTCTTGGAAGTAAAATATTTTTTTTTCAGTTGTGATGATCTAAGTTAATGGGAAATTGTTTTTTTTTATAAATGTAGAATCATTCATGATTTTACTTTAGCTCTAAACTATTTCTACTGTTTGTAATAAATGAATGAAATCATATTTCTAAAATGCAAATAAACTTTTGTTTGATGTAGATAAAATGTATGATAAGTATTTTGTATGTGAATATAAGATTAGATTTAGTAATGACTCAAGAAAAGGTTGGTTCTAGCGAATTTGTTTAGTATTTTGATTAAATAGACAATAAAAAATATAAAGTTCATTGCTTGTCATTATTTTTAAAACTTTTATATGATCGGAACTTGAAATAAAAATCATATGATGTTGAAAAAAACAACTTAAAGTGTTAAATTTGTTCCAATTGTTATAGAACCCTTACAAACTTTAATACCTATAACTGTATCCTTAGTTTTAACAACAACAAAAAACATGTAATTACCATTCTAAGTTTATAATATTACAAAATTGAAAAATCTTTTCAAATTGCAATGCTTTTGAACATTTTTCTGACTTATAAATATACTAGCGGATGCACTCCTAGCCTGTAGGGGCTCTATGGTCGAGAAAATAAAAAGCCCCAAAATATACCAATAATTAAATCTGTAAATAAAATAGTTTAAACCATCCCGGGACCTATGTAAAGCTTAAATAAAATGAAGAACTCATTCAGTTCAGTGGTTATAAAAATCTTAAGCTTCAGACAAAAAACGTTACAGTTTTATACAATAGGATTGTTAACAATATTTTAGAAAAAAAAGTTTATAAATTTTTGTATAATATTCAAGCAAAAAGTTGCTTTTAACTATCCTGTATCCCTTGTACAATATTAGCAAGTGAAAATATGTGTTTTTGTTTACTTTAGATTTATTGATGTTGTATTTTTCATTTTTTATTGTATATATGCATGCTTGCATATCTATAAATAATTGGACAAAAAACTCTAAAAAACAAAAAGTTCTTGTAGCGAATCTTCTCTAAAAGTTCTACTAGATATTTTCTTATCTAAAAAAAAAACATTCGAGATTAATCAGAAATGCTTTTAATTCCCAAAAATGTACATTATTCCTCAATTTTATCAGCAATTTTGGTTTATATCGCTCATATTTGTCGATCTTGTAAATCTTTTTTCCAGTACGGCTCCAAAACCCATTGATATCCGCTGGATTAGAACTGGTTAGAACTGGTTCTAAGTTATACTAAAAAATAATATATGATATCGTATTTAAAGATAATTTTTTACACATAACAAAACAAAAATTACAATAATTACCAGTTCTGTTAGCCCGGGCGTTTGGCCTCACGCAGTTAACAAAACTGGTATAATCTAATAATTTTTAATTTTACTATCCGCGGAAAGATGTCTATAATACAATGCGATAAATATTATTTACCTGAAAACCATTCAATTTTATGTCATCTGCCAAAACTGGAAAAGAATTTGCTCGGGCTAAAAAAAAAATATAAGCTCAGTATAATAAAACAAAAAATAAGCGTATTAACTTATTTGCATGATTTCGAACCTTGAACTATAAGGTAGAAAATAATTTGGCTGTAACAATGGAACACAGTAATAGTGTCTGACTGATTATGACGTAACAAAAAAAATTAGCCAATGAGAGGCCACTATAAATTTTACCATTGGTCAATAACGGCCTCTAATTGGCTAATTCTTTTTTGTTACGTCATAATCAGTCAGACACTATTACTGTGTTCGTAACAATGTAAATTTATGTAACAAACAGACAGACTGACAGAGCTTTGTAGAATACGGTTTGCGTGTTATAGCTTTTTAAAAGTTAAATACTAATGAATATAAATTTTATTGAATATATGCTTCTTTAATTGGCTTGAGAATGTTACTGTCAGAAAAAAAAGTTTATTAGGTGAGGTTTGACTTTACCAAAGCCTATGATGACAATTGGTGAAATTATTTCCGCTTTTTTTAAAAACAGTATTTAAAGTTATTTCTTAAAAGGAATTCATAAAAACATAAGTAATTATTTTATTCAATAGCTCCACCTAATTACACTTTCTGAAGAACGAGATTGTTTTATAAGTGTCTATAAAAACGTTCTTCTTATTTGTTATGATTCTTTGAAAAAATCTAGTAATTACTAATCAGCTGAATAGAATGGATATATCATCTAAAGTAAAAAATATGGAACATTAAAAGTTTTCTTTTGTTATTAAAGTTCCTGCATTATTGTACAAGGAAACGCCAGTAAGTCATATAGTGTTTTTTTGTTATATCTTTTCTAGGGGCGATTTCTCTTGGGAGAGAGGTGTTAACCTCCCCAAAAATATTCATTAACCTTCCTAGGGCCTATTAAAAGCTACATTGTAAAGGAGAACCATAACAGTATAGCAAGATCCTTCTTTGCACACACAGATCCTGTTACTTTATTATATTGACTAGCGGCAACGCCTCCTAGAGGCATATAGGGGCACCTATGGTGGTTGAGGTTGAATTTGACCAACCCATTTAAAACCTTACTAGGATCTTGGAGAAGCTACAGTGTAAAGGAGAATCATATCGGTTCCTGGTTAAACGGGATACTTTGGTACACACACATAAATTATTATAAGGATTATTGAAAAATTGAGGGTGTGTATTACTCCCATTAACTTAGCACCCCTTTGGATGTTTTTTTTAGATATATATCTTTATAATTTCATATTCAATTTAGTCAATATCTCCTACATCCTATTCTATCAGAAAACTTTATAGTTAGTCAATGAATCCTCATATAAATAATTGTAGATATTTTTAGCCATAATTATGAACTTATAGAACTTCTTTAATTAATTATAAATGAATATATCAATTAGAAAGAAAAAGTACACGAGCATTCTAAATTTAAAACTAGGTCCTTTGACATTATCATTTAGTTTTTAAATCTTGTCTGAAAATAAGTTTGACAGATTAGGTAATCGTGCAGATAATCAGAAAAACATAAAAATATGCAGACAGACATACAGTTACATTTTATAGTAAAACAACGTTTTTTTTCCTATAATTTCATTTATTTTAAACTCAACGTTTTTATGCTTTTATCAGAAAGATGTAACCTAAGACAAAGACATGTCTTACATCCTTACAGGCAAGATGACGACATAGATAGACTAAAAAAACACTAACAAGGCTTTAAAAACAAATCTTTATAATTTGAAGTCAATATATAAATTTTTATAGAACGTAGCATGTATGTATTTTTAAATATGGCATCGTATTACAGAAACTTTTTTTTACGAATATCAAAAAAATCATAAATTTATATCCGCGGAAAGCTGCCTATAATATCATGCAATATATAACTATTACCAGTCCACACCTTTAAAAAGTGACACTGACATTTAAAGCATAAACGATCCTGTTGTTATTTATATCCATAAAAGATCAAATTGTCAAAACAATATTGTCAATAATCTTTATAAAAATGTTACATTAAATATTCATTTTTGCTGGGAGGGACAAGAGTGAATATAAAAAAAAAACAATCTTAATAGTTAAGTAATTAGTAAAATAACAGGATTTCTGTCTGTGGGTGTGTGCGTAGTGAATTATCTTACTAACCACTGAACCGACATGGTTCTCCCTTACAGTGAAGTTTTTCTTTTAATTCGGGGAAGGTTTATAGTTTTTTTTTGTGCTGATGGTACTTTCACTTTTCCAAGAGATATCTTCCCCAGAAAATAATGCCCCCTTCCAAATTAAAAAAAATATCTTTTTAAAAACTAAAATCGAAAGCTAAGTGTCAACTCCCACCCCGAATAAAAATATAAATTTTTCATTATATTGCAAAAAAATGCTTATAAAAATAAACAATTTATCAATTACGTAATGGTCTGGCATTCTCTAAGTAATCAAAAGTGTCTGAAGAATAATCTTGAAATAATCTGGAATTACCGTTTTTTTGCCAGGAAAATCATGTCATCATTATTGTAATGTATAAAAGAATTTAGTTTTTTGAAAAGATGATTTAAATTTTTACTATAAATTTAATGTGGTCAATTTTAAAGTACATTAAGAAAGCTTTATATGATAGACATACAACAGGTTCAGAGTTTGTATGTTTGTTCCGAAGGATCTTGCTAACCGCTGTACCGATATGGTTCTCCTTTTCTGTGAAGCTTATCATAGTTCCTGATTTATAACTATTTTGAAGGTGGGTAGCACCACCATCCCGAAAAAATGACCACTAGAAAAAATTTCCCCCCTCCCCCTTAAAAAAACCACTAAATGGTGTATAGCATTATAATTTTTAATTTTTAATTAAGTATTATTTACCTATTGAAACCGAGTCTACTGGAGCCAGGTATAAATTAAGAAAGTATTATTTTAATTTACCTATTGAAACCGAGTCTACTGGTGCCAGGTATGGATTTAGAAAGTATTATTTACCTATTGAAACCGAGTCTACTGGTGCCAGGTATGGATTTAGACAGTATTATTTACCTATTGAAACCGAGTCTACTGGTGCCAGGTATGGATTTAGAAATTATTATTTACCTATTTAAACCGAGTCTATTGGTGCCAGGTATGGATTTTAAAAGTATTATTTACCTATTGAAACCGAGTCTACTGGAGCCAGGTATGGATTTAGAAAGTATTATTTACCTATTGAAACCGAGTCTACTGGTGCCAGGTATGGATTTAGAAAGTATTATTTACCTATTGAAACCGAGTCTACTGGTGCCAGGTATGGATTTAGAAAGTATTATTTATCTATTGAAACCGAGTCTACTGGTGCCAGGTATGGATTTAGAACGTATTATTTACCTATTGAAACCGAGTCTACTGGTGCCAGGTATGGATTTAGAAAGTATTATTTACCTATTGAAACCGAGTCTACTGGTGCCAGGTATGGATTTAGAAAGTATTATTTACCTATTGAAACCGAGTCTACTGGTGCCAGGTATGGATTTAGAAAGTATTATTAACCTATTGAAACCGAGTCTACTGGTGCCAGGAATGGATTTAGAAAGTATTATTTACCTATTGAAACCGAGTCTACTGGTGCCAGGTATGGATTTAGAAAGTATTATTTATCTATTGAAACCGAGTCTACTGGTGCCAGGTATGGATTTAGAAAGTATTATTTACCTATTGAAACCGAGTCTACTGGAGCCAGGTATGGATTTAGAAAGTATTATTTACCTATGAAACCGAGTCTACTGGAGCCAGGTATGGATTTAGAAAGTATTATTTACCTATTGAAACCGAGTCTACTGGAGCCAGGTATGGATTTAGAAAGTATTATTTACCTATTGAAACCGAGTCAACTGGTGCCAGGGGTATGGATTTAGAAAGTATTATTTACCTATTGAAACCGAGTCTACTGGTGCCAGGTATGGATTTAGAAAGTATTATTTACCTATTGAAACCGAGTCTACTGGAGCCAGGTATGGATTTAGAAAGTATATTATTTACCTATTGAAACCGAGTCTACTGGAGCCAAGTATGAATTTAGAAAGTATTATTTACCTATTGAAACCGAGTCTATTGGAGCCAGGTATGGATTTAGAAAGTATTATTTACCTATTGAAACCGAGTCTACTGGAGCCAGGTATGGATTTAGAAAGTATTATTTACCTATTGAAACCGAGTCTACTGGTGCCAGGTATGGATTTAGAAAGTATTATTTACCTATTGAAACCGAGTCTACTGGTGCCAGGTATGGATTTGCAACCAGCAACAGGAGTCCACACCACACTAGAACCTAAATTAAAAAATGCTTAACCATTTAAAAAGCGAAGATTTTCTATAATTACAGTTGGTCGGTCCACCTGTAACGGATAGCTTTTTTCGTTAATTTAAATACATGTTAGACAATTATGCAAAAAAATTTGTGATTATTGTTAAAAATTAATATTCTGCTTTTTAAGTTAGTTTGTCCTTCCTTCTTATTTTTAGAGCATCTCTTTTATCACGTAAAATTTCTTTGGCTAGCATAATAGTAAAGGTTTCTATAAGTTTCTATAAGGCTAGCCAAGGAAATTTCATAGGATTTGGTCTAATGTGTTTTCGGAAGCAGCTTATAATGCCTAATAAAAATGACGTCATACAAAACAAATGACCAATGATAGGTCAGTGTACATTTTACCTTTAGTCAATATAAATGTATATTGGTCATTTGTATTGTATGTATGATTTTTTATTAGGCACTATAGGCTGCTTCTTTTCTTCAAAGAATAATTTCAAAGAAATTTTGACCAGAGGCATGAGATAAAAGTGTAAAAAGGTATGAAGTAAACAAAGACTAAATAATCATATTTTTGCTCTTGTATTCAGAGAGGGAGGGGACAATGAGCTGTTTATTGCACTAGTCCCCAAAGTTTTATAATAACGTTTTCTTCCTTGTTAGATTAGCAACTTTGGGGACTTTTATTAAATTAAGGTTAGCATCGAAGCGTTTTAACCACTAATTGTAATATACAGAAGGGGTGAATTTGCGTATCATCATTAGGGTTGTACATTGTACATCAATTTATCGGCCATTGTCTTATCCCTTTAGATCCCTGTCTTGTTTTACTGTTCAGCATTCATGAAACTTTGGGAACAAAGGAAAGCATCATATTTGTCCGTCAAACATTGTTTATGTTTTACAGCGTGGCCAAAAAATTCGGGAGAGGTTTTTTCCAGTATTACTTCGAACCCAATTAATAACTGCTGGATTAGAACCGGTTCTCAACTGAAAAATTGTGTATAACATCAAATTACAAACAATTTTCCACGAATATTAAATAAAAATCATTAAATTATTACCAGCTTTGTTAGCCCTGGCTGGTTTGATTTGATAATTATTCATTTTTATATTTGAGGAAAGCTGATTATACTACGATGCGCTAAATAACAATTTTTTTACCCACAAGTGAAATGTAATTTCTTAATTATGGTGAAAATTACAATAGATTTATTTGTAGTTATTTAACTTTAAAAATTAGCCTAAAGCTATCCCAATATTTGAATTGGTAATCAATGAAATAGCTTAAAAACTTCTTTTTGTATATATAAAGGTTACATCAGAAATATTTTTACATAGACACCCTGTAAATTTGTATGTACAGTATCTATTTATTGGTAAAGATTTTCATACCATAAATCACATGGACAGACAATGTTATGATGCAAGCAGACCCAAGGATACATATTTACCCTATCTTAATGGATATAGAATAAACGTAGATATATTGACAGGGGAAAATATGTCGTCAATTTATAGCTTGCTAATATAGACCTCATTATTTTTCAGCTCGTGAATCAGTTAGTTGGTATAATTTGTGTTAAATATAATAAAAAATTTACAATTTGGTTTAATATTAAGTATTAATTTTTATAAAATAGGCTATACTTTTATGAAATTTTAAAATATTCTTTTTCTTATGTATTTTATTCGTTAGTTTTCACAAATGGCAATAAAAAAATCTTTTTTTGCCTCAAATTTTGTAATGCTAATAAGATAAAATTGTCTTTGTAATCATTTTGTTACAAATTTGCCATTCCTAGGACAACTAGCATTTCTTAAAGGAAGAAAATTAATTTATTGTTTGTAAACTGAAAACCACGTAATATTACCAATTATTTGATTTTTAAGAATTATTATATCATATTTCAAGGAAAGGTTGCTGGTAAAAAAATTAAAAAAATAAGAAAATTAGGTTGAAATGAAGTCATAATTAAAAAGTGGTAGCGTAGCCACTAAATAATTATGGTATATCATTGGCATTGCATACAGTGGCGTGCTGGGTGTAGGATGGTGTCAACATCCCCCTTAAATAAGATATTGGGAAGAAATATCTTCCCGGGCCAGGGCAAATTGCTGTGCACACCACTTAATACATTCATGAATGTTAATTTTTAAATATCTTAACTATTGTTTTCATGTCAAATTTTAATAGCCTTTTTTGCTGGACAATTTATGGAGATAGTCATCTTATTTTTCAACAAAATATAAAAATCAACATTTATATAATTCTAGGGGGTATAAATGATTTTATAACATCAATTTGGAAATTGAAAACAATTCCTAAACAAATCTAACAGTTCTTATAAATTTAGTAGTTTCTACTTTCGATATAAGAAAGATCATGCATTTTTAAATATTTTTCACTCTTGCAAATATTTGTTGTTAAAGTGTTTTTCATAATTATTGAATATAAATTACATAATTGCACAAAAATTGATTTGAAATTTTTAAGAGAAAATGGACAATAAATTGGTGTATACCCTCAATTACAAAAACAAAAATACCCCTTCTTTAGATTGATATTGTAAGTAAAAATGTTTTGGCAATGTTCTTTTGTAACAACCATTCAAGCCTTTGAAATTTTAAGCATAAGAATGAGAGTTTGGAGATCAGAAAACTTTTACACTCCCCATGTCCCTTCCCTCCCTAGGATGAGTGCATAAAAAAGTTAAGTGCAAGGTTTTTACACAAAAAAGTTAGTAATTCCTATAATTTATTTGCGGATATAAAAAAAACTGAAAGTTATTAATTGCAATGCAATCAGGGAGGGATAGGACATTGGCCTGTTTATTACCCTAGTCCTCAAGATTTTACAATAATATATTCTTATTCATAGGCTTAACAACTTTGGGGCCTTTGAGTGAATTTCGATTAGTTGGTTCATTAAGTTGAGTGTCCAAAAGTTTCTACCACTAATTGTAATCTATAGAAAGGAACTTTCATAACGACTGATCGTTATAAAAAAAGTTTTAAATTAACTTTTATTTTTGATTTTTTACATCATTAAAATTATACAATATATTTATTTCCATGCTCTGAATATAGATTTGATAATTTATGTCATATGCAATGCAGAATTTAAATAGCCTACAAAATTTGACCAATTATCCAAAATTTTATATTTTAGAGGCATTTTTATTTATTTTTCCTCCTTACATAAATATTGGTTGCGTCACTAGCCTCTAGGCTCTTTACTAAAAAAAACAGAAAAATGACTTAACTATGAAAATAAATGAAGCCTATTTGAAGGTTCACTAAAATGTAGTACTCAAGCGGATCACATCTTAAAGGCTTAACTAATAACTGGACTACTTTGGGTATAAATTAATAGCGACTGCGCCACTAATATTTAGGAGTTTTGTACTTTAAGGGGTAAGGAAGAGATTAAAAACATCATAAGACTAATATAAAATATCTTAAAACTAAACCGGGACTAAAATAAAGCTTAGATTTAAAATTAAAATATTTTCTCGTATTCATTCGAATCCGGTGGATAGGAACCGGTTCTCATCCATACGAAAAAACTATGTCTAGAATCGTATTATATCCAGCTTTCTACGAATATAAAAATGTACAATCATAAGATAAAAACCAGTTTTTTAGCCTGTGCCTTCGTACATTCTATATCCGCGAAAAGCCGTTTATAATACGATGCGAGAAATAACTATCATATGATTGAGCGGTGGTTTCCCTCAAAGTGCCTAGTCGAGCACATAACCCTCCCCCAAAATTTGAAAAAAATGAAAATAAGAGAGAGGATATTATTTGTATGTTATTGTTTTACCTTAAGCTAGTTTATGTTATTGCGTACAGGGTTATACAACTACAGGTATATCCCCGTAATGGTTAGGACCACCCACATGGGTTAGGCATAAATAATATAAAAACTGTAGACAAAGTGAGAATATTGCAGTAACTTTTTTGGGAACGTAAAACATCATATTTTTAAAAGTAGACAAAAGTTTGAATATTCTTTATAAGCATTAATAATCATTTTTAAAAATTACAGAAATTGATGGAATATTTTGTTTAAGATGAAATATCTCATTAGTGGTATACCTGTAAATTAAACTGTGGATGTGTTACACATGGTTCTGATAGCATGACTAAACTAAACCCCACCTCCCACAGACAACCAACCACCCATTTCTCCGAGAGATAAAACCATCTCATTTCTCCGTTGGAAAGAAAATTCTCGTACTTTTTTCTTTCTCTATTAGAAAACGATGGAGATATTTCTAGAAATTCACAGTTGAATTCTAGTGGAAATATTCAAATTCGTCAATTTTGCAACAATTTATTGAAAATCGGAAAATTAATAAGTATTGCAGCAACATCTAGCTAAACAGAAAATAATTCCATAAATTGCAAGACAAAAATACTTTTTAAAGTCTAGTTCTGTTCAATCTAAATTACAGCAAAGCTGGTACAAGTTATTAATAATAATTCTATTTTCAGTGTGGCTTCGAAACCTTTTAATATCCGCTGGGTAAGAATCGGTTTTCATCCATACTGAAAAATCATACATTGCATCATATTACATATAGTTTTACACTAATATTAAAATATTTCTAAATTAATACCAGTTTTGTTTTAATTCCGCGGAAAGCTGTCTATAATAAAATGCAATAAATAAATATAACTCATTAATTATTGAATTGTTTTGTCTTTGTAAATGTGACAATGCGTGGGTATACCTATAATACAAAGTAGTAACCGGTGAACCGATGAGGTTGTGCTTTTTAGGAAATATACCTACTATTCTGTAGTGTTTTTTTTAACTATTTTTAGGGAGAGGGCGGGGATGGTAACAACCCCATCCCACTAGTAACATACTATAATTATTTTTATGCTTCTACTTTATTCCTAATGTGTGTTAAAAAAACCTTTTAATATCCCACTCTGCCACCCAACCCACTTCATGATAGTTATCACGTCTATTTTAAGAATTGATATATTAATACTTGGATGTTGCACCATAGTTTTGCCTACTCCATGCCAGTAAATTTGTCCTCTCCGTTGGCTAATATAACGATAACCCCCATCCATCCCATCCCTGCCTCTCCTACTAGAGGAGAAAACTGACCAATAAATGACGACCCTTGTAGCAACCTTAATTTACGACAAAATTTCCCCTGCGTTCAAACTTTTCAACCACTAATTGGACTCTACATAGGGGACGTACATCAATTTGTCGACCATTGTCTTATCCCTTTAAATCCTTGACTTAACCACTTGATGAAAGATATCACGACAATTTGATGGCAATTTGTGCTCAACCTTAAATATAATTAGGATAGAAAAATTAAGAAGAACTACATAGTACATACCTTCCTTATTATTTACTATTTAAATGTCAAAGCATTTGTTTTAATTAATTAATGCTAACCCAATGAATTTAGAATATACGTGGATATTAAGACAGGGGAAAATTGTCATCAATGTAGCTTGTGTATCTATTTATTGGTCAGTTTGTTCATCCAGTAGGAGGGAAGGGGATGGAGTAAAAGGGTGGAGGGCAAAATCGTTTTTTTAGCCCGCTGCATGTTTCACTTTATATGAGAACATCAGGTGTAAGATCCAAATAATAATATATCCGTTGCTAGTCCTAAATTTGCACTTTATGCTATTCCAGTCATTCCGATAATGTTAAAAATACAGGAAAAAAGTCATGCAGACTGTATAATTCATTTTTTAAAAATTTTAACTGGGGTTTACATACACAACTTATACCTCCCTTCTAAACCTTCTGGCGTTAGGAAAAATATAAAAAAATAACAATGATTTTTATATGTTTCCAGTTTCTAGTAAATTTTTAAAAATAAAGTTAAAAAAGCCATTATTGAAAGGAAGAAACCTAAGAAATAAAAAAAAACTTCTTATTATCAGAGTTCAACTAAATTGAATAAAACTAAGTTTTCCCACATGTTTTTAAAGCGAAGCTTTTCTATAATTAGGGTCGGTCCGTCCGTAAGCCTGGAACGGATAGCTTTTTTCGTTAATTTAGACATGTTATAATTGTGCTATTGATTTCAAACTTTGCATGACGATTCCTGTAGTAGGCAGTTCAGTACGTCCATTCTAAGCATGTTGATTTTTAACTTTTCACAAACTTTTATGTGATAAAATCATCCGATTGGTCTGATTTTTGGAATACTGATTCCTAGGACAACAAAGTACATGTTATAAGCAAAGCATCTCTATAATCAAGTCCTAAAAACATACGTATGTCCTTAAACAGTATCCTGTATTTTAGCAGTTTTTCAACAAATCTACTTACAATTTTTATTCGACATTTATACATTTATGTTCTGATTTTTCAGTTCTGATACACTACAAGTGTTGATATTCGTTTGCGCTACCGTTTCAGAGATTTTATGGATGTTGTCAATGTCATCCTTGTTTTTTTCAGTTCTAGGCTATTAAGTTCATAAATGTGTAGGAAGAGGTAGCTTTTAGCAGGATTAGGTCACTAAAAGACTTAGAAACAACTATAATTTCAGTCAAAAATATTAGATTGACATCATTTTAGGATATTCCATTACGAAATTAAAATTTTAGTACTTATATTTTTCATTATCATCTAAATTAATCTGCGCCTACTTATTACCTATTACACTCATCTTATTGTGGAAAAGTAATAATAGAAGGACATTTGCTTCCTTGAATAATGAATACGTAAATTATAATTCTGGTATAGCTCTGAAATTCTGAATCCGATAATTTCTGATTTATTAATTACTGATAAATCATGTATCGTATCATATTAAAGAGTAATTTTTATGAAAAAAAAATGGTAGTAATATTAAACCTTGGTTTATTGGCACAGGTATTCGACCCTTCAGGGGCCAACAAAACTGGAATGAATCCTATTAGTTTATTTTACAGTTAGCGGAAAACTGACTTTAATACTATAAATAACTACTTAATTAACCAATGGCGTGCACAGGGAGCTGCGCGAAGCGCACCCGAAAATTTTGACACCTCCCGAACGATCGTCAGACAACCTGATTTACATATGAAACGACTTATAGAGTTGCTGTTCATTATATTTAAAGCATTCATTTATTAAGTACATTTATTCATTTATTAAGTACATTTATTTATAATCAAGTACTTTTGTTTTAATTATTAAATAGCATCATTTATTTATACAAAAAGTTTCGACATTTTGCTTTTATTCTAATCACTCTGGATTAGATGATTTACATCATACATGAAACTAATCAAAACAAATTCACTCATAACAAAAGACAAATGAAATCATGTTTCCCTTATTCCGTTTACAACGGACGGGCGGAGGGACATTTTAAATTAGAGAGTAGCTTTGCTACTAAAAAAAGAAAGACATTGGATATTTGATTCAAAAACTAATGCTTACACACATTGCAACGATTATAATCTTTTAAAAACAGAGTTTAACAACCAATAATTTGGAGGAAAATGAATCTTTCTTCATTGTCTCATCCCTATATTCATTGTGTTTTTATTAAGAGGAACAAACGTATTGTTTTATCTAACCCCCTTACCAATGACAGAAGTTAATATCTAATTTTCTTAATTGAAAATGAAATATTGATTATTTGGAAATTAATCTTGATTGATTGGTTTTAATTAGTAGTGTCTAAACATTTTAACCAATAATCTTAATCTTTAGAAGGGGAAATGTAAGTAAAACATCATTCAGGATATACATCAATTTATAAGCCATTGACTTATCCCTTTATATCTATGGTTTTAAGTCTTTTTATTTTGACTGGCACTATACTCATTTTGACATAATACGTAGGTCATATTATTTAATGATATATGGCTTAATCTTTTTAATTATCTTGGCTAGCCTGAAGTTAAGTTCGCTTTCCTGAGTCTTAAATTTTCTTTTATATCTATGTAAGTCTAAGGAAACCCTAAATTCTAGGCTAATCTCAATTTTTTTATATATATTATTTAGCTTATAGAGATTATGTGTCCATCAAATTAGGCCCCATTGTCCTTTCCCTTTCTTTTCTTGTCTAAGAATGATGTTATTGTGTGACTCTATTGAAATCAAGGCCTAAAATAAACTCAATACAATGAAAATTTCAATTAGTTAAAAATTCCAGAGCTTTTCTGAAAATATCACAACGTCATACAAAACTCTTTGGAATAAGTAAATTCCAGATATTAAAAAAGCGAAGCTTTTCTATAATTAAGGTTGGTCCGTACGTCTAATTTAGGCATGTTAGAATTGTCCTATCAATTTTAAACGTCATGCATCCCGAAAATCCTTGCGTCCATTTAAAAAATGTTGATTTTTAACAACTCAACTTTTATTGATCCTTTAATGGTTAAAAAGGCGGTAACATATAAATCACCTTAAAAACATTATATTAAATGGAAAAAGTTTTTGTTAAGCTGTTATTCTTTATAAATAAAATCCAGTTAAATAGAAATGTGAACTTTACTTCCAAATAAATAACTCTTATCACCAATATTATTTTTAATAAGGGCTTATCTTTGTATTTTTATTTTTTTTAAATATTCATAGTTTTCAAGTTGAAACAGTAAAGAAGTTAAGTTATTGTGATTTTAACATATTATATGAAACTGTTAAATGTGTCTCCTTAAAAAGGGGGCAAATGTTACTACGTTCAGCAAAGGAAATATGACGTCAATCAGGATACTTTTGCCAAAAAAATTTTTTAATTTGTCCCCTATTTTAGCAGACACTTTTATCAGTTTCTATTTGATTTAAGAGTAATCATTGTGTGAAATAAAAGTCTAGAATATGACATGCTTTTGTCTTACAGAGAATGGAAAGTGAATATAGGGGCGTGCACTATCATAATTCCCAAGGGGAAGGGGAAGGGTTAAGCTTTGAGAGGTTAACCTCATTTGTAAAAACTAAGGACAAGCATTAAACCATTATGCAGAGCGCAAACCTTTTTAATTGTAATCTTTAAAGATTTTGGAAAATAACCCTTAAAATTACAAAATGTGAGGAAATTAAAGGGATAAGACATTGGCTGAAAAAATTGATGTACATCCCTAATGACGATAAACAAAATTACCCCTTCTGTAGATTACAATTTGTGGTTGAAACGTTTGGACACTCAACTTAATGAACCATCCAATTGAAATAAGATTATTTTAAAACTTTGGGGAATAGTGTAATAAACAGCCCAGTATAGTAAAAAATACCAATGTTTAAACAATTCTCTTTATGTTTCTGGTTGTTTTTATGTCCAACACTATTCAATTTTCTTACAAAACTTTATGGCTAAAGTGGTTTTTATTTAACTAATAAATATAAAGTTAGTTATATAAAAAAAGTTCTGATTTCATTAGAATTCTATACAATATTTTATAGGTTAGCAAACTTTAATTATGTCATTTATTAAAATCTCAGACATTCTATGTACTTTAAAATGTATTTTAGTAGCGAATCTTCTCTCTTATTCACTTTTTCTATCCGCTAGACAGTCCTTCCGTTAGTCAGTCTGTCAGTCCGTCCCTTTTATTTTCTCGGCTGTCATTAAAGATAGAAAGCTGATTTTTTTAGTGAAGAAATTCCTATGACATGTTCGCATCTAGTATAACATTTATTTTCCGTCTGCCTGTTGGTAATTTTTCAAAAGGCATAACATAATTTTTAGAAGGTTTTGTGATTTTTAAAAATTTTATTATAACTAGAATAGTAGGAACAAAAGTTCAAGATAACTCACCCCTTTTTCATGGTAAAATACTACTTCCCCATCCCTAAATTTAGAAGCAGACGAAAATCAAAAGCCGCCCAGGGCTTTTTGTAAGTCAATCATAAATAATAATGTGAATAAAAAGAAAAGCGATATTTAGCAAACAGCCGTGGGCGGTCAGAATCAGCTGAATGTTCATTATGAAAAAAATTTCCCCCTTTTTAGAAATAGAAGGATTCATCTTTCATGAACAAATTTTTTTAAATAAAAATAAAATTCTATGTAATTTTTAATTAAAACCAGGGATAAGGGATAGGAAACCTGGCCATAAATTAGGTCTCGGCCTGGTTTTGAAAGGGATCATGCAACTTTTACCATTTGCCTAATTTAATGACCTTACTGGCGGACGGCTCATATTGGCTACCGCTCTAAACCAATAGTGTTCTGTGATTTGGGCTTGTTTTGTATCAACCAATCACCAATTGGCGAAAATTTTAGAAGCAGACAATTCTAGAAAAAATAATGATTTTGTCTGCTACGAAAAAATAAATATAAATGGTGTTAGATCACATTAGTTTAATTATTAAATCTGCTTAGAGTTAAACATTAAAAAAGGGCCATATAGAAAAAACAAAAATAACGGGATTATTTTTTTGGAAAGAAGGTAGCTACGAATTTTCATTTGGTAGTTTATAAATTAGATGTTGTATTTTGAATTTTAAAAATTTAGTACGGAATTGATACAACTTTTATTGAATTTTAATTAGCAATGAAATTTTCAAATAAAATTTTTACTCATTATTAAAATGCAAATAATACAAACTAAATCTGTCTGAGGGAAACCCAACGATAGTTTTCTGACAGTTCAAATTACCAAAGTAAAAGATAAAAAAATTTTGGGAGAGAAAAAACTTCATTTTAACAAAAGCCATTAATATATAGGTTTATAAAAAGTTATGTTTTTCACTTTAAACTAGCTACCTGAATTTGATTCTATACTTTATCTACACACACACACACAGCTTTTTTATTAGCGTATAGGACGAACCACTGCGTCATCCCAAAACTGGTTTATTAGGCCTAGGCTTGAAATAGGCCTGAAATAATATTTTCCTACGTTTCCCATCCCTTATCCCTGATTAAAACATTAAAACGAAAATATCTAATCTAATATTCTTGCCCTAAATATGGAAATAGTAAAAAGTAAAAAAAATATTTTTTAAAATAATTTTTAATCCTCCAATTTGAAAAGTAGTGGAATAGCAATAAATTTTAGCGCGGCAACAGCGCTGAGTAGGCCTCTAGGCCCACTGCCTATTTTCGTCTTCTAGTTGCTTCGATTCCTCTCTTTTATTTTTTTCTCTATGGTTTTAATCCTATATATTTTCATTTCAATATCAGGGAAAAGCTGTCTACAATACGATTCGTTAAATAACTATTACTGTATTGAAATCAAGTACGAATCTAAAATGTATATATGTAATAAAAGGGATTGACATCCGCAGATGTTTAGAACGGCCTAGTTGCAGCTTGTAAACATAAAGTTTAATATTAGTTTGACCTATGAATATTTGGATCATGGAATGAAACAAAGTACCGGGTTCCGTCGTATTTTTCACAGTAGCTTTTGATTATTTTAGGTTTGGTTAGATAAATATTAATGATTGCCCCGCAGGGTTAGAGCCCCCCCCCCCGCAGTGGAGAAATAGGATAAAATACCCGCTACTTCGTTTTCTGTCCATAATCCGCTGTGTTTGTGTAAAACTTTTGTAGCTGATAGTTTAAAGGAAAAAAAAACAAGGACAAGAACAAACATAAGTAGTGAGTTATATAGTTACTAGCGGCTTCGCCCCTAGCCTCTAGGGGCTTTGCCCTAAGAGGTTTGATCAACCTAATTTTTCGTATTTTAGAATTAAAAAGAAAAAGTAAAAAAAAATTTTTTTTGGGGGGGGTATTGTTCATTTTTTGGGGGGGTTGAGGGTGTCCCACCCCCAAAGAAAATAGCTTAAAACCATCACAGGACCAGTAGGTATATTCCCTGAAGAGTAGAGCCCAATCGGTTCAGTGGTTACTGAGATCTTAAGCTTCAGACGGACAGACAGACGGACAGACAGACAGACAGACAGACAGACAGACATCGTTCTACTTTGTATTATAGATAAAACCTTTCTAAACGATAAATAGATTTGTCTTTTGTAGCATGAGCGACAGACTGACGGACAAAAGAAATTATTTACTGTACGTTCTGTGGTAAGGGACATCTTCACAAAAAAGTAAACATCTGAGAATAACACATTTCCCTGATAGCGTTATCAACGGACAGACAAAGTGAGTTATAGAATAGCTTTGCTTACAAAAGAGCGGCTTTTTATCAAAAAATCGGCCGCTGCTACTGAACCTGCAGTGTTGTAATGTAATATTAAATAAATTGTCTAATATTTAATGGAATCCTAAAATATTTAAAATTCTAAGAACAATAGAGTTGCATAAGGATAAATCTTAGATAAATACAATTACAGTGTATTTAATATATATAGTAAGGTTCAAAGCAAAGGATCTCACTAACCGCTGAACTGATATGGTTCTCCTTTTTAGTGCGGTATCTCATAGGTCCTGGTAAGGTTTATAGCTATTTTAGGGGAGGGTAACACCACCCTCACAAGAGAAATCATCAAAAAAAAACAAAGTATTTAAAGCATCACCTAGTGAATATTTCTTATAAACAGCTGATCTTAATATAGATTTCAAAGAAGACATTTTAAGTGCCCATAGAGACCTCTAGGGGAGTAGCTGCTAGGAATAGTATAAAGTAGTAAGAGTTTTGAGCTTAAAAATTCTAGAGTAGATACCTTTTGGCTTGTGATTTACTTGGAAGTTTCATGAATAGTATTATTGAGCTATATTCCCCCCAAAAATCTACATCTCATAGAGGCTAGCGGAGATGCCACTAAAATCATATAATATATTGTTTAGTCCAAATGAATAAAATTCCTTTCTAAACTAACAAAGGCAGATTTTTGTAGAGAAGTGATGAAGATTGATAAATAGTCCTTAGCACAATCCTAAGAAAAAAAAGAAAATTTTAGGCACTAAAAATAGGACAAGAAAAACTTGTTTTAAAGAAAACATTTATATTGAACTTTTCTTCTTATATGTCAGAGGTGGGTAAATTAGTTGGATTTTATCGTAATTTGTTTTTTTACAGTAAAGTTTCCTTTTCAAACAGTTCAAAGTGATTTTAAAAAATAACATTTTTGTTTCTTTCAGTTACGTAACCTATTCCTATCTCCCTGGTGATTTTTTTTGTAGTCCTGCTTTCTCTTAACTTGTCTGCTAGGAATTCATAAACACACCGTATATACATATGTATTTTAAAATTTGTTTTGGTGATAGTTTAAGTTGAGATAGTACTAGTAACTAGTTTTACACATTTTTTATTTGTCTTGTTACTACCCTAAACTTATAAATGTTTAAGAAAGAAAAACAAATATTAAAAGTGTTATCTAAAAGTACTTCAGTTCCGTCAGTGTGTTTTTAAAAATGAAATGTATCTCGGCCTTAAGCAGTTTTGATTATTTTTAAGTAAAATGAATATTTGTAGCATTAGATATTGTAGAATAAAGAACATTTTAATGTTACTCTAATATATCAGTAACATTACACAGCATATGAATATTAATTAAAATTATATAAATGGATTATATCGATATTATAAAGTATGTTTTTAACCAGTGGCGTACAGAGATATTTGTTAGGGGAGTGTGCATTGGCAAAGCGCACCCAAAAATTTGACAGCCATCATAGGACTTTTGACTGCTTTAATGAAATGAAATCAAGAAGGTTTTAGGTAGATATAATGCAGACACCACTAGGTGTATATTTTTTTTGTTAAGGGGTGGATACACCTCCTTACTGTCCACCCAATCCCTCAAAAGTCATAAATTTAAACAAACTTCACAACAAATTTCAGTTCTGTAACTCATTTTTAGTAAAGTTTTTTTGTGTTTAGTTTTTCCTTTCAAGAAGTGAAAAATTTGCCCCAAATCCCTCTTAAATTAAATTTAATTTCAGATAAAAAAAATGGGAGAAAAGCGCGGGTTCTTTGATTTGAAAAGTCAGTTTATATTCTACGCTAGCTACCACAACCAACCTGTCAATGTTCTCATCCATCTTTTCTGCATCTGGCAGCTAGTCTGGAGTGGCTTGGCTCTCATGCAGGTATTTCTTAGTTAGTTTCTCAGATTAGTATCAGCTTAAAACAATAACGAAATTAAATCGAAAAAAATCACTAAACCTATATGTGGTTTTCAGCTGTCGTTGGGGGGCAACATATAGTAAAATTGACCACCTCTCCATTTGCCCCCTAAATATTATTTAAGATTTATTTCACTTGTTGGTTATACTAGAAATAAAACCACATTATCTTATTCGTTGGCTCTAAAATTTTGGGTACTCCTGATTTATTGGTTCTCTGCAAGAAGTGTCCAAACCTTTCAACAATTAATTTTTATCTATAGAAGGGCTAATTTTGTCTATCATCATTTGGTGCATAAAAACCGTACATTGCCTTGTCCCTTAAGAACTGTAAGAGTTTGATCTATTGCAACTTTTATAAGAATCATCTGTTTTATGTAACAATTTTTCACATTTGTTTGAAATGTCTAAAGTTAACTTATTTTCAGTACACACCTGCCTTGAAAAGTGTTGCAGAATTACTCAGCACCAGCCATCCACTTTTACAGTATGCTCAGGTAAATAAAACTTTAGATTTAGTCGTATATACATATATGAAGAAAGGTGTTATAGAAATTGATCCAGAATATACGTGGATATTATGACAGGAAAAAAATTGTCGTCAATTTAGGTTGCTATTTCCCCTATCATTTATTGGTCAATTCTATTTTCTAGTAGGAGGGGGGGGGTCATCCCGCTACAAGGTTCATTTTATTAGAGTACATGATAATCTGGTGTAAGATCAAAGTAATAATAAAGCCATTGTTACAGCGTCTTATTTTAAAACAGATTTTTTTTAGTTCTTGATGTTTTAGTTTTAAAAATGTTTGATGATAGGCTTTACTGCCAGCCGTCTGGTCGAACATAGCTTTCAAAATTACTAATAAAATTTCAAATATCTTCATTTATCTGACCTGATCAAAGCTTTTAATTAGATTCAGTTTAGTGTAAGAATGATAAAATTCAGTATTAGCAAAGCTTTTTGAAAGAACTTTGGATAAAAATAAAAGTAATAGGAGACAATCCTCGTACAAAAGTTGCAGGATGTTTTTCTGTCTTATTTGCTTGTACCGTAAGATCTCTCTTAACTCTAAGGGGAAATTTTAAAAAAAGAAAATTTTTGGGTGATATTATCATTTTTTACCTCCATGCTTTAATATTACTTTCTTCAAACAGAAAAGTTATATTAACAAATTTTTTTAACAAATTTTTAAACTTTTGGAAAAAATTTTAAGCGTAGTGTAGCTAGGGTTAGGGAACATTATTCATAAAGCTTTGAAAATTAGATGGGATTTTTAATTACCATTTTCAACATCACTTTTGCATGTCCTTGGACAAATTTGAATTCATTTAAAAGTTTCTGAGTTATTGTGTCAGTGAGGGAGATGGTAGGGAAGGATGGGGGTGGCTGTTAATTGCACAAAGATTTATAATTCACATTCATCGTTTACTTAGCAACAACTTTATGATATTATTGAATTTTGTTTGGTTGGTTCATTACATTAAGTGCCCAAACATTTGAACCACTAAATTTAATCTACAGAGAGAGCAATTTTGTATACTATCGTTGGGGATATACATCAATTTATTAACCATTGTCTCATCCCTTTATATAACTGGAGAGTTGGTAACTCATGGCCGGCTATTTCTGAAATCAAAAAAAGATTGAATACAAACAGAAAAATCCTTATAAATTGGATGGATTATATTGTCTTTCTAGGCCCATCTAGGGTAACAAATCTATTCATTAAACATTACATGATTCACATTTCTTAATATCATTCCCTTTTACTGAGTAAACCGTAATGTTGATTATTTATTGGAATCTGAACTCCAAAAAGTTTTTGTAGTGATGAGAAGATGAAAAGATGTTTATGATTTGAAAAGTTAATGTGCAGTGCAATCTCTATGATCATTTTCAATCAGTGCTTGGCAGCCGCAGCGGACAATAGTCTACGACCCTAGTTGTTTACAATCTGGAAACACAACTTTCCAAACCTCTAATTCTTACCAGGGCTCGGCAGCCGCACGTCAGCTGCGTGTAAGCCTCAGGGAAATCAACATTTTACAACTTAGAAAAAATTAGAAGTCTAAACCTGACCGAAATATGGCAACAAATTTTTAAAAATTTTCGAGGCGTCCAAATGGGTTTGAATTTAAAGCTTCGGTGCGGCTGCAGAGCTTTAATTCTTACCACAAGCAAAACTAAATGGCAAAAATTTTACTTCAGCCGCGATTTGATAGGGATAAAGCTGTTATTGATACAAATGACCCTTTTTCCTACAAAATTTCGCATCAGCTGGCTTTCTTTTCTTTTTTCAAATGGCGGCTGTTGTGTCCTATTGACAATTTACTTTTGTAAAGTTTAATATCATCCTTCTTTTTGGTTTCCTTTGAAGTCTATTCATCAGTTATTTGTACTTTTGGTAAATTTAAGAACGTAAAATCAGTAACCATGTATTGATGTCAAAGTTAGGACTTTGAATGAACTATATTTAGGCTATATTTAACCCTTCTTTTTCACAGCTTCTCTTTTTCTTGTGCAGAAATGTGTATTAGTGTGGCCCAAATGAAGGTCTAAATCGCTTTTCAATGTGCGGAATGTAAAAATAGGTTATGTATTGTTTGTAGATTTTAGCCCTATAATTGATTTTAAGAAAAAATCTATCGCTATTTTGTTAAATGCATATTTATTTTCACCTTTTCTTCCCCAAATAAAGAAAGCCTTACACCAGATATAAAGCAATACATCAAATTTTCTGTCTGTTTGTTTACAAACATTGAAATAAAATATTAAAATTACCAGGAATAAACATATGAAGAAAGAAAGTATAAAAATTTATTAATTTATTTATTTAATAATTCATGTTTTTTTGGGCCAGTCTAATGTGTATTTAACCTGATAACACAACACAACTATTATCATGTATTCGTTTGGTCTGCAAACATATCTTGAATTAATACAATTAAAGTTTTTTTCTTCTTTTTATTAAAGTTTAAATTTTGCAAAATGGGTCTAATCAGTTACTGAATAAATGATAAAAAATAACATATACAGAAACAGGTTAATAAGTTAATCATATTACAAACTAGCCAAAAGCGCGCTATGAGCACGCTATTGGCTGCGCATGCTTTTACTCTCTTCTGATATTTTATTTGTAGGATTATTTTGTATTTAAATTATTATATATTACAATTATTAATTCAAATTAATACATCTTTGAATACAATGTTATTTACATACATAATCATCAATTAATGCAATTTTCAAATGTTCTGTTGATCTTACTCTTGATATAGCAAGGTACAATTGACCATGTGTGAATACCTCTGGTCTAAGGAACAATCCTACAGTTTGCATAGTTTGACCTTGAGATTTATTGATGGTGAATGCAAATGTGATCTTTACGGGAAATTGAATTCTTTGCCAGTCTTCAAGCCAGGCTTCAGGTAAGGGAACAAATGTGATTCTTGGAATTAACACTTTTTCTCGAGTTTCAACAACAGGACACTCTAGTACTCTGTTTAAAATTAAGCCATTGAATATCAATTTTGTTCCATTACACAATCCTTGTTTAGGATTCAAATTTCTTAGTAGTATCAATGGGACACCTTGCTTTAGCATGAGAGTGTGAGGAGGAAATCCATCAGGGGTAAGTGTATGGAGGTATTCTGGATTAAACCTTAGTTCATGTCTAGGATCTGTACATTTATCTGTGCTCTCAAGTTTTACAGCTGAGCTATTTAGTTTCTGCATAGCAATTGTATTTAGAGCATTAACTTGACGATTAGTTACTGCTAATACAGCCCTTCCTTTTAACCATTCAGGATTCGATATATTAGCATTGATATTTGGAAATACTATGTCTATTAACCTATGCATAGCAACAGTTTCATAGGTTATTTTGATGGCAATCATACTTTCAGGTATTTTTACTTGAAATTGTATACCATTTCCTATGTCTAATATCCATCTATCAAATGCATGAAGGTCAGGATTCTGATTGGCATTGACCCTCATGTTTGTAGATAACCTTTTAATTGTGAAATTAACCAACAGATTGTTTGAGTTAATACAACATTGGGATATTGTATCTTGTGTGGCATTTTGATAACAGGCAGACATTGTTAAGTACAATGTTTAAAGTTCCAATCCAGTGATACAATTCTTCAATATCTATAGTTATACCAATTTGACACATTTTGTTCTCTGAAATGATTCATTTATATGTTTGACATATCAATTACAGTTATCTTAGTACATACATTTATCTACATCATCATAGCATTCAAATGGAAATGTTTGAGGAATTTGCCAACCATGAGATCTCTTTTTTTATTCTGGATACCAATCCAATCATGTATCTTATTAATGCCCAATGATTTTCTGTCTGTATTAGAATTTGTTTTATGTTTATTGTTTATCCATTCTGGTTCATTTTTTATTCAACATTTTATACACATATTATTTGGATTCATTATTGTTTGAAAGGAGGGATATATACTTGTAGAGATACAACAACTTAGAGTACATTATATCATTTTATTAAACATATTATATTTATTGTTAGTATTATAGTACAGTTTTACCATAGACGGCCAAGGGGGGGGGGGGGGGTAAAGTGGCGATTACCCCCAAAATTTTTCTCATTTTACCCCCCCCCCCCATTTAAAATTCACCCCTACAAGGGGGTGCCGTAGGCAACCCCAACTATTTAGGAGGGGGATTACCCTCCCCCCCAAAATAAAAAATCTCGTAACAAAAAGATTTTTTGCACGCTTCGCGCGCATTTTTAACACTAAATATTTAATAAAATTTAAATTACCCCCCCCAAAAATGTTACCCCGGGGGTAAATTTGGGGGGGGGGGTAAACCAAATTTACCCCTGCCAACAGTTTTCAGCGGCAAGGGGGGAGTTTCTAACCCAAGATTTTCAAATACTTTGCTAAATTTTGCTGGTGGTCATAATCTAAGGCATCACATCCTGCAGGTAATAGGCAGGTGGAAAGCTGGCAGAGTTTATGAGATCAACAGGCTTCCTGAAATATTTTCACCCATGGTCTTGAAACTTTTACCAACCAATCAATTAAACAAAAAGAAATTCTTGACAATAATAAAACGACAACTATTTTTCACTTAAACTCCCTTTTGGAGCACAGCCAGGAACACACAAATAATAGCACCTTCTTGTAATGCAATAAATTTAAAACAGATAGATATTGTGTATCTAACAGCCCTTTATATAAGCGTCTAAAGTTGGCAGGAATATTTTTGTACGCCAACTGGTTTTAGGTTTTTCCTGTCAGATTCTTCTCAGGAATAAATGGATGGGTAAATTTTGTGCTTTTAAATTTAAATAATAATTTTGATTACATTTTCACTATGCGCCCATCGTATTATAAACATGGATTTTACATTATCAAAATTATCAAGGTTTTCATATTCTTTTGCTTAAAATTCTTTTAGTCTTATTTGTGCGATAACGCTTCTAGCTGTTTTGACCATAAATGGTCCACAAAACAGTTCTTTAATTAGTTCTGGCAATAATTCTTAAAATTGTGTTTCTCTCTTCTGATATTTTATTTGTAGGATTATTTTGTATTTAAATTATTATATATTACAATTATTAATTCAAATTAATACATCTTTGAATACAATGTTATTTACATACATAATCATCAATTAATGCAATTTTCAAATGTTCTGTTGATCTTACTCTTGATATAGCAACGTACAATTGACCATGTGTGAATACCTCTGGTCTAAGGAACAATCCTACAGTTTGCATAGTTTGACCTTGAGATTTATTGATGGTGAATGCAAATGTGATCTTTACGGGAAATTGAATTCTTTGCCAGTCTTCAAGCCAGGCTTCAGGTAAGGGAACAAATGTGATTCTTGGAATTAACACTTTTTCTCGAGTTTCAACAACAGGACACTCTAGTACTCTGTTTAAAATTAAGCCATTGAATATCAATTTTGTTCCATTACACAATCCTTGTTTAGGATTCAAATTTCTTAGTAGTATCAATGGGACACCTTGCTTTAGCAGGAGAGTGTGAGGAGGAAATCCATCAGGGGTAAGTGTATGGAGGTATTCTGGATTAAACCTTAGTTCATGTCTAGGATCTGTACATTTATCTGTGCTCTCAAGTTTTACAGCTGAGCTATTTAGTTTCTGCATAGCAATTGTATTTAGAGCATTAACTTGACAATTAGTTACTGCTAATACAGCCCTTCCTTTTAACCATTCAGGATTCGATATATTAGCATTGATATTTGGAAATACTATGTCTATTAACCTATGCATAGCAACAGTTTCATAGGTTATTTTGATGGCAATCATACTTTCAGGTATTTTTACTTGAAATTGTATACCATTTCCTATGTCTAATATCCATCTATCAAATGCATGAAGGTCAGGATTCTGATTGGCATTGACCCTCATGTTTGTAGATAACCTTTTAATTGTGAAATTAACCAACAGATTGTTTGAGTTAATACAACATTGGGATATTGTATCTTGTGTGGCATTTTGATAACAGGCAGACATTGTTAAGTACAATGTTTAAAGTTCCAATCCAGTGATACAATTCTTCAATATCTATAGTTATACCAATTTGACACATTTTGTTCTCTGAAATGATTCATTTATATGTTTGACATATCAATTACAGTTATCTTAGTACATACATTTATCTACATCATCATAGCATTCAAATGGAAATGTTTGAGGAATTTGCCAACCATGAGATCTCTTTTTTTATTCTGGATACCAATCCAATCATGTATCTTATTAATGCCCAATGATTTTCTGTCTGTATTAGAATTTGTTTTATGTTTATTGTTTATCCATTCTGGTTCATTTTTTATTCAACATTTTATACACATATTATTTGGATTCATTATTGTTTGAAAGGAGGGATATATACTTGTAGAGATACAACAACTTAGAGTACATTATATCATTTTATTAAACATATTATATTTATTGTTAGTATTATAGTACAGTTTTACCATAGACGGCCAAGGGGGGGGGGGGTAAAGTGGCGATTACCCCCAAAATTTTTCTCATTTTACCCCCCCCCCCCCCCATTTAAAATTCACCCCTACAAGGGGGTGCCGTAGGCAACCCCAACTATTTAGGAGGGGGATTACCCTCCCCCCCAAAATAAAAAATCTCGTAACAAAAAGATTTTTTGCACGCTTCGCGCGCATTTTTAACACTAAATATTTAATAAAATTTAAATTACCCCCCCGAAAAATGTTACCCCAGGGGTAAATTTGAGGGGGGGGGTAAACCAAATTTACCCCTGCCAACAGTTTTCAGCGGCAAGGGGGGAGTTTCTAACCCAAGATTTTCAAATACTTTGCTAAATTTTGCTGGTGGTCATAATCTAAGGCATCACATCCTGCAGGTAATAGGCAGGTGGAAAGCTGGCAGAGTTTATGAGATCAACAGGCTTCCTGAAATATTTTCACCCATGGTCTTGAAATTTTTACCAACCAATCAATTAAACAAAAAGAAATTCTTGACAATAATAAAACGACAACTATTTTTCACTTAAACTCCCTTTTGGAGCACAGCCAGGAACACACAAATAATAGCACCTTCTTGTAATGCAATAAATTTAAAACAGATAGATATTGTGTATCTAACAGCCCTTTATATAAGCGTCTAAAGTTGGCAGGAATATTTTTGTACGCCAACTGGTTTTAGGTTTTTCCTGTCAGATTCTTCTCAGGAATAAATGGATGGGTAAATTTTGTGCTTTTAAATTTAAATAATAATTTTGATTACATTTTCACTATGCGCCCATCGTATTATAAACATGGATTTTACATTATCAAAATTATCAAGGTTTTCATATTCTTTTGCTTAAAATTCTTTTAGTCTTATTTGTGCGATAACGCTTCTAGCTGTTTTGACCATAAATGGTCCACAAAACAGTTCTTTAATTAGTCTTAAAATTGTGTTTCTTCATTATATAGAACACTAACTTATATGATATTGAACTGTTCCATTTGAATTTGAGTTGGTCGTTTGAATAAATTGATTGGGAATCTTGCTACTTGTCTGTAGGTGTCCATCTAGTTTAATGTTCTCTTTATTTATTGGATATAGACATCTTCATCTTTAAAAGTGGTTCCAGCTGGAAGTTGATGTGTTAGAATGTACAGTTTGTTAGCATCAGATGTTAATTCACTGATTTCAATGTGTATAACATAAATTTTCATGACCTGTTAAGGTTCATAAGCACAAGGATTAGTCATGTGGGATGAATAGATTTCTGTTTCAACTAATCTGATATTGACAACCTATTGTTGTTGATCAAATCTAGAAAAACTATAAAATAAGAAAAAAGTTCTTTGAAAAAAAGCATTCATTTGAAAATTAGATTACCAGTACATCAGACTGACAAAACCATTCTGTAATTAATTACTAGAAAAATCTACATGGAACTTGTTCACTCCATATCCCTAAATTTTAAAATACCACTATATGCCAGGGGTAGCTATTCTAACCATCAATTCTACAAAAATTGAAACCTTTATTAAGTATCTGGTGGTATATTTTGTCTTTGTCATGAAACTGAAGAGGGGTGGGAAAGAAGGGGAGGAAAAGGGGAGGGGTGTTGTGGGGAAATTTTCATTTTGAGTTGTTTGTCAAAATATCATTCCTTTGTCCCTGACTATATAAAAGAATTGAATTTAAAGGTTCTTAGATTGTTTATTACACAAATATCACATCTATGAAATGATAATTTTTGGAGAAAAAAATTGTTAAAACCTGCAGTCTGCTAGAAATTAAGTTTATTGATACTTGTCTGCTATATTCAAAACTAGCTCAGCGAGTTAGCAGCAATGATGTTATTGATGCGCTAGTACCCAAAGTCAGTCAGAACCTGCTAAATTCTTGCACATTCCCTTTAAGCCAATACCCAAAGTCTGAGACTCCTAAAAATTGAATATTTGATCCATTGTCCCCTCCCTTACTCCCTGGGTTATATAACACAGAGATTTCCTGCACATTTCATTACAACTTAAAACATTGCAAATTTTAGGGATAAAATATCTTCAGCTTAGATTTTGAAGTTCATGGCCATACCTTAACCATGAGTTTATTGTAAAGAAGAGATTTGAATATCAAATTTTTTTTTCTCAAAAGTTTCATTGAGATATATTTTTTTTGGTTGTAACTGAAGATATTTAAATAGCAAGATATATAAAAATAGGTCTTTCAAAGCAATAACTTTATTAATTAGTAAAGTTTTGAAATTTTCTAGGAAAACCAAAGATCAAAAGTAAAAGTTAGAAAATAATTTTCTAAATGTTAGCTTTTAGATAATGAAAATATTCTAAATTAATTATTCTTTACAATTACTTTTAAGATTAATCATAGTTTTAAAATTATTTGCCTTCATTTTATAAATATTATAGGCTAAAATAATATAAAATGTTAGAAAATACCTTATAAAGATTTTAATGAATTAAAAAGTACAATTTTGTCACAAAGTTTAATCTTTGACAGACAGATAATTAAGATTGAATCTAATAGAAAAAATATTTAATTCAGTATTTACTTTGATTGAAATCGGCTAAACTATCCATCTACAATCTATATATTGGTTACATTATCTATTTATTTATGTGAAAATAGCTGTATTAATTACAATAGAGCTCTCTTGATTACATTATCTAACTTTGTAATGTATCCCTTTTGATTAAATATCAAAATATTTATATAAATGTAGCTCTTTTGACTAGAATGTCTATGTGAATGTAGCTCTTTTGGTGAAAATATTTAACTATCTATTTATTTATAGCTTTATTGTTTACAATATCTAACTATTTAAAGGAACCCTGCAAGAAATATACTGCTTTAACTGATGAAAGACTGCCACGAGTAGACCCAATACCCAAAATTAGAAGCCTCCAGCTTCAATAACAAAAAAGTTATAAACATTTCAAAATGATATTTTTAGTACAATGAAAATTTGGAAAGTTTTTTCATTGCTAATGATAGAATTTTCATTATTAAAATACGTCGTCTAGAAAGAAAATTGTAAGCTTATTTTTGGCAGAAACATAAGATGCCAGTAACTGATAACATTTTATACAATAAAAACACCCTTCTTTGAATCTTTATAGTCAAAATCATTGAAAAAAAATTAGGTTTAATTTGCATTGTACTGAGAGTACTGTAGCGTGAGAATGCCAGCCTTTAGGATTTCCAGCCAATCAGAGCGTTCGAGCTAAGTCCGCTGAACAAACAATCACAGCTGAGTATCTGTATTACTTACGTCTAAGTAATACAGATAAGTTTCTGACAAAAATAAGCTTTTAATTTTGCTTCCAGACGACATAATTTAATATTGAAATTTCCATCATAAGCAATGAAAATAAATCTTTCAAATTTTCATTGTACTAAAATAATCATTTTGAAATGTCTGTAACTTTTTTGTTATTGAAGCTGGAGGCTTCAAATTTTGGGTATTGGGTCTACTCGTAGCAGGCTTTCAGCAGTTAAAGCGGTGTATTTTTGCATGGTTCCTTTAAGTGAATGTAGCTCTATTAATTACAATATTTAACCATCTATGTGAATGTAGCTTTATTATTTACAATATCTAACAAAGTATGTGAATTAGACTATAAAAGTTTTAAAGATTTTTAATCAATATAATAGATTTGAAATCTGCATAAAATTTTAAGGATTTTTTTATGAAATTAGTTTTTTATATGATTCTTTATTTAAAGGCGCAAATAAAAATTAAGTTAAATAATTTTGAGATCTGTGATTGGTGGATTGAAAACTATCTGCGCTCTGATTGGAGAAGCTTAAGTGACGTACATCATTCAACCAATTAGAGCGTAGGTAGTTTCCAATCCAGCTATCCTATTGGTCAAAATTTATTAACATAAATCGTATTTGCGCCTTTAAATAAAGAATTATATAAAAAACGAATTTTATAAAAAATCCTTAAAATTTTATGCAGATTTCAAATCTGTTATATTGATTAAAAATCTTTAAAACTTTTATAGTCTAATGTGAATGTAGCTCTATTATTTACAATATCTATCTATCTATGTTAATGTAGCTCTATTGTTTACAATATCTATCTATCTATGCGAATGTAGCTCTATTGTTTACAATATCTATCTATTCAATTTGTATCTCTATTGATTACATTATTTAACTATTTATGTGAATGTAGCTCTATTGTTTACAATATCTATCTATCTATGTGAATATAGCTCTATTGTTTACAATATCTATCTATTCAATATGTAACTCTATTGATTACATTATTTAACTATTTATGTGAATGTAGCTCTATTGTTTACAATATCTATATATCTATGCGAATGTAGCTCTATTGTTTACAATATCTATCTATTCAATTTGTTTCTCTATTGATTACATTATTTAACTATTTATGTGAATGTAGCTCTATTGTTTACAATATCTATCTATCTATGTGAATGTAGCTCTATTGTTTTTAATATCTATCTATTCAATTTGTATCTCTATTGATTACATTATTTAACTATTTTTGTGAATGTAGCTCTATTTGTGACAATATCTCACTATCTATGTGAATGTAGCTCTATTGCTGACAATATCTCACTATCATATGAATGTAGCTCTATTGATTATGATATAGCTCTATTGTTTAAATATCTATCTATGTAATTTGTATCTCTATTGAACATAATATCTAGGTGAACTTAGCCCTGTTGATTACTCTAATCTATGTGGTGACATACCTTCTAATGGATCCCATTGCAGGAGGTTAGTATATTTACAACAGGATTTTTATCCTTTATATTTGCTTGTTGCCTGTGAGAAATAAACCTTCCCCAGGACATATTTGAAGCTATATTGTAAAGGAGAACCATATGGGTTCAGCAGTAAGAAAGATCCGGTATAGACAGACAGACACACAGAAATACAAAAAAAGGACCTGTTACTTTTATATAAGGATTCTTGACTGTGTATTATATTTTTTTTAATATCTATATACTTGGTTTTGCGGGATATCCACATTATTCCGTCTACCTTGGCTATAATTTAAGTTGAGATTAATTTATTTAGATTCAAAACAGTCAAAAAATAAAGCATTGTAATTGTATGTCAGCACAAAATATTTAAGTTTGGCAGGGTAGCCACCATCATTAATTGACAAATATATTTTTGCAAGGAGTTGGAGCTGTATTGATGATTGGTCTGTATCTGGCTACTGGACAATTAGTCAATACTGTAGATAACATCTCTGGATATCCAACTTTTCAGGTGAAGGATTAGTCCTTTTATCAATCTATTAATTGATTGTCCTTATCTAAAGAAACAGCAGAATTTCAAACCGTTTTGTTTTAAAGAGTAATCTACCTTCCCTCTTCGGTTTTCTTATTTAGAGGAGATAGAAAGAAGTCTAGTAGTAATATGCAACAGAGAATTTTAATTTTTTAAAGTCGTCATCCAGGGGTCTCACGGATACCAGCAAACCTGGCAAGGTCATTCAGGTAGAACGAGTGAAACTATTTTTATACTTCAACAAAGCACTTAAAATAACCAAATTTTTGGGTGCTAGGACAAAGAGATTTATATCCGTAAATTGGAGTCAGGGTTTTATGATATTATCATTTTTTATTATTGAAAATAAGAATTACATATTACATATAAAAAGTTGCAATTAAATTTTATTTATTTTAACCTATCAACATAAGGAAAAAGGATAAGAGGATGAATACTCACCCCTTTTTCATGGTAAAATACTACTTCCCCATCCCTGAATTTAGAAGCAGACGAAAATCAAAAGCCGCCCAGATCTTTTTGTAAGTCAATCATAAATAATAATGTGAATAAAAAGAAAAGCGATACTTAGCAAACAGCCGTGGGCGGTCAGAATCAGCTGAATGTTCATTATGAAAAAAAATTTTCCCGTTTTTAGAAATAGAAGGATTCATCTTTCATGAACAATTTTTTTTAGATAAAAATAAAATTCTATGTAATTTTTAATTAAAACATGAAAACGAAAATATCTAATCTAATATTCTTGC
This sequence comes from Acartia tonsa, assembly GCF_053477335.1. Lineage (NCBI taxonomy): Eukaryota > Metazoa > Arthropoda > Copepoda > Calanoida > Acartiidae > Acartia > Acartia tonsa. Next base: position 8,556,157 of record NC_137261.1, on the reverse strand, counting down.
CCTAAATATGGAAATAGTAAAAAGTAAAAAAATATTTTTTTTTAATAATTTTTAATCCTCCCATTTGAAAAGTAGTGGAATAGCAATAAATTTTAGCGCGGCAACAGCGCTGAGTAGGCCTCTAGGCCCACTGCCTATTTTCGTCTTCTAGTTGCTTCGATTCCTCTCTTTTATTTTTTTCTCTATGCCTATCAAAATCTTCAAGAGTATCAAGAGAAATGAAAAAAGGGGGGTGACGGAAGACACTTTTTGAAACCAAACCTAAAACTAAAAAAAAGAGTTTAATTTTGCATGGCAGTTGCTTTAATGAGGTACAATGTGGAACTGTAAAGAAACGGTGGCTGGACTGCAACTGCCATACCAAATTTCAGTGCTGTAACTATTTTTTTGATCGAGTTCCTTTGAGTTTTCGATTTGGATTAAAAAAGTGGCTTATCTGCCTCTCCCATTTAATACTTTAAATCCATTTAAACTTTATAAATACCTAAATATTAAGGAGATATTTAAAAATTTTATTTTATTAATTTGAAATATGAAAATTAAATCTTCAGATTATAAAATATTAGCAGATTTTTCTTGCATCTTTTTATTACTTTTTACTTATATCTCAAATAGGTATATCCATTTTTCCATGGTAATCTTTATTGGCTGTACCTTTCAGTGATGGGGGCCTTCCGTTTTGATTATCTTTACAGATTTTTAAATAGGGGCGTTTTAGAGGGCGACTTATGGGATTCTGGGGGGCTCAATTGCCCCTTTTGGTTCGCAAGCCACTGTACCTAATGTATCATTTACATTGGCTATTCTTGGCTATTATGTGATCAATTGGTTGGATTTTGTTTAGGCTATTCTTGGCTATCATGTGATCATGTGGATTTTGTTTAGGCTATTCTTGGCTATCATGTGATCATGTGGATTTTGTTTAGGCTATTCTTGGCTATCATGTGATCATGTGGATTTTGTTTAGTCTATTCTTGGATATCATGTGATCATGTGAATTTTATTTAGGCTATTCTTGGCTATCATGTGATCATGTGGATTTTGATTAGGCTTTTCTTGGCTATCATGTGATCATTTGGATTTTGTTTAGGCTATTCTTGGCTATCATGTGATCATGTGGATTGCTCAATTTGTTGGCCATGGAGTTTTTGAGAAACGTGCTCCTGCCCTGCTGGACTCTTGGGATCAGGTAATTAGGAAATCAATTTTGGAATGTTAGAACTGCGCTATCGATTTCAAACTTTCATCGATGATTCCTGTTACAGTTAGGTACAACTTAGAAAGCGAATCCTTGTTTGGATTTTTAAAGAAAAATAATAAAAAGAATGCAGTTAGAGGGGAATTACTGTACATAATAATTATATTGTACGCAAATAAATAAGTCATTTTTTTTATTAATTATGCATTATTTTCTATTACGTCAGAAATACATACATAATAATTAATTAGGCACTCAAGATTCATAAAAAATATGATGCAAAGCGTCTCTAAAATTTTTACATACTTTGCATAGAGTCAATGTTAGTGATATGATTCTTCCTTTATAAAAGATTAGCGGCTTCGCCCTTTTTTTTTTTGGGGGGGGGGGGGTGATTTCATTTTTGGGGGGGTTGGGGGTGTCCCACCCCTCAAGAAAATAGCTTAAAACCATCACAGGTCCAGTAGGTATAATCCCTGAAAAGTAGAGCCCAATTGGTTCAGCGGTTACTGAGATCTTAAGCTTCAGACGGACAGACAGACATCGTTCTACTTTGTACTATAGAAATTCTTACTGAAAATAAATAATATAAAATTGTTTCTAAAAGATCTGCGCTATCCCTCAAAGTGTCTATAGAGCACTGACCCCTCCCCCTTGAGCCGAAAAAACCTAGGAATCTGTGAATTATTTTCAATTTCAATCCTTATACTAAAGTAACAGGATGTTTGTATGTGTGTCTGTCTGTACCGAAGGATCTCGCTAACCGCTGAACCGATCGGGTTCTCCTTTACAGGGTAGCTTCTCATAGGTCCCGGGAAGGTTTATAACTATTTTCTTGGGGGATGGGACACCCCAAAACCCCCCAAAAGATGAAAAATCCCCCCCCCCCTCAAAAAAATCTTTTTCTTTTAAAATCTAAAATAAGAAATTGGGTTATTAAATTCGACTCTCTCCTCCTCAAGTGCCCCTAAAACCTCTAGAGCCGTAGCCGCTAGTGTATAATACAATCCCACTACGGGGAACCCTAAATAAAAAGATGCCTATCCAAGTCAATCTTTACGAAAAGTACAAAATTTAAAATTCAATTAAGGGAATTGCTAAAATAAATTTAAGTACACACTTCAGACTAGGATTAATTTTTCTCGGATTATGTCTGTTAATGTTCATATTTAGGCAAATTTTGTTAGTTAAAAAAAAGACTAAATTATATTATGATGTAATATGCCAAAAGAGTTTTCCTCATTTTTAAGAGGACTTTGCAGCAAATGAAACAATAACAAATAACGAAAAAGAAACATTTCTTCACTTTTATGAAAACAAGGATGATAACATCCATAAAAGTAAAGCTCTAAAATGACTAGTGGCAGATTATAATAAAAACAATATTAATTTGTAAGTCTAAACAAAATTCTACATAAATTTGTTCCAAAATTGCATAAATACAGTATTAAGGACATACTTTCATTTCTAAGATTTGATAATAGAAATGCCTCGCTTTTAATTTTGTTACTTGTTGTCTTAGGACCTTATTAAAAAATCTGATGATTAGAATAATTTTGTCATATTAAAAGTTGTTGTCAAAAAAGTTAAAAATAAACATGTTGGATGTACGGACTTTCTAGTAACGATTGTAGAGTTGCTACGCTTCCTATATAATACAAAGTTTGAAATGCATCTATGAATAGCTGGCTCATTCTGCGAATTAAATAGAAAATACCCTTTCGTACCCAAATCTGTACATTTTGTACCATTATTATGGCAAGATTGATCCTCAACTGATTTCATATTGACTAATTTAGAGAAAATGTATCTAGATTTTGTAAATATATTCCTGAATAGATTAAATGGTTTTGGATTATAAGATTTATTAAAAGTTACAACTAGAATAAGGATTAGATTTAGTATTACCAGGATCTTACACCAGATAATCATGTAATAAAGTGAAACTTGTAACTGGCTAAAATAATGATCCTCCCATCCCTCTGGATAACGACTAAAAAATTATGTCCATGTTAGCAACCTAAGTTGACCATAATATCCACGTATATTCTTCAACCACTATTTTAGGCCTTTATAACTGCTCCACTGTTTGTACTGCTAGAAATTCTCTTCTTCTTTGGTTACAAGAAAAAATTCCATCAAGAATGTATGGTCGAGGTATTATTAAACAAAAGTTTTACATCAGGATCTGGGTGTACCGCTGAATATATGTTTTATATATGTTGATTCCTGGGACAACAAAGTATGATGTTATAAGCGAAGCAACTCTATAATCAAGTCCTAAAAATGTAAGTTTGTCTATAAACATTATCCTGTATTAAGCAGTATTTCAACAAATTTACTTACAATTTTGCTTCGACTCTTTATTATTTTTATGCTGATTATTCAGTTCTGACACTATGTAAGTGTTATTGTCCGTTTGTCCTACCGTTTCAGTGCTTAGCTTTAATGTATGTTGTCATCCTTGTTTTAATAAGTATGTCATATTTAAATATTAGAATATCTCATGCTTAATATAAAAGCTTCTCTGTAAAAATGATGGATTAAATAAAAAAAAATTATTTTTAGGTTAACAAGAATATTGCTGATTTCCACAAAAGAAGTTAAATTTAACCATAAAATTACTAAATTACCTGCGAATAAAAAACATGTTTTTTATGCTTAAAAGATTTGTATAAAAATAAATATTTTCTAAAAATGATCTCTTTTTACCTTTAATATCATTACCATAAAGGATCCTTTTAATACAATTTTAAACAAAAAAAACTAGCCAGGGTGGGAGGGGATATTGGGCTTTTTATTACAATAGTCTCCAAAGTTTTATGATAATGTTTTCTTATTCGTTGATTTAACAACTTTGGGGACTTTTATTGAACTTTGTTTGTTCAGTTGAGTGTCCTAACTTATCAACCACTATTTGCAATCTACAGAATTTATTTTTTGTGGATTATTATCATAGTGAATTTACATAAATTTATCGGCCATTGTCTTATCCCTGGATTATAGTAATAACACCCTATACTAAAGAAATGGTATGCTCATTGATTCACCGGGGTGCAATGGTGTGAAAAGAGGCAGGCCTTCCTATTTTCAATTTTTAAGAAAGTAGACACACTCATACCATTCGCCACGGACAGGTTTAGCTATTCTAACAATCAATTCTACAAAAAAATCACGAAACCTTTGGAAGTATGGTGGGGGTATATCTTGTATTTTGATGTAACTGAAGAGGGGTGGGTAAGAAGGGGGGGGGAGGAAAGGCGGGTTGTGGGGAAATTTTCCTTTGGAATTGTTTGTCAGAATCACATTCCCTTTTCCCTGGCCACGGATTAAAGTAGAAAAATAGAGCTGTATGAAACTCCCCCCCCCCTTGGCGGGGACCCTGTCCCGATTTTGTATTGGGTCATTAAAATCCTCTAATAGGGTTCGGAATATAAACAAAGCCGAGTCCCTACAAAAGAACAGAAAACAATTTGCTATCAGACGAAAAGAATCTCTACCAATTGGACCAGGTAGTTATCTTGGTCATACTTATATACATGAATGCATTAGTTGGGTTTTTAAAACCCATCTTTTAGGGACACCTTATAAGGAGGGGCCACCCAAATTTTTTTGCAACACTTAAATGCAGAAAAGAGAATATATGACCAATAAGAAGAGAAGCGGAACTGAAAAGTACTGCATGTTAGCTTATACACTTATTCGCCACTGAAAACATGACTAAAAACAAAGTTTTCTGTCTAAATTTTATTGATATTTGATTTGTATTTACCATAATAATATTGGAAGACTACAAGATGATACTGGCATATTAAACTTGGACAAAAACTGCAATTCTTATCTTTAAAAATTTCTATTGAATTTTAATCATTTAACACCAAAAGAATATAACAATTCTGGTATTCGTCTAAAAGGTCAAATTAGCTTTTATCCAAAGATTTACTGTCTCTGTCCATATTTTACATAATTAAAATAATATAAATTAATATTTCTTTTTATAACTTTGAGTGGGTATTTAAATATAAAGATTGAAAATAAAGATATTTGAAAGATGACTTTCAACATATTAAAAATTAATTTTTGTCTCTATTTTTACAATGAATATATTTAACCTAACATGACATTGTCATGAAAAAAACTAATTAAAAACATAATAACAAATATAAATAACTAAAATGTGCTGAGTAGACAATTTAACTAAAAACTATATAAAAATAGAACTATTTCATAACAATAACAATAAGAAAACAAAAAAATTCTTTAAAATTTAGGGCAAGAATTATTTATAGGGCTCTGTGCAGCCATAGTCGAGAGTCAAGCTGGTCAATTTTTAAAAAAGTACCAGCAAGGACTTGAAATTAGGTCATGTAATTTGATGTTCCATTTAAAAAACAAACAACTTGGGAAAGCCAAACTACAGGTAGCGGTACAGCTGCCGAGCCCTGATTATTATCAATATCTATTTCTATATATTTCCATAAATTCTATTTATATGTATTAACAAATTCTTTAGTTGGAAAAAGTAACTTAAATACATACATAAGATTACTCTTTACTAAATAAAGTCTAGCAACCATACATTTCATTTTATAACAATTTATTTTACTGGCAATATTAATAATTAAATTTTATTTGGATTGTTAATAATCTTTTTTCAATACCAAGTTCTTGTCTTTTATAAGTCAATAAGAGGTATCAAGTTGAAAACGAAGGAACATATTTTTACAAAGTTTTAAGAACGTTCGGTAAAAGAAAACTGGCGAAAAATCACATTTCTCTAAAGCCGGTTTTAACTATAGTCTGTGCGTGCCAGCTATAAAGCTTTACGAGTTAAATTAAAATCAAAGCTTCCCTCGTTCACATACTTGATCATAAGAGAGGTAAAGGTTATCAAGAAAAATATTATACAAAGTTAAAGTTCTTCAATGTAAAATTCATTTATATTTATGCATCAACCTACCAAAACCACTACATTATCCATTGCCATTGGTATTTTTATGATAAAATAAAGTTATCCACTTTTATCTAAGTTTTTAATGTACAAAGCTAGGGTTGGGCCGGATATCCGGTATGGCCGGTTATCCGGCCGGATACCTGATATTAAAACTATCCGGTTACATGATATCCGGCAGATTTTTGACACCGGATATCCGGTTATCTGGCCGGATATCCGGTAATTTGCCGGATATCGAACGTTGGCCAGATATCCGGCCGGAACCAAATATCCGGCATTAGGAATCAGCCGGATATCCGGTATCCGGCCCAACCCTATACAAAACCTTAATAACATGTCGATTAACAAGTACAATCTAAGGCCAAAGAAAAAAGGATTTGAAACCAAGCAAAAACCATTGTCTAACACGTATTTGAGGTTATTAAAATTGACCTAATTATTGAAATGCTTTAACAATTATTAAAATATAAAAATATTAGGTTTCACCTCCCTGGTCCCTGCAAAAGTAGAAAAAAAACTATCAGTGGCCATTAACCGCTGGCACAGGGACCCTGCTGTACTGGCGACGATGCTTGTCGTCAATATTCTCCAGGTACCAGGTACCGGCAAACATGGTGTCCACCGGCCCCACTGGGCTGTACGGGCTGGCGTGCACCGCCTTCTCCCTGACCTCCAGGGTGGAGACAAAGTCGGCAGGTGCCAGCTTGGCTCTGGACTCAAGGCGGGTCTGTACGTCGGAAACGACGGACAATAGGCTGGATAACTTGCTTTCATCTTCGCTTATCCTTAAAAAGAAGATTTAAATTAATAAATACAAAATTAAATAAATCTAAGTAATCTATCTTAAATTGCAGCCGAGCAAATCCCATTTATAGATTCTTATATAAGAGAAGCTGTGCTAATACAAGTGCTTTGAAATAAATAGTTTTAATGAATATTCAAGAAATGAAAATATATTCATTCATGTAAAACTTGTTTTTAATAAGAATTTGAAGTATAAAATCCTATAAATCTTTGTAAACCACTACCCCCCTTTATTTTGAACTTTAAAAACATATTTATAGCCACTTTTGCACTATGGCCTTGTGGGACACCTTCTAACCCGTACATAACCTAATAGAATATCAGTGCTTTTTTGTCAAATAGTTGAAAATTACGGAAATGAGTCAGATAAAGAGGAGACAATGGGCTGTTTATTATACTAGTTCCCAAAGTTTTATAATAGCGTTTTCTTATTCGTTTGCTTAACAATTTTGGGGACTTTTTATTAAATTTTGATTAATTGGATCATTAAGTTGAGTGTCCAACCATTAATTGTATCTACAGAAGGGATAATTTTATGTATCATCATTGCATCATTGGGGATGTACATATATTTATCGGCCATCGTCTTATCCCTTTAGTTCCCTGGGAATGAGTGGTCCAATTAGAGTTGAAGGGGTATTGCCTAGGTAATTTGTCTACTAAAGCAAATATCCTGGACATTAAATGCATTAGTAAAAAGTAAAACCGAATCTTTTCTACAATTAAGACAATAATAAGGCAAATAATAATTGCGTCACAACAAATTTCAGTAGCGCTCGAGCACGGACAAAATGCGTAATGACTTTTAATTTCATAACAAAATAAATGAAGATTCGTGTAAACCAAATTCCAATTTTTCAATGAAATATCAAAATCTAGAATTATTGAAAATTAATCTTTTAAAACTACCGCAAATCACGTTCATCATTTTATTTCATTATTTTTACATTACTAGGTATCTCATTTAATTGCAATAAAAAAGGATATAGGTAGAATATATGTGGATATCATAACAGGGAAAAGTTGTCGTCAATTAGGTTTTAACATAGACATGACTTGTTGGCCAGTTCGTTCATAAAGAAGTGGAGGGGATGGGGTAAAGGGGTGGATCGTTATTTTAGCCAGGTCGAGTTTCACTTTATTACATAATCTGGTGTAAGATCCAAGCAATAATAATCCAATGGAATAAACTAAGGATTCAAATAGTAAATTAAAAATGTTAAAATCATCATATCATTTAAGACCATGTTTAAAGATTTCTGTAACAATTAGATATAGTCTCAGAAGGAACGCAAATATATCATTATCAAAATATATTATACATGTCAAATTCTAGTTTTTAGACTTTATTCTTAGGAGGATCAAACACAATACAATATGCGTTGCATAAATATAAATACGTTTCAAAGGAAAAAAGGACTTCCTATTAAGCCTCTTTCACATATGGAATTTCATATAATTAATAGCAAAAAATGTTGTGTTCATTCAATAGGCCACTCTAATTGTCAATGTCCGTTTTTACCTTGCAATGGGTATCATTATCCTTGATATTATATCACGTGATCTGCATTATTTTAAACATTAAACCATTCATGGTTTTCCCAAAATCCCTACAGATTTGAATAGAACAAAGCTAGGCAAATATTTTGAATTGGTCTGGGTTAAGGTTTGAATTTATTCATCAACATTAACTTTGATCCTAACTTTCTTCAGTTCTTTTTATTTTACATAAGTAATACAGAAGATAATGTATAGGTACATAAACAAGATTGAATCAAGACTAGTTTTTGTGAAAACTTTTTTGTAATTATAAAGATTACTGTCATTTCGTGAAAAGACACACAAACCTTAACCATAAAGAAATTATAATTAGAAAATTACAGACTAAGCAAGTTTAATAACAATGTGTAGCACCTGCATCACCCTCACTTAGACGGACGGATAGACGCACGGAAACAAGACGATTTTAAAACTGTGTAAAAGCCATTCTGCTAACAAAACTATAGCCAAAGTTAGGTAGTGTGCAAAAATGTTACATGTAACAAAGTGGGACAGCAAGAGCAAAAAGTGGGACACTCGAACAGACAAACTTTTTTTAGTCCATCGTTTTAGATGTCCCAAAGGACATACAAATGACAAGTAAGCACTATTTTTTGGAATTTGTTAAAAGTAATGCCTTAAAAAAAATAGATATAATGAAGGACGAAATTCCCCTTCATCTATTACGACAACCACAATTACCCCTTTGGTATGTTATTTTTATGGTTAAATTTTATAGAGAGTAATATTTTAGGTTCTTTTTTCCTTCTACTGCAGGACAATCTTTACAGACAAACTTTGACTTTGTCTAATCTAAATTACCTAATTGAGAAGAAAGTGCTGGCAAGACCAGACCCATAGGAGAAGAGAGCTACACGCTGACCAGCCAGCACAGAGGCAGAGTTGACGACCAGGTGGCTGATGAGGCCTCCGTAAAGGGAGGGAGTGTACATGTTTCCGATGTTGGTGGCACAGTGCAGGCTGGGCTTAGTCTTAGTCTCGAACTGCTTCATGGAGTGGGTCATGAAAGCCTGTAAATGATTAAAACTAAATTATAATGAAAATTAAAACAAGTTTTAAGACTATCATTATAATAAAGAAAAGTATGTTTGTTTGTTTGTCTGTACCGAAGGATCTTGCTAACCGCTGAATCGATCGGGTTCTCCTTAACAGGGTAGCTTCTCAAGGTCCCGGGAAGGTTTATAGCTATTTTGGGGGAGGGTACCACCCCCCTCCCAAGAGAAATCGACAAAAATAAAAAAAATAAAAAAAACGCCGCCCTGCAGACATTTTTGCAATTAAATAAAAACAAAACTAACACCATCCATCGACGAAAAAAATATTTTTGGTAAATAGCTGATTTTAAAATAGATTGAAAAGAAACAATTTTTCAGAGACCTCTAGGGGCGTAACCGCTAGTATAAATATAAAGTATTACTTTTTTTAAAGTCATTTATTGGAATTTCAAACTAAAAGGATTAGTTGAAGGTGATTTTATAACAGAAGAAAAATAATTTTATGATGCTCAAAAAAATTGTCACGCAGTACCAATATTCCGATTACTTAAGCAAATAAAAAAAAATGCTTTCGAATTCTTTACAAAAGAAATAGTGTTAAAAGTTAATCTAACGTCATTGTTATTCTAGTTTCTTGTAAAAAACTTGTCTTTTCTTTCCATTAACGTATTTTTATTATCCATTTTTCTTTATGAATTTTATATAAACAAAGGACTGTGTACGTAAAACAACTATAAAATATTCAAGAATGTTTGTAATGGTAAACAATTTTATAACTATCTTGCTACTAGTATAGCTTCTCTATAACTAGTAATAAGTCTGTTATACAGCTTTCTATTATTCATTCCAAACCGTTTAATATCCAGTGGATTAGAACCGGTTCTCATCTATACGAAAAAATATGTCTAGCATCGTATTATATCCAGTTTTCTACGAATACAAAAATGTTCCTACAATCATAAGATTAAAAACATTTTTTAACCCGTGCCCTGGGCATCTCGGGACTAAAAAAACTAGTTTTAATCTTATAATTGTACATTTTATATCCGCGGAAAGCTGTTTCACTGTACATTTTCGCTTAAAAAACGACAAAATTATTCAGTATTTTCATTGCACGTAGGGGAATAGGTTTCCAAATTGTTTACAATATACAAACATAACGTAAAAGGCATAAACAATTTACCTTTTCTACATCACGATCAAAATAGGACTTTTCCAGTTCAACATCAACAAACTGTTTCAAGTGTTCGATACCCTGCCTGGTCTCCTTCTCCAGGCTGACAAAGTCGTTGAGTGCCAGGCGGGCCAGGGACTTCTGGACCAGCTTGCAGTATGGGGTGTGGAACAGGACGGCGTTGAAAGAATCCAGGTTCACTGGTTTTGCATCTCCTTTTGAGGCAGCTTTGGATCTATACCTGGAATATTTGTTAAATATTTAAATGCATTCAGGAGCCTATATGTCTGTTATTTATCTTCCTGTACATCCGTAACTCTGTCCATGTCTGTCAGTTACCTTGTCAATAACCTCGTATTGGCGAAGCTGCTGTCCATGACAGAGTCACGTTAAGTCCAGCAACCATGGATTACTAAGATCAACAATGTTTCTTTTTTGTTAAAACACTTGGGGTATTAGGTAAAGTAACACCAAACATACAACTAAACTTTTGATTGCATTTGCAAGGCCTATGTCTGGAAGTCCTAACTGTGCAGTTAATGAAATACGCCAAAATACCAAATGCCAAGCGCCCGACATAGTAGCAGTAGGTACCATTTTAAATGTCTCTAGTATGACGCAGATTCGAAAACACTGCAACTCCTTGCCTCTCCGACAGCAAGCCAATACGTTAACAATTACGCTAATGCCGCGTTTTTTGTCTTGTTACAGGCCAATAACATTTATAAGTTTCTGTGTGGTGTTTGAAAAATTGTCTATCTATCTATCTATCTATGGTACCTAGTATAACAGGTATCTAGAGAAGATAGGTAGCACTGGATGGAGAGGGGTGCATCTACCTCTGGGTATCTATCTATCCTATGGTACCTAGTATAACAGGTATCTAGAGAGCAGGTAGCACTGGATGGAGAGGGGTGCATCTACCTCTGGGTATCTATCTATCTATCCTATGGTACCTAGTATAACAGGTATCTAGAGAAGATAGGTAGCACTGGATGGAGAGGGGTGCATCTACCTCTGGGTATCTATCTATCCTATGGTACCTAGTATAACAGGTATCTAGAGAGCAGGTAGCACTGGATGGAGAGGGGTGCATCTACCTCTGGGTATCTATCTATCTATCCTATGGTACCTAGTATAACAGGTATCTAGAGAAGATAGGTAGCACTGGATGGAGAGGGGTGCATCGACCGCTGGGTATTCGCTGGACATGTCAGGTTTGTAGAAATCATACACATGAGTCATGTGACTAGATCTTAGACCTAAAACATTTTTATATTAAATGGATGTTTTCTTTTATGGCACACCTTAATTTTTCTTTTAATTGTGAATTACAAACAAATGTTTAAATTCATGACTAATAAAAAATAGAAAATTAGACCTTACAGTTATTAAAATAATGTTTTTTCTTATACATACATATTACATTTTCACTTAAAAGCATCATGTCTTTTTATTTATAACCAACTGAAGATTGTATTTAACATGAAACACTGTGTCAGTGTGTATTGGACTTATCAAATAAAAATAACATGTTTAATTAAACTGTGTTGATCACTCTATGTTATTTTAATCTAATTTAGTGAGGTATTTTAGTTAAAATATAAGAAACGATTATTACACTCAGGATTAGAACCGATTCTCAGCCATACTGAAAAATCAGGCATAGTATCGCATTACAAATAATTTTCCACGAATACTAAAATAAAAATCATAATATTAATACCAGTTTTGTTTCAATCTCATGATTTTTCATTTGAATATCCGCGGAAAGCTGTCTATAATACGATGGGATAAATAACTAGGTATTACCTCTTTCAAGAACTAGAGGGGCATTTGGACCAATGAGCATTGCGACAGCTCCGGCCCCACCACTAGGTCTAGCGGCTCCAGCTGCGTAAACAGCGATATCTCCACACACAGCTAAGGCCAATCTACAAAATAAAATACAATGTAAAATAACTTTCTTATGGGAAAAATCATGTTTATTAATCATTAAATAAAAATCTAAAAAAAATAGATTTGAAATATAAATTATAAGTTTTAAGATTTATTTCTAAGAAAGGTTGCATTTAAAAATTTTTAAGTTCAAATTTGCAAATTTAATTAAATTCTGCATAAATTACATTGCTATACTTCATATTTAGGGTATAGTCCCTTTCGTGGCAACGCCCCTTAAGAGGCGATCCGTTGTATTTTGAAAATGGCTCATGATAGGTTATTTTGTGTCAGGTTATATTGGATTAAGTAATTGCCAGGGGCTAGAAATAGGAGAAAAGTTACTGTGAAA